>NC_079259.1:0-1495645 GCF_947241705.1 Saccharomyces mikatae IFO 1815 | reverse complement strand
CAAAAGAAAAAGACCTCTGCTACACAAGTGCAAATCTCCAGCAGCAACAAAGCACAGTTAATAAAAAATCCCATCAAGATTAGCCACTGACCCCTTCAAGCACAACATAGAAAACAGAGAGATATCCGTTTCTTCCTGAGGATCGTCATTCATCGCTTGATTTCCGGCCTGCAAAAATAAAGTAGTAGGTACGTACTTTCTTTTTCAACTTCCATGTTTGTGCGTAGTATCTCAATCTGTCTGCTTAGTCGAGGAGAACCAGGATTCTGTTCATTGCTCA
This sequence comes from Saccharomyces mikatae IFO 1815, assembly GCF_947241705.1. Lineage (NCBI taxonomy): Eukaryota > Fungi > Ascomycota > Saccharomycetes > Saccharomycetales > Saccharomycetaceae > Saccharomyces > Saccharomyces mikatae. Next base: position 1,495,365 of record NC_079259.1, on the reverse strand, counting down.
AGCCGCTTCGTGGATGTTCTCTTGGTTACTTAAACATGAACCAGTTGGTCGCTTCAAGAAATTATGCGCTCAGCCTGCAGCTTCTTCCGCTCTCGAAAAGACCAATATAATAAAAACTTATGAATTACATTTCCTTATTAGGTATATGACCTTACGCTTCGAAGTAAGGTAGACCTTTTTGGCGCACCTATATATATAACGCGTCAGAAAAACCTTCTCCAAAAATTTCCCGTAACTTCTCCGACGCTCCCCCTCAAGAAAAAAGAAAAATATATTACCCTGCTTAATAAGAAAATACGTATCAAGTTACTTCCTTGGTGCAATATCCCACTATAAAAAAATTCCTTGACGCCAGATCTTCGGCCACAATTTGCGTCCCCAAGTGCCTAAACAGGAAATAATGACAGCTTTCGTACAGAGTTACTTCCACGGTGCAATATGTCCCTACGGCGTTGTCTAATACCATCCAGCGTGCAATAAGGTAACATATATATACCCACACCCACACCCACACCACACCCACACCCACACACCATCACTATCACCATCATCATCATCATCACCATCACTATCACTATCACAATCACTAACCCTACCACCATCACTATCACACCCACTACTTTCACTACCACCATTACCATCATCATCACCATCACCCATCACTACCACCATCACTACCACCATCACTACTACCATCACCATCACTACCATCACCATCACTACCACCATCACCATCACCATCACCATCACCATCACCATCACTATCATGAGAAGTACACACTTACTTACCCTATCTCTAACCCTACTATCAGCCCTACCTCGCTGTCTAACCCTACCTCTCCAACTCCAACCCCACTGCCTTAGCTTACCCTACCTGCTCCTCCACTGCCTACGCTCTCCACCTGCCATCCTTCACATCTCATCACTACTCCATATCTACCACCAACCACCACTTCCACTTATCCTACCATCTACCATCTACCTCTACAACATACCTAACATAATATGTAAACATCCAAATGTAAACAATCATATGTAAACAATCATATGTAAACAATCAAATGTAAACAATCATATGTAAACATCCAAATGTAAACAATCATACCTAACATCATATCCTACCACTACTCCCCATCCCACCTCTAACCACATCTAGCTACCTCACCACATATCAACACCTACCATGCCTTCTTCTTCTCCTTGATAGCTCTCCATACGCCTACGGATGCTAAAAATAAACTACTCTCATCCTACTCATCTTACCCAACTCCCTTCTGCCACACTGCCGCACTGCTCCTCATCCTCATCCTCACCTCTCACTCAGTTGCCATGGTTACCACTATACATCACCATACATCACCATACACGGCACTTACCTCAGCGCTTCACACCCTGTGCCATTTACCCATAAAACCCACTTTTATTCCCATTTTAGTGTTTATAATGTATTCTACGGACCCAAATATCATATATATGCACTTACTTGCATCTAATATAACGTATTTTGCCAAATTCTGTCTACTCATTATATACATATATTTATCACAATTTAAAAAATCACCAATTAAATCACCCAAACATAAAAAATTTCTCCAAATTCACATCGATTCATAGCCACATATTATCATTCTATTAAAATGTGCTAACCTAAGAAGTATGACTAGTTTATAGTAATATATGAAAAAGGGTCAATAATCTTACTAAATTATGATTAATGAGCTAGATCGCAATTCCTTACGTCACCACACGCCCTGCGCCATTTACTCATAAAACTCATGTTTATTCCCATTTTAGTGTTTATAATATATTCTAAGGACCCAAATATCATTTAAATGAATTTACTTGCATTCAATATAACGTATTTTTCCACATTCGGTCTAGTCATTTTATACATATATTTACCATAATAATAAAAAATCGACTTCAAAAACACCAAAATATTAAAAATATCTCAATCGAAAATTCTACTGAGTAAACAGATTGTATATTAGCACTGTCCCTACCATTATGAAAGTCGAATATTTGCAAACTCACCATACCATTATGATAGTTTAAGCAACAAAATTTACTCTGAACACTACCGTGATGCTACACCACGGCACGCTCACACGCATGCTATTCCACAATACCCTACCAATTACAACTAAGGATCTACTCGCAATATCATACACAGTTGGTGATGCTGTTGAGATAAAGAATTAAGATATGCTTTATATCTCATAGTAAAATAAGATCACTGGAAAGCCTCCATAAGTTATCTAAGAGTAAGAAATATAGAATTACTCCTTTTGTTTAGGAAGAATACTTCTGCGTTTAGAGCTACCACTAAACACTCCTCTTCTGTAATACGTTTCTGAAACATTACCCAATATCATGCTTTTGGTTTATCACATTTTAAAACATCAATACTACATTACCCAAGACCGGCAATTAAGCACCAGCTCCAAAACTCTACACGCATAAAACAGTTCTTTTTGCACATACAAATAATACCCCTATGCACTTTACTTCTACAATACTTAAAAAATAATGCTACTGTAACCTTGTCACATCACAAAATAGAATCAGTTCCCTATTACCACCATTAACACACCATACATCACTTTATATTACCGTCACAGGACTTAATGCAATGTGATAATTGCAACACATGCTCATGCGGATGCTATGAGATAATCTCACCCCATCTTTTTTCCACACTACAGCAGAATAAAATATCAGATGCTCTTAATCTTTTTACTTTCCCTAAAATTTCTTTTGCTATTCTTTCCTCATTTCTATACGTATACCAAAAACCAATTCACCCTCGCTGTATTGTATTTGTCACTATCACTATTCGTCAAATAGCCATATCAATCCTGGAATAGACACAGTGCTACCCCAATTCCACCCCCTACTACCAGTGCAACTCCCAGTCAATGCCTCTGAGATATCTTGATGCAAGGATTCGCAATTATGATCCTACCTCATCATGTGGTAAGGTGATTGGACCTTTTTTTCAAGTGGTATATATCTAAGATACATTGATTTACTACATATGTGCAGAAGGGCCGGGCCCTATTATGTGCTCCTACATTGAGAGTTAGTTCTACATCCTTTCTTTACAATTCACGATTGCTCACACAATGAATTTTAGTTCGCATATCCGACAATAATAATGAACAGAGCTAGAGGATTGCTGCAGACCCTACATGGTATCGTTTTTTAGTACCTCAGCGCCTCAATTATCGCGAAACCTTTTAAAGTCACACTCGTACGCATAATCCTTCATGTGTCTCGTCATGGGAAGCGTTGATTATTATGGTTTCCTAGCAAATCGTCTATACTAATGCACTGTAGTCCACTGTTGATAACCAATCTCTGCCGAGATTCATCAAAGTGCATTCCGAGTCCCCCGTGATGAGAACTAGGCTTAGTCATGCCCATTGGGGATGGACCCCAAGAAGGAGTGTAGCAAACCTCATCCCAGTTGCATTGCCTTTCACAGCGATAGTTTAGCTCAATCCATCCCAGAGATTCAATTAAGCCGTTAACAGCAGTGCGTGCCGTTTCAACGTGCCTTTCTAAATCACTGGAAGTTCTATTATCCTTCATAAATGACTGAACTTCCGGTACCAGTAGATCGTTCACCTTGTAAACCACATCAACTATCTCTTTTACAACGCTTACAGTAGACGACCAGATCAGAAAGTCTGCATCCGTCGTCAAATCCTGGTATGGGCTTACATATTGGTAAATAGCAAAATCTTTTCCACTACCAAACTGATCACGGTTGTTATCTGCAGCCTCAAACCGCAGACAGAAGTTCAACGTGAGTGCTGTTGCATTTATCGCCACATACTCGTTAATATCGCCAGTCCTGTTGAGAATGGCACTAACAGTTTTCAGCAAGGGTGCAAACTTGGCAACAAGCTCATCCAATGCCACTTGCCAATTCATGCTTCTAGAAGCATCAAACCCCACTTTCAGAGCCTTCTCTAAATCATCAACCATCTCCAGTTGTTTTTCCCATGTCATTCCATCGTTGAGTAATCTTCTGTTGTTGGGGTCAGGAGCAATGTAAGTCCTGTTTATTCCGCTTACGAGGTACCGATAGTCAAGATGAATCCGATTCTCCCCATCGTCGTGCGCTGCGCCCGCCCTTATCCAGTTGAAACTCTTAACAGCGTCGAAATTGGACAAGATCTTCGCCCAGCCGTCTTCTCTCTCGAGAATCGCCTTTTGATCATCCGTCAGCTGTTCTTCAACCAGCTTTCCGTTATCATCTAGAGGCCAGCCCTCTTCCTTTGATATGACGGTAGGTGATGGCAGATCCAGGTACTGATTCGGATGAACCATATCTAGAATCGAGACGAGCTCGACATTATCCCCAGAGAAATCGCACAGTACAACTTCAAAGCCCACCTCCACCCTGATGATGCCATCCAACCCGAATGGCTTCCCCCACTTGCATATTCTGGCGGCGTAGAGCCTTTCCGCCCTTTCTTCATCCTCATCATCATCTGGAAGCTTCAGTTTCTTCTTGATAACATTCGACAACATTAGCTGCGTATCCATCTCACCTGAGTCGGTTTTCGCAGCAGAAGCCCCGTCAAGATAAAGAAATTTGTTGAGGTCTCGTGCCGCTCTGTAAGTAAGCATCTTTTGTGAGCCCTGGCCTCCTTTGTCTGGTGGCGGTGGCGGTGGTGGATGATTACCACGAGTGCCATTACCGGGCCTTCCGTGCTTTCTTTCTAACGATCTCCTTCCATAAGCTGGCGACCTCAAGCCGAAAGAGTAGCTGAATTCGTAATCCATAGCTAGCCATTCAAAAGTAGTTGGCACGCCCGATCCAGAATGGTACATTAAAGTTCCCTTAGGAATTACAGCAGGAAAGTACGATACGCCCAAGGGGTGGATATCAGACGAAGATTGTCTCAGAGCAGCGCGAATGGAATTGAAGATAGCCGTACTGTTGTCGAAATCGATGTCTCTAACAAATTCTAGGTAATTGTCCCATCGTATAGTAGGTACATCTGCAACCTTGTTCGCGGATTCGTTAAGTGGAAGACCGGTTGACACTCTTCGATAAGATCTGGATATTTTCCAACAAAAACCAAGCAGGACAATGAGCAGTAGACCGATGGTGGCCGACACGCCCTGACGATGAAATCTCATTATCTGTCTAAACCACGATAAACAATTCCTCGAAAGCTGCGTTCATCGGTTTCTTTTTTTTTTCTTTTCTTATTCTATATTACCTAATACCTCGAGCTCTCAGATACTGAAGGGGCGCAAGTTTTTTTTTTCCTTTTTATTTCTATTCGGTTTTTAGTTTTTCTCTTGGCAAAATCTGCAGCATAGTCATTTTCACGTAGCTCACTGCGACCGCTTAAAGTATCACTATATCCAGAGAAAGCTTATAGCCTGTCATTGACATAGATCGAACACAATGGCATTGCATCACCGTTTCATAAGAAACATTCATGTTCGGAACCTTTTTCTGGACAATTTGGCGATGAATCTTGTCACGAACCCATTGCTAGGATGCTGTCCCCTGCTACACACATGTTCGCTCTGCAGGCCCAAAATCATATATCAATTCCGAATTTGTATTGACGTACCCTGATTTCTTATGAAGACGGGTGTTTGGAGAGCCCTTCTCGTAGCAGCATAGAGTCCTCCATGGCAGTTCGTTAGGAATCTCACCATGCAGCTCTTTTCACGGTTCTCGACAGCCAATAGAGCATTCGGTAATTACGCATTTCGTCACTGTCTCAGAGAAGGCTCGGAAGGAAGTTCGCTCAAAGTTTCTTTTAGTACTGGTTTTGGCTATGGCTTTTAGAGCCTTTAGAGCTGTTTTCTAGCCATGGAGTGCAGATGGCAATCCCTTTCTTTTTTGGGATCGGATATATCCTCATTAAGAAAGAACCGGCGGCTGAACTCCGAGCCAAATAGTCATGCTAGTAATACTATAACAAATGTGATAGAATTTTTGTGGAGTATACCGTTCTTGGACTATTTGTTTGTCAACTAAGGTTGGGGAAACCATTCTTCATCGTCAGTCACCAAGAATCTCATATAAAAAGGCATGAAGTTGCCGTTTTCTTGAGCGTGTTTCTACGCATATATTCTACTGCTAATAGTCTTGTTCAAACAAACACACACACACACATATATATATATATATACAAATAGTGTGTCTGTGCATTGCAACAAATAACCACACAAGAAATGCCAAAGGGAAAGATTTTGCTAGTTCTTTACGAAGGCGGTAAACATGCTGAAGAGCAAGAGAAGCTGCTGGGATGTATTGAAAATGAACTCGGTATCAGAAAGTTCGTTGAAGAACAGGGATACGAGTTAATCACTACGACTGACAAGGACCCTGAACCGGACTCTACTGTGGACAGGGAATTGAAAGATGCAGAAATTGTGATTACCACACCTTTTTTCCCAGCCTACATCTCGAGAAACAGAATTGCCAAAGCACCTAATCTGAAGCTTTGTGTCACCGCTGGTGTCGGTTCTGACCATGTTGATCTAGAGGCCGCCAATGAAAGGAAAATTACGGTCACCGAAGTCACCGGTTCCAACGTTGTCTCGGTTGCAGAACACGTTATGGCCACAATCTTGGTGTTGATAAGAAACTACAATGGTGGTCACCAGCAGGCAATCAATGGTGAGTGGGACATTGCTGGCGTGGCCAAGAATGAATACGATCTTGAGGACAAAGTAGTCTCAACCGTGGGCGCTGGAAGAATTGGATATAGGGTTCTAGAGAGACTGGTTGCGTTCAATCCAAAGAAGTTACTCTACTATGACTACCAGGAACTTCCTGCGGAAGCAATCAGCAGGTTGAATGAGGCCAGCAAGCTCTTCAACGGCCGAGGTGACATTGTTCAGAGAGTGGAAAAATTAGAAGACATGGTTTCCCAGTCCGATGTTGTTACCATCAACTGCCCGTTGCACGAGGATTCAAAGGGTCTGTTCAACAGAGAGCTCATATCCCATATGAAAGATGGTGCATATTTGGTAAATACCGCTAGAGGTGCCATTTGCGTGGCCGAAGATGTTGCAGAGGCTGTTAGGTCTGGCAAGTTGGCCGGCTACGGTGGCGATGTCTGGGACAAACAACCTGCGCCAAAGGACCATCCTTGGAGGTCTATGGACAACAAAGATCGTGTTGGAAATGCAATGACTGTACACATCAGTGGCACCTCCTTGGATGCTCAAAAAAGATACGCTCAGGGGGTAAAGAACATCTTAAACAGCTACTTGTCCAAGAAATATGACTACCGTCCACAGGATGTTATTGTGCAGAACGGTCTATACGCTACGAAAGCGTATGGTCAGAAATAAGATCTATAATGCACTGTACACACACATGTAAAATCGCTACTTAAATCTGAGCTCTGTTACATAACGAGAAGTGTTGTGGTGCTGATTGAGCCTACTATTACTCTCTTTTTCATTTCTTTCGCTTTGCGAATAGCATTATGTATAGTTAACGTTAGCAGTGCTTACTATGATGAGAGGTACTCGTTTTTAATACTGTACTTGGCCGCTTAGGTGGCATCGTCTTTCTGTATGCGGCTGACAACTTCTATCAACGCATCCATTCATCACCTGGCGGGCAAAAGCGCCTTTGTCCATTTCGGACCTATTGTTACACAGGGGTGCATTTTATGACGCAATAGTATATATGCGCATTTCCTTCACCAATAAAGCTAAATTGCTCACAATCAATCTGTTTATTATACAGAACATAATGCCTTTTCTTCTCGATTATGCTGGCAAACAATCTGTAGTATCATATTCGTATTTGCACATTCGCCGTTTGCTTATGCTCTGAACTCATGGACTATTTTTGGTCCCTATTTTGTTTGAGGTACATAGATCTTAAAATACATTTCTTTGATTAGCTAAAAGAGGTGTTGCACACTTTAATAAAATTCAGGTACCCATTAAAGTTTCTCTGGCTCCAGTATACGCATGCGGTTATACCTCCATGCAATGTTGCTGTCACCAGACTTTTCCCGAATGGGTCATTCTGGATTACTGTAGCTTCTGTTTTTGGAAGGGAAGGTGCCAGTTTCATGCGCACTGGCTTCTCGAATCATGTACCTCTGAACTACACAATATTCTTTGAAGACCTATACACCCTACGGGTAAAAATCTCGATGTTAATAACCGCTGAGGTTGGAAATCTACAAATATTTTCAAGGTCTGTCTTCTCGACTGCAAAAGAATAATGAAAATATTCTTCAACAAATACAGCTTGAAAGAAATTAGATTGTTATATAAGCGTTGTAAGTTTATTTATAATTGAGAGCAAGAGCCTTTCGATGGTTTTTGTGCAAGTCCAAGATATCAAGTTATCGCCAAAAACAACAACCATATCATGAGTTTTCTAAGCATTTTCACTTTCTTTGGTGTCCTTATTTCCGTTGCAGCAGCCGTTAGGTTTGATCTGACTAACGTCACTTGTAATGACCTACATGGTCCCCACTGTGGCACCTACGTTATGAAAGTCGTTGGTCAAAACGGAACATTTTTAGGTCAATCCACGTTTGTTGGTGCTGACACTTTGACTGACAGTGTTGGTGATGCTTGGGCAAGATATTTGGACCAGGAACCAAGATTCTTATCAAAGTTGACTACCATTGGTACCAACGAGACAAAAAACTTCTCTCCACTTATCTTCACAACGAACAAAAAGACTTGTAATCCCCAATCCATTGGCGATGCTATGGTTCCTTTTGCCAATACTGTTAACGGTGAAATTGAGTACAACTCCTGGGCCTATACAGCTCCGAATAGTTCTTTCGTAACTGGCTTAGCAAACCAGTTGTTCAATGCTACCGATTATGGCGTTCAAGTTGCATCATGCTACCCAAATTTTGCGTCAGTCATTTTGAGCACACCAACTGTCAACATCTTTGGTAAAGATGATACTTTGCCAGATTATTGTACTGCCATTCAGCTAAAGGCCGCTTGTCCACCAGAAGCCGGTTTTGTCTAACCTTTATCGCTTTATAGTTTGTAGATTTGTTTTAATAGTATTACTTATAGCAATATCTCCTTTGAACTGACCGTAAAACAATTATTTCAAATGAGATAAAAAAGTTACTTCCTTTTTTTTTTGTTATTCTCTGTAATTCTTAAATTGACTGTATTAAAACTTGACCTCTTTTTGCCGCCAAGTTACATTTCCGAACTTCAGTACTCTTTATCGTTAGAGACATATAGGTCACCCGATACTGTCAACTCACTTCCTAGGAAGAGAGTCCAAATACTAATGCATCTCTACCGATCTGGCCCACACTGCTTATAAGTGCGACGGACACCAGGATAATACACTGCAGCAAAAATGAATTTCGTTTCGAGGCTATTGTATTTCGGCTAATGGTATATGCACAGCATTTGTCAGGCAGGTTTATAATATTAATATACATTTATATATAATAAACTGTTTTCATGGCAGCAAAAAAAAGCTTTTTTTGTTTTTTCGTTACTCAATGTCTATAGAATTTCGTTCGTAAAGGCGTCTGTCTCTATTTGGCGACAGTGTAGATACCATCCTTAGATAGAGCCTTAGAGATAGCTGGCTTTAATCTGGTGGAGTACCATGGCACACCAGTGATCATTCTGGTCACTTGGTCTGGGGCAATACCGGTCAACATGGTGGTGAAATCACCGTAGTTGAAGACAGCTTCAGCAACTTCGACTGGGTATGTTTCAGTTGGGTGGGCGGCTTGGAACAAGTAATATTGGGCCAAATGAGCTCTGATATCGGAGACGTAGACACCCAACTCAACCAGGTTGACTCTTTCGTCGGATTGAGCTAGAGTGGTGGTGGCGGAGGCACCGGCAGCAATGGCAGCGACACCAGCGGCAATTGAAGTTAATTTGACCATTGTGTTTGTTTTGTTTCTTAGTGGTGATATAGACTTACATATGAGTAAGGTAAGGACGAAATATTCACAGATGGGTGACCATAGCAGCCCTATTTATACAAATTCCTTCACCAGCTGGTGCTGCCCAAACGAACCACTGACTGACACTCTTTTCTCACCCCAAGATCCTACATATCTCATCTATCACACCTTATCCACCGTAACTATAGAAATGAACTTGTCCTTGAACGATTGGTGCATTCGTCACAAACTTCGTATATGAAGGTATGTTTTACGGCGCCAATGTGTATTCGTATGCGTGCAATGTAAGATCGACGTTATAGGGGTGCCCATGTGCCTTCGAAAGAACCCTTTTACGTGCCTGTCATATTTCTTTTTCAAGGACCCTCGTTCGGAAGCTATTGTCTTAGCCTATATTGGTATGCTCTAAACGATTGCCGCGGGATAATGTTACAGTTTTTTTTCCCAAGCTGAAGTGAAATAGCAATGATGTGCTGAGAGTCGTACCTACCCGTGGAAGCTTGCGATGCCGTTCACTATCACTAAGGCATTCGAAATTAGATACCACAATCAAGAATGAGTGCGATATAGAAACGAGATAGCTGCAGTTAGCTACACATGTTGCTCGAATAGAGTTAATTGATGTTAGGGTGAATTGAATCATGTGCCAAGGTTTTGTGTAATGAAACATCTTCGATACCCGGGTACCATTTTTCTTGTTCAAAAAACAAAAAGAAAGAAAAGAAAAGAATACAGAGGCCAGTGGATGGCGCTAATATATTTTATTTTACGCTTTGAATCTTCTGTTGAATAATTTCATCTATGTACTTGGCTCTTGCAACTATTAAACACTTATACCTAGTAAATATTCTGTGGCAGGGGTTGATAGTGCCTCCTGAATTTAAGGGCTCAGTTTAATGCTCAATGGCTAGGTAACGCATTTTTTTTGAATCTAAAATGCTATTTAAGTTTCGCTCAAAAGAAAACTACAAAATTAGCCCTGTCAAAGAAAAATTCCTCATTCTTGTACATATCCTGCCCAAACAGGCTTCTGTTCTTTCTGTTGGCACTCTCAACGCATTAATCAGCACTACTCCCTTGCTTATCTGTGTTCCATTCTCATAGGGAATATCACTAGACTGGAGAATTTCGTCTCGATAGAAAAAAACTGGTTCCACAAGGCAAGGAAGCCTGGGAGTCCTGTGGACCAGTGGAAGTAAGATAGTAGTTAAACAAATAGCATGCAATTCCGAAAATTTGTTGAGATGAAATTAAATTTAGCACTCCATAGTGCTTAAGTGTGCTGATTCATTTTAAAAAAAATCTACTATTTATGCTTATTCATTTAGTAGTAGTAATAAATTTTAAGATAAGAGTTTTCAGTACATATATGATTCAAGTAGAGTTGAAGAATTTGCATTTTCTTTTGAAGACTAAAAATGCAGCTTACACTTCCTTTCTTTTTCAAAACAAGTTAAATTTTGTGGCATGGTTTGGAGTTAAATTTTCATCAGAGATAGTTAATATTATGTATAAAGGTAATAGTAAACTCGCTTCCCATATATTTCGGGAATCCACAGAAGAAAATCGGTAGTTTTATTTAGTATTGAAAACAATTTTTTTTTCTTCTATAAGTTAATGATATCCTGTTCTATTACTGATCGTTGCGTTTCGGATTCTATCGATAAGATGACACTTTGAACCTCGTACTTTCAGTTCCATATTTTGTGTATTTCCTTTACCACCTTATGTGATAGTTTTAAAGCAACATGATTAATATTATAAATTTATACTTTTAGTAACTGATGGATATTAGACATTTATTTCGAAAGATAATATTAATTTCATTGAAAAAATTAGATATAATTACGAGTTACTAAAGAACTGCTTGTAAAGAAGGCCTCTTAACTTTTAAAAATGGAACCCATCTACTGATACAATAAAAGGCGGGATATATAACTGTATTTTTCTAGAGTAGTTTTATTTTAATTTTATTTTTTAGTTTTATTAATGATTTTTTTAACATAATAAATTCAGTTAATTCAATCTCTCGCATATCAGGAAGTACAGGCAATTGACTACAGATGTCCATATCGATATTTCAGCCGCAAGGTATTTAACAGGGCTGTGGAAGAAACATCTAAACATTTATCTTTAATTTTTAAGTCAGTGTGACCCAAATAAGAGTAGCTTTAATTTTTCACTTCTTTTGGTACCTAATATTTCTACTTAAAATATTTTCGACGGAGGCACATAACTTGTACTTTTGACAAGGAAAAGATATAATTAGTGCTTGAGCAAGCAATACTATCATTTTTTTCTGAGACATTACTTCAAGTTGACTCTTTTTGAACAGATCTTTTCTCCAACTTACTGACGAACATTGCCCAAAAGAGAACTAATTTCTCGTCCAAAGTTGCTAAAAGATGGGTATGGATTCATCATAAGCGGATTAAAGTAGCAATATCTGCTTAAGTTGATTTCGCTATTACTCTCACTGGTATAACACTATTCTGTTTCACGAATGGCGCTTACGATTTTTCAAAGTTACCTTGGAATGTGTCACGTTGGGCATTTCAATTATTGTTCTGCATAAGTGCGCCTATTTGGCAAGTTTCGGTGCGAAAAACACTAGTATTGAATGTTTTCGTGGTGCTTTATTGACACGTGAGAAGGGAAACTTTTTTTAATACGATAGCACATGAATTAACCACATGAAGACAGTTGCACATCTGCTTAAAGCAGATTAGAGTTCGTATTGCTAACCTTAAAGGGTACCTTCTGTTTGAATCATGAATATATGTAGTTGCGTAAGTTTGTTTAAGACTCTAGAGCCAACGAATCTCTGCTTTTGAATCATTACGGAATCTTAGAGTGTTATACAACATTATTAAATACAGTAACAATGGCCAGTCGCACAATTTAATTTCTAAGTTACAATAAATGGACTGTAAAAATTCACAAAAAAAAACTGTCTTGCCCTCCTTCTTTCTTGATTTGTTCAAGCCTTTTTTATTTGCATATACTTTTTGTTTATGTTCTATAGCTTAAATTGTAATCCACTCTATCTATTTTGGGTGCCGCAGCGAACATGCATGCGATCGTACATTTTGACTATTATGGTAGAGAGTAGGTAACGCGATGCAGAAAAGAAAACTAACAGTAAAGTGTGTAAAACGACAGAATCGATAATACGATTATTTTCTGAGAGAGAAGAAATTGTTTCTTTTCTTTTTAAAAAATTTGTTTGTAAAAGGATATGATATAATACAGGCCCCTGCGAGCTTTGTCACAAGGTCCGTTTCGATTCTTTTTTTTTCATCGGAAAGTTCGAAGAATACTTTTCCACTATATAAGCATACCTGTACTACCGTCCTCCCTTACCTAATCCGTTCAACAACTTTGGTTCCTCCTTCTAGATTAACTGAAAGCTTTCGCTTCGTTTCACACCATGTCTGATACAGTTCTAGTTTCTGGCGCTTCAGGTTTTATTGCTTTGCATATCCTGTCACAATTGTTAAAACAAGATTATAAGGTTATTGGAACTGTGAGATCCCATGAAAAAGAAGCAAAATTGCTAAGACAATTTCAACATAACCCTAATTTAACTTTAGAAATTGTTCCGGACATTTCTCATCCAAATGCTTTCGATAATGTTCTGCAGAAACGTGGACGTGAGATTAGGTATGTTCTACACACGGCCTCTCCTTTTCATTATGATACTACCGAATATGAAAAAGACTTATTGATTCCCGCATTAGAAGGTACAAAAAACATCCTAAATTCTATCAAGAAATATGCAGCAGACACTGTAGAGCGTGTTGTTGTAACTTCTTCTTGTACTGCTATTATAACCCTTGCAAAGATGAACGATCCCAGTGTGGTTTTTACAGAAGAGAGTTGGAACGAAGCAACCTGGGAAAGCTGTCAAACTGATGGGATAAATGCTTACTTTGCATCCAAGAAGTTTGCTGAAAAGGCTGCCTGGGAGTTCACAAAAGAGAATGAAGATCACATCAAGTTCAAACTAACAACAGTCAACCCTTCTCTTGTTTTTGGTCCTCAACTTTTCGATGAAGATGTGCATGGCCATTTGAATACTTCTTGCGAAATGATCAATGGCCTAATTCATACCCCAGCAAATGCCAGTGTTCCTGATTTTCATTCCATTTTTATTGATGTAAGGGATGTGGCCCTAGCTCATCTGTATGCTTTCCAGAAGGAAAATACCGCGGGTAAAAGATTAGTGGTAACCAACGGTAAATTTGGAAACCAAGATATCCTGGATATTTTGAACGAAGATTTTCCACAATTAAGAGGTCTCATTCCTTTGGGTAAGCCTGGCACAGGTGATCAAGTCATTGACCGCGGTTCAACTACAGATAATAGTGCAACGAGGAAAATACTTGGCTATGAGTTCAGAAGTTTACACGAAAGTGTCCATGATACTGCTGCCCAAATTTTGAAGAAGCAGAACAGATTATGACGCCATACCACACATAATCTCGCAATTATGTGAAGCCAAAATAATTAAACGAAACCATAAGTCATTTTTAGTGTATGTTGGCATATCAAGCCTTTTCGAACCTCTTTATAAATTTTTGTAGTACCATTGACTCTTCAGACTAACCATGATAGAATCTTTTTATAGGAAAGAAAAAAAATGGAAATCGTAAATGCTTGGTATTTAAAAAGTACCCATTTCGTGCATCTAAATATACTAATATTCAGTGAATGGTGATGAAGGTACTTCACACTTATTTGAATCACTCTTGTGATCATTTTAAGATACCTATATGTGTAACCGTATTGTGTAATTATGAAGTATAAGTCGTTGAAAGACTTATACTTTTTAGGCGTAATATCAGATGGAATCAAAGAAGTTATAGAAAACAGTAGATCAGAGATCCTGCCTTTGGAATCCTGTAATTCACATATGGAAAATTGATGCGAAATCACAAGAGTACAGGGATAATTTGGGAATGTATCTCACTAGTCACCATTGTTTTGGTACGCGTACTACCTCGTTTCAATCACCTCTTCTATAATACTACTAAAAAATTTCTATATGCTATATGGCGTACCGATAAAGTTATTGCATTTCTTATGCGATTTTAACTTCCTTTTCAAGTCAAGGATACTTTAAGCAAGCGTGAATCCTTGCTCAATCTCCTCTGCTCAAAATGAAAAAAAAAACACGCACAATCATATGCAGGATGCTATATTGATTAAATGATTCTATATTTTACACTTATGTGTGAAGAGTGTAATTTTTGATCTTCCATTTTATTGTTATGCACATAGAGCTGAAATTAAATGCGTCATATATAATTATTGGGAATTCATTATTGCTTGAGATAATATTATTACTTATACATAATACACTAGAAGTGCTCCTCGGGGACATAGAGATCCATAAAAGGAAATCGATAATTCTACACATTAATCTGTTTTATTTCTTTGTCTGTTTTACACGTTTTCATTCATTATCTTATTACAAAATCAGCTCTTGCGCTTCATGTTCCATTATACTCGCTGACTGTTTCTCATCATTTATCTCATCTTTAACTCCATTCAGTATATTATCTTAATAACGCGACTACTAGTAGTGAATAATGGTCAATCTTTACTTCAGAAACTTCCCTTGATTTCATTCATAGATGTTTTTTCATTGTCAATTTTTACTCTTACTCACCCATTTGAATGACAGTAAAGAACTTTGCTCAATTAATATTATATTTGTTGTTATCGTCTAACGCTGTAAGTATATGGTACTATTATAATAGCCTCAGTAGTGGAATATGGTTGTTTCTTGTGCTGACATGATTCTAGATGGCCTATAAGAAAGCATCCAAGATCTTTATTATCAGATACCGGTATGCATTCCATAATGCCAGAGTTTGCGTTCTTACGTCAAAGAACAATGATGCTGCGGAGCGCAAGAAAGTGACGCGGCCAACTATCAGCGCGCAAGGATATGTATGCACTGCCGAAGGGCTGAAGCGTATCGTACATTAATTCATAAAGAGAAAGAAATCTCAACCCTGAATTTAGGATAGCGAAGTGCAATAAGAAAAACTTTACCATTGTTTTCAGGGTGAATTCTATATCAGCCTGTTCATATAAACAATTTGACAATAGTGCGTAAAGCCAAAAAAGGAAGCATGCCCTTTATTCCTTATCGGGTGGAGAGGGCCGCACTTAATCTCGAGCGGATTTCAGGTACCAAAAACCTAATTGAAGCAGGCAAATTTTTTCTTCCCCATTTTCTTTTTTTGGGTGTGCACACACTAATATATATTTGATCAAATAATGAATGCGATTAAAAGTCAATATTGGCAAATAGAAAAAAATCTAATAGCGGCTAATAGTAGGACTTACATCGCTATAGATTGGTAATTAATCGAATAAAATAATAACAATTGAAAAAAAAAATCTATCATGAGAGAATATACCAGTAAAAAAGAACTAAAGGAAGAGATTGAAAAAAAATATGAAAAATATGATGCAGAATTTGAAACAATCTCTGAATCTCAAAAAGACGAAAAAGTTGAAACAGTGGATAGAACACCCTCTGAAAACCTCTCTTATCAATTGGGCTGGGTTAATTTATTATTAGAGTGGGAAGCAAAGGAAATTGCTGGGTATAATGTGGAAACTCCTGCGCCTGGTTATAAATGGAACAATTTAGGAGGATTATACCAGTCATTTTATAAAAAATACGGAATCTACTCCATCAAGGAGCAAAGAGCCAAGCTGAGAAAGGCCGTAAACGAAGTGTACAAATGGATATATACTTTATCTGATGATGAGCTCTTCCAAGCGGGAAATAGAAAATGGGCTACAACTAAAGCTATGTGGCCTGTATATAAATGGATCCATATTAACACGGTTGCTCCTTTCACAAACTTTAGAGGAAAAATTAGAAAATGGAAGAGACTAGTGCCTGAAGAACAACGTATAAAAAGGAGGAAGATATAATGAGAAAGTTGCATATGGCCGTCTGTTTTTTTTCTTGCAGTATTTAGAAACTACCACAGAAAAACTTTTTTTAATTTCATATTTTTTGATATTATTATATTTGAGAAACGAATCTCGATTATTATGAGTCAATTTAACAAGACCTCATATAATGTACAGGAGTATAAAGACAAAACTCTCTTACGCTTACCATAGCCTCAATAACATGTCACAATACGAACTTTTCATGTTCTTCCCATATATTTTATTGTACTCTACACACACAGTATTGATCATATAGTTCATTTACCTTACTATACGCCAACCTTTAAAGCAACAAAGATATAGACTATACCATACATGAATGTCGATCAGAGACGTATGGTATAGCTTGTATCTCATTCTGCTATCGTATATGGTATACATGGCACATACTTTAAATTTTAAGGTAATGTCACTTGGTTAAGATCTTTCCTATACGTCAAGGTCTTGAGATAAGACTTAATGTCTCAAAACAATACATGCTAGGCATATAATGACCCATTTTCTGGAGTTAAAGTACTCTAAACATTGGTTGAATATCAATCACGCATGATGATAGTGCGCCCTATTATAACCCATTTTTGTCATCGTCATCACGCCTCATCACCTGAGAAAAGTAACATACAAACTCAACGACTACTAAGATTACTACATCAAAAATGAGAAGTGGGTGAATTTTGAGATGATTGTTGGGATTCCATTGTTGATAAAGGCAATATTATTTGGTATTTAGAATATACTAAAAGTTCTCCTCGAGGATATAGGAATCCAATAAATGGAACTCGTAATTCTACATAATTCTGTATATGCTTTTATTGTCATTTTATATGTTGTCAGTCATTATCCTATTACAATATCAATCCTTGCATTTCATCTTCCACTAACTTCGATGACAGCTTCTCATAACATATGTCATATTCTAACACCGTGTATGATAAATACTAGTAGTATGACTACTAGTTGATAGACGATAGTTGATTTTCATTCCAACAAAAAACGATATCTTTGCCACGTACGTGCCCTAACTGCAGAAGAGAACTTCAACACTTGGACTAAAATTCACATGAAATTCTCCTAACATTCTAACACCGGTGACATCATTCCAAACCTCTTTGTAAAAGAATATATGAACAACATATGTATTACAATAACGCGCCGTTAATTTTGCTCGAATTAACTTACCCCAGACTTGACAAAAATCTAAAAACTAACTACTCAGAAACACAAGCAAGCCTTGTGCATAAGAAAAATGTAAATCCATAGGATCAGCAGTTTCGAACTTGATACACCTCCAATCATTGCTTCATAAAGAATATATCTTCGTCTGGTAATGCGATGGCCCCGGTTTGGAGTACCCTTCCTGCGCAAGGTACTTGTGTGATAAGTAGCACATCTTTTGCACATCACGTATGCTACTTTTGTATTCTTCACTAGCAGGCACTGCAGTTGAAATAGAATTGAAGCTTGAAGTATCGTATGGGTTAACTACACTAAGTGTAGGTTCGTTTGCATCCATATTGTCAAGCCTTTGGAGGACATTGATAATAGCTGGGACAGTTCTGGTGTCATAAAGAGTTTCATTTGCCCAAATTACAGATACATTCAAATAGAAGTCGCCAAATCCGGATGCCTTATTAAAATTAAAGTATGTGTCCAGTGGAACCGTATCAACCCATGCGCTCAGGAGTGCAGCAGTCACAGTGGTCAAAACGTTAGCTAGAATTACCATCACTTTACTCAAAGACCTAGCATCACAAAGTAACTGGCAATTACATAACAGCACCATTTCGCATTTACCTATACTTTTCGCTCAGTCGCAACAGGAATAGATTATTACCCTTTTTTATAAGTTTAACAGAGTAAAGTAATTATTCATCATGCTCCCCTGCATAGAAATTATCGTGGCAAATGAAGTTGATAATTAATATTTCTAGAACATAGTCGTATGGGTTTTCAATAATAAGGCACATTTCAAGATCATTAGAATAGAATTTGTATTTTTATCAAATTTACAGGAAGCGGTAGTTAGATTACATGATGTCTCTTCGAAATAGAGCTACCAGTTCTAGTTAAGATGAGAGCACGTATGACTCTTAATTATGAAGTGTTGCCCATATTAGTTTCGCTGGCTTTTTCAAATGACGCGCTTCGAAAGTTCTTTCTTGAACCATGAAGAAGTTTGCACTGCGGAAGTTTATATTTGCGCTACGGTCCGAGAATGTTCTCACCACTATACTTATCGCCAACTTAAATTTAGATAGTTCAAGAAATCAACTACACGGGTACTTTAATAGTTCTTTGTAGGAGCATAAGAACTATGCAGGCCCACAACCAAGACCTTTAAGATGGAATAACGATGGAACTGCTTAGATTATTATCGTGAGCTTAACATAAAGGAGAAGTAAAATTAACAAAACTTGGTTAAGAGCACACTCTAAAATGACTATTAAACCCTAAGTAGACTGCGTTAACAGTATCGTGGTGAAAGATGAGACCTTGATTTACTTTCGATATTTAGTCCTTATATGAAAATTAAACACGAAATTGCAAACCTTTTCAACACATGAACTTAAGAGGGTTTATATTTTGCAAACCACAATTCTCCATCTGCGACAAAAATACTGTAACTTGCATTTAAGAGAAAAAAAACTCTCATGTCTAGTGCGGGTAAAGGAAATAACGTTATTGTGTCAAATATTCTTGGGCCCATCATCTCAGACCGATGGTAACTTAATATCTTGAATTTGAAAAGTACAGGAGAGAGTACTGACCACGTCATATTGCGGCGTGAATATTCATCATTCAGATTAGTTCACCTATACGCATATCTATTACGATTTTATAATCAGAGTGATATCAATGAGTATTATAACCTTTAAGTCATTGTGCTTATGCTATCTATAAACGTCGAGCGGCACATAATTCATCTATTTATGCAATTCCTACTATAAAGTTCGATATCTTCATGGAAATTTCTTAAGCACAAACTTGTATTTAATATCCTGCATAAAGAAAACAGACATCTAGAGAACTTTCATAATTTTCAAAATAATCTTCCTTTATACACACTCTAGCGACCTGGGTTTAGATTTCCGTGTATGATCGCTTTCTATGATAGGACAATAAAGGAAAGTCGCTAGAAGAGAATATTATAGAAAGCTAAAGTGTTTAGAAACAGATGACTTAGAAGCGCCTCTGTAATGTGGAGACAATGGTCTCAAGTTGGTGCATACATCAGTTTGCCACAGCGACAGAAGTATAACCGATTAACTCAACATGAAGGATCCTAGAGTATACCGCAAGATTCGATTATCGATCGTCTACTACATCTTAGTAGCAGTTAATATTACTAAAATGCATGCATCTTTTGTGTGATACATTATCAATTTATATGATAATATTACTTCTTTCGGTTTAGCATTTTAAGGATATTAGCACCACAGGCAGAATACCACTTTTTCAGTCTCTCAAATTCTCTCAATTTGATTGAGATTTAACAATATCAGCACATTTTAGAAGATGCTACAGTCAAATACCGCCTCATCTAAAGCATGTTCTACATATATCACAACGTCACGTTGAATAAGGCCGTGTGACACGGGTTTCTGCCGGTCGACATTACGAGCATTGCATTACAATCTTCTTTCATTATGACATACTATTACATTTTGCTAGGGAATATTCAAAGCTTGTTCATACCGAATATAGGAGATCACGTTTTGATTACCATTTTTTTTTACCTACTCTGTCTTTAACATTAGAACTATACATGGGTAAGATTGGTAGATGATAGTATATACCTATAATTACAGTTTCATAGAATGGAACTTTTAAATTTTATTCTAACTTTTATGAAATACCTTAAAGCGCAAAATACAGGCTGACACGATAACCACAATGTCTTAAATCCCACCTGCATTAGCTATTTTTGATAATCAGTTCATTATTTCCATTTTCATGTATACGGTTATTATGCATTTAATGGTAATACATATTCATGGGCGAAGGCAGATATCTCCAAAAGTTCATTCAGCACAAAAAAATGCACCGCACGCATCAAATGATGTTTTGAATATTAGCACTTATGTTTAAAGACTATTCGTTGATAATCCATAGTTTCCACTATTTTCAAAATCTTACCAAATGACAGCTGAACTTGCCGAAAAGCAGGGTTTTTGTAAAAGTAATACCGTTCCTTGCAATAGCAAACAGGCCATGAGTACTAAAAATACTGTGGTCACTAGACACTCAAGAAACTGTAGAAAAAGATATCAGCAGAATACAAGAAATCTTTAACGAATGATTGTATTGGAGATTTGGAGTCTTAAATAGCTATGTGGCATTTAATTGAGTCTATTGCATAGTTCCTTTGATTTTATGTACGCGCTCGCCACTATATTTCAATGATATAGTGATTCAACTTATAGAGTTCAGATCTGCTTAGGCGCAACATACTTGAATCATTTTTGTTAGCTACATTCCCTAAATGGTCGCTAGGGAGGAAATTTCTCAGCTATTCAATGACAAAAGCGGAAAACAAAAATTATCTTTTTACCGTTTGAAGTACTCCGAGCAATACTAGAACAACTAGCAACTTTCTTTTTGATGTTAAATAATTATGCCCTAGATTAACCGATATTTGCTGTTAATATAGTCCATTTATTTTTTATGTGCTGTCAGAGATATTGGTTTATGAAAAGAAATTAAAATAACCAATGCTTTAACGATGTTACGTTTATAGAGTATTACGCATCTACATCATCATGGTGTTCTACTAAAATCATAGTAAGTTGAAAAAAAAGGAGCATATATTTACAGACATTCCTTAATTACATACTGTAATTACATACTGTAACTTTATGGACTTTCACTCAAAATCAATAATTGTTGATCATCTGCCTATTAGTCAAGATTAATTCCATAAGTAACAAGGTTTTAAGTTTAGTTATAAAATACTCCTTGTTTATAAAGATTTACGGTTCTCACCTCAGGAAAATAACCTTATCTTCACTTTGTACGAAAGATGGATAGTGTTATTGGCGCACTGCTTGTCACTGCAATCAAATTACCCCAAAACCGTGGAGTATAAAAGTTCGGATAATTTTATTTAGAATCTGATTATATGGTTTTTCTTCCGTAGAAAGTCTATGGCAATTATTTATATCCATAATTATTCCAATTTTCATTTACTTTATCAACTAATTCCTTTGGATATCCCTTTTCAAAATTACAAGTGATGTAATCAAAGTTGCGCTCATATTGCTGTCTGAATATGCAATTCGTAACACATTTTCCACCTTTTAGAGTTTTACTTCTAAATGACTGCGAAACAAAGGGAGCCAAAGGAAAAGATGTGACATCTTCAAAAATTGTCTGGTCTGCAACAGGAGTATGTCTTGTGACATAGGCCCAGATGACTTCTTTGAAATTGAATATATCAATATCGTCTGCAACTAAAACTATCTCATGGACGATAAATCCAACCTTTGTCCTAAAGTAGATGTCACCTACCTTCTTGCAAAATTCTTCTGGTGTAGTCTTCAGCTCCTGCAGCTGTTTTACGTCAACCTTCAGAACCAGCCAAAGGGCCTGAGCCTCATACGGCATAAAGGCATCCAGAACTGGCAAGCCAGATTCGATAGCAAGCTCCTTAGCCTCAGTGGCCACTAGTGAACCAATCAAAGTGTGAGTTTCATCCGTACAAAGACCCGGGTTGGATACAGGAAGAATAGCATTATCTCTGTGACTCATGGCTTTGACAGTATACAATGGGCAAGGGTGACCTTGGCCTTCAAAAACATACCCATGCATTTCACCGAATGGGCCCTCTAGATGTGTATCTGTCAGCGATAAGGTACCCTCAAAAACCATCTCGCTAGTTGCAGGAACCATTAAGTCACTAGTTTCACATTTTACAACGGGTACTGATTCACCCAAGATTGCTCCGACATAATCCGATTCAGAGACACCCTCAGGAATTGGCATGGAACTAACTAAAATTGCCGCTGGCGGAACACCAAAACATAAAGCAAAAGGGATTTCATTTCCTTTGCCAATAGCTGCCCAAGAGTCGGCAATTTGCCTGATGTGTTGTGGTTTAATTACCAGACCTGTGATATGCTTATCATCGACAACCATACCTCTAGCAATTGACCAATTAGTCCATTTTCTATCTGGAGTTTGAAGAATCCACATTCCGTACGTTTGCAAGTACTTACCGCCGTCAGAAACATGTAAATATGGCGTTGGCAGACTTTGTAAATGAATTTTTTCTTCAGAAAGTATATGTGTCTTGCAAGGTGCGGATGATACAGGAACGGGGGTCGGGGAAAGTGGCTCTTTGCCCTTACATTCCAATAAATAGTCTATAATTTCCTTGATCGTTGTCTTTGGGTCAAGGCCTAGATGATGGGCAATTCTACCATGATCACCTTTTTCCTTACTTCTCAAACCGGCTGGACAACCCAAAATGCTGAAAAGATTCTTCGAAGCACCTTTAACATTTTTGAATAACGGAGCTGGTAAATTGGATTCGTACGCCTTCCTCATGATTGCGCCCACTTCTAGATTCGGATCAATCTCTTCAGTGATTTCGATTAAGTCATCTTCATCCTTGAGAACCTGGATGAAGTCTCGGAATTCTAAAGCAGGATTTAGTTTTCTCATTGAGTTATATAAACTGACGGTTTTTCAGATTGGTGATGTAACAATTTTACTAATGTTTTATAAAGATTTGAAATCAAGAAGAGATATGGTACCTGTTTACATTCTTAATATCATGAGCTCATTCTATAAGAAAAAGTACGCCACCACGGCGGCCACGTTGACAAAAATTACGTACACAATCTGAAGCTTGCCAGAAAAATATGGATAGAGATTGGACTGTAGGTCGAGTGAAATAACATTTTAAAAACTATTTAAGCTGGCGCTACTGTTAGGAAGAAGTACATGTGTAAAAATTTGCGCTGCATATAGAATGGTATCGGCAGATCCACGGTTCGCACTTCCGTTGGAACAAGTCGGGCTAGGGCGAAGGGAAATGTAAGAAGTATTCAGCCAATAACAAACAATTTAACTCTATCAGCCGTTAAATAACTTAAAAAATGCTCAAATGAAGCACTACTTGCTCTTTATCCCCTCCCAACGAGGAAAAGTGTCAGCGTGGATGCCAAAGCAGTCTAAAATCCTACCGACGCTTTGTTCCAACAGGTCATCCATACTTTTGGGTCTTGTATAAAATGCAGGCACTGGAGGGAATATTATAACACCTGCCCTACATAAGGACAGCATGTTTTCAAGGTGGATAGAGGATAAAGGTGTTTCTCGAGTAACTAATAGTAACTTACGGTTTTCTTTAATTGCAACATCAGCAGCTCTCGTGATTAGATCCTCTGTGAAACCTATTCTAATCGCAGCTAGTGATTTCATGGAACAGGGTACCACAATCATACCATCATGCTGAAAAGATCCAGATGAAATGCATGCGGAAACATCCCGAAAAGAGTATGTTCTAGTTGCCAATGCTGCTACGTCATGTGGTTCCCAATCTGTTTCATATTTCATTGTCGCTGCACCCCATTTTGATATTACTAAATGTGTTTCAACGCTCAACTCTTTTAACACTTGGAGAAGTCTGATTCCCAACGCAACACCAGTCGCGCCAGTAATCGCGACAACAATTTTTTTTGGTCTTGGAGGCAAAGTTGATATTCTGGCTACATCCTTTGATAGTTCATAAGAAGGAAGAGAGGAAGAGTTTGAAATGGTTCTACTTAACAAAGGAAACCTAGCAAACAGGCCTGTAGATTTTAGAAAAGCTGATGTGACTTTACTGGGCAACAGGAACATACCTACCAATTTAAAACAGTTGCAGTGTATTCGGTTGTAAATAGTGAAATTAGTTTATACTAGCACCATCAAGTTATGTGATAGTTTATCTGCCATTGATCTTAAGTACATTGGATCGAGTATGCTTTTTTTGAGAAGTTTAACGGTAAACAGAAAATGCGCGTCATTTTCCTGGATTGACAGATTTCGTCATTGTGCCCAAATTATAAAAAAATACCACGAAGTAAACCTATATACGTGCAGACATGTTAAGTATAACAAGATAGAAACTTGTTTAGTGTGTAAAATCCATATATTTTTAAAGTGTCTGACGGCATTTACTCTTTGTCATATAAAGCATTTGGTTGCGTGTCCACGTACTGGTCCAACTTTTGCCATCGCTGCTACCAGTAGTAACGGTAAGCTTCATTATACGACGATGCTTATCTTGTGATACATATGGAAATGAGCAGAGCTTATGTCATACCAACATTCAAAACAAACTAGTTCATATTTCCTGAAAGTAGCTGATGAGGGAAATGAAGTATATAAGGAGTGATCGAATAGACCTTGCAACAAACCTCAACTGTATTGCCCAAAACGATGTACAAGGCTTAGAGCTAAGCACAGATATTTCTTCAAACCCTCTTTTACGAAAGGAACGACATGGTGGCAGAGAGAATAAAATACTTGATTATGTATTAAAACTTTTTTTTGAATGTTTATATGCTTGGGGTGTATTATGGTACGGTAAGCTTAGATGTTGTAATATCAGAGGGTGTGGTGAGTGAACAACAGTTTAAGATAGCATTCCTATGGAGACACATGCATCAAAAAATTTCTCCCAATACTTAGATTCATCTGCTCAAGTTCTAGATACCTGTTATTAGGCAATGAAGTTTCGATCTTGTGAGAAACTTCATTTGAAGGTTATTTATAGCCATCATGTATATATTTCAGTAAATATTAAGATTGCGGAGTCGGTTGGGCTAACTTGCAGACTTTCCTATGGCTTTACGGAAGAGCGGGGAAGTGCGAATGATTGTGGTTTCTCAAAAGACTAACAGATAGATATTGGAATGAATATACTGAAATTATAGTATTATGAATATTAGTGATGCAGCAAAGCTTAAATATAAACCTTGCAAGAATGCCTCTTTTAAGTAAAGTACAGAATAAATTGTGGGTTTGGCGAATACATTAGTCAGTTTTCTGAAGTTGCCTTATCATTAACTGTGTCTTCATTTTTAATGTTTGAAGAACTAGATGAGTTATCACCGTTCATTTGGTTGTATGTATCCTCAAGTCTATCTTCAGCAAAATCATCCTTTTCCATCTCGTCGTCGTACGAGCCCAAAGCATTGGCATGATCTTCGACCTCTTGTAACGACAATTTAGGTAGGAGATTTGCGACTCTCCATGGTTGAGTACCATCTTCATAGGCTTTAGCAAAGATAATATCTATTTCTTCTAAACTTCTACCTGCAGTTTCAGGGTAGAAAAAGAAAATAACTGGAATGTACAGATAATTCATAACAGCAAAGAATAAGTAGCAACCCCATCCGGACTGTCCGATAAAAATGGGGGTGAACATAACCACAGCAAAGTTACACAGCCAATTAGTGCATGTAGAGAAAGCGTTTGTTGATGCACGAACTTTCATTGATGCAATTTCTGGTGGATATATCCATGGCAATGATAACAAGGATAAACCGAAGAACGTAATGAACAAAAATAGACCGACGGCGGCACCTCTTGCATTCTCTTTATTCTCTTTAACCAGGCATGCGAATGTAATTGTGAATGAAACAGCTTGGCCTGTGGCACCTAATAAAAATAGCTTACGTCTACCTAGCTTTTCTATCAAAAAGAACGAACCGATAGTAGATAAGGCATAGATTGTTGCGAAGACACCACCTATAATCATTGATAATCTATAATCTAGTTTAATTGTCTTGTTGAATAGCACAGTAGAATAGTATATGGCAGCGTTACAACCAGTAAACTGCTGAAAAAATTGTGTTGAAGCTGCAATCAAGGCTCTTTGTAAATTTTGGGATTTGCCTCTGGAGAACAAACTAGACAAAGAATGCTTTTCGTGTTTGGTCCTGTTGACAGCGTCGTGAAGCATAGCAACTTCTGTGATAACTTCTTCGTCATTTGGATCTGCATCGTCTAGCGTTCCCACCAGATAGCGTGCTTCTTCAGTTCGACTCTGAGAAATCAACCAACGAGGTGACTCAGGTAAATTAATCATGAAAGCAAGTAGGAACAGGGCAAAAACGATTTGCATCGATACGGGAAATCTCCATTGAACGGAGCTATTTGTGTATGACAATCCAAAGTCAATCCAGTAAGCGATCATGGTACCGAATGCGATTGTAGAACCTTCTAGATTAACTAGCAAACCTCTATTTTCTGGCTTAGACATCTCAGATTGCCAAACGGGAATAGTGGAAGTATTTAAGCCCGTACCAACACCTGTGACAACTCTCCCGACGATAAACTGACCCAATGCCCAGTAGCCACGAAATGCACATGTGGAGATAATAGCACCTATAATAGTTATTATAGACCCCAAAAGGATTAACGGCTTTCTACCGATTCTTTCACCATAAAACATAACAAACAATGAACCTACAAAACAACCTAATTCATAACAGGAAGTAGTTGCACCTTGCACTACAGTTGCATGTCTGTCATGGTCACCGTTTTCTTTTGTAGCTGGAAATTCGTAGTTGAATTGTTTACCAGTGATTAAACTTGCCATTAATCCTTGGTCGTATCCAAACAATGAGAAACCCGTCATGGACGCAATGGTGATAAAATACCGCAACTTCTGACCTGTTAATCCCCAATGACTGGTTCTGCTTATAAATTTTCCTTTAATCTTAGATACTTTTGAAACCTTCATCTTTCGCGATTATTATACTCTCTTTTTTCTTTATTTATTTGTGTTAACAAGTGAAAATAAACAATTATCATCAATCAGTAAAAGATTAAAAACAACTGGTATTGATACCTGTTTATATATCATGAGATTGATTACTCCTGAATCGTAATTGCACTTCTAACCCTCTAAGACCAAACAGTGTTGAGAAGGAAAAAATTGAAGCTAAAAAATCTCAATTAAACTTTATTCATTTCCCTGTTTATTTGCTTGCTCGTTACAAGCGTTCCTAATGAGCGCCCTACCAAGAACGAAGTACCCATTCCCTTACCGGGATCTGCACGTTGTCTAGATTGTTGCTATCCCAAAGCAGCCAAACGCAATAGCTACATCTAGCGAGAATTGACCAACCAAAAACGGTACATGGTCCGAGGAACGCTGGGGAATCATCATCTCTTTCTGACGTAGTGGACGGCTAGCACCTTCTGCTTACTTTCTTTTCATGCAATGAACAGGGCCGCTCGAACAGCAACGTAGCGCCGAATTCCCCACGAGACGGAGATACCACACGAATGCAGTAGCAAATGACATTTCCGCGGGGTAAACGGCGGGCGCAGAAGGACAAATTCAGACCCTTCATCGCAGTCAAAATGACGCAAAGTCGAATCAAAGTGAGCCAAATGGGTCAAATGGATTAGAATAGGTGGGACAAAATTGTTACTTTTGTGACAACGGCACTTATGTAGTCCGTACATCCGTCATTGTCGGGTATAGTAACTTGATGATTGGCCTACTACGAATAGAAGGCACTAGATGTGCCTCTCGCCCGGACTTGGCAACAGCATAGATAGTAGCTTTCTCTTGCCCTCTGATTTTGTCTTGGCCGCAATCTGGGTTTATCCCTATTTGATGATGACGTACTCGGTGTGTTGAAGATGATTAAGGGGCATGTTTTGCCAAGGAATAACATGAAAATAGGTAGCATAGAGGCGGATTAATGTTGGCCGGATCACCCCTGATTACGATATTTAATGATTCTTATGGAGTACTGATAGGGCCACATATTTAGTGAATTGTAAGGTAACTGTGTTAGAACCATTTTTTTTTAGGTGAAAATGTCACCAGTAAGTTTTGGATATTCCGATAATGGGATTTTCCTGACTAAACCTCGTTAAGAATAGGGGAGGCGCTTGTAATGTCTTTTTCTCATTTCTGAACAACTCCAGGATACAAAATGCTCCTTGCGCCATTTTTTTTCGTTTAGACACAGATAACTCGATACAGAACGCAACATTGAAAGATATATCGGAGCATATCAAGGTTGCCATGCTGATTTTCTTGTGTGTGTATGGTACGGTTGTTCTTTGCTCTCATATTTCCTTGTGTGTTGTTCTAATAACATATTAAATCTTTAGATTCCAAAATTTAAATATTAATAGATGTCAGTGCGGTGTTCAAACGGTCAAGGTCCGCTCATAATGTCTCCGATACTGTTTCATTATCTTGCTTGGAACCATTTTTAGTATATCTAAAGTCTTCTGTCAAGTTTGAAAGATTATTAAACTACAACCTGTAAATTGCCTTTATTTTTCAACTACTATTTTTTTAAGTTGATAGATACCTTTGAACACAGTTTCATTTCTATCCGTCTTCTTTATCTATTTTCTTTAATAAGGATAGTTGCAGCTGAACGAAGTACCTCAAGTCATAATCTGATGTAATATCTATCTCTTTTACTGCGTGATCTTCTCTGTTTTGAGGCTGTGTAACTTTTTTTTTTGCTATGCTGAAAACTTTTCGGACATTTCACTGCAGCTTCCTTTCAATTAGTGTCATTTATCCGCATCACATTAAATAGCATTACAACAACGACTAGTACCCCGCACTAGTCAATGAATAAATATACCTTTCATCAGTTTTCATTCTTTGATATAGATGAAGATTTATCCCACTCTGCTGCAATGTAGATCTCAGAGAGTGTGTTGTCTCTAAGCTATTAGCTGCCCAATATTACGTATTTCCTGTTTTTTTTCCCATCGCCTCCTCTATAGTCGATCAGAGATTATACTCTTAACCTCTTTTTTTAACTGATCCATAGTTCCGGGGTGGATCAAGACTCTTACATTAGGCGAGTATACACCTTATGTTCCGTACGGTTTACTTTCTTCATTATTTTGGGAATTGTTACTGCTTCGCATGCACTGGGCTACGTTTGCATTTTCCAACACAGTACGCTAAAAGAGTAGGAGTTTACTGTAAGATGTTACTTGAAGATGAAAATAACGACTGCTGGACACATTCTAGTGCAATTGAATTAACCATTTTCAATGGTCATTATCTTGCAAAACCTATCAGAGAGTAAACGAAATAAACGCAAAATAGTCGCCGATGACAATTAACACTTGATCATACAGCATGCTTTTATTTTAACTGTGCAGTGCGACTTGTTCTGAGCTCTTTCACGCCTTGCAGTAGTATACTATTATAGGAAATAAACTATGGCCTCTTCGAAGAACTATTCAAACTATCTTTATATTCCTAGTTATCTAATCTAATACTAGTGATTTATTATGTTTGCCTAATGGCAATAGTAAGAATAGTAACTGTGATAACATCTTTACTCCAGAATAGAATTTTTCCCCACTGTCTTCTGTTGTCGTTCTTTCTCTCAGTTGGAGTACTACTAACATTAACCCCTTCTGAAAAGAATTCAACGTTGTAGAATATGTAACTCTAATTCTTATTAATGTTTAGTGCTACGTAATGAATTTTTGCATGCTTCATTGATGATTCATAATTCCGAGTATTTAAAGTAAAAAAAAGGAACTTGTGGGTGCTTACCTAATAGCTACCGAAGGAATGGAAGAAAAAATTTAAGGGATGACTTAAACGGTTCAGTTATTATACTATAATCTTCGCACCGTTTCAACCTTCTATTTAAACATGCATAAGGAAAGATTAATATTTTTATTATTCAAGTATATTCCATCAACAACTTGTTTTACTTCTGACCCTCACTTTTCGCTGAGCAAGTGTACAGAATATACCTGAATAAATTTAAACAATGTCTCCAAAAAAAGTTTTACTAGCTCTTACTTCCTATAACGATGTGTTCTACAGTGATGGAGCTAAGACCGGTGTGTTTGTTGTAGAGGCTTTACATCCCTTCAACACATTTAGAAAAAAGGGTTATGAAGTCGATTTTGTATCTGAAACTGGAAAATTTGGTTGGGATGAACATTCCTTAGTTACGGATTTTCTAGACGGTCAAGACAGAGATGACTTCTTAAATAAAAGTTCCGATTTTAATAAGACATTGGCCAGAATCAATACTCCAAAAGAAGTAAACGCGGACGATTATAGTATTTTTTTTGCATCTGCTGGTCATGGTACCTTATTTGATTACCCAAAAGCAAAAGACTTGCAAGACGTTGCATCTGAAGTCTATGCTAACGGCGGTGTTGTCGCTGCAGTTTGTCATGGTCCTGTTATTTTCGATGGGTTAACCGACAAGAAAACAGGGAAGCCATTGATTAAAGGCAAATCTATCACCGGTTTTACTGATGTCGGTGAGACCATGCTGGGTGTTGATAACATTATGAAAGCCAAGGGCCTGGCATCTGTGGAAGATATCGCCAAAAAATATGGAGCTAAATATCTAGCTCCTATTGGACCCTGGGATGATTATTCAATCACTGATGGAAAAGTGGTAACTGGTGTTAATCCAGCTTCAGCCTACTCCACTGCCGTTAGATCTATTGAAGCCCTAGAGAATTGAATAGAAATATGAGAAATCGAATATTGATTATAATTTACTCAGTTGTGAGCAACTTAGAAAATGTGGTAATATATGCAGACAATATGCCCTAAGTTCTAAAGTTTAACCACTAGGAAGTTAGAGAAAGACATGTCTAAAATGAGGCTATTGGTAAATAACTTTGTAATCTTTATCTTTTATTATCTGTAACTAAAACTTAACAATGCGTATTGTAGTAGGTGACAAAGTATGCTGTTTTTGAAATAAATCCTGATAAACGATCAAGCCAACTTGAATGTTGCATTGAGCTCATGTGGAAGTGCCGCTAATCAATGTGATGCTACATCATCTAGACAATCAAAATCCTTCAATTCTGAGAGGGAATAAAATGGAAATAACCATATAAGCAAAAGATTTTATTTCCCGAGAGAAGTATTTGCATCCTCTAGAAAGTTTTTTCTTGAAAAACTAGGTGACTAGGTGATTGATTGATAGTTCATGTAAAAAAAAATCAAATAATATGGAAAACTTAAGATCGCGCATTTATTGTTTATAATGCAGAAGAATAAACAACGGCAAAAAAATCATCTGGAAGGTAAAAAACATATAGTTTATAGTTCCAAAGGTGAAAAGTTACTAAAATAATGAATACCGACAGCGTGAGCGTAAAGGATTATGAGACTGTCTTAAGGGACATTGAGGATACTATTGCTCTGAGTAGCGAAGAGGTCCTAAATAATCAAGAGCTTAGACTCAAAAATACGTTGCATGAAATCGCTTCCAGCATTCTGGCGATAAATGAAGAGAACAAGTTCGTTAACCCACTTAGGAACGATGAAAATTTAGAGGTAGCGGGAAAAGAGGCGTATGTGAACCCCAAAATTTTAGGTGTAAAGATCAAAGAATTCAATAAACTGATGGAGTTATTAAAGCTGACTTACTTAGAACAGGAGACGTTGGACTATTTTTTCAGATTTACTTTGTCTTCGACAAAACCACTACAACTGGATTCTGAAAAAGACCCTCAATTTGTAAAACTAAATGAAAGGGTTAATGATCTCAAAGATGAAATTTTGAACGTGAAAGAAACTAAAATAGAACAGATCAAAACTGATATTCAAGAGGTGAGTCATAATTTTGCCGAAAAGCAAGACCTAATAAATGAGCTTTATTTGGAAGCCACAGGTGAGATAGAAAACTGTTGGGATTCGCTCAAGGAACTGAAACACTTAACAAATCAAGAAGATAAAAATATGGTAGAAGAAAATGATGTAATATTGAATTTAGGTGATTCAGATGGTTTCGTCGAGGAGACGTACACGAACTGGCAGAAACTGCTCTTTTTGCAAAAGCAAAATCAAAAGTTGACGAAAGAACTTAGAGAAATGAATGAAAGTAAACGTCAAATAATACAAAAAGGTGAGCAGCAAAGAAAAGATGATTCGGAACACTCAATGGTCAATGATTCAGAATTATGTCAGTCAATTAATCTGCTCATAAAGTTCTGGGAGAAGTATTTCTTGTTTAAAGGATCAAACTCGACTATCTTAAATTTCGAAATCTTTACTCAACTTGGTAAAGTACAATTTGAGATAAAGGATTTGCAATATATAATAGTCATATCTTTAAGCAATTTAAAAAGGCCAATAATAAAGGATATAACTATTTTAGAAAAGTCAGGCGGAAATATACTTACAAATGCTGAAGCAAGCGGTAAACTTAACGACAAGTACCGAAATAATAGTAAAATACAAATCTTTGAGGTGATGGATAACATTATAAGCGACTTAACAAATTAATTTTTAGATAAAGATGTACGTAATATTACCAGCAAAAAACAAATAAATCTATCTACGTATCTGTGTTCTTAATAGATGAATGACGAGACGCGCTTAGAAAAGCTCCCATTGCGCCCAAATAGCCTTCATGTTTGAGAAAGAACGCCTGCTTTGATCCTTGAGACCAAAAATTTATAGCATAACTCAAGGTATTCATAGTAGTCAAATGGCCTCTAGTATAAGACCCACCAAAGTATATATTCTGTATGTTGTGAATTTTAGCTTGCAAATAGGCTATTTGACCAATATTGTTGGAAATAGCGAATAAAAGGCTTTTACAAATATCAGGATTCTTAAACATTTGTCCATTATTTTTCTCAATAGATTCATGCGAGGAATATAATTCATCGTCGTTATTGGCCAAAGGTGTGCTAGATGTAATTCTGTTCTGGAAAACTTTACCGAATGAGCTTGCGATAGCCGAAGACTTTAGACCGATTTTATTATAGTCTGTTCCATATATATCTCCAACCAGCATATCAACGCTAGAATTGTCACCTTCTTGAGCCCAATCGAGCATCTGATCGTAGGTTTGGGCCCCAGTAATTAGCGATAGCAGGCCCCAAAGAGTTCCTCCTCCCAATGAAGACCCACCCACTCTACTAAAATTATTTGGTTCTGTGACCTTTAACATAGAGACGCCCGACCCTATATTGACCAGAAGGTACGGGTATATGGCCTTCGAGTCCATGGTGCCGGAACTGGTAGGTATTATCATTTCACCATCTTGGTCGTTATAAGTGAATACCTCATCGGAAATTTCGTGAATGAAAAAGTCTAAACCTTGAATTAAACCTTCCATTTCTTCAAATCTCGATATATCCTTTATTTGAGGGAAGTTTTTATACAACAAATCATAAAACTTGAAGGCGCCACCGCCGGTAGCAATTATATGAGTCATATCATAGCGCCCATTGTTATGTTCTTTGATAATGGAATGCAGAAGTTCCATGAATTTATCGATTCTCTCTGTCTCAATGGTGTAGAACATCAGCCTGTTGCTCTTTATAGGCGAGAAAACGACTTTAGCTAGAGTGCCTCCTATATCAATAGCAAGATTGAAAGTATTGTCGCCATAATCACAATTGTACGATATCTCTTGAGTAATTCGCGGCATTGCGATTCTCTTCCCATGCACTCAATTGGAACTACAAACCTCTTATTCCAGTAGAGGTATAGTTTAATGATGAAACTATTCGAAGTTTTATGTTCTTTTTTACTCATCGTTATATTGGTGAAGTAAAATTTCGGCCGATACTGCGGGAACTGCGCTAGTCGTTTAACGCCATGTAAGATCCCTCCGAAATAGGGCAGTTAGGAGCCAAGAAAGGTACCGGTAAATACATTTTAGATGAGTTGAATGGATAGATCGTAGATAACTTCTCCGCATTTTACTGGAATTTTTTGAGATGCTGTTAGACATGTGGCTGTGAATGTGCATATGAAAAATCTTTTAATCATAGCAGCGTCACGTGTATAGACTTTGTTTCGAGAGTGAGTTCGAAGTATTGAAATGTGGGAAAATTGGTTAAGACGACCAAACTTTTGGACTTAGGAAGGTAGGGGCATAAAGATGATTGGAGAGGACTTGAAACAGAAGATCCACGATAAATTCGTTGCAGCTCAAAGGGATGGCCATTTGAAACTAACCCGCGCAGAATCTAGGAAATTGAAGGATCCACTTAAGGCGACCCAATATTGGGTGACATTCGCTCCGTCTTTAGCATTGAAATCAGACGGAAAGAGGAGTAACGATTCCAAGAAAGAGGACCCTTTCGCCAACCCAGACCAAGAACTAGTTGTAGTGGATGATGTGAATGACGATGGAGAATATAAGTTACTACTTAACAAATTTCCTGTGGTCCCTGAGCATAGTCTCTTGGTGACAAGCGAGTTTAAGGATCAGAAATCTGCCTTGACGCCAAGGGATCTGATGACTGCTTACAAGGTGCTTTGTTGCCTTGACAAAGACAAAGATGATGACACATCTGATGAAAAATACCTGGTTTTTTATAATTGTGGACCTCACAGCGGTTCTTCACAAGCTCACAAACACTTGCAGATACTACGAATGCCGAAAGAGTTTACCCCTTTCCAAGACACATTATGTAACGAAAAGGGTTACTTCTTGCCCACCTTTAATGCAGAGCCATTGCAAGATGACAAGGTTTCCTTTGCCCATTTTGTCTTGCCACTACCGGAATCACCTGATCAAGTTGACAAAGACCTTCTCGCCATGTGTTATATTTCTTTGATGCAAAAAGCACTTACATTCTTCCAAGATTGGGCCAACGAATCTCCGGAGCTGATCAAGTCATATAACGTTCTATTGACCAAGAAATGGATCTGCGTAGTACCAAGATCGCACGCTAAGAGTGAGCCACCATTGACATTAAATATAAACTCCACGGGATACTGCGGCATGATCCTAGTCAAAGACAAAGAGAAACTGGACACACTCACTGCAAAACCCCATCTGGTAGACAAGTCGCTACTGGAATGCGGATTTCCCACTACTGCTGGTGGAAAACCAACAAAATATCACTATTGAAGTGCTATTAGCAATATAACTTACCTATAGATGTGTAACTACACCGCAGTTGTGTTTTGACCAATCAAAAGCGATGCGCTTTTTATCGGGTGACCCCGCGAGGGGCCTGTAATTTTGCTTTCATAACGCAGTAATAAAAGGGAACAGATGCTAAAGCTAGGAAAAGCGCGGTTGAAGTATCTGTCTGTGTGAATAAATCGCAAGATTAGAGATAACAATTATAAGTTCCAGAAAGAACAAGATGCCACAATCATTCACTTCCATTGTCAAAATTGGTGATTATATTCTGAAGTCTTCCGTCCTATCTAAGCTATGTGTTCCAGTCGCCAACCAATTTATTAATCTCGCTGGCTACAAGAAACTAGGCCTCAAGTTTGACGATTTGATTGCAGAAGAAAACCCTGTCATGCAGACCGCCTTGAGAAGACTGCCTGAAGATGAATCTTATGCCAGAGCATATAGAATAATTAGAGCTCACCAAACCGAATTGACCCATCATCTATTGCCAAGAAACGAATGGATCAAAGCTCAAGAAGATGTCCCTTACTTGCTGCCATACATATTAGAAGCCGAAGCCGCTGCTAAGGAAAAGGACGAGTTAGATAACATAGAAGTCTCCAAATGAAACAGAATCACCATGAGCACGTAAACAGAAAAAAGCATTAAATATTCATTTTGAGAGAAGGACAAGAGGCTGCACCATATCCTACACCATTTCTATATATACTAGCGTTAGCTTATAACGCTTACTTAATATTATTTATTTATCATAGTGCGAATTAAAATTTTTATTATGACATCTTTACAATGTTATGTTTATTATAAATGGGGTATCTATTAGTATTTATCTGTTCTATAGTTATGCATTGTGGGTATCGAGTAGTTGATGTATATTTTTTGTTCTTATTATTTTCTAGTGCAAAATAACTTGGCAAAAATATTAAACTTTCTATTTTTCTTGAATGTTTTCTTTTCATATTGAGTTGAAAGGCGCTTATCGTTCCTGTCAGAGGGAAGGGGCCATTGTTGAGTGGGCAAAGTAGAACCTTCGTCAGTTCTTTTGGTGTCGTTGTACACATGAAGGGGCTCTCCTCGTAGTATTTCTTCGGGAATGCTTTCCTCTCCATCATCATCTGTTTGTTTCTCAGAGTCAAGAATAGAAGAGGACAGTGACGTCACATGATCAAAATCTTCAGTGAAAGATATCATATCGTACTCTTGAGACTGAAAATTAAAGCTATTGACGGATTTCTCATCTTTGGGGAAATACTTTCTTATCGAAGAAGATTCAGGTGACAATTTAACTCTTTCGCTTGTACTCGTTTGGAAATTATCAATATCCTGAATTAAGGTTGTTGCAGGAGTATCAAGATCATAAAGAACATCGTCCAGGTAATTACCATTGATTGCGTTGATTCTACCTGCATTATTAATGTTACAAGACACAGGAGTAATCGACCTAGAGGAAAATAAAGAAGTAACAGAACTTTGCTTCGTTAAACTTTGTGGATCTGTGGATTTTTCATCACTATTTAAAGGCAAATATCTTGCTGAATTGTAGTATCTTTGCTTTTGCGCATGTATTTTTAATGAGTTATAGCTCCTGGCATTTTCCAATGTCCGGTTCTTATCTTCGTTCGTATCTACAGATAAAGAAGTTGACAGTGGTTTTATGGGCTCCAATAGCTGAGAATTGGTATCGTCTTCGTCCATCTCTTCATTTATAGTTAATTCTGGTACAGAGCTGCACTTGTGAGACGAATAAAATTCATCTAATTTCACTGGCACTGACTTAGTTTTGCGATGTGATCTACACATTCTTGGCTTATTGATGAGCACATCATCCAAATTAATGATAGCGTCCGGCACTCCTTTAATTGGCGATGTATATGTGGACTCTTCGCTGACAAAAAATCTTGGGCTCGGTGAAGATATTAATGTCAATTCATTTTGAGGTTCATTAAGCATAGTCAGGTTTATACCGCTTGCTCTTCTTGGAGTACTTTCAAAAGTAGGTGAGTCATAAGTAGAAGCTAAGGCGGGCGCAGAAATCGGCTGTTTTAAAAATTCAAAATCTCCAGAAATAGCAAAGGATCTCTTATGACGATGCCTGTTTCTTGGAGGGGTAGAAAAATCCTTCATTTGGGAAGGAGGTGGAGGGCATAAGTTTTCCATTTCAGCTAGTCGATTTAATGGGCTAATATGAAGAAAAAAAGATCAAAAACAATAAAAGTATAATACAGGAAAAAGAATGAGAGCAAAAATAATGATAAGTTGGTTTGGAAGTATGCCTTCAATAGCAACTATATAGAAGAGTTCTAATTTTTCTTTTTTTAAATGAATGACGGCTAGTTGGTTATATTCTGTAAATTTCAGAACTCTATAGGAAAGAAATATCAAAGCGGTGATGAACCTTAATATATAATTTCTCTTTGATTATGCTATTGTCAAATAACAACCTTTTATAAGTACTTGTTTTCCTTTCACACGTGCACCTCTTCACAATAAAAAATATGCTCTTTCTTTTTAGATGTTGCCTACTTATATAAAAGCTTTCACCATATTTGTCGATGCGACACGTAAGCTCGTTTGGAAAAGAGACCTTACCCGAACTTAATTACCAAAAAGGTAGAGAACGCGTGAAAACAGGGTCTCAATTTCCTAATTTGGTATATATGATTACTAGAAAAGGACGTATATCCCTACGCTTTTGCAGACAAGAATGCATTACGTGAACGTTGTACAGCCATTGTGGATATGGAATCAAACAGGCACTGTCGTGAATACAGATACTGGATCATAAAAGAGAATAGCGAAAGCGGAAAAGCCTCATATGAAACCTTGTATTGGTATCAGGTGGATCTGGTCCTAGAAGTATGGTAGACAGCTCCTTTTTTAATCTACAAAAACTCTCCAACTGAAATAGCATCGGTCAGCATATTAATTTTTATTTAATTTCCTCGGTTAATTTCGTCATTTAATCTCTTTAGTAAGTAAACTAATGTATTACTATTATATATTTATTGGGTTGTTTTATATATTCTTGTCTTTAAAGACTTTCATCGTTCTCCTCCTTGACTACACAATGGCAATATTCTAAATTATTCTTATTGTATCTAAATAATGATAATTTCTTAGTTTATTATTTATATAAACAATAATTCTTCGGAGTTCCACTCTGTGGAAACTATTGTTACTCACTGATTTACGTTTACGTATCTATTTGCACATGTCTATAACGGTAGATATTGTATTATTTGGTACCTTTGTCTGTAAGGTGAATACGGAGCGTAAGAAAAACGGCCAAATTACATGAATACAGTACCCATAAAATCCTAGTAAAAATCTCAGCTAGTTTAAAACAAGTATTGTTAAGACCTTCTTATAATCAGTCTTCCATATCGTCATCTTATATGGTTATTATTCCATGTATACTTGACATGAGAACAATTTCTTGCTATGCTGAAGTTATGAGAAAATAGAGACAGAAGAAATATAATTAAAAAAAAAAAAGCCTCATCAAGAAAATGGCACATCATGCAAAAACTATAAGTTCTGAAGTTGTAATTTGAAACTATCAACACAATGAAAAAGTGATTCAGTTACCATATTATGCTACATAAGTGATTTGCACGGTATCGCGTAAGGTTTCGTGCAGTAAATAGTGAAAATACAATAAAATTAATGTCTCGGAGATTTTCGCTGGACTTGTCAAGTATACTAACCTGGAGTGGCGTGATTTAGAGGCTCGTCGTGCAATTTATTGGCCATATAATTCATGTAGTTATTTGGTAGCTTTGCCATCCCAGCCGGGTATCCAAATATGATGAAAAAATTTTCTTTAACTAATATAAAGGATGAGATGAGAATGATTACGATACGAACATACACTTCCAGCAAATGAAAAGAATGTCAAATATCTGCAGTTAACAGTTTGAATGATAAAGTTGGTTAATGAGAGAACTCATTATCACACTATATGCTGTGTATATGTAAAACTGACATGGATTGCACAACTTAAGTTTGTCGAGGATCGTTTTTTTAAACTGAATCTTGCTCTTTTTTGGCGCTTGAAACCCTCGATGAATGTGTCAATGTGCAAAGATAAAATATTGTTCTCTGTTGATCAGTGATTTTGGCTTTGCTTTGGAGAAGTATCTTTTCCCTTTCCCATAATTGACTTTTGTCCTAAAAGTTGTTCGGAGAGAATAAGCATAGTTGAAGTTGCGACTTTTTATTTTTTTTTTGCTTTTGCATGGATACCATATCTATGCACGTCTCATGTTTATTGGACCTTCAACATTGGTTTTTCCTTCTGTTTTGAGGTTAATATTTTTTTCTCTACTTTTGATATGTCACATATTAATACCGATTATGTTCTTAATTTCCTCATCGCTGTTGTTTTAATTCGACTCATTTGAGTTCTTCATTTGTGTTTGGTTGGATATTCAGTTTGAGGTAAACAACATAGTTGGTATGTGCAGGAAATGATTGAAAATCACATGAACATCTGGGTGATCGTACAGAAGTGAAAATACCTGAGGCAGTTTTGTACAAAAAAGAAGCTATAAAAACATTAATCAAAGAGACACATTTTTCTATTTTAGTAAGGGTAGCGCTTTAGCACATCCGTATGTAGTACTGGTCCTTTTCTATCTATTTCTTGGACCTAAAGTCCCCACCGCCTTGTTTCCATAACCAAAGAGCATCAATGGCATAATTTCTGACAGACAAATTTCTGGTGCATTTGTCGTTAGAGGCAACTTCTAGTGACTCGATGATTTTCCCGTCTTTGATTAAGTCCCAGAACATGGAATAAATCTTGTCCATAACGTTTGATATATTTCCGTCTTCCTTATATGTCTCAACATCAATCTCCGGCACTAATTGGTAATAGCTCTTTTGACCTAGTTTATAAAGGATCCTCCCTAGAGTCTGTATTGCAATACATCTTTGTGAAGGAAAGGTGGACCTTGCTAAATGCTCTAACTCCACTATAGTGTAACCAGCGAGTTCAGGCGAATCGCTGTGATGATGCAAGCCAGAGTGAATAGTAGAATCTATTTGTCTTGTGGGCGGAACAAGATTACCTTCAAAATCAAATCTACATTCAGACACATCTTCAATGATGTAACTTTTGTTTGTTTTCTGTTGAACTGATTGCATCCATTTTAGTTTGTTGACCTCTTTGGGCAAATCAGGGAAATATTTTTCATGCAGTTTATCGTTGAAGTTAGGATCATTGATGTCTAACTTCTCTAATTCTATCTCGCTTTGCTTTTCTTCTTTTATAAAATGAACGTCCTTAAAAAGATCTTCGTTTTTCATGTGATCGATGCTTTGTGCCATTTGGAAATCTAAGGGCGCTACATCGTCGACATCGTCGACATCATCATTATATTTTTCCTCTTCTTTGTCTTGTTCGTCAAACTTGACGTGTTTTGAATTGGGCCTTATATCTAGAGCAGCGTTTACATCTTCATCCTCTAAGGGAGGTAAATCATATATGCCTTGTTTATTGCCACCTACCCAGGTGCCAGAAGCACCCTCTATTTCTGCAAATAATGGAGTATTGTTTTCATCTTTGGCCCTTTTATTAATATTCTTTAATAACTTAGTTACCAGCTTAGGATCCAAAGAATCGTAAAGATCCTTACGCTCTTGTATTATTTGCTCATCAGTCATTTCCTGTAGTAGTTTAATATTCTCATTATGGATAGATCTTGCTTCTGATACA
Source organism: Saccharomyces mikatae IFO 1815 (assembly GCF_947241705.1). Taxonomy (NCBI): domain Eukaryota; kingdom Fungi; phylum Ascomycota; class Saccharomycetes; order Saccharomycetales; family Saccharomycetaceae; genus Saccharomyces; species Saccharomyces mikatae. Next base: position 1,453,864 of record NC_079259.1, on the reverse strand, counting down.
GGAACATCCGTAGCCACCTGTTCATTTTCAGCATCTTTAGCGCTGCTTTTCTTCTTTTGGGTTCTTTTCTCTCTCAACCGTTCTTTCCATGATGATATTTTCTTGGGCTTGTATAATTCAGGGAATCCCGTTTTGGAGTTGTTGCTAATAAGCAAATCATTCTCATTGCTCTCAACTGAGTCGGATGTATCTTTCTCCACTATATCGCCTAACAAATCCATTATTCTGCTATTAAAGTGATTTTCTTTCTCAAATGAAGGAAAATGAATATAATTAAAATACAGATTTACTTGGCCCGACAGCGATGAGATGGCTTGCCATTACATAATTACTCATTTTACGTAAATAAAGTACAGAAAATGAAAAATAAAAAGAAATGAGGAAAAATCATGGAAAATAAAAAAAGTGGCAAAATATGGAAAGCAAAAAGCCACTCATCATTTATTACGATGTGAGCAGGGAAGAAAAGGAGGCGCTTATGCTAAACTACCATAGTTATCATCTGCAGAAGAGAGCTGAGAGTATCGAGCACCGCTCTCCTCATATGGATGACAGCTGATCACATACAAAGCATGGATCAGGCCAGGAATGATCCCTAGTAAAAATAACAGAAAATTAATTAGCAGATCCTTGGTAAAAAATCCTCTTTTCAACCAAACTGCTAATGGAGGAATGAAAATTGCAATGAAAACTAAAAACCAATCGCGGGCGTGCATGCTGTGTAGTCTAAAATGGAATATTGTCCAAACACGGTTGCTGGTACTTGATTTAGTTTGGGCGAAAAGCTAGTTAAGATCGAACGAAATAATCTCTTGTTAATCAATCATTCTCTCGCACAATAGACGCCAGAGAAAAAGGGAGAGACAATTAAAAAAATGCGGGTCGCAACACATGGATTATATCGCCCGGGGCATGCGCGTTGCCCCTTACCGGGCCACTATAACGCGTGGTTACACCCGCTCCTTACCCGCAGCCGTTTTGGCGCTTCAGTTCATGCTACGCGGATCTGGACCTGCTTTCTTCCCAGTGAATTTGTCCCAAAGAAGTAACGCGGTTTCCGGATCAGGCGTGATGAGGGCCTGGGCCCAATGTTGGGCCTTTTACAGTTCCAAAAAACGACCTCGCGGGAGACCGTGCGGCCCCGTCTTCGGACGTGATTGGCCGCTTTGGTCGCTTCCGGGCGTAGAACGCCAAAGTTAATTTCCGAAACAGAACCGATCCGAGCCACGCCTTTTCTTTTGCAAGCGGAATACCCGTTTTTAGAATTAGGAAAAAGAAAGCAGAAAAAAATCATCGGTTTTTCTCACATTTTTTACATGAGATATGGTACTGTGTGTCATCGCGATGAATTTCCTGCCTTCCCTCTTCCTATATAAAGAACTCGAGAAATTCTCAATTTCATCTATCCATCCTTCCTTCAGTATTGTTTACTTTTCATACTTACTTTCCACTTTTATCTCTTAAACACACCAATAAAAACAAAAAGTTTCAATAATAACTAATCATACCAAAAATGCAATTCAAGACCATCGTCGCTGCCTTCGCCACTGTTGCCGCTGTTCAAGCTGCTAACGTTTCTACCAACGGTTCTACCAACGGTTCTAACCAATCTAACACCACCAGCACCAAGATCTCTACTGGTGCTGCTGCTTCCAACGCTTTGGGTGCTGGTGTCTTCGGTGCTGCCGTCGCTGCCGGTGTCGCTTTCTTATTCTAAGTTCTTTAATTTTGACTTTTGAGACATACTCCTATATTTTCGAAAACAAATTTTTTATTATCGCTACACAATCAAGTTTTTATGTGCTTTTTTAATAATATTATTATAGAACAAGAAGAAAGACTGCTCTTTCCTTGAAGGGACCAAAGAAGGAAAAAAAATATGTTGGAAGGGTTTGATATGATCTTTTCATGTTCGTTCACTTGTAATGGAATATTAGTTAGAAGATGTAAATAACTTATCTGTTTATTTTTATTTCCTCTCTATAATTATTACCTGTATTAATTCATTATCTAATTTAAAATCTAATCTAATAATAGAAAAATATGATATTTATCTTTTCTTTTTTCTTTTTTTTACTTGGTTTTCCGGATAAATTATCTGCGATAATTCAGGCGGAATTTAAAGGACTGTCGTTTTAAACGGATGAAAACAACTTGTTTCTGTCCTATGTTGGATTTTTTTTTGGCTATCGCTATCGTTACGAGGGTATTTCGACGAGGGCAGAAGAAAGGCAAAAATTTGGGCAAGAATTTGGGCAAGAATTTGGGCAAAAAAGAGGATATTAGTAACTCCATTGAAGACATAGTGATAAGATTGCTGTAATAGTGACTCTAAATATACTTCTTCTGGATGTTCCATCAATAATGGATTTTTATAGTGCCAATACCATTCAAAATGTTGTGCTTTTGCCTAGTAATGAAATAGCACCAAAAATAGCACCAAAAGCACTTCATTTACCATGGTACAACAACCCGTTAAAGTTAACTAATATTCTTCTTAAATCTCTTCGATGTAAATTACAAAAGAACTGCTGCGAGGAGGATCGAGGTTTCGACGTATATTGCGTTATTATAAGAAGCATCGCTTTGTTGATGACTGCAAAAGAATCATTGATATTGCCACAAAGGTTCCCATTTCGTTCGGCCCAGCTATCGTTCACATACTTATCGAATCGTCTTAGTGGGAGTCAGCAAAAGGCCACAAATTCTCATCAGTTTAATCATCAAACTCATCGCATTCATAGTAGCAGTAACAACAGTAACAGTAATAACCGTATTCCATTAAAAAAAGACTCGCCTAAACAGCAGACCCAACATTTTTCTTTTGCTAATACTGGGCCTTCCAATAGAGACGAATTGTTATCGATTGTTCGCAAAATTGATAAATCAAATTTGAAGTGTTGTGATTGCGACAATACTGTAACTGTAGAGTGGGTGTCAATAAATTTATTGTGCATACTGTGTATCAAATGCTCGGGCGTTCATCGATCTTTGGGTTCACATATCTCTAAAGTTAGGTCTTTGACGCTGGACAATTTCACCTCATTGGAAATGATGCATCTTTTACAGAATAATGTCTCCAATAGTAATGTTAATGCCATTTATGAAAGTAACCTTCACAACTTTTCGATTAAGAAGATCACCCCAAATTCCACGGATTCAGAAAGATCAAAATATATTATCGATAAATATCAACTTAAGAAGTTTGTCATTGATAGCAACCAAGGCAGAGAAACTTCTTTAAAATCTTTGATCAAAGCCATCCATTTAGATAGTATCTTCATGATGCAAAGAGCCATTGCACAAAGCAAATATTCTTTAAGAGAATTGACGGCAAGCGAGAAAGAGAAGAATGATTTAAGCCATCCGTCCATTTTTCAGTATTCCTTGAAACATTACGAAATTATTAACGGAACTCCCATCTTCTTCATTACAGAGTTTTTATTGTGCAATGGTATTCATATAGATAACTTACCGAAAATTACTACGAACTGGTCTCCGAAAGTATTGCAGTACTGGCGGATCAAGCTGGAAATGTACGGGACATTTCAAGGTGTAACAGATTCCCGTCCGAAATCAGGGTCGCATTTAAATATGCATTCTAACGCAAATTCAACTTCGTCCTACAATAAGAAACAGGATTTGAAACTAAGCATACCTGAAAGAAGTGCTTCTGCAAGTAAAAGATGGAGTTTGAGTTCCATTCCCAAATCTTCTCAAAATTTGATGTCCCCCACAAACTTATTATCAATGCATAAATCTCTAAAATTGACGAAAAAGGACAAAAAGTAGTATATACTGGTATTTAATTATAAAATTTCCTCTTTAACTGGTTTTCCATAATGCTGTTGTGCTACTTTCCTTCTCAAACTTGTCTTACGTCGCTAGGTCGAGCGCAACACCGCGCAGCTTCAATGAAGAGAAAAACACACAAAAAGTAGACGACACAAATTCTTTTTTTTTTTTGACGTAAAGAAGTTACATTATTTTTCTTTTACAGTAACCTTTTTCTGGCATAGACATTTTTATTTGTTAGTTAGGATATATATTAGAAAGCCATTTTTCGTACTATCTTCGTTTATTGCCTGTGTTTTTACTGCTTTATCTAATACTATCTATCCAAAAAGCCAGCTAGTACTTTATTTTTAAATTTTCCTTTTTCAATATTATCGATTTAGTGAACATCTGGCTATTCAGTTGTCTTAGCAAACATTTCCCAGAAAGAAAGCAAACCAGCATTTGCATTTTATTTTTAGTTTTTTTTACTAGCTTATTCATTTACTAATAAAACGAAAGAAAACTGAACAAAAATGGAGAACAAAGAAATATCAATTCGGTCAAGAACCCCTCCTTCAAAACTATACTCCATTCAGTCTTGTATTGGAAGGGGTAATTTTGGTGATGTTTATAAAGCAATGGACAGAGTCACTCAGGAAATTGTGGCAATCAAAGTAGTCAACCTAGAGCATTCTGATGAAGACATCGAACTGTTAGCACAAGAGATTTTTTTTCTGGCGGAGTTAAAGTCTCCCCTTATTACCAACTATATCACCACAATGCTAGAGGATGTTTCTATGTGGATTGTTATGGAGTATTGCGGCGGTGGATCGTGTTCGGATTTACTAAAACGAAGTTACGTTAATGGTTTACCGGAAGAGAAAGTTTCTTTTATTATTCATCAGGTTACCTTGGGTTTAAAATATTTGCATGAACAAAGGAAGATCCATCGTGATATCAAAGCAGCTAATATATTACTGAATGAGGAAGGTATGGTTAAGTTGGGTGATTTTGGAGTAAGTGGCCACATTCGTTCCACTTTCAAAAGAGACACATTTGTGGGAACACCTTATTGGATGGCACCAGAGGTTGTTTGCTGCGAAGTTGATGGGTATAATGAGAAAGCGGATATATGGTCTCTGGGTATTACTACTTATGAATTACTGAAAGGATTACCTCCATTATCTAAGTACGATCCTATGAAGGTTATGACTAACCTACCAAAGAGAAAGCCTCCAAAGCTACAAGGCCCTTTTTCTGAAGCAGCGAAAGAGTTCGTAGCTGGGTGTCTTGTTAAAACACCTGCTGATCGGCCATCTGCGTACGATTTATTGTCATTTGAATTTATTAAAAACATTACAGTAACAAATTTGAAGAGCGATGTTGAACTGATCAAAAAAAAAAAAGGTCAAGAGAGATATACAAAGGTGCCCAAATATCCTCTTCAAAATCGACTGTACAAAAACAGCAACACTGTAAGAGGGAAGGAATTTTGGAATTTTGAATCAGCAAGACTAAGTACAACACAAATCTCTAAAAAGGAATTATCTCCTATCACACAAGACTCTCCAACCTCATCTTTAAACATGGAAAGCCCTTATATGCTTCATGGGCAAACTGTAACGCCGATAACTAATCCAAGCTCTTCATCATTTAGAAAATGCACGCAACCAGTCTTCGAGCTTGATTCAGGAATGGACATAGATTCAGGTTGTGCAAATTTACAAGCGGAGATCGAAATGGCGACACCCTCTAACTATAACAAGAAGTATAAGAAAAACGATATTCAAGCGTTGAAGATAGAGAAGTTTGACTACCTGAAAAATATCGTGTCTCACATTCTCAACAGAATGTATGAACGTGCACGTGATGATGAAACAAGAAAATATGTGAATGAAATGTTAAAGCAATTCATTAAAACCGAAGCAAGCGTTCCTGGTTTCAATGAGGTTTTTATAGAAGAGATTTCACTAAGAATTGAGGCAATAAAGAAAGGATTCGTGTAAAAAATAAGTATATATATTATGGGTATATTCTTGAATTTCTGTTTTCCATATTCTTTCATCTTCAATCAATGAAGAATGAATTAATCGAATTATATAACAAACAGTAAAAAAAGTCATGCGTTCTAATTATTCTCCTGCTATAATTCTTTTTTTACGTTTTTTTGTTTTAAGAAAGCTTTCGGCTAATTCAAATGCCCGTCAGTTGAATGTCTCAAAAAGCATCTTTTGTGGCAATTGTTTAAGCTATAAATTAAAAAAATATAGAATAATCATTTGAAGTAGCACAAACATCTTTTAACAATAATTCATATTCAACAAAGAAGCAAAAGTATCCACTAACAAAGGAAAAGGCACAATGTTGAGTCGTATACACACAATCCTAAGCTTTCTATTTTTACTTCTGCAGTTAGCTAAACCTTCAACTGCATTTGGAGTAAATGGTGAACTAAATATTTTAGACCACAATATCATGTTGGTCAATACTAATGCAACAGTTCCTAAAAAAGAGAAAACCAACTTTGAGACGATTTCTCCAGCGAAACAAACAAAGATAGATGAAGATTGTAAGAAAAGCATATATCATATTGAAAATGCTGCCAATTTGATTGAATTGCAAGCAAAATGTTGGAAGGTCATGGGAAACATTGAAATATCAAGTAACTTCAGTGGATCTCTTGTTGATTTGGGTTCGATAAAAGAGATAGAGGGGGATCTTATCATTAAGAATAACAAACATGTTTTTAGAATTCAAGGTTACAATTTGCAGGTTTTGCGAAAATTGGAATTGGATAGTCTAACCTCCTTTGTGTCGTTAGACTTACCTGTTTTAAGAGAAGTTGAAACTGTTGATTGGAGAGTTTTGCCTATTCTAAGTAGTGTTGTCATTAACGGAAACATCAACAAGGTTAAAAACATAGTTATATCTGATACTGCATTAACTTCTATCGATTATTTTAATAATGTTAAGGAAGTGAACATCTTCAATATTAACAATAACAGGTTTTTGGAAACTTTATTCACAAAGCTAGAAAGTGTTACAAAACAACTAACTGTTCATTCTAATGCCAAAGAGCTTGAACTTGACTTGAGTAACTTATACACTGTTGAAAACATGACCATTAAAGATGTCTCAACAATTAACGTAGCTAAGCTTTCTTCGGTTAACAGTTCCTTAGAGTTTATTGAGAACCAATTCTCAAGTTTGGAACTCCCACTTTTAACAAAGATCCAAGGAACATTGGGCTTAATAGATAATAAAAACTTAAAACGACTAAACTTTTCAAATGTAACAGAGGTTCAAGGGGGGTTGATGATTGCCAACAACACGGGGCTTGCTAAAATTGATTTCTTTCCGAAGCTAAGGCAAATTGGTGGTGCAATCTATTTTGAAGGTACCTTCGAGAAAATAGATTTCCCAGAACTAAAATTAGTGAAAGGCAGCGCGTATATCAAAAGTTCATCTGACGAATTAAATTGTGAAGAGTTTACGGCACCAAAGAATGGCCGGTCTATCATAAGAGGTGGTAAAATCGAATGCACATCTGGTATGAAAAGTAAAATGTTGAATGTTGATGAGGAAGGGAACGTATTAGGGAAACAGGAAACTAATAACGATGCTGGTAAAAAGGAAAAAGGAAAAAATGACTCTAAGAACCAAGGAAGTTCAAAGAAAATGGAAAATAGTGCTCCGAAAAACTTCTTTATTGATGGTCTCAAGACGTCAATTTATACTGTTTTAACAATATTATTCGCGATAGTTTTCTGAGCAGGAAACTGGATTAAATACTAGCCATGTTACTTAGTTCTTTTGAAAAATATATTTTGCAGTAGAATTTTTTTTCTTTAAACATCCACTCAAAGTAGTGTATGATATTCATAGCTTCTGCTGCTTTGATTATATTGACACCAAAATAGTGCAAGATATTACCCTCCCCAAACTCTGTATTTTTGAATAATGATAATAGTAAATCATCTTAACGGAATGAGCTCATTGAAAGAAAGGCTTAGTTAAAACTACTATTCCAATGTAATTCCCTCTAGAAGAGAAATCACTCAACCATCTCCATTATATTTATTACCCCGCACTTTATATCATTTTGGTTTGCTGAATGTCAGGAAAATGGATATAAACACAAGTGCCCCATTGAACTCTTCAGCGGATGATTTACCAGTAACTAGCAGACACCATTCGGGTTCTGACAAGGTGCGAAACAGTATCCGATCAATAATCAATCATCCTGAGGATAATGCTGGAATAAATGAAGCAAGTGAAGCGAGTAGCCCCAAGAATAATGGCAACAAAAAACCAAGAAAGAAAAGGAAAACCTTTAGTTGTAATACCTGCAGGAGAGTAAAGACAAGATGCGACTTTGAGCCTTTCATCGGGAAATGTTATAGGTGCAACGTTCTTCAACTTGATTGCTCATTAGCTAAAAATAAAGATAATAAAACTTTAAATACCTTACGTGATGATGGTCTATTAAAAAAGATTAACTCAATTAGTTCAAACCTTAGTTCATTTTCTCACTTAAGTACGGATGCCTTGAATGAAGACCAAAGTATTGTTGGGAAGAATGATTCTATGACGAGTGAAAACCACATGATTAACAAAAGGCTTTCATCTTTAGAAAATCAAATAAAGTCTCTACACCAAAAAATGGACTTGATAATTACATCAGCAAAGTTGTTTAGCAACAACGATGCTAAGGACCCAAGAAAAGGTGATCAGAGTTTGGATATCAGCTTAAGTAATACACATGACAGATCTTTAGATTCGAGTAGAGAGATTGTAAAAAGATCAGGAGAATATAACAACCAAAATCATTTCTCAAGTGGGTTCAAGTTGAAGGAGTCCCCTTTAAAATTGATATATGATATCGATGAAAGGTTATTTCCATCGAAAGCTACATCTAAAGCGGCTAAACTAGCTGGACAGCAAAGGCCATATGCTGTCGCAAGAGTGAATTTTCTCCATTTTTATGAGAACCATCAGGAACTATGTCATGAACTTGCTCAAGAATTTTTAGTAAGATCTCATTTCTGGATTGTCCCAGGCGGGAGAAAAGAGATAGATGTGGAATATGCTCATTCTCATTTATTCATAACAAGCGTGTTTACTATTATTGCTATGAGTTTTACAGACAATGACAAATATGCTGCGGAACAAGAAATTTTATATCCTTTGGTGGAAAGGTTATTGACTAATACATTAACCATGTTTGAAAAGTTAACAGCATTTGATATCGAAGCTATTTTATACTGCTGTATGTTCCATATTTCTCGAAAAGCGAAGAGATATAGGCAACTGAAATTTAATTCTTTGGTATTGAGCAATTTTGCGCTCAATAGCTTGTTACATGTAATAGATTTCTATCAGATAAAAAACAGGGTATTGGTGAAAGGAGAATATAATCCTGAAGATCTTTATCACTTAAGAATCTTAAACTCCTTAACTGCCTGCTATTTAGAATATTCTATTAGCCACGGTGAGATTAGAGAGCAAGATGACATGATAAAAGAGTTTAATAAGCTTGTGGCCAAGTTCCCCCAAGCAAACTTCAGTGATGACATCAAAATAAGTGAAATAAACCTAGGTGACGTTGTAAATGGAATTTTTATCAACCTTGAACATTATTTTACACAGTGCTTGAATGATTATAATAATTGCACAAGCGGAAATAGCCAAAATTCTGTCTTCATTTTTCCAGAGCTAAATTACTGGTTGAAAAACTGGGAAGAGCTTTTAGCAAAGGATGGCGCAGGCGTACTATTATTTACATTTGATTTCTATCATATCATGATATGTCGTACTTTTATCGCAGAGTTTTCTTCAACTCTAAGAAGCAACCAAACTTTTTTGAAACTGATTTTAAATACAATGAAGGAACATTCATTTTCACTACTGAATGGATTTCTGAGATTACCGCCAATGTTAATAAGGGGTGCTCCTATTTTTACATGCCATCAACTAGTTTTCGCTTGTCTAACGCTTTGCGATTATCTTTATTGGTTCGACTCTTCTGAACGTCAACACGTTTTAAGTCTTTGTACAAAAGTATACTGGCATTTGAGTACTATAGGGGAAAAAATGAATGAAGCTACTGACAACGTTGGAAAAATTATAAAATCTATAATCGATACGAGTAAAACCCGTATAAATATTGATAATTTTCCAAAAGAAAACGGTGGTAATGATGCAATTTTGGCTACTGTTAATAACGGCGTGGAGACAAAAAACCTGCCTTCCGTAAAATCTGCTAATTCGCCTACAAACAATGACACTTTACGTGAGAGCTCATCAAATAGTCACTTTATGATACCTGACGTCGACCAGTTCAATTCCTTTGAAGATTTTTTCCAAGATTTTTTCGATAGTTTAAAGCCAAACTCTCAAAAAATGTTCACTAACGATAAAAGGACTGAGCAAATGATTTAAACAGGGTTTATCAAAGAAAATTTTGCAAGGTGAAATTAGATCTGAGTACTTTTTATACTTATGTGTTTTAAATAAGATTTTTCTATTTCATTTAGGTACTATGAAAATATATAACAAAGTTTGAAAATGATGGTTAGTTTCCTCTTTTTTAGGCTGTTCTTTACTATAAAGAAAAATATTCACATTCATACTGAATGTATCTACTACAAATACGTACCCAGATAACGCATTAGTTAATGGTGGATTTCACATTCACTAATTCAACATCAAACACTAAATCAGCACCTGGAGGGATGACGCCTGGAACGCCACTTTCTCCGTAAGCCAAAGAACTTGGGATTTGCAGCTTTCTTTTTTCGCCAATGCACATTCCGGCAACACCTTGATCCCAACCTTTAATGACTCTCCCAACGCCAAGTTCAAACGCGATTGGAGATCCTCTTGAATAACTTGAATCAAACACAGTTCCTGATTCTAATAAAGAACCGGTATAATGAACTTCGATTTTATCACCTGGCATTGCCTTAACTAAGCATTTTTCTACGGGTATTCTCTTGGTGACACCTATTTCCAAATCTGTTAAAGAACCTGCGAGAATTGTGGAAAAAAAAGAGAAAAGAAGGCAGAGATTAAACAGCATCAGGATTAAAATATTATGAACTAAAGTATAATTCGAAGGGATATCAAATGAGTTTTCTTTGTCTTCTTCTTAGGCTATGCTAAAGAATCATCATATAGACGTTTATATGCAGATGCGCTGGCGTTAAGACAAAACTCTCTCAAGCGCACGGGTAACGACCCAGAACCATGATTATATTTCAACAATACTTACAAAAAGCTTAAGGTTCTTTAGCCAAAATCGATGCGAATGATCAGATGTTAGAGATGCGCTTTATATACCATTTTATTTATAGATTACAATTCATCATGCACGGTATCCTCAGCTTTGTGAAGTTTATTATAAATTGCTTGGCCGTCAATATGATGTGTCCCTGATTCTTTGATGAACTCAAACACATCTTCCAGGTTTCTAATTTTGTTGAAGACAATAGGCTTGGAATTATTGCCTGCAGGATATAAGGCAATAGTTGGATATCCCGTGACAGGGAAGCTTAAGATATCGTTTGCACCGGAATCTACTTGAGCAATCAATATTTTATCACGGAGAGATTCATCTGATGCTAAGACATTAGCAATTTCCTCGTAAACAGGCGCAAACCTCTTACTGTGAACACACCACGTAGCGTAATATTTAACAAGGACATCCCTATCATTGTCATGAACAATGTCGTCATGTGTCTTACCAACTATTTTATAAACATTGGAATTTTGCTCTTTTGGAATCTCTTCTGACTTGACGATTGGCTTGGCTGTCCCTTCACGGTACTCTTTTACCAACTGGATTATCATATCTCTGTCTAGTGGCTGTGGTTCTTCCAGTTTTGAATACTCTTCTTCAGGAAGTTGTGGTAAGCCATATTTCAGATTGTTGATCATATTATGAATGGCAAATAATGGGAACTGTTCTCTCATGTTTAGGAATTTAACGTGGTGTGGATAAACGGTAGAATTCAATGCAATAAAATTGATGTGGCCACGATTTTCCTTGCCCAACTGTGTGAAAAGATCAGTGTAATCATCTAACTCTTCCTTGGAAGTGTAAAAAAAGTAGCCCAACGGCAAATTACTAGAAATATACTTGGGGAAGAGATCAGGCTTGACGTCGGTGAAATAAGGCAAAATTACCACCCTCAACCATTGAGTTAAAGCAATCGAATCCCCATTTAATGAATCTACACTGCCATCAAACAGGATTGGTTCAGTAGTATTAGGTAAGTAAATTGACAATGATTTGTCCTTCGAATCTAGAAGAGATAAAAAGACATAATCTTCAGCAAGATCAAGCGCAACTTCTTGATACGTTTCATTCAAAGCTGTTAATCCTTTGTTTACAACCACTGGTAGAGTGGAATTTTCCAAATATGGCCGGATTTCATCTTCAGATTCTAAATAAATAACAGAAGCTTCGTATAATTGTATCATATACTGGGTAATGTCATCAGTGATCTTGACACCGCGATAGATTTGGCCATCAAAAATACGGCCATTTTTGAAGATTTTTAAAGTTGGGTAAGTATTTATGGTTTGTTGTAGACAGAGCATGCTTTCGGTCTCACAATCAACTTGAACGACTGGGATATTATGCTCCTTTAAAACGGAGGCGGCTGCTTCTAAGTGGGGCAGCAAGATCTGTGAATGTAGACACCATGGAGCGAAAAATTCGACAAGGACTAAAGGATGTGACTCAATGAATGACTTGAATTTCTTTTCGGTTAGGACGAGTAAATCGGATCCTGGCGTAGCCCTTGCATTGTTCTCCGCCAGTGTGGAAGAAGCAAATAGGCAAACTGAGACTATAGCGACTATAAATCTTGTGGTCACTTGCATGGCGTATATGAGCGGGGCGTTGTAGTACGAGCCTTGTGTAAGAAAGAGATGGCCATATAACCTCAATATCAAGTGTTGAAAAATTGCAACTTACAGTTTGTTAAAATACCTATTGTTTTGACTAAAGGACACGCGTGCCTAAAAGAAAAAATTCGCGGTATTTTCGTACATTGACACTTATCGTTTACATGTTTTGAAGGGTAAAGAAAGTACACACATGTATATAAATATATATGAAAAGCTTCTAGTGAATAACTGAAAATGCTAATTGAATAGGTTAATTAGAGGGCGGTTGCCTTTGTGGTGGTGGGGCAGGGAGATCAGTTTCTACTGGTTTTGCAGCAACTGGCGACTTGTCTCTTCCTTCATTGAAATATTCATCCATTGCCAATGGCTGAGTGGCTTTTTTATTTTTTGATTTCTTCTTGCTTAGCACCGGTGGGGCTGTAGTAAATGCTGATGGGACAAAAGCTGTTTCAGACTCTGCTGAGAAAGGAACCAGGTCATCACGCTGCTGTTGCTGCTGCGCTTGTTGTGGACGTTGTTTGACTGTGGGGATCCTGTGAAGGAACCCGTAGCCAACGTTGCAACCCAGCCTACCATCGGGGCCTATATGTACGGTGATAGGCCGCACACAGTCGGACACTTTGTTGTAAACGTAAAGGACCAGATCGTAGTTTGCTCTTGACCTAACAATATCTTGCAAAAGCGTCTCTCCTCCAGTGGCCAACAGGCCATCTTGACAACCGATGATATAGTCCTCATCTGGAATGAGTCCAGCCGATTGGGCGGGCCCGCCTGGGATGTTCACGTTTAAGATATGGTAGGTAAAAGTGGAAGCTATCAAAGGAGTCCACTGTATCTTGAATCCGAGTGCCTGGAACTGGCGTGCTTCTCCACCGGATAACCTCCTTTCGTCGTGGTTTAAAGAAACATCTTCCAAATCGTCGCTATCCTTCAACGCTACACTGATATACTCGTCTCTGAACGTACCACCTTTGGCAGACCATATGTTAACCTTCAGGGTCCGGCCACAATGCTCGTTGAAGATGCATGTGATACGCCCGTAATCTGGATACGAAAACCCGTGTTGGTTACTCACCACGGGCACCGGATCATCATTAAAACCTACTATATAGTCGAAGAAGGACTGCAGCTGCAACTGCATTTCGTCTACCCAAACAACCCGAAGACCGGAAAGGGTCTCATTCACGTTCGTATGCTTAGCACCTTCAGATATAACTTCAGCGGGTGATGCTAGCTGACTAGACAACAAGTTTGGTGGTATGGACTGAAAGAAGGCGTCCAGGTTCCCCGAATCTTGCGAGAGCGCCAGAGTGTCTTGGACACTCTGCTCAAAAGTCCGGACGAGATTCTTAGCTATTCTAAACATAATTTCCTTTCTACAATTATTTTCTTCTTATTTCACACGCTGTGCCTGTCGCGGTTGCAATTGCAGTTTCAGTACGCTTGCTCTTGCACTTTGCCTTTGCCTTGCTTCTCTTGCGACAAGCCCAAATATTTCATGATAGCCGAAATGCAAATAAACCTCGTCGTCGGCTTGCACGTCCGCCGCGAGGGCGAAAAGTAACGGAACGAAATTAGTGGAAACGATCTGGAACTTCATTTGGAAGGTAACCGATGTTATCTTCATGGCTCCTACTGGGTGCAAAGGCAGTGGGAGAGTCAGTGTAGTTAATTTAAGCGGGTTTACCGACCAATGTGAACTACACGCTGCGTCGCTACTCTGGGTGTCACGAACAGCGGTTTTGCAACGAGCAGCGGCGAGTACTTTTGAGTGGGCCCTTCAGGGGTAGTTTGCCTGCGCCTTTGTTCGAAGAATCAAGTGACAAAAAACGCGGGGCAGCCAGAAAGTTTTTTTTTGTGTGTGACAGAGGGGAGAGTGAGAGTGAGATAGTGCGTGTGTGGAAGACAGAGGAAGAAGATTGGGTCGAGCGAGTTCCACATTGTGCTGAGGATGCAGGGGGGACGATGTGTTCATGATTATATAAAGTTGATTCTGTGTAGGTGTGATATTTCGTCTTGTGTTGGGTTCTTGTGTTGGTTTTTTACTTTATAAGCACAAAGTATAGATATATATCAGTGTACTGAAGAAAGATTGCACAGAAACACAGTCATAGATATATAAAAATGTCGTTTGAAAATTTACATAAGGTCAATGCTGAGGCGTTGGAGGACGCTGTCGTTGAGATCTGCTCCTCACTGGAGGTCGATGCAGCAAAGTTGGACGAACTGACAGCCTACTTCATCGAATGCATGGAAAAGGGGTTGAACAACACTTCCGTCGGTGAAGAAAAGACAGTAGATAAAGGTCTACCCATGATCCCAACATATGTGACGAGTTTACCCAACGGAACAGAACGTGGTGTTTTGTTGGCTGCTGATTTGGGGGGTACTCACTTCAGAGTGTGTTCCGTGACTTTGAACGGTGACGGTACTTTTGACATGCAACAGTTGAAATCTAAGATCCCGGAAGAATATCTCAATGACAGGGAAATCACCAGCGAAGAGTTGTTTAGCTACTTGGGGCGTCGTACCAGGGCGTTTGTGAGAAAGCACCACCCTGAGTTATTGAAGTCTACAGGGGAGAACATAAAACCTTTGAAAATGGGGTTCACTTTTTCATATCCTGTTGATCAAACCTCTTTGAGTTCCGGTACTTTGATCAGATGGACAAAAAGTTTCAAGATTGAAGATACGGTCGGCAAGGATGTGGTGAGGTTGTACCAAGAGCAACTGGACATTCAGGGGCTCTCCATGATCAATGTGGTGGCTTTGACCAACGACACGGTTGGCACTTTCTTGTCGCATTGCTACACTTCAGGTGCTCGTCCCTCGAGCGCTGGAGAAATCAGCGAGCCTGTTATCGGTTGTATCTTCGGTACCGGTACTAACGGTTGTTACATGGAGGACATTGAAAATATCAAGAAGTTACCAGATGAGTTAAGAACCAGACTACTGCATGAAGGAAAGACCCAAATGTGTATCAACATTGAATGGGGGTCCTTCGATAATGAATTGAGACACTTATCTGCTACGAAGTACGACATCGATATCGATCAAAAGTTTTCTCCAAACCCAGGTTACCATCTTTTCGAGAAAAGAATTTCCGGCATGTACTTGGGGGAGTTATTAAGAAATATCCTGGTGGACTTGCATGCAAGAGGGTTAATCTTGGGGCAATACCGTAACTACGATCAATTACCTCATCGTTTAAAGACTCCCTTCCAATTATGTAGTGAAGTTCTTTCCAGGATTGAAATTGATGATTCCACGAACTTGCGTGAAACTGAATTATCGTTTTTGCAAAGTTTAAGACTACCGACCACTTTTGAAGAACGTAAAGCAATTCAAAATCTGGTCCGTTCCATCACAAGAAGGTCCGCATATTTAGCAGCTGTGCCAATTGCTGCCATCCTAATCAAGACGAACGCCTTGAACAAAAGATATCACGGTGAGGTAGAAATCGGTTTCGATGGTTATGTTATTGAATACTACCCTGGGTTCAGATCTATGCTAAGACATGCTTTGGCATTAAGTCCAATTGGCACTGAAGGTGAACGTAAGATTCATTTGCGTCTAGCTAAAGATGGTTCCGGTGTTGGTGCAGCTCTGTGTGCTCTGGTGGCATGAGTATTTTTATTTTACTACTTTATTTTGTTTGTTTTCTTTTTTCCTCAATATAAATCTCTTATATATCTATTATATAAAAAATTATTAAGCACGAATTGAAATGAAATGTAATGTTATTTAGTATTTTTAAACTGAAACCATATTGCGTATATACATGTCAACTATACACAGAGTGAAAAAAGAAAACAACAACTCCAATGTCAGCAATTAATCATCCATTTGCAAGTTTTGTTGAAACTCTCTGCTCATTTTACCTTGATCAAAAGTCTGGTTATTTTTCCCATCCACATGACCAGAGTAAAAGTTTGGGTAGCTTATATAATGATAGTCATCCAAATCACCTGGTTCCAAAAATTTTTCAATTTTATATTTGTAAGTTTTGTCATTGTCATCAAAACTATTCTCTGTAATGTAATCAGACCAATTTTTGCGCCTGATGAAATAGTTTTCTAGTGGATCAAATTCATCCACTGTTTTCTTTTGGGAACCATCTATACTTCCTAAGGCAATTTCTAAACCATTTGTTTCTTTATTGTGCAAAACCTCTTTCACAGATGCAAGAATTAAATTTGGGTCACCTCCTAGAGACAAATTTACCATACGGTAGAATTTCCCTATCAAACTCATGGGAACAAATCCATCGTTAGTTTTGTTGAATTTAGATCTTAAAAAATCATCAGTTTTCAAGTTCTCTTCGCTAAAATAAAATTCAATTTGGTTTTTGATGCTTTCGATTGATTTAAAAATAGGTTCCATCGAATAATAATATGGTGTTTGCAATTGTTGCTGGTAGTTGTAGTTATTATAATATTGTTGTGGGCGCAAATATACTTGTTGGTTATACCCAGGTCTTGTATTATTGTTCAACCAGTGACTGGAATTCGAAATATACTCAGATTTAGATGGACGACTACTTGAAAAGTAACCATCATAATGAGTTATCTTGTTGTACCTGGAACTGTGGTTTTCGTTATTGTATCTTGTTCTACTATATTTGTTTTGGAAATTTTTTAATTGTTTACCGTTAGGCGAGCTTTCACCATTTGCTATTTTCTTGTTATTTACATCAGTAGTAGTGCCTGAGCTCAAGTATGTGTTTGCTTTAGCATTAGTGTCGAAATACTTAGGTTTAGCATTACAAATGGTATGTATTTCATAGGGAGCACTGCTTTCACCGTTGAAAACCTTCTCACTTATATTGCTATTGTTGCTGCCACGCTTTTTCGTCTTTCTATTACTTTTAACGTTTCTATGATCGTTTCCTGATTTTGAATTTGTGTCCTTAGATCCTGAAATGGTAACAGATGGTGTAATTGGAGTCCATTTTGTATTGCTCATCACTTTGATTGAGCCTGAACCCATTTTATTCGGCTTTGAAGCCTTTGATATATCTTTTAGCTCTTCGATGGGTCGCACTACACTACTATTTGGTAAGGGCGATTTCCATGGCGATGTAGTTGGTATTGGAGCTAACTTAAAGCTTGAAGTTTGCTTCTTTTTATTATCGGCCACTAAAAGTAAATTTTTAGAGTTGTCATTAGAACTTTGTGATGTCATCTCTAGCGCCTGAACTAATGTTCTTTTATCTTAACTATATATAGACTTTCTTGCTTGTATAACGCCACCCTAAATTATCTCTTTACTGTACGTTCCTTCTCAACAACCTTTCTATAGGTAAAGATATGTTAGATCCCGCAAACACTATCTTAAAATAATCGTTATAAACAAACAGATACTAACAGAGATCCGCGAACTTCTATTACTGTTTCTGTTGCGTCTGTCTGTAATTCTTGCTTTCTAAGTACTCTTTTACCTATTTTTCATTAGCACAAAGTAAGAAGAGATCATTTTTCCTGGCGGTGAAAAATTTTGATTCGATAGATCCCTACTACGCTGGTAAAAATGTTATGAAAACTAGTGGATACGAGATTAGTAGTAATTTACCTAGCATATCGTTATTCTTACAAAGATTTTTAGCCATCGCATGAATAGCTGCCCGAAGTATATGAAAGCATACGAAGCGGTAGTAAAAATGGTTACACATAGATTCAATTCCAAAGCAGTTCGTAATTATCATCAACCCCAAGGTTTGAACAGAACTTTGATAACTCGCAATGTAGCCAGAGTTAGGGGTATGGTTCCTTCAACGAGAGCAGGCGTAGGATCATATAAGAGTTCAAGTAGCAAGTTAATGAATAAACTAGGTAGACGAAAAACATGGATGAATGAATTTCCACATTTTTATTCTTTGCATAAGATCGCATATTCCTCTAACGATAAGTTAAATGAGGAAATCCGAGAATATTTGAAAATATTGGAAGCAGATTATCATTCCATCCATGAAAAAAGTACAGAATTACTGGATAAGAAGCTAAAAGTTGTCGACGACGAATGGGTTCAGAAAATCGGGCGTATTCCTGAAGCATCAAAGGATGACGAAGAGAAAAACCTAAGGAAGCAGTATTTGGCAAATGTAAATGACGTGAAAAACGAACATATACCTATGATGAATTGCCAACCTGGTAGTTCCCAGTTCACATATCTTTGTAACACAATTAAGCTATTATCATCTAACAAGACAATTTGTTTTGCTATTGATGTAGAAGCTTTTGAATTTGATACAGACATTGTTACGGAGATTGGTATTTCCATATATGACCCGAGAGAGAACATACATTCTTTGACGCCGATTATCAGGAGCTATCACCTAATTGTTGCTGAGGCGTTACCATTAAGAAACAAGAAATTTGTATGCGACTTTAAAGATTGCTTTTTACTTGGAGAGAGTCTCGTGCTACCATTGGAGCAGTGTGTGGAATTCATTCAATCGTTGATTAATTTTTATATGAAATGTGAGACAGAGCAAGATTTAACCTGGGAAAGAGCGTTTGTCGGCCATAGTATAGCAGGGGATATTAGGTGGCTAAAGAAAATTGGAGTTCATATACCTGAGCTGGATAACGAACTTACCAAAGCGGCAGACCCAGTAGAGAGCAAAGGGGATGAAAGGCACGCCAAGATGCTTGACACAGGGAAAATCTATAGCATATGTTATGGTAAGAAGGGTAGCAGTTTAGGTAAACTACTAAGACTATTTCACATGCCACACGCATTTTTGCATAACGCAGGTAACGATGCATATTATACGTTGCTCTTGATACTAAAGTTAGGAGACTATAACTTCAGAAGGCAAATTGGTGCTGATGATTTGGAGACAATGGGACATAGAATAAGAGAATGGTTCAAACGTGAAAAGGATGAACCCAAAGTTGTGCCAATGTCGTACGTTCTTAGCGTGATGAACGCGAACAATAGCAATTCTAAAGTTATCGATAAGGGAAGAAAGAAAACTAAGGATCTTGTTCCACAGACTGAATTTAGTGGATCGCAGTGGTTTCAAAACGCCCGTGCAGCATTCAAAAGTACGCTTGTGTGAAATCTAGCGAGAAGTTTGGTAGGTGTATTCAATTCTGGTATATAGAAAAGATACATGTACGTATGTATATATTGAAGTAGATATTATGAAGAGTATTGGCGTAAGTGATCTATTGAAAGAGCGGTTTCAATATTTCTGCTAATTTGCCATTTTTCTTCAAAGTTTCTAAATCACTGTTACCACCAATGTGCTTGCCATTAATGTATACGTTGGGGACAGTTTTTTGACCAGAGATTTCTTCCAAGGCGTCTTGGATTTCTGACCCATTGCTCATTTCATCCAATTCTAAAACAAGAGCCTTAGATTTAGGAACGTTCAATTCTTGAAATAGAGTGGACAAGGTGGCTTTACAGTAAGGGCAGTATGTTTTCGCAGCAACGAAGACGTCTTTTTGAGCAATCAGATCCTTTACGTGGGAAACTGTTTCTTGTGATACCATTTTGGGAGAAGATAAGAACCTTTTAGCAATAATTTTTGTGGCAAACAACGTGATAATGAAAATAACAATTAAATTTGAGTCAAAGGAAAAATTAGTCTCCATGAATCAATTAGGAATTGGAGTTCGGATTGTCGGCATTATAAGAGAGCAACTTTCCTTGGCATCCAAGGTCTTTTTATACAAAAATTCATTAAGAAAGCGTGGCGGGCCCCTTTGCGAAGGGGGCCGAAATATCGGATCTTAGTAATAATACTGATATTGGATGTGGTATTGGTATCAATCAAGAATAAGGCTCAGTTACAGCGAGGGTGAGAGTTGCATAGACATCAAAGAAAAATGAGTGCAAAATATCCAACCAATATGAGTTGCCGAGAGGCCTTTGATCAGTTGACGAGTTGTTATTCGATCGGAGGTCAATTCAGAAACTATTATAGATATGGAGATTTTACATCATGTGATAAGCAGGTATCAAAATTCAAGTTTTGCATGGTCCATGGAAATGACCCTGTCAAAGTACAGGAATGGTATAAAGAACAGGTTTCCAATAACAAAGCATTGGAAAACAGCACTGGTATCATATGGCAGGAGAAAGATATTACTGCGAAGAAGTAAAATTTTCGTCCTTATTATTTTAGAATGTGTACTATATAGTATATAATATTTTATTTACAAGCATAATGCAGGACAAGAACTAGTCCTTATTGTTCCGTTTCATGTCCTTTCTTGACTCTATTTCATTATCTTGATGAACTTTCTGCGTTTCAGTCATCAATTCATAAAGTTGGACGGTTTGCTCAGGAGATAATTTCTCAAGAGTTTCCGAGGATAAAGTTGCATCTTTCCATTCACCGTTAGAAATCATGTGAAGGTAATCCTGCCACGACGCTAAAAATCCGACTATATGCAGTGGATTATCGATATCTTTGTGCAACTTGAACTCGTTCCGCACATATTGGTCACCCATTTCTCTCTGAGGGGCAGGAAGCAGTTTATGTTGCCTTAATATTCTTCTGTAGAGAATTAAAGGTGGCAATAGAAGCCTGCTGTTATGAGTTGCGAATCTAACGGAACGATATATGAGCATGTTGTTCATGGTGAATGCGGACTGGAGGCTCTTGTGATGGGTTGCAATAGGATACTTTCTTTCAAACTAGATTATTTAACGGATATAGTTTTTTTTCTTTAACTAAGGACAAAAGCCAGCGTACTGTTTCACCAAATAGCGAAAGAAATCCTGCTCCACACCAGCTAGAGGAAGAATATGGACAGAGGCGTTCATTTCAAACTTATATTAATATTTTTATTACTTAATATGAGTTATTTAGTTTTCGTTACTATGGTATTTATCTTTTTTCAATGGGCTTCGCTTTTCTAGAGTAATGACAGCCCTAATAGGTTGCACCACCGATCTGTTCTCTGTGGGCTTCAATAATATCGTTATCCTCCATGTCCAGATCTTCAGGGGTCTGGTCAGCTTGAATTCTAATACCGTCATACAGGAATCTCAAAGAGTCCATTTCTTTACCTTGCCTTTTAGCAAACGCCTCCATCAGCCTTCTCAAAGGTGTAGTCTTCTTGATCTTGAAGAAGATCTCTGAAGACCCATCAGATACCTTTAAATTGATGTGAGTCTCTGGCTTGACCTCTGGCTTAACTTCTAGCTTGGCTTCTTGATTGACTTCAGTGTCCGACATCGTACCTTGTTATTATTTTTCGTATTAAGCTGATCTGAGTCCCTGTGTTCTATACAATATAACTGGCAACAATAAAAGATAGTCAGGAGAAGATGATAAGAAAAAAAATGTGCGAATAGTGATTATTCGCTTATTCGTTAGTTTAATTGTTAGCGTTGTGCTTTTCTCTATTTCCTAAACACCTTCCAACGGCGCGTGATGATTAAGCTGGGTAATGATAGCACGTGACTATCACGTGCCCCCTGATGATGGGCGGCAAAAACGTGATATGAACGTGCTAAAGACAGACTTGCTTATTCTTGTTCTTCTTTTCTTCTCTATTACCGGATGACTCACTCCTTGAATATTACGTAATTGTTTAACGTGGCGTTTCTTTTTTTCAAATGCGCATGACTACCCCACTATGACGATGTCGCCGCCGGTCGGCATAGCCGTATTGTGTGATATATATTAAGTACCCTTAGAAACGGCACCATATAGCCACAAAACCCTTTCAGAAGGTTCACACCGCACAATAGGCGGCGTCAAAGCCAGTAAAAAATGAAAAGAACCGGCACTGGGACCACGAAAACATGAAATTAAGAACGCCGCATCAAATGAGCAGCGAAATTGGAAGGCACGGCAGCTATTAAAGATAAAGGCGACTTTAAGGCGGCACACCTATGAGCGGACAATGAAATGGAAACTTTCAAGAAAAATTTTTTGAAGCAAGTTTTAGTGTTCGTATGTCAGTTTGGCTCGGGTTGTGCAGTAGCGTTTCTTTTTGAGTCCCTTCTTCCTCCACCTATTT
Organism: Saccharomyces mikatae IFO 1815; assembly: GCF_947241705.1. Taxonomy (NCBI): domain Eukaryota; kingdom Fungi; phylum Ascomycota; class Saccharomycetes; order Saccharomycetales; family Saccharomycetaceae; genus Saccharomyces; species Saccharomyces mikatae. Next base: position 1,431,185 of record NC_079259.1, on the reverse strand, counting down.
AACGTAAGAAAGAATGGGATTTCCTATATATAACCGATTTTTCTCACATTATTGTCGATTTAAATATGATTTTTTCTTGCTTTCTTCAAAGTCGAGAGTTAAGTGTTTTATGTTTTTTGTGTCAGGAAAATCACCATCGATTTCTAAGGAAGCTTATATAATATTAAATATTGCACATCATGACGCTTGGTAATAGACACCATGGGCGGAACAATGAGGGAAGCTCTAACATGAATATGAATGGTGACGATCTTGACAATGTTTCCCATTATGAAATGAAGGAAATACAACCAAAGGAAAAGGAAATTGGCTCTATAGAGCCGGAAAATGAGATAGAATATTTTGAAGAAACAGTGGAAAAAAACATTGAAAGTATGGAATACCAAGGTGAAAATCACGCATCCTATTTACGGAGGTTCATTGACTCGTTTAAAAGAGCAGAAGGTTCGCATGCAAATTCTTCTGACTCGAGTAACTCCAATACGACTACTCCTATATTCACAAATGATTCCAGCTCCCAATTGGACAATGAATTAAATCGAAAGAGCTCATACATCACTGTTGATGGAATTAAACAGGCACCACAAGAACAAGAACAGAAACAAGAAAATTTGAAAAAGAGTATAAAACCCCGTCATACAGTCATGATGTCCCTAGGGACCGGTATTGGTACTGGTTTGCTGGTGGGTAATTCCAAAGTTTTAAACAATGCAGGTCCGGGTGGTTTAATCATTGGTTATGCTATTATGGGTAGTTGTGTTTACTGTATTATTCAGGCTTGTGGTGAATTAGCGGTTATATACAGTGATTTGATTGGTGGGTTTAATACATATCCCTTGTTTTTGGTTGATCCTGCACTCGGATTTTCTGTTGCTTGGCTTTTTTGCTTACAGTGGCTATGTGTTTGTCCCCTGGAATTGGTCACTGCATCCATGACTATCAAGTATTGGACGGTGAAAGTCGACCCAGATGTTTTTGTTGTTATCTTTTATGTATTAATCATTGTCATCAATGTTTTCGGAGCTAAGGGTTATGCAGAGGCAGATTTCTTTTTCAATTGCTGTAAAATTCTAATGATAATTGGATTCTTCATTCTCGCAATTATTATTGATTGTGGGGGTGCAGGTACCGATGGTTACATAGGTAGTAAATATTGGCGTGATCCTGGCGCCTTCCGTGGTGATACACCTATTCAGAGGTTCAAAGGTATTGTTGCCACATTTGTTACAGCAGCATTTGCCTTTGGTATGAGTGAACAGCTGGCTATGACTGCTAGCGAACAATCCAATCCAAGAAAGGCTATTCCATCGGCGGCGAAGAAAATGATCTATAGAATTTTGTTTGTGTTCCTGGCATCTTTAACATTAGTTGGCTTCCTTGTACCTTACACATCTGATCAATTGCTGGGGGCCGCAGGTTCAGCCACTAAAGCATCGCCCTACGTCATTGCTGTCTCCTCTCATGGTGTTCGTGTGGTTCCTCATTTCATAAACGCCGTCATCCTGCTGTCTGTTCTTTCCGTCGCTAACAGTGCCTTCTATACCAGTTCTCGTATTCTGATGTCATTAGCAAAACAAGGTAATGCACCTAAATGTTTCGATTACATAGATAGGGAAGGTAGACCTGCTGTTGCTATGCTTGTCAGTGCATTATTTGGTGTCATTGCATTCTGTGCCTCATCTAAAAAGGAAGAGGACGTTTTCACCTGGCTGCTAGCAATCTCTGGATTGTCTCAACTATTCACGTGGATTACCATTTGTTTGTCTCATATTAGGTTTAGAAGAGCTATGAAGGTACAAGGAAGGTCTTTAGGAGAAGTTGGTTATAAATCTCAAGTTGGTGTCTGGGGGTCTGCTTATGCTGTCCTTATGATGATGTTAGCTTTAATTGCCCAATTTTGGGTTGCCATTGCCCCAATTGGTGGAGGAGGTAAATTAAGTGCTCAATCGTTTTTTGAGAATTATTTGGCTATGCCAATCTTGATTGCTTTGTACATCTTTTTCAAAGTTTGGAAAAATGATTGGAGTTTATTCATTCCCGCTAATAAAGTAGACTTAGTTTCTCACAGAAACATCTTTGATGAAGAATTATTAAAACAAGAAGATGAGGAATATAAAGAGAGATTAAGAAACGGACCTTATTGGAAAAGAATTGTTGATTTCTGGTGTTGAAGCAGAAATCACGATTCAAAAATAAAATTTGAAGAAACAATTCAATTAGCATATTATCTCAAATCCTATTCTTTCTGCATGTTTCTCCTGTTTGATTTCTTTTCTTTTATCTTCCGTCCCCCTCATTCATGTATTACTTATTTCATTATACTATTTAACTCTTTAAATATTCTATGTACTTTGTGCAAACATCATTGTTATCACATAAACACATCCCCACTATTACTGACTCAGATTTTAATTCACTAGGAGTACTGCGTTATGTAAGATAAAGAAATTATTTGTTTTCGTCGAGTTTCGTCTGACAAGAATTCCCATGTTATTAATTTCCATTTTTCATCGAAAGAAACGCGTCAAATACGTTCGTCACTACGCGCAATCTGCGTTATTTCCTTTTTTGGCAATACCATCGCGAAATATCAACGGCCTCACCATAGATTCTTCTCAATGTTAGATTAAAAGCAAGTGAAAGAAAGTGCACACGTTTTTTTATTTCTTCTTGGTTTTCTTTTCTATTTTGTTTTGCTTTCCCTCCTATCGTTAATCTCTCGACTGTAATTACTATTAGTATTCCCTAAGGCTTCAGCGGACTCGTGGAGAATAGTTACTACTTTAATCAATAAAGGAATCGCAGCACAGTACTATACATAACATCCAAATGGCAGTCAATGGTAACAGTGTTCCGGCCATAAAGGATAACACCATTGGTCCTTGGAAACTAGGTGAAACCTTGGGCCTAGGTAGCACTGGCAAAGTTCAGCTAGCTCGTAATAAATCTACAGGACAAGAGGCCGCAGTAAAAGTGATATCAAAGACAGTATTTAATACAGGAAATGTCAGTGGTACTTCTATTGTCGGCTCTACCACACCAGATGCTCTACCTTATGGTATAGAACGTGAGATAATTATTATGAAGTTGTTAAACCACCCAAATGTGTTACGTCTATATGACGTCTGGGAAACGAATGCAGATTTATACCTTGTATTAGAATACGCAGAGAAAGGCGAATTATTCAACTTATTAGTCGAAAGAGGACCACTACCAGAAAATGAGGCCATCAGATTTTTCAGGCAAATTATTATTGGTGTTTCATACTGCCATGCTTTAGGTATTGTTCATCGTGATCTGAAGCCCGAAAATCTATTATTAGATCATAAATATAACATCAAGATTGCAGATTTTGGTATGGCTGCATTAGAGACCGAGGGAAAACTACTGGAGACATCCTGTGGGTCCCCACACTATGCTGCACCAGAAATTGTGTCTGGTATACCGTATCAAGGTTTTGCGAGTGATGTGTGGTCATGTGGTGTCATCTTATTTGCTCTTCTTACTGGCCGGTTACCTTTTGATGAGGAAGACGGAAATATAAGAACATTATTGCTCAAAGTTCAAAAAGGTGAGTTTGAACTACCTTCTGATGATGAAATCTCACGTGAAGCTCAGGACTTGATCAGTAGAATTTTAACTGTTGATCCTGAAAGAAGAATCAAGACTAGAGACATACTCAAACATCCATTATTACAAAAATATCCAAGTATAAAAGATTCCAAGAGTATTAGAGGTTTGCCAAGAGAAGACACCTATCTCACACCACTATCAGAAAGCAATTCTTCAATTGACGCTACTATTTTACAAAATTTGGTAATACTATGGCACGGAAGAGATCCTGATGGAATTAAGGAAAAATTAAGAGAAACTGGTGCCAATGCGGAAAAGACATTATATGCATTATTGTATAGGTTCAAATGCGATACTCAAAAGGAACTTGTTAAGCAACAGCAAATTAAGAAAAGGCAATCAATTAGTAGTTTATCCATTTCTCCTTCTAAAAAACTATCAACAACTCCACAACGCAGAAAAAATAGGGAATCTATGATTAGTGTATCATCGTCTCGTAAAAAGCCAATATCTTTTAACAAATTCACTGCTTCCAGTGCTTCATCCAGTAATTTGACTACGCCTGGATCTTCTAAACGGCTTTCAAAGAATTTTTCTTCAAAGAAGAAACTATCTACAATTGTTAATCAATCCTCTCCAACACCAGCATCACGTAATAAAAGAGCTTCAGTTATAAATATTGAAAAAAATCAAAAAAGAGCTTCTGTCTTTTCTACTGCCAAGAAAAACAAAAGAACTTCTAAATCCATCAAGAGAATGTCATTGATACCTAGCATGAAACGAGAATCTGTAACAACCAAGTTAATGTCAACATATGCAAAGTTGGCAGAAGATGACGACTGGGAATATATTGAAAAAGAAACAAAAAGAACAAGCTCGAACTTTGCAACTTTAATTGATGAAATTTTTGAATATGAGAAATATGAACAAATAAGAAAAGAGAAGGAAGAACTAGAACGTAAAGTTAGAGAAGCCAAAGCACGTGAAGAGTTGGAACGTAGAAGACGTAGGCAAGAGGAAAAAGAGCGTACAAGAAAATTACTAGAGAAAGAAGAACTGAAAATGAAACAGGAAGAACTCAAGAAGCAGATTGAAATGGATATAAGCGATTTGGAGCAAGAACTGTCTAGGCACAAAGAAGAGAAACCAGATGGTAATATTAGATCGATTTCTGCTCCGATGGAAAACGAAGAGAAAAACATCGATCATTTGGGGACTGATATCGATAATATCCTTCGTCGCCGTAATTTTTCTTTACAAACTAGACCAGTATCAAGACTTGATCCTGGAATAGTGTTCTCAAACCCTATTGAGACAGTGTATCCAGTAGAACCGAAGAGGAGTGAAAATGAAAGACTCACAACAGAGAAAAAAATTCTAGAAACTATTAGAAGATCAAAATTTCTGGGTTCTTCATTTAATATTGAGAAAGAATTGAAACTGTCTAAAATGGAATATCCAAGTGTTCTGGCGCCCGAAAAATTGTCAGGGGAGAGAGTAGTATCAGACCTTAACGGCAAATATGAATCTTTGATTCTTCCGAAGGATGCTAAAGGTGTATCTCAGTTAAAGGACGATATTACCTCAACTACAACAGAACATCTGTCAGATGGAAAATTAAGGAAAATTTCTGAGGTAAGAGTACCACAGTTTACCAGAAAATCGAGGCATTTTAGTGAGTCAAACAAAAGGTTATCTCTCTTATCGATGTACTCTACCAAGGAGTCATTTACCAACTTGGTCGATATTCTAAAAAACAGCAACCTCGATGTTAATAACCAACAAAGTCAAAGAATTCCAACACCAAGAAGTGCAGATGACTCAGAATTTCTTTTTGAAACTGTCAATGAAGAAGCCGAATATACTGGGAATAGTTCAAACGATGAGAGATTGTATGATGTGGGTGACTCCACCATTAAGGATAAAACTGCATTAAAGCTAAACTTTGCAGACCGTTTTAATGAATCCACCGAATATAAGGAAACTGATAACTTGCATCTTCCAAGCCTTCCTCCACTAAGTGGTGACGATGAAATGCGAAAACAGAACAGCGAGGAAGATTCCCTGGTACAACCAAAAGTCAAGTCAATGATACCACAGTCGGACTCTTCTTCACATACTGAAAAAGTGGAAGAGAAAGAGGGCGAAAGCCAAGAAGTACAAGAAGAAAGCGAGAAAGAAGCAAAAGATATAGAACCACCATTGAATAAATCTGTACAAAAACTTAGGGAAAAGAACCCTGGTCCACAAGAAAAAGACCACCAAAGGGACCATTTAAAAGAGCATAAGCAGGATAGAAATACTACTGGAAATAGCTCCTTTTTCAGAAAATTTTCAAAATCTTCTGCTTCGGACAAATTAGTAGAATTATATGCCAAGGTTTCGGCAAGACAGTTATTTAATGGTTTAGAGAAACTGTTGCGTGGTTGGACTCAATTTGGTTTGAAAAATATTAAATCACATCCGAACAACTTAACCTTAACTGGTAAACTATCGAGTGAAAATATATTCTCTTTGCGTTCAACGCTGTTTGAGATCAACATTTATCCAAAAGGTAGGATGAGTGTTGTGCAATTCAAGAAAATTTCTGGTTCATTCAAAGCTGTTAAAAAGCTCGTTAATGAGGTTGAAAACGTCTTGAATAAGGAAGGTGTTTTACAAAAATAGTGTTGATGTATTATTATCATATCTTTTCTCATTGGTTTTATTTTCTTTCTATTATATTATTTTGCTTATATTATTGTTGCTTTTTTTCCCTCCGTGTTGATCTTTGAATGACAGCCTAATGGAGGTACTGGACTCTATGTACTATTATATTTACCTTAAAGTATCAACGTTTGTATACCCGTCTTATTTCTCTGGGAACTGGATATAAGATAATGATTGTTTTCTGCCATTCGTTCCACCGGTGCTTTGGCCCATGGTGGTTTTTTAGATAATTATTGGGATTCCATTGTTCATAAAGGTAATCTTACTCAGTATACAGAATGTTGGAATAAGTGATTACTACTATACATTTATTTATATAAATTGGTGTAGTTGATGACGAAAATTCTTTAACGTGATACTAATAATGTTGGGTAAATGAATACAAGCATTCTTATGGTGATACCAATTAAATTGGAGTAGGCAAATTCTAATGATAGAATATCCTGCATTAGTAAGATAAAGATCTAATAATTGTCTAGAATTTAGTATATAAGTGTGAGAGATTGGCGAATTTTGAGATGATTGTTGGGATTCCATTGTTGATAAAGGCAATAATATTAGGTATGTAGATATACTAGAAGTTCTCCTCGAGGATATAGGAATCCAATAAATGGAACTCGTAATTCTACATAATTCTGTATATGCTTTTATTGTCATTTTATATTTGTCAGTCATTATCCTATTACATTATCAATCCTTGCATTTCAGCTTCCACTTATTTCGATGACCGCTTCTCATAACTTATGTCATCTTATAACACCGTATATGATAATGTACTAGTAGTATGACTACTAGTTGATAGACGATAGTTGATTTTCATTCCAACAAAGTGAGATAATGGTGAAGTTTGATGTAATTGTTGGGATTCCATTTTTTATAAGGCAACAATATTAGGTATGTAGATATACTAGAAGTTCTCCTCGGGGATTTAGGAATCCATAAAAGGGAATCTGCAATTCTACACAATTCTATAAACATTATTATCATAGTTTTATATGTTGTTATTCATTGATCCTATTACATTATCAATCCTTGCGTTTCAGCTTCCACTAATTTAGATGACTATTTCTCACCATTTGCGTCATCTTCTAACACCGTATATGATAATATACTAGTAACGTAAATACTAGTTAATAGATGATAGTTGATTTATATTACAACAATAAGAAGATGAGTTATCACCAAATTCTTATTATCAACACTCTGATTTATTTCTGAACCTTTGGGTTTAATATGACCAATTGGCGTGCGTTTTATGTACCTCTCTTGTATGGAGCAAGAAGGAACGACTTTTCTTAATTATTACAACTTACTAAACAACTAATTATTAACACTAATTATCAACAATATATGATGTTTATTATTACTGCCTTCAATAGAGTGTCTAAGTAAGTTTCAGGTGTGGTAAGCGATTACGCTTTTTGTTGATAATTAGTAGTTTAGTAAGTTGTAATAATTAAGAATAGTCGTTCCTTCTTAATCTATATAAGAGAGGTATATAAAACACACGCTGATTGGTTATATTAAACCAAAAGGTTCAGACATAAATCAGAGTGTTAATGATAAGAATTTGGTGATAACTCATCTTCTTATATAATAAGTTCTGATCAATTAATAGATCTTTATCTCATTACTGCAGTAAATTCTATTATTAGAATTTTTCTACTTCAATTTATACGAAGACGTATAGTTGCAATAACTTAATCCAATTTATACGAATAGGTGTATAGTAGTAATCACTTATTCCAACACTTTTAAGTAATTGCTAATGCTTCATCTATCAATATTGTCGTTACTGCTAACTTGTCCTATACTATTTCGGCAATGAATATTTTAACAAATAAGTGGTTGTTTGGCCGAGCGGTCTAAGGCGCCTGATTCAAGAAAAACATCTTGACCGCAGTTAACTGTGGGAATACTCAGGTATCGTAAGATGCAAGAGTTCGAATCTCTTAGCAACCATTGTTTTTACTCTCTTTTTCGGGGATTGTCGAAAAGATTTACTTTCATCATAATAGTCCATATTAATGCCAAAGCTAATAAAGTGGAATATCTTGGGCGGTTAAACTAAATCGTCGAATAATATAGCAAAAAAATCGAAAAAACACCGTTGAAATGAAGTGCATATTCCTTAAGGTGGTTCAAGCATTTATGCTAATGCTGATACTATTTGAATTTATAGAGGCCACTGAAGAAGGCACATTGTATGTCATGGAGTTTAATGTAATGAGTGAATACACGCCTGATAAGAGAAGGTACATTTCTATAAATGGCTACAATGAAACTTATGGTCCAGAAATTCGAGTTAAATCTGGTGATACTCTTAATTTAAAATTGAATAACTGGATATGTTCGGAAGAAGAAGCCGCTAAAGATGATGCCATTTGGAAAGATTACTGTTCTACAGCTTTACATTTTCATGGGGTGGTACCGTTAGCAAACGAATTTGATGGAATTCCTAATTTAACACAGCCTACCATTGGTTACGGAGAAAGTTATTGGTACAATTTCACCATTGATAAATCAACCTGTGGTACTTTTTGGTACCATGCGCATTCATCAGTGCAATACGGAGATGGGTTGAGAGGCATTTTGGTAATCGAATGCAAAGATTATGATGATCACGTGAAGAAGACAGTTGATTCTGTCACGGATGTCGATGAATTAGTGAGCGGTGTTGTCACGATGAAAAGAAAATCAAATGTCAAGGGACTCGCTCAACACGAAGTGCAAGAAGAAATTATAACTTTGAGTGATTGGTATACGGACTGGAATTTTGAAATTTTGAAAGATAGAGTTTTGTCACTTACCGGGGGAACTGACCCCAAATTGGATGGGTCATTAATCAATGGAAAATATTCTGACAATGAAACTATCAAATTAAGATCTGACACTAACTACCTACTATTAAGAGTGATAAACTCAGGTATGTCCGGTACCCAAGTTTTTCACCTCGATGGATTCCAATTAATTATTCTAGAAACTGACGGTATTTTAATTAGACCTTTTATTGTACAGACGCTAACTTTAGCGGTTGGACAAAGATATACAGTTTTAGTGAAACTAAAGGCAGAGTCGAATGTCATTCGTATGGTCAATGGCTGTAATAAAATGATGGGTTATATAACTAAACAGTGGTGGTTTTACAAAGACAACGCACATTTGCGTCTGTCTCAGAATCCGAGTGATGTTCGCATCAAACTTTTGCCTGGTTACACCAAGACAGAACTATATCGTGACCTAGAACCATTGCAGGAGGAAAGTAAAAAGTTGGGCATCAAGGCTGACCCAGATGCAACGTTCGAATTCAATTATGCTTACTACAAGGATGAGCAGACGAAACTTAAATACGAAACTGGGATGTACAAGGTGAATAACCGGACGTACAGTGAGTACCTAAAAGGGCCAGTTAGTTTACCCGAAGTCAACAAAACATACGACATGATTATCAACGCACTTGATCACATGAGACACCCATGGCATATGCATGGTCATCATTTTCAGGTAGTATCTCTCGGCACCGGAGGTGAAGGTCAGCTTTACAAAGACGTACAAGAGGGCAAGGCATGGGACCTGTACCAGAACGATTTACGCCACTGGGCCCAAACTGGGAAGACACCAATGATAAGGGATAGCATTAACATTGCAGGAAATTCTTACGCGGTTTTGAGAATCAAAACCGAACTACCAGGGAAATGGCTACTACATTGTCATGTAGACTGGCACATGATGAAGGGGCTTGGCATCGTTTTTGAGGTTCCAGCAGCAAGCAAGAATGGTACTGAGCCAGTAACCACTGAACCATTACCGTACTCTACCAAGGAGCCAAATCCTTCTGCCGTCGTTCATTCTGTGGTGGCTCACCAAAATAAATCCAAGGTAATTGCCGTTTACATCATAATCATGGCCGCCATTGATGGCGCCTTCTACTGGTTGCTCATGTAATCATATTGAATACCCTTCCATTACCCCCTTCATTGCTTTTTTACTCTTCCCACAGCCGTTTACAACGCCGCAAAAAAGAAAACCCGCAACGCTGAATGGAAAAATGTATCGGCTAGCTTTCCATTGGGTCCACCATTGCCTCCGAGTGCGAATATGAATATTTCTTCACTGCCGCAAGTTATAGTGGATTGGGTGGGTCATAACAGTTTTTTTTGGAGACAAGTCCTTCCCCTAATCATGTTGGTAACATTACGGATCCGTGTTTCACTTAAAGGAACAAAACAAAAACAAAATAAAGGACAAGGAGAAGGATTTACGGATAATCAACAGCTCTACTTTACATACTTCTTTGCTTCAGCAGTCAAAAATAAAGATAGCATAAGTTCACGTGTTCTTTGGTATATTAAACAACATACATAGAGAAGAATAAAACGTATTAAAAAGTTCAAGATAGTTAGTTATACAGGATATAAGCGACCCCAAGAAGAAGAATCTAGAAGAAGCGGTATTTGATATAGTGCTTAATAATATATCGGTTGAAAAATGGACCTCCCCACTATCAATAGTACGACAAGTATTTCCGATAATGTGGATTTAAAAAACTACTATGAGGACTTACTATTCAAGAATAACAGTGGAAAATCGTTATCAGATTTACCCCGTAAATTAAATGATAACTCTGATAACACAAGAAATGATGTTGTCGATCCGCTTGCTGGCTTGAATAGTTTAAGAAACTCAATAAAAAGTACAGGAAGTGGTATGGAAAACAGAAGGACTTTTGATGATATTGACTTCATGAATAGGTTTCCGTATCCACCACCAGTACCACAGCAACAACAGCAACAACAGCAACAATTTTCGCACCAAAATGGATTCATTCAAGAGCAACCTTCTAATAATTTAACTTCCTTTCAAATGTCATCTTCTAATTCAGAGCCAATGTCTACGCAGTCTGCTTCGATCAATAACAATAATTCGAATTTCACTCAAATGGCCACTTATCAAGCTCAACAACGGTTGTTTCCACAATTCAATCCGAATTTATTTCAAACAAGTGGAAATGAAATAATGGAAAATCGAAGGGGTTTGGACTATATGCCTTTAGTGAATAAAACGAACATAGGCTTTGATTCAATCAATGGTAATAATTTTGCTGCTTCATCCCATAGTGCTGGCAATCCATCCAATATTAGCAGCCAACAGCAATTTCCAACACATTGGCAACAATCATCTCATCCTGAAGCTACTATCAGGAGATCCTCTTATATATCAGATACGCTAATCAATCATCAAATGCCTGGAGTTCAGCAGAAGCAAGCGTCACAACTGCAGCAGCAACAGTCTCAAGGTTTCAATTTTTTCAACAGCAGATTCAACTACGATAACTTGAATTCAAGTCATTTGGCCATGAATGGTGGGACCGATTTTGGAAATGGTGTACAATCTCCGCATTCATATAATAATGACGCTAATAATAGCAATATCAGCAATAGCAGCAATATTAATAGTCAAAATGTGGCTCCAATCCAACAGTTTCGCCGAAACACACAACCAGTGGCAAGCTTCAATCCGAACCCCTCCACCTTTCAACAACAATCAAGGAACGCTAATACAGCCAATATTTTCAACAGTGAACGTATTGAAGATGTTCACCTTGCTGAGCTGCAAAGAAGCAGCTCTGTCCCCTCTTCTACAAATTCACATAACCCTCACAACAAAGACTCCAATGAAGAAAGTGTAGCATTGGACAATGGTTTAGTCTTAATTCAGGGGAAACACTTGACTTCATCCAAGACCTTACATGACTTATATCAGGATTGTGGTAGCGGTTATTTTGCTAGCTCCGCAGTTTTTGAGTTTACAGATAATATTAAGAAAATGATGAAGTTGCACGACTCTAACGAAAGTTATGATGGTAAAAATATGAGTTTAATAGATGAAGAAGGTAACACGTATCAATCCTTATTGAATTTTTTGGGTGTTTTGCGAAGCTGTAACTTGAATTACATTAATGATCCAGATTCGAATAACGGGATTATTTCCAATAATGGAAACAACAAGAATAGAAGAAAGGGGTCTTTTACAACAGATTCCTCATCTAGAAATAACAATAACTCTTTTCTAGCTTATACACCATTAGTATTGGTCGCGTTGAAAAATGGGAAACTAGAATTACTATCCACACCGCAAGCTACCAATTTGTTAATGAAAAGAGGTGACTTGGTTATTATTGATGGTGATCGTGGAAGGGACTTAGTATTGGTTGTTGAACCGTGTGTCGATCTGAATTTGGCGTTATTTATTAATTTTCTGAAAAAGAAAATTCACTTTGATTCTTTGATTACAAGTGAACCGCAGCACTATCCAAATGAAGAATTTATTCAAATGTTGATCGAGTCAAAAAAAGGCCAAAAAAAAAAATTAAACCCCAAATTGTATGATGTTGTTGAGCTAACTGAATTGATCATACCATCTAAGCAAGTTTTAAGGTTTGCTACACCATGGGAAGTAACAACGAATTTACACAATAAATTCGAGGATGAATTAAAGGCTTTACATATTGCTCAAAGTAAATTAAAAGCTTTGAATGATAATTCACGATCCCATAATACAAATGATGGTTCTTCTAATCATTTTTCAGGTACTGCAAATTATTCTAAACCCGAATTGAATATTAAGATTCTAAACGCGGAATTCCAATTTGATAGAAAGAAATTAACATTTTACTATGTTTGCGAGGAGAGAAATGACTTTAGAGATTTGATAAAGGAGTTGTTCAAATATTATAAAACTAGGATTTGGTTGTGTGCCATACCAAATAACTTGTCTATTGATTCTAAGTACTATGACAATCAACAAAAAGAACTGAAATTATATCAAGAAATAGTAAAGAATTACAATACTGAAGATTTGGTTAACGTTAATGAGTTTTCACAAAACAGAACAAATAATAAGATTAACTTTGCACCTCCTCTAAACGAAATTGAACTCGACAACTTTCAGATTGCTGTTTACAAGGAATTAGTCCATGAATTATTCCATTAAATTATCTGTGACCCCTCTCCCATTGTAACTATAAATTTTTAAAAGAAAAGACAAAATATTTGCCATTATTCTGTTATATATTTTTTATCGACTTTTGTTTTCCTTTGTTTTACCGTTTTTGTTCGTTGTTTATTTCTTTTCCCGTCACATCAATTTGGTCCCATTTTTCAGTTATCATGATAATCTTTCCCCTCTAATTTTGACCATACGAAAACTGTACACAAAGAAGGTAAAAGAAGAATGCCTAATTTTTCTTCTCCTCTGATAAAAATAAACTTACGTGACCTTCCCATGTCTGGTTTTCACGGTCATTTGGTCAGGAGAATCTGAAAATCTAGACCAAAAAATCTAAAGAGAAGAATTGTACATATTCGTTGATTTACACTAATAATAATAATAATAATAATAATAATAATAAATTATTGGTTTAAAATGATTAATTTCAAAAGAAGTTATTCTCTCACGTCTGGGATTTATTGCTGGCAACCTTTTTATCATGTTTTTTGTTTCAACCTCTTTTTTTATATTCTAACAAACGCTTCCAGTTATTTACAATAGGCTTTATATAAAAAATAAAAATATTAGAATCAATCAAACTTTATAAATTCTACGTGTACTGTTTATTAGATTAGGAGTTTTCTGTGGTTATCACTTCATTTCCTTATACACCTATTTATATTTGTTGATAGTTTTTGTTATTGTTCACGCGTCAGATTTTTTTTCTTGTAGTTGCCACGTGAACTTTATAACTTTAGAAAGTTAAGGGAACGAAAGAAAGCCATCCTATGCAACAAACTTTACTTCGTTCTTAGGTAATTCACCACTAGATCAGCGCCTAAGTAAACCTGTTATAAGTCACTTTAGATGATATTTATCATGACGGATGAGAAACATAAGGAGTATTTCGGGCTGTACTACTTTCAGTATATGATAGTTGGCCTCTGTACGATATTATTCCTTTATTCAGAGATATCCTTAGTGCCTAGAGGCCAGAGCATCCAATTCAGTCTTGATGACTCTAGCATATCAAAACGTTACGTGGCAAACGAACTTGTAGGCCCACTAGGTTGCTTAATTTTGAGTGTTGGGTTGAGTAACATGGTCATCATTTGGACCTGTATGTTCGAGAAGGATCTGCTAAAGAAAAATAGAGTAACATGGCTAAGAGAAAGACCAGACGGCATCTCGAAGGATTTTCACTTTATGCACACTAGTTTATTGTGTTTAATGCTGATAATAAGCATTAATGCTGCGTTAACAGGCGCCTTAAAATTGATCATCGGAAATTTGAGACCAGATTTTATTGAAAGATGTATACCCGACCTTCAAAAGATAAGTGATTCTGATTCTTCGTTGTTTGGGTTGGATATTTGTAAGCAAACTAACAAATGGGTTCTCTATGAAGGCTTGAAAAGCACACCGAGTGGGCATTCAAGTTTTATGGTAAGTACCATGGGTTTTACGTATCTTTGGCAAAAAGTGTTTACAACTCGCCATACAAGAAGCTGTATCTGGTGCCCTTTACTGGCTCTAGTGGTAATGATCTCAAGAGTCTTTGATCATAGACATCATTGGTACGATGTTATCTCGGGTGCTGCATTAGCGTTTCTAGTGATTTATGGTTGTTGGAAATGGACATTTGGTAACGTGGGGAAAAGAGAAATACTTCCTTCACCTATAAGTGTTTAGTAATGCTTTTAAAGTCCTTCAAGAAAAGATCAAAAGCCTAAAAAGTTGACTTGATTCTCAGATTACGAACGGATGCAGTATAAAAGTCCAAGTTCAGTCAGCTTTTTCCCTCTTACATAAAATAATTCGTGCACTAGAATTTGTATTACATTAAATAACCGAAACTTAGACATTATGCATAACTCAATAGATCGAAAAGCATTAAACTTTTCTTCGTATCTTACTCGCAATCCATCTGGTCTTATTTTAGCGGCGAATTGATATACTTCTATCCACGTGACTGGCATCGGGTAGGAAAACTGTGGCGTATTTCCGCCGATGGGTCCACGCCAGAAATTGAGCGAGACCCAAATACCGATGAAATTTTGAGATAGCTCTTGTAAACGACATCAAATCTTCATATGCAAGAAATCTTAATTTTCGTTTTGATAGTCATCTGTCGTCTTGAGACGTATAAGAAGGAGGTTCAATTTGTCCTTTCAACAAGGTCTTTTCATATCTCTTGTTAGAGCTTTCTTTTTAACCTTGAAAAGAGGGTTGTAGTATTTAATAATTCTCAATAACCAAGAATTTGCAACTATATACGCGTACCATAATGTCCAAGAGCAAAACCTTTTTATTTACTTCTGAATCCGTCGGTGAAGGTCACCCAGACAAGATTTGTGATCAAGTTTCTGATGCTATTTTGGACGCCTGTTTGGAGCAAGATCCATTTTCAAAGGTTGCTTGTGAAACGGCTGCTAAGACTGGTATGATTATGGTGTTTGGTGAGATTACCACTAAGGCTAGACTTGACTATCAACAGATCGTAAGGGATACCATTAAGAAAATCGGTTATGATGATTCTGCTAAGGGTTTCGACTACAAGACATGTAATGTTTTAGTTGCTATCGAACAGCAATCTCCAGATATCGCTCAAGGTCTACATTATGAAAAGAGCTTGGAAGACTTAGGTGCTGGTGACCAAGGTATAATGTTCGGTTATGCTACTGACGAAACTCCAGAAGGTTTGCCATTGACCATTCTTCTAGCTCATAAGTTGAATATGGCCATGGCAGATGCCAGAAGAGATGGTTCCATCCCATGGTTGAGACCAGACACAAAGACTCAGGTTACGGTCGAATACGAAGATGATAACGGTAGATGGGTTCCAAAGAGAATAGATACCGTTGTTATTTCTGCCCAACACGCCGATGAAATCTCTACTGCCGATTTAAGAACTCAGTTACAAAAAGACATCGTTGAAAAGGTCATACCAAAGGAGATGTTAGACGAAAATACCAAGTATTTCATTCAACCTTCTGGTAGATTCGTCATTGGTGGTCCTCAAGGTGATGCTGGTTTGACCGGTAGAAAGATCATTGTTGATGCCTACGGTGGTGCTTCATCCGTCGGTGGTGGTGCCTTCTCCGGTAAGGACTACTCTAAGGTCGATCGTTCTGCTGCCTACGCTGCTAGATGGGTTGCCAAATCTTTAGTCGCTGCTGGTTTGTGTAAGAGAGTCCAAGTTCAATTTTCTTATGCAATCGGTATTGCTGAACCATTGTCTTTGCACGTGGACACCTATGGCACAGCTAGTAAATCGGATGATGAAATCATTGAAATCATCAAAAAGAACTTCGACTTGAGACCAGGTGTTTTAGTGAGAGAATTAGATCTGGCTAGACCTATCTATTTGCCAACCGCTTCTTATGGTCACTTCACCAACCAGGAATACTCATGGGAAAAACCAAAGAAATTGGAACTTTAGGCATTTATGTGATAGATTCTCTTTTTCTTGATTTTTATTGATTACTTCCATTCTTTTCTCTATTTTAGGCCGACTCTGATCTCCTCCCTTTATTCAGAAAACGATGCCTTATCGTTTGATTCGCTCAACTCGAGTCATGTAATTACTAGAAAATGATACAAATTAAAAAAGTTTTAAACATTCTTAGACCTCGAAAAACAAATAGAATAACATCTAGGCATAATAATCTATTGTATATGGATTATGTATTAACTTCCTTCAACGGAAAATATATAGAAAAACTGTTCTGTGTTTATAAAGCTTTTAACTTGGCTTACCAAATTTGAATTCTGGCCGATATGACAATACGATCATGCTATATGAATATTTGAATAGAAACGTGAATGCTTTGGTAGAGTCATTTAGTTGGCCTTTTCCAAAAATACTGTTTATGTTCCTTCCTACAGGATCTTAATCGACTCCCGCCTTTCAGCAAATTATACAAAATCTTTCTCTCATCGTTGTCATCATTTTCAATGTCATAGTAATACTCATTTTCTAATGCTTTGCCTGATGCATCCTTCCCTGTACGTACAATAATGCTAATACAGGGGATAGTTTCCAATACCTCCCCTAGTTCATCTCTGCTTAATTGGGAAGTATTAGAATTGATGTCTCGTAATTGGGATAGGGGGGTTTGTTGAAGGTTGGAAAATGCAAGATGATTGCACAACACATGAACTAAGTCGTCACATATGATTCCTCGTTCTGCAAGAGACTGGAAAATTTTAGAATTACTATTCGATGAAGTCTTTAGACGTTTACGAGGAGACTCATCTATGCTTATTGAAGATAGCACCCTCGTCTTTTCCGTAATTACTTCAAAGGTTTGCTTTTCAATAATATTATCATTTCTACTGCTAGTACTTGGATATCCAATTACTTTATCTTTAGGAAGCGGCGTCTCCTGTATAACATTGTTTTTCAATGGGACTGATTCGCGCTTTAGTTTTTTTGGAGTGGAAGGCTGATTAATAACGAAAGATGATTGCGGTGTCGTCCTATGACTAATGATGCAACTTTTTATAGTAGTAATAGGAGACGCAGTAAGTAGCCGCTTGGAGATCTGTTCCGTGAGAGGCGAATGCTCGACCGGAACAAGTTTCATCGAAGGTGTTTCCGCTTGCCAAGGAAAATCATCATTCTTCGTTAATAATAAGCATAGTTCATCTTCTGTTTCTGTCGAATTCTCTTCATCAAAATTATTGTTGCAGTGTTCAGACCTACGTTCTACTTCTTTCAACGAGAGACAGACTGTAGCCCCAACAAAATTTACTAAAGTTCCTTGGATATATGGGAAGGTCACAGATTCGCCTTTCGCCAAGGCGAAGCTAATCAAATTATGGTTCTTCTGAAGAGCCTTCGCATGTGATAAGTTAGCGTTTTGTGAAGCCAAGGACTCTTCTGTCATTAGCTTATAGAAGTTTCTTGTGGGGAAAGGTTTTATCAAATGTAGTTGCATGGAACCAGGCAAGTGGACGGATAATCCATTAGTCCCATTACATTCCAATTTAATTTCATTTCTTTCGGCAACATAAGAAATGAAAGCGTGTTGTCTAGAGATGTTTTTTCTACAAGGCAAAATAACGTTGCAGACTGCTTTCTTTCTACCAATAGCTAAACGAGAGGGATCTGATGCATCTAATTCAATCTTGATAGGTTTTGCGCGTCCCTTTTCTTTCTTTAAAGGGGATGATAACATATAGGTGGAGTTAGCATCATCTAAACACGAATTTTCGTCTTTCACTGGCGAAGATTGTCTACCGATACTCGACGAAGGATCCGGAGTAGGATACTCTTCCACTTCTTGGTCAGACCGTTTCTTTCCTAGAGTTAATATAGAGGAATTAATAATTCCACCCAGTCCCTTCTGTGGGCTTTCTGACGATATATCAATAACAGGTGATGATGGTGGGAAACAATGCGACATAACGAAATCTTGAGATATTTATCATGGGATTTCAACGAAGAAAAAATAAAAAGATAAGAAGTATTGTGTATACTGTAGCGAAAATAATAGCGTCTATATATTGTGTTCTGTTGCTAGTGGTAACAAAGATGTCAACTTAAGGAGAGAAAAAATTAAACTTTTTAGGATGAGGCAGAGGTATGCTTTATTTTGTTCGAAAGCGATCTATGTGTTTACCTATTCTTCTGAAATAAAAACAAACGCGAAAACAGAATAAAAATAGTATCGCGTTTTTTACCCTTTTGCACAAATTAACACCTGTACATATTTAGTCGCTAGCATCCGTACATTAAAAGTCTTTATTCAAGCTTTTTTCAAGCACTCCGTACACCACAAATACTATCAATGGGAAAACATAATGGGCTTCTCCAAGGAGGATGAGATTCGAAATATGGCTGGATGGTAAGTGTAGGTCATTATAGAAAACAGTGACAAAAAGAGAATTACTGCACATGGGCATAACACAAATAGGTAAACGAATATATAAGTAAAGATGGGTAGTATGTACACCAATGGTTAATTGATAAGTCAACGCTCAAACACCCCCGGTCTGATTTAAAGCATTATATGAAAGGAAGCATTAAGGAAAAACTGAATTTTCATTTACTTGAAAGAAACTGAATGAGTTAAGAACGTATGTTCTAAGTTGTACCAAATGGGACAAAAGAAACACCATCAGAGTCATTTATGAGAAAAAATTACATTTAACAGTTGAAAGAGGAAGAATGAATAGTAAGTCGGTTGATAAAAAAAAGTAGACGTGGGAAATAATCATATAATATAGCATCCAGCAACTTAGGATGCATTTTAAGATCACTAATTAAGACGTTGAGTTTTGAAGTTTTTTTTAAAAGTCATAGTTTTACTAACAATAATTAACTTCTATGTTTTCATCTCTAAATAGAGGGTACTCCTTCATTCGGTAAGCGTCACAACAAGTCTCACACTTTGTGTAACAGATGTGGTCGTCGTTCTTTCCATGTTCAAAAGAAGACCTGTTCCTCTTGTGGTTACCCATCCGCTAAGACTAGATCTCACAACTGGGCTGCCAAAGCAAAGAGAAGACATACTACTGGTACCGGTAGAATGAGATACTTAAAGCACGTCTCTAGAAGATTCAAGAATGGTTTCCAAACTGGTTCTGCTAAGTCTGCTTCTGCTTGAATCTGATATTTTCTATAAGTTTTATTCTTTTCTAAAACGAATAAATAGTATAAATTATGTATAGTTAATATTAAGCATTACAAGGTTTCATAAAGCATTGACTCGTTCGTCTTTCTCATAATTCACGTTTCTACAGACCCATTGAAATATACAACGAATCAGCTTCTTCTAATGTGGTTAGATCAAATGATTTTGACTCAAGAATAGTTCTTGCCATTTCTTGAAATTTTTCATCGTATTTCACTTGCATTATCCTTGCGGTTCTATTGTTTAGCTCCATCTTCAATTCCTCTTCGATATATTCTGGTAATTCCTCAAAGGCGTCTTCGTAGTAAGAGGCTTGATCCTTGATTGTTAGATCATGCAAACTATCTACAAGGTGCCGGTGATCCCTCATTTCTCTTTCGTTCGCCGTCACAGACTCAGTTTGGCAAACGAGAAACCTCCATAAGGACATGATCAGTTGACTTTCTACCTGCTTAATTTGTTCTTCACGTAACTGCTTGAAATGATCTTTCCACAGCCTGTATATTATGGTTAGCGTATGTTCAATAAGATGGCATCTAAGGTCTAAGTTCGGAGAGTCTTGTCCCACGTATCTTTCTACCATTAATGCCTGCTCCCTGGATAAAAATTTGGAAGAATGGATAAGCATTTCTCCATTTACTATGGTGGCATCGTTTCCATATATCATTAATAAATTCTCAAAGATATTCAGAACTTCATCTTTTAATTCCAAGAGCCATTTCTCTAGCTTGTAGTTCATCATAAGTGCAGTAAATTCATCCTTATCTATTCCGATATTTTCTTTAGAAATTACTCTAGGTATACTTTGCAAACGGTCAGAATGAATTAGCCTTGATATCAGTCCTCCCAATTCATTGTCACCAATATTTCGGACTAATCCAAAAAAATTATAGAATTTGGACATATGAAGAGTTGTACTATCTCCATTTTCATTATACACGTCGCCACTCTTAACCTCCTTTTCCAGGAGGGAGTATAACCTCGTAATACAATCCCTCCACCAACTACTGCTCATTAAGGATGTCAGGTTTGAAGGATTCTCCATATTTAGGATAATATTAGTGATAATATTGAGTATCCCAATTGCACTAAACATTACGTTTATCATTGGTTTGTATGAAATGGATAATGCTAATTTGTAAACAAAGTCGAATGATTTCAGAATATTTTCATCAAAAAATTCCATGTATGTCTGTTTAGGGTGTGATTGTAATACTCGGAGAATGGTTTCTAAGACATCAAAAGAGTATGAAACAACTAAATAGTCAATTAGTTCATATTGAAAAACTTGAGGTTCTACGTGCAAATTCATATTCGATTCATGTATTGGTATTTTCAGTACATGATGATAAATCTTTATCAGATCACAAATAAAAAGAAAGCAATCTTTCAGTGCCAAATTATGAGTAGCACTTGGACGAAATTGTATAATCTGATACATGAACGCAACCAAAAATGGAACAGCCAATTTTGATTCATTGGGATGGACCGATATTTCTTTTATCAGTACCGCTATATCTTCTAACAGAGTGTCTATAAATCTGTCGAGGGTTAAAGTTTTTTTACATCTTAAAAGCAGGGACACTATGGACTTTCCTATAGGCGCACCCTTGGGAATGACAAAATTCTTAAATTTGAACTCGGTAATGTAATCAAACTTCAATCTGTTTAATATTTCGATTGTACTCAATTCCGTACCTATTATTTGGTGAAGAAATAGTGATTCAAGAAATAAACTTGTCTCATCAGGAATAATTCTATTTGGGTTTAAGGGGACTGCATTATTTTTGAGCAAATTATCATTCATCTTACGTTTTTTTAACTGTGGTGACTGAGTTTTGGCTTCAATTGCGACTGAGGATGAATCTGGTGTTAAATTATTTGTATTTGCATTAGCAGACGATGTTGTTGATGGAGCCTTCACGGCTGTGATAATCTCCTTTCTAGGTTTCCCTCTCGCTTCCATCTGCAAGAATTTTTTCTCATCTTCTAGTTTCTGTAATTCTTGCTTTAGTTTGGATAATTCCTGCAGATGCTTGAGTTGCAATCCATTTACCTTGATGGCTTGAATGCTCTTCTCCTTTTCTCTTTCCTTTTTTAAAAAGTCTATTTTATCACGAAGTATGCTAGCTTCACCTTGAGCTTTATTCAATTGATTTATTAGCACATTACTGTTTTCATCGTCTTCCTTTGATGTGGCTGTTGCAACCTTAACAGCTGCGGGCAGTTGCGTCTGTAACGCTACTGATGACGATGGTACCTGGGTGAACCTCGGTGGTCTTGTTCCTAATTCTAAAAGAATGTCGTCGTCGTCGTCCGAAGAAAATTCGCCGGATATCTCTCGTTCCATCAATACCATCGATATGAAATGTAGCTTGATAACTGCGTAGATGTCTCGTATATCTATAGCGTGTTATCTTGTTTTTTACTTTATTACATGTGCCGTATTCCCTCAAAAAATCGATGGAATCTTCGAAAAGGGTCAGGGCGGGAAAGTCACCAGTTATTGAAAAGAATAGACAGATTAAGAGTCTTTTCACCTTGTTTAAGGTATTTTATTGGTTCGATATGGAATAATGTCTCTTTATCCAAACGTTTTTTATAATCTTGTTCCTATGTTTTACCAGGAAAGTCTGAACAAAAAAGCCATTCTTTTTGAAGTTGTATTTCATTTTTAGTCGGCTAATTATAAAAATATATTGAACAATGAAGACAATATTTCTGCGTGTAAAAAGTTTATTATAATTCAGTACATAGAATTGGTTTTGAGACTTTAATTCTGAAAAAACTTCTATAAGTTATAAATATTAACAAAATATAATTGTGATTGAATTTCTTGTAGTATCGTTAATGATAATTTCTGATTTTTCCACACCATCCTTTGAGAACATCAAAAACATTCTCTGCTTAAAAAAAAAAAAAAACACTCAATATTTGCATCAAAAAATACAAATATGTTTGCTAATCAATAGACGCTTCATTAGATCATTTGAAACAGGTGACTGTCTTACCGGAGCTGGCTTGTATCGTTAAAGCGCTAATGCAAGTCAAATATATACATTTCTAAGCTACTAGCGCCATGCCCAAAAGTAGCATAACAAATACATGTATAAGCATCATAAACAACTGCAAAAGGCGTCATTGGAAACTTTTCCAAGACTCCAAGATATAAAATACTCTCCAAACAACTGGATGTAGCCGCGAGTTAAACAAATGGTACTCCTTTACCAGTGAAAGTACTTATAAACCTTCTATACAAGCTATCCGGGTAAAGTGGACACCTAAGTAGCAAGAAAATACGTACGCAGTTTGGAAAACGCCAACATAAATAAGCAAGGTTCAAATATTAAATGCAGGAGATACATTGCACTACCTAGGGCCACAACAAAACAAAACGCGTGATAGTTTATGGTAATGTCCTTTTTGCAGGATTTGGCGGTTTTACAAAATGCATTACTGGATCATTTACAGAAGATAAGTACAATCTCCCGAAGGGAAGAGCCCGAAGAAAGTAAGCAAAGTATCAAAGATAGTCTTGTATCCATTGATGACAACCACGAAGGAGAGGAAGATATTGAGTTTGTGGATTTGGTGAGTATCGTAGAGAACGGAATGTTAGATTTCGAGTCAGTACTGAAATGTAGTATTGTCGAAATGACATACACATACCCTGAATTGAAATTGCAATGGGAAAAAAGCCCTCAATACGATCAGTGTGATAAACTGCACATCGCTAAGCTGGACAAACAAGTGGACAAGGAAATATATACTCAGCTGATCGAAGACCTGGATTCCGTGCTGCAATTTATCGATTGGTTTTACTGCTACCGACTAAAGATCAAAGAGATTCTACGACAACATCACAAACGTGATTTAGCCTGGAATGACGAGGAAAGAGACCGCGCTATAAAAGGTCACGCTGTGGATTATGACAAGCTGCATCACGGAGCATCGTTATCAACAAGCTCAGAGCCTACATTGATGGAAAAGAATAGCACGAGGGACAAACTCCTCAGCAAAACCAAACAACTGACCAATAACCTAGTAAGAGGGAATCAAATTCTGCAGTCGGGTATCTTGCAAAGCGACTTAAACTTGGATGAATTGAGAGCTCAAACCAACTCGTTGACACAAATTGACGACAAATACACTCAGTTCGAAACTGTTTTCAAGAAAACCGCTGATTTGGTCAAAATACTGGAGAATGCCTCCCACCAAGAGAAGCGAGACGTCTACCTATCGCTAGGATTCCTTGTATGCTGCATTTCATGGGTTCTATGGCGTCGTATTTTCAAGCTACCCGTCAAACTCGGGCTCTGGCTTCTGTTCAAGTTCTTCAAGGGCATATTGGTCACTCTCGGCCTAGTGAAAAATTACACAGCCTCCTCATATTCTCCCCAAGCATCCAATCTTGTACTGAATGCCCCTTTTCTAGCCACCCAGTCTACGGCCTCAGCAACCTCAATAGAACCATCTGCATCTATGTCTGCCGTCAATAGTATTCAACAAGCTGTTGATGAGGCCATGGATAGGATCGTCTCCCACGATGAGCTGTGATAACACCAACATCTATATAAGACAATACGCGCCTATAATTAGATTACACCACCGATTCTGTTATTTATTTCTTTCACTATTATTTGCTGTTCTGTTCACATGCTCCAGAACTAACCACTGCCCCCACAGGTCGCGCAAAAATATGGCTTCCCCACGGCATGTGAAAAAAAAGCTCGACCTAACTCAACCCGCTACTGCGGATGGGGAAGATATAAATAAGAACTAAGCCATGGTTAATGAACAAGTCTTCAACACCATGGTGTCCCGATCACAGATATAAATTTTACGTTTACTCATTAGTAAGGTTTCCTCTTTGCTGCGTTATCAAAATCTACTGCCTGCGTACTGCATATATATATATATCCTCCATTCTTTTACTTCTGCAGTCGTTAGTACGATGAGAATTAATATGCCGTATCTCACGTCCAAGGTATCGCAGTCAAATGCTAACGATACTGTTGACGATGCTGATAGCGTAGAGTTTGATAATGAGCGTGACTCGCCTACAAAGACAACTAAAATTACACTTGAGTCACACGAAATACGAAGGGCGTCCGCTAACGATGACGAAGACAGAATTCAGATTAAACCCGTAAATGACGAGGACGACACATCTGTCATGATTACTTTCAATCAATCTCTTTCACCCTTCATTATTATTTTGACTTTTGTTGCGTCCATATCCGGATTCATGTTCGGTTACGACACTGGTTATATATCTAGTGCCCTGATCTCGATCGGAACTGATCTAGACAATAAGGTACTCACTTACAGGGAGAAAGAAATTGTCACTGCTGCAACTTCTCTAGGGGCATTGATCACAAGTATTTTCGCTGGTACTGCAGCTGACGTGTTTGGTAGGAAGCGTTGTTTGATGGGGTCTAATCTAATGTTTGTTATTGGCGCAATTCTTCAGGTCTCCGCACATACTTTCTGGCAAATGGCCGCTGGTAGACTAATCATGGGTTTCGGTGTCGGTATCGGTTCTTTAATCGCGCCACTTTTTATAAGCGAGATCGCCCCCAAGATGATTAGAGGAAGGCTTACCGTTATTAATTCCTTATGGTTGACCGGTGGTCAACTGGTTGCTTACGGCTGCGGTGCTGGGTTAAACTACGTCAACAACGGTTGGAGAATCCTTGTTGGGCTGTCCCTGATCCCTACCGCCGTGCAATTTACGTGCCTGTGCTTCTTGCCAGACACTCCAAGATATTATGTCATGAAGGGTAATTTGGAAAAGGCTACAGAAGTTCTTAAAAGAAGTTACACTGACACATCGGAGGAGATCATTAAGCGTAAAGTCGAGGAGCTTGTTACTTTAAATCAATCCATTCCTGGTAAAAGCGTACCTGAAAAAGTTTGGAATACTATCAAAGAATTGCACACAGTTCCATCTAATTTAAGAGCTTTAGTTATTGGCTGTGGGCTACAAGCAATTCAACAATTTACCGGTTGGAATTCATTGATGTATTTCTCCGGTACCATATTCGAAACTGTTGGTTTCAAAAATTCCTCCGCTGTTTCAATCATCGTTTCCGGTACCAATTTTATCTTTACTTTAATTGCCTTTTTCTGTATTGACAAAATTGGTCGTAGAACCATTCTATTAATCGGATTGCCAGGAATGACCATGGCTTTAGTTGTGTGTTCTATTGCCTTCCATTATTTAGGCATTAAGTTTGATGGCACTGTCGCTGTTGTGGTCTCTTCTGGTTTCTCCTCCTGGGGTATTGTAATTATTATCTTCATTATTGTGTTTGCTGCATTCTACGCCCTTGGTATCGGTACTGTTCCATGGCAGCAATCGGAATTATTTCCACAAAACGTGAGAGGTATTGGGACTTCGTACGCAACTGCTACAAACTGGGCTGGCTCTCTAGTTATTGCATCCACATTTTTAACCATGTTACAGAATATTACTCCTGCAGGCACCTTTGCTTTTTTCGCCGGATTATCGTGTTTATCCACTATTTTCTGCTACTTCTGTTATCCAGAATTATCGGGGTTGGAGCTAGAGGAAGTACAAACTATCTTAAAGGACGGCTTCAATATCAAAGCTTCGAAGGCTTTGGCCAAGAAGAGAAAACAGCAAGTTGTCAGAGTTCATGAATTGAAATATGAACCAACTCAAGAATTTATTGAAGACATATAACTCTTCAGTGAAGTTTAAGGGAAGACACGTATGATACTATTCAAGAATGTTGGTGAAAATAAATAACATAACAAAATATTTACATAATAATAAAAATGTCAAAAGCTATTTTTTTTATGCTTTTTGATAAATTTATGCAAAGTCAAGTTAACTAACCCGGAGTTGAAGACCTTTTTTTCATCTATGAGAAATTGTACTGAAAATTTTTTACTTGTTAAGATGAGATGCGATGCCCATTTGTATGTACTTTGAAACTGAAAAGTGTTTATTGAAGACAAACGTTTAGTATCTCAATTAGGATAAATAAGTTAACTAGAAATGGCACCTTTAACAAAGAAGATAAGAGGAAAACGTTCCGCTAAAGAAGTTGGCTCCACGGAGAAGAAATTAGCCAAGAAACCTAGAATTTCTATTGACTCGTCTGATGAGGAATTAGAACAGGCCAGTAGGAAGAACACTGATTCTTCTTCATCTGAAAATGATGATTTAGATAGTAGTGACGCGGGTGCAGAAGACGAAGATGTTGACGAATTAGATATTTCTGATGACAGTGATGAAGATGATGACGAAGGTAAGGACGAGGACAAGGAAGGAAAAGATAAATCCGAGGGAGGTGAAGGTGGTAACCATACCGAACAGAGAAAACTATTAAAGGAAAGAAAAATGCAAAGAAAATCTGGTACCCAAGTTCAACAAATTAAATCTGTCTGGGAAAGATTACGTGTAAAGACTCCACCTCTACCAAAGCAAATTCGTGAAAAACTATCCAATGAAATTTGGGAACTATCCAAGGATTGTATCAGTGATCTTGTCTTAAAGCACGATGCTTCTCGTATTGTTCAAACGCTAGTCAAGTATTCCTCCAAAGAACGTCGTGAGCAGATCGTCGATGCTCTGAAGGGTAAGTTCTATGTTTTAGCCACATCTGCATACGGTAAATATCTACTGGTTAAATTACTGCATTATGGCTCTAGAACTTCAAGACAAACTATAATAGACGAATTACACGGTTCATTGAGAAAATTAATGAGACATCGTGAAGGTGCCTATGTTGTTGAAGATTTATTTGTTCTTTATGCCACCCATGAACAAAAACAACAAATGATTAAAGAATTTTGGGGTTCCGAATATGCTGTATTCAGAGAAACCCACAAAGATTTAACTATAGAAAAAGTTTGTGAAAGTAGCGTTGAGAAAAGAAATATTATTGCCAGAAATTTGATCGGTACCATTACCGCATCAGTTGAAAAAGGTTCTACCGGCTTCCAAATTTTACATGCCGCTATGAGAGAATATGTGAAAATTGCCAACGAAAAAGAAATTTCTGATATGATCGAATTACTCCATGAACAATTCGCTGAGTTAGTGCACACTCCAGAAGGTTCCGATGTTGCTTGTACTTTGGTTGCCAGAGCTAATGCCAAGGAAAGAAAACTGATTCTAAAGGCTTTGAAAAATCACGGGGAAAAATTAATCAAGAATGAGTATGGTAATATTGTTTTCATTACTATTTTGAACTGTGTTGACGATACAGTTTTGGTATTCAAGACTTTCAGTCCTACTGTTAAGGAACATTTACAAGACTTCATAATCGATAAGTTTGGTAGAAGACCATGGCTATACATTCTATTAGGTTTAGATGGTAAATATTTCTCTCCCATTGTCAAGAATGAACTATTGAGATACATTAAATTATCCGAAGCCACTTCCAAGAAGGATCCTTTACAGAGAAGACAAGAACTTTTATCCAGATTTGCCCCCATGTTCTTGACCACCATATCAAAACACTACTCTGATATATTAAGAGAAAACTTAGGCTGCCAATTCATTGCTGAAGTCTTAATAAACGATGAGTTGTACGCCCAGTTGAGTGAAAAAGATCAAGGAAAGTATCAAGATGTCTTGAGCGACATTCTAACCATCTTTAAAGGTGACATAACTGAAGAAGAACATCCAATACATAGAGCCTTCTCTACTAGATTATTGAAGGCGTTAATTCAAGGTGGTAAATGGAATAACAAGGAAAGAAAGGTTGAACCTCTAAAGAATGTTCAAGGATTAGGCGTCTCATTTGCTCACAAATTATACGACGAAATTATCAACTCTTCCAATTTATTGGAATGGATCAATAATGCCGATAGTTCATTCACAATTGTGGCATTGTATGAAACGTTGAAAGATCAAAAGGAAGGAAAGCTATTTTTGAAGGATTTGAAAGAAGTTCAAAGTAATATAATTACTGACGAAAATAATAAAGGATCTCACCTTCTGCTTAAACTCTTAAAATAGATTCTTTCAAAGGTAAAGTCACAATATTTGGTATATAAACTTCTGTACAATAACGATAAAAAGCTTGAAATTATCGAAGATATAAATATGCATAAATGTTCTGCAAAAACTCCTTACATCACATAATATTTGTTGAAGATATCACTCCAATGTGAAAAAAAGGTGATCTCAACTTTGGGGGCTCATATATAAGTTATCATTATACAACCACATATAGCAAGCTCCACTTAACAAAATAGTCAAAAAGACCTGTTCGTTTTTCATTACGCATAAAGTGCTACAGAAAGATGGTAAAAAAGGGGATAAAAGATGACGAAGCAAAAGTTCTAGATGACAATAAAGGAGAGCATAAAGTGGATATTAAATCATCAACACATGAAAAAGTAAATGACGAAGAGAGCGTCCAGAATGACAGCCAATGCAAAACAGAGAATATGAAACTTAACATCTATAGTTCCAGCCCTAATGATATAGAACATGTTGATACATCTTCTCAGGAAGAGAGTCGAGCAATCGAAAACAGTTCAGGTACCGACAAAGACAAGGCACAGGAAGTCTGTACCTTAAGTAGCACAGTAACCAGCGTTACAAAGACTGATATTACAAGTAAAGATGACAAAAAAGTGACAAGTGAAAAGGAACAAGAACGTTTGCCACTAGAAATAAGTGAAGGTCCTTTTAGGATCTCTACTTTATTAGACAATGTACCATCGAACTTAACATACACATGTTGTGAAGCTTATGATAACCACATATTCTTGGGAACAACTACTGGCGACCTTCTGCACTATTTTGAACTTGAACGTGGAAACTATATGCTTGTATCCCGAACAAAATTTGATGCAGAATCAAATTCGAAGATTGACAAAATTCTGCTTTTACCCAAAGTAGAAGGTGCACTAATATTATGCAATAATGAATTGGTCTTGTTTATTCTTCCGGAATTTGCCCCAAGACCCAATACAACAAGACTCACAGGCATTAATGATGTTGTTATCTGTAATTTTTCCCGAAGCTCAAAGGCCTACAGAATATATGCATTTCACACAGAAGGGGTTAGATTACTCAAAATATCCGCAAATTCATTGGTACTTTCCAAAATCTTTAATTTTAAACTAATAGATAAGGCTTGTGCTCATGGAGAAACGTTAATGATTTCAAAATTGAATAATTACGAACTCATAAATCTAAAAACGTCACAGGTAATTCCTTTGTTTCGAATAAGTGAAACTGATGAAGATCTGAATCCTATAATTACGAACTTTAATGAAGAAAATGAATTTCTGGTTTGTTCTGGAGGAGATTCATACGACAGTGGCGCCATAGCCTTGGTAGTGAATCATCATGGTGATATAATAAAAGGAACAATAGTGCTAAAAAATTACCCAAGGAATATAATTGTAGAGTTTCCCTACATAATTGCGGAGTCTGCGTTCCAATCAGTCGACATATACTCTGCTTTGCCAAGCGAAGAATCACAGTTATTGCAAAGTGTAATTAGCTCGAGTTCAGATCTAAAAATTTCAAAATCAGACAATATATTCACTAATACCAATAATTCCGAAGAACTAAAAAAAGAACTATTCAATAAGTTGAAGTTAGAACCTCTAACACATAGTGACAATAAATTTAGAATAGAAAGAGAACGTGCTTTTATTGAAGAATCTTACGAAGAGAAGACTTCTTTAATCATTTACAATAGCTTCGGGATCCATTTACTAGTCCCGACACCTATGATCTTGCGTTTTACATCATGTGAAGAATATGAAATTGATAATATCGAAGACCAACTGAAGAAGCTTGCAAAAAGGAATTTAACAAAGTTTGAGAACATCGAATCAAAGTATTTGATGTCTCTTTTATTGTTTCTAATGATGTTGCATTACGATCACATAGAAGATGAGGTAATGAAGAAGTGGTGCGATTTTTCTGACAAAATTGACATCAGAATATTATTCTATATGTTTGGTTGGAAGGTTTATAGCGAGATCTGGTGTTTTCATGGATTAATAGATATAGTTGAAAAGTTAAAAAGTTTGAAGTTAAATAACAAATGCGAAAATATCATAAAAATGATATTAATGATGAAACATGAATTAAAAAAAAGAGATAAAACTGGACTTTTGGCAAGCGATTTCAATGATATAATGAGATCCATAGATATAACTTTATTCAATTTGCGATTAGAGGCAAACGAAGCTATAACGATAGATATGTTTGAGCGTGAAAGTTATGACGAAATTATCAAAGAGATTCATTTACATGGCGATGATTTTCCTGGAAATAAATTACTAATCGAAATATATAAAGTAAAGGGAGAATATCTGGAACCGCTAAGTCTTTTGAAAAAAGCTAAAAATTATGAATCACTAGTTTCATTCATCGAAGAAAATATCAAAAAGCTACCTGAGGAATATGTCAAAGATACACTAGCCGATGACCTTATTTTCGTTCTGAGAGAAAGTGACGCAAATAATAAGGAAAGTATCACCAAACAAGTTCTCAAGGTACTAAACATGGCCGGCGTAAATAAGAATGAGTTTTTAGACAGAATACCGAAAGAGGACGTTTCGTTGAAGGTATCATTTATAGAGGAACTCGGCGTTAAAAACAGTCGTGATTCGAAATTCCTCTTTGACTATTATTTGACAAAATTACAAGAAATAATCAATCAGAATGAGATATGGTCAATTATTGACCATTTCATCGAAGAATACAAGAATGATTTAGCTTATGACAAGACAGATATAATAAACTTTGTTAATATCAAATTAAAGCATAATCTCGAATGTGAAGGGTTCTCAAAACTTTTTAAAAAATGCGAAAATCTAAAATCGGAAAATGAAAAGGATGATGAATTTATCAATTTCGTATTTGAAGAAATTTCTAAGATCGATAAAGAGCATATGTTAAGCTTGTTATTTTTCTCTATTGATTTGATAAAGTGGATTTCTGCTGAAGAGTTGCTGAAAATATACCTCTCATTCAATGATTTCAGAAACGTAGAAAAATTTACGGGTAAGCAAAACTTGGTTATGGTGATGAAACAATACTTAAGGATATCACCTTCCCTAAACCTTTCAGTTGAATTAGTAACCAATTTATTGCGAAGAAATTGCGATCTTTTCAGTGACATAGATATACAATTAATGGTCCTTGAAACTATACCCTCTATTTTTCCTATTCAATCAATATCCGAACTGCTCCTAAGTGTACTTTGTCAGTACAAAGAGAAGAAAGAGGAGTCTAATTTACGGAAATTCCTGCTGAAAAATCAAATATCCATTTCCAACGAAGTTAGTGGGAACTTTGAAAACCAAGAATAAGAACGAAGCATGGGTACTTCTTTCGTTCAAACCTAAAATTGAACCTTTACATATATTATATATTTACAGGTATATAAACATGAAGTATTAATATTTACATTACTGTTGAAGTTCAGAAATTGGTTTTATCCCAGAACAAACGTCATACACCATTTTTTTATCCTCGGATTCCATGACAACAGATTGTAACGACAATCTCACAATTTGGCTATTGTGTAAGAGTTTACTCACAGCCTCTTTAGATTTCGTTAATTTTTCAAAATCTGTTCTTCCATAGGGTTCTAAAAGTTGATATTCTCCTCTGAAAAGCTTATGAAAATCTTTCGAATTACCTTGAAGAAGTAGATTCTGTAATTGAGGTTCTTTTGCAAGAATTAATGAAGATCCTGGCATATATTTACCAAAATTTGGCGTGTTTAAGGTAAAATCGTGGACTTTGAGAATTCCCAAATTTGGTGATCTATAAATTGGGTAATTGGATTTTCTCAAACTATCCAAGCTAAAGTTGATTAATTTGGATTCCTTTGTTGGAAAAACTTGAGGTGTATATTCTAGTATAGATAGAGGTGTTGGCTCTTCTAGGATGTATTCTGCACTAACAGGTCTCTTGATAGCTCTCTGCAACAGCTGTTGTTGTGGAACTTTTCTCCTTTTAGATGCCGTTAAAATATGACTTTTTTTCTGGAATCTTGCTTTGGACTTCGAATTCTTATTGAAGCTAATCGATTTCTGCTCCATCGATGAATTGAAAACATCAAGCAAATCATCTTCAACCTTAGAATTTCCTTTCGAATTACTCTGCATCTTTTTGAACTGCGGTTGTGTAACCGCTGCAGTTCCGATAGAGTCTTTGACAAAAGATGTGGTTGCACTTCTATTCCATTGTTGCCTGTTAGTATGTGCAGAGTCGTCATTTGTTTTACGACTGTTCAATCTCATGTTTCTTTCTCCTTGTCTCGCCTCTCTAGTCTTGCCTTCCATATTGTTCATAGTATTCCTGTTCTGATTTCCATTTCTCTTTTTAGTGTGAACTCTACTCCCTTTCATCTTATCCAACTTGATAGCATTGGAAGAAGCTTTTGCTGTTGCCTCTTGAGCTCTTGCCAAAATGCTGTTTATGAAATCTTCTGTGACATTTGTGCTATAACAGGCCCGACTAACACACCTGTACAAAGATGATCGCATTTCTCACTCTATGTGCTTCCGTTGCTTTGGTTAACTATATCAATCTAATTAGCTAGCATTACTTTCTCCTTATTTATCCTTTCTCCAGTTTTGTTAAATTAATTCCGTTACATACCTTGCTCAATGAGGTTTATCGTTAAAAGGGATAAAGTAGTAGTAATAACAACCTGAGTTTGCATGAATGCAAACTAAACTAAACTATATACATATATGTGCGTGATAAATGCAACAGTATTCAGCGCTGATTCAAACCATCTGTATTGGTAAGAGCACTAAAATTAGAAAAGTATTTACAAGTAGATAACTTCTTAAAAGAGAAATGAATAAATAGAACAACACGAGAGCGTTATCATTACCTTTTATCAGAGCATTTAAATGGTCTTGCCCTTAATTTTGTTTTCACTTTCACTGTAGGATCTGCAACAGTTTCATTATCGCCCAATTCGGTGTCTTTGTGAATGTTTAAATGATACCTAGGCTCCTTTGTATTTGTGCCGTCAACTTTTTTACCTTGAACCAAGTTTCTTCTTAAGAAAACAGCCACGTCTTCAAGATGTTGGATCTGTTCTTCCGTGTTTAGCTTAGGATTTGGAGGGCATAACATGCCTGAACGCATTTTTGCTCTCGCGGCTATCAATACTTCAGTGTCATTCTGGAAAGCTACACGAGTAGCTCTCAAGCCATGCCTGTATGCGTTTAAAGCCTTCAATCTCGTGCTCATAGCGTGATAGTTACACAAGTTTTTCCCTTTTCCTAATTTTCTCGAAAAGGATGCGTACTGGTATCGTCTGGAGGTCTCTTGGTTTTCCTTCTCTCTTTTCTTTTGTAGTGTCTTCACCAATTTGAACCTTTTATTTTTCGGCATGTTTTACATTGTTAATGTGAAAACTAACTAGGTTAATAAAGAGCGGTACCTCGACAAGATAAAGTAACTACTCAATATTTGCATCTGCAGTTGTATCATGGAATAACAGGTAGCTAAAACGGAATAAAGACTTTTTTTTTATATTTAATTATTTTCTTACCTTAAACATATAATAAATTATTTACTATTCTTTGTTGTGAGCCCATCAAGGGTGAATATGAGAATGCATTAATTTATAAGAACCGATGATGGCTTTCAGATGACATATGGAGCCAAGAACCACCATGATGTGAAATATTTGATGAGAGCTACCTAAGAAATCAAATTTACCTGGTGCCAAAGTTTCTGGAATCCTAAACCCGTAGATAACAGCCCCTGAAATATAAAAGAGCGCCTCCCAAAACACGAAGCTTACTTTGATTCTGTTTAAAACTCCTTGAATGCCAAACTTGAAAAACCCCGTAGTCAATGGGAGCAGTCCACTGAATCCAAATAATATGAAGAACATGGCCCTAAATGGACGAAATGTGGAAGTATTGAACTTTTCGTGTAGGACACATACAGTGCAAAAAGTTGCTAGGACCAGAGTAACAATCGTGAACAGGCTGAAGTAGGATATATGGTCAAAATAACCAAAATATATTATAGGAATCATAGAACAGGAAATCAAACTAATGATTCCTAAGTAGTCAAGCTTGCTCCAAAAGTTGCTTTGCTTCTCAGAGTGTTGTTTCATGCAATGAAAACAACTACTGCACATCAGACACGAAAACGCACCCATCAAGAATATGTTGATCACGGTGTAATCAGACCACGAGGTCGAGGGAAAAACAGGAATAAGGAAGTAATTGGTCAGTGTGATTGCAAACACAAAGTATATGACAGCCGGTACCAAATGCGTATAGATGTTCACTGTCTCGTTGTTCCAATAAAATAGGGAATACAGACACTTCTTCCATGACAGTGTCTCGCGGACGTACCCGGTGAGAATCTTATCGTTATCTTTTTGCCATTCTGGCAACTCATCGAAATTATGTAGCAACTTCTTCTTTTCTGAAACTGTCGTACTCGAGACGGCTTCTACCTTAATGGAACCCGTCGTTACGCTGCAACAGACGCTCTCTTGATTTCTTCTTCTGGTAGTAGTAAGACTCATTTTTTTTTTTTTTTAGTTTGACTCAACTATAGGCGACTAATAACTAAACGAGTGACGAAAAGGGCAAACAATGGAAAAGTTAGGAACCAGAATCACCGCTGTGAAGTTAAATGGTGCAAGTTGTAAAGTCCTTACCGTTCCAATAGATAATACTGATATGTATCTATTGAAACAATGGATTTCCTGACTTAAGTGTGTCAACATGCACATATATATATATATATTTGTTTGGCTTATACGTCAGTAACCGGCTAAGTAAGGTTTTACATTGATTGTTGCATGCATCGGTCGTGAGCATTGTCAATTACCGATGCCCTGCGGAAAAAAATCCGTTGAAAAATCGTTGAAAAAATGGGCTTGCCCGATTTTCGGAGTTAAGGGTTGAACCCTGAAGTCTGCAGAAAAGACCTATCTAATTTGCTTTGTAACCCTAGAAGTTATCGAAAGCCTGTTAGGGTATTATCGTTTAAGGGAGCGTGAAAAATTCAAGCTAACGCTACTGATGGTTTGACATATTGCAGGAGCGACAATAAGAGCTACACAGCCAGGCCGAGGACGTATAGGTTGGGGGTCACTATCTGATAGAAGTTTTGCGCGTGCAATTGATTGCATATTATCACGACATTTTTACTATGGGAAATAGGTCTTTGACAGAGGCAGACCACGCACTGCTGTCTAAACCTCTTGTACCGACAGTTTCGGAACATACACAAACGCAAGATTACTCCCGTTCTTTCTTGGATGACAGTAACACTCAGAGTGCGTCAGAACTGCATGGTTCACCACAGGGTCAGTTTGGAGACAAGGCATTGACTAATACCAACCGCTTTATTCCCCTGGCAAACAACAACCCGGGTATGCAGCACGAGATGGGTCTTGATCCGTCTATGAGGCGTAGAAGAGAGGAATGGGCAGAACGTGGTGCGGCAAAAATTATTAAGGACGTTGTCGACCCAACGACGGGGGAGTTAACTAAGCATGTGGTAAAGATGGGGATAAAGGACTTCAAGTTCGGTGAGC
The DNA here is from genome assembly GCF_947241705.1 of Saccharomyces mikatae IFO 1815. Taxonomy (NCBI): domain Eukaryota; kingdom Fungi; phylum Ascomycota; class Saccharomycetes; order Saccharomycetales; family Saccharomycetaceae; genus Saccharomyces; species Saccharomyces mikatae. The sequence continues at coordinate 1,394,722 of NC_079259.1, read as the reverse complement.
AACTCGGAGACGGGTCATATTCTAGTGTTGTTCTGGCTACCGCCCGCGAGTCGGGCAAGAAGTACGCAGTCAAAGTGTTGAGTAAAGAGTACTTGATACGTCAAAAAAAAGTCAAATACGTCACGGTGGAGAAATTGGCCTTACAGAAGCTGAATGGTACTAAGGGCATAATCAGGCTTTTTTTTACATTCCAGGACGAGGCAAGTTTGTATTTTCTTCTAGAATATGCCCCCCACGGTGATTTCTTGGGCCTGATTAAGAAGTATGGGTCCCTAAACGAGATATGTGCGCGCTATTATGCGTCGCAAATCATCGATGCCGTTGACTCCTTGCACAGTATCGGCATTATACATAGGGATATCAAGCCCGAAAACATTTTACTCGACAAAGATATGAAAGTGAAGTTGACAGATTTCGGGACAGCCAAAATTTTACCGGAGCAGCCGTCAAACGCAGCAGATGGAAAGCCTTGTTTTGATTTGTATGCAAAATCCAAATCGTTTGTTGGTACTGCAGAGTATGTTTCACCCGAGCTACTAAATGACAGCTATACAGATTCTCGTTGCGATATTTGGGCCTTCGGTTGCATCTTGTATCAGATGCTTGCGGGGAAACCGCCTTTCAAAGCTGCCAATGAATATTTGACGTTCCAAAAAGTAATGAAGATTCAGTATGCCTTTACTGCAGGTTTTCCACAAATAGTGAAAGATCTGGTGAAAAAACTATTAGTTAGGGATCCGAACGATAGACTGGCCATTGAACAGATCAAAGCACATGTCTTCTTTGATAAAATCAATTTTGAAGATGGTTCAGTATGGGATGGTGATCCGCCAGAAATACAATCTTATAAAATAAGTGCAGAGGCGATGAAACCACCTCCAAAAGTTTCCGAGAACGATACCACTTCAAAACTGGGCAATCTTCAACTGAGCAGTAGGAGTCATCTGGACAACACACCACAAGAGCCAGCAATGACCTCTCAAGATCAATCTGTGATAAGCATGACTGCAGCAACAGCAGCTTTCAATAAAGAGTACACAGGTCAACCAAAAATGGGGAACAAATTGAGCACATTTAGTAGATCTGTGTCGGGCAATATAGGTCGCGAAAAGGCGCAAAGGAAGGTTTCAAATGATCACACATATGTGCCACCTACTTCAGTCTCGACCACACTAAAGGGAAAAGATAACAGAAGTCGTTCTTCTGACAATCTTCGGTCTTATTTGTTGCAAAACATGGGTGAACATGCTTTATTGATGAAGGATGTAGAGATTTCAGCACAAAACTTGGAAAGTGTAGTTCCAGACTACAGAAGCTCTATTGATGTTGGTCCTCCTACTGACAATTCACGCAAATTTCACAAGAGGGTGTTAGTAATAACAAATTTGGGGAGAGCACTGGTTTTTACCAAGGAAAGAGCTCTCAAAATGCGGAAGGAAAATGAACTCGAGTTACAGTTTGAATTAAAGTTGAACGAAGTTGAAAGGATGATCTATAGAAATGATCAACTGCTGGAAATTGACGCCCCCAAGACGATTTTCATTAGATGTAAAGAGAGGTCAGTTTTAATGAAAATTTGGAAAGTGATTAATAGTGAAGTAAACGTGGAGCCCAACGTGGCATCGCCGAAACGGGACCATAAAATGTTCGATAAGTTCATTTCCCAAAAAAGCCAAAATACAAAGAAAAAAAACCAAGCACCTCCTGTACCTGAATCCAATAGATTAGTAAACGGTCTACCAGGCAGCTGTATTTCAAAGGCTTCTGAAAAAGGAGAACTTAACACAAAACGTCCCACTTCATTGCAGACCCGATCATCCTCCAATTATTCCAAGTTGCTGGCAAAATCAACGCAAATGCGGAAAAGCATAACACGAACAAACGAATAATGGAATTACGCTTGATAATACATACATGTATATATACTTATATGTACAAGATGTGTGTGTGTGTGTGTGTGTGTGTGTGTGTGTGTGTTTGGAGGGAAGGAGTAATGCATAATAATTCAAATAAGAGCAACCTTGTCATCTCTTAATAAATCCCTAATGACTTCATATCTCATGACATAGATACTTCCAATGGTGAGTTCAACTTCTTCGTTCAAATCAGGGATGGTCACGGTGTAGCACGGCTTACCAAACTCGTTTTCTTGTAAGAGTGGATCTTCGTCCCAGTTTCCCTCTGGTGGGCCATTGACGTGTATAAAGACAAACTTGTTCCAGTCTGGTTCATCTATCATGTTTACGCTGCCCTCGGTATCGTTGATAGCTTGCAGCTCTTCAGGCATGTACTTCAGTATAGAGTCATTGACAAGTTTCAACCAGATCAATGAATGCGAGTCATGGTATTTAATCTCATCCTTAGAAAGCAAGTCTGTAAGTGAGGTCAACGAATTTTCATCTTCATTTAATTGCCGCAAATAAAGTGAAAATTTGTCAATTTTGTTGAGTCTACATCGTATGTAACTTCTAATAACAAACTTCAATCTTTCTAACTCTGTTTCCATACAAAGCAAAGGTAGTTTGGAGTCGTTCGGCATGGGAGAGTTCGCAGTAGACGCATTTTGCATATCGAGGAAACCCATTGATATGTTCTCAATTAATTGAGACTGCATCGATATTCGATTGAGCAATCTTTTCATCAACTGATGAGGATATGGTAATAATTCTGGCGAACACCTTTCGTTTCTCCAAGACTTCATCAAGTTGGCAAAGTCTTGTTGCGGAGAAACATATATCTGAGTCTTGTCATTCAAGTCTAATGATGAATTCACTATTGTATTTGCATCTCTGTGGTTAGAGGAAGAAGAGACTTGTGTGATGTTGGTAGAATCAACAGCAGTAGTTTCTTTATCTAGTTCTGCAAGGATATCGTCTATATTGATGTCCATTTTGAGTCAGATGTTCCTTTCATCTTCCAAAACTAATCAATTTTGAATTTCTTACATAAGGCTCAACTATAGTTTATATGAAATTTTCAGTACTAGTCCAAGGCGAGAAGAAAAAGAAAAGAGCTAGTTTCGTGTTTTTCCCTAAACAAAGAGAAGAAGGGTAAAAAGAACATTACAGGTCTGGTTAATTAAGAAAGGGAAGGGCAGAAACGTGAAGATGGAGCGATTGAAGGAGCTGGAGGAGAAGAGAAGACAATTGAAGGAGCTGCGTGAGAGGCGGAAACAAACCAGCTTGTTCCCAGCCATCGAGGCGATGGGCAACTTGCCCATAGGGGTGCAAGCCAAAACAACTATGGTGAGTGTTTCTGTACAGACAGAGAAGGAGGAAACCTCGAAAACTCAAGAGCCTGAGCCCACGTATCCCCGACGCAAAGAAGTGGTAACATACGATAAAGGCATTCAAACAGACCGGGTCGAACAAGAACTGCAACAAGAGGACGACATTTCCACCGCTGCTGCTGCCGCTACTATGGTCGTCGAGAATAGTAACACCAAAAGTGAAGACACGCAGCCAAGATTGGAACTGGCCAAACCTTTTCTCATTGAAGAGGCGGCAGCAACATTGAATGACGCTAGCTTTGCGCAGCTGGAGGCGGCAGTTTCGGCAACAGGCGATGAGGCATCATCGGAGATGCAACAAGATGCAGATGGTCCGATGCAATGGTCCATGGTAAGTAAGAACGTACGCTCAGAAGCCGATTGCCATCTCATCGCACAGGAATATGACCCTCAAAAAGGTATCTTAGTCGTAGTGTATGTTCGACTGCCACCGATAGATCATCAGTATGCTAGCAATGAGGCAGCATGGTCCGTTGTCAACGTGGTGAAGTGTGACAGCGCCAACGGTTGCAATGGTCTGCTGGTGGATATGGCGGAGTTTCGCGGTACACGGATCGTGACAGCCACAATTCTCCGCCGTAATCACCAAGAAAGTCAGGTAGTATCGATTCTGCTGACCACGTTAACTGGCAAGGTCATATTGTACGAACTTAGGTTGAAGCAGAAGAACCAAGAAGCACCGGTAGTGTATGTTGTGCAGCGGAATATGGTTGCAAGACACTACTTTCATCACCCAGTGATGGCTGTACTCGAGACAAGTGCTGTACGGGGCCAAGAGAAAGTGCTTGTTGCAGCGGATAATGGCACTATTATCGAGTTGAGCTGCTTAGACCTGACCTTATTGCGGAAGCCACAGCAGCTTCGTCCCGTGCCGCTATCGCAGCTTTTATCGCTAGAGACTGAGAATAGTGCATATATAGCTAGACTGCAGCGCTTAGCGAAGTTCGACGATGTAGGTATTGCCAGCGTCGCACATTCGCATGAAGACCCGCAGCATGTCTGGATTGGTGGCGAGGACGGTGGTATTTACAAGGTTTTCTGGGACCAGCCTGGCCCACTATACCTAGCAATAAACAATAATGGATTTCAGCCAGTAGAATGTCACTCTACCAGAGTTACCGCATTGGAGTTCTATTGGGACGATGCTCGGCGGCTAATGCTTCTGTTATCATGTTCAACGGACTGGACAGTGCGGTTGTGGGACGCGCGAGCAGGAAAAACTGCCATTGAAAGGCCGCTATTGTTAGGGGCGCCAGTACTCCGTGCACGTTGGCTTGAACACGATGAAGGGGGAAATAGTCGCATCCTACGGTGCGGTGTGTGGTGTGCAGATGGACGTTACGTTGTCGTAAAATGGGCTTTTGATTCGAACATGTCTCTTTACACGGCAACAGTTATCTCCTAACGCCGCTTCCAGGCGGGTGATCATCGTTATTTCCTGAATGAGTAATTGCTTAGCGAGAGTTGAAAGAAAAAGGCAAGACTATTATTAATGTAGGTGGTATTGTGAAAATTTCACTGGCATATATATGCAGGTGAATAGGAACTATCTTTAAGAAAAGCCAAAGACGCTGAGAAGAAAAGAATAAGAAAGGAAACGAAGGGAAAAATACAATCAACAGAATGTTTATGCCAATTGATCAAGTTATAGAGCACTTTAAGCAGAATAAGTTCGTCATTGTTATGGACGATGCCAGCCGTGAAAACGAAGGTGATCTCATTTGTGCTGCGGAAAACGTCAGCACCGAACAAATGGCTTTCCTTGTACGTCATTCTTCTGGTTACGTGTGTGCCCCCATGACGAATGTCATTGCTGATAAATTGGACCTTCCTCTACTGAGAACAGGCATGAAGTTCGAATCTAATGATGACGATAGACATGGGACTGCATACACAATAACTGTCGATGTAGCCCAAGGAACGACAACAGGTATCTCCGCTCACGACAGGTCGATGACTTGCAGAGCTCTTGCAGACTCTGCTTCTACGCCAAAAACATTCTTAAAACCTGGTCACATCTGCCCACTGAGAGCCGCTGATGGCGGTGTCTTACAAAGAAGAGGCCACACTGAGGCTGGTGTTGATTTATGTAAGTTAAGCGGGCTAAGCCCCGTCGCTGTTATTGGTGAATTGATCAACGATGACGAGCAAGGAACCATGATGAGATTGAAGGATTGTCAAGAATTTGGAAAGAAATACGGCATTCCCTTGATTTCCATCGAAGAATTGGCTCAATATTTGAAGAAGTAAGTGAGAGAGTCCTCTGCTTACTGACACAAACACGCAGACACAGATACATTTATTTATGTATAATGTTTAATTTTGTATATATCTATCTTTTTTGACCTTTTCCGCTCTCCTCTCTCCTTCCCTCTTTCAGCCATACTAAACTGTGTGATTTTTAACAAAACATCTACAGAAAAAAATATATGTTGAAAGTGAGCTAATAGGAGTAAAGACATAGATTATTAAAACGACAAACAGAACCATTCAGGGCAATAATGAACAGGATTTTCGGATACGGGAACAAAAAAAGCCACGATCAACTCTTACAAGAGTCGAACCAGTCCATGAATCAGGCTCAACAATCATTATCAAACAGGATATCCCAATTAGACACTCAAATTGCTCAGCTGAATTTCCAGTTGCAGAATATTCAAAAAAATTTACAAAGATCAAACAATAAGCAACCTTCCTTAAGAAAACAGGCTTTGAAGATCCTAAACAAACGTAAACAATTGGAAAATATGAAGGATTCTTTAGATTCTCAATCCTGGTCTATGACCCAAGCCCAGTTAACGAATGACAACTTACAAAACACAATGATCACTATAAACGCACTAAAGCAAACCAACAACGCCATGAAGGCTCAATACGGCAAGATAAATATCGACAAATTACAGGATATGCAGGATGAAATGTTAGATTTGATAGAACAAGGTGATGAACTGCAAGAAGTACTGGCAATGAATAACAATGGTGAGCTCGACGACATTAGTGACGCAGAGTTGGATGCAGAACTAGATGCTTTGGCTCAAGAAGATTTCACTTTACAGACAACTGAAAACTCATTAGGTAATGATATGCCGAATTACCTACTAGGTGCGAATGCACCACCAACTTTCATTGACGAAGAGCCAAACTTGGACGTTGAAGATAAAGACAAAGCTTTAGAAAGCGCCCAGTAAAAAAAATAAAACAAAAAACTTGCATATCCAGACTTTCTCCTTTTTTTCTTCTTTTCTTATATTCTCTTTACTAGTAAGCAAAATACATATATAATCAAAGGTTCTGTTAACTTTCCTTCTTTTCTTAGAAAACGTATATTGTGAAATAGTATACTGAAAAAAAAAAAGCAAACAATACTATATAGACTATTAAATACGTAAAAAGAGAAAATCAAAGCCAGTTTACAACGTACAATGACCGATGAAGATGCTCACAATAGCTTGGGTTCTAATACTGAGTTCATCATACAAACGCGATCAAGAAGGTCTAATGCTGGTAATAAATTACAAAAATTACTGGAGCAGGAGCTGAGAGATATAGAATCGACCAAAAGACAACTTTCTTCATATAATAAGCACGATGATGATGATCAAGACGAGATAGGATTATTATTTCAGGAAGACGATGATGATGATGATTTTGAAATAACGGAAAAAGATGATAATGATGTAAAAGAAGACAATGAGACTGCAAATATAACAGAAGAGCCATTTAAAGTTCCAGGTAAGCAAGCAACTGATGATTTAATGTTTAGCAGCAGTGAATCCGAAGATTCCAATAACGAAGATGATGATGAGGAGGAGGAAAAGGAATTACGAAGACAAGAACTACTATCAAGAAAGAAGAGAAACAAGAAATTACAAAAGGGGCCTGTAATAATTAAAAAACAAAAGCCCAAATCTGAGCCAGTGAAGAAAGTGACGGCATCAAGATCACACCATAGTCATGAGCAATTGAACGCAGAGACTTTATTATTAAACACGAGAAGGACCTCTAAAAGATCGTCAGTAATGAAAAATACAATGAAAGTCTACGAGAAATTGTCTAAAGCAGAAAAAAAGAGGAAAATCATACAAGAAAGGATAAGAAAACACAAAGAAAAAGAGTCACAGTATATTTTAACACAAGAAGAGAGATTAAGAATTGCAAAGGAGACTGAGAAGCTGAATATTTTGTCACTAGATAAATTCAAGGAGCAAGAAGTTTGGAAAAAAGAGAATCGTTTAGCATTGCAGAAAAGACAAAAACTGAAATTTCAGCCAAATGAAACCATACTCCAGATTTTATCTACCACATGGCTAATGACGCCGTCAATGGAAGTAGATGATCGTAAGTACTGGCAAGAACAACTGGATAAGCGTGACAAAAAAAAAAAGAAATATCCCAGAAAGCCAAGGAAGAACTCTAATCTCTGCCAACAAGATGCATCAAACAATAAAAAAGAAGGAAGTGAAGGATCAATAGGTGACAACAATAGTGTAAAGCCTACTGAAGAGAATTTTTCGATTGTACGTAATCAAGAAGCGACTACCACTAATGAGACTTCTTCTAGTAATGAAATAGTTGTAGAAAAATTTATTTCGGATGAAGCGGTAACTACTATAAATCTTGAAGGATTGAAGTCAAAACCCTTATTCAATGTTACTTCAAACGAATCTGCAAACGAGCAAAATTCTGTTGATGAGGCTTTCAACGACCAATCCCCAAAAGAAATATTACCTACTGTGCATAATACTACATGTGTAGATGAAGTGTTGCAAAATTTCCCAAATAAAGGAATAAAAAATAAACTGACAAATACTCCAGAGAGCAAGGGAAGTCTTTTTAAAGGATTTTCTCCTGGTGATAACACTGTCTCACAAAATGATACGTTAGTGATATCTCCGGCAACAAATGCTGCTGGCGTTGAAAATACTATGTCAATCTCTATTAATACCGGTATGGAGGAAGATATTAAATCTGGTGGTGTAAAAAATGAGGACCCCATGAATTTATCTGATACTATATCACAAGAGGTCAAGAGCAATACTGATAGTCCTGCCTTGAAACAAGTTACATTCACTGATGCTCCACAAGTGGACATTATTGATACGGAAGAGTCACCTTCAAAAAAAAACATCATTAACATCGACGAACCTTCCATGGAAAATTCTTTACCAACACCGATCTACGAGGGCCCTGAACAATTAACCTCTAGAACCTTTATCACACTTTATGATTTCCCTAATACGGCGCCTGATTTGAAGGATGTTAATGCGAACCTATTTGGCTCTCAATGGTCTAACTCAAATGCATTATCCACCACTCAGCGTCCGCAGGATATAAAAACTGTTTTCCATTCCATTTTACCATCTCCGTCCCAATCATCAGTACCCTCACCTAATGTAAATATGTCGCTTGATTTATCAGTTCTAGACAATTTTCCATCTTTTGGTGAATACGATAAGAAAATTGTTCATCAAATAAGCACAGAGACAAATAAGGATTTGGAAATTAAAATTAAAACGCAACCTCCAACCGGTGTTTTCTTAGCCAACGGAATAAGAAAAAAATGTTTAATAACAAATAAAGAATGCCAGTACTTTGATCCTAGAACTGGTGTACCATATTCTGATGTGGAAGCCTATAAAATTATTCAACAAATTCAAGACGCCATTTCCAAGGAAGAGGAAAGAACAGATAGTAAGATTGGTGAAACGGAGAATGAGGATAGTGCGGATCAAGCAAGGTTCAAATGGTTTGGATTCAAAAATGGTGGGATATACCTTGATTTAGATCAAAAACCTGCGAAGGGTGTGCCCGAGGGATTCTAATGAAAAAAAACTAGATATATGATAATGAAAGTTATTAATCTCTTGGCTATGTTCTTATAAATTGCATATAATTACAAAGGAACACAATACTTCAGATGCTCCGCACCGTTCGCAGTCCTTATTTTCATCAATTTCTAGTAAAAGCTTCCACTAAAGTTTTGAAGTGATTTTCAGTTTCTCTGATAATCAGTGGTATGTTAGAACCATTTTCATCGTCATTAGTACCATCAATGTTGAGATTCTCTGCTGAACCGTATTCGTGATTTTGTGCATTTGAATCACTTACATTCAAATGCAGATGCAGCTGCTGTAAGTTATTGTATAAATACATGTAATTTGTAGTTAAAAATCTTTCAGGAGACCTAGTCTTTTTGCTACACTTTGTCATTACTGTTTCAAAATCATTTCTTAACCTTATGATGGAATTGTATAATGGTTCAGATCTTTCATCAATGGCCTGTTTATGTGTTATTGCCAACGTCAAGAAACTGCACAAAAATTTGGCAAATTGAACAGCTAATTCATGCGGCGAAGTTAGTGGGTTACTATTTGATATGCTTGAGCTACCACCATATTTTGCCACATTTGTAGTTATCGCTGCTTTACGTAAGCTCTCGCATTGAAAATCGACCAATTGCTGAAACCGCGGCCATAATTGAATTAATTGGCCATTTAAGAAGCTATCAAACATAGTTGGTATCCCTCTTCTCTCAGATTCAAACTGTAATTGATTAGCCACACGAATACTTATTAGTACGCCAAAAATATCATAGTTATATTGAATTAACTGCAGAGTATATGCTGTTGCTTCATCGAAAGTAGGTTGGAATATTTGCTCCAATAGACCATTAATTTCCTCAGAATTTTCATCATTGATAGCAAAGAAATCTTTCAGGAAATTGTACTCAACTGTACAGTTATCTAGAATCGCTAGATTCAAATTCTTGAACCCAATTTCAATGTAATTCTTAGCTGTGTTATTTTCAGCAATTTGAGAAACCATTACTGTATTATCTTCTTGAGTTAAAATGTTTAATCTTTTCTTTATTTGAAAATATCTGTTAATATCGTCATCTGTCACAGGGAGTTTATTATAAAATGCATTTGAGGCAGATGCGGTTAAATAATTCGAGAAAAACAAGGAAGATGAATTGCTGAACCCACTCACTGAAGTTGTCGAAAGGCCGTTCCCTAGTGCAAATTGCGAGTCGATTTGTTGAAACTGCAGAATAGTTAATGACCGGATATATCTTGAGAAATATTCTTTATAGTACCATTTCATAGTATAACAATATGCCTGTCGTAACTCAAGGGCTAAAGAAAGATTATTATCTTTTATGAAAGGAAAAATTTTTTGAACTTTCAATAATTGTGTTTGTAATCTTTGTGATGGTATGGGATGATGACTCCTCAAGATTTTTATTTTTGAGATAATGAGTCTCTTCGATCTTTCTAAAATTACATTTTTTAGGATATCCAAGAGTTGACACAATTTATCAAAATCCTTTGGTGCTATCACAGCTGCTTTTTCGGTGTTTTCCTTGTGATTCTGCTCATGATTATTGTGCCTGTACTTATCATAAATTTGTTCTTTATCCGCTATGAACGTTATGTTATCCTGCCAACGTTCATTAATTTTTCCTTTAACGATATCATTGATTAAGTCGGGAGGAATCATCAAATCATTAACCATGGGAGAAATGTGGGCCAGCTTTGTAGAGTTGTATTCGAGCAATGACTGTAATTCACTGGATTTTTTTTTAATAAAGTCTAAATCTTGTGTGTAATCAGATAACCTATTAGTGAAGTTGGTTAAATAATCAATTAGTTGAGGTATGACTACATTAATAGCTGTTTCATTATTAGAATGAGTTTCCTGTAATGCCTTCAATTTGGCAAATGGCGATTGATCTTGATTTGAGGGTGCTTTGAAGTTACAATCCTTCAAATAGTTTTCAAATGGATCATCAGTTTTATCTGCTTCATTTCGACTCGCTTCTCTTAGCTGGTCAAAATTAACTTGATCGAGCGATAGTATCTCCTTAAGTGCTTCCATCTTTTGGTATCTCTCGCTCAACTTCTTCTACCTTCTATTATTTATAGTTGATCCCTCTTTACTTATTTTCGTGAAACTTCCATTCATCTTAGCGATTTCTGAACTGTTTTCGGAATACGCTATTAAGAACGAAAATATTCATTCCATGATAAAACCACAAGAATAGCCTTACTTACAATATGTAATACTTACAATATGAAATACACAGTCGTATGAGTTGTTGACCGACTATATAATGAGGTAAAAATACATGTCAAAAAGTATAAAGTCAAAACAAAGAAGCAATATATCAGAAAAATCTAGTCACGGAATGATTTCCAATTTTCAGGCTTTTCAAATCCTTGAGCTTCATAATATTGTTTACCACAAGAATAGGTCTGGAAAGTGAAATCATTACCTTGATCACATTCACAGTTGTTATCCTTATAGACTTTGTCGTCCAATGGGCAATTATCATAAGGTGGATGATGATATCCAATGTCGGAGAAATAATGGATCTTATCTTTTGGTAAAAACAAAGCAGCGGCAATAGAATGAACAGGTGCATCGCCCCATCTTTCGTAAAAGAATCCACCTTGATGATCCAAAGCCTCGAAGTATTCTCCGTATGCGGGAGATCTCCAAAAGTTCAAGTTCGCGATTTCAAAGTTCGACCAGAAATGACATAAATTATATGTTTTGCCGTTATCATCAGAAAGGAAACTCATTAAGTTGTCCTTATCTACATATTGAGGGTTCTTTTGGATGAAATCCATTGATGTTTCCCAGAGTGTTGGGATAGTGATTTCATACTCGTGAATGGAAACAGCAAAACCGTAAACTTTCTTATTATCCTGCATCCATTTGAAAACATCATAGTTAACATCACAGTATAATTTGATGTCTGGTTCCACACGCCAGTACCAATCGTATTCGTCTAATAATTCATGTCTCCAGAAAAACCCAGATTGGAAACGACACATATGTCTATAAGATTCCGAATCACCGTAGATATATTGGGAGTTAGCACGGACGTCAGCAGCCTTTGCTTGATCGATCCATTCAGGATACGACCAATGCTCCTTGGGCAGAATACCAAACTTAACTTCAGAGGAAACGGCTTTCTTGACTTCTGTCTTGAATTCTTCAGTAAATTCCTCATCGTTCAAGAAAACCCAAGGATATGGAAATTTCTTGTTAATTTTGTTTTCCACATACTTGATTGACTTCAACAAACCTTTCAATTCCCTGTTTCTCACCAAAGTGACGTAACAAGCTTTTGGCTTGCCATCGTGGTTATCAAAAGATGGAGTGATATAATCCATGGTGGTTTTGGTGTCTACTGGGGCATCTGCATGTTCAGCAGTGGCCTTTAAAGCCTTGGATTCTTCGTCCATGCTTTTGGAATCATCATTTGCATCCAGATTCAAAGCATTTTGTAGTTTCTTAGCATCATCTTCCTCAGTAACAGTATTTTCTTCACTGGAGATGCCTCCCGAACCTGACGATTTTGACGAAAAATCAAACGCGGAAGCTATGCTAGATGGAACGTATTGATTGGTATTACTATTAGAACTCAGTGTTAATAGCAAAACAAGAGTTATACCGGCAAAAACGGAAAATCTCAACAGTCTCTTGCTAAGAAATATAGACATGAGTTCGAGTGTGAGTGCTTGCGAATGTGAATTTTACTTTCAATGATTCAGACTCACAAGAAGTATAAACGAGATTATTTCCAGATAGATTATCTCCTTTCTTGACGATTTTTTCATCAAATTTCTTTCTTCCCTAGTAGACAAAAGGCGCAGCAAACTGGAAAAAAAAACATATCAGGCATGCGGGTAAAACCAAAGGTTGTAGTACTCCAGTCAAGGGAAGCACTATAGGTGTAACTGTGTAATAGCGTAGTACTATAATCAGAGAATCCATCTCGAGCCCAGTACATAATCACTCAGCATTAGCAGGAACTGCACTAGCGTCCGATCATGTCGTACAACGGAATAGGGCTTAAATCAGCAAAAGGATCATCTACGTCAGGCCACGTGCAGCGATCGCTTGCCAGTAACCCAAATAGGCGCAGGCCACAAGATAGTCAGCTGCAGCGACTGCAGCAACAAAAGGCGATTAAGAAGGCCAGCCGTGACAAGGCAAATAGGCCCCTCGCAGTGCAAAAACAGATGGAAACCCATCTAGAGAAACGTGAGATCGAGGTGCAAGTTAGCGAGCTACGCGATCGACTAGAGGAGGATGAATCGGTTTCGGAAGAGCAAATTGACAAGAAGTGTGAAGCTTTGAGAGCAAAACTGACGAGTGAGTGGCAAGAACAGCAACGAATCTCCTCTTTGTACACTTCTCGTAAGGCGCGGCTGACTGAAGAATAGCATCGACAAGAATAGCAGCATCGACGATAACGATAAGCTTCGCGCGTGGAGGAAAACAAGAGAGTTTTTGGTATATAAAGAGAAAAGTGTTCGTGAATGTATATTTCTCGAACCCCACACGTTGCCAGCAAACAGCTACATACGAATTTATATATCAGTATTAGTGGGCATTATATAAGCGCGCATCAACAACATGATGACTCACACATTAGCAGGCGAACAGACACGTCTTGTTCCTGGGTCTAACTCAACTTCTCGTTCAAGGGAGAGGCGTATTTCAAAAAGATCTAAGATAATCGTATCCACGGTGGTCTTTATTGGGTTGCTGCTAGTTTTAGTGCAACTGGCATTTCCAAGCAGTTTTGTATTACGTTCTTCTTCGCATAAGAAGAAGAATGTCATATTCTTTGTCACAGATGGGATGGGGCCCGCATCTTTGTCCATGGCAAGATCATTTAATCAACATATTCATGATTTGCAGATAAATGACATTCTGACACTCGACCAGCATTTTATCGGCTCCTCCAGAACAAGATCTTCGGACTCACTAGTCACCGATTCAGCTGCGGGGGCCACCGCATTTGCATGTGCATTAAAGAGTTATAATGGGGCAATCGGAGTGGATCCGGATCACAAACCTTGTGGCACGGTGCTCGAGGCAGCTAAATTGGCAGGTTATCTCACTGGGCTTGTGGTTACAACGAGAATCACAGATGCCACTCCAGCCTCATTTAGCTCTCATGTTGACTACAGGTGGCAAGAGGATCTCATCGCTACACACCAGTTGGGTGGATACCCCCTTGGAAGAGTGGTAGATTTACTAATGGGTGGTGGCAGAAGCCATTTCTACCCGCAGGGCGAGGAGGCTTCTCCATACGGTCATCATGGCTCTAGAAAAGATGGAAGAGATTTGATTGATGAGGCTCAGTCCAATGGCTGGCAGTACGTCGGCGACCGTGAAAGCTTCGATTCTTTGCTGAATAGCCACGGTGAGAACGTTACTTTACCGTTACTGGGCCTCTTCGCAGATAACGATATTCCATTTGAAATCGACAGAGACGAAAAGGAGTATCCCTCACTCAAGGAGCAAGTCACCGTGGCTTTGAATGCTTTGGAAAGAGCTTCCAGCGAGGACAAAGACTCAAATGGTTTTTTTTTGATGGTGGAAGGCTCCAGAATCGATCATGCTGGCCACCAGAACGACCCTGCCTCACAAGTCAGGGAGGTTCTAGCCTTTGATGAGGCATTCCAGTATGTTTTAGAGTTCGCTGAAAATTCTGACACTGAAACTGTGTTGGTGTCCACATCAGATCATGAAACAGGTGGTTTAGTCACTTCAAGACAGGTCACTGTTAGTTATCCGGAGTATGTCTGGTATCCCCAAGTACTTGCCAACGCCACCCATTCCGGTGAGTTTTTGAAAACGAAGCTGGTAGGTTTTGTCCATGAACATGAAGGTTCAATTAGTAAGATCGAAGATTTTATCAAGTATGAGATCCTGGAAAAGGATTTGGGTATCTATGACTACACGGATAACGACGTGGAAACATTAATCCATCTGGGTGACAACGCAAATGCTGTTCAGGACAAATTGAATGACATGGTTTCATTTAGGGCTCAAATTGGCTGGACTACACATGGCCACAGTGCAGTCGATGTTAACATTTATGCATACACCAATAAGAAAACTACATGGTCATATATATTGGAGAGTTTACAAGGTAATCATGAAAATATCGAAATTGGCCATTTCTTAGAAAACTACTTGGAACTAAACTTGAGTAAAGTCACTGATTTGATTAGTGACACCAAACACTCATCAGATTTTGATTCTGCAGAAGTAGCCAATGAGGTGCCTCATTATGATGAATACTATCATGAATTGTCCAATTGATTCCATTGTGTTCTCTGTTGCTTTCTCATATATTATTTACTACTTAAAATCTACGCGAATACGTATATTTACCGCATAACCATATGTAAACAGTATATCGTTTTACAGTGTACGATGGCTCCAAGTGCATTATATCACGCCGAGAAGGAAAAGTCTTCTCATCTCTTCAAGTTATGCCATTCGTTCCATATTTTCTCACACGCTTTCATATAATCATCTTTGTCGTTGCAAACTTCAAATTTGAAAACATCATCATACAGAGAAATTTCTCCAATTATGCTTCTTTCTTTGTCGTTGTAATCATCTGCATCGTCGTTAAGCGAAGCGTCCTCGCTTAATGAATGTCTGGTAACAGGACATTCTGTGTCTCTATCAATTTTACTGGTGATAGAGTCGCCGCTGTGGTGACGTCTAGAAATAAAGCCCCTTTTTCTGGAAGTCAGATCGTCCAAGTGTGCAGACCTCCCTGTGGCTTTCTTCCGCTTTGCTTGATGATCTGCCGATGTTACTGTTCCATTATATAAAGTATTGGGATACATCGAATAATAGCCTTCGTAGGGGTGGGAGTGTGTTGGCGTTGAAATATATGGGTAATATGGTACTGACGGCAGTCCAGTATAAGGATAAGGGTAGGTTGCTGTCATACATGAATTCGTTATTGGAGAAGAATAATCTTGGACAGAAGGAGCCAGTCTACCCATATATCTGACTCTAAGATTGCTTTTATGTCGTGGGAACCTTGTTATGTTTGGCGGAGCACTTTTAGACGCATGCAATTGGGAAGGTGATTGTATGTCGGAAAAGTTCAATGCCGGAGGAATCCTCTTCCTCTTCAAAGAATGATTCGGCGGTTTGAAAGGTACAGTTTTTTCTGCTGAAGAAATGGTAATAGTAGGAGGCTTACCAGTATGATCCTCCTCTTTTTGAGACAGCTTAGATATCAGTAGTTTTTGGTTCCGCTCAATATCCTTGGATTTTTTAATCTTCGAAATCATTTTCTCACTCAATCTCTCCTCATCTAATCCTGGGGATACTAACAACATTCCTAGTTGTTGCAGCTTCCCGGGATCATTTTCCTGGACCGTTGAAATTTGCTCTCGCTGTGGCCTATCTTCTTCCTGTTTATTCATTTCTGCCGCTCTTTGCTTTAATAATTCTACAAACCTCACGATAGTACTCAAGTACCTCTGCAAACAACTAAACTGAAAACCAGATTTAACAACCCTTAATTGAAAAGGTCGTACATATACTGTTTATTTGATCTGGCTCATTATGTGATTGTTGATAATTTAATAGACGTGTGCGCCGGGTGATGAACGCTGTGACATATCACATTTTATGCGTCCGTGTTGTATGTATAGACTCTAATGTCCGATATCATCATAACGCACGTTTTGGTTGCCTCTATAATGACGTTGTAGCGATCATCACGGTAGTGTTGGAAAAACTATCAGTATGTTCAATTCTTATTTCATTGTCTGATATTGTTCTTATGGTGAAGATGACAAGCTTCGGGGTTACCCCTTCTTCGTGATCTAATTTTGAGAAATAATAACGAGGACTAATGTGCGTATTTTGGTTTAATTACTGTTTAGGAGACAGTAACGAATTCCCTCTGAAATAGGTAGAAAAGTTGTAGTTTCATATTGTGTGCACACGTCTAGATGGACTCTGTTACGAATTTTTTCTGGAATGATACCAATAATGCTGGCGTTGCAACTAAATCAACACTTAAGGGAAAGAAAGTGCATAGTGGCGTAGAGGGGAAAAGCCAAGCAAATAAGGAGGGTATATCTAATGTCACTAAAACGAGTGATTCTATGCGTGGTAGTGTGTCATCTGCCAGTGGTCAAAATGCTGGTGGTGGGGGTTTTCCGTCGACGTCGAATATTCAAAAGATGATGACGGATACGCTCGTAGAGAAGATAATCAAGATGGCATTACCGCCCTCTTCCAAAACGGCGGTTGATACGATTCATCATCGTATGGTTGCTGGTAAAGAGAGGCCTAAATTATCTGTACAGATTACTAGTAGGAATTTTATACAGATGAATTCGAGGTTAGGGGTACCATTCATGATTATGGATGAACTTATAAAGATCTTAAATTGGGCAAATCCAGCGTACACGGTATCTATCATGTTCTTGTACACGTTTATTGTCTTAAAACCATTCCAAATGCTTTCCTCTATCCCTATTTTTTATCTATTATTCGGCGTTATGGTCCCGCAATACCTCTACATCCATAAGCCAAACCCGACACCCTATTTGGACAATAACCAAACACCCGCGCAGGGCCCACCTTTGCGAAGACCTGAGGTGCCCAAACCAGTTCCTGAACTGAGTCAAGAATTTGTCCTAAACCTTACGGATTTACAGAACCATATGCTACTATATGTGAAATTCTACGATTTTACACTACTCTTATTACAGAAATTTGCGTTCTTCACCAATGAGGCAATTTCGTCGTTTTATTTTATTGTATTGCTGATAATAGCTACGCTGAACTTTCTGTATATGGATAAATTCATTAAGCTTATTCCAATCAAACCCGTTTTAATATTGTTTGGTTGGTGTTTTATTATTGCCTCATATCCATCTAATCGCGAATATCTGCTAACTAAATTAAATTCAGAAGAAACACGATTAAAAACTCTGACTATAACCACCAACGTTGAAACTAAGATTTTACAACATTTGAAGCTCATTGAGGCCAGGGAACATCGATTAGTTGTGATCTTTGAGATTCAAAAGTATCTTCCTGAAAACAAAGAGTGGCGTTCGGTCGGATTTTCTGGTGATGACTACTCTCTCTTCTCTAATCTGAGAATATATCAAAGACCTATCGAGGAAAATTCAGTGAAGTCGTTAGAAGAAATAAAGCCACCTAAAGACTGGGAATGGGAAGCAAGTTCTCATTGGGTGCTTGATTTAGATCCAAAAGAATGGGTGGAGGACGAGTTTATTCAGTATGTGGAGATAGATTCTGAAACCAAATGGGTATATGACCTCAATCTCGATGGGCAAAGAGGTTCATATAGAAGGCGAATGTGGACCAATAGTTGTGTCCGAAAAAAGCTAGATTCCAGTATCTCTGCAAATCTTGGCGAGGAAGAAGTAATTAATCCTTTGAGAGAAGAAACATACAGGCAAGGTGTGCATGGTGTGACGAAGGGTTCAATGAGCGGTGGTTTAACTCATAGTAGCGACGATGACCATGACGATGATGAAAATATTGCTAATATGGACAGTGCTGATGCTAATATATCTTACCCGTCAATTGAAGAGCTCACAGACACTCTTAATACAACTATATAAACTTGTGATATATTATACAGTATGTTTCCCGATCATAAAACTAGCTTTTCATAAAACTTTCTAATGACAGTAATGAACTTTTTTTTTTTTCCATTTTTTTCTCCTGATTCCTTTTTGATAAAAGATTTGTGAGTGAATTTAACTTTCTTTTCTTGGACCTGTCTTTACCGCTATTAACCTTACCCTTTCGAGGCATTTCTACTGCCGGCGCAACTTTTCTATTGGTTGTGCTGTTAGTCGTAATAGTAGTATCTTGCTCTATTGCTAGGTCAATCATGCTAGGTTCCCACTCAAATAGAGTTGACTTTCCACAATTTAAGCAGTCAACAGTAACGCATTTTTTGGGCGCTTCCATATTTTTATTACCGGGTTTTGATAAGGCATCTTGCTCTGCTCTAATTGTTATCTGAAGCGTTGCATTAAAATTCGGAACATAAGTGGATCCACAATAAGAGCAAAATTTCCCGTTTCTTAGTTGTTCAGGCAAAGTGATTTGATATCGCTTCACGGAATTATGGAAATTCTTATAGTATAGGCCAGATAACGCTTTGGAGCTTAGTGTTGGTAGCATATGTAGCATATTGTACTTTTTTCGCAGGCTTCGTTCTTGATATTTCTCTATCTGATCTTTATTCATGCTCGGATTATTTGTACAGTTGTTGAGGTTTAGTATCTATGAAGAGGTTAATATTCATGCTCATCTCTATTTTTATAAAGAATAACGTTTTTAATTTTTCTTGTGATGTGGAGCCCGCTTCTCTCAAAAGAAATCAATGCTTTGATGGAAAAACATCACAATAAATACATTATGTTCAGGTTTATTTAGTTAAGGTTTGTTTGCTTTATACAAAGAGATATTATAAAAAATTGCAAAAATAATACGATGTATGAAAAAGGGAACTTCCATATTATTGATCCCTATTCCACTATTAATTACTTTGGCTATTGACAGCTAATTCCATAATTAGCTTTGTAGTTAGATGTAAAAATGGGTAGGCTGAAAAAGTACTCATTTCATCTTCAGACATATTGGAAACAGCAGTATCATCTCCATAGCTACTTTCCCAACCGTCAAATTTGAAATCTACCAAATAATTATTGGTTTCTATTTGGAATAATTGAATTACCATCTTCATTAAATCAGGAATTTTCTCATTACTGTTGGTCTTATTCCCAATATCATATTTCCATCTCAATTTGATAGTCCATAAATCTTCTTCAGAAGGCTTGGCCCATTCAGCACCCAAATTTTTCAGAGCAATATAAATTTCACCCATCACGTCTAATGGGTACGAGCGAGATCGTATACCAAAGTGCCATCTTGTCTTCGACTTTTTCGTTACTAAGGGAGATATCTTGGACGCAGCTGGCGAACCTTGAGCTAACATATTAGCTCTGTGAATCTGAGGTAAAGATGTAGGTAAAATGGAAACTGTGGAATCTTCTTCTTTATACTGATCCATGAAGGGTGATTGGTGATATGTTCTTTGTTGAGTGGTAGCGCTTGCCATCCTTCTTGCGTGCTTGGCAGTTTCGTGATCTAGTTCTCGTTGTTGACTTGATTGGTTCTGTTTTTGAAAAGTGGGAGGCGACTGGGACAAGAAAGTATCCAGCTCATCACTGACGCTTTTGTTTGCCTTCATATCCTTGATCAAAGATTTGTTCTCCTTAATTAACATGTAGGCATCTCTGATTTCATTAAATGCGGGAGTGTCTTCTGATGATTCCAAGGACTCGTAAATCTCGGCCTTTTCGTAGCCCATGGTTGATGATAAAATGTTAACAAGATCATCATCTATTTCGTCGTTGTCAGGACCGCTTCCATCCTTCTTTGACACATTATTCTCATTTTCCTCTTCCGGGTGTGGTTTCAGATCTGGTGGAAGCAGATATTCTGGCAGGTCAACTTTAAACCAATCATCTTGCATTATTTCATGGATGCTTATTCTGTTCAATGGATTAACAATTAACATTCTCTTGATTAGCCCAGCTGCTCCAGGTGATAGGAATTTGGGCAAGGTGTAAACACCGTTGCTGATGTTCTTGAAAAGAACTGGAATGCTTTCATCGTCAAACGGTAGACGGCGACAAAGCATAACATAGAGGATGACACCACAGGACCACACGTCTACTTCTGGGCCCGCGTACAGCTTACCGCTGATAACTTCAGGTGCAGCATAGTTAGGAGAACCACAGGAAGTTTTCAAGAAATTACCATCAGTCATGATGTTTGACAAACCGAAATCAGCAATTTTAACATTTAGGTGTTCATCTAGTAATAAGTTTTCAGGCTTCAAATCCCTATGGACAATTTTGTGTCTATGGCAGTACTCGACAGCACTGATGATTTGTTGGAAAAATCTTCTAGCCTCTTGTTCGCTCATTTTGTCTCTTTGAACAATATAGTCGAACAATTCGTTCCCAGCATATTCAATAACCATAATTATTTCATCCTTAGATTTGATGACGTCATAAAGTTTGATGATATGAGGGTGTCTTAAGAGTCTTAGGTATGAGATTTCTCTTTCAATTCTGCCCTGCATGTCACTCTTGGCCAAAACCTTCTTGTTAATAATTTTAAGGGCAACTTTCTGGCCCGTGGTGGTGTGGTATGCTAGTTTAACTTTACCAAAGGAACCCTCACCCAACGTTTTGACGATTTGGTAGTTCCCGATATGCGCACCATCCGCCAACGAAGATTTAGGATTGTTCAGAGCAGAGCTGCTTCCGCCATGCCCGTGATGATGGTGGTGGTGATGGTGATGATGGTGATGGTGGGGAGAATTTCCATTGGCAGGTGCTGCGCCTGTGTTACTGTTATTACTCATCTCAACTTCACTCAAGGTGTACCACAAAGCGTGTCAAAAAGAAAATGGTCTACTATCTCAGCGATGATCAAAGCGACTTCTATATTCCAAAAACCAATGGCACTCAATCAATTATTTTTCGTCGTGCTTTGTTTGTTTTTTTTCACGCTCCAATCTATTGTTTATCGTTATGCTTCCTAAATGACTGTTTGAGTACGAATACGCAGTAAGAGCAAATGGGAAAAAAAGAAGGTTTTGTGAAATGAAAGTCTTGACAACAAGTCTACCTACTGATCCTAAAGTTGTGCCTTCAAAAGTATAATGATGGATGGCAATATGGCCTGGCATACCTCTTTACCAACTTTCTCTTACGCTAAAAATTTCATCCCCTTCCGCAATAAGAAAATGCGGAGGGTAACCATACCTTTTTTTATTGTGAAAACTACAACAACCACTCACACTCAAACTCAAAATTGGTCAGCTCTACACTAGAGCCCTCCCAGAATGATGCGCTTTCAATCTTGTGAGGTCACTTGCATTATATATGGAAAGATTACAGGCTGTAAGAGAAGTAAATACTGCTTTTTTTGGCAAGACGTAGTGGTTCTCGCGTTCAGTAGAGAAGAGTGCATCTGTGAGATATAAAATGAGATGCACCACTGATAGTAAAAAGGCGTCCACCACGATTCTATTCACATAGGGGGACGCAGATATTGCTTTGCAAATGGTGTTCAAGTTGTAACCGTATATAATCTAACGAAGCAGTTTTGTTTAGTCCCTTCATCAAAAAGATTGATGTGTTACTAGAGCAGACGCACTGCTTCTTGTCGTTGGTTTGCCCTCGAGACAAAATCCGCGGACAAATTATAGCGCATTGCAGTAAAGAGTGGTTGTTATACGTGGGAGAACCCAAAGAGGAGCTGGCCGTGGAAGCACCTCGCTGACAACAGAGCTTCGTTACAGAGGCAGCGGTGGTTTCATCTACACCAGCATTAAATTACAAAGGTAAGGGCAGCGAGCAGTTCAGTCTTGTTATTTCTTGCGCTCTTCCTGGGCTTTCTGCGTCTTGCCTAGTAGTCGGGATGTCCTGTTCGTTTATAATTACTCTTTGCGACAAAGTGCACACCTATTTGGATATGGCCTATATAAAGAGTGGATGGTGGCTTATATCGGCAAGGGTGTGCGTTCTATGTACCCAAGCAAGCACACAGGTATAGACAAGGCATGTGGGATTCCCTAATCGTAAGCATCAACGATACGCATAAGCTAGGTCTGGAGGATTGTTTGGCCGTTTTTGGCCACGTCCCAATCACCAAGGCCGTCAAGCACGTCAGACTCACGGAAATCGATGCACAGACGTCCACGTTTACGCTCAAGTTTCTTCACACGCAAACGGGTCAGACCATCGAGAAGATCATCTGCTTCATCGACAACGACTGCGGTAACGATACTCGTACTGCTACCGGAATCAAGCAGATCTTCGACAGGATGTTCCGCATCGCTGCAGAGAAAAGGAAGCTCTCCCCTATCCAGATCGATACCGTTGAGTATCCCTGTACTGTGGTTGACTTGTTGATCTTGGTGGGCGTAGCACTACCGGCATTGTGCTACCTCTACCGTCCCGCATTGCACGTTATCTTCTTTCTGGTTCCGAACCCGGTGGGCGCCACCTTGGAGACATGGCTGGACAGTGATCGCGTGCTGCTAATAATCATTGTAGCTGAGTTCTTGACTCATGCCCTGGAGACGCTCATTTTCATCGTCCCCAGGCTCAAGTACTACCGTGTTCCTGGCGAGTTTGTGCCCGAATGGCTTCTTCTAGGTCTTCTGGAGGGCTACGGTCCTGCCAGGCGTATAGACGCTAAGGTTCACACTCTTGGCGAAGGGTCTGTTAATTAGTCCGAGGCCTTTTTTCATTTTGTTTTCTTATCCGGTAGGGAGATTTCTAGCGGAATGTACAGCAGAAGCTGCAGCGACAGGAACGATTACTGAATGACCGGCCTGCGGTGGTGTGGCACACGCATTGTGCATGTCTCATTAACCTCTAGAATTATCTATATACTTTCTAGTATACACAACTTAGAACCCTTTTGTTTCTTTCAACATATTTTGCATAGACCTTTATGAACTTTTTTCACTTTTGCTTCTCGAAATGAATACCAGAAGATAAAGAAGATCTCATTTTTTAAGGGAAAAAGTTTTCCAGGTACAAGCCAAAAGAGAAACAAGTCATAAGGAGAAAATGGTGGTACGAGATCAAGATGAGAGGTCGGGGAATTTCTATAAGTACGTCAAGTTGTACGTTAGACATGATCAGCTGGAAGATACGGTAAACGTACTGCCGAAGCAGGACGAGGGCAAATCCAACGGTGATGATAGCCGTAGTCTGGCGTCGATATTGGATTCGACTAGTTCCGTGAAGAGGAAGGGGAGAGGTACGAACGAGAAATATATACCCTGCGTGTCTTTCAACACAGTGCCTAGGTCCGAAGCATCTTCACCCTCAGACGAAGAGAAAAGAGAATTTCCTGGTGTGCAACTTCCCGCAGATTATACAATGGAGGAATATTACGACGATGAAAGTGGCTACACATCGGACAACAATGTCGACTATTTCTCCGGAAATGGCTATTCTGGTGGTTCTAGGCGAGAAGGAAGTAGTGCTAGCCCGGGGAGATACTCCTCTCCACCGCCTGCTTCCAGAAGAAACATTAAAATAGGCAGGATGTTTAAGATTTCTGAAAATGGGAAAATAGTGAGAGAAGACTACCCTACCACGCCCACAGATATCAACGATGCTCTCGTGATTAATAGGGCATATCCCAATTGGAGACAACTATGGATCAAGAGGAAAACCCAGATAGATCATCGGTTAGAGCAAAAGCATGAATTTTTCAATTACCCCACAATACTTTTCCCTCCAAACAGAAAGAAATGGTCCACTGGTGCTGCTTCCACGATCAAATTCAATCCTCCCTTAGAAGATGGGTTCACGCCCTTGACCAAATCCCAAAAGAGGAAAGAACGTGTTTTGAATGAAACAGTTGGGTTTCCCAACACCCCTAGAACAATACTGTGCCACATCAGCGGCAGAAAACATACCTGGGTGGCACTAGATTGGGCCCTACAGACATTGGTTCAGAATACCGACCATATTGTTGTTTTGGCAAACTTGCCTCGCCTAACAAGAAATACTTTTGAAGACAGTGATTCGATGAGTGAGCGAAAAAGGAGGTTGATGATGATGGATGATAATAGAAGTATTAGCTCAGCGACAAGATCGCGGTCTAGATCGAGATCGCAGTCCATATGCACAAGAAGAGCACTTTCTCTGGGACCCGAGGAGTCTGATAACAAATTAAGACACCAAAATTTTATGGAATGGACCTCCGGTTATACACAGAACGAGATTGAGAGCAAATTGCAGGATCTTTTTGATTACGTTACTCTCGTGATTCCACAAGATCGTTCCGTTAAAGTCACCGTTGAAATACTGATTGGTAAGACTAAAAAAACACTTTTAGAGGCCATAAACATCTACTTTCCAGATTTCTTCGTCTCTAGCACCTTAAGGTGGAAGAGGACAGACAGTTTGATCCGTTGGAAATCAAATTTTCTGACAGATAAACTGTGTACTAACTTTCCCATTCCAACGTTCATCGTACCGGCGAAGAGAATGTTAGAATTGGAAATGAATTTACAAAGGCAATATGAAGATCCGAAGGCAACAAAAGAAAAAAACAAAAGCACTTCAAAGCCTGGTTTTAGTCATTCCAAGTCAGCAGATGCTAATATCCCGACAATATCCAACCTTAAACAAATTCCAGGTAATGACTCTTCTATGGATTCCTTATGTTATTCCGCAGATATTAATGGTAATGACAATGGTAACCAGGGAAATCGTTCTGGTCGTGGGGCTAATGTATCCAATAGTGATCAAAACGATGCAGTGTCTGTGAAATCCTTGACGTCTAACATATCAGTAAAGGAAAAGTTATGTACCATGGCGAGAAATCGTAGAAACAGTATGGCTCAGCAGTTAAACGATGCTGATCATGATTCTTCAATACCACCGGGGCAAAGGCACCTGAAAAAGTTGGATATTATTTTGGAATCTTCATTAAAGTTTTCCTTAGAAATTGATAGCATCAGTGATAGTGCTGAAAATGGTAATACTGATGAAAACAGGACACAATCTAAGGATTCAGGGTTTGAGGAATTGAAAAGAGTCATCACAGGCGGTGCTCCTCCAAAACATATGGCCACTCAAAAGAGATCCATGCTTGATGTTTTGGACAATCCAAGTTCATCTAGATCCAAATCCAAATCAAGATCAAGTTCTAAGTCAAGAAGGAAGGACAAGTCAAAACCAAGTTCCCCCGTTGCTACTGATATAAACTCCAGTGCGAGTGCATCCAGGTCACGGTCCCCACAAATCAAGTTTGCTTCTGGTGTTAAAGATGTAGATGGTAATGGCGCACTGGGAAGTGTTAAATCTAAACCTTGGTTGGATAACAGAGAAGATCAGCAACATCACCATCACCATCATCGTGACACAGATCAGTTATCCATTCCAGGTCTTCCCCAATTGGTACCTTCAAAATCATATAACGTGGGGTCTGGTAATAGGGATGCGCCTTTAAGGAAAGTCAGTAGTGCATCTTCTCTCAGGAAAGTAAAATCCAATGACTCTAACTCTGTCAAAAATATGAAGAAACCGACCGTGACTCCAACACGCTTAAAGCCAACTTCGGGAGGTGGTGGCTTATTTTCTTTCTTCAAAAGTAAATCAAGATCCCCATCACCCTTAAGAAGCGAAAGTGAGAATAAAAATACATCTAAACGTAGTGGATTATTTGGGTTCAGAAGGCTATAACATCATATTAGTTGATCCCAAGTTCTTGCACATTAATTCGAAGTAAATTCTTATAATACTTTTATGACTTTGTTTCTTCTCGGAACAACGAATATCTGTACATATTAAGTAGCAAAATGGCATTCAATAGTATATAGCAGTAATAAAGAGACATTAGAATTTAGTGTCTGTAAACATTTGAAATGAATGCCACATTAAATTCAGGAAAATATGATATTGCACACACGATTATCGAAAAAAACAGCGTTCATTTACTAAACAAAACAATTTTTACATGAAATGATATGGAGAGGAATATAGACGGTGACCAGTAAAATTATCCAGCTGGAGGTCATTCAACGCCATCTTAAGTGTTGAATGAGTTTTAACATAGTATATTTATTGGTAAAATCGGTAAAAATCTGTGAATACCAAAATATGAGGTGCACTTCTTATAATTTTTATGTATAAACCAGCTCCAATTATTTGCTTTTTATGATTAAATATATAGTGAAAAATCAGTAATACTTCTTATACATAAGTGCTTTCATGTAAAAAATAAAAAGGTGGTGGTACACCTTTACCATTAGACAGCAGAACTACCTTCAGATAAAAACGGTTGTTTCTTATTGCATGAGTACTTTAATACACCTTTTTCCATTTGGATTTTTATTATTTCACAAAGGATAGTAGAATAAACTAGGTTATATCATGTGCATTAATCGTTACCGTTTGAGGTTTACAGGGCGCATAGATAGAGCCTACTGAAGATGAAGCTTCAGTTTTCGAAGTACATGAAATCAAGATGCTCTCATTGCGATGAAAGAAAATATGAGACAAATTGACTCATATATATATATATATATATATATATTATGGGTTTGATTTCTCTACGTTGTTTTATTTTTCTTTTAAATACCTCAGGTACAAGTTATCACTGATATATATAGGAAAATATTGACTTTTGTAGGAGAAATGGATTTTACTCAGGGCACAGTAGCTTCTTTTGGCAAAAAGTAAGAGGAAAATTTGTTTCAATTGTGTACGATTAAAACGACTGATTACAATCAACAATTGTTCTAGCTATCTTTTTTATACAAAGTGATAGAACCATCACTACAGTCAAGAAATCTTTAAGGTAATATTTCACTTAAAAAGAACGCATGAAATAAAACAATACCACTTGCCTTCCTTTAAAGTAGGCAATTTTTCAATAAACTTAGTTGCTCTACACGTCCCGTAATAAGAGGTGGAATCTGCTTCTCTGACAAATAACTCTTAGTTTATTTTTCGGCGGCACATAGAGCTGTTACCTCAAGTCAAGGAATGCAACTCCTCTTGCAAGGTTTAAATTGAAAACCTAACCTCCAGAAAGTTTCGCATTGTACTTTTTTCTAACAAACTTTAATATTGTTATTTATACCTGAGTTTTTCTGCTGGGTTCGCGCACGAACCTACAATGTGCTACATTTGAAGCAAGGTATTCAATAGATAGATGAAATAAAAACAATCACGATAATCTCAAAGACTTATTGGTTTAGCTCAAATAATGGCTCAACGAAATACTTTAAAAAATGATAGTCAAAACCCTCAAAATACCCCATATTATGAGCCAAGTTTCTCACAGCGTGAAAAAACTAGTGATGGTGAAGGTGCGTTTAAGGGTCGTGGTTTGAAAACCGAAATTCACTCAGCACTTAAGTCTTCGAACTTTAACTTGATACGAAGAAATTATCAAACTGGCGATAATCCGTATCTTAGTGACCTACGCGGCTCAAATCAATCTAATACACTCAATAGGCGTTATGAGCGAGGCCTGAAGTTTTATAGAAAGGGAGAAATCAGCAAAAGAATTGCCCAAGAGCGAGAACTACAAAGGCTTCAGGAAGAGAAAGAATCTGAAATAAAATCAAAATGGGAAGAAGAGGAAAGAGAAGAAGAAAAACTAATACAATCAGGTGATTTACCTAACTTGGAGTTACGTGAGGATAGATTCTTGCTGGATTTGTCAAAATTTGAAAATTACTATAAAACTAACCATGGCCATGAATGGTGGGATATAGTTTATTTGAATGAAAACAATGAGATAATGGAAAAATATACCATGAAAAGCACATCGCCCGACGAAGAAGAGGTAGCAAGTGGTATTGGTGACGATGAAGATGATGATGACGATGTGCATCCCTCTATCAGATATGTAGCCCATCCTTTACCTGAAAAAATTAATGAGGCAAAGGTATCGATTAAAGCATATCTGACGCAGCATGAAAGAAAGAAAATAAGGAGAAATAGAAGAAGAATGATTAGAGAAGCGCGAGAGGTGAAGATTAAATTGGGGCTATTACCCAAGCCAGGACCAAAAGTTAAACTAAGCAATATGATGAGTGTCTACGAGAATGACCAAAATATAACGGATCCAACTGCTTGGGAAAAAGAAGTGAAAGAACAAGTAAATATAAGGAAGAGAAAACACCTGGAAGATAATGAAAAAAGGCACGAAGAAGCTATAAAGAGAAGAAAAGAAACACAGAATGTAAAAGCCGAAAAACCGTCGCTATACTATTGTAAAGTATTCCAGTTCAAAAACTTACAGAACCCTAAGATACGATTTAAGTTAAAGATGAATAGTAAAGAGTTATTCTTGAAGGGTTTGTGTCTTCGCATACGTGATGACGGGCCAGGAATAATCATAGTTGTAGGTGACGAAAAGGCATGCAAGTTTTATGAAAATTTGGTGATGAGAAGGATAAAGTGGAATGAAGACTTCGAACTACATACAAGCAATGAAGATGTGAAAATGAATATGCATGACAATTCAGTTACAAAAACATGGGAAGGTTATTTAAAAGATTGTAAATTCAAAGGCTGGTTTATGAAAGTATGTGATGATCAAGACTCTTTACTACGTACGTTGGGTCAGTTTGACTCGGAACATTTTTATTCACCAGTTCAAACATGACACTACTTTCGTTCAAGTATTACTTCTAATTTTATACGAGTATCTCTTAGTTGTTACTTGTTATATACTATAAGAATTTTTTTTATCTTTTTTATGGTAACTTGTTTTTCACAGTTTCCAGCCACCAACTTGTCTCTAAATATAAAAAATATGGTCGTAAACTGTAGTTGTAACACATTATTGAATCCATAATCAAAAGAGTCACTCTTTATGATGAATATATGAGCATGTGTCTATAAAGGCAATAGTAAATATATAAATTTCTTTATATTTTGTGTTTACGTATTACTAATATTACAAGATGTTATTAAGCAAATCTCAAACCTTCCCGTTCAAGTACTTGCCTATCGAATTGAATCAAATAAACAGTTCGTTGGGTATGTCCGCCTTGAGGCATACGATGTGCTGTCACGCCACATGGGAATCCAGCATTGAAAAGAAATCCTTTGATTATACCACAAACGAAATACTCACAAGAAACGTTCTCACCCGGGATAAATTGGGACAAAGTAGGGAAGTTATCGACTATCATATATTCGTTATCACGCTCTGAAGACTTGACTAAGTCATCACTTACGTGATTGAAGAGGTATGACCATAAGGTACCATGAATGAATTGTAGTATATCAAGGATTTTTAGATCACGGCGCCTCATCTTTGTAATATAGCTGGACAAGGACTCTGTTTGCCTTTCTTGGAGTCGTTCATTGGCAGAAGCTGAAGCTGTTGGATTAGAGTTGGACAATAAACTCGATGAATTCGATGCATTTAACAACTTTGAAGGAGAATCGTTTTGTGAAAGGAATGTAGAGGTCCTGGGAAGAGAGCCTGGAGATACAGAAGCCCTAAAGTTCAACAATTCTAGAAGGCGAATTCCAATGTTGTGGCCATAATCATTTAATTTAGTTTCAAAATCGTCCGTTGTTTTGCACGTTCTGTGCAGTTGTGCAATCATTTCCTGGAAAAGGAAAGCCATTGCTGATAAAGAAATTTCTTGTCTTTTAAAAAGAAGAGGCTTCGAGTATATTCCGGAGGACACGTAAGCTGTGAAAGCTTCGCTTGTTATCGCCTGCTTAGGCCCGGCAGTATATTCATACCCATCAGAATTACCCTCGAATTGCTGATCTGATGCACTTGGTAGGATAATTCTTTGAGACATGATGGTACTTCAATACTATGAACAGTGAATGCTATAGTATCCGTCGTTTCTGCTGCTTTTCGTGTCCTCTTTGTAGCCAAATTAAGAATGTGGGTATTTTCTTCCTGCTTAGCATACATTTCGTCAATTTAGTTTTTCGAAATAGTATACAAAAGATATCAGAAAAACAAGCAAGCAAAATGCCACACATTAGCATTTTGAATAGAATATATGCTCTACATATGCAACGCTACGATAATACAAGATACTAAGAGTTTCTACACGGAAGTTGAAAGGTCAGATAAAAGTAAAAAAAGGTAGCTTGAGTTTTTCCACACCGTTACTGACTTGGCAAAAGCCAAACAGCAACTCGAGCCAAATGCACTCATATTCATCATATAAAAAGGAAAAAACTTCCTGACCTTTTGGGAAGTGGAAACAGCTATCAACAGAAAACTACTGATAATGTGGATACATCAAAGTCGTTCCCTTTTATACGTGAAGGTATTGAAGAAAAATAAAAATAAAAAATAAGATATCTATATCATTTCATACGTAATGCTCGAATAAAGTTATTAGGGCTCAATAGCTCAGAACCAACCGGAAACCTCCATCGTGCATCATTTTTATGACTAACACAGTAGATAGGCAACCTTAATACTAGTGATAGTGTTGATTTTAGTTTATACAATATGAATTTTTAATTATGTGAAGGATAAACTGCATTATGAAATAATAATAGTACACAGAAAAAAGTTAGATTTTGGACAAGGAAAAGACCCTTAGAATCTCAACTTGGAGAAGAACCATTGGTTTTTACCAGCTTGGTGTCTTTCTTCAAAAGCCTTCTTTACAACCTTTTTGGCTTCTTCACGTTGGGATGGTTGTTCAAAAGTTTCAGTCGATACAACGCTCTTGAAAGCCTCGACATCCAAAGTGTATCTGGTTGGCAATAAATGATTGTAGTTAACGACCTTAATAAATGGCTTGATCTTAGTTCTCTTAGCAACCTTCTTGGCACCGTGCTTCTTGGTGACCTTTAATGGGTATCTTTCAATACCGGCCACCAAAGCGTGACCGAATGGGTGGGATTTGGAACCCTCATCATGTGGCTTGACGATAACAACCTTCTTACCAGCGTAACGACCACGAACAACGACAGCTGTAATAACATAAAATTGTTAGTAGGGGTTTTTATTAGTGATAATATTTTAAATAAAAGAGGATGGCAATTTTTATTATTATATTCTGTTGAATTTATTGTTAAGTGTATAATCTACCTCTCTAACCAATTCAACAATAAAAAGATGCATTTTGTTTGCGCCTTCCATATAAAGTTGATCGGTAATGAAATCGGTATCCCTCTTTGTTTTCTACAATATATGAGTACAAACGGTTTCGCCCACAATAATAGAACAATTATGTATTTCTTTCTGCATTGTTTGAACCTGGGATGCTACAATCTCGCATTCTACGCACCTGTAAGTCCCCTTTTATTTGATATCTTAGTTTGAGCAATTATTATATTAAATGTACGTACCAACTTTGCCTGCTTTCAAAAATTTAGCCATGGTTATATTGATTTCTTGTGCGATTCTCTTTTCCTTATCTAAGAATGCTATAATCGTCATTAAGGGTCAAACCATTAAAAGTGTATGCTGATACTTTTGATATAATAGACAGAGGGGGGAAAGGTAAAAGTTTCAGCGGATTCTCTCTGTAGTCTAGGCAGGATCATGCAAGAATAGGAAGGGACGTACCATAATCCGCGAACTGTTGCCAGTGTCAGCTTACAGGAACCTCCACCTAGCGGTCTCTCTCCTCTTGAGAATCTCCACCGACAGTTTTTTGGAGGGAACTTTTTACATAAAGGAAAGGGCTAATCTCCAGAAAAAAAATATATATATATATGTGTGGATGTAAAAAGGTATGGATGTTTAAGGTAGTCATCTAATATGGTTCAAACTAGAAAAAGCAAGGTGGAACGGAACAGTAGAGCTTTGATATGTGAATGGCATTTAATGCCCTTATTACTTATATTTTTAAAATGACAATGTTATCAAGAAAGGAAGATTGTGTAGTTCCTTTTTATTAGTTTTCTTTTGAATTCTTTGTCAAGTATCATAGGTTCAAATCAAGTCACATATGAATAATAATAGTGCTACGGAGGCAACATCAAGGGTGCAGATACGGCCTTATTATGATCCTGATTCATTCAATGCTGGGTACAGCGCTGTTTTCAAGCCTGATGAAGGTGTAGTAGATCCGCATGGGTACACCATTGCTTCTAAACTAAATGTCATCAACTCATCTCCCACTACAAAGAGAATGGCTAATGCATTGTTTAAAAGATCGCCAATAAACAAATTGTCAAATTCAATAAACGATGGACTTCCACTTAAAGGAAGTAACGGGGAAATAACTGGTTTGAATAATTTTGAATGGGTGGAATTGATTAATCTTCAGAAATGGCGAAAAATATTTGAACAGCTACTGGATATGTTTCTCAAAAAGTACTTTCAATTACTCATCCAACAACCCTTTGATGTAGCGAGATTACTTACTCAAGTGGGCGAGTTTCAAATATCTAAACCTGCAGTTGACAATAGCAAACCTTCACCACCAATAATCTTGCGGGATGAGGAACGAGGTGTTGCAGTGGAAGGAGAAGAAGATTATGGTTACGATGAGGAAGAAATCGATTTCTTTCCTATAGAAAGAAAGATGGCGGAAGCAAATTCCACTGAGCCTACTACTGTTGAAGAAACTGACCGCTCGCATCCTGAAGTCACTGATAGTTCTTTGATTATCACACCTCAGTCCCTACATACAATTGACGTAATCAACGCCCTATTTGACCAGGAAGGGATTCGTGGTTTATGGAAAGCCAACAATACAACATTCATTTACAATTTCCTTTCTCTAAGTATTGATACCTGGTTCACAGGCTTACTTTCGTCCTTTTTGGGTGTTCCTGACCCTTACTTTATGGAGGTGATCAACTCTTCCGATATCTCTAAATCTTTCTTGCTAGCCCTGAGTGCAGGGGTATTTACAGGTATCATACTGCTACCGGTGGATTTGATAAGAACAAGATTGATAGTTACATCATTTAAAAGAAAGAAGAATTCCAAGGCAAAGAGTAAAATTACGAATCCTAGAAGCTTGAGACAGTTGATCAGATGCTGGTCATGGCGTAGGAACGGTGTTTCAATTCCTTTAGATATGTGGTGCTTAACAGTTCTTCAATCTGTCAATAATAGCTTTTTCAACAAATTATTTGACTTAGTTATTTACAACCAATTCCATATCGAAAAGTATTCTCAAACTGTCACATATAATACAATGAAGTTTTTTTCTAAATCCCTTGAACTGTTCATTAAACTTCCGGTGGAAAATCTATTACGTCGCTGTCAATTAAACTACTTACTGAACGATCAACGATTATTATTCAAAGTAGATTCCACTGAATTGATAGTAAAACCAAAAAAATATAACGGTATATGGGATATAATAAGAAACAATTCTGAAACAAATAGGCGCCAACTCTGGAACGGTTGGAAGGTTGGTGTAATTAGTTTAATTTGCGGATATGGGTTACAAATGATGAACAAAGTCGATATCGACATGGAACAAGAGAAGTTCTGAATTTGCATTTGGTGTTACCATAATGTTCTTTTGCGTATATCTGTGGTGCTCGAATAGTCCTTCCCATAATTTTGTGTTTAATATACCTCCACTACTTGTCTATATCCAAAGGTTAAACAATATAGGAAAAATAAATACTCGTGTATACCTATATAAGTTTTGTGTTCATACACTAGCATTACTCTCATTTTTTTTTGCACTTTTCAGTATGTCGCTTTGCTCAATCAAATATTCACCTAAAACACGTAAGGGATCTTCTGGTTGTTGCACGGCTATGAGCCTCATACCGGCTAAAAGATGCGGCGTCACATTGGCATTCAGATATTTTCTAGTTTGTGAACCACCTACTGTGGCTGCAAGGTTAATATTTTCTAAGTTCGATATTTTTGATTCTGTTGACTCTTCAATGATTGAATTTGTGTCGATTGCTTCTTCTAGTTTTATACTTTGTCCAATACTCTTGACGTTTTTCAAATCCATTGCTGCAGATGATGATGTACTTCCCATTTCTAAATGTCCAGATTTGTCACTGTGATTACTATTTATATCGAAAGGTCCACTATCATGATTATTGTGACCTTTACTCTCTGCACTTTGATTTTGTTCTACTTGAATATCATTGTTACTTGAGGTATCCTTTACCATAGGAATCGTAGTTTCATTATATTGAGAACTATCGCAATTTTCGTTCATTGCAGAGGCTACTATAATACTCTTGTGAATTGGTTTATCACAAAGCTTTTTTTGTTTGAATCACCACTTACTTTACTTTTTTTAGCGATTTTTATTGTCCACAAGATACTCGAAAACAACTTTATACAACAGTAAACATTGGAAGAAAGAAGCAGCAGCAGACATATCGCTGAAAGTACATTTAAATAAGCTATTCATTGCCTTTCTAGCGGGATTTATTGTTACTTATTTTTCTTTTTTCTTTATAAATTGAAGCCAAGCCGTGAAAGGCATTCAACTAGAAGACTATATTACGACGACCCCAGATTTATAAAATGGACAACAGTGAAGATCCATTTCAACAGGTTGTTAAAGACACCAAAGAGCAATTGAATCGCATAAATAATTACATAACCCGTCATAGTACTGCTGGTGACGACGACCAAGAAGATGAAATACAAGATATCCTAAAGGATGTTGAGGAAACGATAGTGGATTTGGATAGAAGTATAATTGTAATGAAAAGGGATGAAAATGATGATGTAAATGATAGAGAAGCCCAAGTGAAAGATATAAAGCAACAGCTTGACGCTTTAAAGTTGCGTTTTGATCGAAGGATACAAGAATCTAAACAAACAACTATTTCTCTAGAAGAGACAGTAGAAAATTCAACCGTATCGAACGGTAGGGCTGAAAATAATGACGGTGGTATGTCTAACCCATTTCAAGAACAAATGTTAAAGGAGCAAGATGTCCATTTAGATGGTATCCATAAGACAATGCAGAATTTACATATGCAAGCTCAAACAATGGGGGATGAGTTGGAAAATCAGGGACAATTATTGGACAATATGGATGAAGGTATGGACACTGTTGTGAATAAATTAGCTAGAGGCCGTAGACAATTAGAATGGGTCTACGAAAAAAATAAAGAAAAATATGACGATTGTTGTATAGGACTACTCATTGTTGTCTTGATAATTTTATTAGTTTTGGCATTTATAGCTTAGAAGGGCAAAGTTACCATATTGAAATGCTTCATTTACAAATATAATAAATATATGTAAAATATAGACACTCTGGGTATATAAATGATACAAATCGTAATGCTACATGAGTTTGGAAGTAATATATAAGTTGAATTTTAATCCATCAACAACTAGGACACATTTTTCGGTACAAAGTGAAGAAATTCTGAACCAACATCGAACATACTATTTTTTCTTTTTACTCTTTTGTAAACTTCTAAATGCAGCTGAGGCACCTCTGCTAGCGATCTCCCTATCAAAATTTGTCTGGCTGTTATTGAGGGTATGCAACACCTCATATCTGCTGCTACTAATCACCATGTTAGAAGGTGCACAATATTTCTCTCTCATAGCTGTAAATTCCATAGGTGGAAGTGGTGGCGATGGTGTAGATTGTCGATATCCCGTTGTTTTGATTTGAGACTTGGTTGTAGGAGATAAAGTAGAGAACGTGGATGGACTCTGCTTCTTCGATGTTGCAAGATTATGTTTGTTGTTTGTTAGATTAGCAGAAGGCCGATGGTTGGGAACTGGCACGGTACTATTATTAAACGTATTGACAGCAGGAGCACTATTTGGTACCCCTCCATTCGTTTTTTTTGAAGTTCTACTTAAGTTATTGCCTGACAAAACCCTAGGTTGTTTGAAGGAAGGAGCAGAATTTGCAGTAGGCTTGTTTTTAACACTATTAGGTATGTGAAAAGGTATTTCTTCCCCGATATTCTTATTTTGCGATACATTATTCTGGATCTCGTGTTTTGAATTGTGATTGGGTGGCGCTACAATATTACCTATACTAGCTGTATGTTCTTTTCTTGAGATGGATGGGGATGATGATGTTTCAGTAGATACTTTGCTATCAAAGGAAACATTACTGATTCTATCAAGAATTTGCTTTTCCTCTAGGAGTTGTCTTGCTCTGAAAAAGCAATCTACCCAATTTTCGTTGTTGTTTACTGTCAAAGATTTAACAGCATTAAATGGTATTTTAGATAACAATGAATATGATGGTAGTGAGATAAACCATAACTTTTTTTTGTATTTCTCTAGGATTAAGAATCCTTTTCTTGTCAATTCGTTGAATTCAAAATCGTACATAGACAAGTCTGTATCTTCTATATTAGCCATTTGGTGTTCTTCATTTTGTCGACTTTCATTTTCTTCCATGTCTGTATTTTTGTAACTTAGCATTCCATTTTTTTTTAGAGTTAATAGCTGTAAAAACAGCTCAGAAATCTTTAGTTCCTCCTTATGTTGAGAAACTAGTGATGTTATTAAGTCATTATCAATCTTATTGTAGCTGTTCAAGGACATGGCAGGTCCTTCATGCTCATACGGAATTCCATAAATAAAGACATAGTCTTGTTTCAAGATATGGATATCAGTATTACTGTTTCCATCCAGCGTTTGCATTGCATCCTGGTGCTGTGTCTCTATTGATGATTCTAATAGAGCTGCTGATGCTGGTACTGATGCTGATGCTGATGCTGATGCTGATGAAAACTGTGGCGGTATCGGTGGTGTTCGCGAAGGCGGATTAACAGGTTTTGATGGCGGATTAGCAGATTTTGATGGTGGAGTTGACATATTTCTCATGTTAACATTGACTACCGGTACTTTAGGAGGAATTCTATTTGGGACGACCGGTTGCATTCGCTTGGCCTGATTAGATTGTGAATTTTGCGGCGAATTAACATTCGGGGCAGAATGTGCCCGTGTAGAAGTTGATATGTTGCTATCACTAGCAGTAATCATTGTAGGACCGGCGGACGGGACGGTACCTAAATCATCTTTACCTGTTGAAATACCAAGCCTTTTCCTCCATACTACGATGCTGCTAGTAGTGTTGGAAATTTTCGTTGGTTTTTTACGTTTTTGTTTAGTGATTTGTATACTTCGTGCTGGGGTATCAATTATATGTAATTGTCTAGAGGGTAGTATATTCTGTGGTGAATTAGGGAGCGTCCCAGAAGTCTGTGGTATTGATTGTCCTTGCGAATTTTGCCAAATACCTCTCCATATCTTAGCTTTATCATTCCAGTCTATCTTGGAAAAATATGAGTGTCTTTTTATCAGTTTGAGAGAAATTCTCTCATTGACCCCTACCACCAAAATTTTTTGCACCAAGTTTATTACTAGAGGATTCACTGATGACACGCTAATATTGATGCGGTTGTTGGGACCCCATGGATAATCTAATGCTACAATTTTTTCAAAGGTTTTCAACTCATTTTCCCCTCTAAAAGGCGGATGTCCTTGAACGAACTGAAATATCATACAACCTAAAGCCCATATATCTGAGCCATAACCGCATTGATTATATAAAAGCAGTTCTGGAGAAACATACTCAGCAGTTCCCACAAAAGAAGCGCAATTTTGATTGTCATTTGGGCAGTTGTCATCAGATTTATATTTCGTCGAATCATCGCTCAAACCAGAGTCTATGGTGGCAGCGGCACCAAAATCAGTGATCATAAGTCTACCGTCTCTATCCAAAAGAACATTCTCTGGCTTCAGATCTCTATGAATGATGCCGTGTGAATGAATAAATTCTAATGCGTCGATTAATTGAACGGTGAAGTGGCGCGTCCATACGTCATTAAACGTACCCATTCTGTGCAATAAGGAAAGTAATTCTCCACCTGGGGCAAAATCTAAAACAAAATAAAGATTCTCCTCATCGTGAAAAGTGTAATATAGTTTGATTATGCCAGCATGATGCTTTTGCGCCAGCAAATTCATGGTATTCTTTTCAATAGTAACATATTTCACCTTAGCTTCTTTGATTATGTGCTTCTTTGAACAAACTTTAATGGCGTAGGTTTTATTCGGGCTTTTTTTATCCAAAGCTTTAAACACAGTGGAGTAAGAGCCATGGCCCAGTTCTTCTTTAAATATGAAATCGTGCGGAGACCTTTTCCTAGACGTCATATGTCATATCAATATACCGCACAAACACTCTTTAAATCTCCACTCAGTTATTTTTAGCCTCCCGTTAGATAAGAAGTGGAGGGAATGCTTGCTTGCTTGGGTTCAGCTTCAGCTATTACTATTCCCTTTCTTCACACTTTCAGAATCAATCGGTATATTTATTTGCTGCTTCTTTACTTCATGAAAACCCCTTCGTTATAGAAAAATCACCGCGCGGGTAAGCGTGGAGATCGTTTTGATCTATTGTTACCACTATTATGCGGTATTAACTGTGAGTTACGAAGCTATTCTGTTGTCATTTCCAGTACCGTATCTGGCATTAATACATGTGCTCTAAATTACTAATCCCTAAACCTTACTCTTAGTATATACGGGATTTGAAAGATTACCAGGATACTTTCCCCTTTTCGGTGATACTCGAGTCATTTCTTTTTCTAAAATTTTTCAAAACCCACCTCATCTCATCTTGGGTTAAGCGTAATTAGAAGTAACTTTGATAATGTAGAAGTTACGACTGTTTCAAGAATCTATTCGGAGATTTTTCACAAGTTTAACTATGTCAGAATTGCATTCTTTGCTGACCTTCCCAGAGAGGCCTATTTCTCAGAGTTACTATTTGCCAAAATTGCAACATTTCTTAAAATCAGGTATACCAGCTACATATACTTTAGAGCAGGTTGCTGCCTTTGAGCGTGAAGAAAAGAGCGAGTGCGAGGGTGAAGAGTGCAATGCTGATAATAGCACTTCAAACACAACTCCATTGCACATCTTGGCAAGGTCCTTACCCTTGGATATTAAGAATGAAGAACTGCAAGTGGTGATGAATATGATGAATATTCTTTTCGAGTATGGTGCTGGATGGAACTTCATTGACTATGAGGACAAAACAGTTGGCGATTTGATTTTGGAAAGAAATCAAAGTAGGGAAAGCCCTCTTTATAAACGTCTTGTAGAAGCTGGTGTCTCTGCGGAATTACTGTTGAGGAAGCTCAATGGCGGCGACGTCGAATTCTTGGATACAGATGAACCAGAGGATATTAGCTCAGAAGAGGCCATCCAAATGGTATCTGGTGGTGAGAAACAAGAGCCAGTTGTTAGTGATGATAATGACGCTACCGCAGCAAATCAACAAGTGTACTTGAAGACAAAACTAGAGTACAAAAACGATGCCCTTATCACAAAAGAAAACAAGGACGGTGTAATGATGGATTGGGAAACCAAGATTATGGAAATTGCTTCCGAAACCCTATTTCCCGACCTCAAGGCTACTAGCTCTGCCACAGTTTTAAACATTGGCTTTGGGATGGGGATCATCGATACATTTATCCAAGCTCAAAAGCCTTTTCGTCATTATATTTGTGAAGCGCATCCAGATGTTTTGGCCAAGATGAGAAAGGATGGATGGTATGAAAAAGATAATGTGATTATTTTGGAGGGAAGATGGCAAGACACCTTAAATAAATTACTAGATGAAGGTGACGTTTTTTTTGATGGTATATATTACGATACATTCAGTGAACACTACCAAGACATGTTAGACTTATACGATGTTGTAGTAGGTTTAATTAAACCAGAAGGAGTTTTTTCTTTCTTTAATGGACTGGGCGCCGACAGATCGTTGTGTTACGATGTATACAAAGAAATTGTTGAGATTGATGTTGCTAATTATGGCATGAAATGTGATTACACCAAGTACTCTCTGGACGAACAGCTGCCAGATTGGAATGACGTTAAGCGGTCATACTTTAACTGTAACTATTATTATCATCCACGTATAACATTTGTTTAACTATACTATAAATTAGAATATATTATGGCATAAAACCCGTTCACACACTAGCTATGGCATTAAAAATCGGAAGGTAAACCTATATACGAGCATAACGTAATGTATATATGACTGCGCAGTAGCGCTACATATATGTGTTTAAATGTGCCTGGCAAGAACTCAATTTAAAATGCTTTTTTTTCTCTTCTTCTTTGGTTGTAAAGAGGCCAACTTTTCCTCTTTGAATGACTCTTGGATGTCTTTTTCGATACAACGAGCTTTGTTGAGACTGTTCATGTTTACCGCAAGAATATTTAGAATCTCCTTATCGTCAATCACAATCTTCGTATTGTTTGTTCGCGTCTCAGTGGTTTCTAGACGATCCTTGTGCTTCTCCTGACTAACCTTCTCTTGAAACCTTTCTTCTATCCACTTAGACTTTTTTTCTGATTCTCCTTCTCCAAAAAATGCATTTGCTCTTTTTCTCAGCCTAGACTTCACGTCATATTCCCAGTTCTTGGTAGAGTTTATCTCTCTCCATCTCCTTTTCCTTACATTATTAATCTCCTTCTTTAAAGAGTTCAACTCGTCCTCCGTCAATCTTGCTCTCGCAAATTTTAAAACCACACTCCGTTTACTCTGTACTTCCTCTGGAGATGGTATATCGAAAGTGTAAGAAATGGACTCGCTGTTTACTTTTGTACTGGCTTCCTGTGCAGTAGTAGTGTCGATAGAAGACCTTTTAACACGACGGACACGTTTAGCTTTAGTAACACATCTGCCTGATGGAGGGACTAGTCCATCCAGGTTCAGTACTTGTCTTGGTGTCTTTTTCAAATATTTTACATTTTCATCTTCATACTGGTAGTTTTTAACATCAGAAGCAGTAATTTCGGGCAAAATCTTAGTGATGGTGGAGGAAAGAATGTCGGTAATATTACTGCCTAGGTCTACTGATTCATTCTTTATTTCTGGAATTTTGGTTTTCACCAAATTTTGAACTAAATTTATGACGCTAACTTCAGGTTTGATTTGTGGCCGTTTCAATGGAAATATAATTGGAATTTTTGATTTTACTTCATTTAATGGTTCATCAGATATATCGATCAATTTTGGTTTCTCAACAACAGTATTCTTATCATCAATTCCATTAGCCGTAGTTCGAACTGCGCCAGGATGCAATGTAGGGTTACCGTTTTCAACTTTCTCAGTCAACTCGCTTGCATCGTCATTCATATTGTTGTCAATTATTTTGCTGGGAGATTTTTCATTAATTTTTTCTGGACGAGAAGTTTCGATTGGGATCATATTCTTCGCCTCTAAATTCATATCCGTTTTTTGTTCAGTTGGAGTAAGTTCTTCGGTCGCCTTGGTACCAATAACCTCTTTAACTTTCTGTACAATTTCAGTGTCTTCGGTTGTCTCAACAGGATCGTTATCAACAGCGCGTGGTGTAGCTTCCAACTTGTCTGATCTTTTGGTAAGTTCTGAATTATCTTGTTCTGGCTCCGTAATTAAGGCCTTTTTAGGAGCAGGAAGGATATCGGTATCGCTAACTTCTATCTTAATTGGGGTAGAGAAGTCCTTAACTGATTTTCCAGCAATTTTAGAATTAGTATAGGGATCAGGGATGGTTTTATCAGGTGGTGGATAACTGGTGGTTTCCTTCCCCATAATCCCTGTGTTTTCTGTTTGTTGTTTTACTCGAGACGTGTTGAAAATAGGAATCATCCTTAATGGATTTTTCCTTTGAGGTGAAGCAATTGCTAACCCCGGAGCCGTTTTCCCAGGCTTAGAGGTACGCATGCTGTTCTTCCTTGCTTGTAAAGCAGCCTTGATAACTGTGGACTTGGCATGTTGAATAATGGTCACCAATCGTTTCCTTGCTTCTTCAGGCGTGGCACCGGCAGCAGTTTGAGATTTTGCAGCGGCTTTTAGTGTATTTATAATCGGTACTAAT
Organism: Saccharomyces mikatae IFO 1815; assembly: GCF_947241705.1. Lineage (NCBI taxonomy): Eukaryota > Fungi > Ascomycota > Saccharomycetes > Saccharomycetales > Saccharomycetaceae > Saccharomyces > Saccharomyces mikatae. Next base: position 1,352,218 of record NC_079259.1, on the reverse strand, counting down.
ATGGCTGGAATAATACTGTTTCTAGCAGTTAGCATACCTTCCTTGGAAACACGAAAAGTGCTATTGTTCCTTTTTCTGTATTTTTTGATATTTGGTATTCTTTTTCTTCTTGCTACAGGTAGAGCAAATGGTGGTTGGGATGGAATAGTCCAGGGAGGATGAAAAGAGATTTTTTCCTTATGCACGACGGTTTTTAAATGTGTATCATAACTTTGAGATGTAGATGAATCTGACAGAGGCCATTCGTGATCTTCACTCTTTGGTCTCGATAGAATCCTACGGACACCATCCGGTGATTTATGTAATCCAATGGATGATAAAGAACCCTCAATATCATTTAGACGGTGTCTTGCACTTGGCTGAACATTATCTTTAACAAAATTGAACAAAGGAATCTTTTTCAATGCAGATGAAGGTATCTTTACTTTCTTTTCCTTTTTCTTTCTTTCCTTTTTCACTTTTCTTGGTTTTTCTGCCTCCTGTGATCGTTTTAATAACTCTTCCGGAGTCCATCTTCTATAAGGTTTCTTTGGTCTACCACTTTTGGTTAATCTTAAATCTGGAGGATAAGGTGGGCCGCGTTCGACAATTCTTTTCAGTTCTTCTTGTTCTTCAGCTAATCTCTGCTTTTCTATTTTCTTTCTATTTTTCCTTTCTTCTCTGGCAGCTTGACGTTCGAGTTTCTCCCTTTCTTTCAATTCTTTATTTTTAGCCCATCTTTTCTTTCTAGCCACGGATGCAGCCTCGTTGGCAACAGAAATGTATTTTTTACGCAGCTTTTTTTCTAAAGATATTTCTGATTTGGAAGGCTTCTTTAGTTTTGGAGTGACCTTAGCCTTTTCCATGCTCGACACATCTTTAGAAGCTTTTTTTGAAGCTTTTCTACTTGATGCTGATGCCTTTTTTTCGGATTTGCTCAAACTTTTATGTACTGATTTCTTTTCAATCCCAGAAAGATTGTCATGCGGCAGTAGATCGGAAACGCTAAGATCACCTAGACCACGATTAAAATCTTCAACAATATTATCATCGAAATCTGCATCATTTTGATTTTGAAAAACCATAGCCATCGCATTTTGCATTATTTGATTTATGTCAAGAGCATCATCATTAGTTGTGTTAGCATCCGAAGTGGTATATTGGTTTTGGACAGACGGAACAAGACCAGATTCGGTTTCCGATTTGGTATCCTCGGCGGTGGTAGAAGTTGGAGTTTCTTTTAATGATGTATTGACCACTTGGTTAACCATATCGGCTAATATTCTGGAAAACTCATCGTCTTCATAAGTTTCTTGAGGTTTGTTACTTTCTTTCATAGGTTTCTTCTTCTTCTTCTTCTTTGAAGCTGATTCAGATAAAGACGATTTGTTAGTTGTAGATGCCGGTTTAGAAGTCTTAATTTTTGTCCTCTTCTTCTCCTGAGGAGGCCTCTTTTTGGGTTTAAAAGCCTGTAACATAGCTAATGGAATATCATCAGCAGTTGGTTTTCGTGTCACCTCAACTGCCTTCGTAGAGGATGCAGGTTCCATCGATTGTTCTTGTGAAGCATCTTCGGATGGCGCAGAGCTTAGTAGTTCGTTTTCAAATGCTTTCAATGTCGCTTCCACTAAGGCCTGTGCTTCCACATCCTCGCTGCTTGCATCAATGTGAGAATGATCTTGAACTTCAGCTGTTTGTTTAATTGAGTCTATCCCAGCATCTTCATTTTCATTGATTAGATTATCCAATATATTACTGAAATCAAGTTCATTTTCGTTGCTAACTGATTTATTTTGTTTATCTTTATTACGATCTTTGGTATGCTTTTTTGAATGATTTGAGGACTTGCTCTTCTTTGAAGATTTGTCCTTTGACAACTCTTTATTCTTGGATTTATCCTTTCTCTTTTTCTTCGAAGATTTCTTGCCGGGCGATTTCTCACTTGGAGCAGCATGCTCACGTTTATGGTGTTCTTTCTCTTCATCGACATTTGTGCTTAGTTCCTGCAGGGACTCTAAGATAGCCATCCTCAAATTCTCATCATCTTGGTCAAGTGGGTCATCGGTACGCTGGGAGGGATGATGATGACTAGTGCTGACTCGCCTTTCTGTATTCTCCCGTAACTGATCTCCATCCGCTTGTAAAATTTCCTGCTGTAGAATATGTGCCCATTCTTGTTGTTGTTCTTTTTCATTATTATCATCCATCGTATCCGATGTTACACGTTCCGATTCATTTTCTAGATGACTCTCTGGTTTATTATCCCGGTGATTTTCAATATCTTGAACTGCATTTGCAACGACAGATACTAGCTCATCTTCTTCGTCAACAAAATCCGGTAGTTCAATATTTTCATCAGGATGATCATGCATATCCTGGCTATTATCTGGGTGTTTTGATTTTACGTTCTCACTAGGTGAACTTACTTTGTTAAAATTTTCTTCTTTCTGTTCTTGTCCTGGTTCTTGTAATTCATCTTCCTCTTGCCTTTCTTGATTATGCGAGCTTAGCAAATTCCCCACGAGTTCATTAAAGTTTATTTCTCCATTATCCTCATCATAAGCCATGGCAAAATATGATACTATGCTTTGAGGCCTTGCTGGTATTTTTCCTGAAAAATAAAAGATAAAGGTGAATGAATCGCTTCGAATGAAAAGGCTTTCCTCTTATAGTCCTATTATTGCCAATAATTATATATTCTTTGTTTACTAGTTATTATTTATTGTTTTCAGAATTATATGACCTTTATTTGTTATATACCATCGGCAATTAATCTTGAAAAAGAAACTCCATACGTCAAAAATGATAACTTACATGAAAATATGACAGTGGTATGAAGATTAATAATGACCTGCCAGCGGTGCAATCACCTATCTTCCTTAATATAGTAGTGCGAAAAGTAACTTTGTATGCTAGAAAATATTATATAGTATACAGCAGTACATTCAAAAACCCTTAACTTGTCATTACCTTACGTGTTTTAATATTGTCTCCATTTAATATTGTCTCCATTTAATATTTAATATTGTCTCCATTTAATATTGTTTCCATTTATTTGTTCATTGATTTTTGCCTAGCGGCTTTCAATATGATATCCTCATTATATCCCTTGTTGTATTTATTCAAAACTGTGACCCAAAATTGTCACTATAAAAATTCAGATATTGTTGCGTTTCTCTTAAGTGATTTTTGTCTAGATATTCTGGATTGAGTTGTGATTGTAATATTTGTGAAATTTTGGTGTTTGTTTGGTGTGAGCTACCACGATTGCTTTGTGCAGATATGATGGGATAAGACATCGCATCTTCATTCAAACTATATGAAGACTGTTCAATATCTAGTGGCATGAAGGTAGGAGTATCTTGCAGTTGTTCCTGTTGATTTGTGAAGCTATTTATATCGATCATGATATTTTTCATTTGCTCACCGTAGAACATAATTTCCGCGGAGGATTCAGATGAGCTAGAAGGGACGGGCTCGAGAAGATGTGAATCGAAGGGTGAGAAAATCGTGACAGATGAAACTTCATCTGGTGTCACTTGTTTATTGTTTTCTATAGTTACCCCTGTCGATGGTGTTGCCGTTTTCGTAGTTTTCGTTGCTGGTATCAATTCAGAGCTTTGTTGCTGCTTTCTCTTGATGTATTTTCTTTTCCTCTTAGGTACGTCAACATTGAAGTTTTCTGAGTTTAACATCAATTTATTATTGCCATACTTGGATATAATGTCACTGCCTGAACTATTGTTAGCCACTATGGTCATGGCCTCTACGGCATCTTTATTGAAAAGCACCTTTGGTTCCACTACACTTTGAGAAGTGGAAATGAATCGAGAATGACCATTAGACGTTTTGATCTTTCTTAATTTGCCACATCTTTTTTCATTCTTTTTAGTGTATCCTTGTGGCAAAGCTTTACAATCGCCAGATTCGATGTGAGACTCCACGAAATTCTCAATGGTAGAGAAGTATTCGCCACATTGAGCACAATGACCGGATGACTTGTTACGATCCTGTGGTCTGACACCCTTCGGGTACAACACGTGCCTTGCTTTTAAGTGAGTTTTATAAGTATCACGTCTGCTAAAACCGCCGGAATTATGGCATCTAAGATCCGGAGGAGTAGCATTATTGAAAAAGGGGCAGTGATATGCTTTTTCGATGGCATGCTTCTTAATATGTCTCGTTAGATATCCTCTAATCCTGAAGGTAGCGTCGCAATAGTGACAGATGAACTCCTCTTCACCGTTGTCCAAGATTTTCGTGGAATGCTCTGGCGTGGAACCTGATGAGCTTAGAGGAGAGCTTGTCACATCTTGAGATACCTTCATCGGGGCCCCGTTGGCCTTTTCCGGCATAGACCCTAGTAGGGACTTGACATTTACTTCGCCTTTTATGCGATTCTCTGGAGACAGTGTCATCGATATTGGCGTGTTCAAATCACTGACATCCATGGAGCAGGGAATGACAGAGCTCCCTCCGTTAAGTGAACTGTCTATATTGTTCAACTCAGGAAACAAACTTGTTGTAGTTTTCATCCCATCTTCTTCACCTTCGTGTTCTTCCTTCACAACACTTTCAGAAGAAAAATGCTGACTTAGATCTGGTTTGGATATAACAACTCCGCTAACAAGCTGCTTGAAGAACGCATACATTTTGCCTGGAATGGCTTTAATGTGCTTCTGTGGAAACAGTAGCGTAGTGGACGGCATGATGAAATTGATGTGTGTAGGCGATGTAGTTTGCCTATCTGTTCAAGCCTGAAATTGTAAATCTGGTTCAAATCGCTGAGTCCTTCTGGTTTTATGCAAGAGTCAGCCTAGTTTTTTTTTTCGCTTGGTAAAATGGGAAAAAGCAACAAGAAAAACCGTTGTTAGCGATAATCTCGACCTCATGCACACAATACATCCGTTGTGTATACAATACATATATAACATGCATACATATGTAGAGTCTTATATATCATCAATTATTTACAATGGTAAGTGGAGATAAGCTTACTAGAATTATCACTTCCGGAAATGGTAGTGCCATGGTGTATTTGGTGGGAAGTCAGTAGGCACCTTCATTTCCATTGGAAACCGCTTGCCTTTCTCGGAAGCATTGGCGACCTCGAAAAGACGAGGGCTGAGTTCCTCTAAAAGGGTCATGGCATTCTGAATACTCTTGTATTGCAATTCTAGCTGCGAATTTCTGCGCTCCCGTTGTTGCTGCTGGTAAATAGACCAACACTTCTCGATGGTCTGATGTTTGATAAGGTCCTCTCGCGCCAGTTTCAGCAGTTTAGGTTGCTTCCTGCTTGCAGACATTACACTCAGCTGTGTGACGACCCTTTGCGCCAAGGGAGACAATGAACTTTTGCTCTTTGTTCTCTTATTTCTGACGAAGACCGTAGTTCCGGACATCCGTTCTACGACGGTCCTGCATGGATTTTTAAATGTTTGTGCCAGCATTCTTCTTCTACTCCTGTTGCTGGTATATTTCAGTTTTTATATTCTGATTATGTCTGCTTATACTTGCTGTTTCCTCCATATAAGCCCAAACGTCCCGATCTTATTTCTTGTCGTGAATTTGTCGCGAAACACGAAAATCACTGCGCACGTATTGCTCAGCCGCGCTTGTTTCACAATAAGGATAATTTGAAGGGACAAAGGTGAAGAGCCAAAGAGCAGACGTTATATGTTGTGCACATAAGTCACGGCAGAGTATAGTTTTTATACCAGTGACAACGAAAGAAAAATCAAAAACAATTCAAATGGACAGTGGTCATAGCGGTGAAAATAAGAAGGCATACAAGGAAATGGCGACCCCGCTGCCTGCAGATCCGCCTTCTTACGAAGAAACGATGAAGAACGACAAGGAAGAGGTGGAAGCGGACAAAGCGGGCCCTTCTGATCATGGAGACAGCTTTGTGAGACCTGTATACACTCATCATCCGCATCCTAGGTCCCACAAGGGATATCCTGGTGCGCAGACTCTCACGTATGCTTCCCGCTAGGCGGTATAGATATATAAGCGTAAGGGTGAATGTGCCGTGTTGAGGAAAATAAAAGCATAAAAACATACAAGCTGCTGCAGGGGTATCAAAGCGTTTCATATTATAGTATTTAGGATATTTATGTTTAAGTATTTAGAAAAATTACGAACTAATAGAATTTGTTGGGATAGCAGAATGGATTGAAGAAAAGGGAGAATAACGGTTCAGGTATGCGGCAGCTAGGCAATGACACAGGCCGGGTCCCAAAAAACACCCTTGATAATGTAGTTGTCCTTATTTTCTGTGTTGGTCTTATCTTTTGGAGCGGCAGTAATGGTAGATGGTTGCATGTCTGTTTGCTTAATGGAACTTCTTTAGCGTCTTGATCTATTCCGAGCAATGGTCTGCGTCTATATTCATAGTTTTTTTACAGTTGGTTTATATATGAGAATACTTTCCCATGTATTTCTTCTCTTGCAACCGTCAGATTCTCAAATTTATCACTAACGTAGGTTTCCATTACTTTTTTTTTTTTTTTTTTTTTTTTTTTTTTTTGATAATCATGTTTCATTTAACGTGTAATTTTCCTCTTTTGGTAATTACACGCCGTTTATGACAGAATTAAAGAAGAAATATATAGCCTGTCTGAAGCAAGGCGTGCCTTTTATCAACACTGAAACAAAATGTCTATGCGTATATGCGTGTACATAGAGAATGAAGACTAATTATAAAGCGTCACGTTGTGCACTTTTGTTTTATTTTAAAGTTCCTCGGATATAACACATCCTAGCCCCATAAATGCCTCTGTCAAGACCCTTTCGTACGCATAATTGGTGTTGAACCCGGATGCAATAAATTCCTTCCTGTGTTCGAGATCGTTTATGAATGGATCATTGTATACCGAACCCTTCAGCGTAAACCTTGGGTGCGTTTCTCTATCACCGTTAAACGGCGTAAAAGGCACAGCATCTTTTGGTCTTGCGTTTTGTGAATTCACATTTGAATTAAAGTATGGGTTGTTTTTTAGCACTCTGTTTAGCTCCTCCAGTTTCCTTCTAGCGGACGATTTTTTTAATTTCACCGTGTTCTTAACGCCTTCGATCGTTTCATTGACGTCCTGCGTAGACGTACTCAACCGATTGACAATTTCCTTTTTTGTCCATTCTTTGTTTATTCTTTCTTCCTCTTCAATCTGTTTTTCCAATAGCCGTTTCTTCAACTTCATTTCCTTTTCGAATTTCTGTCTTTGTTCAAAACTTTCTATCTCCGTTTTGCTTCTCTCTAAATTATTCATAATCAATTGTTTGTTCAACTCCTCGTAAGTACGCAGTTTTTCTTCGGTCTTTGCCACATCAATACCATGATCCAGCTTGTATATAATATCTTCCACTTCTTCCAAGTATTTGTTGAATTCTACAAGGTCACCGTTAAAGTCATCAATAGTCTTGTTGAACACATTAAAAACTCTTTTCCTGATGTCAACCTCCTTTTCAACCTCTACATCATCAAATATCTGAGTCTTGAATTTATTTTTTCTGAGAATCTTGTCACACCCTTTATAGGGACACTGGGCAGGACCCAGGCTGAATATTCGGTCCACGCATGACTCACAGATCCTATGGTAACATTCAGGATTCACCAAGAACTTTACATCAGGCGAAAGATATCTATCTGTTTTACAGATCGGACACATATCCTTGTTTTCCTCATACTCATCCATAAGCATCTTCCACTTGGTTACTCGTTGATGTTCTATATTAATTCGAGCCCTGAAACAAAACACACACAAATAATATTAAGCAGTGTCACTACGGAACTGATGACAAGTGTTATCCTGTTTGTCTCTGTTCTTTTGTATTTTCTCTTACTTTTACAAATAAAAACAATATATCCACGAGCAAAACGGCCCCAATTTTGATCGTTCTTTTTTTTTTTTCTCATTACATATATTGTAAAATGGCGATAGTAGTATAAATAAGTATCCAAACAACACAATAATCAAAGATATCTCTGTTTTGTTATAGCAATTTTGGAATCTTGTTAGAGTTCTTTCATTGAGGCACGGCAGAGATAGAACGGTTTTATATGAATGGCTTTGTCATGGAATATTCGACTCAAGCGTAAATCATGGTTTAGATTCGTCGTACCAATCATTGTTCTGGGTTTATTATGCTACGGTACATGGGCTTACTGTCATAAACTATGCTATGAGCAAGTCGACAAAAAACTCCATCACAGATCTGTCGCTGTTGGTCTCATATGCGTGGTATGTTTCCTAGACATAGTTGTGATTTTTATATGGTTTCAAATGGTTCTTTGGATCGGTCCAGGTATCCAACCGCAGGTAGCACCTTTTCTAATTGTTCCCGTAACTTCTAAAGAGTTGACTAGCGACGATTCCCAAAATGCTTCAGTAGAATACGACGCCGTGATTCCTCCAAAGTGTTACCAGTCCGACCCTAACGGATATCCGATATGGTGCAGTCCCTGCCAAAGTCTAAAAATGGAACGAAGTCATCACTCCTCAGAGTTAGGTCACTGTATTCCTCGGTTTGATCATTACTGTGTGTGGATAGGAACCATCATTGGTAGAGATAACTATAGACCCTTTGTTCAATTTACTGGTTATTTTTCAAGTCTTTTACTGATTATGTGGGTATCCATCTGCGTTTTTATAAGGAATATTACCCAACATCATCACAATCATAATTCTCCTTTAAATGCGAATGTCTTCTTGACGTTGGCTTTCGCCATCTTCGGATGGTTGTTCACCACAAGTATGTTAGCATCGAATATTTTTTACATGTGTCAGAACAAGACGTACTTAGAGGCAATCATGGATAGCAAAAGGAAAAACTTCGGAACAAGAAAGATATTTTGCTACTACTCGGAAGCCAACAAATTGCGGTTTGTGGTAGAGTTTGAGAGGACCGAGTTTCACTCCTTCTGGAGTAAAAAGACAATCTTCGCCAACATAAAGGACTTCATGGGTCCTAATATGCTGATGTGGTTAATCCCTTTTGGTAAGCCCTTATCGTTTTCATGCAAATCTAACGACAAAGGCCGTCCATTTCGAAGTGGTGAGAGAACTACCTTAGCGGAAATACTGGGCCCATACGAAGAGTTCCTTAGTGATTACACCATTCAGGCCATTGAAGACAAGATATCGAAGGGTAACTATTTGGCTACTTTGCGGGCTTCTGGCGATGTCATCAATCCTGATTAAATAAAACCTTGACTACTCATTGCAATGCATTAACGGAGACGGGTTATGCATCTTAATGTTCTGTATTATCTATGTATGTTAGTGTATTTTGTATGCGGAGGAAAGGGGAGATATACGTATTTTCTTCATCGCTCTTCCATAAAGAGTAAGTGATAAACAAGTTTAAAAAAATAAAGTGAGGTTCTAATTCGTGAGGAAACGAAAGGGAGAGTTTTGCACGAACATAGAAGGAGAAACAGATTTCTGGATCTTTGGTTAAATCAATAATGAATTACAAAGGTCTTGATCCAAAAACTCTGAAGGTCGGTCAATTAAGAAGAGTGTTGGTAGAGAATGGCGTTACATTCCCAGCAAATGCCAGAAAGCCTGCCTTAGTGAAGCTATTTGAAGAAAATGTGAGACAACGTTTGGAATCTTCGTCTAAGATTTCAAAGGCTAAGGATAGTATTCAGAGAGCTACGAAGTCGGAAGCAAAGAATACGGATCGCAAGAAGACCTTAAAGATTAAAAAGCTTGAAACAAGTTCTACTGAGAGCAAAACAGCTAGGATTGAAAATGTTGAAACAAAAAAGAGAGCCAGAGAACAAATTAGTACAGACAACATAGACAAGGCACAAGGCAAAGAGGAAAAGTCTCCTAAAAAGAAAAGGAAAAAGAGATCTAGTAAAGCCAGTAAAGCGTTGGGGTCTCCTTCAAAATCTAAGGTAGAAAAAGAAGAAACTTCTGTAACTTTAACTTCTGAAGTGAAAACTGAAGACAATAAAATGGATCCCTTGAATGTGAAGCTAACGACTGGAGAATGTACGAAACCAGAATTACCTAACTTGAAAGTTTCAAACGAATTTTTAGTTCAACTAAATAAAGAGTTAGCAAGTGCAGCCACCGAGAATTACGATCATTCAATAAAAACCAAGAAATTATCTTCTATTAGAGCGAAAAGAAAAGGATCTATTGACGCTTCAACTGAAACAGAGGCACGAAACAAAAGTGTGCTTATGGAGAATAATAATAAGGAAGTTCAAGATGAATTAAAGGCAGTAATGGAAAAACTAGTAAAAAATTCGCAAACTCCTGATAATGAAGACAAAAAGATTTCAAAGAAGTTATTGTCTAAGACAAATAAGCCAAGTCCAAAAGGTTATAGAAGATATTCTCTTGCAAATAAAACTAAAAGAGTTATAGATACTATGAGACCATTTGTTGCGCACGCACTCATTTGGCTATGGAATATTGCTCTTTACCTTTTGATTGTACTACCTCTTCTCTTTGGTCTTTGGTATCGGGAACAGAGGATTAGAATCGGATATTGCGGTCATGAAAAGTCCATGAAATCTCTTGCGCTCTCAGCTTTTCCCCAGACTGAAAGGGTAGATGAATTCTTAAAATATTATCGACCAGATTGCCTGCAGTGTCCTAAACATGGAAAATGTTCTTCTTTTATGAATGTTGAGTGTGAATCGGGCTATGAGCTTAGAAGCTCCATTCTAGAAACTTACGGTATCTTTCCATTTCCCAAATACTGTGCCAAAGACGAAAGTAAAGAAAAGGAGGTTGATGAACTGGTTTGGAAAGTAAGCGAATTATTAAGAAAGAAGAACGCACGGATTGATTGTGGTGAAGGGAAAAACCTTTTCGAGAGTGGTGAAACAGGGACCAAGTTATACGATATATTTTCCCATTCAAGACCGTCATGGGAAAACCAAAGGGAATTTAATGAACATTGGAAAAATGTTCTTGAGATACTGAAAAGTAAAGAGGAAATTGTTTGGTTACCTTTAGACCATAGAACAGATGGAAAAGCCGGGCGTTTCGAATCAAACGATACTGACTATGTTTTTCGTTCAAATTCCAAGAAGTGGGTAAAGTTACAATGCCATTTGGAAACAAGTATTCAGGATTTTATAAAAAAATATGGTGGTCCTATATTGGCCATTTTAGGCGTTCTTTTTATCATCAAGAAAATACAATCAACTCTTGATGATTACGTCCAAGCAGAACAGATAATTGAAAAGATGGTGAAAGAAGCCATTGATAAGTTGAAAAGCGTAAAGAAAAACGAAGACGAGCAACCTTTTTTAACAACAGTACAACTAAGAACTATTCTGTTGAGAGATATATCCAGTATAAAGGAACAGAATAGTTTATGGGCCCAAACTAAGAATAAAATTATAAAAGAACAATCCGAGAATATAGAATTATATCTTCTTGAAGAAAATGGAGAGATCATGACATGTTGGGAATGGAAAGAGTGATTGTTGTTTTGCTCTTTAAACGACGAGTTTTTTTATTTTATTCTTTAATTTTTAAGTTTTCAATGTATTATAAGACATTAATTTTGTAATTTGTTCCCATAGATTTTTTCTTTTCTTCTTTGAAGGATGGATTTTTAGCAGTCTTTCTGTAGATTATTTTAACCACTACATAGTTAATGTAGCTTTCTAAGCTGATTTTGTACCTCGCTACTCAATTCTTCTACTTACTCTTGTATTAATTTTTCATTAAAAAAATGTAGAACGTTCACAAAGAAGAAAGAAGAGTGTTAAAACATAAACTAGTTCCCTTATCATTAATTATAGTTTCATGAATAAGAATCTGTTTAAAATTTCTTCTTTTGTCATGTGAGATCAAAAATTCATACAAAAGTGTTCTAAAATACATAGCTTATACAGCACTATAGCACCTTCCGTAACAATAATCAAGCAAGACCAAACCCTTCGTGCCCTTCATTAATCGCCAATAGCAGGGAACCACGCAAAGTTTCATATGATTCATAGGGGGGTAAATTCAATTGATTGAAACAGGTATGTGATGACGGCAGTCTTTCTGATGAGCCAAAATCACGGTGAATGGAAAACTTACAAACACCATTCACACCACTTAGTTCTTTGAATCCATTTAGTGGTACTTTACTAGTACCGGTAACGAATTGTAACAGCTTAGCACGTTCCTCTGCATCAAACGATCTAACTGCTCTCCAGAAGTAATTGACTTCCTTACAGGTTGAAGTGTAATTCACATAAGTGGTATTGTTTTTCCAGTCATCGACGTCAATATCAGGCAAACCACTGATTAACAATTCTAATTCCTGCTCATCAAATATAGTGATAAGGTCTTTGGATATGAGAGCATAAAAACCCACTAAAAAGTTGTCCATTTGCTCTTTTACAGATGTTTGAAGTTTATATTCCACAACCTTTTTTACATAGTCCTGTTTATTGGTTTCCGAAACAATTATATCCTTACCTCCCTCAATCAACTCAATAATTTTATGTTCACCATAATCATCAGTTTCCACAGAGAATGTTTCTTCTATAACACCCGTGATATCATTTTCTAGAATCCACACCAATGATTTATAATAGTCCGGATCCAGAGATTCCATATCTTTCAATGACACCGGTCTACCTAGAATATTTTTGTATACCTCACGACTAAAATGGCAATCCAAAAAGCACTGATCCCTAATTGCTTTCCCTATAATCATCCCGATAAATTTAAAGAAAGAAAGATGCTCAGGATTAATACCTGATGTTCGATTGGGATGAAATGTAGTTTTATCCGATGGAACAGGAAGGAAAAGAGCATAATCGGGGTTGAACATTTGTCTTGAAAGCACTTGATACCACTCTCTGGTTACACCGCCGGCATCAACACCACTTTCTCCCTTAAATGTTATTTCTAATCTAGAGTTTTTGATTTCATCGTTAGTTTTGAAAAACAAAGCTCGGTAAGAGTCTAAGAAAACCTGCTCACGGCGAACGGTAATGGGTAATTTAGGACGTTCTTGGTTATCAGACTTTAATTTGGCGTTAAAGAAGTACCTTTTGTTATCAAAATCCAAGACTTTTGGATTCTTGACCAATAGTGCGAAAGGACCGCTCATCAATTTAGGATTTGAACGAATCATTTGATTCAGTAGCTTCTTGTGGGCATCTGTAAATGGGAAAAATAGGTTTTCGACACGGGTCTTGGAAAAGTCTAATAGTTTAGCATCTTCATATTTATTTGCAGTACTTCTGTTTTGACTTAAGTCACTGCGCCTGCATACAACCATGAGTGATTCAATCAACGGAAGTAAGATTGTGGCTGAAGTGTTGATAGCCTCACTTTTTTCAAACTGTGAGAGACACCCACTTAATGAAGACCACACCGGACCACTGTTCATTTGGTCATATAAAGATTGAAGGTCTTTGACATTGTGTTCGTCTTCTTTTCTTTTGTGAATGTACAAGAAATCAACCGTAGTTAAAATTTTCAAAAGCTTCGCTTGATCAGAACTTGGAAGGGTGAACTTCTGTAATAGTTCTGAATTCATCTCCATTCCGTTCGCGATAATACTAACCTCATGTGACAGGCCATCTAGAGCATTCTTTAATTTGCTCATTGTACTGATGGCTAGAGATATCAAATGTTTCGTGAAAATAGCCATATAACCTTTCAGTTCAGAAAGGTTGTAAATTATGTTAAGAGTTTGTTGAAATACTCTTGTAGTACAACTATCGAGCATAATAATGGATAAAATCTTCATGAGATCATCTTCATCAAAGTCTGGCAAACGAAACTTTTTACTTAGATTTTCTTTACCATTTGAACTTCCAGACAAGACAGCAAGTGTTTTCGTGCAAACCTGTAGTATTCTTGTCAATAGATCCATCAATACACTCTCATCTGTAATGAGCTTTCTGTCCAAAAGGGAGAATAAATGCCATAGAGGCCATCTTGATTTTTTGTCAGTAAGCGCTTCTTTCCTAGACTTATTATTAGCTTTGTTCACTATTAAATTATCATGTTCAGCAATAAGAAAGTATTTTAATCTAGAATCCGCATCAATCAAGTTTTGCAGGATCTCGATAGTTTGATTAGCCACTGTAAGTGGTGTACAATCTGCAGGTAATTGCCTAACTGTAGTAGTTTTCGTGTGACCTACAGCCCTGCTGGAGATAATGTTATATACCTTTTCCAAAGAGTGTTGATCTATGATACCTTCACTTAAAATGAAAAGAAAAGTATTCATTAAATCATTTCTATTTTGTTTGCTAGAGCATAAACGGTAGAAAAGTTCATGGTATATTTCACGTTGAATATAAGGCTTCGAAATAAATACTGATTTCATTAATGAAGCAATTCCAGCACGATCAATTAGAGGAGCAAAGTATATCCGAGCCGGTTTTTTCTTTTCTGAATCAACGATGCTACGATCATTACTATTATCGTGATCTAAACCCCTGACAACTTCTTCGTCATTGTTGATAACTTCATTGTGAACTCTAGCTATATTACCTGAGGAGTCAACTCCACCAAACATCCTCTGGTCCTCAGCCTCGGTATCCAATATTCCTTCTCTAATATCTTCAGGAATTGCTTCCAGAAAATCGGAATCAATTTCTCTAGAGTGTACACTAGGATCAGAATTGAGCCTAGCTTCTGCTCTTCTTTCCCTCACATGCTGTGCGAAAACATCGGCTCTTATATCGTCAGGCAACGCATTCATAAACTCTGGATCGATATCCGTACCACCTATATCAACCTCAGATCCTTGAATAGTAACATATACAGGTTCATGATCATCATGAGAAATAGTGCTTGGTTGAGCGTCTTCTTCTTCTGCTGGTATAGCATCTGCACTGCTATGACTTTCTGCTCTTGGCTCATGGAAAAGCAAATTTTTATCCTTCGATTTTCCTTGTTCACGTTTTCTCTTTAAATCCAGTTGCAAATCTAAACTAATCTTGTATATTCTGTTGATGACAGTAGGAATAATACAGTTGGCATAAGTTTTAGAGTCGTAGAACATATCAAATATGTCCTTCCATCTGGACACTGTAGACTTCAAAATAATTCCATCCAGCACAGGCTCATCGAAAAAGCTCCCTGACACAAGAACTTCAGAAAAATGCAGATGGTGAGATCTTGGGCGAGAACCTGAACCAGCAACAGTTACTTGATCAGAAATATCATTCTCCACCTGTTCCAATCCTGTAGGTCCCAACGGATTTATTAGATTGCTTTGATTTCTTCTCCCACGGTTTAGTAAACTTAGAGAAGGTGCGCTCATAGCAGAATGAAATTGTGTACGATTAATTGAGCGATGATGATTTCTTAGACGCATCTCGTCATGAACTCTAAATAAAGGCTCATTTTCATTTGAAAATATATGTTCGATACCACGGAAAACGCCTCTATCATCTTCTTCACTTTCCCCTTGAGAATCATCAGATAGCTCGACGCCTTCAGCTATCAACCACCTTCTTCTTGAATCTCCCATTCTGGTAGAATTATTAGGCTCATTCTCGCTACTTTCACCTTCTTCATCTGAAATGGATAAGCTGGATAATCCGGAGTCCCAATCTGATTCATCTACGTCATAATCGCTCAAATCAACATCATATCCAGAGCTTAGCTCGTCGTCGTAGACTTCTATTACATCCATAGAATCATCATCTTCATTGTCAGAGTGAGAAGAATGGTTGATATTGATATCGTAGTCAGCCATTTCTTCATCATCCCCTGAACGCTGATCAATATTGATAATCAATTCATCAGCATCGTCAACTTCATAGTCCACATCTGTGCCGCCCGTTGTACTTGATTCCAATCCTGAAGATAATTCGTTCTCTTCTGAGCTTGAATGAGCGCTATCCTCGTCTTCTTCTCCCATATCATCATCTTCGTCGCTAAATACTACTTCAAACCCATTGTCACTATCAACAAAAGCCATAGCATCATCGTCTCCGATTAATGATGTATCATCATCATCATCGTCCTCTTCAATATCCTCCACATCATACATTCCTAGCGCAGAATTTTTGAACATGTCCGGGATCTCTTCTTTATCAGACTCATCAACTTCGTCGTCAACCTCATCATGATCTTCAATTTTGAAGAGCTCTGAAAAATTGTTTCTTGTCGAACTGATTGTGTTTAAAGCTTCCACAGCAACGTTGAAAATTTTTTTGGAAAAGGGATAGTTCAGATCTATGTTGGCCATAGCTTCTGTGATAACTGATGGAAGACCAAGGTCAATAACTAGTTTACACAATTGATATTGATCTGCCTCAACCTTATTTGAATCAAGCAGTTGGCGAAGATATGGTGCCTGAACATAAACCATCGATGTGATAATTCTAAACCACATATCTAATTTTAAGTGATTGCTTTCTAAAAGCTTGGAAGAAGAAGTGGCATTTCGGATCGCTTTTATTATCGCTTCAATGGCAAATTTTCTGATAAAGTTCATATGAGGATCTGCAAGTTTGACATCACTCTTGGTCGTTTTATCATCTTGAACAGTGGCTAAGAAACCGATTATTACGGAACGTGCTAGCATTCCGACAACCTCTCTCCTTTTTGCTTCATGCTTATCGTGGTCAGCACCAACAGGTTTGTCCAGTAATCTATATAGAAAAAAGTTGATGGCGGTGGTTCTTGGTCTTGGACGTTCTGCATATGTATTTCTTCTACTGAAGGTCAAAAATTCAAACTTACATTGATTGTAACTGCTGACCAATTCGACCAAGAGCTTCAAGAGAAAAATCATGTAAGCACAAACAGGATTTCTTGATGGATCTGGTTGGGTTTTCTTGTTCTCAGACAAGTCGAGAGAATTGGTCGGTTCGGATAACCAGTCTTTTTCAGAAGCAGCCATAAGCTGTGACAATAACAAATGCATGATTCCTGTTCTCTCATAGATATCTACTTTGTCGGCATTTGTTTGGAAATTTTTATCCTCTTTATTCAAAAATCTTTTTAATGAGTAATCAATCAAAGCACCTTGCTCATCAAACTCCTGGAATCGGGCTGTTTCACAGAGAATGTCGATGAATTGAGAGGGACTACGCATAACTACGTGCGCCTTTTCCTCTAAAACAGTAGTAAACTCACGTACAGCATCGTCCCCATCACCTAACGGTCTCGCTGTAAAACATCTATCGATTTCTGCGCGTATTAAAGTATCAACGTTCTCAGTCGTTTCAAAACATCTTCTGATTAACAAAAGGAAAGATGATTCTAGAAAGTTGATTTTGTCCAGTTTTTGGAAACTTCCAATCACTTTCAGCATCCTGGATAATATTCCTGATCTAGCTATGTTGTTTGCATACAGCTCGTCCCTAGAATAAAAAATAAGTATGCGCGATGTTGCCAATGCTGAATAAAAATTGGAAATATCAGAAACTCTGATTAAGGTATCGAATAATTTCTGCTTCATTGATTCTGGTATACGGAAAACTTTCGCCATAGAAAGCAAAGGATATCTTAAGAGAACGTCCTTCGAAAGATCTTCGAGGTGAGGAAGCTCTGATTTCGCTAATATAATCTCATAGACGTAAAGAGCCTTCGAAAACCAAGGTGTATTAACATGTTCTGGCTTCAGGGACTTTTCAAGATATTCAATGAACCTCTGCATCAAGTGTGAAGCCTTTTGATAAATGTATTTCTCGTTCAAAAATATACCAAATAAATGAATCAACGACGATAAAGTAGCAGGATCATCCAGTTTTGTCTCTATAATACGATCTAAAATCTTCCCAGCAAACACTTCAGTTGGTTCATCGTATTTTGTAAAAATTTGTAGTAAAGTTTTCGCAAAAGCATTTACAAGCTTAGGGTAGAATGGTAGTACAGTAAAAATCCGAGATGGTAAGCCATCATTAAAAAAAGTGTCCCTTAATTCATCTAACTCTTTCGAAGAGCAACCTCTATGATATTGTGCATGCATTGGTTGTGGATAGTATACTGATTTATCTCTACCAACTAATTGTTTATATTTTTCCCATTGTTCTGGTGAAAACAAGCCAATACTGTTATCTGCAGGAAGATCATCTCCAGTTTCTGTTAAGTAGTTCGCTGCAACATCACCAGGAATACCAACCTGTTCAAATAAGTTTATTTTTTTAATTGGAGGGAATATCAGGTCCCAATGCAGTTCATATAATTCCTTAGTATAAATGTTTACTGTAGTGAATATATTTTTCAGCATGCTTAGAAGTTGCTTGAAAACGGAATAGGGCACATTACGGGACTGTGTCTTAAACAATCCATCTGATTTATCCAAATCTAAAATCATCGCCAAAGCCATTACCTTGATTGGAACAGTAAGAGCTTTCATGATATTGTAATCTTCATCCACTGAAACGTAATACTTGCCAATGCTTTGGACATTTTCCATGGTTTCAGTTTGCATTGATTTATTGTAAAAGGTTAGAGCATTTATTAAACAGCTCAAGGTTAAAATACCGTTGGACTCATCTATGTAATTTATGTTATCAAGTGAGGATAGGTCTTTTATTTTTGTCATTCTTGTGAAGAGGTCTCTTATAATTTGCAAATAAAGCAAATAACCTCCCTTTTGGTAGAAAATATAGGCAGGTATTGTCTGTAATACTTCCGTGGAATTTGGAGAAGCTTTTGGAATCGTAAAGACAAAAGTGTTGAAGTTCAGTAAAACGAGGAAATAAGGTAGATGATCTTCAATTTCATTGACCTCTAACATTTCAATAACATTTCCTACAACGTTCTCAAAGATACGAATTTCTGTCGTTAGATCTTTATGTTCTAGATCCATACTTCTAGAATGGCTTAACCTTAAAAAGCAACGGAATATAATTGCAGTGTTCGATTGCAAAGTATACAGTATTGTTCTTACTTGAAGAGAGTTTCTTGTTTTTATACTGGTAGTTTTTCCCTTTTGGTCACCTTTTTTTGGGTCATCAACATAAATTTGAAGTGGCGGTCCATCCCCAGAAACATCTACTATAGGCAACGGCATGGTTTCCATTATAACAGAATCAGGCATATGTTGACGTATGTACATTTCCTCCAATGCACATTTCTGGAACAGTAATTTTAAGTTCTTGATTAAAGAAAATCCCTTTTTGTCGAAATAATCATAGATTTGCATAATTCTCTTACATGAGAGGGTTGTGAGATCAATGTAAACATTAGTAACAATGTTTAAAATAGCGGCGAGTCGGCAAAGCTTTGAATGGCATAAACGCACCGAATTTTCACCATCTTCTGTCAGGAAAAAGCTCGTATCATTCGGACTATTCAAAAATATAGTCAGGTCCTCTAATTGATTATTTAAAGTTTTCATAACGTCCATAAAGGCATAGTCTTCATACTTCTCATCCAAATACTGGAGAACCTCGGTAACATTTGAGATTGCTACAGAGGTGAAGTATTCATAAGGCGGATTTTCCATGAATATTATATCCAGAAAATCTTTCGCTTCTAGATGTTGTGGAACCTGTGAGAAAGAACCATTTCCCAAAGACATACCAAATAAAACGCTAGTAAAAGTATCCAGCATAGTACCCTTATCCAATAATTCCCAATAAGCGGGTTCATGCTCCTCTTTATCAGCGAGTGGTTTCTCGTTTTTACTATGAAAGAAAAACTTTTTGTCTTCTGGTGAAGTAAAAAGAAATTCTCTTTCATCTTTATAAGCACTTGGCATTTTCCTGATGACGTCACACAAAGCCTCGACAATATTTGCCTTTAAGTCTGGATAGTGTCTTGCTAATTCATCAATGTCAGTACCGTATTCGGTGGAACGATCCCCACCAGTTAATATACGCGCGTGGTCAGCATCAAGCAAGAAATCAAATAAATTCTTTATGAGGCCCCTTTCTTTGACTTGTTTTAGACCTTCTGAATTAAGGCATATGGCAGAAATCACATCTGGAAGTAAGCTTAATAACTCAGCAGAGGGGCCAAGTAATCTTGAAAAATTATCGATAATATAAGGAATAAGTCCCGCTTCAACGAGAACAGGATAAATAGTTGGCTCACTATTTATTACTTTTTGAACTACATCGAGAGTGTAAGTTATTAGTGTTAAACCAAATACAGATTTATTCTCTAGAATTTTCTTTAATGAAACAAGTATTGGTGAATCTATCAGATTTCTAATCCTGTCTCCTGAATCTGTGCTCAATAGCTTGAGAACAAGTTTTAACAAACTTCTAATATATGCCAACTCTCTGAAAGAGATTGAGTAATACACCACAGAATGTTTAGGGGGGTTCCATGTCTCTGGATGCTCCAGTGTAAAATCGATCTCATTGGACACTGAAGTGATCAACATAGTAAAACCATCATTTTCGATAAATTCAGTGGTAGTCTCACTATTATCGATAAATGTTTCTAAAAGATGAGTCGCAGAGGCCAATGTACGCTTATACGGACAATTTCTGATGGATACAATTTCTAATAATGTAGGAATTAAACCGGCAGCAAAAAGAGATTCATGTAAAGGTTTAACGTCAGCTAAATTTGATATCAAGTAAAAAAACCTCACATTATACTCTTCATCAACTTCATCTGTTGCTTCTCTCAATGTTTTGGCAATGTAACGAAGAATCTGAAACAACAAACCATGCGATATGTTACCACCAAGATTTCTAATAATATCCGAACACCAGACATGTTTCAGGGATATACATTCTAATGTGAACAGAGCATCTGTTCTTAGCTCTTTTGGTATTTTAGTTTCGGACAAAGATATTAAGTCTGTTAGACTATTAAAAGCATAAGGGTCAAGTTCAAATAATTTCGAACTTACTTGAGGAGGTGAGAAAATTGTGTTAATAAATGCAATGGCATTTAACTTTGTTTCAATAATTATATTTCTCAAATCGATATTTTCACTTGAATCATCACTGAAAGCCTTCGCCACTGAGGCTTTTACTGAGAAATCAAACCAACTTTCAGATGGCAAAAGAGCCATACCTTTGTCAAATATCTGCTGCAGTGAGTGATCACATAACTCTTGGGTTGTCATGGTAACTTTCTTAATCGACGTTTGAGCTTCATTAGTATTATTTTTCTGCTGACTTGACTTTTTAATGCCAATTGAAGTATAGTGTGTAAATCTTAATTTTCTCCATTTTTGAGGAACTTTCTTTTTATCAAAATACAAATCTACAAGAGAGAAATGTTCTCCGTCTTCATCCATGACAGAAGATGATAAAGACAAAGCTAATTTAAGAGTCTTTTTCCTGAGGTTGTGATCTCCGAATATATTATGTGCTACTATTTTCTCTCTTGCGATTACAAATCTTTCTCCTAAGATGGCTAAAATTCTCATGACCGCTAATTTTATTTTAAAATTCGGACAATTTAGTAAATGCATTAAAACATCACCAGAAGAGTAAACAAATCTGTTCTCTGTGTTTAAAAGTAGTCGACGAGTAAACTTTAGCATTTTCAGACAAAAAACAACGTCATGTTCCTCCATTTCCACTAGTTTAACTTCACATTCCCTTTTAGGATCTTTTTTGTAATTATATTTCTCTGCCACTTTTAAGAGGAGTTCATCCATTCTGTCTAGAATGGGAATCCAAACATAAAGGTCATCTCTTGACCGGTCCCATTCTTGGATTGTCTCAATTCTTTCTAAAAAGGTAGAAATATCACAGCCAATCAAATAATCGACTAACGGCTTATAATTAGCAGCGAGTTTCTCCTTTCTTGCCTTTTCACACCGAGTAAAAAGTACCATAAGTATAAATCTTCAATGAAAGACAAAAAAGCAAACTAAAAATGCACTGTTTTCTCACCAATAATAATAATAGCTATATGTATTCAATAGCTGAAATATTTGGTTATATGCTAACGTTTTACCTTTTTCCTTTTGCCCTCTTAAGTTACGGTGATTCAGTATCTGGTCATTATAACGTAGCTGAAATTCCTCATTATCACAAAGCGGCAAAATTAGAAGCGATTCGCAGTCGGGTAATAGCTTCGCAAGATACTAATACAAAATGAACCTATAAAGGTACGTGTTCATTTGCCGATCACAGCACAATATTTGGGACAAATCAAGCTGCAGAAGGATTTAGGAAAGGGTAAAGAGATGTATGAATACTTAATTAATATATTTATAGTAGAAACAAAAAAATCATACGCTTCATAGACTAGCGATTTTGGGAAGAGAAATCGGAGGGTGACTGAGTGGCCGAATCTTGTGACGGCGATACGTTGTCTAAGAACACAGGCTTCAATACTTGTTCATCAAAATTTTGGAACCACTGTGAGTCAGAGTTGAAGATCGTGCCCAGTTTGTCTCTTAAATTGCGCTTGTCAATAGAAGGTCTTTCCGGGTTTGGGCTAGTGTTCTCAGTGTCATTGAGGTCTCCAAAAGTATTACCACCAACTGTGGATGAGATGTCAGGGATATTTTTGTTGCTTGTGACTGCTAATTGATCGATTGAAATATCTGGTGAATTGTTATCAGAGTATGGCCCCAAATCTGTCTGCATGGAACGACCACTAATCAAATTTATTGCCCTTGGAGCTTCTATATCAAACTCGTCATCGGATGTATCTTCCTCACTTATGCAGCCTGTTTTGATATTTAAAACTTCTAGCATTCCCGCAGTGGTCCCTCCAAAAATGATAACTGTTAAAACAACAACGACAAGGACTGTAGCCAACAAAGTAAACTTATACTCACCTTGAATTCCTAAAGCTAAAGCGACACCAACAGCACCACGTAAACCTGCCCAAAATGTCATCATTTGATAATTGTAGGGTATCTCATCAGGAACAGATATGTTTTCCCCGGTTATTCCACTCATAGATCTGATTGTTTTCACCCTATATATCCAATTAACAAACTGGGACAACGGAAACACAGCACACCAACGAGCAACACATATAGAAATAGCAGCGACAATAATTAATAAAGGTTTATAGACTAGTTCTACTTCAGTGAAAAGTTCTAAACCTAGATAAATAAAAATGAAATTCTCTGATAATCTTGCTAGCAATTGGAAAATATACTTAATGGTAATTTGTGATCTTCTTGACATGTTGTAATATGCGTAATGTTTCAAAGTAATACCACAAAACAACAAGGAAACGATACCAGACATGTGGCAACCGTTAGAAAAGAAATAGGATTCATATGCAATCAGCAAGATCAAACAACTCTCAATTTGAGGATAGCGTCTTATGTGAGTGTGCTTCAATAAAAGCGCCACAAGAATCCCTATGAGAACACCTATCAACAGTGAGATGGAGAAAGTCATCATAAAGAGTCCTGCCCCCTCGAAAACCGACGAAAATGTTGCAGGTTGACCATGAAATTTTTGACAAGTCTCAAACATGACAATAGAAATAGCATCATTTAACAGAGACTCGCCAAAAATAATTGTGTAAAGCTTAGGATCTACCTTATAGGCATTGAAAATCGAAAGAATTGTAACTGGATCAGTTGCTGATAAAGTAGCACCGACAGACATTGCATCAGCAAATGAGATATCAATACTTTCTAAACCTAAGAAGGTCCAGATATACAGTATGATGCCGATAACCACAGCAGATATGAAAGTGCCCGGTATAGCAAATATCAAGATAGATACCATATTATTGAAAAAGTTCACTTGATTCAGTTCATACCCACTATTTAAAATGATAGGCGGCAACAGAACATTAAAGAAGTAGGATGAATTGAATGTTACTGTATCTTGAATATAATGCCCCGGGGACATTCTTATTATCAAACCAATAACCATACCATAGAAAATAGAAAGCACAGTTTCATGCACTGCTCTTATACGCTTTTGAGTTAAATAATAACTAGACCATAATGCAGAAATTAATAGGAGCAACATGATGAACAATGCCCATGAAGAAAACATTTCCTCTGTAACAGGGTTTGGTCCTATTTCAGGATCACCCGTTATAGGGTCATCACTACCGGGGAGATCTGGAGAAGGTAGATGTTCATCATCATCGTCAGAATCGGCGATGTTCTTGGCGGTAGTTAACAGCACCTTAAATGCTATATTTAACAGCACCTTGGATAGCATCTTTTCATATGATATGTACTTGCAATAATGATTAACCTTTCAATGTCATTGTTCGCATTTTATGCTTATTATCTGCATCTGTATAACAATTTCGGTTGCCCTTTACTTAGCGCAGTGAAAAACCTGCAGAATAGGAAAAATACAAACCGTAGATAATGATTATACGTTGCTTATGCAGTATCTGCTGCCACTTGAACTATAAGATTTATCACCTTTCAAAGCCCCTTTGGCAAAATTGATACATAGGGTGTATATTTGGAGTAGACTTCATTGAAACAACTTACTTAAAACTCTATGAATTCTAATGGGTAGCAAATTTTGCAATTTCTATATAAACGCCCGTAGATATAAAATGTGCTTACAAGATTGCAATCTCCAAAAAACGACAAGCTTCCGCAGCTTCATTAACATCGATTAAGATATACCGCTGTTGAAAGTATATGTAACGCTTCTTTCTTGCGACGCTAGATGTTACTAGCGTCCTACTGATCCGAGCATTTCAAATTCTTGAAAAAAACTTGAAAACTCGTGAAAAAAAAAATGCATTTAACATAAACAGATACAATAACACCTTCCAGCCAGTTGAAATTTCTGCTTACCTCAGATAGATTAACAACCATTTTGTGATGTCCCGTCCTATAGTAATTTCAGGCCCAAGTGGTACAGGTAAGTCTACCCTGTTGAAGAAACTGTTTGCCGAATATCCAGATTCCTTTGGGTTTAGTGTTTCATCCACCACAAGGGCCCCCAGAGCTGGTGAAGTAAACGGTAAGGACTACAATTTTGTTTCTGTGGATGAATTCAAAGCTATGATTAAGAATAATGAATTCATCGAATGGGCCCAATTTTCTGGCAACTACTACGGTAGCACTGTCGCTTCCGTCAAACAAGTCAGTAAATCGGGAAAGACTTGTATCCTGGATATCGATATGCAGGGTGTCAAGTCTGTCAAGGCAATTCCAGAGTTGAATGCTAGATTTTTATTTATCGCACCACCATCTGTCGAAGATTTGAAAAGAAGATTAGAAGGTAGAGGCACAGAAACCGAAGAATCCGTCGCCAAGAGATTAAGCGCTGCTCAAGCTGAATTGGCATACGCCGAGACAGGCGCTCATGACAAAATTATTGTCAATGATGATTTGGACAAAGCCTATAAGGAATTGAAAGACTTCATCTTTG
Source organism: Saccharomyces mikatae IFO 1815 (assembly GCF_947241705.1). Taxonomy (NCBI): domain Eukaryota; kingdom Fungi; phylum Ascomycota; class Saccharomycetes; order Saccharomycetales; family Saccharomycetaceae; genus Saccharomyces; species Saccharomyces mikatae. The sequence goes on along the minus strand of NC_079259.1, from coordinate 1,327,044 downwards.
CCGAAAAATGATATAACTCTATATAGACATTACTATATATATACTTAGTAAGATAGTAGTACCACATAGAATAATTGAAAGTCTGGCTTTCAAATAACAATACGAAAATTCGCAAAATGCCTGGAAATCGTCAATTCTTTATCATTAAGAACCGGCACTGCTAGAATCTTCCCTGGAAATTTGGTGGCAAGTTTCAATTATGACTAATGTCAAGCAAGGCTACGACGCCAGTAGTTAAATCGGCCAATAAGATCCAAACGAAAAGATAGTAGGTAAGTGCTCAACTATGTGCACCCTTCAAGTTCAAACATCCTACAGCTAGAATGTTTGAATGGCTGGCTTCATCTTATAAAATAGCATTGTATGGGATTAGGCGAGACCCTCCTTTCTCTTACACTTCTGTAAATGCGTTATTAGCTGAGCAACCGAGAACCGATTATCAAGGAGATTCAGCCCAATATATTTGAGACTATAGCATGGTGGGAATATATTTAATCAATTTTCAATTACTTTTCACTTTAAATGAAATAACTCAAGGATATCCTAGTAGTTTTGAATAGAGGGTAAAATATCACTATTTGTTCTCAAGGTTATATTTACTCCATAAAAAGGACATACAAAAAATCAAATATGGTAACACAAGTTCAAAAATGAGCTCCAGCTTTCAAGAAAACCGCTGTTGTCGATGGTGTCTTCGAGGAAATTTCTCATTGGAAAAATACAAAGGTAAGTATGTTGTCATAGCATTTGTTCCATTGGCTTTTTCATTTGTCTGTCCTACTGAAATTGTTGCATTTTCCGATGCCGCCAAGAAATTCGAAGATCAGGGTGCTCAAGTTTTATTTGTCTCTACTGATTTCGAAAATTCCTTCTTGGCATGAACTAAACCTCTCCAGAAAAGATGGTGGACTGGGTCCAGTTAAGGTTCCTTTGTTGGCTGATACAAACCACACCTTATCTCGAAACTACGGCGACTTGATTGAAGAAGAAGAGATCGCATTAAGAGGTTTATTCATCATCGATCCAAAGGGTTTCATTAGACACATCACCATTAATGATTTGTCCGTGGTAGGAACGTCAACGAAGCGTTCAGGCTGGTCGAAGGCTTCCAGTGGACTAACAAAAACGGCATAGTCTAACCATGTAACTGGACACCAGGTGCCGCCACCAACCTGAAGTTAGAGATTCTAAGGAGTACTTCAAAAGTGCTAACAATTAGTTAGTTTTGAACAAGAAATCTAGGGCCCATTAAATAGTAACCTTGCGTTCATCTATATACGATAAGAAAGTATATTTTTTATTTCTTGAAAGTAATTTAAAAGAGTTTTAAAACAAAGAGAAAATACTGCAATGGAATATGAATACCCGTTTTATCTATGTTATCCGTTTAATCATCTTTATATCCAGAAGATACAAATGACAATTCAACAAATTTTTCCCATGTAGGTTTGTCCTCATATAACTTACCTGCTAGTTCCAAATAACTTCCAACTGTTAGCGAATCCATTGAATATGGCTTCTCATCCGAAGTATATTCTACCTGATATCTAAAGACATCTTTAGGTTTCCCAAATGAACTATGTAGTTCTTGATTGATTTTTTCCAAATCTGCATAAAATTGAACAAAACGTGTTGGAGTAAACAGCTGCGGTATATAGGCAGGTCCAAGTTCGCACTCGTCTGGCATTTCAATCGGGATAGTTTTATCGACATTTTTCTTTTTTTTATTTTTCTTTTGGTCGACCTTCTTGACGCTAACTCCGAGTTCAATGTCATTGACATTTATTTCTTCTTCCAATAAGGAATTTTCCATAACTTTATCCAACGATTCGAAAAAACCATCCCAGGGTTTGTATCCGGAAACTGCAAAGTCAGAATCATTTACTATACCGCTGATATTATATTCCCAAATTCTGAAGGCAGGATTAAAAGTTGGAATTACCGAGCCACCAATGTTCACAATAGAATAACGCTCAACGAACTCTTTTCTAGTAAGTGGCTTTTTCTTTTTTTTGTCCTTCTTTCTCTTCTTCTTTTCTTCACTCTTAACATTTCTAGCATTCACTCTTTGCAGTTTGTTCCACACTTTTCGATAGTACGTTTCACGCACGGTGCCCATGTACATTTCTTTGTTAGATGGTCTGGCTCCCATTAAAAAAGCCTCTTTTGCCGTTACAGCGTGATCCAAGATTCTGTTCAGTTCAGTTTCATCTTCTTCTCCACCAGTGTTTTCTTCCTCTAGGATACGATCATATTGCTTCAAATTTCTTAATAGCGACTTCCTAGCCTTTTTACCATCTGTCGGAATAAAATGATCAACGTTCATATGACCATATAATCCTCCAATGATGATATCTCTGTATTCGTGAGTCCATAGCGTAAACTTATCATAACACGATTGATCAAAGTTTTTTGGGATTGGAGGCACATGTCCACTTAACCATACTTTCATTCCTCTGCTCCTTAATTCTTCTAGCACATAACCAAACCAAAGTAAAAGTTGATAACCAGGCTGCTTTTTTGAATTACAATTGTCAACTAAGGGGTTGGCTTTGAATAGGTATAGTGTGTTAATTGATAGAACAGCAAGCTTCCCTGGAATGACTTCGGTCAAGTACGAAGCGCTTCTGTCGAATGTTCTTTGTTGCTGCTGTGGAACAAAGTTTTTCCAAATCCTATAATACTCCCTAGTTTGTAAAGTTGGTCCTAACGAAAACATATTATGTGGGAAAACATCATTGTTTCCAAGACTTGGAATAACAAATACATCGAAATCTCTCGGATCTTCTTCATTTCCAGCACTAAATAACTCCGTCATTTTACCGGCAACAATGTTGTTCATATCAAAAATTTGCGATTCCGTTCTTGGATTCTTCCGGTCATTGTCATGTCTGACATTATCACCCGTCCAAATGACAAAATCGATCTTATCTCTCAAATTTTCTTTAATCCATTTTAAAGTTTCTTCCATTAAAACAACTGGCGAGTCGCATCCAGACATTGCTTTCCCAAACTTGGGGGCCACATCATTCTCCTTGCTGGGTTTTCCTGCATGACAAACAGCATTTACGGAACTTCCTTCCACATAATAAGGATCGGGATGAATGTCAGTAATATGGAGGAATCTCCCGTGCAGTTTTCTCTCCTTCCCAGATTTTAAATCCCTTACGATTACTGGCGCCCTAGGTGTCAAGCCTAGCCTTGTAAACTCTTCTTCATCAAGTAATTGAAGAGACTTTTCTTCACCCCTGCCGTTTGAGAATTTAGGGAAAATGGAAACAGGTTGAAATTTAGCATCAATTATAAACACGAGAAAGACCAACGCACAGGTAGACAGGATAGCAATTAACGATTTTTTCTCTCGCCCACTCATGCTTACATTGTGCACTTTACTCTTACCCACTACGACCATTGGAAAGCAGCGACCTAACTCAACTCCTACTCACTGAAAACAATAATTGGAGACAAGGAGATAAGAAGAGTATATAATTCTTCACCCAAACTGCAGAATAAAATTTTACCCGTCCACTTTAGGCTTCCTTCTACCTGAACTGCAGCGCAATCCTTTGCACCTCCCAGGTGAATCTTGTAATTAGAGAGTGCAATATAACTTTAAACGTGCTGGACCCTAACATGAAGATATGTCCTTCATTTTCGGGTAATAGAGACATTTGTCCTACTCCGTACAAAGAGAGCATGTTACGCATTCTGCCAGGAGCGCCCAGAGAAGACGCCGCATAGGTAAGCAAATCACATTTCCTTTTTTGGCAATAAACCACGTCCCAATTCGGACATGACGCGCGCCAAAATCCCGGAATGGTAAACATCAGACGCGGTTCCCGTGCAGGGATACGTCGGTATTTTTAATATCAATGCTGAATTGGGTTAATGGCAGGAGATATTTCAGCCAGATTTTTCGTTTACTCATTATTTATTTGTTTGATCTTGATCACAAATGAATGTTCATAAATGTATATATGAGAGACCGTCCTCTTGGTAAGGTAGGATTTGCATTAACGTGTTCTTTGCCCTGCTTTACCAAAAGGCACCTGCGTTTATACAGAAATATTAACAACAAAAGCAACAACATAAGCAAATAATCATAGAACATGGAAAGCAGAAACACCGTGCTTCCCTCCTTACCGTCTATTATTGCAGGTGATTCTGGCTCGCCTTTCCAACAGCATGCTCTACCGAACACAAATTTCCCCAGTGATGAACAAGGTGTCATCAGGCTCCCACCTTTGACGGCGACTGCGCATCTCGCAAGACCGATCTTAAGCACTTACAAAAGTCCATGTGATGAGGAAGGGCCAAAAAGTAAGGTTTCACACGTCACGTCGATGACGCCTTTGTCCAAGCCCAAGAAGCTGGGCTCTCATTTGCCTTTTACACCAACAGTCAGGGTCTCTTCCAAAGAGCAGTCGACTCAAAGTGCGCACTCCTATAAAAAAGTCAATATTCTTACGCCTTTATCTGCTGCTAAAGCCATCCTGACACCACCTGCCAAACATGAGAAGAAAAGATCATTTGCATTTATTACGCATTCACAGGAGACTTTCCCTAAGAAGGAACCTAAAATAGACAATGCTCGGTTAGCTCGTCGTAAAAGAAGAAGAACATCGTCATATGAGCTTGGGATTTTGCAAACTGCGTTTGATGAATGTCCCACACCTAACAAAGCTAAAAGGATAGAGTTATCCGAACAATGTAATATGTCTGAAAAATCGGTTCAGATATGGTTTCAGAACAAAAGGCAGGCTGCTAAAAAGCACAAGAATAACAATGGGAACACAAGCCATTGCAAACTTCATTCTAGTAATGATTCGATTTCCATGATATCTTATTCAGATGCTGCACTGGAAATTAACTCTACACCAGCAAGTTCTGAAAAGGCTATTGCTGCGGAGTTGTTAAAGAATTCGCCTTCCGATACATCCTCGATTTACGAAGACCATCATATAACCCCTTGTAAGTCTGGCGGACAACTTAGGTTCAATGGAAAATCTATGGTTGTTAGAAGGGCATTATCAAATAGTGGTCATAACGAACTAATGAAAAGTCCTAAAACCAAAGAAAACCGGTTAAGATTCAATGCATATGAAAGGAAACCCCTAGGAGAAATTGATCTCAATTCCTTTAAAAACTAATTTTTTCAAGAGCTAGTCTTGGAGCTCTCATATTTACCAAGATCGATAAACTTTAAGCAACAACAATGACTACAGCGATGTTCTCACTATCTAGCCCAAATGTAGACTGTTTCATAAGCTTATATAGATGTAATATTATATTCTTTCAAGGGTCAACATATCTTTTGAATGTTTTTTGAAAAGACAAAGGTGAAATTTTGGTCACAAAATCAATCTTCTTTTCTTTATTTTCTTTAAAGAAAAGTCAATTAGGAAGTGCTATGTAAATATATGTACTTGTACAAAAAAGATTAAGTTCAATTAATCCTATCAGTTTAAGTTCTTCTTCTACCAGTGGTTTTGGTGTGTTGACCTCTAACACGTAAACCCCAGAAGTGTCTGATACCACGATGAGCTCTGATCTTCTTTAATCTTTCCAAATCATCTCTCAATTTAGATTCGACGTTGTTAGCCAAAGTGTGGTAATCCTTACCGTCAGTGATGTCGTTTTGACGGTTCAAGAACCAAGCTGGAATTTTATAATGGGTTGGGTTTTGCATAATTTGAACAATTCTTTCCAACTCTTCTTGAGTTAGTTCACCGGCTCTCTTGTGTAAATCGACATCAGCCTTCTTACAGACCAAGTTGGAGTAACGACGACCAACACCTTTAATAGTGGTCAAAGCGTAAACGATTTTGATGTTACCGTCAACGTTAGTGTTCAACAAACTGCATAAAAGATTTTAGGCGGGACGCCGAATTTATTGATAAATGTTAGTAAAGAAAGGATAACAAAGTTTTCGTGGTCAATATAAAAATCGGTAAAAATTAGGAGTAATGGCTACTATTTTGAATCTTACAGATTTATCCTTTAATAACTAATTGTTTGCGTAGTGTTCATATGGTGTCATCCACATTTGTTCCCCATACTTTCGAGTAGTTGCAGGCGCATAGTCCTCAGGTGATATTTCCGTTTAATTACTTTAAGTAAAATCTGCTCGTTAACTTTCATCATAGCGTTTTTAACCAAATTTAGGAGGTTTATCATTAAGTCAAATTAAAACCACCATCTAACAATAGCTAATGGATTCCTTCTTTCATCTGTCGTGTCCAAAAGTTTTTAGCCGATTTCGCTATAGTTTTTCAGTAATAATAGACATACCGTAAAATGTGTTGGAAGGAACCTTGTTCTTGGACAACTAAAGACATCTTTATCCGCTCTTGTGTATACGTTCACTTGTATTTCAACGTTTAAAAATTCACTATTAAAATGTAGCTATGTTTAATTTGCCCCAGTTTTCATAATATTGGTGGTCGAATGACAGATGGTTCTGACTTGGCTGCGCGACACACGCTTTGCTGACCGTAATTTTGGGATGGACACATGGGTTTGGGTAAAGGCGTCCTTCGGAACTGTAATTGCCCAAACGGTGTACCTTTGTCGGCGAACATCTTATGCCGCCTCAAAATCTAAAATTTAGGGAGAGAAATTTCCAGATAGAAGTAATGGGTTTAAAAAGGTACGGATGTTGAGTTTTTGGCCCGTTAATTACAATCATTTCTTCGCGTTTCATTTCCGAGATAAACTTAGGCGATGAAGCAAGTAATAGATGTTACGCTAGAAAAGTGTAGATGAAAAAGTCTGTTCTTATCTGAAATGCAATAAGAATATTAAAGCAGCCATCGAATTACACTGAAATGTTTTTTTAAGTCACTTGGTTGGAGCTAATTCAAGGCCCTAGGTAACAAAAACCCAAATTACAGTCATAGGTCCAATGAAAAAGCTTGCCGTAATCAAGAATGTCTATATACATTATTATCTTATGTTCAATCTCTCTTTAGTTCGTGTCTAATTGTCTAATTACAGAGCTAGATCGAGCGTTGTATTGCTAAGTAAATAAAAAAATGCCTTCATATAGTTGCGTGAACTGTTAATATATAGGGGGTTCATTTCATAGCATGTTATTATTGTGATCTTCATGAAGTATGTATCGTAAGTATCGAAATTATACCTTTTTTTTTACTTGATGAATAATGATGCGAATCTGGACATGTTATTCCGTCCGGGTATTATTGAAAATTTTTCAAGAGAAAGATCTGGGCGATGAGCTAGCATATTGAAAGGGCATATTGAACATGAATACAAACGTATCTAAGACGACAAGATTGTAACTGGACGAATAAGAAATATATTACGGTACCCTGATAATGTCAAAGACAAGATACTATTTGGAACAATGCATTCCTGAAATGGATGACTTGGTGGAGAAAGGACTCTTCACTAAAAATGAAGTTTCCTTAATTATGAAAAAGAGAACCGATTTTGAACATAGATTGAACTCTAGAGGGTCCAGCATAAATGACTATATAAAATACATTAACTATGAAACAAACGTCAATAAGTTACGTACTAAGCGGGTTAAGAGAATTTTGCAAGCTAAGAAGACTAACAGTCTCTCTGATTGGTCAATCCAGCAAAGAATAGGTTTTATTTATCAAAGAGGTACAAACAAATTTCCGCAAGATTTGAAGTTTTGGGCAATGTACCTGAACTACATGAAGGGAAGAGGTAATCAAACGTCATACAAAAAGATTCACAACATCTATAATCAACTATTAAAGCTGCATCCAACGAATGTGGATATATGGATTAGTTGTGCAAAATATGAGTATGAAGTTCATGCTAATTTCAAGAGTTGTAGAAATATTTTCCAGAATGGGTTGAGATTCAACCCTGATGTGCCTAAACTATGGTACGAATATGTAAAATTCGAGTTGAATTTTATTACCAAGTTGATTAATAGGAGAAAAGTGATGGGATTGATTAACGAAAGGGAGCAGGAGCTCGATATGTTGAATGAACAAAAAGACAATCAAACCATTGATGAAGAGAAATCCCATGTGCAAGTGCCATCAACTGGTGATTCGATGAAAGATAAATTAAACGAGTTGCCTGAAGCGGATATAAATGTACTAGGTAATGCAGAAACCAACCCAGCCTTACGCGGTGACATTGCATTGACTATTTTTGATGTTTGTATGAAAACTTTAGGCAAGCATTATATTAATAAACATAAAGGTTATTATGCCATTTCGGACTCAAAAATGAATACCGAACTAAATCAAGAGACTCTAAATTATCTGTTCAGTCAGTCAACAAATTACGTTCAATTATTTGACAAATTTTCAGATTTGGAAAGAGATTATCTTATTAATCATGTACTACAGTTCTGGAAAAACGATATGTACGATCTTTCGCTCCGTAAGGATTTACCAGAGTTGTATTTGAAAACGATAATGATGGACACCACTCTAAACATCAGATACATGCCAGTTGAAAAACTCGATATTGACCAATTGCAGTTGTCTGTTAAAAAATATTTTGCATACATATCAAAATTGGATAGCTCATTGGTGAAGTCATTGAAAAGCGAGTATTCCACTTATTTACAAGACAACTATTTGAAAAGGATGAACGCAGAAGATGATCCTAGATATAAGATTTTAGACTTAATCATTAGCAAACTTTAAATGCGTTATTATACATTTATAAATGCTATTACATATCAAGTAAATGTTACTTTTTAATATTACAACAAAAAAAAAAAAAAAAAAAAAGGAGGGACTAGTATATGCTATAAAATCGTGAGGATGAAGTACCTGGGGTACTAGAATCAATGAAAATTATAGTTGCCCTTATTTCGTTTCTTTCTTTGTTACATCCAATTTTCATTCTGAAAAAAGTCGTATATTTTATTTGCTTTGATGGCATCTATATTTAGTAGTTCTCTACACGCGCCTTTGCTCAAGTTACCGCCAGTCTTCAACAGCTCCCTAAACATCACCTCTTTTATGACAAGATACGGTTTTGGTAGTATTTTGAGCTGTATACAAAGTTGTTGTTCATCGTTGGATAATAGTGCGTAGTCAGATGCATGCTGAATATCACTTATGGTCATGTTCTTCTTTCTACCACCATTTTCGCTATAGTTTTGGGTGTATTCTGCGTTTGATCTATGTGCGGAGTTCGATCTATAACGACCATTGCCCTCATTTAATGATGCCGCCGTAGAAGAGCCAAATTTCTCGAAAGTACTAATTCTAGCTTGCTTATCTCGTTCAAACTTGAGTCCTGCTTCTAACGTGGTTAACCCATTACTTCTCCATTCTTGCAATTGTTGTATTCTTGTCCTACAATGTAATTCTTCTAGTATATCCTTACTGAATTCCTCAAAATCCTGTGCAGTCATAACTCGAGCAAAAGGTTTAATGCGGTTGTACAACTCTTTGGATTCTTTGCTTCTTTTTTTATCAATAGCTTGCAATTTCCTGTAATCCATCAAATGGTTGTCAAACAATAGTCTTTTCTTCTCCGCCCTTGTCGTTAATCTGGAATTATAAATATCTAAGATGGCAAACTTCAATTCAATGTCTAAAGGCTGATCATCGGGTTCAAAAACCATATCTTTAACGGGTCCCTCCGCATCATTTTCAAATTCAGTTTCAAACTCCAATCTGCCGGGCATAAATCCCTGCACTTCATGGCAGCTAGGAACTGATGCCATGGGCTTTCTTGGAGGTTCTAATGGCCTTTCTCTGAATGACTCGATTCTATGCCTTCGTTGTTCTAAAAATTCATCTTGTGGAACATGTATATTTTGAGTAATATCAGGTATTGGATAATAATTGCTTTCCAAATAATACTTTAAATAATGTTGCTTAACTTCTTCTTTGTCTCTACTGCCTATATGGTCAGCAATATCTTGCCAATTGCCGAGCCCTAAAGTTTGTGCCCCTTTGATCAATTGCAATTCCTCATCTGCACCCCAATCAGGGCAAAGAATGGGATATGAATTGGTCTCTATAATCCGATAATCGTGGTAAGGACGATGATTTCCTGTGTATGATCCTTGTGAAAAGCAGGGCACACATAAGTCGTACTCCGGGCAAATAGCACATGAAACTCTGACTCGGTTCGTACAATCAGCTGAGCAAACATCACAATGAAACTTGTTTGACATCCCTTTCACTAGAGGTATATATTTTAAAGTTAACGTGAAGACTTATTGACAGTGGATTATGGCTAGAGAAAAAATGCACGCTATTCACTAATCTAGTCATCGCGACTCTAAGAAATTAGCTTCAAACGTCTTGATTTTCACTTTTGTTTTGAACTTCTTGAATTCTTCAAGAAAATAAATACTTCCTGCAACATCCATACATAGAGATTTACACCCACACATGTTTTTATTTTTTTTCTTTCACGATTTCATTTCTTTGTAGGCATTATTGGAAATTTCATTTGAAAGGCGCACGCAAATCGTAATAGGTTTTCGAGCAGCCCACAGCTTAGCGAGATGAGGGAGAAGGTTCAGGCCTAGGTTTGTCGGGAGAGGGCCATCCGTACTCCTGTCAGTAACACTGATAAGGGTATACTTGAAGTAATCACGTTTATATCCTGTATTAAAGACTTTATGGTAGTTTTGGGAAGGCCAGAAATTGACAAGATAATAAAGTGAAAATAATTAAACAATGGTACGTACCAAGAAATGTTAATAGAACTGAAGGATATGATGGATTTGGCATGGAAAACATGAAATAAGGGCAAATTTTGCAGAATTTCCAAAGATTGGGAACGAAGATATCAGCAGAACATACATACGTATGAGTGGACCTTCAGTTCTCAGTATCGTTGACTTTAGGAGAGTGCTAGATGGAAAGTGAGACAACTTTATGGAAAGCGAGACATCTTCATCGACATGAAATAACCAATTGCGTTCGAATGACACATGCTATCTTATCCAAAACTATGGAAGAGGAATGTTTACTAACTTTAGTTATAATCTTTGATTAATGTTATTTCCACAGGGTAGAGTTAGAACCAAGACCGTCAAGCGTGCCTCCAAGGCTTTAATTGAACGTTACTATCCAAAGTTAACTATGGATTTCCAAACTAATAAGAGACTTTGTGATGAAATTGCCACTATCCAGTCTAAGAGATTGAGAAACAAAATTGCTGGTTACACTACCCATTTGATGAAGAGAATCCAAAAGGGTCCAGTTAGAGGTATCTCTTTCAAGTTGCAAGAAGAAGAAAGAGAAAGAAAAGATCAATACGTCCCAGAAGTCTCTGCTTTGGACTTGTCTCGTTCTAACGGTGTGTTAAATGTTGACAACCAAACCTCCGACTTGGTTAAATCTTTGGGTTTGAAGTTGCCATTATCTGTCATCAACGTTTCCGCTCAAAGAGACAGACGTTACAGAAAGAGAAATTAAGAAGCATGAATTAATATAGTTACTATCATGTCGTCTGTTTTAATCCATTCCATTGAGGACTCTCCTTATGTATAGTTAAATAATTTCAATATCATCTAAAATATGAAAGATATGATCCATTATTAAGAATGTGTTCTCTAGATTAGAAGCATTTTGTTACTAAAGATAGCATGTTTAGACAATATTATTAAGTTTTTATATAATATTGAGAATTTCATTGGCCAAACTTTTAACCTTCTTGATTTTTCCCTCCAATTGTTGACCTTGTTCTTCTAAGGCGTCTGCCCTATCGTTGATTACAGAAACTATTCCTTTGAATTTGTAGCTCAATTCTATTCGTTTCTTAATTATTTCTTGGTAAAGTTGGAACTGTTGGTCAAGGATTTGCTGGCCCTTGTTTGTCCATTCCTCCAATGTAGAATCGGCTACGCTGACGAAATATTCTTGATCTTCTTCCGCTACATCTGCCGGTAGCATGCTGGAGTAGTCTTGAAGGCAGGTTTCCAAAAGATCAGGCCTGTCAAAGAGGTAATTCTTTGTTTTATGGTAACTTCCTGGATTTTCGGTCGGTTCTTGCGACTTTTCTCTACCTTGAGATGAGGCATTTTGACCATCTAATGATATTTTATATTCAGAGCTATTAATCTCTGTCACTGAAGAAAGTCTTTTTGGCTTTTTTTGAGTGCAAGATTTTTCGTTCTTTAAATCTAAAGTACTGTAATTTTCTGGTGTTGGTTTCTCCTTCAGAGCCCTTTTTTTTGAAATTGGTGTTAGAGGCTGAAGTCCTGTGAATTCTGTTTTTACATTAGGCGTATCGTTATTGGTTACAGGATGTTCCTTCTTTTGGCTTTCGGAAGGTTTCACAATAAGGGAGGGATTTAACAAAAATGCAGAGAGATCTTGTTTATCTGTGTTGATTGTTTTCTTTTCCTGTGTTTTGGGGACAGTTTTATGCTTTGTCAAACTTGAGCGGCTATTTATACTTGAAGATTGTTTATTATTTTGTTTTCTCTTTTGCTGATCATCTTTGGCCAATGCTTCTTTCGATGGAGGAGAGTATAGTGTTACTTCACTTGTTGGTTCGGTTTTTATAACAGTCATTGGGAGATGATGTTTCTACTTTAGCTTCTTGTATATTTTATATAAATGTATCTTAAGCATTTTTTTGTTTTTTCTTCGCGATACCTTTTTATTTTTTTTCCATCTTGACCTTAAATGGGGAATAAATGTTATTTTTAAGTGACGCTAAAATTTGCCTACGAAATCAATAGAATAAGAGATCTGCTGTTCAGAAATATTTACACAATTCTATTAATCATCAATTCGGCTCATAGAATAGTTTTGTTTTGGTTCTCATGAATTTTAGAGTGCGGCTAAAAGCTCAAATATGCGTGTCGCCGACAATATAGATAAAGAAACAATAGTCAAAGTGCCTTTCTGGGCTCCTGAAAGGTTTCAGAAAATTTTCAAGGAGACAGATGCATAAGTCCACGTAGCTCAAATATATAATGTATAGTTTATTGTGTGGTTGATGAAGAGAATGGCCTTTTCTAAATACAATGAAGCAATTGACGAAAAGGCCAATGCTTACAAATCGAGATTCATAAATTTCCTTCGCAAATGGTTGCACGTAAAATTGACGGCCATGTTTGTTGGAAACGAAATAGATCAAATCAAGGTTGCACTTTTCTATACAGCCTGATACTTAATGGCTACTGTGTAAACCAATAACTTTAGAGATTTCCTTATCTTTATAATTACAATGCCGCTGACCACGCCTGTTGGAGTGAATGTTGGATAAACTGGGCGAATGGTCTCACTAAAATATTGATAAATACTACATTGCCAGTAACAAAGGGATCTGGATGTGTTGCGTATCAGGCAGGCTGTTTATAGACAACTCAACAAAATGTCATTACAACGCCATTCCTACAAATACTGACAGGTAACTTATATGCTATTAAAGCACTATACATGGCCTTTCACAACTCATCTAGAGGTTCCCAAGGGAGCGAATTGAAGTGTTGTAATATAAATCAACTATCATCTACTAACTAGTATTTACGTTACTAGTATATTATCATATACGGTGTTAGAAGATGACGCAAATGATGAGAAATAGTCATCTAAATTAGTGGAAGCTGAAACGCAAGGATTGATAATGTAATAGGATAAATGAATAACGACATATAAAACGATGATAATAATGTTTATAAAATTGTGTAGAATTGCAAATTCCCTTTTATGGATTCCTAAATCCCCGAGGAGAGCTTCTAATATATCTACATACCTAATCTACATACCTAATATTATTGCCTTATTAAAATGTTGGAATAAGTGATTATTACTATACATTTATTCATATAAATTGGTGTGGTTGATGACGAATATTCTTTAACATGATACTAATAATGTTGGGTAAATGAATACAAACATTCTTATGATGATACCACTTAAATTGGAGTAGGCAAATTCTAATTATAAAAAATCCTGAACTAGTAGGATAAAGATCTATTAATTGTCCAGAACTTAGTATATAAGTGTTGGAATGAAAATCAACTATCGTCTATCAACTAGTAGTCATACTACTAGTACATTATCATATACGGTGTTATAAGATGACATAAGTTATGAGAAGCGGTCATCGAAATAAGTGGAAGCTGAAATGCAAGGATTGATAATGTAATAGGATAATGACTGACAAATATAAAATGACAATAAAAGCATATACAGAATTATGTAGAATTACGAGTTCCATTTATTGGATTCCTATATCCTCGAGGAGAACTTCTAGTATATCTACATACCTAATATTATTGCCTTTATCAACAATGGAATCCCAACAATCATCTCAAAATTCGCCAATCTCTCAATAAGAAGATGAGTTAACACTAAATTCTTATCATCAACACTCTGATTTATGTCTGAACCTTTTGGTTTAATACAACCAATCAGCGTGTGTTTTATATACCTCTCTGTTGGAATAAGTGATTACCACTATACATTTATTCATATAAATTGTTGTAGTTGATGACGAACATTCTTTAACATGATACTAATGATGTTGAGTAAATTAATACTAACATTCTTATGGTGATACCAATTTAAATGGAGTAGGGAAATTCTAATTATAGAATTTCCTGCACTAATAAGATAAAGATCTATTAATTGTCCAGAACTTAGTATATAAGAAGATGAGTTAACACTAAATTCTTATCATCAACACTCTGATTTATGTCTGAACCTTTTGGTTTAATACACCCAATCAGCGTGTGTTTTATATACCTCTCTTATATAGATTAAGAAGGAACGACTATTCTTAATTATTACAACTTACTAAACTACTAATTATCAACACTCTCTTATATAGATTAAGAAGGAACGACTATTCTTAATTATTACAACTTACTAAACTACTAATTATCAACAGAAACTACAATACAGAAGGAATAGATAGAAGAACAAGCAAGTTTGGATCAGAAGTGCCCCTAATACTTAGATATAAAATTCATTACTCAGTTTATTTCAGATTAAGTAGCCTTGTTGGCGCAATCGGTAGCGCGTATGACTCTTAATCATAAGGTTAGGGGTTCGAGCCCCCTACAGGGCTTTTTTTGTAACTCCTGTATTTGGAGGCATTATTATGCGCGGGTGTAATCGTTCAATTCTCGTTTAACACTTTTATTTTTTTTTTCTTTTTTCTACGTTATATATTAAAGATCAATGAATTCATGCAGAGTTAGTCATAAGGCGTCGACCACACCCTTAGATTTACTCCGATTGTTTTGTTCATTTGATGATTCGAGGTGCTGTGGTTGATTTGATTCATCTTTTGGCTCATTTGGATCATCAGCGAGTTCGCTACAAACTTTAGTACCGAAATGGTGTTCAACCATGTGCTCTACGGCAACATAACCGTACAGGTTGACAAATCTTCTCCTTACTATTATATTATTGTGCGAATCTGGCTGGATTTGCACTAATACTTTTCGCCAAGTCATCGTTTCTTGCCATTCCCTGGCAATTCGTTCTTGGATTCTGTTGACACTCTCGTTAGGATATATAAGCTTCTTAACAATAGGCCTATTTTCATAATGTGGAGGAGGCAATTCTTCTGGGTGATAAAGTTTGTCATGTATGACTTCATCTTTCCTTACGGCTGGATTTTTGATATACTCTTGATCTGGTATAGCCGCGGTCAGAACTGATAAAGCTGATAATACTGTATTAGCTTCTTTTGGAGGTTGGAATTTTTGACCGTCAAAGATTACTCCACGTTCATTATCCGAATTTGAGGCTGCCTCATTGGTCTGTCCTCTTTTGTATTTATTTATTTTACTCCCATGTATGACAGCTTGAGGTAAGCTCCACTGTAAGGCCGCTTTTTTATTCGGACTTTCTGGAGGAATCTCGCCAACGTTATTATCATTTTTACTAGAAGGCGATGATGCTGTACTACTTTCTCGGCTGTCGGAGGAATTATACCCGCCAGAAGTTGATTGATTCTTATTTTCTTTTCTGATTTTTTGGACTTTATGTATACCTCGCCAATCCAAATATAGAAGCGCGGCAGTTCGTAATGGAACGATACCATCATCCATGATGTTGGCATATATGGTTCTCCTTTTGAAAGACTCGAATATTTTTTTGGCCGGTGCTTGTGGAAGAATCTCCAATATGTATTTGGAATGTTCCGGATTAGAGTCATCGTCTGTATATAATCCGTCTTTGGATGTTAAAGGTGTGTATTTCAAATTTAAGTCTCTTCCTGTCAAACCCAGGGCACCCATATCAAGCGGAACCGACAAATAAAAGGGGAAGTCACCAATAACACCAATAAAGGGACTAGCTAGCGTAATAAAATTAACTGGTTTGACACCATTCACCGGATCAAAAAAATCTGGTTTTTTTACGGTAATGTAACGAACTGCCATGGATTGTGTTGGTCCTCCCAAGGAATGACCAATAAATGATATCTTGTCCACTTTATACTTTTTGTTCAACTTATCAACAATTTCAAGGACATACTTTCCAACCCTAACACCTAAGCAATGTACTCCATGACCTGATTTCCCAATGTTGCCCATAAACCCCCGGACTATTATATTCGGATTAATAGACTCATTCATCGGGAACGTCATTTCTTCAATTTTATCTTTCATATATAACATATCGCACCCGATATTAGAAAAGATACCATGTGTCACAATAACAAGATGTACAGGCTTTTCTGGAAATTTTGGTGGTAAATCCCAAAGAGTTTTGGTATCCCACATCTCCAAAGAAACGCCTTCAATATTTTCAAAAAGCTCATTGGATCTCTTAACCACCCTCCGAGTAGTTCCTATCCTAAACGTGAATTCCAGCTTTGGGATCGTGGTCACCGCCAATTGTGAAATTATATCAACGGTCCAGGAATAATTTGAACTGTCACCAACTCTGGAATTTTTGTTCAGCAATATTTTTACTTTAAATCTTTCATCTGGTTTCAGATTTTCGATAAATGAGATCGTTTCTTTTCCTCGAAACTTGCGATTCTCATTATAGTTATGCGGTCTAATATCAATGTAGAAGGAATATGGTCCCGTCAAATAAACCGGTCGTAGAAGTGGGCTCTCTTCGTTCTTGATTCTTACAAATAAGTATGATACATCTAAACCGTGTTCTTTAAGTACATCTCTGTTCACAGAAAACTTGTAGCGATATAGCTCTCCTATTCTTAATCTCTTCCTCTCATCTACTAGTAAGGTACCCTCCGATTTATTTACCTCGAGCGAATTTTTCATTTGGATGATTTTATAAGGCAAAAAACGACTAAAAAAAAAAAGTACAGCCTTTTATAATGGGTAAACAGATAACAGCGAGATATACGATTCTGCTTCTTATTTCCTGTTGGTTATCGTTCTAGAATCCCATAATAAACAACGTCTTGAAATGGCATCGATGATACTCGCGCTTACCTAAAGAAGCGGAGTATTGAAACTTTTTTTCAAGTGGAGGAACCGGGTAGTGCCGGATCAAGTAGTCCATTTTTCATTATAGCATACTCTTGCAACTACCCTTTAAGAAGAATAGTGCGGACTAGAAAAATCAACTAGCTGGAGTACGGCATAGCTTAGCTTTAGGAACGTTTGAGCTGGGTATCAGGACCTGAGGAAGTAGTATGAGTTCTGACGCTTCCACATACCGACTTGAGGATGTCTTATCCAGCTTCTACAGACTAGAGAAGATTAAGAAGATCAATTATCACCAGTACGTTTCCAAAACGCAAAATGATCAATGGTCCATTCAAATGGAGTTTATGTTGCGAAAACAGGATCCAAAGAATCTGGTTGCACTACTTTCAAGAGACTTGTGGTGTTTCAGCATAAATGATGATCCAATACCGAAACCTCCCATGATAGAACATAAACCGGCGAGCCCAGATAAAATTGGGACGTTTACTGCGGACTATTCTAAGCCAAACTTACCGCCTCACTATGCTCTTTTTCTAAAAGCTCTACGAAGGAAAATTTACATCAACTTGGCATTAGGTTCACATAATAAGCTGATACAGTTCGGCAATTCCTGTATATCATTAAGTGGGGTGCCAAGTTGTCTCGTGCAGTTGGAGCCGCACCTTTTTGTCAATGGAGATCTTACAGTATCGTTATGTGCTAAAGATATGGGTTTAGTACCGATGAAGGAGGAGAATTTAGAAGAGTCTTTCGTTTCAAAGCATGCACTTTATTTAGCTCCGTCGGGGATAAGGATGCATCTAGCACCGGCTTCCAAGCAAGGATATTTGATCCAACCACCAAAACACACAGAGATTCTGCTGACTACATTAAGTGTATCTCATGGTATAAACTTGCAGAATAAAAAAAATCTGAAGTGGGTTGCTGTTATTCCTGACTTGGGGCATCTCAATGGCCACACACCTACTATAGCTTCATATTTGACTCCATTACTGGAAGCCAAAAAGCTGGTGTGGCCACTAAACCTAATCTTTGCTCAACCAGTCGCCGATATAGAAAGCTCTCCCTCTGGCGATCCTTCAGAACTTCATAGTTTGCAAGATGCGCTTGATGCTATTGATGATTTCATACAGTTAAAACAAACAGCGGCGTATAGGACGCCTGGAAGCTCTGGTGTTTTGAGCAGTAATATTACCGGTACAAACCCCTTAAGCTCAGAGGGGGCGTATACAGAACAATTTCAACATTATAAGAATAGTTCCATTAGCTCGCAGCCAGCTTCTTACCATTCTGTTCAAGAGACTAACAAAGCATCTCCAAGAGACTTTTCACCTAATTTCACAGGGATTGATAAATTGATGCTTTCACCAAATGATCAATTTGCTCCAGCGTTTTTAAACACCCCTAATAACAACATTAATGAAAATGAGTTATTCAATGATAAAAAACAGACTACAGTATCCAATGATCTGGAAAACAGCCCACTGAAAACTGAACTGGATGTAAATAGGAGATCATCGGAAAAGATAAATAAACCCATAAGCAGGACAGGTCACGTAGATACAAATCTCAATAAGAAGGGCAGAGTAGAACATCAGGAACAAAACGAAATTGTACCAAGTGACAAAAGCGACTCCATGGTAGATAAAGAGTTGTTTGGTGATGACGAGGACGAGGACTTATTTGGCGATGGTAATAAATCAAACTCTACAAATGGATCCATTAAAAGTATATCAGACGAAGTTACCGAGGATATGTTCGAAATGTCTGACGAGGAAGAAAGCAATAATAATAAAAGCGTCAATAACAAGGAAATACGTGCTGATCTTGGTAAGGATATTCCTTTCTTCCCATCATCTGAGAAATCTAATATCCGTACAATGAGCGGAACATCAAAAAAAATAAGTGGGAAAAGGAAATATTTAGATATTCCGATAGACGAGATGACTTTGCCTACAAGCCCATTATACATGGACCCAGGTGCACCACTTCCTGTAGAAACACCTCGTGATAGACGTAAAAGTGTATTCGCACCACTTAATTTCAATCCGATAATAGAAAACAATGTTGATAATAAGTACAAATCTGGAGGGAAATTTTCATTCAGTCCGTTACAGAAAGAGGAAGCACTGAATTTTGATATTTCTATGGCGGATCTCTCCAGCTCTGAAGAAGAAGAGGATGAAGAAGAAGAGAATGGTAGCAGCGATGAGGATCTCAAATCATTGAACGTACGAGACGACATGAAACTTTCTGATAACATCAGTACCAATAATAATATTCATGAACCCCAGTACATAAATTACTCTTCTATTCCGAGTTTACAAGATTCTATCATAAAGCAAGAGAATTTTAATTTGGTAAATGAAGGTAACATTACTGGCAATAAAGAGGGATATAATTCGATTTGGAAAATTCCTCAAAATGATATACCACAGACTGAATCACCACTTAAGACCGTCGATTCATCTATTCAACCCATGGATACTAATATGAAGTTGACCCTAGAAGATAGTAATGTTATTAATAATACGTCCGAGTTCTCGTCAAATTCGGTAAATTCTGAAGTTCCTATTTTACCAAAAGACAAGAGTGGAATCCCTGAGTTCACTCCAGCAGAGTCTAATTTATCAGTTGAATCATCAAGTAGTTTGCCCTTTCTTTTGAGACATATGCCGTTAGCTTCTATACCAGACGTTTTCATTACCCCCACTCCCGTTGTTACGATATCTGAGAAGGAGCAACATATCCTAGATTTAATAGCGGAACAAGTGGTCATTGATTACAATATTTTGGGAAATCTTGGAATTCCGGAGATTACTTATGAAGGTGTGAGAAATTGCCAAGAAGGTTTAATAACAACAACGATGTTGCAGTTATTTTCTACATTCGATAGATTAAATGGCAATGAAACAATATCCAAATTCTACAGTATGAAGCAGCCATTTGTTTTTGTGAAGAAGCATCACGAGCTAATTAAAGTCAAACATGATTCTCAACCATTTATTAAATATCTCAATTTCCGCCCTCCAAACGGTATAAAAAATTTCAAGTCTTTATTACTGAGTTCATCTTTTAAAGATGATTGTCTGTCATTTGCACCAACGTTATCTCAAACGTATATTAATCAAGAATTAGGCTTTTGCGAACTACTTAAATTAACCAATGAAGATCCTCCCGGATTAATGTATTTGAAAGCATTTGACAAAAATAAGCTTCTTTTACTAGCTGCACAGATTGTTTCATACTGTTCCAACAATAAGAACTCTACCAAAAATGTGCCACCAATATTAATAATACTACCCTTAGATAATGCAACTCTGACCGAATTAGTGGACAAGGCAAATATTTTCCAAGTGATCAGGAACGAGGTCAATGCCAAAATGCCCAACATTGAGCTATTTTTGAAAGTTATTCCAATAGACTTCATTACAAACCCGCTAATAACGGTAGACCAGTATGTCAATATAGCAATTTCTATATACAATATGCTACCGCCAAAATCCATAAAGTTCACTTACATTGCGCATACACTGCCGGAGAAAGTGAATTTCAGAACCATGCAACAACAGCAACAGCAACAACAGCAACAGCAACAACAGCAACAACAGCAACAACAACAACAACAACAAAAACAACAACAGAATCAGCAACAGAGCAACAGTATAGGTTTCTCTTCTATAATCTACTATGACTCGTACATCCATCTAGCGTATTCTCGTAGCGTCGACAAAGAATGGGTTTTTGCAGCGCTTTCAGACAGCAATGGGCGGGGAAGTATGACAAAGACATGGTATGTCGGAAATTCAAGGGGGAAATTTGATGAGGCATGTAACCAAATATGGAATATGGCTTTAAATTTAGCGTCTAAGAAATACGGTAAAATATGTCTCATTTTAACTAGGTTGAATGGCATACTACCAGACGACGAATTGATGAATTGGAGAAGGCTATCCGGTAGAAATATACATCTTGCTGTCGTGTGCGTAGATGACAACTCCAAAATTTCTTTCATAGATGAGGATAAACTGTATCCTAGTTTCAAGCCAATCTACAAGAACACAAAATTTGGAGGACATATCGATATGTCCAGATTAGATGACTATGAAATAAGGGACCTTGACCAGGACGTTCATGGCGTGATATTTCAGTACCCGTTCCCTCTGGCACATTCACAACATCGCTGTGCTATTAGGAGCGGTGCCTTAATCAAATTTAAGAAATGCGATGGTGATACCGTCTGGGACAAGTTCGCTGTTAACCTTTTGAACTGTCCACACTCAGACAGCACGCAATTGCTCGAAACCATCCTAGAAGAGTTTCGCAATCTGGCTGCGCTGAATGTATGGTACGGTCTCTCTGATGGCACAGATGGGCATATCCCATGGCATATCCTAGCTGTGAAAAAAATGATGAACACTCTTGTGCACACCAGAGTAAAAATTGCCATTCCTACAACCGCCACTGGCAATACCGTAGCTTCTTCATCAATCACCATCTCAGATTAATACACTTCTCCCATGCAATACACCCCTGTCCATTTCTGGCTCCATTTTCCAGTTTTGGTTTAACTATTTTTCCGGGGCCTAAACCCAGAAGTTTATTTCACCAGTCGGATTTCCAGATAAAAACCGGAAGCAGGGCGGTACGGACGGTCACTGGTGACGCATGCCGAACTTGTAGTCCGAGACAAATTCCACAGAACGCGAATGAGATTGCGTTTAAGGCTGTATTTTAAGGCACGCGAGAGGGTCACGTGAGCATGCGATGGCGTGGTGATGATGTCAAGAATGGTATTGTAATTCTGTATAAGGTTATGTAATCGGAGGTTGTGAGTGTTTTTTATTTTTTCTTTTTATTTTTTTTCCAGTTTTCTCGTCTTTGCGATGGAACTTTCTTGAAACTTTGCATTAGTCAGTAGTTCTTACATTGTAGGAATATTTTGCTGTCCTTAACCTACGGAAAATGAGTAAATATATATATGTATATACATATACATATATACTTATATAGATATATATCTTAGAGGTGTAGAACAGGTTTCTTACACATCCATACCTGTGCATAGTAATCATTCAGAAAATTTCGTTCTCTGTAAATAAGGAGCGAGTGTATATGCTTACTCAATTGCTTACTTTTCTTCCACCATGTCCGTTTCTGAATCTCACGCAAAGGAAATGAAAAGTGCTTTCAAGCGATTTACTGACTTTCCCTTAGAGGGAGAGCAGTTTGAAGATTTTTTACCTATTATCGGCAGCCCCGTACTGTTCAAGAAGCTGATAAATGCTTTCAAAACGCATTTAGAAGAAAAGTTTGGAAAAGAAAAAATCGATTATATCGCGGGTATTGAAGCCAGAGGTCTTCTTTTTGGGCCATCTCTGGCTTTAGCACTGGGAGTTGGATTTGTACCCATAAGAAGAGCTGGGAAATTACCAGGCGAGTGTGCCACCGCGACGTTCACAAAACTGGATCATCAGGAAACGTTTGAAATGCAGGTTGAAGCTATACCTTTTGATTCTAATGTAGTTATTGTGGATGATGTTCTTGCCACTGGTATGTCCGCATCAGCTACGGGCGACCTTATCAAACATGTTGGTGCTCATATTCTGGAATATGATTTTGTACTGACACTAGATAGTTTACATGGTGAAGAAAAACTATCTGCCCCTATCTTCTCCTTATTACACTCCTGATTTATCCTCTGCCTTTTCAGTTCTTCTTTTTTTTGGAATTTCACCACTCTTTCGCTTCAATTTCTTCTCTCAATATAGACTGGATCTTTATTTTCAAGACAGCCGATCAAGGTGTCCTATCCTTTATTGTTACCTACTCTTATTCTCTCTCTCCGGCCTTTTAGTTTTATAAGTTACATTTGTGTATACACGTTATTTTTGTATTTAATTATTCGTACTCCTCGTTACAGACTTTTTTTAGTGTTTCACCTACTATACTTCACCGGTGTTCCTCTGTTTCTCCTACCTCTTGCAGTGGGGCTAAATAAACTTTCATCGACATCCTCCATCACCGTGGATATGTAATACTCTCCTCCACTATGTGTCCATGAAACACTATCCTCTTTAAGATCAAACCGTTGCACTTTCAGCCGATTGAAAATGTTCTCAACATTGTAGAAATCTATCTGGTAAGCAAGGCTCCTTAAGTTTTTCAGACTAATGATCTTACATCCGACTTTTGCCGTTTGAAGTATCTTCTCGACTTCTTTATTTAATTCTTCATCAAATAAGAAATTATTTACGAGGATAACATCGCACTGAGGAATTAGTTCAATAACGCGTTTATTACCCACGAAACTTTCCTTCAATGAAAACTCTACGTTGTTTAAATGCATCCCAAATAAGTTACATCGCTTCATTAGTTCCTGGTATTGAAGTATAGTTAAATCACTAGCATCCTCCATGATTTCACATCCAAAACTTAAATCGCATCCGTACTCCAGCGCTGCTTGTACCACGCAATTCCCTACTCCTGAACCAAGATCCATGAAAATATCACCCTTTTTCAATCTACATTGCTGGTATACGTCAGATAAGAAGTTGGGTAGAAGTTCTCCATAAACATAATTACTAAATGCTTTGTAATGTTTTAATTTATTTGCCTGTGGGTGGATACTTCTGGTATACACAACGTGCAAAAAATCATGGATAAATGAACGTGGAATTTTATTGAGTGTCGCTAAATGGTCTATTATCCTTGACCTAGGTATCTGGCGAATCATTTTATTGTATGAATTTACTGCATGCACAAAACCCTCCGTATCAGAATTGTCGAACGATGTGTTTAGGTTTGGCAGTACTGTTTTTTTCATTTGTTCAGCATATGGTGAGGGTAAGAAGATCAGACAACTATATTCAATTAACTTACCAATTTCACTCATTGGATTATAAATAGCAGCCGTTCTTTTAAAGTCAATTTTGTACTCTTCCATATAGTTTGGAAATAAAAAACTCTGCAACTTGGCGGTAGTAGTTGAAGATATCTCATTTTCTGGAAGTAAGCTTGTTGGCTGTGGAGAATTTGTCCTTAAACTGATGGATGGTATGGGAGTTTCAGAATACCTCTTGTGTGATCGTAAATACTCCACATCAAATAATGGATACTGCAACTGTAAATATGGACCGTTCCAATCCACAAATGTTGACGGAGTATTCTTCTTTCTGTTTTGTTTGCTTTTGTTGGATTCATTGCGGTGCTTCCTTTTTAGTGCAGATTTTACCTCTTGCTTTGGAATTAATGCATGTTTATCCTGAGTTCTGGGCCCATTTTTTTTCCTTTTTCCCTTTGTTGTTCTTGGTTTCTTTACATCATTCTTTATAGTGGTAGATAATTTCTTCGTTGTGTTTCTACTACTAGTTCTTTTACGAGTGGGAAGTATAACCTTTTCAACAAGTGGAGCCAATCCATTGTCTTTAGATTTGGAGCTTCTATCTCTCAAAAATCCTCGAGGCAAGGATAAGCCACATTTTGGATCGTATTTATTAGCTCCTTCTAATAGCTCTTGTACTTGTTTGGAGAGAAAGGGGCCTTTCAATGACCCTGAAGATGATGAACTCCGACTATTAGTGCTTTTCTTCACATCACTTAGTGATATGGAAGATTCTTGAGAGCCCAAGTTGGGGGATGACATAACGAATGAGTCAGAGTTATTATTAGATATACTTTCTTGACCGCTCATTGCTGTATACTGAAGAGTAAAAACGTGTACAAGTATAAGTAACCTTGTGGTGAGAGCTTCAGTTATTCTCCGATGATAATTGTGATGTATTCGTGCTTTATTTGTGTCACGTTTACTCACTGAAAGCACTTGCCAACTGATTTTTCAATGTCCCTCATTAACGCGTGCGAAAGTCGCCTGAAGAATCACACATATACTTTGCTGACAAGAAAATAAGATCATCCACTATTACTTGGTTTTGGTCTATAGCATAATTGCAAAATCAATTTTTTTCGATCTGCCAGCAACAGGGACAAAAAAATAAGCCAATATTCTTCAGCAGTAGTATTGTTCAGTAAGAGAAATTCTTATATAACGGCTATTTTACTTGTGTTAAACGGCACATTTTTATAACTCCGAAAATACAAGCTTTTATAGAAAACAATGTAGTGAAATAGCTGATCGGGTACTGAGCAAATATCATAATGGATTACCAGAAGTTGGGCGCAGACAAGTGCTTCACTTCCAGCGAATGTGTTTATTTCAGGTGGAAACGGCTAAGGAAAAGCGAAACAAGGATGGTATAATAACGCCTTCCCTGAATATCTTTCCTGTATGAAATTTTTGGCAATCTACCATGAAGTTCCTACGTATCTCTAAGATAAACCAAAACACTCGTTTATATATAATCCAAATTTTTTACTATGTGAAAAAACACATCAAAAGACTGTACCCTTGAGAGTTCTACTTATTGGCATTCTTCGCTTCTTTCCTAAAGGAATCATTAGGTCCTTGATTGGAACTCCAAGAATTACATCTTAAAAATTCATCAATAATGCAGACCTGGCTGTTTACGATTATTTTCAAAAATTAAAAATCTCAATTCAGATAGGCACAATTTCCCTGCATAAAAATGATTGTATTATGAAAAGAATAAAGTTTTTACTGAATTATTAAGGAATTGGAAAGAAGAAATAAACAGTGCTGGCATCATTTTCTCTGTACCACATTCACAAGGATGTTCTGTTTCAGTATTGCTCTTGCCATACTTATTATCTAACTGCATAACCCAAGTAAATAAAGGATAGGATATTCATAACAAACAAGAAGGATTCATACATGAAACGTTTAAGAAACAAATTGGCTTAGCATGTATGGCGGGTATAATGAATACCCCCTCGCTCGAATTTTTTGAAAACAAAATCATCAAAATCTACCAAAACTTAGCAAGGCCTTCATTACGTGAGCTATTTGAATTTCAGAATCGCAATTTTAAATTGTCTCAACAGTTCTTAACGGCACTGAATATTTTGGTTAATGCAGACCTCAAAATTTCCATGATTGGCTCCTTGAACGATCAAGTGGTGCCTCTTTATTCCTCGTTGTGCATTTTCTTGCAACATCCGAATATTTTTAGAGCCTTATATGTACCTTGTATGGGCCACCAATACCCCGTATATCTCATCCATGTTATTGAGATATTGGTGAAATTGATAAATTTGGGATACTCTGATCATGCCATGATAACAGAACTAAGTCAATCCTTTATGGGACCTATTTTGAGTGATTGATATTCTGTTGTTTACGAAGACAGTAATGTTTACAAAATCGCAATAACATTCACTTCAAAAACGTTGGACACGCAAGAAAAACAACAAATAATTAAGGTAACGCCATTTGAAATAAACCATATCGGTAAAAATCCATTTCATTTACTTTGCTGCATAAAAGGTTTCATTGAAGAAACTAGGTTGCACTTACCTGATGAGGAATTGAGCCAGCTGTATAATGAATATAATTTTTGGATACCTCAAACAAGTAAATTGCCAGACTTGAAATATAAGCTAAGTGGTCTGAGACAGAATTTATAGTAGTATATGTAGGAGAAAATGCTAAAACTGTTGGTATGTACAATGGGGAAGCTTGGATGTGCCATCTCTTCACATGAACTCATCAACGTTCATATCGTTGCTTAATTCTTCATCTGAATTGGGTAATGTGGTAATACGTTGTCTTGTGAGTTTTCTTTTCTTATTCGTAGCGGTGCTACTCTTAACAGGAGAAGTGGTCAAAGTGCTGATTTTTTTAAGATTAGTAATCCCATGGTTGTAGTCTCTATTCCCCAAAACATCATTTGCGTATGCAGTAGAACTTCTCGATGACGTTATTGTAGAGTCAACAACACTTGAGAGTTCAATGTTATCCAATTTCCTGGATGACAGCTTGTCCCGCTTATCCTTTGAGTGAAGTGAATCATCTTTAGTTACTATTTTATTCTTTTCATTATGCAATTCTGAGGGTTTCTGAAGCTCTAACGATGCTGATGGCGACTTATCAGATGTTTTAAAAATGGTGAAATCATTTCTGATAGGCCCATTTTCATTAATCTCATCGTCAAGATTCTTGGATATTGAATCAAATATTGTGTTCTTACCTGAGCTCAATAGAGATCGCAGCCCTTTTGACTTTCTCTTTGATGTAGGAGAATCAGGTTCATTGCCACTTTGGTGTTTCTTTTGATTATAAATTTTATCACGATTTACAATTGGTGAAAGAAGATGAATTCTGGGGTTTGATGGGCCAGCCGTTCTTACACCGTGCTGTTGTTCATTAGAACCCGTCGAAGGTGTCTTTTCTTTACTATGTCTGTCTACAGGTATCTGTTCGACTTTTAGTTTTAGCTTCAAGTCATCAATGAGTGTATCCTTACTGGATAACTTACTTTGGTAGAGCGCCTTTTGATTCTTCTGTACATTTGATAGCTTTTCATTCTCTTGAAATGAAAGTTGCAATTGCTTATTCAACTGGGCAATTTGTCTCTGTAAAAACAGTGTTTCATCAACTGTCTTCTTTGGATGCTGATCGTCTCTATTGTTATTTGACTTGACCAAAGACGCAAACTCATACTGTGATTGAACGTATTCGTTGTATATTCGTTCTGAGTCTAATTTAGCCTTATAATAATTTGACAGAAGCTGTAATAAAGTCGTCATTCACGCAATAAAAGAACAACACCAGATAGAAGATTTGGTAATCCGTCTTTTTCCTACGACTTTCTTTTTATCAGATTCAGATGGAGTCTATTTTCTGGGAACTTTTTTATTTGTTTTATTTCCCCTTTTAGAATCATTTTTTAGATGAATAATAGACATAAAAAAATATTGATGAGGTCAAGAAATACTATAAAAACAGGGCATCGATAATTTGCTTTTGAATATATAAAATAGAAACGTAAAATATAAATTTGTGTACATTAGCATAAAAGGAAGAAATACTATATTAGGAGTTAGGACGGGTCTTTTTCAATAATAGCATAGCCATTTTCGGGGGCAGACTCTCCTTGATGGTTAACCAGAAAGAATGAAATAAAAATGAGGAAAACACCGACAATATACCAAGATGTAAAAGACGTGTTCCGCCATACATAATCAGCAAGCATAGCGAACGGAATGGTAAATGTCAAACCAATGGTAACCACTAAGGGAGATGTCAGAATAAGGGCTTTACACCAAAAATAATCACTAACAAAGATAATGATACAATTTAGTAAGACCATAGATAATATGCGAAAGTTATTTGGTAACTCAAATGTTTCCAAATGTGAGATATCCAGAATTATCAAAACCGGCCAAAATAACAGAAACGTGAAGATACCAACATAACCTAAAAACATTTGAATGTCTAGCTGGAGACCCTTAGATGATATTTCATATTTCAAAAGTGTTGTATAAACACTATAACCGAATGACCCCAGTAGTGCTAAAGTGTTACCTATCAAAAAAGAAGAAGCACTCACAGAATCCTGTTGCTTAGAAGATTGCATTACAATCAGGATAATTCCAAACAAAGACACGAATAATCCCAGTAGTTTTCTCATTGAGAAAGTTTCGATTCCCAGACTAACAGCAAGAAATAAAGTGAAAAATGAGGATGTAGATGAAAGAATCGTCGATGATGCCACTGTGGTATACGACAAAGCAGAGTTAGCCGCCAAGTTCGCCACAAACCACAGGACACAAAATAGTAGACTCAATCTCATCGTATCCTTCACTCTCAAATCCACTGTTGAGGAAGAAGAAGAAGAAGAGTGAGAAGGAGAATTTGGAGAGGCAGAAATTATCAACGGTAAAAGCTCTGGAAAAGATTCTTGTGTGTGAATAGGTAATCTTCGATTTCTCTGCTCTTGCAGGGCTTTCCTCCTCAACTGGATTTTCCTCCACAAGTCTGGCATCAAGTAAAGAGCAAAAGACGATATATTCAAATAAGTAAGGAAGAACGGTTTATTGTAAGCATTTGTCTCGAACAATTGATTAGTCAAACACGAAGCGCCAACCCAAAACACCACCACCACGGCCAGCATCAGGACCCCTACTAGATGATCTACGTCCCGGACAATACGAGCCATCGTCTTCCTTAAGCCCTGTTTGTATCTACCATGATCTTCCTATATCTCTAATTCTTTTCTTGCCTCCTGCGTTATATATATCTTTTGAATATTCTTTTTGATTTCAACTACCTCCCGCAGTCACCGGAAAGTGTGTATGGGGGTCGCCAACGTAACACAATAATAACCACAAAAAGATGGAGCATTGTAGCCTCACCATATAATGGCATGCTAAGTGCATACGTTGCGGTAGCCATATGCCTTTATCAAGACCCGTAAAAGATGTATAAGATGAATCACTAGCGTAAAAGCTGTTTGCACGTGACTTGAATCATCTTACACGCGATCGGAAAAATGCAATATACAATAAAGAGAAAGCAACTGTTAGAGCACCCACAACAAATCACTCCTGGGTGCTGTTCCTATTACGAGTTTGTATATCACCTTGTATATGCATTTAGTATGATATCATGGTTCTGATTTTGTCTATCTGGTCGGGGTGCTGAGAAAAAGGCTATAGGGTGGTATCGTCGCTGTCATATAGGTATAGAAGTTGGCAGGCATCCATCAGAGGCAGATCGTAAATTCCACTGGTCTCTTTGAATGCCCATTTCTTGATGAACACATCTGCGTCATCTTCTATGATAAGCTGACCACCGGCATCCGTTACTGTAGACAGAGAATCTAGCGGTGGCGTTAACATGTCCTCATTATACATTAAGAGGCCGATGTAGGTGCATAGCATGCCCATTAACATTATACTCTCGAAGGTAATTATCCATCTTCTCTGTGGAAAAATGTCTAATATCGTGCTGATAAACTGTTGTGGCACAGCTTCACCCAGCGACGGTGGTAGTATTGACCATATTATGGTAAGCACTAAAGTACTTGTTATTATCATATACTGTGAAAACCAGTAGTACTCCTTTGTATACATATTAATTATTTAGTTTTGGGCTTGTAGTGTTGACAAGAACCTGGATAAGTTCTTTTCTGATCGGATGTTTCTCTTCTTGTAGTTTCTCAACTTTCCTTTGGTATGTAAATTTTGAAATTTCCTGGGCTTAACCAGGAACTTTATTAAGGTAATAGCGAACAATGAAAAAAGCCGGCAATGAGTAAACACGAAAAGCCGGCAATAAATTTAAAATTCACTGAATATCAACAGAAAGGGAAAGTAGAATTGAATAATATTAATATTTATTTTATTTAGGTTCTAGTAACATGAGCGTGAGACAGTCGTGACAACATCATGGAGCCAAAAGAAAGGGGAAAACAACGAAAGAGAGTCCTCGATGACCTTACCAACTGCAAAATACATTCGATTTTCTCAACGATTGGCTAATTTGCGTTCTTGCCTACCCTTTTTCATCACTTGTTTCAAAGCAGCACTATCTAGCGGATCTAGTAATTCAAAGGAACACAGAAGCCCTTCGCTAACCGTCATGACGGCACCCCAGTTGTCAAATTCACCGCAATAATTCGGGGCAGAAAATACTGTGACCAAGCTTCTGTCATTGAAGAATTCATAACCGTCTTCCACGACCATATGAGCTCTACACACTAAATCGAAACCAAATTTGTTCAAGAATTTATTAATAGCCACTTTATTATAACAAAAACTGACGCCACGCTCGTTATCTTCCCATTCATTCGAGGAATCTGTAGGATCGGACCACAGAAGGTCATTAATCAACCCGAAGTCAGGCACGTCAGTAGGCCTACTAACATGTCTAATTTCGTCCATCGAATTTAGAACAGGTGACAGACCACCGTGAACACAGAATATTTTCCCCGTGACGATGGCAGCCAAAGGTAATGTATTGAAAGTATCAATAAAGGTTTTCCAAATTTTGATATTACAACGTCGTTTACATTCATCATAAAATCCATAGACCCTTGTCACATTAGCACATTCATGGTTGCCTCTTAAAAGGAAAAAATTTTCAGGATATTTAATCTTGTAGCATAATAATAGTAAAATGGTTTCCAGAGACTGCTTACCGCGGTCCACGTAATCACCCAAAAATAAATAGTTTGCCATGGGGGGAAATCCGCATTTAGTAAAGAGCCTCAAAAGATCAGCATATTGGCCATGAACATCACCTACTATTTTCACAGAAGGAGATAATTCTAAAAGGGCGGGCTGGGCAAGGAATAACTCACGAGCTTTATGGCATATTTGAATAATTTCTGAATTTTTCAAGCAAACATTCTTGGTCCTTTTTGCAGCGTAACCAGCATCTAGTAGTTTCTGGATAATTTCATCTATGTCAATCGGACGAACTGGTTTTTTCCTTTTCATTTCCACCAAAGTATTTGTCTTGGACTCCTCATCACCATCTATAGAGCTCCCACGGACGAAATTGGCTGTGGGTGATGGTGGTGACACATATATTCTTTGACCTGAGCTAGAGGAAGACGATGATCGTTGTCCCTTGCCCCGCGGACTAAGTGAGGAAGATGAATCTCTGTGAACAAGCGTTGGGTAAGCACTTAAATATTCTTTTCTTGAAGCAGACGACGACGATGACGAAGGCTTATCTATGTTTAGATTAGGGATGGGTGATGAATTTTTATCGTCCATGTTGCCTTCGTTATTGTCGTTGTCCCTAGAGTTCATTTTTCTCAGTGCGGGAGAATGGAGTGGAGTGCTGTAAGCTGTGTTCCCTGTGGAGCCGAATGACGATTTCCTGGATGATGCATGTGAGTTTGATCTGTTTAGAAAATAATCACCGCCGTTTCCGATTGACTTCACGTTTGAAGTATAATTCGATGGTAACGAATTATCCGATTTTCTGCGAAATTTGGAGGAAGATGAGGAAAATCCGGTCGTACTTTTCTCTGGTTGTAATGAATTGTGACGCCCTGAGGGACTATGCTTAAAGCTTCTATCTGCGGAAGAACTAGTGTTGATACGAGTAACTTTAGCCATTGAGGGGCTCTCACAGCCGTCATCTTCATCCTCATCAGTCAATGCATTTTCATAAGAGTTGAAGGAGCTAGTGGAATGCATATTTGTACCGTACTTTAAAATGGGCGATTTAGGCTCCATTTGGATCATTGACGGGGGCAATTCCGAATTGTTGTTATTCCCCATGCTCGACCTTCTCGAAGAAGAAGAAAGCCTCCTTGATGAACTAGGTACCGAATTTAGGTGGTGGTTATTGGAAGTTGTGATTAGGCCATTGCCTGATTGCCTACGACTGCGACTACTGCTTCCAAGAGTAGAAGATTTTCGCGAGAGAGGTTGGGTTTGAGCCTGAGCACTGGATGCCAACGACGACTCTGAGCGTTTCGACCGCAGCGACCTAATCGACCTCGATGACTTCAGTGAATGTGTGGTATCAGACTTAGTCAGTGGTGGAAGGTCTAGTGTTTTCTTCTTGTCACTTTCGTGGTCCTCCTTCTTGTTACTGCGCTTAGCATGCTGTTTCGAACTAGAATTACCCATAACGCTTACTAGTAAAATATACGACCCTGAAATAAGCGGGAGTCGGTGAAACAGAATTAGATATTTCCGTCTTGATTTGAACTGTATTCAATTTAATAGTTTCCCTGCTGTCGCAATAGCTACCGCCCAAATTACTACTACACTGAACCAAAAGGGGAAGATAGAAGAGAAGAGAAGAGAAGCGGCACTAATTCTGTAAGTGTATAGGCTATGAAAAAATATGCGTTTGCCACAGTGGTTATAACTGCTGTATGTTTCTCTGCGTATGCGCTGCACAGACGTGTAAACAAATCACTCTCTTTCAAGACGTAGCTACCTTCTTCTATGCACCGTTGAGGCCTGGCAAGTAAATGACTTTGCCAAATGCAACGCAACGGCTGGCGTCCAGGGCCTGTCGCGGCGGCGTGGGGGTATCAAGATGGGATACCATAAGAAGCAGTCAGGTTCAAAGATAAGAGCTACATTAGTTTGGGAAAGAGTTCGCAAGACACCATTGTGATCGGGTGGCAGAATTCAAGTTAGCGGGAAATGCAAGAAAGGAGGAACGAGCCTTACAGGATTTAGTACAACGGTGGCCATGTTTTTAGTTGGTACGGAAATAATAAATGATTCTGCTGCTACTGCATCCTGTGATATCAATCGATGAGAAATTTGCTGAAACTATTCAGTGCATGTCCGCTGATAAGACGCATTTCTTTGTTCATCAAATGGTCAAGCAAGGAGAATGGGTCCTGCACAATTGCGCCCTGCGCCTAAGTTCAAAGGCTGAAAAATCAAGAGTTGGAAAGATAGGGGAAAAAGAACATCTGCTAGGGTCCTTGTGATTGTGCAGGACTAGATGACAAAGATACATACGAGTCGTTATGGAGAGAATCATACAGCAAACTGACTACGATGCATTGTCTTGCAAGTTAGCAGCAATCTCAGTTGGATATCTTCCCTCAAGCGTCCTGCAAGGATTTTCGGTCGATATGGCCAGCAAGTATACACAATGGCATCGCGACTACTTGCTTACTCTCAAAAAATTCAGTAGACGTACTTTTGGGAAAGTAGACAAAGCAATGAGATCTTCATTCCCGGTGATGAATTATGGAACTTATTTGCGTACTGTGGGAATAGATGCAGCCATACTGAATTTTTTAGATGGGAATGAACAGGTTCAGGTAGTGAATTTTGGTTGTGGTTCAGATTTACGAATGCTACCCCTGTTACAAATGTTCCCCAATCTGACGTATGTAGACATTGATTACAGTGACTCGGTAGAGTTGAAGAATAATATTTTGCGTGAGAGTAAAATTTTGCGCACTTCCCTTGATTTGCCAGAAGAGAATGCGGCAACAGCACCACTTTTGATAGATCAGAAAAGGTATAAACTTGTTGCATGTGATTTGAACAATACTACTGAAACCGCTCGTCTGCTAGATACATGTACCGACCGTGATATACCTACCGTGGTGATATCTGAATGTCTCTTATGCTATATGCATAAAGACGAGGCTCAACTACTCATAAATACAGTCTTGGAAAGGTTTGTACACGGACTATGGATATCGTACGATCCTATTGGTGGTTGTCAACCGAATGATCGGTTTGGCACCATTATGCAGTCCAACTTAAAGGAATCAAGAAATTTGGAAATGCCCACACTAATGACGTATAACTCGAAAGAAAAATACGCTTCAAGATGGTCCACAGCTCCCAATGTGACTGTCGATGATATGTGGGAAATTTTCAATGCACAAATCCCCGAATCTGAAAGGAGAAGACTTAGAACACTACAATTCTTGGATGAATTAGAGGAACTGAAAGTCATGCAGACTCACTACGTCCTTATGAAGGCTAAATGGTAGTATTGACAAAGTCACCTCTATTCTTCTTATGGTAATTTTATACATACCCTAATATATACTTAAATAGACATACTTGTACTTACACTGCGTGCATTGAAAACAGTGGTGGACGAATTTCAATGACATACTCATAATTCATTTTCGCCGTCAATAGCGTGTAAATTTTGAGCCTCCTTTAACTCCAATTTTTCCTCAGTAACTTCTCTCTCGATTCCATTCTTTTCATTCTTGTGATCTTTTTCCTTCATTACGTTGTAGAAGCCAAAAAACATGACTGCTGATATTGGGCCCAATAATGGTAGATATACAGCAATCATATGCTCTTGCGGGAAGAAATTTTGTTGAACCATTTCTCCATTAAAAAATGCCGTTTCGCATAGTTTGACCAATTCATTACTTAAATGTAGGGCATTGTTCCAAACCATATCACCACCCTTACCAGGATCATTCAGTAAATCAATAATTTGGAATCTTAAGTCCAAAGCTTCTAAAACATTATCAGATACTTCATGGGGGATAGACATGCCCTGAAACTGTTGGGTTAGTTTCACTAATGACCACAGTGTTTCGACGGATTTATCTAGATTCTGTAAAGTTGTCAACCTTTTAAATGAATCAATAGTGATATAAGGAGATAACAAGTCTTGCGAGCCCTCTGTCAATCCCAGTAGCTGGAATATATCTGATGCAAAACGATACATCATAGGTTCTAAATAGTCTTCACTAATAACAGAATTTGGTTTCAGTGGCATCTTATTTATTATTATAACCCCCCATTGCGGAACTAGATAACTATTCCAATCCAGTGCACTTAAACCGTCTGAAATTCGAGTCCCATTTATGAATGCCAAGCCGTCGGGAGTTGACGAAGCACTAGGGAAAACTACAGCTAAATTCAATGCGGAATCTTCAGGATAATAAGTCATGGACGAAAGTTCAGAAAGGTCAATTGTATGAGAGAGATCAAACCACGTAACATTCGAATATGAACCATTTAACGAATGTAAATTTAAATCATTATGGTAAACAATAGATGAATCTACTGTAAGATTCACTAATGGTGATAAGAGCTTCCTAAATGGTGAAAAATAATCAGTTAAAGTTGGCTCAATTTCCCATGCAACTGGGTTCCCGTCTCCTGATAACAAAGTTATACTTAAATGAATATTTGGATCGTAGGATATGGCAACATTGTTATTCGTAGTAGCACTTTCATGCGTTTTATTCAGATGTGTCCATTCCAATTGGAAAGTATGTTCTACCAAAGTTTGTGCAACGAAAAACGGTAAGTCATTACTCAAGACGGCTGCATCGTCGTAATATACTATTGTTTCCTTGGTATCATAAGCAGATGAGTAACCGATGAAATCATCCAACACTAAAGTAACGACGTGAAATTGGTTGTCTTCACTGTTTGCCTGTTGCATAGACTCATTATAGGGAAGAACTTGCAAAGACCATGGTATTTGTTGTTCTTGAGAATTTAATAAATGGTTAACCTGCACTTGAATAGCGTCATGAATATCGGGAAACCGGTAAGTATCTGACCTAACATACACCGGTATTACTAGATGAATATCTTGGAATTTGTTTTTCTGAAGAGATTCAATGTATTTTACTGGCAGTGGTGCTCTATATACCGTGGTTAGCTTATACCACAGTGGAATACCTACAAAAATATAAATGGCAATAAAACAAAAACCAACCCATTTTCTTAAATTTGCATTGGACATTATTCTGGTGTGTAATTTTTTATTGGAGAGCAGCTTTTTATTGTTATCTATCTCTAACAAACACACACACACACACACACACACACGCACGCACCTTAATTATCAATCAAATTTCGATGACAGTTCTATAGTTATGGAGCTACACATAGGGCCATCTTTCATTCCTTAGAACTTCTGAATTATACTACATCACTAAATACGTAATTTATATATCAACTCACACTCTTCCATGGTAGAAAGAGCTTATTTTGATGGGGTTTAATCTTGATACCTGAGGTCAATCGGTCAATAGTTAGAAAGTCTATTATTGTAACTTTCTCATATCTAAACAATTCAGTTAGTAAGCATTTTTGTATATTCGAGTGCTCTTTTCAAATGACGTACTCTTTTTGTGAAGTTTTTATTCCACCATTGATCCTCTCATTCCATATGAGAACTCTCGTATAGAAAGGGAGATTCTTCTTACTTGAAAAGGATAATAAGGTACATAAATTGGGCTGGTTTGTCACAAAAAATAGGGCGAAACTACAAGATGGCCGTAATTTCTCAACTTCTTACTAGAAATTGGGAAAAACGACTTTATTATCTGATTGAGTTTTCCACCCAGTAAACTCACGAGAGAACAAAAACAATTCAATCTTAGGATAGTCAATTATATTTTTTAACTCATAACTTGAAGAAAAGATTCTCACTAGATGATCTAAGTAGAAATTATTCTTGTTAGTTTTATGGTACAATCCATTTGATAAAAGATAATTGCGTGCAATGGAACAAAAACACAAAAAAAGACACATAAGAAACTAAAGGTAGTAGTAGTGTTACACGAAAAGAAGGGCCTAAGTAAATCCCATACAGAAGCTGTAACAACACAGCTATAGGAAAATGAAACTCCGTTGTAAAAAGGATGTTTTATGTCATCGTAGGGGAATTCTATCTAATGGAGTGAATAGGGACTCACGACAAACAATTCTGTTTTCAATCATATAATTTGGGATCTTCTAAACACTAAACTTATTAATAAACAAAAACTATACTTAATAAAAGGGAGGGGAATGGGAAGTAAGTTCTTCAACAAAAGCTTTTCAACATTTAATACGATGTATTTTCCTGTCCTTTTGTTTTCAATCTCATATTTAAATTTCAAAACAGTTCATATCTTATGTTAATTTCTGCTTTTTTTTCTTTTTCAACTATATATAAATGGCTTACCTGGTTGGAGATCTTTCACGTGGAGCATCTCTAGTTCTGTATGCATCTCTTGGAGGACCATAATCGCCTCTTGGACCATCGTAACCACCTCTTGAACCACCGTAGCTACCTCTTGGAGGGCCGTAATCATTTCTTGGGCCGCCGTATCCACCTCTGGAATAACCGCCTCTTGGGCTATCATAACCACCTCTAGCACTATCGTAACCACCTCTGGAGCCACCGTAGCCGCCCCTGGAGTAGCCACCATAACCACCTCTAGAATAGCCACCATAACCACCTCTAGGACCGCCAAATCCACCTCTAGGACCACCAAAGCCGCCTCTAGAGAAGCCACCTCTGAAACCACCTCTGAAGCCGCCTCTGAAGCCGCCACGACCTCTGAAACCACCTCTGTTGGATCTTCTGATAGGTGGAGGGTTGTCATCTCTTTCAACAGTAATAACAGAACCTCTGAATTCAATGTTGTTTAACCTCTCTAAAGCCTCAACTAAGATTTCTTCACTTGGGAATTCCAAAGCACCAGTACCATCAAAATCCCTGGTATTGACACTAGAAAAAGTAGTTTCTAAACTATTTTCCCTTGCCAAATCTTTAAGATCTTGCCATGAACAACCTTCTGGTAAGTTTTTCATGGTGATACGGTACCTCTTGGCAGGCAATTTAGAGTAAACAACTTCCAAAGGTTGGTTGGCAAAACTTTTACCGTTAACTTCTTCAATAGCTTTGGCAGCGGAATCTGATTCTTCAAATTCAACAAACGCAAAGCCGTTCAAGATCTTAACTTCTTTCATTGGTCCGAATGGACCAAATATTTCATTTAATTCAGATTCTTGAACGTCTAATGGGAAAGGTCTAACGAACAATCTAGTGTTCGACAGTTCTCCTTCTTGACGATGATGCATTGGTGGACGACCGTGCATGTGTTCGCCTGGGGGAGGAGGAGGATAATATGGTTGCGGTTCGGGTGGTTGGTGGTGTTGGTGAGCTTGTTGGTAATCTTGAACACTTTGAGATTCTTCACCTTCATAAACTGGAGCATGGGATGGTGGAATAACATCATGTTGTTCTTGCGGAGCTGGTGGTTCTTGTGCAGCGGGTTCCTGTGGAGCGGATTCCTGTGGAGCTTGGGGAGCCTCTGGAGCCTCTGGAGCCTGTGGTGGTTCTTGGTGTTGTTCTTCGACTGGTGCGTCGACAACAGATTCTGGTAGCTGTTCTACGTGTGTTTCTTGAGCGTCAGACATTATCCCTACGGTTTCTTGGATAATTGTTATGTATAAATAACTTAAGTAATGTGTATCCAGGAGAAAGGAAGTTGTTTTTCCAAATCCTTTTTA
Source organism: Saccharomyces mikatae IFO 1815 (assembly GCF_947241705.1). NCBI lineage: Eukaryota > Fungi > Ascomycota > Saccharomycetes > Saccharomycetales > Saccharomycetaceae > Saccharomyces > Saccharomyces mikatae. Next base: position 1,288,046 of record NC_079259.1, on the reverse strand, counting down.
AACCCCTTTGAGTGGCAAAAAAACGAAGGATGTAAAAAATTTGCTCTCGTAGACCGTGATAAGCATAGAAGAGGGGTCTAGGGTGAATATATTGTAGCAGGTAATTGAAGTATTCAACAAGCATTGACGGTACAATAACAAGAAATTATCCTCATCAACTCATCATTTAGAGGTACCCTTGAATCCAAAGGCAATTGGTAAGTATACGCTCTATTCATGTTGCGTTTCCAGCGGTTTGCGTCTTCATATGCACAAGCTCAAGCGGTTAGAAAATATCCAGTTGGTGGTATATTACATGGCTATGAAGTGAGAAGAATACTGCCGGTTCCGGAGCTGAGGCTCACAGCCGTGGATCTAGTACATTCACAGACGGGGGCTGAGCATTTGCATATTGACAGGGATGATAAGAACAATGTATTTAGCATTGCATTTAAGACCAATCCTCCTGATGCTACTGGTGTGCCTCATATCCTGGAGCATACAACGTTGTGCGGATCTGTGAAATATCCAGTTAGAGACCCCTTTTTTAAGATGCTAAATAAATCTTTAGCTAATTTTATGAACGCTATGACGGGTCCAGATTATACATTTTTCCCCTTCTCCACAACAAATCCTCAGGACTTCGCAAATTTGAGAGGTGTTTATCTAGATTCCACTTTGAATCCATTGCTTAAGCAAGAAGATTTTGATCAAGAGGGTTGGAGGTTAGAACATGAAAACATTACAGAGCCGGAGAGCAACATTGTTTTCAAAGGCGTTGTTTATAATGAAATGAAAGGTCAAATATCTAATGCCAATTATTATTTCTGGAGCAAATTTCAACAGTCCATTTATCCCTCTCTGAACAACTCTGGTGGAGACCCTATGAAAATCACAGACTTAAAATATAGCGATCTCTTGGATTTCCACCATAGTAATTACCATCCTTCCAACGCAAAAACTTTCACATATGGTAATTTACCATTAGTGGATACATTGAAACATTTAAACGAGCAGTTTTCTGGGTATGGGAAAAGGAGAAGTAAGGATAAGTTGTTACTTCCCATCGTTTTAGACAAAAATGTTGATGTCAAGCTAGCAGGTCAAGTTGATACCATGCTTCCACCAGAAAAACAGATGAAATCCTCGATGACATGGATATGTGGAAGACCACAGGATATATATGATACTTTTTTGCTGAAAGTGTTGGGGAATCTGTTAATGGAAGGTCACTCTTCTATAATGTATCAAAAATTAATTGAATCGGAAATTGGTCTTGAATTCTCGGTGAATTCAGGTGTTGAGCCAACTGCAGCAGTGAACCTGTTAACCGTGGGTATTCAAGGTGTAAGCAATCTTGCAAGATTCAAAGACACTGTAAATGGTATTTTTCATGACCTGTTAGAAGCAGAACATCCGTTTGACCGCAAGCGTTTTGATGCTATAATTCAGCAATTGGAATTATCTAAGAAGGATCAAAAGGCGGATTTTGGGCTTCAGTTACTGTATTCCATATTACCTGGTTGGACAAACAAAATTGATCCCTTTGATAGCCTGCTGTTTGAGGAAGTTTTGCAAAAATTTAGAGATGATTTAGAAACTAAGGGTGACACTTTATTTAAAAATTTAATTCGCAAGTACATTGTGGAGAAACCGTGTTTTACCTTTTCTATCCAAGGCTCCAAAGACTTTTCCAAGTCCTTGGAAGATGAAGAGAAAACAAGACTAAAGAAAAAAATTGCTACCCTAGATGAACAAGACAAGAAGAATATTTTTAAACGTGGTGTACTATTACAAGAGAAACAAAATGAAAAAGAGGATTTGTCGTGTTTACCCACCTTAAAAATAAAAGACATTCCAAGGATGGGCGACGAATATTCCATTCAAAAGAAAAATATAACAATGTCTAGGGTCACTGATACCAATGGTATTACATATATCAGAGGTAAACGTTTGTTAAATGACATCATTCCATATGAGCTCTTCCCATATTTACCACTGTTTGCTGAATCGTTGACTAGCCTAGGAACAACGAAAGAACCTTTCAGTGAAATAGAAGATCAAATAAAATTGCATACAGGCGGTATATCGACACATGTGGAAGTCACATCAGATCCTAATACTACTGAACCTCACTTGATTTTTGGGTTTGACGGGTGGTCTTTAAATTCCAAAAGCGATCACATTTTTGAGTTTTGGTCAAAACTCTTATTAGAAACTGATTTCCAAAAAAACAGTGATAAATTAAAGGTTCTGATTCGCCTGTTAGCATCTTCAAACACATCTTCCGTGGCTGATTCTGGCCATGCATTTGCGAGAGGTTATTCTGCGGCCCATTACAGATCAAGCAGAGCTATAAATGAAACTCTGAATGGTATTGAACAATTACAGTTTATAAATAAAATGCACAACCTACTTGATGATGAAGAAACTTTCCAAAGAGAAATAGTGGACAAGTTAACTGAATTACAAAAGTATATTGTTGATGCTAAAGACATGAAGTTTTTTATCACTACAGACTCTGATGTTCAAGCGAAAATAGTGGAAAGCCAGATTTCGAAATTCATGCAGAAGTTACCTCATAGTGACAGTTCGCTAATCGGTCCAAAGACATCCAACTATCCTCTTATTGAATCAAAAGGTAAACCTACACTAATCAAGTTCCCTTTCCAAGTTCATTATACATCCCAGACCTTATTAGGTGTGCCGTACACACATAAGGACGGTGCTGCATTGCAAGTTATGTCTAATATGCTGACATTCAAACATCTACACAGAGAGGTGAGAGAGAAGGGCGGCGCATATGGCGGCGGAGCCTCCTATAGTGCTTTAGCGGGTGTTTTTAGTTTCTATTCTTACAGGGATCCTCAACCTTTGAATAGCCTAGAAACTTTCAAGAATAGTGGACAGTATATACTGAACGATGCTAAGTGGGGTGCGACGGACCTTGACGAAGCCAAGCTGACAATATTTCAGCAAGTAGATGCACCTACAAGCCCTAAAGGTGAAGGTGTGATGTACTTTATGTCCGATGTTACAGATGATATGAAGCAAGTAAGAAGGGAGCAACTTTTGGACGTATCTCTCCTAGACGTTCATAGAGTCGCAGAAAAATATCTTTTAAACAAAAGAGGAGTGAGCACTGTAATTGGACCTGGAATCGAGGGCGTGACTGTCTCACCTAGTTGGGAGGTCAAGGAACTGTAGATAATAAAAGTATAATCCTGTAAATAATATCTTTAAGGCATTTACTAATTTATACTTATCGCTTGCAACGAAACTAAAAATTTTTCCTTTCAATAACTGTGAAAAGTGAAAAATTATCACGATGGCAAAAGAGAGGGAAGAGAGGCCCTAGTTATTTGTCATATAACAGGTACCAAAAGATCAAAACTTGTCAGGAATAATGAGTGAAGTTGCACCAGAGGAGATTATAGAGAACCCAGATGGATCTAGATCTATCATCTCATACAAAATCGAGGATGGTGTCAAGTACAAGATTACTCAAAAAGTAAAAGAGGTTAAAGTATTGGAAAAAGTTCATAAATCTGTCGCAGAAAGAAAACACTGGCATAAGTATGGTTCTGAAAAGGGTTCGCCAGCTGGTCCAAGTGCTGTTACTGCAAGATTAGGTGAAGAAGTAGAGTTAAGATTGAGTAGGAATTGGAAACAAGCTGAGGAAGAGAGAATACAAAAAGAAAAGGCAAGTCTCACAAAAACTGGTCTACAATGTAGATTATGTGGCAATGATCATATGACCATGAACTGTCCTTTCAAAACCATTTTGAGTGAACTTTCAGCATTAGAAGACCCAGCCACTAGTGAAGGCGGAGCTGAAGCTATTAGTGAAGAAAAGAGTGGCCAAGCTGGTGGGGCTGGTGCCATTCCAGGGCAATATGTTCCACCTTCTCGCCGTGCTGGGGCGAGAGATCCTTCATCTGATGCTTACAGAGACTCTAGGGAACGTGATGATATGTGTACTTTGAAGATTATGCAAGTTAATGAGAATGCCGACGAAAACAGTTTGAGAGAAGAATTATTGTTTCCGTTCGCTCCTATCCCAAGAGTTTCGGTTGTTAGAAACAAAGAAACAGGTAAATCAAGAGGTCTTGCTTTTGTTACCTTTTCCAGCGAAGAAGTTGCAGAACAAGCTTTACGTTTCTTAGATGGTAGAGGTTACATGAATTTAATTTTACGTGTTGAATGGTCCAAACCAAAAGTCAAGGAATAGATGTACAAAATATGCTCTGCACTTGTTTTTAATGTTACTCTTCTCATATACACATTGTAGATATTAAGAAAGAAAGTATGTAAACTAATCAATCTATACTCAAAAGAATATTCTTCAATATTCTATAAAGTACGCACCGCATGATATATTTTTTAACAATTATAGTGTTGCGAGAGGTTGCAACAATTCTTGTAAATAAATAATGAAGGCAAACAATAACTTATAGGCGGTCATCAGTATGTCTACTACAATAAGAACCATTTCACCAGATATAACATTATTCAACAAGACATTGACATTCCAGGAAATTTCACCAAGCACCAGAGAAGCTATTATATATATACATGGTGGTGCGTGGAATGATCCTGAAAATACACCTAATGATTTCAATCAATTATCCAATATGATCGAATCGATGGATACTGAGTCAAGCGTTTGTCAATATTCTATAGAGTATAGATTATCACCAGAGATCTCAAACCCTAGAAACTTATATGACGCTGTGGCAAATATAACGAGACTTGTTAAAGAAAAGGGATTGGCAAACCTCAATATAGTGGGTCATTCTGTTGGAGCTACCTTTATCTGGCAAATATTATCTGTACTAAAACATTCTCAAGAGAGGATGAATGAGGCGCAATTGCAAATGTTGGAACTTTTGAAGATCGTAAAGAGAGTATTTTTACTGGATGGCATATACTCATTAAAGGAACTGTTGGAGGAGTATCCTCAATATGAGTGTTTCACAAGACTAGCATTCCCTGATGGCATTCAATTGTATGAGGAAGAACCTTTTAGAGTAATGACATATGTGAAAAAAGCGCTTTCTTGCTTTCGCATTGATATCCACTTAGTGCATTCTTACCAGGATGAATTATTAACGTTAAAACAAACAAACTCTTTAATTGCTTGTCTTCAGAACTACCAATTGAGTTTCAAGTTATATTTGGACGATTTAGGTCTGCATAATGATGTATATAAAAATGGTAAAGTTGCAAAGTATATCTTTGATACTATTCATCGATAGTTAATTTTACTTCAGTGTATACATATATATGTGCGTGTTTTATATATATATATATATAACTACCAATGACTCAAACCCAAATTGATTGACCACGAGCTTCCATTTTCTCGCCCAGTTTTCTTACCTGATCATTCCATTCAACCAGCCTATCTTTCATCTTTGTGATTTGGTCACCGCTTATGATCCTTGGTTGGACCCAAGAGATGGTAACCAGCTCATTTACTTGATCAATAGAACCCTTTAATAGACGTAAACTTATGGCTCTCATAACCAAGTGTTCGACATTATCCTTTGGTAAGTGTGTTGCTTCTGAGATATTGTCGAATGAAAGCATTCTAATATTTCTGACAAAAACTGTTTCAATTAATGTCATTAGACAGATTTTTTGTCGTAAAAACGATTCATGTTGTGCCAATATAGGAATTTTGGATATTTGAACCTTAATCAATGAATCAAATTTATCGAAGTCACCAACGGTTAGAGCATTCAATAATTGGAATAGCCAGTCATAATTGGTGTCATCGACGATAGTGTCCATTATTGGATGATGTAAAAGTTCACCAAAATTATAGATTCTGTCACCTAGTAATGCTGAAATGCTCAAGTCGTAGGCTAATTGTTGACGTTCAGCTAAGGTAATGCTTGTAGATGGTTCTAATGTGGAAAGATACAAAAGACTTGTGTAATAGAAGGAATTAAAGTCATTTTTGAATTTAAAATACTGGGAGTTCGTAGAATAAAAGCTGTTTGTTATTCTTAATGGCATAGAATCCTTTTTATCCAACGTCTTCTCCAAATCGTCTAGTAGATCTCTTGCTTTAACTAGATCCTTCTTTAATAGGTAAGTTCTGGCAATTTCAATATCTATCAATAAAATACCATCTTTATGATCTTTTGAACCATCATTTCTCTGCTTTTTAGAGTCCAGTTGTTGGAATTGATCCTTTAAGTCATCTAAATACTTTAAAGACTCATCAAAGTCTTTAGAGTCCTTCAAAGAGGAAAGCAGAAACTTCACTACTGACAATTGATTGATCTTATCATTAAATTTAGAGACAAAGTTATCATAAAGTCTTAGTCTCAATGGTGTGGATTTAACATCATCAAAGAACTTGGTTAAGCATTCCGACAATTGGAACCATAGTTTTTCCTCATAAAATTTCTCAAATTGTTCGAATAAAGGATGCAAAGAAGGGTCAGCTTCCATGCGGAGAGTGCTCAATACAGTGTCAATTTCATGATTATTAAACATCTTACAGATAATAATATGGTTTGCTTGCGTAGGTCAGTTGTTTGGTTTCGTAATAACAGTTTCTTTATAAAATGCAAGTTCTATTTATGTTAATTTTGCCACCGGATAAAGCAGAAAGCGGGTAAGAAGGAAACGAAGATGATAATATGGATGTAATATTCGAGATTTTTCAAGTATATACATCAAGTATATGTATGTATACGCTATCTGTAACATGATATGTAATGCTTGTGGTTTTTATAATGCCTGGTCGATTTGTAACTTGGCGAGTTTCCAATTTTTCAGACATTCTTTGATCCAGGCTTTGAAGCTAGTTGTAAAAAGCTTCAAAATCTTAGCGATGGTCAGGTGAATATGTTTATATGCATGCATTAAGCTATTGTAGGACGAAGTGTTGATTTCTACCATATCCGATACACAAATCGATAAACAATCTTTTAACTTAGATAAATCTTGGTTCAATTGTTTTATCTGTTTCGATCTCTCTTGTTCAGTTAATTGTTTGACTTCCAGTTTGTTCAAATTCATTGTTGGTGTAGAAGTTTTGTAGTTCAGTTTGCTTGCACCTATATGAATTTCGTTTTGATGTCCACGGGAATTTGAAGTTGAGCTTGATTTCGATAGCGATCTCACGTCCTTTGTGATAGATGTTGGTTCAGCGGGCTTTATATCTATGGTATTATCATCTGTTAATATAGTCGAATGCATCAGGCTTTCATTGATCTTTTGTAATTGGTTTTCAATCTCGGTAAGGTTCGAGAGTTTAGCCTGTTTCTCGATAATCAGTTTCTCTAAGATTTTAAATTGCAAAAACTTTAACTTTTTGAAATTTAACACTCTGAATGATTCATTCAGGAACTGTAATAACTCATTGATGGGGTCCTCAAGGACAGAGTTGTATTTCTCTATCAATATCTCGGAAGATATGTATATAATATCGAATGAGTGGCCTATCTTTTCGATGTGGCTGATGATTTCCATCATTGGGTTATTTGAGTTGCTGTTATGTTGGTGGAGGCTGTTGGAAATGGTTATGTCATTCTCTAAACTAAAAGCGTTATAATATGCACCCAATTCAGCAAAATATGTGGACAAAGAGTGGAAATGTGACTTATTTGATCTTATATTTTTCAATATCTGATTGAATATTCGCTTATAATTTTGAAATAGGTTTTCAATATGTGTAAACTGCAATTCGTTTTGTAGAATTTCTATTGGGAGCTTAGAAACTTTACTGTTACTTTTTATTGTGATGTGTTGTTGCCAAATGGAATTGTAGTTCTTCAAAGACGAATTGGATGGAATTGGTAGAATAGAATGCATGGGACTTGGCTTGGTTGGGTTTAATGGTGGAGCTAAAAGGTTATTCAAAGGCAGTATTATTATTGGTGATGAGCTTAAAACATCTTTCCAGTTGAATTCAGGATTCAAAAATTTTTGGAATACGATGTCATTACTTATTTCTTGAATATCCAAACAGTTGCATAAGAATGAATTGAGCATTTTCTTTCGGGTGGAGATGATTTTGGAATCATTTGTGGCATTTATAGGGCTCCATATGTACTTAAAGAGAGAATGTTTGGACGGGATAGGTGGAATGATTATTGTAGGAAGGAGTCTAGCAAGAGATTGTCTCAAGGAATGAAATTCCGAGTACCTTCTAATAATTTTGTTGTTTTCATACAAAATTACGTAACCGATAGCGTGTTTTCCCCAAGGGTCTTTGAAATCGCCAGCATCAATAATTTGAATCTGTTCACTCCCATTAGGATCATGCAGAGCATCCTTGTTGATGGTAGCGGTAGTGGACATCGACAAAGAAACAAACGGCTCCGTTTCTGCATCAGCTTCCACAACGGCATTTGAGGAGGTAGAAGAAGCCGTAAACTCTCCCGAAGAAGCAGCAGATGAGGAATGAGCAGGGCTAGATGGCAAAGATGACGAAGAAGGGGGAGAATTCACATTTTCCGGCTGAACTTCATCGATAGTAGTCCCGATTCCTGAAGCATACAGGTGATGAGTGCCCACAAATGGGTTGTTATCTTCTTCTGAGAGATCCATCTCTGATGCGCTGCTTTGTTGCTCATTTATTCCTTCAAATATATTATAGTCCATTTGTTTAGCTGTGTAGTACTCTTCGTCGTTATATAGTACGTATATGGAGGCGCGTTTATGTGTCCATCCCCTTGTCCTGTTATCTCATGGCTTGGTATCTCTATTCCCTTTAAGTGGAGTTTACAAACTAGCGAAACTGCAGAAAAGAAAAGCCCATGCAACTACTACCAGATAAAGAAAAAGACGAGAAACAACGCAAAGAAAGAGTAATTGAGCCAAACATGAGTGGTGAAAACAATAGTACACGTATGTCAGTTAAATCTCCCATTATATTTTGTGACTTTCTATATAATCTTCCTTTACTAACTCGGGGAAGACGGAGGTTTTCTTCCATGAATCGCAGCTATCGTTAAGGCGTCTGATATGGTATGTAAGTCTAACATGATAATTGCATGTATTCATGTTTACTAACAAGAGGATACTTAGACTGATGAATTGAAGGAGGATATTTTAACTATTAGCAAAGATGCCCTGGACAAGTACCAGTTGGAAAGAGACATTGCTGAGAAAATTAAGAAGCCATTAGATGTCAAGTACGGCAATACCTGGCACGTTATCGTCGGTAAGAACTTCGGGAGCTATGTAACCCACGAAAAGGGCCATTTTATCTACTTCTATATCGGTCCACTGGCGTTTTTAGTTTTCAAGACAGCATAAATAGTGTTCTTCATAGTTAATTGATACCGTATTACTATAGTTTCATACGAATGGGGTGTTACCTTTAGGGCATCATATAAGTAATAGAAGATTAAGTTACGCTAAATTTGTTTCTATCTCTTCATGAAGCCCAGTATGTCTGGCTGGCGTCAATGAGTGAGCAGGTGCTAGCAAACAAAGATGGGATTCCAAAAAGGAAGGTTGGTAGACCCGGTCGAAAGAGAGTTGACTCTGAGGCCAAGAATAGGAGAACTGCACAGAACAGGGCAGCTCAAAGAGCGTTCCGAGACAGGAAAGAAGCCAGATTGAAAAGTTTGCTGGAAAGGATTGAGTTATTAGAACAGAAGGATGCACAGAACAAGTCGGTAATTGATTTTCTACAAAGCTCGTTAAAGAGTTTATTGTCGGAAGTTACGAAATATAGAGCCAAGAATGTGAATGACGAAAGGATACTAGCATTCCTCGATGATCTACAAGAACAGCAAGAACGAGAAAAAGATGAGGAGCCACAGAAGAGAGAGTATACAGAGAAGGAAGCCTCTACCAAGATTAATGAAACTACAGAGACCCTGCCATCTTTTAGGGTAATTAGAAACACCACGGTCAATACAGATACAGAAGTAGAAACGCACCTTCATAGTAGCAGAAATTCTACTTGGGACGTGGGTTTGTGCAGCACACCTAGGCTGACAAATACATGGAATTTTCCTTCTGAAAATCGAACAGATCCCTCTGCCATCAGCGATAAGAGTGCTAATGACAGTAAAAAACTGGACTTTAGTCTTGATGTTACATTCAATGACAAACTGACCGGTATAAACCATTTGGACTACGACATTCGTAGCCATCTTTCAGAGCATTTTGGAGATTTTTCTTCCGATAAAGTGGAACCATTAGCATTCCCTAGTGAAACAGACAATATGTATTTTCTTGACGAAGCCAATGACGATATCTTGCTTTCCAGCGTGGTTTCCCCTGCTAAAGAAAATGAGTGCAACGGCAAGTGCAACGGAAAGTGTGCGGAGGATACACCGTTGTTGAATAAAGAGATCAAATGCGAACTGATAACCAAACGTCTGTTGAACCAAGAGTCTTTAGATTCGATAGTTCCAGCGTCTGCCCCATATAGAGAAAATATTGGAATCCGTTCTGAAGCCATCAGACGTATCAGTAGCGCTATATCAAATCAAAATACATCTTGCTGTCACATTCTCAAAGAGATCTCCTCCTTGCCAAAGTATTCTTCTTTGGACATTGATAATCTATGCTGCGAATTAATGACTAAGGCAGAATTTACTGATGATTGTGAAATCGTAGTGAGAGCTCATGACCTACAAACTACCTTGGTCAAACAACTTTTGTAGCACATGTGTATAGTATATATAGTACTGTGTGGGACGAATTGTGAAATTATATCACTAGTGACGATGACAAGACCCTTTCACTTTTGTTTTTTTCCTATTGTCTTTCAATGAAAGAGATAATACTAGCAATTAACAATGGTCAGTATATCGGGTAAAAGAGAATATCTAGATAAAACAGCTTGCTACTTAGCTTTTCTTTTCCTTTTATTTTTTGCGTGGGGACCGGTCTCTTGGAAAGTGGAACTGTCATATTAATTTAAGTTGCTGCCATCATGGGGAACAGTCCTTCTACTCAGGATCCATCGCATTCAACCAAAAAGGAACATGGATATCATTTTCATGAAACATTTAATAAAGATCGTCAGGGGAGCATAACCTCTCAATTGTTTAACAATAGAAAAAGTATTCATAAAAGACACGTTAGTCATACTAGCGGTCATAATGGCACCATTCCTTCTAGAATGCAGCTACTTGCATCTCACGATTCAGTAACAGATTGTGATGATAGCGTTAACGATGATACTACTATTGATAAGGAACCTTCCCTTTTGTTTAAGAAGGATTATTCTTTGAACAATACCGCGGATGGAAACGATACCACGCTGGCTAATTTATCTTTAATTGATGATCACGATGTGGGTGCGCCTGAAGAACAGGTGAAATCACCATCATTCTTGAGTCCAGGTCCATCAATGGCCACTGTTAAACAAACCAAGAGTGACCTAGAAAATTTATCTACTTCAAATTATACCACGGTTGACGAAGCAACAGAAGACGGACGAACCAACCACCCACGCCATGAGAGACATCGCTCAAGTATTATTGCACTGAAGAAAACTCTTTTAGAAAATTCAGCTACTGCTTCCCCTTCCCCAACAAGGTCTTCATCGGTGCACTCAGCTTCAATGCCTCCTTTGACCAAAATGGATTCCATTGATACTCCTTTAAAGCCGGCTTACTCAAAGAAACCATCTATCCATGCATATCAATATCAGTATCTTAGCCCTGACCCAACATTTTCTGGGAACTCACAGGCAGGTAAAGAGAAGAATAGTGATAACATAGATGCAGAGGCGGGTGTACTACAGAGCGAGGATATGGTTTTAAACCAATCTCTTTTACAAAATGCTTTAAAAAAGGATATGCAACGTCTTTCAAGAGCAAATTCCTCTAATTCAACATGTACTATCGAAAATTCAAATAATAATAATAACTATAGTAGTAGTGAAAATAACATTCGTAACAAGGAAGACTCAGGAAGCTTTAATGATAATTCTAACGTACCTATATCTGCTACAGCTAAAATGATGATGAAGTTATACGGTGATAAAACTCTAATGGAAAGAGATTTAAACAAGCACCAGACTAAGACGAAGAAAGTGCAAAATAAAAAACTCAAGTCGGTTTCAAACTCCAGAAGATCATCATTTGCTTCTTTGCATTCTTTACAATCGAAAAAGAGTATCTTAACAAACAGTTTAAATTTACAACCTTTGCACCCATTACATCCAATTATTAACGACAATGAAAGTCAATATTCTGCACCGCAGCATAGAGAAATGTCGCATCCTTCAAATTCAATGTCAAGTATGTCTTCAATATCTTCAACAAACTCCGCAGAAAGCACTCTAGTGATTTTAAAATGGAAGAATTACAGCAACATGGCCGTAACCACAGAAGTCTCTATAGTAAGTAATGATATTGCTTCTGCTCTTAAAGAACAGAGAGAAGTTGATGCGGATGAGAGCGCAAGCTTGGACTCGGAAAAGCAATTAAATCCAAGGATCCGTATGGTTTATGATAATGTGCATAAGGAATGGTTTTTTCCGGATCTATTCTTGCCTCCTGGAATTTATAGACTACAATTCTCCATCAATGGCTTATTGACTCACTCAAACTATCTTCCTACAGCTACTGATTCAGAAGGCAATTTTGTCAACTGGTTTGAAGTATTGCCCGGTTACCACACGATCGAGCCGTTTAGAAATGAAGCAGATTTGGGATCACAAGTGGAGCCAGTACTAGAGGAAGAATCACCCATAAGGCCAGAACTCAAGAGATTTTCTTCTTCCTCTCGAAAATCCTCATACTATTCCGCCAAGGGTGTTGAAAGGCCCAGTACACCGTTTTCGGATTATAGAGGCTTAAGTAGGTCAAGTTCAGTAAATATGCGTGACTCATTTGTACGTTTGAAAGCAAGTAGTTTGGATTTAATGGCCGAGATCAAACCTGAAAAATTAGAATATTCGAATGAAATTCCAAATTTATTTAATATAGCCGATGGCGGTACGACTTCCGTAATAAGAGAATCCAGGGATTCGTCACCGCAAGAACAACCCAGCTTTACGTATAAAGTTGTTGACTGTAACCAAGATGACTTATTTGCTACTTTACAGCAAGGCGGTAACATTGATGCAGAAACAGCAGAGACGGTATTTTTAAGTAGATACCCAATCCCTGATCTACCAATATACCTGAATTCATCTTATTTGAACAAAATCCTAAACCAAAGCAACCCAAATTCAGAACCGCATGATAGGGATGAAGGTGCAATAAACCACATTATTCCTCACGTGAATTTGAATCATCTATTGACAAGCAGTATCAGAGATGAGATAATTAGCGTAGCTTGTACTACAAGGTATGAGGGAAAATTTATCACTCAAGTAATATATGCGCCCTGTTACTACAAAACCCAAAAGGCCCGGGGCAATAATGAAAATTAATTGCAATGAAACTTATAAACTTTGTTTTCTTTCTGACTTTCATTGCTCTCAATATCTTAGCATTACTTTTCTTTTTTTGGGTGGGTTGGTGTTTTCACGCCACATTTCTCATATTTCATTTTTTAGCATGCGTAAGATGTTTAATGTATATTTAACAGATCCAATTAATCTGGCTCCATTTTTTGTTTAATAGATAACCATTCTTTAGACAAACTACCCTGCACCAATGAATAAGTAGCTGATTGAGTTGAGCAATCAAAATAAAAGCATGATTAAAAACGGTCTCAATGAATATGAAGAGTTATAAACAATTTTTCGGTAACTTCGGACTCTATGTATAAGTATTTTTTTAATGACAAGAGCAGTTGGTTTTCTTCTGGATAATAATATTCTTCCTTTCCCATTATTTACGTGTTATCGGCCTTGAACTACCAATGTCATTATCGATGTCATTACTATTCACAAATAAATTATATAAGTTTTCAAAGTTATTAATATCACCATCTCCACATTGCATGTAGCGTTGTTCAATAAGTTCTGTCCATGGCTCTACAAATCCAAGTCCAATATCTTCACTAGCACCAAACCAATCTGTAACTTCTTCGGATAGTGATGGGCCCTGAAAAAGTTCATTATTCAGCAATGTTGTTGTAGTATCATTATTTTGTTCAACAAAGGGGTTAAAAATGACTTTAGATGATAAATTATTCGGATTGTTAAGATTGCTATCAATTTCCTCCATTGGTGACTTTTTTGAGGATTCAGAATTACACTCAGCCTTGTTACTTCTGATGTTTTTGGGAAATGTTGGTTTCTTAGTAAAGTCTACTCCCTCTGGCGAAGATTCACAATTGCTTTCCAAGGGAGTGGTACCGTTAGTTGATAATGGCGGTCGTTCTGTGTACGATTTTTTTCTAAGTTTCATTTCTGTACATAAGTACATTAATATGGCTGCATACCTCTGACAAAGATGTAACTCGTCAGGTGTAGCTTCTTTTAAGGTTACTGCAGTATCACGAATGATATCGAACGTTTCGTCAACTGATATTGCACTCAATTTTAAGATATTTCTGGCGTCTGGATTTGTTGCTAGTTCACTACCAGTAAGTGTCAGGTAACATTTCACAATGAACGCAATGGACCTAATTATTCGTATCGCCCATCTTACAGGCATGTACTTTAGCATTCCTTGTCTTGAAACTCGCTTTGCAGAACTCAGTATCTCTTTTGCAGATCGGTATGCTAATTCTACGTACCTTGCGCTTGTCATAATCTCGTTCATGTTCAATCTGCTTGTTTTTCCATCTACTTGTAGCGCAAGAGAAAATATGTAAAGCTGGCAATAGTTGAAATCTGTGATAATAGTTTCGCCATTTAATCTATTGATGTTATCAAATACTTGTTTTTTATTCTTTCTATCAGCTAGTAAAAACGAGACGTCAGAAATAGGGACAAGAACTTCTCTGTAGTTGCTAAGCCAACCTTCTATTAAGGGAGAAAAAACACTTAGAACGGACAAGTTGTGTCTTTGATCAGTCGTTGCCAATTTTCTCTTATTTTTCTCACAGTAAATTGTTTCGTATGCTATGGACAAGATTCGAATTATCTCTATCTTGGCTCTTTGTGCGAAAGAGAATCTTAACGGTGATGGTGGCATAGGATTCTGTGCTAAGTTGGTATCATCTTTTTTATTGGAGTAGTATAGAACGTATTCATCATTTAAAAACTCCCTTTCCCAGTCCGTCAAAATATTCTTCTCGCTATCGTCATCATCTTCTGAATCTTTGAAAACTTTTTTCCACCTCTTTTTACTTTCATCATCAGGCAAAATTTCATTTAAGTAAAATTTTTCATTCCCAAGGTAATTCTCATTACCTTTATTTCCATCATCGTCAAATTTCCTCACGTTCAAATTCAAAACGCTGAACGATTCTGCAAGTAAAGGCCTTTGGTTCATATTCATGGCGCTTGTAGTCTCAGATATATGAGTGACAATGAATATTTTTGAACTATTTTCAATAAACCCCATATCCTGCGCCAGTCTTACAGCAGACCCTGTAAGCATCCACGACATCCGGTCGCTTCTACGGATGGCTCCAACACCGGTCAATCCTTCTTCATCTTTTTTCGTGCTAATATTTTTACTTTCTCTTACACCAACATTGTTCAACTCTGGATCATTTGCGTAGTCTGACCATTTATAATGGATACTCCTTGGGTTCCATTCTGTAAAAATTATGAAAGCAAGCACGGTACCAATCGACCTAGTACTAGCCTCTGCCCAAATTGTTTGAGATATGAGCTTCTGGCAATATATCCATAATTTATCATGAACTTCAATGTGCCTTATACCATTTTCTCCATTATCCAATCCTAAAGTATCGAAAGGATGGTAGCGAGCAGAAACGGTCAAGATTGAACAAAATAAAATTGGATATTCTGCTAATTCTTTGGGATCATGCAATTGCAATGGTATGTTAGGAAAGAATGGATGCATTGTGAGAAAAAATGCCTCTATGAGTTCAATCGCCTCCTCTTTAGTGAGCAAGTTATCTGGACCAATGTATTCAAAGTCATCTATTCTCCGGGTAGGCATGGGCCTAGCTCTACTGATTTCTTTGATTAATTGGGACATTTTCTGATTCGAATTTAGTGCAGCAGCAAGCGTATCTGTTATGTTTTCGTGAGGAGTGTTCGTAGCAGAAGCATCACATTCACTTATTGAAAGCGTTTTCAATTCTTTATTTGCAGCAGATTGATGTGGCGTATCCAAAGAGCTTTCGGATGGTCTTGGCGTTGCGGACCTATCCTTTATGGTTTCCTTTGCTCCTTCTTTAGCTACAGTACCCGCTGCTTGCGCTAAAAACTCCAAAGCGTTCTGCATAGAGGAAAGTTCAAGCTTCCATTTGACTCCATCTGATTTAAATAATGTTTCATCATTGGTTCCTTTCTCTGATAAAGCCATTTCTGATGAAATCAGTCTTCTTGAGTGGTTTGGTATCTCACCTTTACTCTGGCATATTGTATTGACCATGTGAGGAGATGTGCTATTTTTAACCACTTTTTGAGAACTAAATAAACATTCTCTTAGCTCTCTTTTGCAACGAGCACATGGTGGTTCGTGAGGATTATCAACTGGACCAAGATCACATTTCACCTTCCTTGATCTGCAGTTGATGCAAGCTTGGTAGGTCCTTCTCCGCTTTGGAAGTGCCGATGTTGTGTTTTCCGAGAATCTCTTTTTAAGAGACATAAATGAGGCAACAGAGTTGAGCGTAAATTTGTTAAAAGTAGAAAAAATATTTTGAAGGCTACGCCTCTATTATTCCTTTGGTTTATTCCTGCCTTTTCTTCATCGGTTATATGCTATTTTCATCATCTCGGTTATCATCGGGTAGAATTTGAATAATCTTGTTATTTCCGAAAATATTGATAATAAAACCTTTCATAAAAAAAGGCTTATAGAATTACAAATGCAATATTTGATGATATATATAATAACAATAACGGCGCTAATAAAAAATAATGCATATATAGGCATTTGTGCGTCCGGAATGATGGGTATCTCTTTCTAAGGTCATTTTTGGTTACGAGCACCGCTTCTAGCGGCAATTATAGTAAAGCCAATGACCATTATTGGTTGTGTTCTTTGTCAATTAAAGATTCTGTTGTTTTGCAATTTTTGATATTCTTTTGTAAAGCTCCTCATCTAAGGCATCCAACTCCTCAATTTGTATGTCAGAAACACTACCGTTGTCATCAATATCGTCTATCTCCAGATCTTCGTGGTTAGAAAAAAGAGCCTTATTTGGTTGTGATAGTGAAATTTCGGAGTAACGCAATGTTTGTAGTTTAATCGAATTCGTATGAAGCGGTGTAGTATAAGTGGTACTCGGTAAACATGTCTGGCTGCTGGAAGAGAACTCGTTTGTAATCATATTTCCGGCTTCTGGATCATCCGTAGTACAGGACCCAGTCTCCGGTGTATTATGTTTGATTTTGTAGACATTATTATTGTTATATTCTTCGATAACCTCATTTGGCAGGTAAAAACTGTTTGGTTCTTCATCGTCTGAATAACTGTCGTATAACCTAATATTACCATTTTCGTCAACGTCTACAATACTTGATATTGACTCTTCGTCATTCAAATACGCTTCTGTGGATTCCTGGTGTTCATCATATACGCAGTCTCTTAGAATACTGTCTATCCCTGAGTCTTCTCTTTCAGCCGTCTCCTCAAGGTCATTTAATGTTGCTTCTTTGTAAAATAAATCACCATCATCGTTAATAGTATAATGTAAACCGTGAGTAGTACTGTAAACTGTGTTTTCGCCAGTTATAATATAATGGTCATCTGTGACTGAGTGAACGCTTTCATTCTCAGATCCAGATGGTTTTTCGTTAAATATTTGATTGCCAGAAGATGAGCGGGAAAGTGCAGTACTGTCAAATTTTCTTTCATTACCGAGGCTTTTCTCAATGCAGTCCTTGGGATATCTTTTCAATAGTATATTCCTGTAATGGAAAACGAAAAACGCAAACAATAACCATAAGAGTGCACCAATAGTTAAAATAGCCAGGAAGACTATAGTTCTTGCAGCATAGCTCCACCCAGGCGCAGAATCTGTGAATGAATTGGTAAAATCGTCCAAAGCACCGTACTTGTAAGTTGCCACTATCCCTTTTGAATTTTCTTTTGAAGAATCTAACACACCTGATGGAAATAGACTAGAGACATGTCCTTCATTTCCAGAGCTATACAATGTTAAACTTCCTAATGGAATACTGTTATCTATTAGGCCAGCCAAAGTTCTCAGTGGGGATTGGGGATTATTATAAAGAGTGGAATTCACATCTAGGATTAACTCCTGAAGATATGATACAGCTTCTGTTGGAAAATATACCTCTGCAACTGCTATAATATATGCTTTGGATGAGTCCATCATGGGAACAATTTGCTTGACAGCTATTGAGGAGGCGTTAATGGATGGAAAGTATAAATCCATGGTTGACGTGGGGGGCTTTTCTTTATCTCCTTTTTTTTTTTTTCTTACAATGGATAATGATGACTTAGATTGAGGAGAAAGGGTAGTTGTACTGGTTCCAGATCGGTATGAGAGAATAAAACTAGACAATTCTCCGTTACTACTCTCCACTCCCGACGAGGTATCAGAGAATGGATATTTTAAAACAAGCGGTAAAAAGTTGAAAATTTGTGCCGAAGATAATGGATTTTGAACCAAAAATACATAATTTAACGCAGCAGTGAACCCAACGGTAATTAAAGTGTGGTTGATAGGTTCCGATGCAGTAACAGCAGGTTCAATTAAATTTGGAAGCGATCCAGTGATTGTTGGGTTAAATAATGTTGTAGATGTGTCTGTTTCGGAAGATTGCACAATAATAGCAGTAGGCAACCATGCATAGCTATTCGAAGATGAATCCAAATTTGTGGAATATATGGATAAGACAGGAGTGGGAGATTCTAAATTTGAAATCACCTGAGTCTGTACAGCAGTGGTAATCGTTCCAGTTGAGATTTTCGTAGATGGCCGAGAGTACGACTCACTGGTTTTAGACAAGCCGCTGTTTTGTGTCTTTCTTGTTGCGGAACTAGTTTTTTCATCATTGTCGGTTATGGTTTTTCCCTTTTTGGATGAATTTTCCGAATTAACTTTGGAGTTTGCGGGAAGTGATGAAGTAAATGAGAAATGGGCATTGCTTCCCGTACTCAGAGTACTCCTTACTTCAGAGTTTCTAAACTGGCTATTGGGTTGTGATGCAAATTTAATACTATTGGAACTTTCTTGTGTGCTTGAAGCAGATTTTCCGGTAGATGCTGTCTTTCCTGGATGATTCGCTGAAGATGTTGAGGGGGGAGCGTGGTCCAACGAAGATGCGAATAACCCTGAGGTTTTTGATGAGTCGAGAACACCAATTGATATTCCAGTCGATGAATGATGGGAACTTGATGCATATATAGAATGTGCCTGTATGCCACTTGAAATTACCATAGTCATTTTAGGAATTGTTGAAAACTTTTCTTTATCCGCCGAAGAAGAGAAGTACGGGAAATTTGATACCATTGTGGATGTACTGCTACTCTCAATATTCTGCGTAGTGACCTCGTAAGAAGCTTTCGCATTGGTAGATATAAGCCTACGAGGCGTACTACTTGCGAGCAAGTTGGTATTGTATGTTGGGGTTAGCTGAGTTGATAAAAACATCTGAGAAGTTTCAAACAGATTGGAAGTAGAAGAGCTCATGCTGACAACAGAAATTGCGCTCGGATATGTTTCCTGACTAAAAGTTGAGCTTGCAGAAGTGAACTCAGATACAATATTTTGAATCGCAAGGGAAGTCTGTTGTAACGAATTTGTAATCCCGAGGGATGGACTATGTACTGGAATTGCTGGTACCACTGATGTTGTTGAATAATCCACAGACGAAAATTCAAGAGTGTAATCAGATGAAAGTGATATGTAAGCAGAAGGCACGGCAGCAGAAGCCAGTGGTGATGAAGAAACCTCATTTGGAGAGGACGTACGGCTAGAAGGTACAACAACAGAAGCCAATGGTGATGGTGGAGCGACTCCATTTGGAGAGGACAGGTAGGTGGAAGATATAGCGGCAGAGGTTGGTGGTGATGAAGAAACCTCATTTGGAGAGGACGTACGGCTAGAAGGTACAACAACAGAAGCCAATGGTGATGATGGAGGGAATCTATTTTGAGAGGACAGATAGGTGGAAGATATAGCGGCGGAGGTTGGTCGTGATGAAGAAACCTCATTTGGAGAGGACGTATGGCTAGAAGGTACAACAACAGAAGCCAATGGTGATGATGGAGCAATCCCATTTGGAAAGGACGTGCGGCTAGAAGATACTGCGACCGAGTCTAACGGAGAAGGAACAGAGCTAAATGAATGAATCGATGCGAATGACATTGTTTTAAAGGCTGAAGTTGAAGTTTTGGTATGGGATATACTGCTGAACAGAATTTTTGTCGTGGATATAGAAGATTCCATAATTGGATTAGATTCAATGCGTGTACTTTGAGTTATCAGCGAAGATGCTTTGTTAGTAGAATAAGTGTATGGAGAATTCACAATCAACTCCTGATCAGGATAGTTGCCGGCACTTGAGCCATAGTTGATAGGGAATTCGAGGTCACTTACGGTATATTCATCAGTTGATACTTTAGATGATATTGAAATTACGTTGATAAGTTGAGTTTGGGGTGATCCGCTGCTAACACTATCCACTAATGTTGTTGATGTTATGCTAGAAGGATGTGATACCGTAGACGCCGTTAGTATGCGATTCCCTGTGTGACTGGCGAGGAAAGTTTGAGTTGAAATTGGTTTGCTATAAGAAGATAAAAGATTGATAATGAGAGAGCTAGATTTCTTCTCTGCAATTAACGCTGCGCTAAGGTAGATGGCTAGACTTGAATCGTAATTTTCAGAAATTTCTAATTCGCTTATTATATATTCTTCTTCGGTTGGTACTTCAGATGATATTGTACTAGCAAGTTGCGTTTGCACTGATCCCATACTAAAACTATCCACTAATGTGGTTGGCTTTATGCTTGAAGGCTGTGAAATCCTTGATAATGCACTAGTAAACTCAGTTCGTACTAATCCACTAGTAAAACTGTCCGTTCTTGTGGCCGTTGCTGCGCTGGGAAGCCATGAAACTCCGGATATCATTTCTGTCGTCGTGTCTGCATCATTATAGCTAAAATCTTGAGACGATGTGCTTTCTTCTTTGGAAAGCGAAGAAAATGTTGGATTTATCTTTCCCGGTACTGCTGTTCCATCTGATGTGGATATTATTATGCCTGTTAAAAATCCAGAAGATGTTACCTCATTACTCGACTCTAAGATAGACTTTGAATTGTCATCCAATGTTTGTGAAAATAGTGATGTTCCACTATAGTAATTCGTAGGCGTGGGGACTTCACTACTACTAGGTATTGCTTTTTCCGTAGATCTTTGCGTTGACAGGGTCGAATCAGCGTCTTGCGATGTTGTCAGCGCACCTGAATACTGATGTGGCGTACCGGTGCTTTGTTCTTCATTCACTGCTACCCTTGCACTTTCACTATATTGGCCAGCCAATGTGGTTGTTTCAGGGCTCGATGTTATTGAATTTTCATTGTTGCTAGATCTCGAATTGAATGCCGTGCTTGTTAAATATGAAGTTCCAATCTCTATTTCACTACTATATAAGCGGGAATATGTTGTATCGTTACTGTAAGCCTCGATTGCATTTAACAACGATATCAGAAGCAAAATTTCATTTATTTTCAGTGAGACCATTATTTATACATTCTCTGTTCTGTTTCTTGATCACGTTAATTAAGGAAAAGAATGTGTATAAGCTTAGGTCGCTTGTGATATAAAAATTCAGTTGAATATCAGATGAGACCCTATAATAACGAATGGTAACGAAATTAATAATGCGGGGCGAATGTTTACAAACAAAAACAGAGTTCTAATATGTTTTCCTTCTCTTGTTGACAATGCAGAAAAGTATACAGGCTTTTTCTAGCGAATGGAATGAACTATAAGTGCCTAATATGGGACACTGGCTTTAGATCGCTGTAATTGTTATCTTTTGAAGAATCCCAACAAATAAACTAATTTAAAATCTTCGTGATTTTAGCTAAAAAATTTTCTACAGCCAAACGGGTCAGCAACCGAAAATACCTCTATCGCGTTGTGGGAAAGAACCGATTACTATTAATAAAAAGATCGAGATTCTCAAAATAACGAAAAAGGTATTAAAACATTTTTAATATAATT
Organism: Saccharomyces mikatae IFO 1815; assembly: GCF_947241705.1. Taxonomy (NCBI): domain Eukaryota; kingdom Fungi; phylum Ascomycota; class Saccharomycetes; order Saccharomycetales; family Saccharomycetaceae; genus Saccharomyces; species Saccharomyces mikatae. The sequence goes on along the minus strand of NC_079259.1, from coordinate 1,265,885 downwards.
CAAATGAAAGAAGGATTACCAACCAAAATAATTGGTTGCTTTTATTACAATCAAATATAGAAAGGTCACCTTTAACAAAAAAGAATAATTGTACGACAACTGCAGGACTCGAACCTGCGCGGGCAGAGCCCAAAAGATTTCTAATCTTTCGCCTTAACCACTCGGCCAAGTTGCCTATATTCATTAATTTTGTTAAATTAAAATTAAAAATCCATACGTTAATAGCAACAAATATGTGACAGATGAAATAGTAGCAATTACATGTGAGAACATGGTGAATTTTGAGATAATTGTCGGGATTCCATTGTTGATAAAGGCAATATTATTTGGTATATAGATATATAGAATATACTAGAAGTTCTTCTCGAGGATATAGGAATCCAATAAACGGAACTCGTAATTCTACATCATTCTGTATATGCTTTTATTGTCATTTTATATGTTATCATTCATTATCCAATTACATTATCAATTCTTGCATTTCGGCTTTTCATCACTTGAGTCATCTTCAACACCGTATATGATAGTATACTGGTAACGTAAATACTAGTTAGTAGCTGATAGTTGATTTATATTACAACACTAGGAATTCATAGAGGGTGACTTTGACTCTTTCCATGTGAGATATTAATTGGTTAAGAAAATTGAAAATGGTGCCTCACCCCGATAAGAGATCGATCGTTGCTAACACAACAAACGATTACCCTTTTAAGTAATTGCTGCTGTTTCATCTACAAATAGTTGTTGCTATTAACGTATGCTATCCAGTTTCAACCATGACAAGTCTAGATATTTTGGTGAGCTCTGTTAGTACCACGGCCTGTTCACAATCCTAATATATAAGATCTTATGGAAGTAGCTTGTTACCAAAGTGAGTTATCAACCTGAGTCACATAATGTTACTTATTTTACATATTTTACAGGATACAGGTTATACTAAATGATAAAATCACGGAATCTCGGATTCTTCGTTAACTGCTTCGAATTTTATATGTTTGTGTAGCTCATCTAAAGAAGGCTAAGTCTGCCATATTCTCAATCTGTTCAACTTGTAGTCGGGTGCTTCATATTTGTTTCGTGAACTTTTTAATTGAAAGTTTGGAATGATGTATTGTTTTATTGTATCTCAGAATTAAATGCAACAATTTTTAGTATTAATAAATACTTTGTAATATAAATATTAAAGAGGCTTTAGATCTGCACTTACTGTTTAACTCAGAAATTGCCTAATATTGAGAAATAGGTAGATTCCCGAGATAATTTTTGGAATTCTAATTTTGATTAATGTAATATTATTATGTGTATAGAATATACTAGAAGTTCTGCTCCAGGATATGATAGTATACTCGTAATATGGTTACTAGTCAACGAATGATAGTCGGTTCTTATTTCAACAAATCATGTACATGAATTATCTGGGAAGAAGATGTAGAAAAGCTAGTAAAGATAGAACGTTTAGGCTGCGAGAGCAATAAAATTTCATCTTATAATGGGTTCCTTTTCTTTGTAAAAAATGATAGAATGTTTTTGGAAGATGTGGCCTGCTTCTTCTGAGATGTACTAGAACGCTGTAAGTTTGATCTTTTTCTTGAAGACAGTAGTCTCTTTTCCCCGAAAGATAGATTTTTGGAGGTTTCTTCAGTACCATTTAAACCTTCGGATAGTTTCAATGCTAGATGATAGTCTACGTGTTCCTGAAAAGATTTCTCGTCTATAAAATTTATCTGGCATTTAGAACATTCTAACTTTGAAACCTGCTTATCGTTTTTTGAACAGTAATTATTCTCCTCATCTATCTTATCCACAGAGCTTTTGAAAGTATGAACCTGATTGCCAAACATATCTACAACAGTTTTTTGTAAATCCAAAATATCAAAATTAGTAATTGTCATACTCAATTTTGTTAGAGGATAATAGCTTTTGTTCTTGCCTTTAGCGTCAAGCTCCGTAATGAACTTCACACCAACTTTCAGAAGTTCGTGACATTGGAAGTTGATGCCTTTGTACGTAACTGGGCCTGACTTTCGATATACTTCATAGGATTTTGATTTTAAAGATATGGAAACCGTTCTTGGTATTACTATTTTGTTATACTCCTGTTCTAGATCCTGAATTCTGGAAGCAAGCTCCCCGCAAAAGACCTCAAGCCAGGAAATACAATCCACTATGGAATTACATGATTTTCCTCTAAGATTTTTATTTGACATCATACTTTTCACGACAGGTCGAGAACTCAAGGGCAAGCTGTACTGGCCTCTGCTTAACTTGAACAATTTATCGGCCAAATCTGTTGTTTTTAGAGGATCAATATTGCTTGCTGAACTATCAAAATCAGATTCTCTTACCCTAGTATCTAAATATTCCTTGAGCTGGTCAGCATAATCAGGCCAGGTCTCTCTGATGTGCTTAATGCTGTTTTTGTTTGGAAGATTCAATACGTCGATTAGTTCTTTTCCAAGAACACCTCCTAAAGTCCAAAAAGATGTTATTTCAAACCTTCCGCAGTCTAGAAAATCCAATAGGCAATCATTCTTCACAACTGTTTGGGCATCCGGTTTCTTGTAATTAGAAGCTAATTTACAAACATTTTTAGTGCTAGAAATACCACATGAAGTTGTATAACCAAGAGTATCTTTTATGGTGTCCCTGATACTTTTAGATGCCTGAGATCCTAGTGCCAGTATCACATCATCCCAATCTGTAATCAGATTTTTGCTCTCTGGATTAAAAACTTCGCCCTCAAATTTCAAAGACTTTATCTTTTCAGGAATGGGAGGTAAATAAGCATTAATATCATAGTCCCCTCCTTTAAATACTTCGCGAATAGAACTTAGTACATCCTTCAGTTTCAAGTTATCTGTTACTTCGTAGTAGTCATCGAACATTAGCATATTGAAACAAATGCGTCCCAGATCAAGAAATACTTCATCGATACTTGCCTTTTCAACCAAATCACATGCGCTTTTAAAGATTTTTAACGCTTTTCGACTTTCTCTCCTATACGGTTCCAGTGATACTTTATGGTTTTCCACATGTATTTGTTTTGCAGGATCTTGTACCCACGACCCCCATCCATCATGGTATTGCCAAAAATCTTCACCTTTCTTGAAAACGGCCGTATGAATTGGTATGAGATTATGACATTTTTTTAAAGCTTCTTGAATCGTATCCATCCTTGATATACCATACTCTCTTGCTGCATAAGATACTGCAATGATGGAATTCCACTGAACGCAGACTACCGGGTCCTCTTTACTTAAACCGCATCGCATCTGCTCAACTTGTGCAAAAAACGCATTCATATCCACATGGGCAATACATGCCAAGGGAGACTCATATGCTTTACTGGGGGAACCAAGTTGGATTAGGTCCTTCCAGGTAAATTTGGACATACTCTATTGTTATATCAGAACTGTTTAAAATTAGCAACCCTGTCCGTATTGAAAAATCACAATAAAAAGTTTATGCTTTTTCGCCGCAATGGCACGTAATGATATAAGTTCATTCAGTTGACATGAATGCACACCAATTATCAGAAAAATTAAGAAAGTATTGAGAAAGGGTTTGAACTTAAATCGAAATAGTCAAAACAGAGGCATAGTAACTTGAACTTTTTGCCTTTTCTTTAGACACAATAAATGACCAAGGGTTTACTGAGTTACGCTGGGTACAATCATAGTCTTGGTTTACTGTCGAATCACTATTTTTGCGCATTTTATGGGACCAATGCGGTTAGATTGGAATAAGTATTATATCTTAATGCAAATAATGTATTGATTTATTGTGATGATAATATATGATTTTTAAGGAATTATATGTTTAGTTTATAGAAATAGCATTAAAATAAATTAGAAAAAAAAAAGGTAATACTTAGATAAAACTCCAACTCCAACCAAGTCTTAAGTGTATCTTTCAGATATCTTTTCAGTAATGAAGCCTCACCTGAAAACGATAACAGCATTCCAAGGTATTAATTACGAAGCATAAACTAGCTTTTAAGTGTAAGTGGTAGTACTAGTAGAATAGTCTTATGAAAAATCAAGAAAGCAAGAGAGAGAGGTTTTAAGAAACTTGCATATCGAAGAAATTTTGAAAGGGCGGCTTTAACCATTTAAAAAGAACGGTTTTTCTTTGAAGGGGAATGCGTAAGATAATTGTTGCTCTTTAGTCAATGGAATAGAAAGATATTATCTACGTTGCGAGTAACTTAGGCCCTCTCTTATATATAATCTCGCATTCAAACACATACATGAATGATCAAACACAATGTTATGATTTGTTAATAATGGAGACATAAAAAAAGTAAACGAAAAGTAAAATAATTTGGTTTATATGATAGATTAAAGCCTTTTAAATTAAAAGTACAGAATAATATATGGAATGGATTTTTGATGTTATAAACAACCTTAGTTTTCTGGAATTTCAATTTCACCAGCGTTAATACCTTCAATGATGTCATGAGGGTTCTTGAAATCAACACGACAACCTACGGATTGAGCAGTACCCAAAATTTCCTTGGTGACGGAAGCCAAAGTTCTACCGAAGGATTTGTCTTTCATTTGTCTAGCAATCTCAACGATTTCATCCAATTGGATGTTACCGCTGTGCTTGACATTCTTATCCTTCTTTCTGTCTCTTGGTGGTTCCTTCAAGGCAGTAATGACCAAAGAAGAAGCAGATGGGACAACAGAAGCAGCTGCTTGTCTGTTTTGGATTTTCAATTGGACAGTAACTTTGATACCTTTGAATTCCTTGGTGGCCTTTGCAATATCTTCACCGACCTTCTTTGGGGATAAACCCAATGGACCGATCTTTGGAGCCAAGGCAGCGGAAGCACCAACTTCACCACCGACAGCTCTTAAGTACAAGTACTTAACTTCATTTGGATCAAACTTTGGAGGCATATTGACTATTGATTTATCCTTCTATTGGGCACTTGGGATTGTTTTAACCAAGAATGAGTAAATAATCGTATTGATGTCTTTTGTCTTGTTTTCATTTACTAGTAGTATACCGCCAAAGATGATACGACATCGAGGAAAGTTAGCGGAAGCGTGGTTGGGCATTTGTCTTGATGCGGCGGCAAGCATTTTCTCGTGGAAGGAACATTAACATCTCCTCCGCCTAGAGCTGGGTGATTTAGGCGGAGTCCTTCCGAGTGAAAAAGAGTGCTGGAAAGGAATTTCGAGCTTGTTCACACGCAAAGGTAAGTAGACATACCATATTGGTAGAAAGAGGCCTGAACAGAACTCTGTTCGCATTATCGTTGCTATAAGATAAGCTTAAATGGAGCTTTGTCTCATGATGTATGAAGTACCTATTATATGATATTATATTGTTTTCGTGGTAGAACTAAAGAGCGTGCATCTCGTTTTGACTAACCATGACAGCCCAAACACCCAATATGTACGGATGGAAAAGGAAATTTTTCACGAATTTCGATAACCATGGGCGACGGAAATATAGAGGGAGAAGCTTCATTGTTTTCAATGTGATGTATTATTTTTACACTTGTTACATCATATATCTAGTTCGATTTCATCTGGGTTAACTGATTGCGTAGCATTTGATGGGGTGATGTCATGTGAGTTCACTCTATTCGTAGTTGCAGCCACAAAGTTGATGTTACCTTCCCTTTGACTAACACTCTCGGAATCAATTACCATATCGGAATCTAATATCTTCTTCATCTTTAACATTTCTTTGTAGGTTTCCTTGTCTCCATGTTTTAACTCAAAAACTTCAAAGTTATTCCATAATTCTGTATTTCTGGATGGAGGAAGAAGCTTTGCACCATAAGTCAGGATCTCACGTGCCCGTATAATTTCTCCCATAGAGCTTTCGAAATCAGAAAATTCAATCACAAACGCAACAGCTTTAGAGTTTGGTAGTACTTGAATACATTCTTGGTATAATTCTCTGGCTATCGATGGACCCAAAGTAGATTGGGCCCTAGAGATACACATTCCCCACAGTTGCAATCTGCTTTCGAGGTGTGTGCTAACACTAACAGCACCTCTATGTAAAATCTCAATGCTTTTCCCAACTAGGCCACTTACCTTTTCTTCCAATGCGCTATAAGCAATAAAAATATTCTTACAATCTATGCCATGGGAACACAGACTTTCAAGTGCTTTTTCAAATATGAATCTGATGTGTTCGGGACTCAAAAGTGTCAGTTTGGGCGATGTGGCTACTTCCAAATACTCAATCCATAATTCATACTGAATTTCAGGGGGAAACAGAGGAATTGTTTTTTCATAAACTTGAAAGCTTTCGACCACTTCATGGTGGTTTTGTAGGAACAACGCAAAATTTTCTACCATTGCTGGTGTGATTAACCTCAAATCAATAACGTTGTTGTATGCTGTTTTGATTTTATTATATATTTTATTCGAGGAGTTTGCGTCTTTTGGGCAGAAGGCCTCTAAAAAATCAATGTATTTGCACCAAATGCGTAGTGAGTTGAATACGACAGTTTGCGCAGGAACCTTCTTCTGTCCATTATTGAATTTTTCGAGCAAAGCATCTGGGTTCATTGGTATACTTAATGCATCTTCAAGCACAGAAACTGCTCTTTCAACGCCCTCTTTACTTAACTCTCTCTCAGCCCAATTCAAGTAAATCTCTTCCAAGTCTTTTATGTAAGGGTAGGGTACCTTTAAAGACTGTGCCCACAACTCCCTTGCTGTACTAGTGGCATTTGTATTCCAATATAAATCTCCATATAAACACCATAGTCTTCCGAAAGAGCCAGGTGTAGTGACTTTACGGGGATCAATCTTCAGTATAGCTTCTGAATATATGTGGCATTTTTCTGCAGATGTCTTCTGTAAAGATACTCTTTTCATCCACGTTTCCACCAGATTAGAGTCTTGCCTTAATGCGACGTCATTCAAATATATATCATGTAGGTTAATTAGGGATTCAAAAGTGGCCATATGATGTTCAAGTTTCTTAGTCCAATTCCTTTGGTCAAAGAGTTCATTTTCTAGTTTTTCCAGAATAAACTGAGAGCATTGTTGCTCAAAGAGCAAATAAAAACTATAAATTCGATCAAAATCACTAAAATTAAGTGTTTGGCGCAAACTTTTGTCCAACAAATCACCACAACTATCAAGTCTACCACGAGAAATATAATATTTGGCAAGTGATAGTGTTAAAAAAACCCAATTTTCAGCATACATGACATTCATTTGGTTCATGAATTCCTCATACTGATTATCCAAGTCAAGTTTTTCCAGGACGATCAGATAATTGAAATTTAACGCAAAAGTTAGTTTTGAGCTGGGCAAATATATCTCTCTCTTTTCGTCTCTCATCAAATACTTTTCATATATTGGTTTGATGGTAGCATTATCTCTAGTTTTTGCAAGAATATTGAGAAGTTCATGTTGTCTTTGCTGTGGAGCCACCCTTAAATATCTTTCCAAAAGTTGCGACGACCAAATGTCACATCTGCTTTCAATCCCACTAGGTTCCTCGCTAATAAAGCCTACTTTCGCGAGACCCTTGACTAGAAGTATATTTACCAAATCGGCTTCATCGATATTTTCTTCATCATATTCTTGAGTTGAGTCCAATTGTGTTAAAGGTAAAACTTTTTCTTCCAAAAAATGTAGTACAGATTCCCAAACTTTTGAATGCATTCCTCCTTCTAACCTTATCAAAGATAAATCTAGAGCATGCCTTATCATCGTCAAATCATGTTGTTCAATGGCTAATTCTAAGTAAGACAGACATACCCTATCACAATCATGTACACAACTGTTCAGGCACCTTTGAAAAAGAGAGAATATACGTGAAGTTTTGACCACTTCCCTTGTTGTCTCCCATCGTATGTAATCTTCCCATATGCTTGTATCTGTTAAGAATTGAGAACAGAATCTTTCATATAACCATCTTATTTGTTCATCAACCCTCCCCTCCTCCTTCCAATACTCGAGATATCTTTTCCATGTGAGTATATTCTGCGGCGTCTTCTGTATTTCGTACTCAAAAGCCACATCTGCATCATTTCTTATATTCTCATCAATATTTACAGTTGCTTTATTCATTGAATCCATACTGTTGTATGATATACGAACTCAGTAGTTTTCAAAATAGTAGAATAGAAGTTCAGATATAATATGGAAGCCTAAACTGGCTTTTTTTATCCGCTTCTTTTTGTAATGCCTGGATTGGAAAGCTTGCGAATCTCTTTGCTGAAATATTTCATAATTTCGGACCGCTATAGTCCCTGAAACTTAATATCTTATAGTCAAGAAAAGTTTGAGGTAAAAAGATATCCTCAGTTTTCATGCAGAGAACTAAGTAAAATCATCAACCCTGGGTTTGGCACAAAATGAGGATACAACCGCTTTTTGTTTTGCTTAATGCTGCAACCGTCGTCTGGTCGCTCTCATATGAATCTTTAAGGGTTTTACAGGTGGGAGAGGATAAAGTAATAGAAGTTCCAGAATCAGAAAAGCTAAACCTGCGGAGAAGAGGTGTGAAATTCTTTGATGTGACACGACACACTTCCTCGCTACCTTTTTTTAATAAAGAAGAAGAACCGATAGTACCACAGTACAATTATCCGGCTGCGATATCGAACAAAGAAGTCGTGGACGGTTTGATTGAAAGCATAGACAAGGACTCTATGTACACGAACTTGGCAAAGTTCACAAGTTTTTACACCCGTTACTACAAATCTGATTGTGGGTTTGAATCTGCCGAATGGTTAGCTGCAACTATCTCCAATATTACGCAGGATGTTCCGCAAGATATTTTAAGTATTGTACACTTTGACCATAAAGAATGGAAGCAATACTCCATTATAGTTCGAATCGCAGGATCCACAACACCAGAGGATATTATTGTAATTGGTTCTCATCAAGATTCTATCAATCTGTTACTACCATCTATAATGGCAGCTCCAGGTGCAGACGACAATGGGTCAGGAACAGTAACCAATCTGGAAGCACTAAGACTATACACCGAAAAGTTTTTAAAGGCTGGACTCAGACCTAACAATACAGTAGAATTTCATTTCTACTCCGCTGAAGAAGGTGGGTTGTTGGGTTCTCTCGATGTTTTTACAGACTATGCCAAGCAAGGAAAACAAGTGAGAGCGATGCTTCAACAAGACATGACGGGATATGTATCTGATCCAGAGGATGAACATGTGGGCATTGTGACCGACTACACTGCTCCTGCGCTGAACGATTTCTTGAAACTAGTTGTTGATTCTTATCTATCCATTCCCTACAGGAATACAAAATGTGGCTATGCTTGTAGTGATCATGGAAGTGCAACCAGAAACGGATTCCCAGGTTCCTTTGTGATTGAAAGCGAACTCAAAAAGACAAACAAGTATATTCATAGTACCATGGATACTTTAGATAGATTAAGTTTCGTTCATATGGCGGAGCACACAAAAATTGTATTGGGAGTGATCATTGAACTCGGTTCGTGGTCAGCTTGGTAAAAATCAGCATTGTAAAAGTAATTTTAACATATAACCAATAGTACATAAGTCTATTATGTTCTTTTTTTTATAATTTACTTAGGCAGATATCGTGTTCCTATTTTCCGATTTTCTTCTGGCCTATTTCCTCATCTGAAAAATAACACAATCCTTGACAGATATACAGCCAAGAGTGAGATACAAGCGAGTGCATTTTCGCTTCTGATCCATTTGCATTACTGATGGCAAACAGTCATTCAAAGCTGGTTACTCATATAAACTGTTTAGCATCAAAATTATAGTTATTATTATCACACTCTATCGACAATTGTTAATTCTGTAATAAGTTAAGTCGCGAAATATGAAGAAAAGCGAAATTAATTCTGAGGAAGTTCGTCTTTCAACTATATTAAACGTTCCTGCTCCGCAGCGTTTTATTGTCCTCGTAGTACTTTCATTTTGGATCTGGACATGGATTTTAAGATTTTTCTCGCATAGTAATTTAGACATATCCCAAGTCATACTCACCAGGGTACCGCACGATATACGTCCAGGCTATACTTTACAACAATTGCATAGAACAGCCAGAAATTTTGCTTTAAAAATAACAAAGATTATCATCCCGTTCCACTTTGCTACTGTGCTTCTTTTTGAATACAAGAACGTCACAGAAGGTCCATTTGGGAATATCGTCTACATCGTTTATTTTTTACCATTGATCCAGTCTGCCGTAATATTCTGGTTTCTATTAAAGGAGTGTCAGATAATAAAGTATTGTACCAGAAGATGTTTGTTGATAGAGTCATCACCTCGTTGCTTAAGGAATACCTACATTTTACTCTCTGATACGTTAACATCATTTGCGAAACCCTTAATAGACTTCACATTATTCAGCTCTTTAATTTTCAAAGAACCATCCACACATTTTGACTTGTTCGTGGCTTTGTTTCCTGTGCTAGTACGATTATTACAATGTTTAAGAGAATACCGTGTACTGAGTGACACAACTTTACTATTCAATGCATTGAAATACAGCTGTAACATTCCTATTCTTTTTTGCACCTGGCAGTCAAGATTGTACGAGGAACCCATCGATAAAGAAAGACTACACCATGTTCAAAGATGGTTCATGCTCCTCAATTCTTGCTATAGCTTGTTTTGGGACGTAAGAATGGACTGGTCATTGGACTCGTTAACATCTTTGAGGTCCAGATCCAAAAGTGCAGTCACATTAAAAAAAAAATTCTATCATTCCGCTATTGTTGTTGACTTCGTACTCAGATTCTGGTGGCTTTGGGTGTACTTAATTCAAAATTTGGAGTCCGTGGCAACTAGTAGCGACTGTCTTTTCTTCCAGGGCGAAATGCAATATTTAGAAGTAATTAGAAGAGGAATATGGATAATTTTCAAGTTGGATGCGGAGTATTATATCAAGTTTGCAAGCAAATGATGTATCGAAGTATCTTTATAAAAGTTGTAAAAATTATTCAAATATCATGAATTGTTTATTCTGTGGATTGGTTAATGCGATATATTACATGTATATTAACGAACAAAAGTATATGTACACTACATACTTTTCAGAAAATCAAATGCTGCTTGAGCGCCAAAAAACACTAATTGTATCCCATGGTCATAGATTTGCATCATCTTCTACGCTTATTATCGTTTGCCTTCCTTTGGTTCATTCTTCGTTCATTTTTAGTCAAGTACCTAAACTTCTTTACCCTTGGCTTCTTTTTCTGCTTGTCATCCACGCCCAAAAACTTCGCATATTTGGTGGCTCTATTTATGCTTTGGTTGAGTACTTTTTCTGCCTTTTCTAACTTAACATTGTTCAAATGCGCCAAGTATTCAAAATTATCGTTAGGCTCCAAAGATTCCAGTTCTACAGTAGTTGAATCGTCATATACTTCAGTGATGGCGCCTTTCTTCAAAATAGGTTTGACACCACGCTCATTACGGTCATCTTCACTGGCTTCTTTATCTGAATCAAAACCTCGCCAGGATTCATCAGACTCTGCTTCGAAGCCCTTGGTGTCGCCGTTTTTTGCATCCTCTATCTCCGCTTCCAAGTTCAAACTCTCTTTGAACGTTTTTAACTGCTCTTCCATCACCTCTTTACGTTCCTGACGAATCTTCTGTCTTTCTTCGATCCTTCTGAGTCTTTCCTGCTCCTTGACAAACTCTTGTGCCTTCTTTTGTCTTTGTAGCTTTCTCTTATGGAACCCAGTTAAATAATCTAAACGGGAATCCTTGTCGAACGTTACCTCATCGGTACCAAATTTCTTCGATTGTTTTGTAGCATAACTTTTACCTCTTGTAAGTATTTGTCTATTAGTATGAACAGCCATAGCAGCAATCAAATTTTTTTTTATTTATTTCTCTTGATATTGAGCAAACAACTATCAATTTGGACAATATAGTTCTCTTTTTTTATCTTTCATTCTCTACTTTATTGCAGAATCGATCCACATCACATTGAAAAATTTCTAAAGTAAAAAGTCCATACTTACCCGTTCGCGTCTCATGATATCGTGTCCTCTCCCAATACAAAAAGTGTTAACCAAGATTTATGAGTTATTGTGTGATGTTCACTGCTTAGTTCGTGGTTCCAAACTGAATCAAAGGCTTACTTCGAGGAAATCATGGCAGGTCCAAGAAATGTGCGTACACTAAATGGAAATGGAAACCGTAATGATGATGTAATGGGCCCAAAAGAATTCTGGTTGAGTATCCCCCCAGTAACAAGAACTTTATTCACTCTAGCTATCGCCATGACGATTGTTGCTCGTTTACATCTAATCGGTGGGCAGTACTTTGCTTACGTGTGGAGTTCAACATTCAAGAAGGTCCAGCTATGGAGACTTCTCACTTCTTGCCTGATGCTTTCGCCCAGGGCCATGCCTGCGCTGATGGAATTGTATAGTATTTATGATAGGTCATCACAATTGGAGCGAGTACATTTTGGTCCCGGCTTGTCCAATAGACGAGGACCATTGGTTACAGTGGATTATGTGTACTATCTGTGCTTCTGTATACTAACTATTACTATGGCGACTACAATCCTCTATGGATCCAATTACCTCTTTGTACTGACGTCTGGGTTCATATCGTGTATTACGTATACTTGGTCGATCGACAATGCCAATGTACAGATCATGTTTTATGGGTTGATCCCTGTTTGGGGCAAATACTTTCCCTTAATTCAATTGTTTATCTCTTTTGTTTTCAACGAGGGCGATTTCGCGATCTCATTAATCGGGTTTGCTACAGGTTACCTTTACACATGTTTAGATACTCATACACTGGGGCCAATCTGGGGAATGATATCCAGAAAATCTGATACAACTTACGGAATATTGCCCAATGGGAAGTTCCCAACCCCATGGTGGTTCACTAGACTGTATGCTCGCATAACGGGCGCCCATAATGAGCCAGCAATACTCAACAGTAACTTTGTCAATGCACCATCAACACCAAGAGAGACAAGAACTTTTAGTGGAAGAGGCCAAAGATTGGGTACGGCTTCTGCAACATCGTCTCAATCTAGCGGCACAAATTCGGCCAGGACTTCTGGAAGCCAATTAAGGAGCGGCTCGTCAAGCTTGAACCAATTCCAAGGCCGTGGTCAACGAGTTGGACAAACAAACAGTACGTATAACCCACAATAATAACTTTCCTCATTCTTTTATACTTTGCCCATCAAATACACTAAGATAGTCCTAAATAACGATTTCGTTGGCATGACAACAGAGTGATGCGGAAACATCACTCTAAACGAATACTTCAATGGACCATCATGGTAAAACAATTCTTTACACGATGGTGGTACTCTGAAAATTTTTTGATTTGACAGATTATGTACGAGAGATCGGCACTGATTCTAAGATAGGTAATTCTTTCCTTACCTTCCTTTTTATTGTCATCTCAAGTTCTGAGCACAACATGCCTCAAGACCTTCCAGATGATGAACATGTGTATCCAAATATCAAACGCAATCCGCTGCACGAGGTGACCAAGACATCATACCTACTAGGGATCCTTCTGGGTATTTTTGTAGGTCTTTTCCCGCAAACCAGGTTCAAAAATTTTAACTTGTTTATTATTGCCTTGTCCTTATTCCATTTTTTGGAGTATTATATCACAGCTAAATACAACCCTCTCAAAGTACATTCAGAGTCATTTCTTTTGAACAATGGGAAAAGTTACATGGCGGCGCATTCCTTTGCCATTCTGGAATGTCTTATCGAGAGTTTTCTTTTTCCCAACCTGAAATCTTTCAGCTGTTCTCAAACCACTAAGTTCTGTACCATACTTGGATGTCTTCTAGTAATTCTGGGGCAATATACCAGAACTGTTGCCATGCACACTGCAGGGCATTCTTTTTCACACATTGTGAAAACCAAGAAGGAGTTTGATCATGTATTAGTGAAATCTGGCATTTACTCATGGTCAAGGCACCCAAGTTATTTTGGGTTTTTTTGGTGGGCAATTGGAACTCAGTTACTTCTTCTAAATCCTATATCATTGCTTATTTTCATTTCTGTGCTTTGGAAATTCTTCAATGATAGGATTCGTGTTGAAGAAAAATATTTGATAGAGTTCTTTGGTACAGAATACACAAACTACAAGCATAAAGTTGGTGTTGGAATACCGTTTTTACAGTAGCGATGACAAACTCAATCACAAAACTGAGCTTTCATGTTATATATGAATTTATCTACTTTATCTACCTGTGTAAATGTGAATGCTAAGAGGAAACAGACAACGATATTGTCTTTAAAATGATGGAAAGAAGTTAACATCCTTTTTGAGCAAAAACTGAGAGAAAATGAAGCTCAAATGCACAGTTACGAGAAGAAAAAAATGAAGAAACGAATCAAACAGTTTTATTCTGGTGCATTTACTAGTTACCGTTGGATTTTTTTTCATAATCTTGTGTTTTCCATGTTCCCATTATGGGGCCACTTGGTGTTGTGGATGCATTAGAAAGTTGCCTTTTTTGGGGCAGAACATTGGAATAAGACCTTCTCGGAATGAACGGATTAACAATGAGTCGAGATCTCTGCAGTGGTATAGCTGCATTACTAGAGGAGCTCAAACTCGGCACAATTACTCCATTGTTTATCCGTGGAGATGCAGACTTGCAAGAGTTGGTCTGAATTGGGATGTTGGAGGGCAACGTTGGAAGCATGTGCATCGAAACTTGCGGTGCTTCTTTTCCCTCAGTTGAGTTTGTTGTTGGCATAGAACCATTTCTTTGCTTCAGGACATTATTGGACAGAACAGTTGCTCCACGTACAGTCGGGCCAGCACATCCAGTAGCATCTGAACGTATATCGTTGACTACTGAAGTCACGGTGGAAGGAGATGGAATATCTCCATACTGTTCACGTGATTGGAAAATTACAGATCTTTGGGGTTGGACAAATTGATCAGTTCTTGATGCAATACAATCGTTAGTACTCATGGAAGTTCTTGTCATTGTTTTACTGGCAACCGTAGATCCACCTGGATCTAAAGAACTCATTCTTATCACTGAAGGGGTACTAAGAGTACCAGATTGTGCATTTAAAGAACTATTTTTCGGAGTTGGGGATGATAAGCTAATATCTGGAGAGATCAAATGCGAGGAATTATTAACACCTGATACGTTTAAAGGTGTCTTTCCCAGAATGTCGGGCAATTGTCTGCCAATATAACTGGAACTGTTTCCGAGATGTTCAGGGATAAATTTGTTCATTATAGGAGTGGTCGTCTCTGAAAAGACGATGTTATAGCTTTTTGGGTCTAGAGTTCTTGATAGTACACTTGAACTTTTCTCAGCGAAAGTATCTGTATTAGAGCTTTCGATATGATTACTGGCTATTTCCGCCATTAGTCTGTCATCGTCATCGTCATCATTGTCATCATTATCATCATTAGTGTTGTTATCGTTAATGGAATTTTTATTATGGCAATTATTGGCATTATTACTATGGCTACTATGATTACTATGATTATAATTACTATGATTATTATTATTATTATGACTATCATTATTTTTGATACTATTATTATTATTATGATTATTATTATTATTACTACAATTGTTGCTATCATCATGACCATTAGTAACAGGAGAATTACTTCCATTTGATTCGTCATCATCGCTGTCCAGATTTATGACAATAGGTTCACTAGAGTGTGAAGAACTACAAGGATGCTCTGATGCTGAAATATTTTTTTCCGCGCTCGTCTCATTTCTAGCGCTATTATCACTGTCACTATCGTTGTCATCCTCATCTTCCAAAATGGCCGTCCATTTACCATCGGAAGTCAATTCTACTTGTTCAACGTTATCTTGACAGTTTTGTAAAATGTCATCAACAAATTCTGAGATGGCCAGATTTTCCAAGGATATGTCAATCTGACATACTGGGCATTGCCATGTAGGAATTTGTAGCTGGGAGTGTAGGAACCATAAGGCATCAAAGCATTGCAAGTGCTTACAATTTATTGATTTTGAAGGATATTTCATTCTTGTATACGAAATAGGACATTGTAAGCTCATAACAGTAGAGGTGGTCGTTAGCCCCATTTCTTCATCTTCCCTAAATGTTCTTTTCAAGTAAAGTAAAGTGGCCTGTTTGATAATTCTTGGATGCTGTAAAACTTTGTCCAAAATTTGCTCCGGAGTTATCATTTCCACAATGTACCCGAACAATTTGTATTCCTTCGTGGTAAAGGCATATATTAGCTCAACAGTGTTTTGTTGAGTGTATGGTTTAATATGGGGTGTCAAATCCGCTGGTTTGGCAGTACCTGGCTTACTTTTAAAGCCTCTTATATTATCTTTAATTTGAACGGTATTAAACCTTAATTCATTTGGAAAGGGGAACTGGATAGGTTCATTACCTCGAGAACCCAATGGATTAACCATCCCGGAAAATAAGTACAACCTGTGTTTGCTATTCGGACCAATCAATAGATTATGGTCCGCTTTGGACAATTTGAATTTCGCAGAACACATACCCCTACCACCTGTAACTTCCACGTCCATAACCAATTCAGGAATTAGCCTTTGTATTTTGTAAAATGGAGATTCCTTGAAATGGATTGTCGGCACTGCAGGGCGTGAAAGAGAGGAAGAAAGATCAGAATTTGCAGGTGGTACACGAGATTTAGCAGAAGTGCTAGATGTTTTCCGTCGTTGGGTGGGAGACTGCCTAATAGCAGAGGGAGGCTGATGCTGCACAGTGGAGGACCCCTCCATAGAACGTACTGTGATAGCACTCAATGGGGTCCCTTTCCTTAGAGCATTCCACAGATCTTTATAAACGGGCAAAGGCTCATTCTTCCTAATTCGTTCAATCAAAAATTTAACGGCTTGAACTCTATAAGGATCTGATTTGCCTACCACTATAGCATTCTGCAAAAAATTCCTGATAAGGTCTTGTAAAACTGCCTTCCGACCAGAAACAGGGAAAGACACAGATCTGCAAATTTCCTTCAGCTCGGATACTTTCAGCAGCTCCATCAGAGTGATGGTTTCCTCCACTTCATTTCTCAGTTCATTAGTCGGTTCCCTATCAGGTCCAGCCGTTTCATCATCCCAATACTCCTCTAGATTTATCATTGAAACAAAAATGTCGCTTTTTACAGGGACTATATTGAGAAACTCAACTGTTTGATTCGGGTCCTTCTCTAGAGGCATATATCTTATAAGGTTAGTTATCACTTCATTCTTTCCTACTCTTCATATTTAAGATGCCTTTCAACATATTATTGGTGTGGTGAATGGGTGTGATGAAGGACTAGGCTGCTCAGGTGACGGCTAGGGGCCCTTAGGTACAAGAACAACGTTCTACTCCGGATGAAACAAGCATTTATTAGAGGGATGACACGTCTTTCTGTTAGCTTTGTGATGCTACTTCTGATGGGAGTCCATTTTTACCTGAGGATATATCCCACCTGAAGGAAAAAGGCGTCGGTGAGGGCTCGAATGGGTGACTCGTGGTTAGTGACTCTGACTCTTTTTTATTGCAGCAAGAGGAAACTTATATAGAGTGATCAGCAAAGAGAAGGATATATCTAGATGGCTAGAGGCTTTACTCCATGGTTTGATGGTTTAACTGGCATCGAGAATAGTGAAAAAACAAGACATAACTTCAATCTTTCGAAAACATGGCTAGGATTGTCGTATTGATATCCGGCTCCGGTTCCAACTTGCAGGCTTTGATCGATGCCCAAAAGCAGGGCAAATTGGGCGACAATGCTCGGATCGTTTCTGTCATATCTTCCAGCAAGAAGGCATACGGGCTTACTAGGGCAGCTGAGAATAACATTCCCACCAAGGTTTGTTCGCTATATCCATACACAAAAGGCATTGCAAAAGAGGACAAGGCCGCAAGGGCCGAAGCAAGAAACCAGTTTGAAACCGATCTGGCAAAGCTGGTTCTGGAGGAAAAGCCCGATGTTATCATCTGTGCGGGCTGGTTGTTGATCCTCGGATCTACCTTTTTAAGCCAACTACAGTGTGTGCCAATATTAAATTTACACCCTGCGCTACCAGGTTGCTTCGACGGTACCACGCATGCGATCGAGATGGCATGGCGTAAATGCCAGGACGAGAACAAGCCATTGACTGCCGGATGTATGGTACACTATGTTATCGAGGAGGTCGATAAGGGCGAACCATTGGTGGTGAAACAACTTGAAATAATACCCGGCAAAGAAACACTGGAGCAGTATGAGCAAAGAGTGCACGCTGCTGAGCACATCGCTATTGTTGACGCCACCTACAAGGTTTTGCAGCAACTCCACAAATGAGAATAAAATGGTAGTTCTCACTTTATATTGACATTCTTCAACTGAGGCGCGAAACTTTCCGCGTCGTAAATCATGATACATGTATTGTGACAAAAAGATCTTAAAGGCTTTGAATAAAATGTATGTAAATACGTATAAAGTTGTATATGAATGTGCATGTGTAAATGCTTAAGTGTTTTCATTAGAAGTAGAACTGAGCCAGACCATACTTCGAAGGGCTTTGAACATAGGTGGTTAAGGTGCGGCTAACAACCTGCTACAGGGAAGAAAAAACCATGAATATTCTTACGCATTTCGCAAGTTATGTTGGCCCGTCTAAAATTAGGACTCTAGTAATACCAATTGGTCATTGGACGCGAGAAGAGTTTAACGATGTGGTGGGAAAACTTTCCGAATTCAATGAAATCCACCTATCTGATGTTACTCCTATCGACAGTCCTATCTTCACACCACAAGGGTTCCCTCATGGAAAGTTGTTTTTTGAATTTTTGACTATTGATCATGACGATGCATTGGAATTGTTTCTTTACGATTTCGAGCCGTTTCGGAAAACTTTTGTCATTATTGGGCTGGTGAACGATTGTAGTGATCCTTTGAATAATTTGAGCCTCATGAAGGAGAAGTACCCAACTTTGATTTCATCGAATTTGGTGTATACGTCGTCTTCGCTTACTAAAGAGGTTGAACAAATTATCAATACTACGGAAAATATATTCGCATCTTCACGAGATATGCAGAAAAATATAGAAACGATCATGTGTGACATAGCAAAGAACTTTTTAACTGCGTTGAACAACTACTACTCTTCATATAAGCATGTTACTCTGAGATCTCCAGGTGCAATTGGGGGAAACTCCGTACTAAAGACAACACTGATCAGGCAAAAGAGTTACATATCTTCATCATCTACTACATCCATGTCGACAGCATCCTCCGTCTCAAGTTCATCTAAAGCAGGGACTGCTGCTAGTGCTTCAAAGAGGTTGTCTTCTTTTGAAATGACCACCAACAGTATAAAAAGATCTGCCTCTTTGAAGCTAGCTACTACACTTTCAACATCTGAGAACAGGGCCCAACAAAAGTCACTGGGCAGGCAATTGAAAATTTTGGGGAATTTCCAATTATTGGCCGGAAGATATGTCGATGCGTTGAACAGTTTTGTTGATGCGATTACAATACTGTACAAAGTGCGTGATTATCTATGGTTAGGTTCTGCTCTTGACGGTGTTTCTATCTGTTTTTTGCTTTTATCTTACCTCGGTTTGTCATACCAAATTCCACAGATCGTGAGTCTTATTTGCCCTGTGGAAAAGGTCAATTTAGAAACCGGTTCAACCGGTGTTTCGCCTGTAGATACCAAAAGTAAAGCTGCAGTAAGTTCAACCACATCAGTTACACCAAGAAACAGCATATCTATAGCTGCTATGCAGTCTCCTAGAAATTCGATTATGTCTTTGTCCGCACCAGCACTAAATATTGACGTTGAAAGTATCAATCTCCCGTTGTTGATAAAGTGCATATCTGATAAAGTCTTATATTACTATGATTTAAGCCTAATGCACAATAGTGAATATGCTCCGCAGGTCGTTTATTGTGAATTCTTGCTAAAGACTTTAACTTTTATGACCTCGTGCTATAAAAGTTCAGAGTTTTCAAAAGATGTTTTAGATAACATTGTGAATAATCAGCACGAACCCTTGTCAAATATTCCTAATAATCCTATATTTCCGAGGTTTGAGATTTATTTCTACACCAATAAACTATTTGAATTACAATTGAAGGAAATGCAAATTGAAGCTCAAATAAAAATCTACTCTACGCTGGCAGAAGTTTATCGCGTTTTAGGATATAAAAGAAAGCAACTGTTTGTGTTAAGATTACTGATGGTTGCCCTTTTGGCGACCCCAAATAAGATAGCATGGCATCCAGACTATAGGTTACTACTTGATACAATTATAGAGCTATTCGATATTAACAAAAAAGATGATAAAATCAACGTGAATGGAGCAGCTCAATTTACTTGGTTGAACATACAGAAAAAGATTTTACAACTATGCATTAAAGTTTCAAGAAAAATTGGTGACTTTGAATACCTCGCTAATTTTAGCTCGATGCTAATTACAAAATATACGCATCTATTAAGCCAGCGAGAGCAAGAAATTTTGTTTAGAGAATACATCCAGCCATCAATTGCCAATGGGTCTATTACTCGTTATTGGGATCCTTTTCTCTTAAGAGAAGTTGTTATAAATAGGATATTGGATAACGATCCTACTTTGAATCAAATTCCTTTAGAAACAGATATAAACAGTTTAGAGAATCCGAAAAATAAACATAAGTCACAGGAAATCAACCCACAGGAAGTTTTCAATCCTTTCAAACGAGTTCAACCAACCTCTATAATTCCAGATAGTAGTGCTAAGTTTCCTAACTTGGTATTTTTAGTTGGAGATAGGGCAGAATTCACTTGCAGAGTACAGAATCCTTTTAAACTTGACTTTACAATCAACGATATTCAACTTGACAAAGATATAACTGAATTTTGTGAAATTGACCAAAAAGCTATAATGTATTCAGCACCGTATAATGTTAAAGCAGAATCAATGAGATCCATTACACTGCCTTTAATTATAAAAAAACCGACCTATAAAAAATTCTACGAAATTTCGTCCTTAAAAATCTCTGTCTTACAACTTCCGCTTCAACAATTCGATATTATAAAAGATTCCAGAAATTTTAATCCTACCGAAGTAGAACGTGAAAGCATTAAAGTTATGTGTGATAAACTAAGAATCAAAATCCTGCCAGAACAACCACAATTAGAATTATTATGTACTTCCAAAATGACAAGAAACTCATGGATGATGCTAGATGGAACCAAAACTGATTTCCATGTAACGGTGAGAAACAAATCACTAAGTTGTGCAATAAATCATATAAAAATCATTCCAATAAATAGTATTGAACAAATGCTGAAACCTGATTATTGGAAAAAAATGCTACCTGATGATTTGTATATCATGGAAAAACAGCTAGATTGGTTGTCCAAGTCTTGTGTACGTATTATAAAAACACCAACGATAATTAAGCCAAATGAAACTATCACATTTGACTTGGAATTAGATAATACTGCTGTTCCATTTAATTTTACGGGGTTCGATTTATTGATCGAATATGGTATGAGTGCTGCTGATGAATCCTGCGTTTATTTAAAAAAGTTATCAATACCCTATGAAGTAACGTTGAGGAGAACCATTGAAGTACCAAGTATGGACATTATTCCACTAAATGAACTTTTCAGCTCACAGGTTGAAAACGTTGATTGGATCGAGTATGTAATGACCCAAAAACGTGCGAACGTCAATCTTCATCCAAGAGATTTTATATTATTATTATTGGACTTTAGGAATTCTTGGATTGATGGGATTAAGTTAAATGTTCAATTTGAAGACTTTACCAGTAATGAGTATCATGTGGAAGCAAGTCATACCTCCAGAGTTATTGTTCCTATAAGAAAAATTAACTATAAAGAAAATAATTTTGAGAACATACCTATACCAAGATTTAATCCGGACAGGCAATTTATTCAAAGTGGTTTGAACGAAGAACAAACCATCGAAATGAGACAAAAATTTTGGTGCCGCGAATATATTATCTCCAGGCTTAAATGTAATTGGAAATTGACCACAGATCAATCTGTAAGAGGTTCAGTAGATTTCAACAAGTTCATAGAGAAGTTCGATCATAAAATGGTGCACACGATATACCCTGGGAGATTATTTTTTGAAGTACAACTATTCCTCGATGAGCCAAAAGTCAAAGTGGGAAAAAGGATTAACTTGAAAATATTGGCGGAGCCAACCAGTATTTGCAGAAAAAAACAAAATTCAATTATAAATTTCTTAGACATTATAATTCTCGATAGAAAGACATCAAAGTTATTACCAAGATCGAATAGAAGAATTTTGTATAATGGTTCATTAACCATGCCAATTAGTACAGTCAAAGCCTCAGAAGTTAACTTGGAGATTATTCCAATTGAAAAAGGCCAGTACGAGTTCAGTGTTTGCATTTCTAAATCAAACAAGGATGGAATCATCCAATTCGACTCCGAAAGTGTCATACTGTCAGTTACTTAGCATTAAGTGTTCTTTCGTGACACTTTATTGTATATCAAAACTAAAGAAATCAAATAGATCTAGATGTTTAAAGAAGATATTCTTCGAATAAGTGCATGTGTTTATGTTGATTACTATTAACCTTTAGCTTGAAGGAATACTGACATTAAACAAAAAACATTAATTTATTATATATGAAAATTAAGTAAACAGACAATAATAGATAAAACTAAAAAAAGGGGGGAAAATGACATTACTTTCTGGGCTGTTCAGATATTTTACCGCTATTCTTAGGTACTCTGGATAACCAATACAAGAATGTTGCAGCAATATAGTCAAAAGCAATATAGCAGATAAAAATACCGTAATTTCTCCATCTTCTGTAATAATGAGAACTAACGGTAGCTAGGTAAGCGTTGGTAGTAGACACCGGACAAAAACTACATAAGTCCGTCGCAGATGGGTCACCTAAGTAACCTGTTCCGGCCATTTTGATGTATCCTGCCATATAGTCACCACATGTGGTTCCCGATGGTGGAGTAAACTTGAGCATTTCATAATCTGAACATTTAACGTCGACATTGGCGACACCAACAGCCAATAATGCATCAATCATATAGGTCAGAGGTGAAACTCTATACATAAAAATCCAAAATCTTGGCATGGCACTAGGAGTAGCCATAACACCACAGAACGATAATGCCATCGTGAACAATAGCGACCCCATATGAGCTGCTGTTTCAGCAACTTCGTTAAAAGATATCATGAGCAAACCCATAGAGCCAATGTAGACATAGAAGGCGATAGAGAATAGCCAAAACAGGGCACCTCTCTCATGAAGTTGGTCAGCAGCTGAAGCATTCGAATAAAATCCAACTGTATAATAGTAAATACAATAAGCAAGTGTACCCGCTAAAATGTTCCATGGAATTTCAACAATGATTTGAGAAAGGAAAAACGCAATCCACGAAAATGTTCTCGAAGGACGTTCTCTGGCTTCATACAAATCCCTCTGCTGCACAAAAGATGGCAAATACTGTTGTAGGATAGGATTGAAGATAACCGTATACATGAATATTGATAACATTTGATTTTGTAACCCTTGTAAACTTCTATCAGCTTTAAAAAAAGTAAACCCGATGAAAATTTGATTAAATATAGTCAAAACGAATTTTGACCATAGATA
The DNA here is from genome assembly GCF_947241705.1 of Saccharomyces mikatae IFO 1815. NCBI lineage: Eukaryota > Fungi > Ascomycota > Saccharomycetes > Saccharomycetales > Saccharomycetaceae > Saccharomyces > Saccharomyces mikatae. The sequence goes on along the minus strand of NC_079259.1, from coordinate 1,242,319 downwards.
ATCAGGGGATCTCCAGTATTGTTGAAACAAACGAACGGTCACCATTTTAAACTGATAGTATAATGATGCAGCAAATGGTTTATGTTCTTCTGCAGTTGGTTCTTTCGATCTGCCTGGTAAATTTTTTTCCATCCAATCCAATTCTTTCTGAACTGCCTTGTATTCATCTGAATTTCTCCATACTTCATTGTAGTCTTGACTGGCGTGTGAACCAGGTGCAGCACCCACAACTTCTAACATCCATTCGGCAGGATTGGCATCAGGTGGACATTTATGAGCTCCCTTGCCTTCAAAATAATCAATCATAGTTTTACATCCTTCACCTAAATCCCCAAAATAAACAGTTTGACCGCCTCTTTGCATGAACAGTAATCTATCAAATTGTTGCATTAAGATAGCAGATGGTTGATGAATAGTACAAAGAATTGCTTGGCCGTGAGTAGCCAGTTTTCTCATAAGTTGACATGTATCCCAAGCAGTTTGAGAATCTAGACCTGATGTTGGTTCATCAAGAAAGACCAAAAGTTTAGGTCTGGCTGCGAGCTCGACACCAATAGTAAGTCTTTTTCTTTGTTCAACGTTTAAACCTTCACCTGCAATTCCAACAACAGCGTCTGAATACTTTTCCATTTCCAAAATTTTGATAACTTCTTCCACATACTTATTCTTTTCTTCAATGGAAACTGATGATGGTTGACGCAAATAAGCAGAAAATCTTAGGGATTCTCTTACTGTGGCTGTTTTTAAATGCAAATCTTGTTGTTGACAATAACCGATAGATCTTGGAAACGATTCATCACGCAAACGACCATCGACAAAAATATTACCGGTAATGACACCCATGGTAACTCTTTCAGCCAAACAATCCAATAAAGTTGTTTTACCGGCACCTGAAGCTCCCATTAAGGCTGTTAAAGTGCCTGGCTTCACCCAACCATCCACATTATTCAAGATTCGTCTTTGACCACCTTTCACAGGAACATCGTAACATAAATCACGCCAGTGGAAAATTGCTTCCGATTTGCTTAGACTTAATCCGGCATTGTCTGAAGAACTATCAGATCTCTCGGAACTATCATCTAATAGTTTCTTCTCCGTAGTAGCGGAATCTGGAGAACTGCCTATATTGTTTTCAATGTCTCTGGGCTTGTGTTTATCTTGTAATTTACCCTCTTTTTTTAGTTGCTTGATCTTAGATCTTAAGAACACAACCATTTCACCTTTTTGTTTGGCACCTTCGTTGTACTCGCAAAGGATTAAATAGACAAAGAAGAAGAAAACAACATACGCCATACCGATACCAAATCCACGCCACTTGTGCTTGTGCTCATAATCGTAACTTTCCTTTAAGAAATCATCACCTAAAACATAGTTGTTACCGGGATAAGCACCGACAGCGGAACAAACATGCTGGGTACCGGTCACATTCTGATAACCAGGGCCAGCAGGTACGTATTGAGCACAGCGGAATTTTCGATTGTGGAATTCATTAACCATTAAAGATTCAAAAAGATATGCTAAAGGGTTGATATACCAAATCCAAATGGACCAACCTAGAATCTTGGTTCTGGGGATGGCAAATCCTGTATACATAGCAATTGCCAATAACAACATCGAAGCGGGGACCATAGCCTCCTGTAACGTTTTAGTCAACGAACCAACGCATCTAAACAAATGCGATAAAGTGAAAGTAGCGATGATATTAATTAAAAAATAAAAGAAGAAGACACCGCCATCTCTTTTGAAGTCGACTAGGAAGTAAAAGATGATGTTGAAGCATACAGCAGTGATTAATTTTGGGGGCATTTCAGACAAGACAGAGGCAAATGCGTCAGCACTTGGGTGGTACAGAGAATAGGTTCTGTGCTTTTCAGTTATAGGTCTTGTTTCATACAAACTAAAGATTTCCAAAAGACATGAAAATGCATTAAATAGAATGGCAAAAAACATTGCAGCACCACGGAAGTAAAATGTGGAAGTATCATTCTTCTTCATCACTTTGTAGAACATTGAACCTAAAATGAAAGCCATGACGGAGTTTCCGATGACTTGCCACAGAGTAACACTGGCACTTTGTTTCATTCTCCAAAAATTTCTTATCAGCAAGTATTTCACTTGCATGCCATAGTTAACGACGTAGGGAGAGGAAGGTGGTGCTCTTTTTGCCTGTTTAGCATGGTGTGCATTCTCGATAATATCACGTAGCTCGTCGGTATTCTGCCCCAAAGAAGAGTCTATGTCTTTTATTAGATTATTGTATGTATCTGATTGCAGCCAGTATTCGGCCATATCCTTTGGCGTTTGGGGCACTTTGATGCCCTTTTCGGTGAATTCTTTGCTGATAATTCTTTCAGTAGGACTTGTAATTGAAGTTAAGAAATCTGCTGTAGTTTGTCTAGGGGGACAATAATACCCCATGTCTTGGAAATACTTTTTAGCATCCTTGGCAGGCCCAAAATAAAGTTGGTAACCATCATCCAAGACACAGACCTTATCAAAAAGATCGTAAGCATCCTGGGAACATTGGTAGATGGCCACTGTGGCAGCCGTCTTTCCTATATCAGCTTGCGTTTTCAAAGCACGAATGAACTCCAAAGCAGTGGCAGAATCCAAACCTCTGGTAGCATTATCCCAACATTGAAATCTGGCCCCACAGATCGCGACCTCGGCAATGGAAACACGCTTTCTTTCACCACCGGAAACACCTCTAACCAAATCGTTCCCAACCTTGGTATCCCTAGTATGTGAAAGACCATAAGTGGCCATTGCAACCTCCGTCACGTGATTGGCATACGATTCTCTGTCTACGCCCTTAATACGATTTTGCGGTGTCTTCATTCTCGCAACAGTAAAAAGCGTCTGGTATACGGTAAGATGCGGCAAATGGATATCTGATTCTGCATTGTAAACGACTTCCCCACGATAGTGCTTCTTAATCTCAGAGCTAGACAAACCGCTGTACGAGATAATTGAGTCTTTCGCGATTTTGAACCCGTGCGAGTTGGAAGAAATGGATTTTAGTAGCGTAGTACAACCTGACCCTGGTCTACCGAGGACGACCAACAGTTCGCCTGGATAAAGGCAGCCATCCATGGGCTTTAGGATCTGGAAAGTGTCCTCCTCTTTGGAAGACTTCAGCAACCTGAGCCCTTTCGTTAGCAGCTTAGGGATGATGTTAGTAAACGTGGACTGATATGACACATCTGCAGAGTCCCCTGACGCACTCAGATTCTTCCACACACAACCAAGTGAATACGGTTTGTAGAAATCAGGGTCGGACGTAGATATGTTTGCCATATTTTGTACCCAAGCTGTACTGGAGAACTGATCACTGTTAGGGTCCAGTTTGGGATTGTAACCCGGGGTGTCCGGGTTAGTGAATACTGGGTTTACACCCTCCATATCCGTAGAAAAGATGGACCTGGAGTCCGCATTGTGTGTATTATGGTTGCTGGAGGAGCTGTTATTGTCAATGTTGTTTGAATTAGCTGTATGGAGTACACTTTGTGATGTGAGCGTCCTGGCCAACTCATGCACCCTTTCTGCGGCTTCGCTGTCGAAGCCGCGATATGGGTGCTGTCCAATGGATTGCGCAGCAGAGTTCGAACTCGAACTCGAACTCGAGCTCTGCGAATCCTGATTCTCGACGTCTCTGATGCCCGACGACATAGGATTCTGTTTATTGTATGCGTGGGTGTGATTTATATATTCTTATAGCGACTATTGTATCCTGATGGTAGCAGTAGTAGTAGTAGCAGTCGTAAGTGTAGAAGAACTATAAAGTACAAATAGTAGTATGCTTTAGCTGTGTATCACGTATGTTTAACAAGGCAAGGAATTCTCCCATTACAACAGCACAAGAGAGCATCTTGGGTCCGGCAGAGAACGGTATCTTATATATCTCTTTACGTCCATAAGCTCCCTTTTCGATCCCTACTACTGAGGCCTCGGGCAGCAGTAGCACTAGTATTCTCCCTCATCTTTTGACCCATCGTGACAGGCCTTAGCCCCGGCACCGTGCGTTGCAGATCGGCCCCTCGCAGAATAGCTTGATTCTCCGCGGAACGAGCACGCGGAGCGTCCCTTATACTCGTTCCGCGGTGCCTCCCGAGATCCACGCATTGCATTCCGCTTCCACGGAGGCGACCCTGAAAAAACATGTGCAGCAACCAATGCTCTTGCGCCTGGCATTTGCAGTAGCAGTTAACAAAGACAAAATAAACAGACAATAAGAAGAACGGACCGCGGTTCGGAGGAGAAGAGAGAATAGCATCATTATTCTTTCTTGCATGATTTGCTGTTGTCTTTTATTGGTATCTGTCCTGTAGCCACTTCATACGTTTTGCATCTATTGCGAAGAAAGTGATGTTTTCCTTTTTTTTTTTTTTTTTTTCTTTTTTTGCTTAAAATTTATTTAATTTGCTGCGTATATACAAGGGCGAGGGGTGCGTGGTGGTGTGTATTTGTGTGTGAGTGTGTGAAAGAAGGTGAGGAGAATGTTCTATTGTAGATCTTTCACGTACCTGTTCAGGGCAATTAGTTTATTTGCGCGTTGCAATTCCGCGGCACAACGCTCTCGCTTATTATTTATTTCACGTTTCCAGAAGCGAGGTACAAATGGCTGGGCGACCCGCTCGTAAGGCCCCACGACTCCATCGAACGCTGTACCAGGTTTATTGGCATCTGAGCCCAGACAGTTGAGTCTTTCCTCTCGGTATTTTTCCATGTTATCAGGTGTTGTGCTGTCCCAGAAGGTGTTTTCAGCCGGAAGAGGTTCCTCGGGCCAGATGAAAGGTTCCTCCATTTCGATAGTCATTTTCTTGATCTGCGGCTCTCTGAACCGTGTTGTTTGTAGGTTCATGCGGTTGAACTTTCCATGCAACAGCTGTGTTGTGATATTCATCGCCCTTAACCCGTAGACATGATAAAGGTAGTCCCTAAGGTCCAGTTTGTTAAATGACTTTGGAACGATGAACTTAGCTTGATACGGAGTATGCTTCGCGTTAGGTCTTAATAGGATGATCCTGGCCTTGGGGAGATAGGCCTTGTTGCCACCAACTTTAAAATGTTCCTTGCCTTGCTTTACACCTGCCTTTGTCCACTCATAGATCCTTTCGCTAACTTTTATATCTTTTCCATTGCCGTTGACGCTGGCTTTTTTCGACGAGCTTTCCACCACTGAAGCTAATGATCTTATTCCAACCTGCTCCGGCTTGTAACTGCCCACTCCAAACGTATTTTGTAATGGATAGAACACATTTTTGGGGCCGATCGTGAATCGTGGCATGCTTGCTCTTGATGTGATGTACCTTTTTGTCTGCTTTCTTCCGAAGGCTACGGATTAATACACACTGCTTGCTCTTGAAGTTATGCATTCTACATGAATGACACCATACCAAAGTACTATCCTTTTCCACTCATCGTTGGAGAGTTTTCGTAAGACGTGATTACGTGGTATGTGATTTCGCTTGTGTTCCTATGGCTATTCTGAAAAATACAAGGAAAATGGATTCAATATTCCTACTACTAATTGGAAGAAGTAGTAAGATAGACCAGCATACTTCATCGATTTTTCTCCATTATTCGGCGATCAGGTTTGCCCACCTACTCTTTCTCCAAGAATACCGTATACTCCCCTTTTTATTCCTCCTACCACACTCTTCTTTATTGCAATTAATAACCGTAAAAACCTGAAAATAGAAATACACATTTCACCCTGTAGAATAACTCAATTGCTCAAGATGTTTTTCATTAAAGACCTTTCACTTAATATTACCCTTCATCCATCCTTTTTTGGCCCTCGAATGAAGCAATATTTAAAAACAAAACTATTAGAAGAGGTTGAAGGTTCGTGTACGGGTAAATTTGGATATATTCTTTGTGTGCTAGACTACGATAATATAGATATTCAACGTGGTAGAATATTGCCTACCGATGGGTCAGCAGAGTTCAACGTGAAATATAGAGCAGTAGTTTTCAAGCCGTTCAAAGGGGAAGTAGTGGATGGTACAGTCGTTTCATGTTCTCAGCATGGATTTGAAGTGCAAGTAGGGCCCATGAAAGTATTTGTTACAAAGCATCTGATGCCTCAAGACTTAACTTTTAATGCGGGTTCAAACCCACCATCATACCAGAGCTCAGAAGATGTTATTACAATAAAAAGTAGAATCAGAGTTAAAATTGAAGGTTGTATTAGTCAAGTTAGTTCTATTCACGCAATCGGTAGTATCAAAGAAGATTATTTGGGTGCTATTTGATCAGTTGTCAGCTCGCAACACTTTCGTGAAGTCCGTCCTCACCCGTTAATTTCATTCCCATTCCAAAAGAACTGTGCATATTGTTTGCAATACTTCATATACGCTCTGTATTATTAATAGTATCATTAATTACGTCAATTGAAACTCAAATATTATTTTTGACAACAACGTTCCCTCTCCAGGATAACCTAGAGCTGTTGCAGCATTGTGAAATCATGCTTGCTCGCCCAAAAAAAGAAAAGGTAAGGCAAATATATATTGAATATTAATTTTCTAAGCTAAAGTTTCAACTCCCTCTGACAAATGGATATTTGGTGAGCGAAAATTGTTGCATTTTTTTTATTTTTGTTTAATCGAAAAATTAAATGTCATCTCTTAAAAACAATTTTCAAAATTAAACTGTGGGAGATAGACATAAAAAAGAAAAAAAGAGAACGAACTAACTAATGTTTAAGTAAAAAGGAAGAAAAGTTAAGTCAATCCAGCATCACTTTTTACTATTAAGAGATTTTCTTGATAACGAAATGTCCTCCCTCTCCAATATCGAAACGAGTATCTTTCCATTCACCGTCATACTCACCCCTGTCAAGAGCATCCTTGATAACTTTCGACTTCGTTAAAAAGTATTTTTCCTTTTCGTCTTCCACTTTGACGACGCAATTATGCCAGGGTGTAGGAATATGTAAGAAATCTTCGAACTTGGGTTCATCAAGGTCTTCTAGTGAACTGACAATAGAACACTGTTCATTGGAGATTACTTTTATACCAAATTTGGGCCCGCTGTTAGTATGCGCATGAATGGAAATTCTTAAATGATGCGGGAATATTAATTCCACTAGATTCGAATATGCATCATTTCTCTTAATCATATTAAATGCAATCATTGAAATGATTTTCTTGAATTTTTTTCTCGAATAATTTTGGAAATGGTCCAATAATGACAGATCTTCCATCATAAAACGTGAAAAGCCTCTATACAGATGCAATCTTGGATGACCTTCTATAGCAATCTGTTTTCTCAAACGACCCGCGTCTGTGTCACAGCCTTTCATCAGAATTTGCCTTGATAAATCAGACTTAGGACAAATTTGAGTTCCTGTGTAGTGTGCAACTTCGATATCGGCGACCCAACTTGGGTTGAAAATTTCACTAGCTGCACCGCTGAAGAATAATTCGTTCAATCCACAAAATCCAATAGCGTCAACACCTGGTATAGCAACTCTTTCGTACAATTCGTGTAATTTGTCTGTATAAGTGCTGACAACGTCATCATCAACCCCAATACAATCTGAAAAAACATGACCATCGCTAACGATCCATATTTTCATACCTGGTGGATATATTTCAACAAGGTCTTGAGTAGCTTTGATTAGCCTTTTCAAAGCAAGTTCTTCGCCTTTATCAGGGACAGAACCATAAACCTTTTGCTCATTAGATGACTTACATGGAAATGCTGGCAGGATGCATTCAATTCTCAGGTATCTATCGGTAAAATACCTTGAGCGTTCAATGAAATAATTGCGCCCATCCAAATTCCATTGATCATTGACTATTGTGTTCTTTAAATTTTTCTCAAAAAAATCAGCAAATAGTTCATGATATTTAACTTCTTTGGCTACAATTGGATGTTCGCTTAAAGACAAGCGAGATTGATTTAAAATATGATATATGAACCAGTTGTTGAAAGAATTTTCATTCTCAATTGTAGTAACACAACCACGAATTTGGCATTCATCATCACGCGTATATTCAGAAATCTTTATTGCCACTCCTAAATTATTGGTAAACTTGTTGGCTAATGATGCTGGTAAAATCCTTTCAGAAATTCTTCCACTTATTTCAGATCCAGAACAATCCAAACTATCAATACTTTTAACGAAAGTAGGCCATTGTTCTCCAAACTTACAGTTCTGTTTTTCTTCTAAAGAGTAGAATTCATTATTTCTGTCACTTCTGCAATAAAGAGCCAGAAATTTACTATACGTGGACAAGTCGGCCCCATTATGAGGGATATCGATATCTTTCAATGTATCAGTCGAAGAGGAAAACGAAGAAGTAGATGGCGACGCTGATTGCACAGAACCCGAAGGCAAACTGTTTGTAAATGTCATTTCTGATATTGTTTTCTTGGTTTAGCGAGTTCAAAGTGTTAACAGACTAATATAAACCAAAGCTTGAAAAAACCCACTGTTTATTCACAACCTTGTCCCAATATTTATACATCATTTCTATCGCAGAATTCAAATTTAAAGAAAATTTTTTTATTGCAACGTCATAGGATACCGTGCCCTTTCACAATTCTGCAATACATTTGATGCTACAAGCAGTAGAAATCTCGGAGTAAAATCATGAGGGGCTAATGATTTAATTTCTGGGAAAACCAACTCAGGGATTCAATGCCATGCAGAAAGTGATGTGTGATTGTTCTTATGTTCCCTTATTTGTAAGGGGTCCCTGATTTGCGTGTTCGACCACCTCTTCTGAAAATATTGTACAAATTCAATAGTGTTACCAGAGCACAACAAATTCTGATAAGTGCTTACCCCTTAATTCTTCTTATTATTCTTAACCGATGTTGCCTACTTCATCATATTATATCACAGAGGGTCTCGTAAGGCACTTTTTTTATTTTTTCTTGGCAAGAGAACCCTTTTATTTATGGCCAGACGCGCATCGCGAAAAAAGGTAAACATCAGTACTTTTTTTTTCCCAAGGGCCTCTAATTAAAAACATCAACGTGTATGTATACTCGAATTGAAGAGCAATCATGTATTCACCTCACCCTCTTTATTCTCGGAATAAATTTGATTCCCTTTTTTTATTTCGATGACACTAACAATTTCTACCTTTTCTCCGCAAGATACAACCTCACAAAGTACCAAAGAAATAACAGGTCATATGGTTCCAAAAAGTATATTAGGTAGCACAAAAGTATACGTATCATTCTTAAAATATTTTCAATTTTTTGAGTACCTTAGCCGTCTTCTCTAGATTGATGCTTGCTTGAGACTAAAAATTACAACTGAGAAAGCTATCAATAATGGAGATACTTAAGCTTCTAGGTTTGATTATTTTCCTTTTATTTTCCTACATTGTCTTAACAATTATTGTTCCTCCTCTAAATTTCCCAAAAAAAATACCCACCATCCCTTTTTACGTGGTATTTTTACCAATTTTATTTTCTATCGATCAAACGGAGCTATATGAACTCTATATTAAAGAGCCAATGGAAAAATATGGCGCTGTGAAATTTTTTTTTGGATCACGCTGGAATATTCTCGTTTCTCGTTCTGAATACCTGGCACAAATATTCAAAGATGAGGATACCTTTGCAAAGAGTGGTAATCAGAAGAAAATTCCATACAGTGCTCTCGCTGCCTATACAGGAGACAACGTAATTAGTGCTCATGGGAAAGTTTGGAGGGACTACAGAAATGCAGTGACAAATGGGCTACAACATTTTGATGACGCTCCTATATTCAAAAATGCCAGAATATTTTGCGATTTGATTGAAAAAAGTATTCAAGAAGGACAGTTCTCTATTCAAATGGGCCCTTTATCTCAGAGGTTGGCGTTGGATAACATTTCTCAGGTTGCGCTCGGTTTTGATTTTGGTGCTTTAAAGCAGGAAAAAAATGCATTTCATGAGCACTTGATTTGTATTAAGAGGCAAATCTTCCATCCATTCTTTTTAACATTCCCATTCCTTGATTTACTTCCAATTCCTTCGAGAAAAAAAGCCTTCAAGGATGTGGCTAGTTTCAGAGAGCTTCTCGTCAAAAGAGTTCAGGATGAACTGATTAATAACTACAAATTTGAACAAACGACTTTTGCTGCCAGTGATTTGATCCGTGCTCATAATAATGAAATAATAGACTACAATCAGCTAACTGACAATATCGTCATTATCCTTGTCGCTGGCCATGAGAACCCGCAGTTGTTGTTCAGTACTTCGTTGTACCTTCTTGCTAAATATTCAAATGAATGGCAGGAGAGACTCAGGCGGGAAATAAGTGGGATTACTGATCCAAAAGTCTTGGCTGATTTACCATTATTGAATGCATTCCTTTTTGAAGCAGTCAGATTGTATCCTCCCTTAAGCACGATCATCAATAGATGTACTACTAGAACATGCAAATTGGGAGCAGAAATAATTATACCAAAGAATGTATATGTCGGTTATAACAATTTTGGAACATCACATGATCCTAAAAACTGGGGTTCCACGGCATATGATTTTGAACCAGAAAGGTGGGGTTCAGATATCGAGACCATAAGAAAAAACTGGAGAACTGCCAAGAATAGATGTACTGTCACTGGATTTCATGGAGGTCGGAGAGCATGTTTGGGAGAGAAACTAGCTCTAACTGAAATGAGGATCACATTAGCTGAAATGCTGAGGCAGTTTCGTTGGGAGCTTGACCCTGAATGGAAAGAAAAATTAACTCCTGCAGGACCTCTTTGCCCTTTTAATTTGAAGTTAAAATTCAAAAAAAATGTAGCGGAATAAAAGAACATGTAGAAATACATATAGATATATGTTTATATACATCACCACAACTTTTAGAAGTACCCATTCCATTATCAATAAAAGTGAAGGGAACGTATTTTCATTAAAAAAGCAGGCAACAAAACACAAACGAAATGCAGTTATTCGATCGTAGACATTTTGTCTGCCTTATTTAATGCTGCAAAAACCTGATCCCAAAAATACTGGATGTTCAAATTTAAACCGACCATAGTACCCAGATTACCGTCACCTGGATACTCTTTTTCAATGATAATTTTCCCTGAATTCTCATTGAGAAAATCGTCAATACAGGATATGTCCATCCTCTTATAGTGAAATCCAACTACAGAGGATGGATCCCACCCATAAAAATCTAAAAGTGGCATCAAAGCCACTGGATCATGTACAGGCGGGCCTGATTCAAAACCTTGCATATCCTTATAGGCATGGGCAAAAAACTGAAAAAGTTCGAAGAACAGTTTTCGTAAATTAGTGTCATGGTCTTCATTAAATATTGTTTTTTGAACTTCACAGGTAGCTATGGCCTTGTGAGTCAAATTTAGAGGGACCAATATACATCTATCCTTCACATCAGGATCCTGAAATACAGCATTCGCTGCATCAGGATCAATCCACACGTTGAATTCAGCAGAAAGATTTGGATTACAGTTCCCTAGGCCATGAAGTCCACCTCCCATAATACTAATATATTTGATGTATTTTTTTAAATGTGGTTTATACTTCAAAAGTGTAGCTAATGAAGTAAGTGCCCCAGTAGAAACGAAGGATATCTCGCCAACATTGGTTAGTATTGCCTCTTCAATGGCCTCAATATAAGTTTTATCAGTTCTCGCTTCAAATGTTGGTTTGGGTAGTAATAAAGTACCGTCTAAGCCGGATATTCCGTGTATGTCAGGAGCATAATGAGGTTCTCTTTTCCAAGGCCTCTGTGCACCTTTATAAACAGGAATTGCCTGATCTTTGCCCATTGCAGTTAAAAGAGAGCGGGCATTATAGTCTGTATTTTTGGGTGGTGCATTACCAAAACATGTGCTGACTCCCAGAAGATTAAAAGCTGGATGAAAGCAGCCTAATAAAATGGCTATAGCATCATCATGACCAGGATCACAATCCAACCATATGGGTATTTTACTTATAGTCATCTGCCTTTTAATAGTGTCGTTGGCTGATCCTTGCAACCCCTTTCCTAAGCTTTGCTAATGAGAGAAATTGGTCTTGTCTTCAAGTTGCAAGACATGAGGTATCAAGTAGATGTCATGTATGTGTCAAACACCGCATTAGATTGGGTGCGAACAAAAGCAAAACACAATCGCGGCCGAAAGGTTACCGGCGAGGGGTATTGTAATAAACTTGAAGATAATAATTAGATATATGTATACATACGAGCATTGCTATATGGATTGACTATTGTACATGTTCCGTTGTATGTTGGGAATTGTTGAAAGATACGTTTATCATTATTTGTGTTCTTGCTCAGGAATGAAAATGTCATTACCTTGTTCAATAGCCATTCTTGTATGGAAAACAATATCAGTAGATTCCCATGGGTATGCATACCACTTATCTGGAACAGTCTTGGCTGCAAAATAACGGTTCTTGTCATTTAACATTTCAGCAGGTAGGTCTGCCTTCTTTGGCTTCTGCTTGTCATGTAGAACAAAAATCCCGAAGTTTGTTTTCATTTCAGGTGATTTCTCAACATCGATGCCTTTAGCCTTTGCTTGTTCAGCAGCATCCTTCTCCAATTCACTTAGAGCATAATGAAGTGTAGTACGGGTGTCATCGACTTCGTCCACGATAAGAACGTTCTTACCAACTAAATCCAATTTACATTGCTCGTAATCGATCCATTGTGTTCTGCTAACTTTCACACCGACTTCCTCAACTTCTGAGCCTACACTGTTTAAATCTTCGTACAAGGATAAAATAATAGCAAAGATTCTAATAGTTGGTACACCAGGTTCCTTCAGAAAAGTACGTAAAATTCTAGCAGGGATGAAACCACCACCACCAATGGCGATGATCAAGTCCGGCTTGAAATTCTTAATTCTTTCAGCGGATACTTGACATAATTGATGGACGTTATTGTACGAAATATATTGCTTATCATTTGCAGACATTATTGAAACGGAACGGTTATAATAGAGACGAACAGTAATATAAATATAAGACAGATTACAAGGGACTACATCGTGTAACTCCAGCTACATGAAAAATTTAAAGAAAGGATTACCGAACTAATATTGCGAAAGAAGAACAAATTGTAACGGAAATTGGGCTTATCAAATACGTTTAAATAGAAATTTCAATTGCAGCTCATCGCTACCCGATTTGGGACAGGTGGAAGGAGAAAAATTTTTTTCTTTACAGTTTACGCGAAAAATGCAAAAATATGAAAGAAGTCAAACTAGCTGAATGATATTAATTGAGTTTGAATTTTAATTAATTTTTTCAAATAGAAGTGACTCGGAAGAAATGGGTACTGTCTTTTCTAAGTTAGCCAAGCAATGGTGGTGACGTATATATGGTCAGTTATATTTTCTAGATGGCCTTGCCGTTAATAATGCGAGAGACAGTGCCAGAGAAGAGATGAATGTGGGGGTTATTTGACATATATCTCTTTGCGTGGGATACTGTCTTAATTATCCTTTGTTTTTTTTTACATTATGTGGTGAACTCTATATAAACATGTATGTGCTTAGAAATTATTTTGTATTTTCATGCGTGAATGCATTTTTATGCATGATATCATCTATTCCATTTCAACATCACTATAACCTGCTTCTTCCTCTTCAGGGTTGGTATGCTCTCCTTCCAAGTGACCGTCTTGTTTAGATGAGGTATATTCCTTTTCGTCTTCCTCTTCGTTACCACTATCACTGCCTTCGTCTTCACTTCCATAAGACTCTTCGCCATCTTCTATAAGACCGGCATCATCGAGTTCCTCATTATATTCAACCTCTTCCTCATCTTCTTCGATAACTGGTTCTGATAGGTAGATGTCACTTGTTTCATAATTCAAACTCTTGAACTTATTTATGGTACAATCTAACCTGGCATCCAGTGCTAGTAATCTTGGTAGTAAATCGGAGCGCCTTTTCAAAGTGGAATGCAACGACGATAAAGTGGACATCAAATTTGGGATGGAAACCAAATAGCCACCATGAATGATCAAGCACCATTTTACCCAAACGTTCAATGGGCCTTGACGATGGGTTTGTCTTGCAATTCTCTCCGCCAACCTTTCCAAGAGGATGACAGCCAAGGCTGGTTTCAGACGGAAAATGGTATCTCTAATGACTCTTTCATCACGGTTATTGAGCACTGTCTCCAATAGTGAATGATCATTAGACTGTAATGCTTGCGACAAAATGACTGTTACTGTACCTGTTGTGGTGGCAGTCTTGAGATTGGAACCCTTTAAATTATTCTTCTTCCCATTGAGTCTTGCGACAGTGCTTGATTCCAGCTTGTCACCAAAAGTTTCCGTCAATAGTTCATTTGGGTGCAGGGATTTAGCTTGCTCTTGTTCCAAGGAAGTCAATTCTCTTTCCCAGCTCTTTATAGCATCATCAACATGCTTAAAATTATCTCCAGAAGTGACCCTCGCGTTACCTTCCACATAATTGGTAGCTGAAGCAAGGTCTGTACCATGTAAATCACGATTGGCGGATCTATTCTTAATATTCCAACTTAAGGAAATTTCAGCGGTATATTCATTGGGTAATTCTCTCCATTGCAAGTTCTTGAAGAAAGGCATTGTAGCATTTTGTAACCATGACACATTCAAAACTTCTTTATTAACGAAGGCGTTATAAATCGGGATCTTTTTGCCGTCTTTACTAGCAATTTGAATCTTTTTACTACATTTTTTGGACTTGTTACCTCTTTTCTTTGTTGAATTCGATACCAGTGGGTCAACGAAGATTTCTAAATTACCATCCTCAGTCGTTACTACGATCGAATCAGCTTGGCCTGAATGGGACAACTCTTTGATATCTGACTCAGCCACAAGGACGCATTTGGTCATACCAGAATGAATATCGTATACGTTCAAAAATCTATCATTTTCTGCACCAGATACGAAGAAATCATTGGTTATAATTTGCAGCGTCGATACTGGAGATACATGACCTGGAAACGTCGATATAACCTTCTTTTCTTCGATATCGATCAAAGAAATGGAATGAGATGCCACCAAAAGCTTTGTGATTGAATTTCCTGTAGGAACAATGGTTAGCTTGTTCAATTGAACGCAGTCGCTTATCCTGAAATGCTGCAACAGTTTAAATTCTAAAAGATCGAACTGATAAAATGCGTCGCTGGAGTCGATACACCACAATTCGTTGCCCATCAAATCCAAGTCTTTAATTTCGTAAGAATTGCCTGTAGTAAATTTGTAAGTGACCTCGTTGGCCAGTACCGAATATAACCAAATCTCACCGCTATTCATACCTAATATAATAGCCACTGTGTCTGAAGAAGCCAAGGTCACCCACTTCAAACATGTCACTTTCAATTTTGAATCTTCTAAATACAGAAAATTATCATTCCATACAGCATCAACCCCGGAAGTAGTAGCCCTCTGAGTGGGCTGCACACCAATACGTTGTTTGTCCAAAGCTACGGTCACGTAGCACAAATATTGACCTGATGGGTCGTAAGCGGAAAGTACAACAGGTGAATCCATCAATAGTAAATAATTATAATACCTGATTATCTTTTACCTACCTGCTAAGCAAAAATATACTCAATCTTCGGCATCCATAATTCCATACGTATATACAATACTTGCTAAATTTTTCACCTCATCGCTTCACCTGCGAAAAGATATTGAAAAAAGAAAAAAAATTGGATAAAATTTTCTTGTCAAGAAGCTCATCCCCGTGAAACGTGACATATTAATAAATAAGGGGAACTGTATAATATGTCTAACGCAAACCAATACAAAAAGATTGCCTTCAATATATACAATAATCTGTCTGTGCCACTACTAGCCTAAAAAATTTGATATGCTTAATTACTTCCAAGTTTCTTATCTTAAACGCACTGAAATATGTGCCGTTAATATCTTCACCTCTTTAGAATGCCCAGCCCGCTGCTCTCTCCTATATAAACGGCCGCGCTTTTCGCCCTCTGCTCGCCCTGTCGTCTTCTATCGTGTAGAGTTACCAGATTAAGACTGGCAAGAAGAATCAAAGCGACATTCACTGATACCGTTGTATTATTGATTAATTGATGGCTGGAGACTCCGATAATGTGTCGCTCCCCAAGGGTATGTTTATTGTAGTATCATTGTAAAACCCAAACTTTGAAGTAAGTACTATGCAGTCTTACTAACTTGGAGAAAAACCATATGTCTTTAGCGACCGTGCAAAAGATGATATCTGAAATACTGGACCAAGACTTGATGTTCACCAAGGACGCGAGAGAAATAATTATCAACTCCGGTATAGAGTTTATAATGATATTGTCCTCGATGGCTTCCGAAATGGCGGACAATGAGGCTAAGAAAACCATAGCGCCCGAGCACGTGATCAAGGCCCTTGAAGAACTGGAATACAATGAGTTTATACCATTTTTAGAGGAGATATTATTAAACTTCAAAGGATCTCAAAAGGTAAAAGAAACTAGAGACTCTAAGTTCAAGAAGTCTGGTCTCTCTGAAGAAGAACTGCTACGACAACAAGAGGAGTTGTTTAGACAGTCAAGATCAAGATTGCACCATAATAGTGTATCGGACCCTGTTAAATCGGAGGACTCTTCTTGAAACGGAAAGGTTTAAACAAAATTATGCTATATACGAGAGTAAACCACATAGGAAAACGTTAAGCACACGCATGTATGTATTTAAAACAAAGGAAAACCCACCAGAAAAAGAACAAAAAAACCAAAAAAGAAAACTGCTTTTTATACTTTTATATTAGAGTATAAACTAATATCCTTCTTTCAAAATGTCACATTGGATTATATTTTCGTCTTTTCCCTAGTGTTGAGAAACAAACTCTAAAATTACCTGCAAGGAATCTTTTTTAGATTCATCTAGGTAATTTATTACCTTTTCATACTTACTAATATCCTCATTTTGTAAATTCTTGAAGAAGGCATGTACTTCCTGGAAAACATTGACTTGATCCAACACAGTCTCCTTCATATCATCATCACATTCAATAAAATATTCTTCCTCCTCTTCTGGAGTTAAGTCTCCTTCTAAGGATTTACCCTCAGTAACAGCATCACGATTCCTAATAGCTTTAGGTAATGATAATGTTAGCTCCACTAATCTATTAGTCAAGTTATTTAGTAGTGGGCTGACGCTATTAGGAATTTCAGGTAACTTCAAAAGGGTCAAAATGACCAGAATTTGTAATTTAATAGTGAACACACTGTAAAACTTCTCTTTAAACCAATTGGTAAAGAAATTTATAGTAAAACCCTCAGTTTCCATGATTTGTAATGTTTCAATTGGTTTGACAAATAAATTGGCCAATCCTAGTTTAACAATGCATTTAGAGTCCAATCCAAGTTCGTCATTAGTGGATACTTTGATGGCTTTACTGAATAATGGAATGTCTCTCATTGATAGTGCAAAATACATTAGAATTTGCATAACATGCTCGATATCGTAATCAACCTCACTTTCCAACTTAGCGGATAGAATTTCCAACAAAGGTTGTACATAAGTTTGATCTTGAGGAAAACCTGTCATGACAATGGTTTCAAAGAAAATGCTATACGCTTCAAAATAGTCCATGGCATATGTTTGGAAGGAATCCAATATATCATGTAACAGTTCCCATATTGGAGGTGCGATTTGGTTATAAAGCAGATGTGATGAAATAGTTAAGGCATCCAGTAAATCGACGGCCTCCGTGATAAATGAGATTTGCGCATGAAGCACAACAAATTTGACCACAGGTGCTAAGGACTCGATCAATGAAACTTTATTCATTGACATGACCATGGTAGTCATCGTTTGTAACAATCCACTGGCCTGAATTTCTTGCTCTTGATCACTTGCACTATACGTTTCTGATGGATTCTCTACTAATGCTTGGGCAATACGTAGAAATTGTTCAACTAGATTCGAAGCTAAATCTTTAGCAAATGGGGATAGTTCGTCTGAAAACCTCTCCACTAATGCCTCCATGACTTCAGATAAGATATCGATTTCGAAAATTTTGGATAATTTCAATAATTTTTCCATCATGCCTGGGACATGTGCAGAGACCGCCGGATGAATTTGAGGATTGGATACAATCAAACACTTGATGGCATCAGCAGCTTCAATTTGCACCGGTAAAACACTACTATTTAGGAAGTTGGTATAGGTCAACTCAAACAACTGAGACAAAATGTTCATATCTTTGAATTCCTCCGAGTACAGTGCTATCGTTTCCAAACTTCTTGCAACCAAAAACATATACTTGTCCTGAGATAACAATGGTACAATGAAGTGACCGAAAATATTCTCCAAAATAGATGGTTCATCTATGAATGAGAATAGATTAGATAATGTTCTCAAAGCACCTTCTTCTTTAAATGCCACGTTTATATCGTTGATATTGGTGTCAAATCTAGTGAAAATATCATTAATGAACGGTAGAATACTGTTCAATTTTTCAGGACGTTTGGACCCGATCAAGAATATAAAATCTGCTGAAGCAGCATCTGGCGTAGAGCCTTCTCTATTAATATCAAAATAACGTCTGGTGTATTCCTCTTGGTCATCTTCTAATAATTCGATGGATTGTTCATTAGCACACAAACATGGAAAGATGACATTCTCAAAGATAATTTGTAAATGTGGTTCGATTAGAGGATAAAGTTGATCAATTGTAACACATTTTTCCAGAAACGAAATCAAGAAATACAATGATGAATCGGATAGCCATAAAGAGTTGTTACCCCAGGCCTCTATATCTTTGAAGAATTCTCGAAGAATTACAGGAACAATAGTGTTAAAAACATAATCAATGAACTCTTTGGTAATAGCCTTTGTGACTTTGTTGAACCTCTGCAAGAATCTGTTCAAATTACCAAACCCCCATTTGTTGACTTTAACTCTCTTGTCTAGAGACCTATCTGCAGGATCTAATTCCATTACTTCAGCTGGTAATGGCTTCGAACATAAATACAAATGTAATTGCACCCATGACATAATTCGTTCAGGTTGACTAAAGTATTGAGGTAAGTTGTTCAGACACGCATACTTGAATGATTTCAAAATTAGGTATAGTATTTCATTAGATCTGTAATCCGTTTGATTGCCAAAGTTAGAGGCTATCCCCTCCACAATAGGAAAAAGTTCTTCAATAACAGAATCTATATAGTCTCTCGATCCAACCATATCCCATCTATGAGCTTTACAAAGTTGAAACAATAGCAATAATCCAGGATAGATATACGCTGTATCACCACTCGATAACAGATTCTTGATGACAGGTGCTAAATCCCAGTCTTCCTGACCAACAAGTATCCCATTTATGGTTTCAGCCAAGATGGGCCTAATATGGTTATTTTCACAATTCTTGACCAAAGTTTCGATCAATCTCTCTTTGATAGAAAGCTTTTCATCGGCCTTTATTCCGTCTTCTCTCTTAGTATCCCATGATCTGTGAACCTTGTTCTTTAAATAAATAGCAGAAGAAAGACGAATGTTCAACGCAAAATTATCATCAGACACTATATTGAGTAGAAAAGAAGTGAAGCCAGGTTGTTTTTGAAACTCAAATAACTGCTGTTCTGCCTGTTTGATAACCTTAGCATCGGCAACCATAGTCTGCTCAATGCAGCTCAAAATTGCCTGTTCTTGTACCATTTTCTTCCCTAGTCAATTCTCTTTTGCTGTAAGTGGGCACGAAGTAACAATCAATTTTGAACAGCAAATACTACGCTAAGACAAACCGCTTATTTAATTTGTTAGGTATAATCTGTTGGATAAAATATCATGAGTGCTCATCTTACCATCTCATATGGAAAAAAAAGATACAGAAAAAAAAATGTGAAAAACTTGGCTAACGGGCGTCCGCTCGCGTGCGAAATAATCATATAGGCGTGACAAAAAGTGGTGTCTGTATGTTTTTTTCATTTAGTGATGTCTAGATAGAAATGTACATAATACTTTATTTAGACTTACATTTAAGTGTATACGGTGATCATTTGTAGAAGTCGAACTTATCGACGGTATTATCAGTCTTGACTTGAGTGGCATAAGCTTCTTCCAGATCGCTTTGTAAAATGACGTATCTGTTTTTCCTTACTGCTCTCAAACCAGCTTCCTGCATGATGGCAGCAATAACAGCACCCGATAGAGAGTCATTACGAATAATGAGCGAATCCAGGTCTGCTTCTGGGGCAAGAGACATCTTACTGGCGATCGTACCGAAAATCAAACGACGTTCACGTCTATCACGAAGCGAGGGAAATTCAATCTTTCTATCTAATCTGCCTGGTCTTAGTAAAGCTGGATCCAATGTATCCGCTCTGTTCGTGGCCATAATAACTTTAACATTAGTGGATTGATCAAATCCATCCATCTGTGTCAACAACTCAATCAAAATACGCTGTACTTCACGATCGGAACCCGTCTGAGCATCAAAACGCTTTGTGGCAATGGAATCTACCTCATCTATGAATATAATGGATGGGGCGTTCTCCCTAGCGAGTCTAAAGACATCGCGAACCATTCTTGGACCCTCACCAAGATATTTATGAACAAATTCGGAGCCGTTGACTCTAAT
Organism: Saccharomyces mikatae IFO 1815; assembly: GCF_947241705.1. Taxonomy (NCBI): domain Eukaryota; kingdom Fungi; phylum Ascomycota; class Saccharomycetes; order Saccharomycetales; family Saccharomycetaceae; genus Saccharomyces; species Saccharomyces mikatae. Next base: position 1,221,788 of record NC_079259.1, on the reverse strand, counting down.
GAATGCAGCTTTTGTACTATTGGCGACGGCTTTAACAAGCATCGTCTTACCCGTACCCGGTGGGCCATATAAAAGGACACCCCTAGGAGGGTCAATACCGATTTGCTCGTATAAGTCCGCCTGAACCAATGGAAGCTCTACGGCTTCTCTAATTTCTTGCTTTTGCATATCTAACCCACCAACATCCGCGTAAGTGACATCAGGTTTTTCGTTTTCACCCATGACAGATATACTAGAGTCTGAATCAGGAGGTAAAATATCAACTAGAGCATTTGAATGACGGTGTAGCGCCACGGACATGGACGGTTTTAATAGTTCACGGTCTAAAGTTGATAATATTCTAACAACATAACTCATCCCAGTAGTACTAGAAACAATACCTGTGTTTTGATCAATAGGTTCTAGAAATTGTCCAATAACTAGTGGAACAGACTGAATTCTCTTGACTTCTTCCTGTGCCCTTTTTAATTCACGTTTCAAATGGCGTTGTTCGTCCTTAATATAATCTTCTTGCAAAGTCAGTAATTCGTACTCTTTTTCTAACCTCTTCAATTTGAAATATATATCAGAGTTAACATTAGATAGGGCACTGTTATTATTAGCTGTGCCATTGAGTTGAGCCAGCAACGATGCATATGATTTGACGGTTGATTTTTCTTCGATTGTCTTTTCAGCAGGTGACACAATACCTAGTTCCTCCATCTTGTTACGATCTTATTATTTTATAGATATTTGTATTTTGTTCAATTTCCTCTTGTTTACTTTATATGTAAAGAGAAGAGGTAGAGAGTTGCTTGCTTTATAAGGGTTGATCTGATTATTCTTAGTCTACCTTTATATTGGCCATTCCTAATTATTGTAGATTCACTGTTTTGCCACCTTCCTTTGAGAAAAAATATAGAAAGGGCACATCGCGCACTACGAAGGAGGACCGCCTATTACTGATACATGATTATAATGGACTATACTTGTCAAGTGAGAAGAGTTAATGAGGCCAAGATGTTACTATTTATCGTATATTTATGATTGTGTTATGTACAAGGATAAAAGATAAAAAAATGCATGTGTGTTTTGAGAGTGTTTGCGCAACATCAATGTCATATCACACCAGATATCAAGATTGTCATACTAACTAGTGAAATCGAGTACAGGTAGAATTCTAACGTGTTGACCACTAATGGAGCATCAAGTTCCCTGAATTTTATGCCTTTTAGAGTAACAAAAAATGTCTTTATCCGTTCCCAAATATCCCCGAAGGATTTTATTCCAGCTGAAGTAGTCTCAGCTATTGCAATTTCAACTCTGCCAGTCTCCCTCCTATCAGTTTCATATACTGTTCTCTGCTCTAAGGGCTCTTTTATGCTGAGATCTTCCTCATTACCTTGATCTGTTACTTCGGATAATTTGCCAGCTAACAGTTTATCCACCTTCATATTCTGTTCCTCGGAGTATTTCTCGAGAGCACTTTTGACTTTTTCTTCAAAGGATCCCACTAGTCTTTTCCTTTTCCAAGGTTCTAATAGTAATTGCAAGACAATAAACAAGAATATATTCATACCCATCAAGATGAATGTACCCCAGGTGGACGTTCTTCTAATCTTATCCGACCATATCTGTTCTTCATGGTATCTGGTCAAAATTGCTCTGTACAAGTCATCATTTAATTGTTCTTCTTTGCCTTCTATTTCTTTGACTTTGTTTTTCAATTCTTGCTCTTGTTTAGCATTCAACGCGTCATTTTTGTATAATTGGGTAAATCTTTCCAAATCGCTTGAAGACCACGCACTCTGTCTTTGCAATAATTCGTTGACTTCTCGTTGAGATTGTGCGCGTTCGTCTATGGCGTTTGCGTACTGTGCCTTGTACAGTTTATGCTCTTTTTTTGTAGCTTCTAGTTTTTTTTCCATAAGACTAATACTGGATTTGAGTTTTTGAATACTAGAATAACCAGTCACATCATTTAGAGCACGTGTGGCTGTGAACAAAGTCTCTTGCAAAGAGTCAAAATAAAATTCCAACTTTCTCGACCATTTTTTTCTATGCTGTTCTCTTTCGGAGGGCAATCCTTCAATTTTCCCACTTGTCAATTCGTCCTTGTTATAGTTTAAACGGGAATCGTTAATTTCGTCTTCTTGCTCAGATAGTTTCTTGTTCGCCTCTTGGATGGATTTTTTGGCCTTATTGACTTGATAAGATAATTGATCTCTGTGGAAGTTAAACCTAGAGTACAGCTCATTGAATTTCTTTTTCAAGTGCTGCCATTGAGGTTCCACATTTTTTTTCCAAATAGTATCATCAGGTGCTCGTATTTCATGTTTATTACTACTGCTTTCATCAGGTGTCCTACCATTGTGCTGACAATGCGAACTAAAATGAAACGGCCTAGCAAACGATGCCGTCCTCAACGTAAATCGGTTAATGCAGAATACTAAGGGTAGGGTTTTTGTTGCCCCACAGTATCTAAACATGATGCAATTTTTTGATAACACACCTTACTCGTTGCACCTCCTCTACAAAAGAAAAGCCTCAACTGCGATATAACCATCTACATACCGCCTATCTATGTACATATTTCTTTATTTGTATTTTTCCGATGATTTAGTTCACAATTCTCATCCCATTGCAGAACCCATACACCGCAAAATATAGATATACAAATCTTTACATGATAATTGGTTTAGAACTGAGCCTTCCACCATTGAAGTTGGTCAAAGCTCTATGTCTCATATCAATTGTCTGCAATACTCTCCAAGCTTCCTCTATATGTCTTGGTTTGAGCGGATTTACGACATTTTCGGGTCCATCGAATAACCTTTTTTTCCTATGTAATGTAGATGATGTGAATTCAAAATTAGAGTTATCCTGGCTAGATTGTTGGGATTTGTCCTTTTGGGATTGTAAAACCTGTTCTCTTTGCTTGATTTTCAAAGCGGTTTCAGTTAGAGAACAAACAATTTCAAAAGTTAAAAAACCGAGGATATCAATGACATCATCATGAGGTTTACCTTCAGTTAATTGTGATATTCCCGACCAATCCTTGAATCTTTTGTTCTTTCTGAAGGTGAAACTTGCCTGTCGACAATCGGACCAATGAACATACTCTTCTTTGGTCATGTTTCGAGTTCTATCATCGGCCATTTTTAGCCTTTTTAAAGTGACTATATTAGCTTCCCGCTCATCCTCATCCATATCATCGTTGTCGTCGTTGTTCTCCAACGGATGTTCATTAAACATAAACTGCAATTCCCATGGCAGCTTAATCTGAGATTTCTTCACTTTCATCATGTTCCCACCATCCTTTTCGTCCTTCTCCCCGCCACCTGCTTTTTTCAACTCATCTTCTCCAGCTGCTCCGGGGTTCCCAGTACCACCTGCTACGCTTGCACTGGCATCTTGGTCCTTGGCATTCTTACGCAAATCCTTCCAGGACAAATAGGTTCTCAGACGGTTGACTTTGGCCTTGTCATGTCTAATCAAAAAAATGACGTCTTCAGGTAGAATACTCCTACTTCCCCTGAGATGTGCTGTTTTATTTGACTGCAAAAGAATTTCTATCACTTGACCTCTCACTATGTCTTCAATCAGCGATGTAGTTTCTATGGGCGGATCGTTAATCTCACCGGAGACAAACATCATCTGCTGAATCTCCACACGATATTTATGCTTGTCCATCATTTTTGTTTTGGCCTCTTGAGCCTTGCCGTTATGCTTATCTTGCCCTCTTCCCCCGCTTCAGTATGTATTCACCGGCTTCGGTTTTTACTTATTACTTCTGCCGATCTATATTAGTATGCTGGCCTCGGGTTTCTTCTTTTCTGTCCGTTGCGCTAAAAGCAGGGGAAGAAAGGTGTATGAATAACATGTCGTTGCGATGGAAGTGAGAGAGATACACTGAAAGAAAACCTGCCATACGAACGCGTAAAAAAAGGCTGCCTCGAGACTTCAGTCGAACATACGAGTGGTGAGGAGGCTAACGTATGACCAGTCAGCTTGTTGAATTGTAAAGACCGAACAGACTTCCGCGTGTTCCACGGAGCAGCACGGCTGATTTTTTTTCATTCGATCGAACAAGAACTTAACTTCAATAAAGCAACCAGTGGAAAACTCTTCTTTCTTATCTTCGTATTTCTATCAGCATGCAACTATGCCACCCCAAATCACAACAAACGTTACGTAACGGCATCAGGGCCCCAGGGGCTGAGATAACTGAAAAAAAGGAAATGCCGCCGGCGTATATATAACAGCTATTGTGCTTGAGATTAGACCAAATGTGGGTACTCAGGCTTCATCTCAAGGAAAAATTCATGAAAAGTAACCAGGCATAATGACGTTCGAGAACAAACTGCCAACCCCAGTGGAAAGTAACGAGGTTAAGGATAACAAAGTCTGCGTCTTAAACAAGACAAAGGATGGCAGAAGAGCTGCAGAAACTCTGGCTATTGCCTTCAGTGGCTCACCAGCATTTCATTATATTTCGAAGAAAATTTTGAACATTCCTTTAAGCGAGGACGTATCTACGGAGGCAATTACAAACGATATTGTATTGCCCTACCTGGACTCGCCTTATGGTGAGATATCGGAAGTTAACAATTTCGACGCTGTCGCAGTGTGGAGTATCCCACCTCACGTTGCCAAAGCAAGAAGTAATGATGAAAAGTTCAACAAGGACTTTATCGACGATATAAATGGGCGTATAAAGCAAGTCATCCCAAAGAAGATAAACTACTACTATCTGTTTTGTGTTGGTAAAAACTTAAATGAAAAAGGAATCAGAGGTTCTGTAAGAACGATTTTTGAAGAGTACAAGAGGAGAGCTGACGAAGAAAATTGCGCCATTGTCTTGGAAGCTATTGCCGAGCACGCCAGATCCGTGTATGAATACTTCGGTTTTGAAAATTACCAAACTTTCAAATACGGTGAAGGCGAAGTCGACTCTAACGGTAATTGTGATCCAAATGGAGAAGGATTCGTCAGTTACTTAATGATCTACCATAAGGATGGTAATAAGGTGTTAAAAAAATAGTGTCGAGCATATGTATTTTTTTCCTTATTAATGAGATACTGGTGAATTTTGAGATAATTGTTGGGATTCCATTGTAGATAAAGGCAATATGATTAGGTATATAGAATATACTAGAAGTTCTCCTCGAGAATATAGGAATCCAATAATTGGAACTCGTAATTCTACATAATTCTGTATATGCTTTTATTGTCACTTTATATGTTGTCAGTCATTATCCTATTACATTATCAATCCTTGCATTTCAGCTTTTCATAACTTAGGTCGTTTTCTAACACCGTATATAATAATATACGAGTATTATGGCTACTAGTTGACAGACGACAGTTGATTTTCATTCTATTGGAATAAGCGATTACTACTATACGTTCTTCATAAAAATTGTAGTAGGAAAATTTCAATAGGCCTTTATCTTATTAGTGCAGGAAATTCTACCATTAGAATTTTTCTACACCAATCTATACGAATAAATGGATAGTAGTAATCACTTATTCCAACATTATCAACAGTAATTAGCAATTACCCATATTATTGGTCGCGCGAAATTGCTGTTACTTTCTAGTACATGCTCTTGTTTCACACATTATTCTGAAGTTGTTAAATACAATTAGCGAAAGTGGTTCAGTGGTTAGAATTCATGCTTCCCAAGCATGGGGCCCGGGTTCGATTCCCGGCTTCCGCATTTTTGTTTTACTTTTTTTCCTGCTTGGAATTTTTTTAAATGGCGAAGATGTTTACATTGAATTAAGATCTTTGAATAGTAATACATTTCCTACACATCTTAAGGATCTATACCCTCTAAGTCGCTCGGTCAGCAAAAGAAATAATGCCCAGAGAAACAAATTTAGTGAAAATTATTGGTGAAGATAGTTTCAAAAAGTTGCGGTCTTCAAAATGTCTCTTAGTCGGTGCTGGAGGTATAGGCTCTGAGTTATTGAAGGATATAATTTTGATGGAATTCGGAGAAATACATATTGTCGATTTGGACACTATTGATCTTTCCAACTTAAACAGACAATTCCTTTTCAGACAGAAAGATATCAAGCAACCAAAATCGACCACAGCTGTAAAGGCAGTTCAACATTTCAATAACTCTAAATTAGTGCCTTATCAAGGCAATGTTATGGACATTTCTGCCTTTCCTTTACATTGGTTTCAGCAATTTGACATTGTTTTCAATGCCCTTGATAACTTGGCTGCAAGACGTTATGTTAATAAAATATCCCAGTTCCTATCACTACCCTTGCTAGAATCTGGGACAGCTGGTTTTGACGGCTATATGCAACCGATTATTCCCGGTAAAACTGAGTGCTTTGAATGTACAAAGAAGGAAACGCCGAAGACTTTTCCCGTATGTACTATCAGGTCGACCCCTTCCCAGCCAATTCATTGTATTGTTTGGGCGAAGAATTTTCTGTTCAACCAGCTGTTCGCGTCAGAGGCTTCTATAAATGAAGATGATGACAAGGATTGGGGCACAGACGATTCTGAAGAAATCAAGCGTATCAAGCAAGAGACAAATGAGTTACATGAACTACAGAAAATTGTCATCTCCAAAGATGTATCTCGTATTCCAGAGATCCTTAGAAAATTATTTGTTCAAGACATAAACAAATTGCTAGCCATTGAGAATTTATGGAAAACAAGAACGCGGCCAGTACCGTTGTCAGACTCGCAAATAAAGGGACCTACACAAGCAATCAAGTTTGACTCTAACTCTGTTGGGACGTTACAGGAGCAAATTAGTCATTTCTTTACAACGACACGAAAACTAATGGATCGATATGCTAAAGAACAAAATCATATTGAGTTCGATAAAGATGATGCTGATACCTTAGAATTTGTCGTCACGGCAGCAAATATAAGATGTCATATATTCAATATTCCAATGAAATCTGTATTTGACATAAAGCAGATCGCAGGTAACATCATTCCCGCCATTGCAACAACAAACGCTATTATTGCCGGTTTGTCGTCATTAATTTCGTTGCGGGTTTTAAACCTTTTGGAATATGCACCCGTCACTAAATACACAGACCTAAATATGGCCTTCACAGCTAAGGCAAGCAATCTGTCCCAAAATCGATACTTATCGAATCCGAAACTAGCTCCTCCAAATTGCAATTGCCCTGTTTGTTCTAAAGTTTGTAGGGGTGTCATCAGGTTATCCAGCGATTGCCTAAAGAAAATAAAATTATCAGATCTGGTCTGTTTAATTCGTGAAAAATATGCATTTCCGAATGATATCTCGCTACTAGACGCAAGCAATCAAAGATTATTACTCGATTACGACTTTGAAGATTTAAATGATCGCACTTTATCAGAAGTTAATCTAGGAAATGGCTCTATATTACTATTTTCCGATGAAGAAGGCGATACGATGGTTCGTAAATCTATTGAATTGTATCTGGATGTTAATGATGAACTCCCTCATAATACGTGCAGATTACCGGACATTGAAGTCCCGCTACTGAAGGTTGGTAGCAATCTATCAAAAAATGAAGTGGAGGAGGCAAATAAAAGAGATAATGATATAGCTACAGCCACAGGTAGTGATGGAGTAGAGGGTATCGTAGTATTAGATGAAGATGAAGGTGACATTATCATTGATACCGAGCAGGTTAATGAGTCAAAAAAAAGGTCGGCTGATATTGAGGTGTCTGGTGGGCCCAGTATTAAAAGGGCGAAGTTAGTGAATGAATTAAACAATTCTGATGTTGTTGAACTAGACTAATAAACGAGTATCAGTATATATATATACTAATATATATTTCAGAATATATCATACAATATTTTCTCACGAGCTTAGTAATTGAAGCCTTAATGCCAGACTATCTGAAGAGTCTGATATGGTCAAGAGAAAACAAGCGGTAATATTGCCAAGAGGGCTAATTACTAAGGAATCTTAAACTATTCGCTTTCTCCGCACATATCATATTAAATTCTAGATTTTTCTTTTTTGGTTGCTATACTGTTACTGTTTCTACAAAATAATTGTCCGTAATTTTTCTTTTTTCTGATTCATATTGTGTGTTTGTTTATTCTTTGTTGTTATAAATCATGAAAAGGGAATGAAACTTATATACTGATTATACAGTAGGTGATCAAAGGAAAAAAAAGCTCGATAGTCATTTCAGGGAAATAACAAAAAAAAGAAGTGAAGGAAGTTATAAGAAACCAAGGATGCTATTATTAGGCTCTGTTGGCAGAGCCTGATCGACTTGTCAGTCTTTGAAACCATGATTCCCTCTTGCGTGATCTTGAATTTCTTTCGTCTCCATCATCTTCAGCTAGCGGCAAAACATGACTACGCTCATTATTACTGTGAGTATTACCTAGTAATTCTAAATGGTCTGCAGAATTATCATTACCACTAGTCAAAATCATCGAAATTGGTCTGACGTTGAACGACGAGTTGGTACTATTTCCACTTAACGATCTGTTCATCCGAGGAATTGGCAAATGATGCTGTTTGGGTAAAGAACCAGATTGCATACTAGATGGAGATTGACTGTATGGATCAATATTTTCTTCTTCATAATCATCGCCTTCAGCTTCAGTAGCAGTTAAATCACCATTGTCACCAGTGTCACTTAAAATTCCTGGTTTATGTAACCATGGGAATAACCTTGTCCGTCTTTTATTACTAGCAATAACATCCGGTGGAACTGGGGTGGATCCAAAAGATTTTGAATGAGGTCTCCTCTGTTTTGGTGGTTTCAACATTTTAGATGTCTGTAAATCTGATGAGTTCTCTGGTATCGAGGTGGATATTGGTGATAATGTCGGGCGATCTAATTTATTAGTATTTTCCATTGTCGGTATGCACTTATTGGAAGAGACTTCTGATGGGGTATCTGACGAGGCGATTCTTGGTATTGCAATAGGATCAGATTTTTGTTTTTCTCCACCATTATTCATATTTTCCGTCGACAACCGTTCCTGTTGTTCCTTTTTAGCCAACTTCAAAAGATGAGGTAATAGCTTATAGGAATATTCGATTAAAAATTCCACCACAAGTCGGGATAATTCGTACTCTTTTGGGTCCATATCATGTTGAGGATGCGATAATATTGAAGGTTGGAAGATGGCGGCTAGATTTCTTCCAGACATAAGGTTGAATTGTGATTGCCTAGCAAAAAGACTCAGTAGATCAAGTAGATATATAGTTAGCTGTTTTGTATCATTGGATAAAGTAACAAACAGTTCTTCGTATTCTTTGATAGCTGCTCTAATATCACGAGTTAGTCTTCTTTTATGGCGTATTTTCCTTCTTCTTTTTTCCTCATCATCTTTTACGTCTTCCTTTTCAATGTCGCCATCATTAGCGCCATCATCATTATAATTCTGCCTACTCGATTTTACTGTTAGGTTATTCGTTTTATTAGCATTTGGATGGGAAACTTCGTGGGTTAACATATGTCTTAGAATTCTTGGTTTAGCTCGTAGTGGATTTCTGAATTGCTCATATAGAGATAATGGTATTAATGGTTCGGCCAAATTATTAAGATACCTCCTCAAGAGGGATGCAACATCGTGCACCGTGTAAGCCTCCCAGTCGTTGAATTTAGTACCATAATCGGGTGGCGACGAAAAGATATATTGAAGCGCTTTTACTCTTTTACCATTGCCTGCAATACGAAAAATACCTGGGGTCTCTAACCCATTAGCTTTTAAGTAGGCACCACACTTAGCTACTACGATGGGTATCCGACCAAAACTAACCAATTCACTTTGAACAATAACTTCTGCACTGGCAACGCTTAGTGATTCTGCTAAGGTGACGCCAAAAACTCTGCCAGTGAAGCCATTTCTACTGGATAAAAACATATCTCTATAGTTCTTAAACTCTGCATGGGGAGATGTCCCAGAATTATTGTTACTATTGGTATTGTTCTGTTTCGTAGATTTGGAGAAGGACTTTCTATCTTTTGTAGGAGTGTTATATGAATATGGTCTTGAAGATAATGGAGGCCGTTTTAAAGTCGTTGGTTGCGCATTTCTTGAAAGTGAAGTGGGTGACCTAGGAACTGTAATATTTTCGGATGACATACTCTTGGGGTTATTTATGAACTGTTTCCAAAAACTTGGAACATGGCCTTTAGAAGGAGAAGCATTTTCATTCTTTGGACCTTGCTTTAAAGCACTATTTGGCATGATGAGAAAATTTTATTATGTTTTATGAAGCCTGTAGTACTGGAGAAAAATACGTCAAACTAAGAAGCAAAATTGAAGGCTAGTTTATCTGCTATCCAAGTTTGGGAAATAACAGTTGTGAAATGAGAACTGTCTTTGCAAACTGGAAAAGAACTTCTCCGAAGAAAACTCAAACTAATAACTTCTGTGATACGTAGAAGCTTACGCGGTCAAAAAAAGTATGAAATTTTAAGTCACTAGTCTTAATAGCAGCAAAAGGAGTAAATAATGTGATGACTTATAACCGGCCTGTTTTCTAAGAAAACAAAATGGAGGCTGTTTCAATCTGTCTTCTCTTTTGAGATCGTCCAATTTAACTTAATAGTTTCGCGAGTTAAAAGATTTAATGCTTTTAATTTAGTAACAGTAATGAATGTGTACACCTTGTCTGAAGATATTGAGTAATGTAAGTGAGTTCCTTCCACACCAGTCAACTAGTCTTGTTTTTTCTTTTTATTTACTAGCTGCTGTTTCCCAACTGGGCTGTGTCATCGACCAGAGATGATGTTTTATAAAAGAGAAAGGAGACTGGGTTACGACGCTTTGGGAAGGCGGCCAACAAAACTGATTTCCCAATGTGGTAACCATTGGTCCATATTGGGAAGGCAACAGCCCATTTGAGAACGCGCTCTTTCCCCTTTGGGCCATTTATGGCAGGGTAAGGTCCCGCCGCATGTTCAGAATAGATAGACATAGACAACACATAAGTTAGTAGAAAGGATGAATTGCCTTACATAGTACTTAAATTGAGAAACATTACAAAAGGAAAGAAAAAGAAAAGGACGCTCTTAGTATCCTTACAATCGAAAGGTATAGAACACAGAGGGGTTTGCTAGTTCTTATTGAGTTGCACGTAGTTCCCGGGAAACACACCTTGCTGGCCATTGTATCTTCCTGTCCACCATTCGTTCACGTCTGGAGTACGCTGGACAATTTCTATAACTGCGCCAGCAGGGAAAGACAAGTCACCAGCAGCTTGAGCTTGATAGTCATATAATGCGGTAACGGTTTCAACGCCAGGAGCTGCAGTCGCAGCGGTAGTGGCAGCTGGGACACCGGCAACAGGTGATGTTAAAGGATTAGAATAGGCGGGCGGTGGGCCTTGTTGCTGCTGTTGTGATTGTTGGAATCCCAATCCGGTGAGTGGTGGAGATTGTACAGCACCATATTGAGGGTAGGTACCTGGGACAGTACCAGCACCAGCACCAGCATCAGCACCATACTGTGCGGCCGGTTGAGCCGCATAGCCCGGCGTTGCGGCACCATATCCGTATCCTGTGGATGTTGGAGAAGCTGCACTTGCTGCACCATACCCAGCAGCATATCCGACTCCGCTTGACGCACCACTTACTGGTGAGCCTTCAGCGGTTCCTGCACCGTATTTCCTCTTGGTCATCTCTAGTTTCGCCTTAGAGTAACCTACTTTGAAATGGGTAATAGTCAAGGCATCAGTTTGTTCTTCCACGTTACCTTTCTTGGCCATATACGATTCCACAATGTCACTGTTTAGGTCAAAATATGGAATTTTCATGTCTTGAAGTTTGTTGTACAAAGTGTAAAAAATGTTCAATTGCATGAAGTAAAAAGAAACGAATAATGGTTTCACAAATTCTGCTTCTAAACTAAACAATATTGGCAATTGAGTCTTCAGCAAGTCGTTATAGTAATCATATTCTTGTTGAGCAACTTCCACTTGGGCTTGTGCTTTATACAGTTTTTCTTCATCTTTAGGAGTTGGCTCTTTCTTCTTTTCATGCTTATTGTAAGTGTTCAAGTGTCTGTCTAGATCTAGCTTTTTGTGATTTCTCTTGGTTGCCATTTTACGAATATAAGTAATAATTTTCAACAATTCCTGGCATGGCGAGACAATTTTTTCTTCCACCAAAGTCAAATCCGGCTTCAATGTTTCCTGTAACTCCGCAACAATTGCCCTATATTGCTCACTAGCTTCAATACCTTGTGGATTGTCTTCCGGTATGGTAGCGTTAGGGTCACTCATTTTACCACTAATGGGTTTGAAAATCTCTTCCATTGATTTCGCAAATCCGATTTGGTGTGTCAGCATTCCATTTACCGCAGTTGAGTACCTCTTCGATTCCTCACTTAACTTTTTAGTTTCTTGCTCCAATTCTTGGAAACGACGTTCTGCATCTTCGTAAACAGGATCCTCAGTCTGCTCACCCATTTTAAACTTTTGGCGGAAGGACTGAGGTGCCCTAGAAACAGCTTTGGTAAACCCTTTGAAACTCATATGAACGTATTAGCTCCGTTGACTTTTAATTCTGAATACTTCTGTGAGCCTCACTCTGCTATATTTCTATAGGGACTGGTTGTTCAATGCTATTGCAAAGCCTTCTCCTTTTTTTCCGCTACATCTTTCTCGCTACACCAATATTATCGCAACATCCGAACATCGAACTCGATTAATAATCGAACGGACCTGTTCAAGAAAGATACCATAACAACTGATGTGTATGTGTGACGAAATTGGCATAACAAAGAATCTTCTTGAGCCATAAACAACCATATATTTGTAACTGAAGCGTGTACTCAAAAATTGCCTTTTCTCGGTAGATAATAGAAGCGTAAGGGCAAGCGACAGGCAGGCGAAAACTTGATTGAGGTATGTCTACAGCAGAAAGTGAAGACGTTTATTCTGATCTGTATTCCATCATCTCTCAGGTAACATCTAACACAGCCAACGATATTGAGCAATTGCCATATGCTTTGACGTTCAAAACATCCTTGATCTTTGTGGGTGCTACCGTTGGTGGGCTACTGTTTGGCTATGATACAGGCGTAATATCAGGTGTTCTGCTTTCTTTGAAGCCTGAAGATCTGTCCTTGGCAGTTTTGACTGATTTTCAGAAGGAGCTGATAACTTCCAGTACCAGTGTCGGCTCCTTTTTTGGTTCCATGCTAGCGTTTCCATTAGCAGATAAATGTGGAAGAAGAATTACCCTCGCGATTTGTTGTTCAATCTTTATTCTGGCTGCAATTGGAATGGCTACAGCAAGAACATTGAAATTCTTGATTTGTGGTAGACTAGTGGTTGGGATCGCCGTTGGGGTATCTGCCCAGTGTGTCCCTTTATTTCTAAGCGAAATCTCACCTTCCAGAATCAGGGGTTTTATGTTGACTTTGAACATTATTGCCATCACTGGAGGTCAATTGATTTCCTATGTAATTGCATCTCTTATCCAAGACATCGATAATTCTTGGAGATATTTGTTTGCATTTTCCGCTATTCCCGCCATCTTATTCATTTCCATACTGGACTTTATACCTGAATCGCCACGATGGTCCATTTCTAAAGGAGATGTTCTCTATGCTAGGGATTCTTTAAAAATGCTATATCCCACTGCATCTACTCATCATGTTAATAGTAAAATCAAGCAGCTAATAATTGAACTTGATAAGTTACGAATATACAAAGATGTCAGCGAACCCTTACTTGTGCAAGCTCATTCTCCCATTCGATATGTGGATACTTCGGTCTCAGGAACTTCAAGTCCATCCAATGGTAAGAGGCTTTCTTCAAATACAGAAAGAAACATTAATACAATCTCTTCCTCGTCTGCTATTCTGTCATCGCTACGAGAACCAACCTCAAACGGAGTTACATCCCATAGAAAGAAAAGACATAGGATGGAACCGCGTACGATAAGAGCGTTAATAGTAGGTTGTGTGTTAATGTTCTTCCAACAAGTCACTGGTTTCAATGCGTTTATGTATTACGCGGCAATAATATTTGCAAGGTTTGATATAAAAAATCCTCTACTACCCCCAATTTTAATTGCCTCAACAAACTTCATCTTCACTTTTTTCGCGATGTACACTATGGACTCCTTGGGAAGAAGAGCAATTCTTTTGAGAACAATTTGGATTATGACGCTCGGGTTACTTCTCTGTAGTGTAGGCTTCGGTCATAACCGAGTTAGTTTACTTTTGACCTCAGTTGTAATTTACGTTGCGGCATACGCCTCAGCTATGGGCAGTGTTCCATGGACGTGTGTGGAGTTTCTTCCTTTGAACAGGAGATCGTTTGGGGCATCCTGTATAGCCTGCACGAATTGGCTAACCAATGCACTTGTTTCGATGACATACTTGAGTGCTATCAACACGATTGGTGATGAGAGCACAATGCTCGTGTTTGCTTTTTTTACTGTTTGTGCCTGGTTTTTCGTGTATTTTTGGTATCCAGAAGTCAAGGGTTTGTCATTGGAAGAAATTGGAAAAGTTTTTGATGATGGAGTTGATGTTCATTATGTCTTTCGCACCTATCATTAAATAACAAGTGGTCGGCTAATATCATGATATATAGATGTGGTTCGCAGACATGCCTTTAGTAAAGCTGCAGTGAAAAGATCAATGCTTTCTTCTTATATATCTATACACTAGTTAAAATGAATGTTGTCACTTTTATTTTTAAAACACCTTCCTTCATGTCACTACAATTTACCGAAAGTATCATATATCTTTTCTGAAAGACCTTTGGTGATTTTTTTCGCGCCAGGTGCATCTCCCAGGATGTTAAACATCAACAGTTTTGCCTCTTCTTCCGAAGAGCATGTTTTATATGCCATCAAAACATTATTTAAAGTAGGAAATATTTCTTGAATAGCTACTGCTTTTTCTAAGGAAATACCTTTAACAAGCATTAAAACATGTATAGTCAACTCACCAACCGTCTTTAGATCGCTTTTTCCCATCAGTTCTTGGAAACACTCGAGATTATGGCAACATTCAATCCCACTCTTTCTTTCAAATTCTCGACGAAATTGTAAAAGCACTCTTTTATAGTCGTCTTGGTTCTTGAGATCATTTGGAAATATAACTAGGATATCTTTTTCGGAATAATGTTGAGAAACTACAGTATGCAAAGCGTGTATCTTTTCTACTGTCTCATCCGAATTACATGTTCTTACCATTGAGAATTTGTAGTATATCAAAATGAGCCAAAGTGCAGTCTTTAGTGCCTCGTTCATATTTCCAATGTTGCCACTCATAGTCTCTTCAATAAGATAATACTTGTAATCGCAACCAGATTTCTCCAACCTATTCTTTTGTTCCATGAATCTGTTATCTCTTATGCTTAAAGCTAAATCATCCAATCTTTTTCTTTCAACTATCGTGTTAAGCACACACTGCATTCCTGTATTTTTATTCTTTGCAACCCATATAATATCGCCTAAAGCGAGTTGCCTTATTTCTGACTTCATGCCCTTCCTTTCAAATGCTCTTGAAAAAAATTCACGATCAGATTGTGACTTAATTTCCCTATGATCAATAATTGGGAAAATTTCGAAATCACCGTTACGCCACAATTCATAACTTATTCCATTGTATCTTCTTCTAGAAGTTTTGTTTTTAGAATTTGATGCAGTATTAGATATTTGTTGATTATCTGAGGCCTCTTTTAGCTTATGGGAGGACATGTTCGTTTGGGCGTGAAATCCTTCGTTTCTGAATGAACTATCCTGCAGCCTTTGTGGAGTGCTTAAATCTCGGAAAGTTATATCCAACATGAAGGAAGTATCATTTAAATCACAGATATCTTCTTCTTTATCATATTCACCACGAAGGTCGGTCAAATTTGCCGTCAATTCGCTACTGTCATTTCTACTTGCAAAGTACGCATTAGGTCCATCACTTTCTTCGGGAAATAAAATTCCGTCTGCTAGTTTTAGGTTCTTCGTTAATTGTATACCTTCTTCGGTTAGTGAGTATTTCTTGGGCCTACCTTCCTCAAGAACCAAAGAATGTTTTTTAAGTGCACTAATAGATGACCAAGCACCATAAAACTCCTTTGTGGAGAAATTTGGAGTCATACAGTGTTCACTATATTTTCCTGCAAGTTCGATAATTTGCTCTTTACTAACGCCTCGAGAAATAGCATTCAGCTCGAGCATGGAAAGGAGGATCGCGTAACCCCCAGACCTCTTTTTGGGTATGTACTTCCTAATTTTTCTCTTCTTAGTTCCGCTCTCTTCAGAAGTTTCATTCTTGTCATTTTTACTCGAGTTTACTATACTGCGCAAACCTGTTGTGGTCCTCTTTGATGGCCTAACGCTAGTTGTTTGGGTTGAAGAAGGTGCCTCGATAGGAGGGATCCCATGCAATTTACAATAGTCACACAACTTCGCATCTAACCTCTTTATTATTGTATTGCCAATTCCATTTACTCTTTTCAAATCTATGGGATAATAGAATGAACCTTCAGCATTTTGTAGATTCCTCTTCGCTTTTTCATAAGCAATTTTAAGCTGTTCTTGTTTAGGGCTCAAACCATCAACTAATTCCTGTAACCACTCGATATATAATTCCTTCAGGTTGGATGGGAGCACCATGATTTTGCTTTAGGGGTATGTGTTTTGTATTGGGTACTCGTCGATTCTGCTTACGCCAATGTTGACACTATTTTTAAAGGGCATCGCCATAAAAGGGAAGAAAAAGAAGCTGATTTCGCGCATTGGTATAATAAGAAAATCATAGTTACTATTATACAGAGACGCAGACATCTAATATGGAAATATGATTAAATATGAAATAACACTATAGATAGTAAGTATACGTGGGAATAAACTACAAAAAAGTCAAAAGGACAAAAAGATGTCCAATACATTACGACAAAACAGAAAAAACTGAGTATTAACTCGTTTTATCATTCTTACAATTTGTCGTAATATTCTTGCCAGCCTGGAACTTCTTCCTTCATACCGTGTCTCTTACGAGCAGCAAGAACAATTTCACCAGCCTTGGAGGTTGGGTCCAATGGGTCAGAACCTAGAGTGGACCAATGGTCGAAGACCATTTGTGGGAAAGCTTGACCACCAGTAGCTTGTCTCAATTCACCGGTGAAACCGAAAGATTCATTGACTGGCAAGTAAGCCTTAACGGTAAACAATGGAGTACCTGGTCTTTGTTCTTCAGAAACAACTTGACCTCTCTTCTTGTTTAAGACAGAGTAAATACCACCGACGGCTTGTTCTGGACATTGAATTTCGACCAAGAAAACTGGTTCTTGGATCTTTGGTTCAGCCAACAAGAAACCAGCATAAGTAGCTCTTCTCATGGTTGGGATAATTTGACCACCACCTCTGTGGATAGCATCAGCATGTAAAGTAACATCCAAAATGTTAACTCTGACAGATCTCATTTCTTCACCGAAAATTGGACCTTCCTTGGTAGCCCATTGGAAAGCAGCAACAACGGAATCCTTGATTTCGTGTAAGTATTGAACAGCCTTAGTTTGGTCAATAACCAAGTTTGGACCGTTACCATCTGGACCGAAACACCAGATCTTTCTGGCGTCGGTGACGTCCCAACCGTAGTCATCAGCCATGATTCTAGCTCTAGCTTTGAAATCATCTCTTGGGTTGATGATACCGTTTTCGATGGCCAAAGAAACTTCTTCGTCAATTGGTTCAGCCTTCAAGTAAATTCTGTTATGCTTGTTTGGAGACTTGGACAAAGCAGTTTGAGAAGATTCACTTTCAACAGTTTCTCTGTAAGCAACAACTGGTGGGGAGATCTTCAATGGAACACCGGCGTGGTCGTGTTCCAAATCTTGCAAACAAATTTCCAAATGCAATTCACCGGTACCAGCAACGATATGTTCACCGGATTCAGACATGTAAGTCAAGACACAAGGATCAGACTTGGACAATCTCTTCAAACCTTCAACCAACTTTGGCAAATCGTTGGCGTTCTTAACTTCGACAGCGACTTGGACAACTGGAGAAACGGAGAACTTCATGACCTTCATGTTGTGAGAAGTTTCATTGGTGGTTAAAGTACCGGTCTTCAACAAAAATTGATCAATACCGACTAAACCGATAATGTTACCAGCTGGACAGTCATCAATTGGCTCGACAAATCTACCCATCATCAAAACAACTCTTTGGATGGCCTTGATGAACAAGTCGTCCTTCTTACCTGGAACGTAGTTTGGACCTTGGATTCTCACCTTTTGACCAGACTTAACAGTACCAGCGAAAACTCTACCAAAAGCGTAGAATCTACCCTTATCAGAGGTTGGCACCATCTTGGAGACGTACAACATTAAGTCAGCCTTTGGATCACAGTTCTTGATAGCAATACAGCTGGCATCATCAGCTGGACCTTCGTATAATTGTTCGGCTCTGTAAGCTTGAGCAGTGACTGGAGATGGCAAGTGCAAGACAATCATTTCCAATAAAGCATCAGCAGCTGGCAAGAACTTTCTCATAACAACCTTCAACAAAGCCTTACCTTCCAAGTCCTTTTCGTCACCCTTCAAGACAATTTCCAATTTTTCTAGCAAAACTGGAATCTCTTCTTTCTTGAAGTTCATAATGGCTGTGAATAATCTAAAGATAGGGTCCAAGATGAACATGTTGAAAGCTCTTTCCAATGGCTTACCTTCAGCATCAGTCTCCTTGTTAGTCCACTTCTTAGTCTTTGGGTTAAAGAAAGAGTCACCCCATAATCTGTCCATCATCTTGGCCTTGTCGACACCGAACTTCTTAGCGTATCTGGTGGCGAATTGACGGATGGTGAAAGCCCAACCGTGCAAACCGGAACCGAAGGCAACGGTACCCTTAGCTGGGTAGACTTGAACGTCACCCAAAACTTCATCAGCGTAGGTGGAGACGATAACGTTAACGGATTCAACAGTTCTAGCAAAAGTTTGATACAAATCTTCCTTGGAAACTTGCAATTCCAACAAAGCTCTGTCGACCTTGTTGATAACGACAACAGGCTTAATTCTTTCACCCAAAGCTTGTCTCAAAACAGTTTCGGTTTGGACACAGACACCTTCAATGGTGTCGACGACAACCAAAGCACCATCAGTGACACGCAAAGCGGCAGTAACTTCAGAGGAGAAATCAACGTGACCTGGCGAGTCAATCAAGTTGATTAAGAAAGAGTTACCATCGGTCTTTTGCTTAATTTCCTTGACATCTTCGTCAGACATTTCAGAGTACAAGGAAATAGCGGTAGACTTGATAGTAATACCTCTTTCTTGTTCATCCTTTCTGGTATCGGTGAAACGGGCTTCACCTGCCTTAGCAGCGGAAATAATACCGGCTCTTTGGACCAAGGAATCGGTCAAAGTGGACTTACCATGATCGACGTGAGCAATAACGGACATGTTACGCACATTGGTAACTTTGTCCATTAAAGAACGCATTTGGTCAACAGTGAAAGCAACCATCTTGCAATTATGTTATAGTTAGTGTTTGTGGTCTTTGAGTCTGAATACTAATCTCCAAAAGGGCAATTGCGAAATTTAAGAGAAAAATATGTACAATCTAAGATGTCAAGAATATATAGAAAAGAAGAACAGGCTCAGAAACAAAAAAAACTTTTGAAAAAAATTTTTCTCTCTTCCTTTCTTCACACTAAAAGCCTACTGCATTGTAATACCTGGAGAAACCAACCCATAACCTGGAGGACAGCAGCTCAGTGTGCAGGGAGATCTGAGAAAGAAAGGAAGCACACAACACACCCAACAAAGAAAGGACCAAATCCCTTTCCGTAACCATTTTTTTCTATCTCTGTTTAGTGCGTCTGTGTATTTTCCAGAACACCCAACGTTCCAGATATTTCGCACCCATTGTGCTTCAAACATCGCCTTGCACGGACAAACCGTCTTTATCACGGTCGGTCGGTATTCTTCTGCATTTGAGAAGCTACTAGGTACCTATGTACGTAACTCCTCTAAATAAAATCGCAACGGACATAGCCTGGGTCTCGATATTCATGCTTTTGTATAACCATATACACTTTTCACGTAATCTCCAATATTTGTGATTTTCCTCTCTGTATTCTCCTCAGCCATTCCCCTTCTCCCCTCCCCTTCTGTCCCCTCTCCTCTCCTATTGCCGCACCACCGGCCATCAGGCTATTTCAATCATGACAGTACTGTAATGACTGAAGCGCAGCTGGCACATCCTCCGATTTCCCCCTCCATCGCCCATTGTGTCTCAGACAACAGACACCGAAAAAAAAACCGGAACGGCCCGCCGCTGGTCCAGGGAAGAGCAAGAACCGCCCCGAAAAGATCTCAGCAGCGCTGCTCCAACTTGGCACACGGCAGAACCTGCACTACAATAGCGCTAGGAAGAAGCATCATTTTTTCCTACTATGTTTTTTTTCTTCTTGGGGAACCGCTCAAGGCCTAATGGAGAAAGCGCAGGATTTTTTGAAATATTAACGCTATTGACGATGGCGGTGACTCAGGAAGAATATTTAAATAAATCAAGTTTCTTCAGAATTTGATATGGTCATCGAAGGGTTTGGATTGGTTAGTAAGTGTTGTTTTTCAGTTTTACGGGAAGTTCGGTAATATATATAAGTTAATATACGCATAACGAAAGTTTAAATAGAAAGAAAAATAGCAGGTAAAATGACATCGTCTGCTTCTTCTCCACAGGATCTGGAAAAGGGTGTGAACACCATCGAAAATATTGAAACGCTGCCCCAGCAGGGCTCTATCGCCGGCGTTTCACAGGGCTTCCCTAACATCCAAGAGATATATTCTGACAGGGACTTCATCACTCTGGGGTCCTCCACGTATAGACGCAGAGATTTGCTTAATGCACTAGATAGGGGCGATGTGGATGAAGATAACTGCGCAAAGCGTGTCCCCCATCAATTTGCCAACCCCGTTCCTCTGGGACTCGCATCGTTTTCCCTGTCATGTCTAGTTTTGTCGCTGATCAATGCGAACGTTCGCGGTGTCACCGATGGGAAATGGGCGCTAAGTTTGTTTATGTTTTTTGGTGGGGCCATTGAGTTGTTTGCTGGGTTGTTATGTTTTGTGATCGGGGACACATACGCCATGACGGTTTTCAGTTCCTTCGGCGGGTTCTGGATCTGTTACGGTTATGGGCTAACTGATACGGACAATTTGGTTAGTGGATACACGGATCCCACGATGTTGAACAATGTGATTGGGTTTTTCCTTGCTGGGTGGACTGTGTTCACCTTCTTGATGTTGATGTGCACATTGAAGAGCACGTGGGGCTTGTTTTTACTATTAATGTTTCTAGACATGACCTTTCTGCTGCTGTGTATAGGTACCTTCATTGATAACAACAACCTCAAAATGGCCGGTGGATATTTCGGCATTTTGAGTAGTTGCTGCGGTTGGTATTCGTTATACTGTTCTGTGGTAAGCCCATCAAACTCCTACTTAGCCTTCAAAGCGCACACGATGCCCAATGCTCCCTAAGCGGTATGAAATGAAAACAAAACCCATATAAACTAATAAAAAAAACAATTAATATTAATGATAACATTACGGTTTAGACGAAATTCTTCTTTTTAATTCTTTCTTGACCAAGATTTTTATAAAAATTTATATATATTACACACACTACTTAGCAAAACTTTTGCAATGATATTCTCTTCTGATATTACTACGAAGCAGTGAGGTTTTGCTCATCTTTTGGCAATGAATAGTGGCTTCGGGGTTGTGTGAGCTTAGTCCTTCAAACTTTGGCCCTCAATAAGGAAACTAAACGTAAAAAACAAAAAACTGCTGGAAAGGTTACTTAATAAGGAATGGAAACACACAAAAATAAAAGAATAGAATTTAAGCCCGCTGGATTTGATATATTCTTGAAATATCTCCTCTCGTAAAGCATTTTCCGGTACATTCTTTGGATGTACATTCATTATTACCTTCTCTTAGAGATATATCTTCATAAAATCATAACGCGCCACAAGCGAGAGAAGTAAATCTTCATGCGAGGAAAGAGTCCTAGTAAAAGACTTCTTGACTGTTAACAGAACACAAGAAAAAAAAAGCATAAGATGACAGATACGTATAACAGCATATCAAAATTTGTAGAAAATGAATTATCCGCTTTCCTGTCAAGTGATAACTACCTTATGGATGACTTATCAGGCGAGATACCAAATGAAGTATGTAGATTACTAAAAGCCCAAGTGATTGAAAAAAGGAAAGATGGTCTTAGTAGGGGAAAACAAGATTTGCTGAGCAAAGAGATATATGATAACGAATCTGAATTAAGGGCCCGACAATCACAACAAATAATGGATCTCATCGGAGACATACCGAAATATTCACTTGGAAGTGAATTAAGAAGTAGAGTCGAGGGTGAATCGCGAAGTACATCGATCGAGAGATTAATTGAAGACGTATTGGAACTGCCGCAGATGGAGATAATCCATGAAGAAGAATCAGAACCCGAAAATAACCTCAAGATCCTAAATGAGTATAGCAATTTAAGAAAGGACCTCATTTTAAAGTGCCAAGCCATTCAAATAGGCGAAAGAAAACTATCGGAAATTTTGAGCCAAGTAAATTCCATAAATTCTTTGATTAATTCTATCAAAGAAACTTCAGAAGATAACGACGTCAGCGAGTATTTTGCCACATACAACGAGAAATTAGTTGTTGCGTTGGAAGAAATGAAGTTATTATTGGAAGAAGCTATCAAGACATCCGACACATCTCCCGAAAAGAGAAAAAAAATAAAAGGCATCTTAAGTGAGTTAAAGAAGTAATACTATTTTCAATTAATTGTCTATATAAGTTTTATACAGTAATTAATTATTTTTAAATCACAATGGAATTAAAGATTTGAACTCGATTCCATAAGAGAATGAAGGAAAAGAAAAATATTGATTAGTTAAATTCCTTAATCGAATAAACCAAAACCCATGTCATCATCAGATTCTTCCTTAGCTTCTTCTTCCTTTTCTTCTTCAGCAGCATCACCACCGGCAGCAGCAGAAGAAGCACCGGCAGCAGCAGAAGAAGCGCCACCAGCTGGGACAGTAGCGAACTTCTTTTGACCTTCAGCAATGATTTCTTCCAAAGAACCCTTACCTTCCAAAGAGGACAACAATTCGTTGATTCTGGCTTCTTCGACCTCAGCACCGACAGATTCGACGACGGCCTTGATGTCAGCAGCGGATGGGGCAGCGTTACCACCTTGAACCAATAATAAGTAAGCAGCTAAGTATTTCATTTCTGTTGTTGATTAATAGATATTACTTTCTATATTTGAAATAATCAGTTTAAGCGGTAATAAATTCGCGGACTATTCCTTAATGATCTCCTAGATAGAAGATGGATTAAACAAAATCTGAGTAATAGTTAAAGGTGAAGGCTAAGTACCATCTCTTAAATGAAAAGTTTCAGATACGAAGAAAATTTGAAGAGAAAAAGAAAAATATTACAATTTTTCTGCTTGGTAATGTCACACGAACATACTGTAAGTTTCGCGCTACCTGCGAAATGCCTAGAATGGTCACATGACCAAAAGATAAAAGAACTGTACCAAGTATAAAGAAATTTATCGATCATCTTCATCAGATAGATCATTATTACGGATTAGCAGTAGCACATTTCCAAGGATGTGTACTTTTTCAGTCGCCCTTTTTTTCGAACAGAGTTGGTTTGCAAGAGTAATCACAACGTATAATTGTTTTTACTGCAGACTCGATGATACATGAGTGTTATATATAGTATCTGATACCACCAAAGTTTCATAGGGTATCTTCCTTTGTGGCTGAAAGCATTTTCTTGTTCTTTCGCTATAGAGGGCACCGGTGTTTTGCTGCGTTCAAAAAAATCAAGATGATTCAAAAGAAGAAAATAACAATACCACTTCTCTCTAGACCATGCTAAAATGAACAAACAATGTCAAATCCGTTTCAGAATATAGGGTATGTATCAAAAATAAGAAACGAACTATAGTTATAAATGTTAAGCTAACATTAGACGTCTTATCTTATCTACCGGCAACTCTTCCATGGTTAATCCCTTATCGATCAATGTCTTGAAAATGAGATAGATTGAATCATACATAACCAAAGTGAAGAGGAGGGCAGAAGAAGGAAGCAATGCGATTATTATAGTAAAAATTTACTTTACATTTCTGCAGCTGGTATTACATCCATTTTTATTGTTAAGACTATAGTGAAGTCTAGGAGGGATGCTAAATTCATACCAAAAGCGCGGGGAAATAGTGATGAAATGAATGAGCGAGATTATTACGATAATCTTGCCCAAGTAAAACCAGGATTTCCCCTGCCTAAACATGGAGACAACAGTATTGACAATTCTGAAGACCATGGGTTGGCAAGAAAGAGTAAATATGAAGGTAGCGGACTCAGCGCGGTAACAAGGAAAAGAGGTGACAAATTAGGCTTTCTAGACAGGAGAAGAGATGAGTGATATATATTACTCGATTATTATTTTCAATGTGCATATGTATATATTCATGAGTCTGTAAATAGCGACGTATGTTTGAGTCAAGAAAGTATCGATAAAATAAAAGTTAAGGAAGTAACTCTGTTCCCTGGAGTAGCGTTGTTGTATGATGATGTGATATTATTTTATACATATCAACACTTTATAAATACACTTCTTAATTCTTCAATTTTGGAAAAACTTATATATATGAAACGGAGAAGAAATTAACTTTATTAAATTAAATTAAAATAAATCGAATAGAAAATGAAAACCAGTTATTTCTTTTCAAAATAGTCGGCCATTTCTTTGTCTAAGTCCTCTAGACTCTTTTTAGCAGGTCTTTCTCTCTTTGGTTTGCTTTGGGTTTTGGCCATAGCAGCCTTTCTGTTTGGACCCCTCTTGACTGGTCTGGAGACATTTCCACTCTTTTGCGGCATGGCCTTGATTCTGTCGGCTAAACTCCGGGCTGGACGTTGATTTGGATCAACAATTAAGTTCAATCTCAATCTTGATCTACCCCCATCGATTGGAGAACCGTTGAATCTTTCGACCGCTCTTCTGGCCAATTCGCCGTTCTTAAATGTGATATTAGCCATACCAGTAGATTGGCCTCTTTCGTTGTAACTCAACAAAACCCTTTGAACGCCACCTACTTGAGATGCAAAAAATTCCTGTAAAAAAAAGTTAGTCACATATCTTCATGATATAAGTTCGAAAAATGAAAAGATATGACACAAACAATCAAGCAGATCAGAATATTAGAAAGAATACAAAAGTCCAGTTAAAACAGCCATCGAAAAAAACATGTATCATCCATGTGGTTCTTCGGTCGGTATAGTTAGGTGCTTCAAATCAAGTTTTTTCGTAACAATTATCATAATATAAAAAACCAAGCAATGCATGCATATCTGTTCGTAAGTGCATGAAAAACATGTTTCCCATAGTTATTTCTTGAAACTAATGTCATCCCACACTGAAAGCTACTCCCTCTTAGAAGAATACAAATCAAATTGATCCTCCTGCAAACTCCAGTGTTGAATGATACGCTTTATTGAAAATAGAACGAAACTATCACGGTCAATGAGACAAAACAATGCCAATCTAGAATATAAGATTGATTAGTTGACAGATAGACAGATAGATTGATTTGAGCTAACCTAACCAATATGAAAATAACCATTTTCCGTGGCAACTGATATTTCAAACCTTGTAGGTCATAATTGCGTTTCTAAAAAATAGAATGGTTGGCTTACCGAAATGGTACTCTCTCTAAATTTTTCTCCCAGCGGAAATTTTTTCTTGAATTCCTTCACTCTAAG
Source organism: Saccharomyces mikatae IFO 1815 (assembly GCF_947241705.1). Classification (NCBI taxonomy): domain Eukaryota; kingdom Fungi; phylum Ascomycota; class Saccharomycetes; order Saccharomycetales; family Saccharomycetaceae; genus Saccharomyces; species Saccharomyces mikatae. The sequence goes on along the minus strand of NC_079259.1, from coordinate 1,196,035 downwards.
ATGGAGAACTCTTGATTAAAAGTATGCGCCATATCCTTCCTTACAAAGAATCTTTCTCGTATCCACACGAGACGATGCGAGTAACTAAATAAATAGCTCTCATGTATTCAACATACTCTTACAGCATCCTGCTTAATGTCTCTTGGCAAACCCTCGACGTTAACCTTGACCTCTCTAGTGGTGTCTAAAAGCTTGGCAACTCTAGCGACAGCGTTTGGAGGGGCCCTGACGTTTTTTCTGATAGGTCCTTTTCTGTTTGGAATGCTCCTACGTTGACTATTAACTTGCTTACCAACTCTTTTTGGACCATTACCCCGAGTACCACCGACACGAGCTCTGTTACCACCTGCTCTATTAGAGCCAATAATTTCGTCTAAGGATTTATCTAAGTTAGCGGACATTTAGCTGATGTAGGTATTTTTTGATTTGGATTTCTTGAAGTTTCAAATAGGTTGAGGGAGGTTCTTTTTCTATTTGACTTTGCTTTCCTTCAAAATGTATAACTCTGTATGAAAAGATATATTACTTGAAGTAGAAGAAGAACATCCCTGAGAAAAGGCGAACGAAAGGAATGGAAAAAAACAAATTTGGCGGCCTTTTATACTTCTTCGGATTGTAAACCGAAAGCCACGGAAAAACAACACGTCGGCCCGCACCCCACCGTCCTTGCGTCGTCGCGAAAAAAATACTGACGCACAGGAAAAGGAATAATTACAATAATAATACGAGCATAGTTTATTTCTTATATATTTATTTCGTGAACATAGTTATATGAGAAGTTTTTATGTGAGATGGAAAGAAAAATATCATTGGTTCTGTTTTATAGTTGGTGGCTACATATCCTTATTTTTTATTTCTTTTGAGCGCGGCTGCCTCAACCATGCATTTTAGCTGCTCAGGGAAATCCAATACGCCTAATTTGACTTCTAAAAGTTCTATCTGGTTTCTTCTCGCCGAGTTCTTTAGCTCTTTCAATTTCAATGCTAATTTGGATGGAAATTCAATGAGAGTGCTGCTAGTGTGCTTTCCATCAAAGTCTCCGAAGGCTTCAAATAGTTTAGTCCACTTCCAAGACATAATATCATTGTAGGACCTGGTAGGACCCATGATGGCTCTTTCAATCGTGTAACCATTATTATTCCAGATAATAATTTCCAGTGGTACGTTGCACTTCAAGATGGTGCTCAGTTCTTGAATCGTCATTTGTGCAGCTCCATCACCTTCAAACAAGATTAGTCTTGGTTTGTAGTCTTCTTTTACATTACTGCCATTGATGTGTGCATTTGAGTAATCTTGCATGGCAATTCCAACACCTAGAGCCGCAGGAAGAGCCATGCCAATAGAAAGGAAAAACCCCTGTGATATGTATTTTAGTTGGGTAGGAAATGCAAAATCACGAACAGAAAACTGAAAGGAACCAGTTTCACAAACAACGACATCACCAGGGTTTAGAAATCCAGGCATTACCTTTTGTAAGTGAGCTTGTGTGATGATACTTGATTGATCGTCAGTGAGGTCTTCTATTTGCATTGTTTCATTGGTATAAGAAGTCACATTAGAGTCATATTGCAAAGATAGTCTGGCAACGTCAATAAGTTTGTATAGTTCCTTCAAAACAGGTACAAAATTTACACCTTCAAACATTTGTTCATCACCATATTTGGTGTCAACAAAGCGAATATATTCGGGGTGAAATTGGATGATTTTAGCATTTGGCTTATAAGTAAAGGTATAATGCCCATTATTGATTTCATTGATGTCAACTCCAAAATGTAAGACCAAGTCACATGATTCAAAATGTTTATAAACTTGCTTTAAACCCTCTTTACCGTTGTATTGACCCATATACGTTGGATTTGATTCATCAATCACTGATTTTCCCATAACTGTGGAAAAATTCCAGATCTTAGTTGTGTAGATAAGTTCGTTTAGAATATTACTCACACCATATCTATCAGTTAAAACATCTCCAAGGATTGCTGGTGTTTTACTGGAATACATCCAACTCGTAATCTTATCAATTATATCGAGCAATTGAACTTCGGGAGGGTATGTAATACAATCTTGTTGAGATATATGTGGAACCTTAACTAAATTATCAGCTGCAACAGACATATCTGCAAAATCTGCAGGAACAAAAATATAACCAGGCTTAGAATATTTAAAAATGTCTCGTATAACATTGTCGACTTGGACACAAGCAGTTTCAATATCTTCCAGGTAAGCCACTGAACATGCAACTCTGTCTTTCACCATATCATGATATACTTTATGGTTTGGACCTTTGAAATTTGAATTATGTACCTGTGGCACCAAATGATGTAGGTTACGCTCTTTAAAATTATTTGAACGCGAATCTATTGATTTGGCAACACCAACAATGTGCAAGACTTTAACATTTTCAGCAAACGACCCCGCTATACCATTCAGAGCGCTTAGCTCACCAACACCATACGTGGTGATCAAACAACCAATCTTATTAGAATAACGAGAGTATCCATCAGCCGCATAAGCAGCGTTTAGTTCATTACAAGTCCCAACCCATCTTAAACCAGCGGATTCAACATTGGGAGAATATAGATATTCTAATAGGGATAGGTTGAAGTCTCCAGGAACACCAAAAACTGACTTTGTACCGATAGATAATAGCCTTCTGAATATGTACTCGCCGAACGGAATTGTCGCTAATTGATTGGAAACAAGGTGTGGTTCATTTTGATTTACGTATTTCTCAATTGTAACAGGTGCCATGCTTGAACGAGATAATTTTTTGTTATTTTTTAAAGACTTCACAGAAGACGTATCAACTTGTATTAGGTAGTAAGTTGAGACTGTTACGTTTCTCTTACCATTTATATAGTAATAAATGTGAAATAAAAGTTTGGAGAGAAAAATCCAAGAGACATGAACTATCCCTGAATGGGAGGATACAAACAAGCCCAGTTTATATCCTAAAACTTTATTCAACACAATAAATCAGATGCCACTAGCCAATTACGATACCGTCACTTACCGAAGGCGTCGGAGCAACGCCCCACAAAAGCACGTAACATTCAACATTGCCTCGGCAACCTCGGCAAATGGCGGCTATCGTCGGTTACTCCTCCGCTGGCTAACCGACACACTGAAGAACCTTTTCAAAGAATAAAGTAGTACACTTTTACTTCAAGTATAATATAGAGCGATCAAAGAAAGCTATGTAGGTGTATAAAAATCTAACATCAACCTCCTCTTTATTAAGATATTTTTATAAAAGTTCTTACTTTTTGTCTTACCAGAAACGAACCATATTAAACTTTTGACGGAATCGGCATGTGTCAACTTAATAAAGCCGAAGAAAAGGGAGTCTTCAAATGACCTTTGAAAAACACGATTAAAAGAATAACAACAAAAGGAAACGCAATATCAAGGGAATGCCTAAGAGATTAAGTGGGCTGCAAAAGGAGGTCTTACACCTCTACAGAGCTTCCATACGGACAGCTTATTCAAAACCAAAGAAGAACCAAATTAATTTTGTGAATTACATTCATGAAGAGTTTGATAAATATAAAAATTTACCAAGAAAAGACTTTACTACAATTGAACATCTATTGCGAGTCGGTAATAAGAAAGTAGCCACTTTTTCGCACCCTGAAGTGACAAATATACATTAAACGATGTCTTGGTTTTTTTTTTTTTTTTTTTGGTATATATTTATATATCATGTCTATCATATGTTTGTATAAGTTTACAATTAGTATCATACAGATTTGAGTATGTCTTTATAATTTACTAGTATGAATTCCACGATATAATTTCTCTCCTTCATATCCACGATATCCTTTTCACCGTCTAGGTCATGAATAAGACTTGGTGCAAAAACCAACGACAGATTATGTAAGTTCATCAAATTCCTCTCACTGTACTTTTGTACTTTATTGATATGCGCTGCCAATACTCTCAGCACTTCTTGGTGTTCTGGGGGCAAATTTTTTAGAATTTCTCGCAAGCTTTTGAGGGCAATTTCATGTAATGACATTCTCTGTGGGGAATCTGAAAAGCCGTCGTCGTTTAGTGGTAACCTTTCAATGAATTGATTGCTCCTTACTAAGTTTATTAATGAATCATATATGGAAAACGATAAGACTGGGTCTGGTAATTTCCTCAAGTATCGTTTCAATACACTAGCCACTGCATTAATATCTTGATTTAACAAAGCATCCAATTTGGGATTTACCGTATTGTTATGTAATACATTATTCTGAGCAAATTCATTCTCAATTTCTTCAACCAAAGTTTGCGAGCCCGACTTCCTGTATAAACCTTCCATATTCAGGCCTACATCTTCTGCTTCGATGTAATCAATACAGCAATTAATAATCATTGGAACACTACTCTTTTCAAATGCACATCTAGCTGGTAATGACGATCCATATAAATGAGAACCATCAAGCATCAAGTCTAATTTCTTCGGACTTGGAGATAGTGAAACTTTACCCGGTGATGGTAACTCATCGTGTGCACGAATTAATTTAGGAGTCGATATATCTTTCTGTGCTATATTCGTCATTCCACTTGAAGATGAATTTGGTGAACGTTGATGGGATTCTAGATCCCCTGGCTGATGATCCTTACCACCGCTGGAGAATATTTTCCAGAATCGTGGTTTAGGACTGGCATTGGATATGCTCCCTTTTCTGTCTGTATTTGCATTTGGTGACTTTACACTTACAGGTGTTACGCTGATTTCTTTCTGTTCTAAGGACTTCCGGGACGATACTGGTTGTTTATCCTTTTCTTTTATTAAATAATCAACATCACCTAATAGTCTTTCTTTTACTAGTCTTAAATTTTCCACATCCTGCAATAATTTATTTTTTGTGCCTTCTAATTCCCTTACATCTAACTTTAACTTCCTTAAAGTTAACTCAGTAAAATAGTAATCCCTTTCTAAACTTGTTGCACTTTCATCGGTAGAATTTACTTTCGTGGAATCGTCCTCCAATAATGCGTTAGTGGATCTAGATGTCTGTAAGCTGGAAGATCTGTGGTGTGCAGACTCAGACGACAACGATGGTCTCTTGAATAAGGGGCCTGATTCTAAAGGCGGTGTACGGAACATTGCTATATGCTGCCCTGAACTTGAACTTGGATATGAGCCATTCACACGTCTGTTAGCAGTTATGTCGCCAGAGGTTTGCTTTTTGGGCATACCGCCAAGACTACTTTGTGCCTTTTTATGATTGAATTCAGATGATGTATAATTTTCATGCTCTGGTAGAGTGTTGTATATTGTACTGTCACTTTGACCTCTTGATGTGGGATTTTTTTTTGGTTTTGATTTTCTTATGCTCGTATGCGTAGAGGAAACACCCCATCCTGAATGAGTATCTGATTCTTGTGTATAAATGTTATGATGAGGATGTTTTGGATCTAACATTTCCGAAGTTTTACTTTTCAAGTTGTGAACAAAATATTTGGACTTTAAAGAAAATGACCTTGAAAGCTTCTTATTTGGGGAGGGTGTTCCTTTGTTCTGAGGCTGTAAATGATCCGATGTTTGAGGCCTGCTAGAACTTCTATTATCAGATATACGTAACGTTGACGAAGATGTAGATGATTTCATTTCTGGCGTATCTGATCTCGTAACCGGGGAAACATGATTCATAGATTTGGAAGTTAACATCTGCATACTTTGAGATGGTTTATTATTCTCTTTTCCGCCCTCTGATAAATTTAATGCTAATCCGTGAGGAGGATTGATTTCTTCATTAACTTGTACAGACATAGGACTATTTAAAGGACTTGTAATTTTATCAGTGCTATTTCTAGGTGTATTGATTATGCCATCATTTTCTTTGCCATCTGTATCATCTCTGTCAGTCTCGTCTTTATCATAAATTGAAAAAAATCTATTTGCGTTGGGGTTTGAATTTGTAGACTTTGGATCCTTTATCACTATAGAATCATGATTAGCCCTATGAGGCTTCAGCAGCCTATAGTTCACATCTTGACCCATCTTATTAATGTAATCCTCATTGTCCACCAAACTCTGTTCTTCAATACTGTTACTATCATTTTCCAAAGTGGAATTCAAAATGTCGTCTATAGAAACTGTTCTTGCATGAGATGTTCTTTCATTTCTGTCGTTGTTATTGTCATTATTAATATTGTCATTATCTGATGATGATTCATCAATTTCTTGTGAGACTAAAACCTGTGGAGTGAGTTGTTGAACCTCACTGGATTCTACAGGGTTCTCATTTATCGCAGAGTTATTTGTGCTGACAGATGATATACCATTTATCCTGGTTGGCGATAGAGGTCTTTTGATTGATCTCTGGGGAAGTTGAATTCCAGAATTTCCTGTCGAGAAGTCATTTTTTTGCTTTTCCAATAATTGCTGTTTCTTTCTCAACAATTTTTCGTGGCAATCCATGCAACATAATCCTCGTCTTGTCTTCGCATACTTCAAGTTCTTAATACGCTCGTTGCACCTACAACATCTGAAACAACTGGAACAGTAGGCTTCGTTCGAGGAAGGAAGTATAATCGCTGTGTCATCTATTTTGCTGCCACAACTTGTACATTTATCGGAGCAGTCGTAGCAAATTAAAGTACCTGTGTCCAAAACCAGAAAGTCAGACTCTGCATTCAATTTTTTTTCGCATTTGTAGCATGTAAAGCATTGATCATGCCACTTTTTGTTTTCTAATTCATATACCTGACTGGATGCAATAGATTTGTTGCACCTCACACACGAAGGCGATTGATTGATAATAGGGTCAGCAGACATACTTTTTCATCAAAATATCCTTGGTCTGGAGAGCTAAGTTCTACTTCCTTCGATTTTCTCAAAGTAAGCTACTCGCTTAACAATAAAACGAAAATTAAAAACGCTAGGTATGTGCTACTAAAATGACACTCACTGAGGGGTTAACTGATTGAGCTTTTGATTAACATTCTTCAAGCAAGGCCAATTTTCACATCATGACTTTATACTATTTACCCGAATGGGAAATTATTGACGTTTTGCATTTGCAGTAAAATCAGCGGTTACTTAAGTTGAACAGAGAAAGAACAATAAATAAAGTTATATGGATGAAACAATATATTCTTAAATTCAATGAATTAAATATACAAATTAATTCTACACCGCTGTTTTGTATGGATATTTGTGTGCCTTTGCTCTAGACAGGTTTATTTAATATTTCTATTAATAACGCTCTTTACCCGGATGCCACTGGCTCGTGTATAATGCCAAATAAGCAGCGTCGTTACAACACATTCATAATATACAAAAAACGCCATAATAAAGACAAAGTGCAAGGGTATATAGCATAGACAAAACAAGCAAAAAGTATAATAAGCAATGTCAGGTAAAGCTTCTACAGAGGGTAGTGTTACTACCGAGTTTCTCTCTGATATTATCGGCAAGACAGTGAACGTTAAGCTCGCTTCAGGTTTACTTTATAGTGGAAGGTTGGAGTCCATAGATGGTTTCATGAATGTAGCTCTATCGAGCGCCACTGAGCATTACGAAAGTAATAAGAACAAGCTTCTAAACAAGTTCAATAATGATGTCTTTTTAAGGGGCACACAAGTCATGTATATTAGTGAACTGACAATATAAAACTTTCTAATTGCAATGGATCGATAGGTAAGAATTGGCACGCCGTGGTGACGTAAAGTTGTCTTCGCTGGTTCAGCATACATGCACATACACAAATGCGCAGACACACACACACACATATATATATATTGTATATATTTTGTAGGATCGAACAAATGTATTTTTCTTAATGAATTGTTATGAATATATATATAAAGTTTTACTTTGTCTCATGTTTTCCTCTGCTTGCTAAAGAAAAGTGAAAAGGAAGAGCCGCAAAGTGACGGGCTTCCCTATAGACACACAAAAACAATAGAAATTTGTTCTATCACCTATGTACTGTTTTTAACTTGGCTCTAAAATAATTTTTGACATAATGGCTTTTCTTCTTTGCTCTTCATATGTTTAGCTTGAAAATAAAAAGATTCTTACAAATCATAATGTCATATCTCAATGCTCTTCCGCACCTTTATGATGTCTCAGGTGAAAGTAATATTCCATTGAATAACCAAAGGCAATAATACCTAGCGCAAAGTGCCACAATGGTTTACCACTAGCGTTGTCTCCATCAAAATACTTGGCCTTGTATCTGCCCAATCTGGTGTTGACTCTGATGGCCGGTGCTGGTCCTTGAGGTAAGGATTTGTAAAAGTGAACAACATTGGCAATGCGCTTGGCATTTGGTGCTGAACCTATATTCTTGGAAGACACAACTTTTGGAGGAATCAATGTAGATACTGCACGTTTAAAAATCATTTTTTTTTTATGGGTGTCCACTCCTTTCAGGAAAAGTTTTAGATAAAAGTTTCTTCAAGCAATCTCTACAATGTTTTTTATTGTCTTAGAACACAATGTCTTTCTTTATAATTAAAAATGAGGGAGCTATGTGCATATTTTCTCACTATCAAATATTCTAAGTTCCTCGTTCGGTCTCTCCGAAGACCACGCGCAGGATACACACTATTAATAAGAAATCCTTCGATGTGATTGGTTCTATCTGTAAAAAATCAACTCTTACTATTTAAATTTATAAAAACTGCTAGCAACTTGGTAACAACCTAATCAATCTATTCGATCTTTGTACGACTCCATAATTCTTCGAACGTCAAAAATTTCGATCGGGTTTTATGTTCTTTCTGGCCCCGAAGCAACTCTTTCTTATTAATTCTTTTCCAATCCTCCCATGTGGTATGCTTGACGTTAGAGAGGTCGATGGACTTACCTGAGGACAGCGCCCCGCTAACTACCAAGTCTTGTATAACTTTGTCCCCGACTTCAAAAGCATCTTGCATAGTCGAGGCAATAACACCCTTGCTGCCCTTACGGATCCAGCCAGACGCATACAAACGTGGGAATATTCTTCCATTAGTAGTTAAAACACGACCTTGTTCATTAGCTATATGGTCTTTATCAAATCGGACGGATAGATTAGAAAATTCAGGCATGGGAACACCCGCATAACCCAGTGATGAAACCAACAAATCTATCTTATACGTCATGATATTGATTGGGTCCTTCAGGGGTTGTAAACTGTTATCTTCATGTAATTGGTTATTACATAAAGTCAATGAATTGATTGCACCAGACTCATTTCTATTAATTTCCAAAGGAGTCTTTAGATAGTCCAACTCCCAAAATTTATTATATCCGTTACTCGGAGGAGGCGTCTTTTTATAATTTCTCTTTGAACGTTCGTTAAACGGTTTAAGATATTCACTACACATTTCCACTCGTCTATTGAACGCACGATCGTACTTTGAGAGATCAAACATTCCTTTTTTGAAAAATTTAGAATCTATGCAACCACGAACGCCATATTTCTCTAATTCCCAAAGCTCCCTTAATTCTTTGTTAGTGAACTTAGAATGAACGAAATCTCGTCTTGCAATTAGCTTAACTTCCTTTACGGGAGCCTTTCTTATCAAGTTTAGTGCAAGAGTTGAGATGTCCGTATCTTTCCATATCTCATCGATTTGATTAGAGATTAACACACGCGTAATATCAAGAGCGACGTTACCATTGCCTATAATACCAACCCTTGAGACCTTACTCCAATCAAAATCAGTAAATCTCTTATCATTTGCAAAATCAGGATGTCCATTGTACCAGTTGACAAATTCTCTACTACTGAATACTCCCTTTGTTCCTTTTTCACCAGGGATGTTCAGTTTTCTGTCACCTGTACAACCGTAACTTAAAATAACAGCATCTTGACTATCCAATAAAGTTTTTAATAGTATTTCTTTTCCAATGGTCACGCCGCCAACAAAAGAGAATTTATGTTTCTGATCTTTAGGTAGAGAATATTCTTCTGCACATGTAGTAAACGTTTCTTCACAATTTTTGACTTCTGGATGATCAGGTGCTACACCATATCTACTTAAGCCAAAAGGAACGGGTAATTTTTCCCATATGGTGACATTCAATGGAATTGGCGACTTCTTAAGTAAATGGTACGCTGTGTAAAATCCAGAAGGCCCTGATCCAACAATGGATACTGTCTTGCGATTTATTCGCGAAGAAAGTCGTCTTATTTGAACAGTATTCATCTCAAATGAAGTGACTAGACTGGAAAAAAAGAAAGAATGAAATAACAAATAAACAGAAGAATGAGATGTACCAATTAAAGTCTATAGCGAAAACAGAAAGCCATTTGTTCTCTTTTACGCTGCTTTCGAACAAATATTGACTGCTCTCTGGATTATATCAGTAGGTTACCCTTAAATATCGTGGAAAAATTCAATGTGATTGATATAAAATAAAGATTTTCAGCTTTCTGCATACACAGTGCTGTAGATGTGCCAGGTGACAGTTCGGAAAAATGATGAAGTGAACCCTCAATTAACCATGTCGGATGAGCCGATTGGCATACAAAATGATAAACAGGCTGCTTCAGATCCAAGCAGTGTGGTTACTTCGTCAGCAAGTAATATTGATAATGACACCGTCCAGGGTAAACTTTCAAAATTAGTAGGTGATGCTATGTCAAGCAATCCCTATTTTGCCGCTGGCGGTGGGCTCATGATTCTTGGTACTGGCTTAGCCGTGGCTAGGTCCGGTATAATAAAGGCCAGCAGGGTGGCATATCGACAGATGATTGTCGATTTAGAGATTCAATCTAAGGATAAATCATATAGCTGGTTTTTGACTTGGATGGCTAAACACCCTCAAAGAGTATCCAGACACTTATCTGTAAGAACAAACTACATACAACATGATAATGGATCAGTCAGTACAAAATTTTCGCTGGTTCCAGGTCCGGGAAATCATTGGATTCGTTATAAGGGAGCATTCATCTTGATCAAGAGAGAAAGGTCCGCAAAAATGATAGATATTGCGAATGGATCACCATTTGAGACCGTAACGCTGACCACTCTATACCGTGACAAACATTTATTTGATGATATATTAAATGAGGCCAAAGACATAGCTTTGAAGACTACCGAAGGTAAAACTGTTATTTACACTTCGTTTGGCCCTGAATGGAGAAAGTTTGGTCAACCAAAAGCCAAAAGGATGCTGCCTTCTGTGATTCTGGATAATGGCGTCAAAGAGGGCATTCTTGATGACGTTCATGATTTTATGAAGAATGGTAAATGGTATTCTGATAGAGGTATCCCATACCGTAGAGGCTATTTGCTGTACGGGCCTCCCGGTTCCGGTAAGACGAGTTTCATCCAGGCTTTAGCTGGCGAATTAGACTACAACATTTGTATTTTGAACCTCTCCGAAAATAACTTAACAGACGACCGACTAAACCATTTAATGAATAATATGCCAGAAAGAAGTATACTGTTGTTGGAAGATATTGACGCGGCTTTCAACAAAAGAAGTCAAAGCGGTGAGCAAGGTTTCCACTCTAGCGTGACATTTAGTGGGTTACTGAATGCCTTAGATGGTGTCACATCATCTGAAGAAACGATTACCTTTATGACTACTAATCATCCTGAGAAACTAGACGCGGCCATAATGAGGCCGGGCCGTATTGACTACAAAGTCTACGTAGGTAACGCAACTCCATATCAAGTGGAAAGAATGTTTAAGAAGTTTTATCCAACTGAAACTGACATATGCAACAAATTTGTAGAAAGTGTTAAAGAATTGGACATCACTGTGAGCACAGCTCAGTTGCAAGGACTTTTTGTCATGAATAAAGACGCACCACAAGACGCATTAAAAATGGTTACCAGCTTACGAGATACCAATCACATTTTTTAGGGGCTAATGGTGTCCTATTACATAACGTGTATATAGTGAAATAAAAAAAAAAGTTCTATTTTTCTTGTCTATAAAAAACGGAGTTAGTTACTATTAAAAATAAAAGAATATATAATAACGAGGCTTACAGATACCCTTTCATTGACTGTCTAAAAAAGCCTGTGTTGCAGTTTCGACATGGTAGGGATAAACTTCCCTTAGACCTTCTGCTGCTGCCCTTGCCCTAGCATCCAACAGGATTTTCCTCAAAATTGCTTGAAACCCACATGCCAATAGTAATTTTTTGCTATACTCCTGAGTGGGCTCTTCATCCCGATTTTGCCGCTGAAGAAGATCTTCGAGCTTATTTTCCTCCACGTCTAGACTTAGTTGTCGCAGTAAGTAATTGGCTAATCCTTCTGTGTCCATGGACGACTCTAAAAAATGTTGTCACTGCAGCATTTTGGTTTAAGCGAGAGTTAATTATGTTGGTCTGAGCAACCAAAAATAAACAGTTCAAGTGTTGCTACCCGTTTTTGCAGTTAAGATCACTTACCACGGATAAGTATCGGCGGCTAATCCTCATGGGACGCCTTTTGTGATATATAAATACATGCATCTAGTGAAACCTTTTCTTCAAAATTCACTCGCTGACTATAAGCCCCAAACAGAAGCTTTAAAACTACGTATTCTACTACTAATTGATTAGAAAATATCACTTCATACACGGTTGAAGTGGCTTAAGCATTGTTTGTGCTTGAAAAATGAATCAAATTTGGTCTACTGGCCCCTCAAGTTTTTACCTTAACTCTGAATGGAAAGAAAATAAGAGAACTAATAGAACAATTGAAGACTCATTAAGAGAATTAGATGGATTAATTCATTCTTTGGAGAGAACACATATAGAAGTACAAACAAATCCAAAACTAAAGAGATGCATACCATTTTCAAAAGACATCGAAAAGAAGGAAAATAAAGATGAAATCACCAACAGAAGCTACATGCATCAAACAAATAGTATTCCATTAGCAAGTTCAAACCTGAATCGGAACTACTCTATTTCTAGAGGGTATAATCAATCTGAAAACAATAATAACTATTACAAGGAATATCTATCGAAACCAAGGTCTTTCCAACAGTTAACCAAAGATCAAACTTTAAACGAGTTCATTAAAAGGAAAAGCTCCGCAATTATCCCTCCCTGGCTAAATATTCCGGAAAATTCAAGATTCTTTGTAATAAAGTCCTCATCTTTGAGACATGTTAAAAGATCGTTTTACAACGGAATTTGGTCGTCCACCCATTTTGGTAATAAAAGGCTCTCTGAAGCATATAAAACACTGCCTTCAGGAGCCAAAGTTTTTTTGTTTTTCTCAATAAACACATCAGGAAGATTCTGTGGCGTTGCTGAAATGGTGTCAGATTTAAAAATGGATTTGGACACCAGTATTTGGGAAGACGAACAAAAGTATGGAAAAGCGTTTAAGGTAAGATGGGTGATTGTACGTGATGTTAATAACAGGTCGTTAAAGAGGTTTTTGATACCATCCAATGAAATGAAACCGATAACACATTCCAGAGATACTCAGGAGGTTCCGTACTCAATCGGAATTTCAATAGTTAATCTATTCAAGATCCAAGATTCTGATATTTTTTCCTTCTTGGATGAAACATACGAATAGACCTTTCCTTGTTTATCAACATTTATTCACAGTTTTCATTCATTTTTAATTTTGTCTCTGGTTTACTGTTATTATTATTATTATTATTATTATTATTATTATTATTATTATTGTTATTGTTATCTTTTACGTAATATATCATAAAACTACTTCTATCGTTATAATATTCAACCAATAAGAAGCAGTATAAAGCAATCATATTAACCCGTCGTATAGGTTTAATGCACCAATAATAGAGGGATCAACTTTAGAACCCTCCCTGAATTCGTCCAGCGTAATGTAACCATCCTCATTCTTATCCATCAACTTGAATATCTTCTTGACCCTTGACTCCGGTGTAGCTTCATCTTCATTCAACGTGACCATAGACCCCATCATCTTATAAACACTCGCCACAATAGTCAGCATTTCATCGAAGGTGATGTATCCATCATGATTCAAATCATAAAGCTCGAAGGCCCAGCTCAGCTTCTCCTCCATAGTACCCCTGGATGTGGTGCTCAAAACAGTGATGAACTCTTCAAAATGTATAAATCCATTGTTATCCTTGTCAAAAACAGTGAAAAGATGATTAGCAAAATCCTCAGGAGAACCAAAGGGAAAAAACTGCTTATATATCTTAACAAAGTCTTCCCTAGTTAATTGACCACTAGGGCAATCTCTGAGAAACCCTTTGTGCCATTGTTGAATTTCTCTCCTATCAAAATAAGTGGATTGTTTCAAACATGTCAGGTCGTCCTTGGAAAGTTTTGAAGTCTTGGCTCCCATCTTTTCTAATGAAAAACAGTTTCAAGTACAAAATAACTCTCGTCAACTCTTGAAATGTCAGCAACTAGTTTCATAAGAGTCAAGCGCCCGAGTTCCTCATTTAAGTCACTGTCAAGATAGACATTATTCAGTATTCTATAGTATAATTGAAAAAAGAGAAGAGCGTTACCCTTTCTATATCGTCAATAATGATATTTTCTGGCTCTTTTTTACTCTCCAAGCAGTCAGCTACGGAGTGAAAAAGAGGCTAATGGGCATGTATTTACCTAGAATCACTGTAAGTAACTTACTAACTTGGACCGTAATATTATTATCTTTCTGGTTTTGAACATTCACATCTATTTGTGTGGCAAGTGATTGCTTTCTGGGTACATTGATTTTCTTCAGTTCTATACTGGCCCGTTGCTTACGCTGTTTAATTTACTTTTTCTTTGGCTCTAGCTGCTGCATTTATAGATTAAAAGTAAATTTCAAATTTCTAAGCTAGCGAATATAACTAAACCGGCAGTCTCGTTACCAGCCTATATTTCTATCATAAACTCTGATCCGATAAAGTAAAAGAATTAAAACAGAGCTTTTAAAAAAACAGGAAAAATTATGTCTACTTTACAACGTCGTAGAGTCAATAGAGCAGATTCTGGAGATACATCCTCCATGCAACCATCCGCTAACAATATCAATGCTAAGGGAGACAAAATCGCTAGTGTTGCTGTTGACGATGATGATAACGGAACTAATAAAAAGATTGCATATGACCCAGAAGAATCGAAATTGAGGGACAATATCAACATCCCTACCTTAACTTTGATGGAGGAGGTTTTACTGATGGGTTTAAGAGATAGAGAAGGATATTTGTCATTCTGGAACGATAGCATTTCGTATGCTCTACGTGGCTGTATAATTATTGAATTAGCATTGAGAGGTAAAATCAGGATCCTAGATGACTCCGCCAGGAAAAGGTTCGATCTTTCTGAAAGATTGATTGAAGTTATTGACGGTTCCAAAACAGGAGAAGTTTTACTGGATGAAACTTTGCAATTGATGAAAAACGATGAACCTTTAACGATTTCTAATTGGATTGACCTTTTAAGTGGTGAAACATGGAACCTTTTGAAGATCAACTATCAATTGAAGCAAGTTAGAGAAAGGTTGGCTAAAGGTTTGGTTGATAAAGGTGTATTAAGAACAGAAATGAAAAATTTTTTTTTGTTTGACATGGCTACTCACCCCATCGCCGATGCAAGCTGCAAAGAAGCCATAAAGCGCAGAGTACTTTCTGTACTAGTATCTAGGAATATGGAATTAAGTTACAATGAATATTTTCCGGAAACAACATCTTTTAAAATCATTAGAACTTTAGCTTTAATATGTGGATCGTATGGGGCAAACGTATTGGAAAATGTCTTGACTACATTAGAATATGAGAAGAGAGATAAGGCAATTAGTAGAGCTGAAGAAATAATGGCGCAATTTTCGCAATTTCCGTTTGATTTAGAGAAAGAGACTGAGTTAGGGATTTCTGTCAATCTGAATAAGGAGGTCAAAGAAGAAATGGAAAGCAATCCTGGTCATAATTTACAACTGGAAGTTATCGCCGGTGTGTTCGAAGTGTTTTCAAGAATGGATATGCTATTATGATAATAAAGTTGGAACCATCCCTTTTCAAACTCGAAAATGCTTGGATGTTTTATAAACTTCTTACCCTAATAATCAACATTTATATATATATATGTATTTATACGAAATGAATATTAAATACACGAAAATTCAGTTATTGTTTATGCTATCCCACTTATATTCACTGCTTAAATGAATCCATATGCTTTAAATACGGGGTTAAAAATCCATTATTACCATATTTATTCAGGTAGAAGTTTACAACCCTCTCATTTTCAAACATGGATGGTTTTGTGGACACATTAGAGCGAAGACCTTCGTTAAATGCGTGTATTAGTGACCTTGACTCATTCGCGTAAGTCTCCCCACATGACTCCCACCAAAAACCTCCACCCAACTTGTTATGCAATACGTATTCGGCCTTCGTTTTTACTGATTTAGTGTTATCGTAACTGATGAATATCGAATTCTTTTCGTCAAAGCAATATGCTGAAACGTACTTGGGATCATACCGTTCTATTGTGCCTTTCTTCGGTAGGTTTTTATATGGCCAGATACCTTCTTTACCATCAGCCTTATTTACTTCTTTAGTAAGCTTTCCCACGCCTTTGAAACTTTGATTGATTAGAATAGTATTCTGAGTGAATGGTTGGAAACCGCTACCTTTGATGTGGAAACTTCTTCCGTAAGCTGCCATTCCCAAAACTAACTTTCTGGAATTGATGCCAAATTTATCAATCATATAATGTATGGCAAAGTTTCCACTTAATTCTGTCTCGCTGAATAAATTGCTATGATATCCCGTTGTCTCTGACCACGAGCCATAATAATCATACGTCATCATATTCCAGTAATCAATATACTGGTCAATCTCTGGGATTGGCAAGTAATATAACTTATCCTTGAACGCAGGGGCCGCAATAGATAACTGGAAATGGTCTTCGACGCCTTCTCCGAAAATTTGGGACTCTAGACTATTCAATTTCGATCGTAACATCCTGACTAATTTCAGATAACCCTGGGGTTCTGACTTGTTGTTTTCAGGAAACTCCCAGTCCAGGTCAATACCATCAAACCCTAATTTAAACATTGTTTCTACTGAAGAATCAACAAAAGCTTGCAGTAAGTTCTCATTTTTTATTATGACCTTGAAATTTTCACTATCTGACCAGCCTCCAATTGACATGATAACTTTAAATTTCTTACCAGAGCAGGAGTGTTTCAAATAAAAGAGTTCACCAATGCAACCTAAAGGTAAAATTTTCTGTATATCATTACTCGAGTTGCCATCAATTAATTCTGAAGATTTGATTGCCAACGGTTTGTACAAATTCATTTCTAAGTCTGACCAATTATCGGTGCTTTCTATACCTCCGGTTCTAGGATTAATCCTGAAAAATGCATAATAAACATGTGATACTTGCGTTAAATTAATGTCGTGCGGGAAATGAAATCTCGGTTTGTAAGGTGACCAATTCGAATAATAAACCCCTGATACAAAACCTTCGCCATCGACATTGGGTCCCTGAGTTTGATCCATGTTAGGCACTTTATGTCCACCATTGTTAAAACTATCTCTAATTTTGTTAGACCTCTGGTTCTTGAAAATTTTTTTATATAAGCACATTTCAATAACTATTGTTACAATGATAAGTAGTATTAGCAGGTGAGATATCAAGCTAGTCTTTGATCCGTGGTACAACGAGAGACTTACCATATGATCACTTGTATTCTCTGCTTATGTAGGTTGCAGGTAACAAAGTCAGAGATGTATTTTTCGACCTTACTACCACAAAAGATTTTTCTCTGATGTACCTTTCTAATTAACGAGTATTCTTTCAGGATCAATAGAATTATTGTGTCAAATTCATTAGGATTACCCCACCATTGATTTTTCCAGTTTTTCTACTGCTTTCACGCCTTGTTTTTGTTTTTAGAATGGAGTGAGTGAGTCCATGCATGGCAATATACAATTTTAAATATCAAATTACTTGACAATGAAACCTCCCTTTTAGCCAAAGACTAGTTATGCCAACTGAACATGATGCTGTTGTTAGATTGACTAAGGAATTAGATGGTATAAATTTGCATAGCGCGCCGGATATCGTGAGGGAGCACCAAAAGAAGTCATTCAACTGGAAAACTAATTCTGTTTCATCATTGGGGAATATGTCTTTACAACAATCAGAAAACCATATCAATGGACACCCTAAATTTACACGTGTTTCATATACCTCTTTTTCGCATAGTGGCATGCATAAATTTCCCGCGAAACCGCCAAGAGATATATTTCATGAAAGTAAGGAAGTAGCTCTATTCACAAATGGCCAGGCTTATACCACTGTACGCAAAGATATTCTACCAAATTTAAAAGGAGATATTGCTGAATTGTGTGAAAGGTCGCTTCTCGATGCAAGAGAACGGAAACTTCCGTATTTGGGTCATGACTTATTTGCTAATATTGGGCAGTTCGTTCCAATGACAATATCCGAGCTAGATAGTATATTACCGTGTATTTCATACATTGAGAACTGGCGACTAAATAATCATGGTGAAGATTTTAAGATTGGAAGGAAATTTACGGTTGTGACCACAAGACATCATATCGTGGATATGACTATGCACCTTTTTGACAGACGAAATAAAAAAAGGTCACTGGTTGCCACGTATATGGGGGCAGGTCTGATTTCTTTTTCTAGAAACCAAAAAAATGATTCCCGAATGTCTAAAGAGGGCATTTATTCAAGTGATCCAAATATGAAGAAAATTTGCTACTCAGGATTTGAGTTTGAAAATTGGGTAACTGAGGGCATTAAAGCTGCTGATTTAAATGGCTCAAAACTTCCTGTTTTTTCTGTTGTAGAAAGTAAACTTTCAGAAGAAATTGGTCTTTTAATTCGTTGCGAAATGGATGCATTCAATCCTGTTTCGGGAGCAAACACAGAATTAAAATGTTTTGCCCCATTATCAATGCATAACTCTAATCATAGAAGAAAACTTCTGAAAACATGGATACAGACAGGTTTATCACCTAACTCCGATATCATGATAGGTCTAAGAGATAGCCACAGTGGTCAATTATTAGATATTCAATGGTACTCAAGGGATTCACTATGTATGAAGTTCAATCATTCAGGTTTACCTTCGAATAAAAGGGAACTTAATTATAATGCCAAAGTTGCGGTGGAATGGTGTAATCACTGTATCAAATCAATTTGTGAGCTGCTGGGAGCAAACATCTCTGACTACAGCTGTAAAAACCCGGAATCATTTGAAATCAGTATAGATTCGAACAACACTATCGCCATCACTAAACTTAAAAATATTCCAAAACATGTGGAACTATTTGGAACCTCGATACATGTTTAATATATAATAATAAACTTTTATAATACAATTCTATCCCATTTTTTTTGTCTTTATTTGGGTGAAGATTAAATTACGCTTAGTATTGGTCCTTTTTTTTACTTGCAAATAAGGCTCTTTTCCTAATGAAAGGAGATGCTTAGCCGAAAGAAGTTGAAAAATATTTTTACTCATGGGTAGGCATTCATGACAGTGGGAAGGTGATAGCCGTAAATTTATGTGGGTGGTACGATACCAGAATATATTGGAAGACGGCACCATTAGTGTTATTTCATGTTGTCTTCAGGCCTCCAAAAGTTATAGCATAGGTAGATCAAGCAAGAACCCATTGATAATTAAGCATGACAAGAGTATATCTAGACAACATATCACATTAAAATGGCAAAGCAATAGCGGTTCAGACTCGAATCATAATAGTCTCTGTTTAATAAACCAGGGTAAATTGACATCAATAAATAACAAGTTCATGAAAGTCGGTGAAACATTTATCATCGAAGCTCTGGGAGTTTCGAATTCTACTTTTATCGAACTAGGTGCAACTCCTATCCGTATAGAGGTTGAATGGAAAAATCAAGTCTGGAATATTCCTTCTCATTTGGCACAA
This sequence comes from Saccharomyces mikatae IFO 1815, assembly GCF_947241705.1. Lineage (NCBI taxonomy): Eukaryota > Fungi > Ascomycota > Saccharomycetes > Saccharomycetales > Saccharomycetaceae > Saccharomyces > Saccharomyces mikatae. The sequence goes on along the minus strand of NC_079259.1, from coordinate 1,176,210 downwards.
TTTAGAACCGCACTCTCCCAATTCGGTATTTCCACAGAGACATCTATTAATGAAGTTCCTACCAATATAATGATCAGCGATTATCCGAGTAGTGATGACAATGTAATACGGGAGTTGTGTGCACTTGCAGAAAATATACCCTTAAAAAAGTCACAGTTGCTAGTTAAGTTATGCAATACGCTCCTGTCGGCATCCATAACGGATTTAACGTTCGATGAAAGATGGAATGATATCGTAAAAAGTCCGGAATACGATGTCTTTGACGCAAATCCGGATCTTTTGTTTTCAAAATTTATGAAGCTAAGTGATATCACTATACTAACCACTATTAGTAATGAACCATATTTACCGTCTATCCTGAGAAGATTCAATATAAAACTTTTTGATTTCGTCGACATCAATAGTTTATATAAGCATGTCGATAGTTTGAAGCCATCAACGAAGTATTTAATTTTAACTTCTATGAACAAGAAAGAAAATGGACAAATTCTATGTACTACCAAATGTCTATTGACGTCATTAATAAAAGATACCCTAGCCTCAGTAATTAATACTAAAAGCGTATCTTTTGAAGCTCCAAATAATGAAACACCCGTAAGAGACCCTGAAAAGCTTTCATCTGCTTCAAAAATACATCATACTATTGAAACGGAGGCTAGTCCTGTAATTTTAAAGAAGCGGAGGTTGAATAGGCGCAGAGTTCTACCGCTTGATAGTTTGAATTTTTTTGCTGGAGGCTTGAATGTTAAGGCTTCATCAGAAAGCAAAGATATAACTGATGTTAAGGAGTCCAGATGCGGTTTAGATTCGAAGTCTGTCATCTCAAGCCCTATAATTGGCAGAGCAGAGGAGAAACATTCCTTAATCTCTCAGGACACACAAAAAGTGGCTGGAGATATTGAAAAAGAAAATGGTCACAATAGCACTGGTGCTATAATCGTCAGTAGTCCGGAGTCAGATGCTGTACGCACGAGCAAGAGGTTTTTAGATATATCCCCACAGCAGTCGTCGACAAACATGACACGACGTGACTCCCAAAAGAAATCTGCTGACTTTGTTAACTTTGAAACTGCCGCTACAAGTTCTATGGAGGAGGATAAAGCTACTAAAGCTTATAGTATAACGGGCCATCCCACACATAGTGTAACTCAAACCTCGGAAGGGAGCCATGAGCTTTTTAACTATTCGCAAAAACTTTCCTTTCCATTAAAAGCTGATCTTGAGTCACCTGTAAAGGAAGTTTCTTTTAGAGAGAAGTCTAGTGCGCCACATTCATTTGTTCAAGCTATACAACAAACAAAAAAGAGAGAAGTCAAAAGAGTTAAATCAACCATTGTTGAACTGGAAGATGATGAGTTGAGTGAAGAAGCTATTAACCAACTAGAAAGGTTGGCTATTGTAGAGGCCAATAATGATTTACTAAGAAAGTTGCCTGATTATAGGCTGAATACTGTGAGCAGTTCGACTGAAAAAGGTGGTAATGGTGTAATAAGGCAAGAGTGGCAAAGGCGTAAGAACTTCAAAACATTTGTCAAAGCATGGCCAAAGTTTAAGGCACAAAAGGAAGGGAGTAAGAACGACACTCAGAAGTCGGATTTTATAAGAGGTGCTGCCTTTTTAATCACCAGAAACTATGTTCCGCTAAAAAAGTATTCAAAAAAGAACAAGGTTACAAAATGGGACAAGGAAGAGAGTGATGATATGCATGCTCTGACTGAGATGGAAAAAATAGGATCTAATGCATATATATCTGATACTACAAACTCAACCACAATTCATAAAAGACCACAAACTCAACGTATATTCATAAGTGAGGATAGTTCAGATAACGGAGAGGAAGATTCATTCTCTTTTTCTCGTGGTTCAGATGCTGCACCTAACGCTCAGCCAGGAACAATTAAACTCTTTATTACTGATGATAATGGCAATGATAATAAAAGCGATAGAGTATATGATAAAGGGAGCAGTTTCAAGTTGGTTACAGAGAGTGGGACTGATTTACAGCAGAATATGTCTGAACAATCTTTCAAGACAAATGGGCGTGGCATGGGCGCAATCAGCAAATCGCGTGGCTCGTCTAGAGCTTCAGATATCTATCACAACAACAACAACAACAACAACAACAACAACAACAATGCTGCTGATGATGATGATGATGATGATGATGATGGTCCAAAATTTAAGTTCAAAAGAAGAAAAGAATAAATCTATGTTTATTCTCTTCCTTCGCGTCCTTTTGCTGAATTATATCCACTTTAGCATTCGAGTACATGCGTATATACTTTATAAGAATAACAGAAATGAAATAAAAATATGTTTCAACAACGTCATATTCACTAAGAATGAGAATTTCAAATGACTATGGGTGATGACACACCATGCTCATTTAAAAATGGGGAAAGAGCTCCATTTCATGTCAACGACTCTCTTTTCACCGTGAACCTTAGATAAATTGCTGATAATCTTGAAATCATCCTCAGGTAGGGTAAATATCTTGAAATTGGAAACAATTCTTTCAGGGTTAACTGATTTGGCTAGAACAACATAGCCTCTTTGGATACTCCAGCTAATGATTAATTGTGCTGGAGCAACACCGTGCTTCTTAGCCATATCAATAATCGCTTGCTCCTCTAATAAAGGGGCATTGACACTTCCGAATGGGGAGTAAGCTTCAACAACGATACCTTTTTCTTTACAAAAGGCGATTAATTCATTTTGTGGCAGTAATGGGTGGATTTCGATTTGGTTGGCAGCCGGCACTAATTTGTTACTTGGAGACTCCAATAGTGCCTTGATGTTGTTAATGGAGAAGTTAGAGACACCGACAGCTTTCGTCTTACCTGTCTTTGGCAACTCTTGCATAAGATCCCAAGTCTTGATAAAGTTCCATTCTCTAGTATCAACGTCGACAGTGCCATCGTCTAATGTCGGAATGCACAAAACATTACCATCAGTAATCGTCTCAGTCTTCAGGGGCACTGGCCAGTGCATCAAATAGAGATCAACATAGTCCAGGCCAAGTCTCTTCAAAGACTCATTTAGAGCAGCTTCTGGGTCACGTTGTTCAGTACCCCAAAGCTTGGTGGTGATGAAAATATCTTCACGAGGGACTCCAGAATCTTTGATAGCCCTGCCAACTTCTTCTTCATTCAAGTAGATAGCAGCAGCATCAATGTGCCTATAGCCAGCTTTCAAAGCTGCGATTACCGAATGATAGCCGTTATTCTCAACGGAACGCCAAGTCCCGAATCCCAAAACCGGAATAGAAGCACCGGTGTTTAGTTTCAATGAAGCTGAAGAATTCTTTAGCGTAGCAGGCATAATGATTTACAATGTGTGGATATTGACGGTACCAGATTGTATCAGTGAAGTGACTTTATATCTGACTTAGGGAAGAAGAATAATATCAAAGCAATTGATTGCAACCAAAATAGGGAATTGCCTATTTATTGTTTTTTTCCTGGTTTTTTCTTTTATTATTACGTAAGAGTAACTTTAAGTTGGCACGTGATGTGGACAATAGGATAAAGTTAAATAAAATAGATCATCGATATAAAATGCGTTTCTTCAACAATCGAAGGCTATAATGCTGAAGTTGAATTCTTCTATTTAATTTAGTAAATTTTTACATAGCTTGTAACAACCTTTTTGGCTCTTGGCGTAGAGCCTTTTCCAAATAGGCTTGTTTTTCAAGTTTTGTTCTACATCATCTCTATCAACTAAATACTTGGGATGGTGTAGCAATTCCTGAACAAAGGATGCCAAAATAAGGTTGAAATAGAACCTGAATATCAATGATACCAATGTAATTAGAATAGTTATGGAGTATTCGTAGCTCTCAGTAGCACTTTGTTTACTTATATCAGTATTACGTACTGTAAGCCTCTCGGTTGATATCAGATTACTGTTATTACTTTGTGATGCAACGCCACCAGCAGTATCTTCCAAAGTAAACCATTGCGTGGTAAACCATAAAGTAAAAAAACAAGTAAACAGGGTATCGAGAGTGTATAGTGCGCAGATTTGAGAGAAAAGCAATAAGTTTGGCTTATGAATCAAATATAGCCCTTGTGAAAATATAATTAATGTAAATACCGACCAAAGATATGCTACCCATTGCATGAAATCTAATGGATGGCCTGTAAACAACGCTAAGATACCATAAACACCACTACATTTGTTCAGAATAGAAATACCCAAAACAATCTCGACTGCAAGGTATAATGGCATAAACCCTAAGAAAGACTGTTAAAATCATTTTTGAGGATGAGTTAGTAAAACTATGCTTTACCATTGAATTTGTGTAAGAAAGAAAAAAAACACTTGTTGTTTGTCTTCAACATACTTTTGGAAGGGTCAAAAGGAAAGATCTCATGACTGATGTTGGTAATTGTAATTGATGAGTTTTTCACTGGTATCACTTCTTCTCGTATTTTTTGTTATATAATTCACGTAAACTTTTGTACAGGTTTTCCCGCTCGTTGTGCACTTTTTTTCTAAGAGTATCAAAGAGGAAAGCGTGTGCTAAAGCAAGAACATGGTCGGAAGAGTATATATATGTATATAAATGCATATCCATATACATATATATATATATGTATGTATATATATGCATACTTTCACAATCTCAGAGACACAAGTTGAGCTGCGTCCACCATCCCAAGATCGGGAAAATGCAAGAGTACTAGCGGGTTTGTACATATAAAGTCAAGGAATACGGACCGGGCCAACCAACTTCGATGATGTAACTGATCATTATTAACGTTCCAAAATTTTTCAACCTCAGAAAAAATTTCATCTCATCTCATCTCATCTCATCTCATCTCAACTTGATTACTAGCATAAAGATACAAATACTTTCCTTACCTCACAGTGAATACTCAATATTTCAAAGAGGTTTTAGTGGATAATTTAAATCTCAGCAGAAAAAAATTTGAAGATGGCTGAAGAGAAACCTCAAAAAGAAGGTGCAGATACTCGGTTTGCAGGGATCTATAGTGATCCTAAATTTAAGAACACGAGGACTAAAGATCATAAAATTAAGCTAGACTCTAGATTCAGCAAGAAAGATCTAGAAGTGCAGCACAAATCCAAAGTTGACAAATATGGTAGAAAAATAAAAAACACGCAGAATAATAAGGAATTGGAAGATTTTGATAAATATTTCCAGAAGGAAGCTGAAAATGATGAAGATACAGAGGCTAGTGTGAAAACAGTGGTTGACCGTGCTCGTGGTGAAATTTCCGGTGATTATGTAAGCTCTTCAGATGAGTTTACTTCTTCGGATTCTGAATCATCTGAGCAGAGTGAAGTTGAAAGCGAAGTCGAAAGCGAAGTCGAAATTGAAGACCCTAAACCAGAATGTGGTGATGTCTCTAAGACTTTAGCCGTTGTGAATTTAGATTGGGATCATGTTAAGTCTGAGGATTTGATGATTACATTTTCCAGTTTTGTTCCTAAGGGTGGTAAGCTTGAAAGAGTTGCTATTTATCCAAGTGAATTTGGTAAAGAGAGGATGCAACGTGAAGAAGTTGAGGGCCCTCCTAAGGAACTTTTCCAAAAAAAAAATAAGAACAAGGTTTCTAGGAAGAAAAAATCTGATGAATCTGATTCTGATATAGACATTGGTATTAACGACCTATATGAAGAGGGTGATGCCGATAAGGATGTAGATTCAAGAGCTCTCCGTCAATACCAGTTAGACAGGTTAAGATACTATTATGCAATAGTTTACTGTAGTGATATTACTACCTCCAAGGCTATTTATGATAACTGTGATGGTACTGAATACGAATCAACTGCTAATATGTTTGATCTTAGATATGTTCCCGATGGTATGACCTTTGATGATGCTGTAAGAGATGAGTGTACTCTACTACCTAAGAATTATAGACCACACCAGTTCAGTACTGATGCCTTACAGCATTCGAACGTCAAATTGACTTGGGACGAAACGCCAGCTGATAGACTCGAAGTTGCTAAGAGGGCTTTTACTCAAAAGGAAATTGACGATATGGATTTTAAGGCTTACTTGGCGTCTGATAGTGATGAATCGGATGAACAGATCGATGAAGACGCAAAGAATAAATTAAAGTCTCTTGTTGGTGGGATTAACTTCAATTCCAAGAAAGAAAATGTCAAAGACAGTGATGAGGAAGTTGACATGGAAATAACATTTACCCCCGCTTTGGAAGGAGGAAATGAGCAGCCATCTGAAGAGCAAGAAGAGACAACGATAGAAAAAATAAGAAGAAAAGAAAAGGAACGTCGTAAGGCAAGAAAGCAAAAGGTAAAAGAATTGAAGCAGCAGTCTGAAAAGGATAAAAAGACCAAGTTGAAATCTATCAACAAAAAGTATGCCGAAGGTGAAGAGGACATCAAGAATAATGCGAAAGCAAAAGCTGAACTGGAACTCTTGATGGATGACGATGATGCTGAAGCACAAGGGACAATAAACAACAAAGCACATTTCAATATGAATGAAATTCTAAGGTCAGAGAAAGAAAAGAACAAGAAAAGTAGGTATCAAAATAAGGAGAGAATCGTTGAAGATAATTTCACACCTGATTTAAATGATCCTAGATTCAAAGAAGTTTTCGAAGATCACGATTTTGCGATAGATCCAACTCAACCTGAATATAAAAGTACACAAGCTATGAATAAAATTTTGAAAGAACGTGGTAAACGTGTTAAAGATAAGAAAAGAAAGCACGATGGTAGTGAAAACGATATAATCAAAAATGGAGATTCTAAGGGAAATATTGGTAATTTGGTGAAAAAGTTAAAAAAGAAGAGCAAATCATCCAAGAAGATGGCGGTTTGAATTAACAAAAGAAGGAGTATTTAAAGGGAGCCTGAATACAAATAGACCTGTATAATTATAAAAGTCATTATTAGATTTGCAATAGTCATTAATTACTCACTCGAATGGTAATTCATCTCGTTCATTTCTCGTTTTCCATTTTCTTTATTTCTTTTCTTTGTTTGGTATATTGCCTTATTTATGGAAAGTATTGTATCTCCTCCTATATATGAAACTTGAAAAAAAAAATAAATAAGTAAAACTGTTTCTTGATTCTGACCACGTAGTGTATTTAACGCGCCAACATAAACACTTGAGAGCTGAAGAGAATGGGTTTAGTGAAAGGCTATGACACCAGTTCAGATTCTGATTCAGACTTTGTTATAAGCAAATCCATTCCTGAAAAAAAAAACTATGATCTGCACAAAGATGCTGCCTGCGAACCGTCACAGCAGAAAATTTTGAAAAGAAAGTCATGTTTTACTAAATCAGAATTAAAACGAAGACGGAAGACTCGTAAAGGAGATGGGCCGTGGGGTAGTTGGTCAGAAAGTGACGATGAAACTTCAGAAGCCAACGAAATTCAGATAGAACAACAGGATATCCTCACGGACACCTTTGTTGAGGACAAGCAGGATTTGGAGGTGGAAGAGACAGTAGAGGTTTCTAATTTTTATGGCGAATCGGAAAAGGATTATCAAGGTCGAGGATATTTGCACACACCGAATGATGTCGATGTTGATCTCAATGAGGAAAGAATATCTCTCCGATGTTACTTACCAAAAAAAGTAATACGTAATTACCCAGGACATTTAGGTGGGACAACCGCCTTAAAATTCCTACCTAAGACTGGTCATTTGATGCTTTCTGGTGGAAATGATCATGTTATAAAAATTTGGGATTTTTATCATGACCACAAATGCCTAAGAGATTTTCAAGGCCATACAAGACCTATCAAGGCATTACGGTTCACTGATGACTGTCGATCTTTCCTCAGTTCTTCTTTTGATAGATGCGTTAAAAACTGGGATACCGAAACCGGTAAAGTGAAAACCAAGTTGCGTCTTAAATCAACACCAGCAGATGTAGAATCTCGACCTACTAACCCCCATGAATTCATCGTTGGTTTGACAAATTCTGAGATATTACACTATGATGATCGTGTTTCGGAAAAACAAGGTCTCGTACAGACTTATGATCACCACCTAAGTAGTATCCTAGCCCTAAAGTATTTTCCTGACGGGTCGAAGTTTATTTCTTCCTCAGAGGACAAGACCGTAAGAATTTGGGAAAACCAGATCAATGTGCCAATAAAGCAAATAAGTGATACGGCTCAGCATTCTATGCCATTTTTGAATATACATCCGTCTTATAACTATTTTTGTGCCCAAAGCATGGATAATAGAATATATTCATTCAGTTTGAAACCCAAATATAAGAGGCATCCAAAAAAAGTATTTAAAGGGCATTCCTCAGCCGGTTACGGAATAAGCCTATCGTTCTCTGGTGACGGTCGTTACATATGTTCAGGCGATTCGAAAAGCAGGCTATTTACATGGGACTGGAACACATCGCGCTTATTAAGTAGTATCAAGATTCCAGGTAGTAAGCCTATAACTCAAGTTGACTGGCATCCTCAAGAAACAAGTAAAGTTATTTGCAGCGGAACTGCAGGTAAGATATATGTATGTGATTAATCAATCGCTCCGATTAAAAATTTAGCCAATTTAAATGGCTACTGGATGCAATCGAGTTTGTGATACAAGGTTTATCTTGTCGTTTATCTTTAAGTTGTTATCATGAATCGATTGCTACTGTCTAATATTAATAACGAAAGGACGATTGAGGTTATCGGATTGCAGGTATTGCTGCGACATTATAAGATGAAAAGAAAATAAAACTTCTAACGTTGCTGTTATATTATAACTTTTCTACTTGAGAACTGCGTTTCAAGATTGAAATATCTCAGCGCACCATCGAATATTTTTACGTTATTGCGTTCCAAAGCCCTATAATTGAGTGCTTCGGCTATGTGTTTACTTTTGTATTACTTATTTAATCTAAGCATGAAATAGATTAGTAAGAAAACAATGTACCAAAGTAATTCTAAACGTGTTGATTTCCTTTTGCGTTATTTAAAAGTAATAATATGTAGCCCTTCACTGATTTTCTTGTTTGTATCTATCTAATTCTGCCTTTAGGTCATTAGTGAAATCGTCGTCGACTTCAACATCATCCCAGTTTTCTTCCCATATTTTTGTTTGCGTTGCAGTATTGCTTTTTATTGTTTCACCATTAGCCCATGTGTCAATAGGAAAATCCTCAAATTCATCGTCTTCCTCTAACGACTTTCTATTTACTTCCTCATTCTTCTGCTTCGTTAAATCTATCTTACTTTGGGCCTGTGCAGCAGCAACGTCTGTATTCATATTTTATTTATTCGTAGTAGCGGTGGTTTTGTAAAACTACTCTACGTACATTTTGTATGTAAAGCTTCGCATAAAGCCTTTAAATGTTAGAACCAACCAAGTTCGCCACCCACGCTTTAAATTTTCGTACAGGATGACTAATTATTGAGCTGGGCAATTAATAATAAGATTCGTCCTTTTAAAGTCACTATCTGTGAGCAACAAATACAAGGAAAAAGGAATGAATATGTCAACTTTTTTTCGTAATATAAGGCAACTTTCATCTACAGATGATGGAAAAAAACAACCATCTCTTGCGAAGGTTTAATTGGTATATTAATATAGCCCTGTAGGGGGCTCGAACCCCTAACCTTATGATTAAGAGTCATACGCGCTACCGATTGCGCCAACAAGGCCTATTAATTTCACGATGATGGGTCATCAAGGGATTAGATATACCAGTAGGACAATATATCGTTTCTATGAGGTAGGCGATCTTTGACAATTTGGTTGAACTGAGATATTTTTTTGGGAATTCTTAGTTGATAAAAACAATATCACTCCAGAAATGTTGATTATATTCAGGTGTTCTCCTCGATGCCTTAGAATTCTATGTATTGGAATATAATTATACCTTCTTCGTTTATACGTGATCATTGCTCACTTACCTGGGAAGCCTCAAAAGACTTTAATGATTGGCTTCAAGTCAACATTAACTATCAGAGTTAGTGTTGTTGAGCTGGAAAGATTTTTGGTAAGTTATTCGATCATCATACTGTTGGAAAGGAAAGTCCTGACTAAAATATTATGCTATTAGAAATTGAAGTTTCTGTATAATATACTACAGAAAACAATGTGTAGGATTCATTTTACACGACGAAAAAAATAATTCCAGTACAAAAGGCCTTTTTTTGAATTTTAATTTAGACCGCTTTTTCATAAATGTGGAAAACATTACTGACATGCACGGTCCCACAGTAAATAATAACGTTACATAAAGTGGAAGTGTGTAATCTTTTAATGGGACTTACTTAATTAATGATGACATCAATCATATCTTCATCCTCCATATCCTGGTCTGCTATACATTCATGCATGTCCAGTTTATCATGATCAAACAGTAGTTTGATCCTAGCCTTTTGCGGTAATTGCTTTTGAATTCTGTAGTACTCAGCAACTTTAGAGAACGGTGTTGAACGCCTAACATTGACATAAATTTTCTTGTTATCTTGACCCCTGAGAGCAATCTTCATAACTTTTTCGCTGTCACTATTATTTTCTAACAAATTGTCATCTTCTTGTAGATTTTTGATATTGATAACTGTCTCATTTTCTGTCCTTTCTTGTTTCTCCTTCACATTTCTCAACTCAAATTCAAATTCACGGTATTCTGATTCTTCCTGTTCGTTTCGCTTTCTTTCCAATTTTCTTTCAATTTCCTCGTGTTCTTTTACAAGCAAAGCTGCCTCTTCCTCCTTTAATTTTGATTCTAATGAAGCTTCAAAGTTCTTTTCGTACTCTTTAGACACAATAGTAACATCAATATCAGAGACTTCATTTTCAAAATCCTGTGGTATATGAAGAGAATTACAAGTCATAAAATCAAGTAATTTTGCATTCTTCCAATATAGAGTAACATTTTCAACCTTATAAATATCTTTCATTACCTTCGGAATTTTATAGGATTTCGTTAGTCCATCCAAAGCAGCAGGTAGTATTCTTGAAAATTCGTATTTTCCGAGCACTTTCACTTGAACAGCCTTGTTTATGGTCCCTTCTAACTTAGAGAGAAACTTTATGTTGTAGACACGTTTCCGCTGGTCGGGTGTTGATTCTTTTGATACACTAGTAGTCTTTTTAGCTTCCTTAGCAAGTTCTTTGAAAAAGTCATCATTTTCGTCATAGGCATATAATAATGAACTTTTCTGTCGCTTGTATTTCCCTGTCGGAGATAGTGATCTTATGCTTGATCTAGACCTTGATCTAGATCTATGAAGCTTTTCATCATCTATCGACTTAGATTCACGAGGGTTTATTTCAACGACGGATTCTTTCATCGTAGATCTTCCTCTAGTTCGACCGGATGGCAAATCTAATTTGGGTTTTGTGGTATGTTCTGCATTTACATTTTCAGTGGATGATCTGTCCGGTAAAATATTTGCTTGACTTGCGACATTTTTTTCATTGTCCAATGATGATGATGGTGATGATAAACAATCTGAAGGAAAATTTGAGACTTTAGAATCAACTATTACGCTTCGTCTCTTACTGCCATCATTGTCATCAATTTCATCTTCATCAAAGGAGTTGTCCATAAAAAAGTTATCGCTACTGTCATCAGTAAAACTTGTACTATCTGAATTTAGATTAATTGGGAGCTCACCGATACTTTTGGAGCTTCGGGTCATCTGTTCACAAGTTAAATCGAATCGTTTACCTCTTTCTTCGATTGCTCAGCACTGCAAGTGTCTTCCGAATACTTTTAAGTCAACTCCAAAGAAATAGTAAGAAACAGTTCTTTTCCCACTTATGATTAATGTTACCACAGCGGTATTGAATATTCACAGGCATGTAGGCCCTTCCACCACCTGTTATTTCCACACATTTCCTGTCAAAAATTGCTGTTTTTGTATTGAAATACTGAATATGGGCATCACCCGGAAAGCTGCGGTTCGAAAACCCTACGTTGCAAAAGAAGATAAACAACATCCTATTTTATGCGAGTGGGCTGAAAAGAAGTGTCAGAGTTAGAACTAGAATCTCTCTTCTCCAAGGCTGAGTTGCATAACTCAGAAGAAAGAGTTGATACCTCTTAGTGAACTTCGGAAATTTTATCCACAATAGTTTTGTTGCGAACATATATAATAGGAAAATAATCAGTAGCGATGGCAGTAGAACCTGAAAAGAAAAGAGGAAGACCCAAAAAGTCTGTGGCAGCAGATGTTCCCTGCGACAGTTTGAACATATCTCTATCTGATGTTTCAGTAAGCAAAAGGCCTAGAAGAAACGCTTCGAGAAAAGCAGTTGCAAATTTGGCGCAATTAGTGAATGTTGACCGCGATGATGCGATAAATACTCCACAAGTGATTAGTGTTGATGACACCGACGATGATGATTTTATTATGAATGAGGAAGCGGAAAGTGAGGAAAGTGAGGATGTTGAGATAGAAAGTGAGAATGATCAGAGGCCTGCTGAAAAGGAAGTCACTCATCTAAATGATGATAGAAGCGGTGCTTCTGATCAACCAAAAGGTAAGAGAAAGATCGAACAAAAACCTCGTCCTAAAAAGATTTTGACCAAAAACGTGAAGAGCCACCCCGGGTCAAGTCTAGAACAGAAGGGACGTCCCATTAGACTCCTAAAAGATCTTTCAAGCGCTAGAGATAAGATTGAAAGAATTTACGGGCTGAATAAGGAAAAGTTACTACAGCTAGCAAAAGTTAAGGAAGGGTTCGAAACTAGCGTTTTCGATTTCCCGTTAAAGAATATCCAGCCTGATTCCCCCTATTTCGTGTGCCTACAACCACCATGTAAAAGGGAGAATGTATATGATAAAATTATTGGGAACAAGAATAAAACCGTATACCATGAAATTAATAAGATAGAGTTTGAAAATATGGTTGAATTGAGGAAAAAAAGACTGAATTTACTTGTCGGTGATGTGGATGCAGTGATATCAACCGGCGATAAAATAGAGTTTCCCGTGCTCCCTAACGGGAGAAGAAATGGATTCATTTACAATGTAGGAGGACTGGTAACAGATATTGCGTGGCTCAACATAGAAAAAAATAACGAAACAGGCAAAGAAATACAATATCTTGCCGTTGCCGTATCACAGTACGTGGATGAGCCTTTAAATGAACATTTGGAAATGTTTGACAAAGAAAAACACTCCTCCTGCATACAAATTTTTAAAATAAACACATCCTCACTACAGTTTGTAAAGGTCCAAACCATTGTACACTCATTTGGTGAAGTTTGGGACCTTAAATGGCACGAAGGATGTTGCACATCTCATCTGGTTGGTTGTTTATCATTTGTAACTCAGGAAGGTACAGTAAATTTCTTGGAAATCATTGAAAGCACAACTGATCTTCACGTATTTAAAATATGTGAAAAGCCGTCTCTGGTCTTGTCATTGGCCGACAGTTTAATAACCAGTTTTGATTTTTTGTCTCCCACCACTGTTGTTTGCGGTTTTAAAAACGGATTTGTGGCAGAATTTGACTTAACCGAGCCAGAATTGCCTTCATTTTATGAACAAGTCCATGATTCATACATAATATCTGTTTCAACTGGCTATTCAAACTTTGAAGATACAGTCGTCAGTACAGTATCCGTAGACGGCTTTTTTTACGTTTTTAACCCAAAGCACATTGCTACAACAAAAACGACGATCTCTAGATTCAGAGGAAGCAACTTGGTTCCAGTCGTCTATTGTCCTCAAATCTATTCGTATATCTATTCAGATGGTGCTAGTTCATTAAGGGCTGTGCCGCCCAGAGCTGCTTTTGCAGTTCACCCTTTAGTATCACGAGAAACAACTATAACGGCTATTGGAGTTTCACGACTACATCCAATGGTTCTTGCTGGATCAGCTGATGGAAGCCTGATTATAACGAATGCAGCCAGACGCCTTCTTCATGGTATTAAAAATGCTTCGGCGACTCAAAAGTCATTAAGACTTTGGAAATGGGATTATAGCATAAAAGATGACAAATATAGAATGGATAGCGCTTATGAAGTCTATCCGCTGACAGTTAATGATGTGAGTAAAGCTAAAATAGATGCCCACGGAATTAATATAACGTGTACAAAATGGAATGAAACAAGTCTAGGAGGTAAGTGTTACGTATTCTCCAATAGCGCTGGACTATTGACACTTGAATATCTGTGATGAGATAGAATTTGGTGGTAGTTATCTAATGTATATATAATGACATTGAAATACTGTTACGGAAATGCCAATAGTGTACTAGAGGGAAGAAATTCAGTTAGTAACAAAAAAAGTCAAACTTCCTTCATTGGACCAGAAATTCAGGTATTACTGGTTAGGCTGTAAGGTACAACTTATCAAATTAAACTGATCCGGATTTTGTGATAAAACTCTAGCTAGAATAAAACTTTTTAGATTGTGAAGTAAAAACAATAATATCACTTTTAACGGTAGTTTATTTCGAGCCTGCATTTCTGGTGATGAGATTGAGATAGAAAAATTATGTCAATGAAAAATTGTCAGCTCCATTTATTGTTAGAAATTTAGTTCTTAAATTATTTACGAAATTTTTGTTTTCAAAAGATTCTAAATTAACTAGCAAGGATGGTTCAAGCTATCAAACTAAATGACTTGAAGAATAGGAAGAGGAGAAACACGGAAGAAGAAGAAGATGGGAGTGAAGAGTCTGAAATTGACATTAGCAGTACCGATTCAGAGAACGAAGAAGAGCAAAATGGGGATGAAGAGATCGTAAATATTGACTTTGATTTTTTCGGTGGAAATCCAGATGTTGATTTCCATGCCTTAAAGAACTTATTACGTCAGTTATTTGGTCCTCAAGAAAGCACCAGAATTCAACTAAGCAGTTTGGCAGATTTGATCCTAGCATTCCCAACTACCACAATCAAAACTGACGGTAAGGAATCTGATCCATACTGTTTTCTTTCCTTCGTTGATTTCAAGGCCAGCCACAATAGTGACTATGCTAAATATCTACAAAAAGTAGACATGAGGCTCTCTACTTTCTTCAAAACTATTACTGATAGCGGTAACAAAAGCTGCGCTTTGGTTCTCAGTGAAAGATTGATTAATATGCCTCCCGAAGTTGTTCCGCCTTTGTATAAAATTACTCTGGAGGATGTCACTGCAACGCTTGGAGATGACAGACATTATGATTTCTACGTCATCGTCACCAGAAAATACGAAGTAAATTTCGATACTGACGATGATGCTGGATCTGGTAACAAGAATAAAAACAAGGACGAAAGATCCAAGAAGAGGATAAAGGCTGACGAGGTGGATTACTTTCATGAAGAAGACCGCTTTTTTGAGAAACATGCCAAAATTCACTTTGAATCAGAAGCTAGAAAGGGTGTTATCAATTCCTATATGATTCTTGATCATGAGGGCCTTGTCAAAAGTATCAATGAATTGGAATCTGAAATCTCCACCTGGTGATCTAAAAGATGACAACAATAGTTAATCCTCCCATTCAAAGATGACGCAGTGCAACTCTGTGACAAACACGCAAATGCAACGACGACAGCTCGAAGCAATATGTCATTGTATACGTAGTTTTCAACATCCGATGACGGAAAAATTAATTCGCCACCGCTGAAAATTTTTTGGGCGATCATCTTCTCAATTTCGTGCGTTCCAAATAGAGATATATAGTGTATACGGTGCAAAGTGTCATTAGATTGTAATATCGCAAGAGGTTATTTAGTCTGATCCCTACACAACATAATCGGCACACAAGTGTTCAAAATTTTAAACCGGAACATACAGGTATTTGCGCCGTAAATTACAAAGTGAGTGTTTCTCCCCCTCCCAAACCGTTAGAAGGGATAAGGATTTTTGTGTATTTTTGCAACAGGCGCGAAATTTTGAAGGGCGAAGTATTACCCGTAGGAGTTAGCCGCCGAACCAAAAGATAGAGATAATTCAGGGAAGTCAAGGTAAAAACACAATCCTTACCAAAAATATGTCCTCACGTTCAAGTCCCGCAGTTTCTGGCTCAATACCACTCAGTGATGACCATATTAGTGATAAAAAGAAGCTCACCAGAATAGACGATTTAATTGAAGAAAGAGATAGAAAACTAATTGAACTTTACTGCGTATCTCGCTTAAGCCAGCTGTTAGAGTTGACGGATGAGAGCAAACTCCGGAGGGAAATAGATGGCTTCCTGAAGAAAACTGATATACGAAGGGGTATAAGATTTGATGATACATTACTTCCGAAGTTTCTACAAACAGCCATGACTCCCACGGCGAAGAAAAAATCTAAGGATACAAGCCTGATGAAAGTACCTAACCAAGCATCAACAGATTCTAAAATGGGACACGAATCTCTGGGTAATACCGAAAAGATGTCAGGCAAATCAGAAAGTCATTTCATACCAAACAATAACAATCCAATTACTGACAACATAATGGATTCTTTAAGGCCAGTAGAAAAGGCAAGAAATATGTGGAATAAAAGGACATTTGAGCCAACTATGGGTAACGAAAGACAGCAGCATGAGAAAAGACAAAAAACGCAGTCTCAGTCACTAGAATCTTCCAATAATTCAGAAATTTCGTCACTCCCAATGTCCCCACGGCCTCCTGTGCCCAGTGCTTTAGCACACTATACGTACTATGAGAACATAGAATACCCACCGGCAGATCCTACCAAGGTTGAACCTGCAGAGAGATTCAAGGATCCATTAATAAAGAACATTATGGGAAAAGAGGTACAGACATCGGATCATTATAATCAGAACAATCTTGACGTATCAGAGACAGTATTTTTGTTAATGAACGATTACATACCATCAAAAATACCCCAGGCTTTGCCCTTAGCAGAATTGAAGTACATGTCACAAACCCTGCCTCTTATTAATCTAATACCGAGAGCTCATAAAGCTTTGACCACTAATATTATAAACAATGCTCTAAACGAGGCTAGAATCACAGTTGTTGGCTCACGAATAGAGGAACTAAGAAGACTTGGATTATGGTCTTTAAGACAACCTAAAAGATTCATTGATCCATGGAAACAATATAGTACTCATCAAAACATACTTTTAGAAGAAGCTAAATGGATGCAAGCTGATTTTAAAGAAGGTTATAAATATAAAGTAGCCGTCTGTAACACCATAGCACAAGCAATAGAGGATTATTGGACCTATGGACAAATATGCTGTGTGAAGCATAAAAAACTGCAGATTGGCAAAGAAAATACATCACCAAACGATGGGCAAATACCTGAAAAGTTATGCAAACTGTCGGATATTTCAATACAAGACTCACAAGCTAACCTTTCTCATACGGATAACACTGAAGCTTCTTTACACCTTAATCATATTAGTTCAAACAAATGTGCTACTACTGGTGACTATAGTAGTGAAAATGGCAGCAATGAACAAATATTTAGGGACGAGCTTAATTTTGCAGGTGATGGACTATTCCAAGAGGGTACAAACGATCGAGTCGTTTCTTCGATTGATACGAAAGTTCTTCTAACAAAGCCATCCTCGTCGAGTATAACTGTCTGTTCACAACCTGAAGCAGCTGCATCATTAGTATCGATTGGAACTGAAAAATTAGAAAAAGATTCGGATCCTCCATTTAAGCTTTTAATCTCTGTTGATGAATTCAACGCTTTTGAGAAAACATTGGTTCAAGATTTACCTTTATATAGTGGTATTAATGAGGAAAGGCCAAAAAAGGATGATTCTTTAGCGTTCATTCCCATTTCTAAATCAGTCGTATCGTTGGATGATAATGGTTTTTATAAGTTACTTGAGCGCCAATTAATTGACGAAGAACCGTCAATATCGCAGTTGAGTAAAAGGCGTGGTATGTTCTATGGTAATAGAAGAAATCATTATCTAAGACCTCCGACAGTACCTTCTTTGCGCTATCTTCAGAATAGAACACCCACAATATGGTTATCCGAGGATGACCAGGAACTGGTCAAAAATATTAATACTTACGGCTACAACTGGGAGTTGATTAGTGCGCATATGACTCATCGCCTCACGTATTCTTATTTATCCAATATTGAACGTAGAACTCCATGGCAATGTTTTGAGCGGTTTGTACAACTAAATGAACGATTTAATTTTAGTGACCTTAAGGGTCCCAGAGCTCATAGCGCTCAACAGTGGCTAATCGAAGCGCATAAGTTTCAACAAAGACAGAACAGAAGGATATCTCCTCTAGGTGTAAACATGGAATCCATACAAAGAGGCCATAGAAGACTACGCTGGGCTAGCATGTTTGAGGCCATTAGGAAGTGTATGAAGAAAAGGGAAAATACACCGCGTCCTAATCCCACTCAACCAAGAAAACCATTGGACTGCAAAAACATGAAGGTCCCCACTCCAGCAGAAATGTCACTTTTAAAGGCCCAAAGAGATGAGGCACTAAGAAGGGATATTCAGTTGAGAAGGACAGTGAAAAACAGATTGCAACAGAGACAACAACAAAGTCAGCAGGCTCATTCATCCAGTGCCCAGAGCCCAGCCCCGTCGAATGGTAAGTCTTCGTCAAATGTAACTAGGAATGGGCAAGCGCCGACTCCAAGATCAAACCAGAAACAGTACACAGAGCAAGATATCATTGAAAGCTACTCGAGAAAGTTATTGGAGCAAAAGCCGGATATTACGCCTGAGACAGCTTTAAAAGCCGCAAAAAACTATTATAGAACCTTGAAAGAGCAACAGCATCAGCTTAAACAGCATCAGATACAACAGCAAAGACTACAGCTGCAAGAAGAGTCCAACCAAGTTCAACAATTGCAACAACTAAAAACAGGAACTCAAGCCCAACTGTCAAATGCATCTCCATCTCAAGCTTCTCTTTCCAATCTTTCGAACAATAATTCTGCTTCAAAAATAAAATCACCAACCCCACAGGAAATTTTGCAAAGATTTCAAAAATAATGATCCCACTTTACGACCTTATGATTTCGATCTTAGTTTATTTTTTCAGATTCTTGAATTTTTTTGATTTATATATTATACAGATAATCATTTACGTAATTAAGACACTTTACTTTTCTGGATTACTATCCTACCGTAACATTGCCTTCTTTGTGATTGAACACGTTATCTTTATCTTTCATTTTCTCCTCCAGTCTTGATCATATAGGTAAAGTAGTGGTTCCTGATTCTTCCTTTGATACCCCCTTGATGCTGTAATTAGCTTTCCATTTCAACTTAATAGCCTTTCCTGAAGTAAGGGGCATACCTTCGATTGAAACGATCTGTTGAATACCATTTTTGACGTTACTTTGAAGATAATTTCCTGATTGTGGCTGCAACAATAATGTTGTACTTTTAGGAGATGCTAACTGAAGTGTAACGTTAGTGATTGGATCGCACCCTAAGTTCGAGTAGAAGATAGTTAAACGTATTTTTGCCTGGGATTCACGAACTATTTTATAATCAATTCTTAAGTGATCTGATTCGTTAAGTGTTTGTTTTTGTAACTGAGCAGAATCTTCTTCGATGTTACCTGAGTTATTTATCAAATTGATAAGTGGATCAAATGAGTTGGAACATGATGAGTTGGCAGGCATACTTTCTATAGATGGTGAATCAAAATCTAATAAATCAATATCAGTCTTTGATCGACTGTCTCTAAATATATCAGTAACAAATGCACTGTTTTTTTGAGGCTTTGGTGAAGATGACAGGCTTGAACAATTGAGCTCTCCTAAGAGATCTTCGGAAGGTTGTAAAGGTTTGCCTGAAGATGGTGCAGGTGGAATATTTGCAGCTGGGTCGTCACCAAAATCTATCAAACTAAACTCTTTTGTGGATTCATTCATATTGATAGCACTTTGTCCTTCTCCCTTCAAACTTTTTATCAAGTTGTATTTTTCTAGCAACTGAACCACTGAGTCATTAAATTTCAGTAGGTTGCTTACGAGCGCATTGTCATCGTGTTCTTCTTCAATCAGCTTCTTGAATTTTGGTTGCGCTGACTTCAAGTCGCCATACAACTCTTGAATGGTTTCATTTTCTAAATCGGGTTCAGCAGTAGAATTCAACATTTCATCGAGCAAATCAGCTTTTCTTTTGAGTTTATTTAACTCATTGTTGATTGCCTCTTTGACAGCTAACTTAGCGTCATCTTTGAATCCCGCCATGACTTTCATTAATTTATTAGCTTCCTTCAAATCATCAGGTTTACCGCTTCTTAGGAGCTCCTCTAGTTTCGCAGCTTGAGCTCTTTCCTGTTCTTCCTGCAGTTCACTAGTCGTCCTCAATTGGTCATTTGGGCTCAACACCGCCAAATTTTCCTTCTCAACTTTTGGGAAAGTATAACCTTTGTATTTCAGCAATTTGTGCATGTCATTTATATATTGAAGATCATCTTTGTAACTGGCATGTTTGCAGATCGTTTGATACCATTCTTCAATGGCCTTAAGGATCATTTGCTGGACCTTGGAATATCTCAATGGTGGTTGCTCTGGGAACCTTTTCACCAGATCGTTTAAAAATTCCTTCCTGGATATTTGCAAATGTAAAGGATAGCCGCAATTTTTCACCAAGACGTCTAGTAGTGAAAGTGCGAAAACTGCCGCTTGTGTGTTTCCATTATTGACTAATTTTTCAATCGCTAATACAGCTTCTCTAGGGGTTGCCCCCTGCTTCGAGTTTATATAATCTGCAACATCTAAATTCAAGCCTAAATCCGGTTCAGGCAACGTGGATCTACATGCTCTTTGTATCTTCCTGAGTAATGAACTCTCAGTAGACCGTGGTTTTCTCAGTGGTTCTGAGGTAAGCTCAATTCCCTGTGGCATTTAACAGACGTGGTATATTTAACTTAAAAGTGACTTGAGTTCGAAGTAGCGATATGCTCCAAGCGATGTCTTCGTCAAAGAATCTCATAGTGACTTGAAGGGTTTTTAACCTGAAATGGCCATGAATAGTAAATAACCCCTTTAAAGATATAATTAATATTAGGGCAAAACTACTTAGGGCTTATAACCGATACCGAGTAGGTTTGTGGTTTTTAAAACAGGTTTATTTTAGGTTAATAGTATCTGAACGTGCGGGTTAGTCTTTCCTGAGCTTTCTACAAGCGGGTGGTCAATAATTAAAATAGTCGCTCCTGCTTACAAAAGCAGGCATTCATCTTCTCTAATTGATTGATAGGTGGTATCCATCTGTAGTATTTCAGTTGCATTTATACTTTACCGCAGAATAAAAAAGGTTGCACTTTCCTTCGTATGGGATTTGTATACTTTCTCACTTATTAACAGTCTATTTAACCAACTTAACTGGGGTTATTTAGAATGCAAGACAACTCAAGTCATTCCAGAGAGTCAGTTTCAACTCGTGATGATCCTCTTGGAATTGACAAGTTGACAATCGATTACGATTACCTACTTTATAAAATAAAAGACTATGTACAAAGTATACAGTTGGATACCACAGAGCTATGTAAAAAGCAAAATGAAGTGATGGTGAATGGCATTATCGAAAATACTATAGATAAGAATATTTCGAAGTTCAAGCAACTTCTTGAAAAATGCGATGCTTTAGAAAATCATTATGAGATGTTAAATCAATTGGCAATGATAACGGATACTTTCAAGGAGAGGATTGCAGAGGCCGTGAATGATTATAATGAATTGAAAAAGGACGCTAATAAACCTGAATAGTAATCTATAATACAAATACGCTAAATATATTAGTTGCATGTTTTATTTCTGTTGTGAATAAGAAATGAATGAACGTAATGAGCCAATACTGGGGAATATAGTACACCGTAATCTCAGATTAAGTTTCCATAAACAAGAAGAAGTTTTAGTTTCTTCCATTGGCATTTACTGCAGCTTGATTATGGACCAGCCCGTGTAGAAACCAGTGTATACATGAGGTGCATGAATGCAGTAAAGAAGACTACCAGGATATACGTCCACTATTGCTCTCAATTTTGTCTCTAAGTATTCGCAGTCTAGCATCATCAGATCTCCTGTAAAAAGCAACTCTCCTCATTCTCACACAAGCGAGCACTAAAAGAGCAACTGTTTTGAAATTTAGACGGCGCTCGAAATATGGGCCTCTTCTATTCGAACTGAATCTAAGGGGGTAATCATAGTCATGATACCTCGTATATATATGGCTATTATAGTAGTCGCGATCTAACTCGTCATCATCCGGAATTGAAATGTTTAAGCTATGCTCACCCTTCCTTGTGTCCAACCTTAAACGGCGAGTACTCAGTGCAAGCACCTTGTTTAAATAATCGTTGATCACTTTTAGGTCGTTATTATGTCTTACTTCTGTGTGATACTTCAATTTATAATAACTTATAATTTCGTTCAATTGCATTATTGAATTATCATCTTTACGTCTCTCGTTTAATATGAGACGTTCTTCAAGCCTTCTATTTTCCTCTTGTAAGGAAGTGATTTCACTAAGATAACTCTTTTTTATTCTGGTCATTTTGTCTTCCATGACACGGATATTATTGCCGTTCTCATTCAGTTCTTCTTTTTCTCTTCTCAAGCGTTCATTGGCGGTAATTACTTTTTGTAGTTCACGTTTATATTTTTCTTTAGACTCTTGTAAGTTCCATTTTTCTTTATTTAACTCATCAACTTTTCTGTTTAAAATGGACACTTCGTGTTCTTTGTCCAATGTGGAATCTTTTTCTGCCAATAATCTGTCGTTTTCTAGAGATAGATTGTTGTATTTTCTTTTCCAGTTTTCTATTTCAATTCTCTGAGAATCTTTAAGCGATCGTAATTCATCTTCGCTCTCTATCAATTTGTTTTCTAGATTGAGTATCTGTAGATTTAAGTCACGTTGAATATTACTTTCTTCAGATTTTGACTCATTAAAATCTTTCTTGTACTTATCTATTATGGTCTTTAATGAATTTATTTCATCTGCTTGAAGTTTCAGATGGTGTGTGAGTTCATTTATTTGCTCCTCCTTCTTTTTTATATCCTTTGATCTCTTTTCTGATACTTTGGCAGAATTTTCCGAAATTCTAATCTTTAATTCCTCTGCCTTTTCCTCAGATTCCTCTGCACTTTTCCTATATTCTTCAACTTCTTTCCTTAATGAATCTAACTGTGTCTGATAATTTTCTTTCGTACGGTAAGCAGCTGACGATTCTTCGTCTAGTTTGATTTTTAGCTGTGAGTTTTCTGTGACCAAGGTTGAGATTTTTTTATTCAGCTTGGTGTTTTCATCTTCCAAGTTTGATTCTGAAATTTTATACTTGAACTCCCTCTCTTTTAGTTCTTTTTCTGTTTTAGAGTACTTCTCTTGTGCAACTTTTAAATCATTCTCTAAAGTTTTGATAAGTTTCTCTTTAGATTCTAATTCACTACTAGCGAGAGATTTAGACTCGCTGTGCGTTTTTTTCATTACAAATAAGTCATTTTCTAACTTTTGAATCTTGGTTTGCAAGTCTGATACCTGTTCATCTCTTGAGGCAGTTTCCTGTCTTGCAATCTTAACATCTCTTTGTAACTGTTCATTGATAGTTTTTAGCTCTTCTTCCCTTGAGCCCAACTGTGAATCCTTTTGATTGAGTTTATTCTCTAGTTCAGTTATTAGAGTCATTAATGACCCCAGTTCACTTTCTTTTTCAGTCAATTGTGAGCTTTTCGCGTTTATTTTTTCTTCTAGTTGAGCTATTATTTTTCTTGACTCTCTCAATTCATTCTCTTTGGCAGAAGATTGTGAGCCATTTTCATTGAGCTTACTTTCAAGTTCATATAATCTATTTGTCAATCTTTCTGATTCACTTTTTTTTTCCTGTAACAGTGTATCCACCTCATCAGACTTGATTTTTAATTCATTTAGTTCATTTGTTCGTTTCTTCAATTCACTGTTCTTAGATTCCAATTGTTTATCTTTTTCTTCTGCACTGCTTTTTGACTCGTTTAACTGGTTCAGTAATCTTTTCAAATCATCTTCCTTCGATTTCACACGTGAATTTTGTACGTTCGCATTATTTTCTAATTCATGTACCTGATCGTTCATTGTTTTCAATTTTTTTTCTGATTCAGTCAATTTTCTTTCCATTCTTTCACGCTCTTCTATGCACCCAGAGTGATCTTCTACCTTTTTCGAATTCACAAGTTTGTTTTTGGTGTTTAGTTCGTTTTTCAGTTCTTGTAATTTGTTTCTTAAGTCATCTGTTTCTTCTTCAAGGATGTCATAATTATTAAGACTATCGTTTTTTTCTTTCCTCAATTCTTTAATTTCGTGCTTTAAACTTTTGATTTCATTGATGTAGAGCTCTTTATTGGAAAGATCAGATTGTGTGTATGCTATGTGTCTTTTCCCCAGTAACTTGCTCTCTAGAGCGCGCTCGAATCTCTCTTTCTTCAACTGGTGTTCTTTGACTTCTTGTTCTTTCAAAGGCTGTGACATTGGTACATCTTTCTTCAAATCATCAATCAAGTTTTTTTTGCGGCTTTTATCAACATTTCCTGACCTTGGACTGGGCGGAATGTTAGCTTTAATTTCTGGAAAGCTATCATCAAATTGTGAGGCCTCACTAAACAGCCTTGTAGAGTCAATGGTATCATCAATACTTGTCCTTTGCTTTTTCCTGGCAGGGCCTTCGTTTTCATCACCATCCTTAATGTTTGGAACCTTAGTTGGCGATACAATTTGCGTTTGCGTAGAGTTTCGTTTGGATTTAATAAATCCTACGGGTGTGAACTCCATATTCTTCAAGTTCCCATTTGGGAGGTGTGACACTTCGTCCATGAATATTACCTCAACCCCTTTAACTTATAAGGGCTGTATAGTTAACGGAGTTTTCGTGGAATATTTCTGCATACTATATATTGTTTTGCATTAGTTCTTTGTTTATTTTGTTTCCGTTCATAATGAAGAGTTTAAACTCACGACGCGTGATAAGGGTAATGCTCAGGTCATAACAAAGAGATATAGCTCTATCGGGCTTATTCACCAATTATAAAATATTTGTCTACAAATTGCTCACGCTAGCTATAAAGTATTCTAAAGAGCGTAATGCATTACCGGACTGGATACTTTCTTCTGCTTTGATGATACCTTCTTTCCAGTTCTGGTGGCCTTGGCTCAAACAGTACAATACGGCGGCGTTCATTAGGATGTAATCGTAAATAGCATTATTGTCGCCGAGATGGTACTTGCCAGACAAGACTTCGTCCCTTAGAATTCTTGCATTCTCTTTTGGACCGTATGAGGCACATTTTGACAATTCGTGTTCTTCTAATCCAAACATCGAAGGTTCTAATTGGAAAGTTTTCAATTCATGGTCAGGTGATGTCGGATCGATATGCCAAACAGTAGTTTTGCCTATCGGAGATACTTCATCTAATCCAACATGCCCCCAAACAATGAAAGTTTCACTTTCTGGATATACCAAGGCGGCTGCTTTGGCATATTCGGGTGCAAGCTCCTTTGAGTAAACACCAAGTATTCTTTTGTTTACATGGCTAACCGGATGTAAAAGCGGTCCCAAAACGTTGAAAATGGTCGGAATTCCAAGAAGTTTACGTACCTTTGAAACATGACCCATTCCATGATGAAAAAAGGGGGCAAGTAGAAACAGGAATGTGTTATCTGCCCATAATTTGGGCACTGTTGATGAATTTACCTTGGATATATCACATCCTAACGTTCCAATCAGGTCACCAGCCCCACTATTAGATGTAGAAGCCTTGCCTCCATGCTTACAAACCTTTAGGCCCTGAATGCCAGAAGCAACGATAGCAGCAGATGTGGAAACGTTGAAAGTATTCTGCCCATCACCACCAGTACCTACAATATCCAAGATTACTGGTTTTCCCTCCGAGTATAACTTTGTCTTTGTGGGTAAAGGTAGATCAACTAGGTCTGAATGTCTCAGCACAGCCTTTGCAGCTTCTGCAATGTATTCAGCCTTATGGTCAAGTTTAGTAACTTTCAGTGCCGTGAGAAAACTGGAAACCTTGGTATAGATTGAAAGACTGTCATTGTTACTTGTATCACAGTTTTTTAAAAGATTTAGTATGATTGACAGCGCATCGTACAAGTCTGTACTGGTCAATTGTGGTGGTGAAGCCAATAATTTCTTGGTAAATGATAGCAGAGTCGCTTCAGGCATAATAAAATGATAGTAAAAACTTTTTCGCTTTTTTGTTGTTTTTGAATTCAAAAAGTGATCAATTTTTAATATTTGGAGCTATGTTAGAATCTTCTTAGAAAAATGGACGCAGCGCGACTGTTACTACAGAACTGTTTTGATCTTGAGCTATGTTTAACAAGTTAATCTGTGTATTCTTTTTTTGACAAAATGCGACCAGAAAAATGCTGCCGAGAAAGCGCTGCAATAAAATCAGTAATTACCTAGTAGTCTGCTTATAGGTAACCACGCGTTATATATCATTATATAATTAATCTGATGCGTCATGTAATGCGTTCAAAAGCTTAAAGCGACCACACAGTGTAGATTATACATCAGCCTTTTGTAAACTAAGGTGAAAGAAAATATAGTTGATGGCTGACTTTTTATTTCGGAAAGTGAAAATAAGTAATAATTAGTCGAATGTGTATATACAATATTGGCGTGTATCTATTTTATAATGAAAAATGCTTTTATTCTAAAGAAGTTAAGTATCTTTCAGCATCCAAAGCGGCCATACAGCCAGATCCAGCTGAAGTAATAGCTTGTCTGTATTTAGAATCCTGGACATCACCAGCGGCGAAAAATCCTGGAACAGAGGTTAATGAGGAGCCTGGGACAGTCTTGATGTAACCAGCCTCATCAACGTCCACTTGGTCAGCAACAATCTTTGTTGCTGGAGAGTGACCAATAGCGTAAAATAAACCGTTGACTGGCAAGTCAGTTTCTTCATTTTTTTTAGTGTTCTTAATTCTTAAAGCATTTAATAACTTACCATCTCCCTTGGCTTCTAGAGCAACAGTGTTGTAAAGAATTTCAATCTTTTCGTTCTGTTCAGCACGTCTTTGCATGATGGTGGAGGCACGCAAATGATCTTTTCTGACAAGCATAAACACTTTTGAACCATATTTGGTCAAGAACTGAGCTTCTTCACAGGCAGAGTCACCGCCACCAATAACGGCCAATGGCTTGTTTCTGAAAATGGGAACGGCACCATCACATACGGCACAAGCAGAGATACCCTTTTGCCAGTAGGTTTCCTCGCCAGGTAAGTGCATTCTCTTAGCAGAAGCGCCTGTGGCCAAAATTATAGCGTCCGTCATCACAGGTTCTGCATCTTCGTTGAACTCAGTCCAAAACTTAAATGGCTTTGAAGACAAATCAACTTTGGAAACTGTCTCTGTGATGATTTCAGTGCCAAATTTCGTGGATTGTTCTCTCATTCTGTCCATCAATTCGCTACCTGTTAGGCCCTCTGGGAAACCTGGGAAATTTTCGATTTCTGTAGTGGTGGTCAGTTGACCCCCGGCAGCAATACCATTGGCCATCATACCTTCATATAAAGTTGGTTTGATTTCTGCTCTAGCCAAATAGATGGCGGCGGTGTGTGCAGCTGGGCCGGAACCAATAATAGTGACTTTGTTGTGAACCATGTTTAATAATATGAAGTAGTGTTGTTTACTTTTGTACTGCTTGTGATTTGCTGCGGTACCGTATTGTTCTAATAGGCAAGTATGACTAAATCTACAGAAGTGAATCTGAAGGTTTCAAAACCTCGAGCAACTTGGATCCACTCTTATACGCGTGGGCATTATTTCTTTTTCAAGATAATTGCCGGCGAATTTTTCTCCATGACTAAGGAGATGTTAACCCAGCCAGGTTCGCTCCAAACGGCTAGGTAGAATGAAAAATCATCAATCTTGGCTAGAATGAAATATGTGTTACTAAGGAAAGTTGTTGGGTGTTCAATGTTAACACCTGCTTGCAGTACACTAGTTTTTGGCAAACTATATATGCTCAGAACCTCTTTAGAGTTCAAATAGGAGACATAAAAAATACTTAAAATTGGGGCTAAACTATAGCTGAGTACTTTTCCACGGGAAGAAAAGTAGTATACTTTATAGGGAAAAAGGCCCGTAAGGGATGCTTTAAGAAGAGAATGCACAGTTTGAATGTGAATAGTATAACTATGCATATAAAACTAAGTTTGTGTCTCACCAGATAATAGGGATGTGTGTTCGGTCGCCCGGTGTTGCACGCTGTCTTCTTCAGGGTTGTATAGCTCTCTTTCCAGTTCCCGTAATTGCATATCAGTTGCGTAAAGGATGTAATACTGATAGAAGTATGCCAAATCGAATACGATTGTCCCAGCGCTTCCAAAGATAAAGGGCAGCTCTTTCATGATGAATTCCCTCTTATTCTGGCTGGTTAAGAAGTGACAACTTGTGAAAATACTCACATTATACGTGATATTGCAGAGTAATGTTGTAGCAAAAAGGAAGGGAGATAAGCCGTCAGTGGACTTTCTATTGTAGTTCTTGATTAATTGTGGGATACGTGCGCCCACGTAGAAAGAGGCACCAATCCACGACAAAATTGTGCCCAGTTCGCCGGCCTTACCAGAATTAGGGAAACCATCTCCAGGTGGCGCTACCTGCAATTGGACAGAGCCTACATTCAGCGGGTATGCGCTAGCCCTACTTATAGTATGAGCTAAGGCCAATGCTGCCGTAATGGCAGACCTCCTTCTATTACTTCTAGGGCTTTCGGCACTGCTACCATCTTGTATCATCTCTTCTTCTTCTCTTAAAAGTTCTCCATTCTCAACCAATTCAGGAAGGAGAGGTTTGGGCTCATGACCGATAGTTGCTAGTTTATTTTCATACAATACACCATAGTAATAGTATTGGCCACATACAAACGAATCGTTGAACAAAAAATAAACAGCGAGAAGTATTTGAAATAACAACTGTCCTGTTAGCTTTGCCCCTATCAACGAAGTAATGTCCCCACAGAGCCATGCCAACAAAAAATATGGCGACAGCCCATCAACAGATTTATCTCGATAAGTTTCAATGATTTGGGGGAACAGTGAAATAACAGAAGTGAAGAAAGACAACGACCCGCACAAGTTAGATACAGCAGGCCATATGCTGTTTGAACACGACATGAAAGGAGTTTTTATTTACACTCCACACTTTTTAGCACCGATATCAACGAACCTTATTGATTAGTATTAATAAATTATGAATTTAGGAAACAAAATAACAGACTACTTTCTTTGGTTCAGTTAGTAACAAATATTATTTTGAAGAACGCAAATGATGACTGTGTGTGTATTTAGGTATTTGTTTCTTTTTATCTTTTCTCAAGCGAAGTAACATGACTAAAAAAATACTTTAAGATAACACTAGTACTCATTATCACCATAAACTTGCTGGGCGGGATCTTTCTCGCGAACCATCTCATCTGTAGCAAAAAATTTGCAGCACGTAAGTATATGCCGTAGAAGTCAGTAAGAGAGAAAAAAAAAAAAGAGAAATTGATGAGGAGAAACTGAATAATGACATTAATTAATTTTCTTGTTTACTGAATACATAATATTAAACTGATTGATAATACTTGCTATCTGTGTGCATTCACAGCGTACATGAAGATAAGAGAAAAGAGTCTGGTTGTTAAACCCTTGAAATGTGTAATATGCACTAACGTAATTTCCGGTAATAATGTAACCACCATTTTGTGAAAATATTGTTGAGGTTTTCCTCTTCAATACTGTTCTCTGTATAGAGCGGAATACAAAATTTCTTATCACTCAAGTCTGATAAGTTTTTCAGGTTATCATATCCAAAATGGTAATTTATCAATACGTTAACAGTTAATGAAACTAAAATCTTGTAATTTATAATGACTTTCTTAGATCTATAGTATTCCCATGTTTTGTCTTTAAAGGTTTCAAGTTTTATGGGATGGCTTGCAAAATTTTGACCATTGTGGATGATAATTACATCCATCACCCACATAAAAAGTTTATGATCCATTCTTTGCAATATGTTCCACCATGTATTGCTATTCAAGCAACTTCCATTGAACTCGCTCTTGAACTCATCTTTTCGTAAGAGGTGGGCAGCAATTCCTCTAGGATTTAATATTCTGGAATCATATTTTTCTTTGCAAATTTCACTGAAGCATGTCATCTGTATTAAATTGACCATTTCCCAACTTTCCTTCAAAGTTCCAAACGATTGGTCAGTTAGAAAATGATAGAATAACATCTCATCACCAGTAACTAAACCTTGTTGGGATATAGATTTTAGTTGTAGTAATAGCATCAAGTCGGATATTATTTGCTTATTCGTTCCTTCTTTATAGAATATTTTCTCTTGTATGTCATGTTTAATTAGTTTTCTTATTTCAAATTCTTTATCTTTCGGAAAGTCCATTTTGTTCAGTAGCTGCATTATTTCCTCAAATGATTCTATAAAATATCCTGTTATTAGGCAACTTTCACTTTGCAAAAGTTGGCTATATATTTGAAGCCGTACTGTCGATGTCAAAGGTGTTTCCCATATCACTTTCTTTAATTCGTTTAGCGATGAATTGCGACTAATGCCTCGGTCTAGTAAATGTTGAAATTTGTTTCTATTCTGTTCGTTTCTTTTGAATTTCTCATCGCGTTCTTTGTTTCTGTGTAATTCCTCCATCGATGCTAAGTCAATATTCTTGTAAATTTGCTTCTCTTGTAGTTTTCTCTCTTTGGAATCCTTGGGCGGCAGCCAACTTGGACGGAAATGGCTTACGGCTTTAACTTTATCTTTCGAGACTAGCATTAGATCTTCCATCCCTTGGTTACTAGCTTCTTTGAATTCTAATGGTAAACACTGTACCGATCTAGAGCGACCAGAAAGAATATTTTTAGATATTTTTTCAGAGCTATGTATGTAGACCTGAGAAAGACTTTTCATGGTATCCTGAATATACTGTGAGTCAGAAACAGGAGATATTCCTGGAATGCATGTTGGTGGAAGCTCTTTGTAGTCTAGGCATGATCCTTCTAACTTGTTACTTGAATTTAATGTCTGTTTTTTTGTACAATGAACTTTATTGAGAATCCTATCTGCACCAAGTGGAGACGGTGTGTGTTGATTGTCCCTTTGTTGGTTTTCTTGGGCTAATATTTCTTCATTTCCCCGTGTCAAATCCAGACACTTCCCCTTTTCATTAATTTTAGATAGTGTCAAGAAAGAGCTGGTCGATAAAGAAGCCATTGGAATGTTCCAAATTAATGAATCATCAACATCGCCCTCTTGAAGTTCTAAGTTGGCATCTTGTTCTTCATAGAACTTTTCCCTCTTTTTTATGGCTTTACGCAAAGTCTGATCATTGTGCTCTTTTCGCAAGCGATAACGTTGAGAAGGAGTAAGCTGAGCTGTCTTGTATGGTAATATTGCAGAAGTGCTATTAGAATGCGCATATGGTGTTTTTGTGATCGGCATGAGTTTCGGTTCATGGAGAGCTGCAGTGCTTACACCATGCTCTTTAAGGGGTGAATCATTTTCGCTTATGAAAGAGAATTGTGATG
The DNA here is from genome assembly GCF_947241705.1 of Saccharomyces mikatae IFO 1815. Lineage (NCBI taxonomy): Eukaryota > Fungi > Ascomycota > Saccharomycetes > Saccharomycetales > Saccharomycetaceae > Saccharomyces > Saccharomyces mikatae. The sequence continues at coordinate 1,144,792 of NC_079259.1, read as the reverse complement.
CGGTTATACTATTAGTTGTATTATTCGATCCAGGCACCCCTACCACCCTGGAAAGTTTAGGGGTTGTTAGTGAGTTTTGACGAGATGGAATGCATGTAGTTATTGTGCTCATTGAGCAAATTGTCTTATCAGCGCTACCTGCTGTTCGTGTTTTCTGCAGTATTGATTCTGGTCGGCTTTTCTTCGAAGGTGTGATATTGCTGTTACTTTCAGCTTCCTTTACACTTTTGACGAAGGAATTGTCCTTCAACTTACTGCTTCTTATTTCGCCCTCCTCTGAACTAACATCTGATGTGCATAATGAATCAGATGTTGTGTTCGAATGCGATGAGGAGAATATTTCTGTGCTAGATGTACCTATTGAGTCATCTGATATTGGTCTAATGTACTTCGTTGTAGGCATGCATGTATTATGATAACCCAACACATTTTTCAAAGCATCTTGATTGCCTATATCAAAGCCTAGGTTAGCGCTAGGACGCCTTGTGCCGATACTCTTCCCATTTGAACTTACGATGCTACTAGCCGTACTACTACTCGATCGGGATTTCGATAATGGAAGGTTGCTGTCGCTTTTGTGTCCAAAATTTTCTGAAACCGCCAGACCTTTTTTCGAGGATGTTTTAATTTGACTTTGTTTCAGATGTGTTGAGTCCTCCTCTTTTAAAGGGTCTAGCTTCGAAGAGTTAGGAACTATGTTAATCAAGCGACGTACTGGCATACAAAAAAAAAAATGGTTATATCAGAAAGAGGACACGATCTAAAATGAAATGATGAAGCAAAAGTGGAAGTTTCACAGTAAGGTCAAAAACGCAATGCTTGTAACGAATGTATAAATGAAAGCACCAAAAAAACTTAATCTTGTTAAAACGGCTTTATATTCCAGAATAATGAAAGAGAGGGCTAAAAGTGTAGCGGATAGTATGATACAGCCAAATGATCGATATCTTTCATGAATATAATATAATAATCAACACACATATTCTAATTATAGCAGGATTGATGTTACATCTCTTGCTTTCTTTGATCAGATCTGAAAAAAAACATCGCGTATATAGTGATCTTTGTGGATTAAGAAAAAGGAATTACTTAAGATGCTATGCTGTGCGAGAGCTAATTGAAGCTATGATAATGATTTCTCTGAACTCTGCCAGGATTCCATTTTGATGTTCTTTTGGCATGGTAAAATGTATATGCCGGGTTCACTTAGGGTCTTTGGCTCATTTGGCCACTCTACCGCTATATAAACTTGTGGGCAGCACAAACACATACCAGGCACTATCTATTACCAGTTTTCGTTTCTTATCTACAAAGAACTGTGTATTGAGGGATGAACAGAATTGTTTAAAACCTGTGCACTTTGACAATTTTGAACGATTAATTCCATGCTCTAACAAAGGCGGATCTACAAAAATTGTTCAAAAGCGTTTATACGAGCTCCGACAATTAAGAACTGTATCAAGTGATACTTTTGGATTAACAGAATACGCATCTTTTTTCAAGGCTTTACGAGATGTTTTGAATCTTAAGGATTGCTCCAAATGCGAAAAGCAGAAGCTTTTATATGATGTGATATCACATCAACACAAGTCATACCCAGAGGTCGCAAGAAAAATTGGATTTTATATACCAGATGAGGTCCACGAGTGGTTTTGGAATCATGTTCCAAAGACGGAATCTTTCAATCATTATTTCTTTCTCTTGAAAAGTGATGTTCTTCTCTCCACTTCGAGATACTGTACGAAATTTACCAATAGATTGATGAAGGGTACTGAGATGGAGAGACAGTTGGCCACATTCCAAGTTTTTTTGCATGATGAGACAAATATAAAGCCTATAATGGAGAAGGTACTAAAATTACATACATTTGACAGCTTAGTCGTTTTGGTAAAGGGGCTCGCAAAGGTAAAAAATTTCAGATTTATTGAATCATATATTCAGGCCCTATTGCAAAAGTTGGAACAGCACAGTTATTCCGGCAAGGATAGGAAAAAGCAAAAAAGCCTGCGTTATGTCAAGTTCAACAATGCTTTACTCTATTATCTTCTGAAAAGTGGAAATGTTGTATTATTTATGAAGACCTTCCAAGAGGAATTGAAATTTATTATCAGTTCAGGATTAATTAATCACATTGATGGAAGGGAGCACATTTTAAACTTTCCTATACATCATTATCTAAACTTGCTGCGTGTCTCTAATAGGCAGGAAGAACTTTTTGATGTAATATCCTGCTTGCAGAGTAGTTCATTGATGAAGCATAAATTGTTTAAAGAATTTTTAATGGGTGAGCTGATTGCATCTTTCCAAGCCTTTCGGGACCCTAAATTGGTGTGTAAATACGTTCTTTCATCGTACAGCTCAAAACCGTCTGCTATTATTTTAAACGAACTGGGAATTTGGGGATGGCTTTACCATTCAAAGTCAACGACTTTAACAGCATCCGATTTAACCAAAGAGTTAAAAACCAGCAGTAGTGTTCTGCCAAAATCAATGCGAATAGGTTCAGCAGTAACTGTTCCGATTCTAACGGAGCTTTATAGAAGTCTATTGTCTTCTGCGTCTGTTTCACTTGGAAGAGGCCAATTGAAAGATTGTCTTCTTGATTTATATTACAAGTACAGAAGTTTTCTTTCCAAAGAAGCTAGTAAATATAGATACTGGAGAAATGATACCGGGATCCTGAACGTTTTCTTAAACTATATTAGATTTCAAGCACGTGAACCAAAACTAGCCTATGATATTCTTCTGAACTTTTATTCTCAACATTTCGCCAAAAATGTGATCCTAACGACCACGATATGCCCCTTTTCCATAGTCGCCTATAAAAATTATGCGTTAACGCAAGCTGAAATATCAGAATTGTTACAGATAATGCATAAAAACGGGGTGCCTTTAACGTTCAAGTTTTGTTCTGCAATGGTGATGCATTGTGTCAAAATAAGAGATGAAAAAGGAGCACGCTCCTGGTATGATAAAATACTATATGGAGGCTTTGAGATAAGGCATATGGCTTTGATCCAGATAATCAAAGACCGAGGCTGGCCATTTCCAAAAAAATTTGACCAAAGATTATTAACACAATTAGTTGATGATAACAACAGCATTGAGGAACCAGCTGATAGCACCTTGTTTACTGATGAAGCGATGTTTGAAGAAGGCAGTGAACCTAGTTTTAATGATGATGATGTTAATAGATGTACAAGTACCATAAAGGAAACCTTGAAGTGTCTCAGTTAATATCAACATGGGCACTAAAGATATTAAATATTCAATAATGATAACAATAAGTTCATAAGTAAAATTTGTAAATATGTCCGTAATTTCATGAACATGCATTCGGTTATAAACAATTCTAGAGTACAAAATCTGCAGGGCTTTGTCCTCACGATCCCTTTTATGATCTATAGTTTCTTGCAATTCCATCGCTTTTAGCACCTCATTACATGAGGCCTGTGTGGCATGGCCATCGTTATAACCTCGGAGTAAAAAAAATAAAACCTTGTTTTGACAAGTTCAAAATTTGCTCCAGGGGAGGTTCGAACTCTCGACCTTCAGATTATGAGACTGACGCTCTTCCTACTGAGCTACTGAAGCCGATTTTTGCAAAGACCGACGTGGTTGAAACGGTATAGCAAAAGTTAGCAGTGACGACTATGTTGTAAATGAAACATTAGCAACTACTCAAAATGGTAATTGCTACTTACACCTGAAACGAACTTAGACACGCGACTCAAAGCATTAATAATAATCAACATATATAAATAGTAGTATTCTGTTGGAATAAGTGATTACTATTATACATTTATTCGTATAAATTGGAATAAGTGATTGCAACTATACGTTCTTCGTATAAATTGCAGTAGGAAAATTCTAATAATAGAATTTACCGCAGTTATGAGATAAAGATCTAATAATTCGTCAGAACTTATTATATAAGAAGATAAGCCATGACTAAGATCTTATCATCTATGCTGTTGGAATGAAAATCAACTATCGTCTATCAACTAGTAGTCATACTACTAGTACATTATCATATACGGTGTTAGAAGATGACATAAGTTATAAGAAGCTGTCATCGAAGTTAGTGGAAGCTGAAATGCAAGGATTGATATTGTAATAGGATAATGACTGACAGCATATAAAATAACAATAAAAGCATATACAGAATTATGTAGAATTACGAGTTCCATTTATGGGATTCCTATATCCTCGAGGAGAACTTCTAGTATATTCTATATACCAAATAATATTGCCTTTATCAACAATGGAATCCCAACAATTATCTCAAAATTCACCCATTTCTTAGGTAATCCCAATGGTTCAGCCATAATTCGGAACATTGATGAAAAGATTTTGGTGATAACTCATCCTCTTATATACTAAGTTCTCGTCAATTAATATATCTTTATCTTACTACTGCAGTGGATTCTATTATTAGAAGTTGCCTAAAATTCCAATTTAATTGGTATCATCATAAGAATGTTTGTATTCATTTACCCATTATTATTAGTATCATGTTAAAGAATGTTCGTCACCAACTACTCCAATTTATACGGATAAATGTATAGTAGTAATCACTTATTCCAACAGAGATAATAATGAAAGATAAGGGACAATCTACAACACACACTGTGAAATTAATGTTATGTAGGTACAAGAGTAGGTTATCCTCTATTGACTAGTACTCGTGATATTAGTGCATTATCATTAAAGATATTAGTGCATTATCATTAAAGATATTGGAAAATAACACAGATTGTGAGAGATAGTCATCGAAATCCGTGGAAGCTGGGACACAAGGACTAAAATTTAATAGCATGATGAAGGCCAACGTATAAACATAGGGAATAGTCGTAGTGTTATGTGGAATTATTAATTCCTTTTTGTGGATCCCTATATGCTCGGGGAAAACTTCTAATGCATTCTATATACCTAAAAAATATTGCCTTTTCAACAACGTTATTCAGACAATTATCTTATAATACCAACATCTCGCATATGCCGTTCAATTAATTTTTTGCCATCATCACCGCCACTGGTGTGACTATGATAAACGACTTACCTCAAAAAAACTGATTATTATTGATCCTACTGCTTGTATCATGAACGTACCATCAAAAAGCAGTCAACCAAACGTTAATATACCCTATAGACCTCTGCTCTGCCACAGCTATGAGCCGACATGCCTTCTACGTATCATAACTTTCGGTCGTGCCAATCCTATGACGAATGTCATCACCCGGAACGAAGAAACACGAGATTTTGAACGCCGCGGCTCATCATCCTAGAACAAATGTGCATTTAACTGTGAGTTACGTTATTATAAGATAAAGTATATACAATTTGCGTTGAGCCAAATATTCTAGGAAATAGAGCACTTGGAGGAAGATCTTTCAAAATCTGGTGGCAGCTTGTTTGCTTCATTTGCCGTGTTTTTTTTTGCTATGTCATGCCTAAGTTTGTGGTGTCTGTGGCTCATATCAACGTTTCAGCTTGTATCCGCAACGGCTAGCACTGCTAAGACAACAACTACAGCAAATTCCAAAACTTCTTTTTCGAAAGAGGACCCGTTTCCTGTGCTAACAGTGGGTAAAGATGTTAACGGAAACTATTATGTGAATAGTACGTTCGGCACACCTGGTCAACTTCAGCGACTTGAAGTAGATATCGTTCAACCATACCTAAATGTAGCGTCTGGAACGAATGATAGCCGCAGTAAGTTCTCAGATGTATGTAATAGCCATCCTAGTTACTTCGCAAACGAATCTACATCATCAGTTCCTGTTTCTCCTGGGCAAATATATGAATTTTCTTTCGTTGACGGTAGAGCCGTTAACTGTACTTTGATAACAGACGACATGAACTTTACGGATATCTCATCAGAAAATTCTTCCGGTACCTTGGTAACAGAATTACTGAAGACTCGAGGTAATGTACAATTCAACTCAGGAAGTCTATCAATTTCTAACGTTTCATTTTTTAGTGTAGAATCCTCAAATTTTAAGACATCAGGTTTGTTAGGGTTGAGCGGTAAGATCACAAATCCTGGCTCTGCAGCTGACAGTTCCCATTATACAGAACAATCTTACTTCTTATCTTTATTGAAAGATGTAAACCTCATTGAAAGTCCGTCATATTCATTGTGGTTGGCTGGGGACACTTCCACATACCAGACGCATAGAGATCCAATATACAATTGTGGAAAGCTGCTTCTTGGGGGAGTTGATCCTTCACTGTTTACTGGTACGCTGGGAAAATTTGACCTAATTCCGTATGTCGATCCAGTGAGTAGTGCGGTGAGTACTGGATATCCAATCGTGCCATTAGGTCCGATTTATATTGTGTCGAATAGTGGACAAAGCTTGAACATGACTTCGAAGGACTTTTTAAGCCCAGCTTTACTAGATTCCACTTCTTCTGTTAGTTATCTGCCAACTAATACAATCATTCAGATCGCCGTTCAAATTGCGGCTACTTATGTGGAATCCCTAGACAGGTGGCTAGTCCAATGTTCTATGGCCAATATGGGTGTCTCCCTTGGTTTTACACTCCGAGAATTGGTAATTGAAATTCCGTTGCGTGATTTATTATCGTCTACTTACGACACATCCACCAACTCTTCGATGTTTTTCAGTTCGGGCCAAGAAGCTTGTTTTCTGACGCTATATGCTAATACCAATACGGGATTAAACATACTAGGAGAAGCGTTTATGAAAAACATATATATGGCAATGGACTTAGAGGATAACACTATAGCGATTGCGCAGGCAAAGAAGATTGAAGATGATGCAGTTAATGATGATGCAAATGAAACTAATGCATCCACTGTTATCAAGAAGATTAAATCCGGATATATCCCTTACGCAAGAATGATGAATAGTAGCAGTACAAGAAACTTGACGCTCTATCCATCCCATAGGTCGGGTTATATGCTCACTGTTCCTGGCCAATTAACAGCAGCATACTCAAACGGTGTGATTACAGGTGCAGGTCGGTCATTTTATGACACTTCAAGAACAACTACGAGTCCTAGAACATCTAGTAGTCAATTTGACAGTTTTTCTGTGTCAGCCTCAGAAGAGTTGTCAAATACGAGTAATAGAACTAGCAGTGCATCAGGAGCGGGCATCCGCTTGAGCAATCCATATACACTACATGATAGTCCAGCTGGGTTTGTAACCCGTGCAGCATCGTTGTTACTACTATCGACGTGTTTGATACTGATACTGTTTTAATTTGGGGCTTTTCTTTTCCCACTAAGTACATATAACTACATTACATAATGATCCGATGATCTATTCCTGGAATTTTACAAGAAGAAAAGATGATAGAAAACCTAACTGCAACATACTAAAGAATTATATCATGTCGTTCTTGATTATCAGCTTTGTGAAAACAAGTACTTATGATCAACCCTTAGCAGCTGTCTCAGAGAATCGTCGTACACGGGGGCGTAGATCGCGTTACTTTTTCTTTTTTTTTTCTTTTTTTCTCGCCTCGAGGCCGGTTCAGCAGATCATGGTGACTGGCGATAGGTTATTTACTGGGCATGAAGACAACCTTCCTTGGCAGGTAATTCTTGAAGAACTCTTAAGTTGTATTCTTATCGTGCTTAAAATCCATCGTATATTCAGCTTGGCTTGCCCTCTGCATTAGTTTTTTTGGAGGAATTCAAGTGTTTTGTGAACCTATCTCATTGAACACGTAATCTCATTCTATCATAAATTCCAACTATTTAATTACAGATACAGCAAAGATTGCATTAGACTATTGCTAACAGTTGCCTTTGTTAGATATTTGACACATACCCAATATTCAGCATGGAGAATAGAAGTAGTAGTGGATCTAGTAGACCATTTTCTGTCAATAACCCTTTCAGAAATGCCGCAATTGATTCGAGTATTAATCAATATAAAAATGATTCCCAATTCCAAGAATGGGCGAGAAACCAAATATGTACCAATTCATTTGACATGCCGCAATTAGACACTAGAACATCCTCACAATTATCATTTCCAAGTATTCCCGAGGGTGAACGGCAACGAAATGCTGATCAGCAAGGTGCTTATGCCGGTCTGGAGAGCTTTAGTACTGGTAGTTTATCACCATCTTCAAGGGCTATTTCCTCAAAGAATCCATTTCTCGACGATGTGAGTTCCACAAATGATATTGTAAGATCCCCTCCACCACCTTCCAAAAGTAAACATCATCCTACCGCTAAAGAAGAAAAAGAGCAATTAAGGCAAAGATATCTGGAGGAAAGTGACGCAAATGCAACAAGTAAGAAACAAGGAAACACTGATTTGCCACCTTCATATGAAGAGATCACTTCTACTGATGGGTCAAGGAAAGCTTATCCAAAGGAAAAAAGTTCTCGCTCTTCTTCTCATCGTGAACATAGTAACAGCGGCACACACGTTCCACGTAGATCTTCATCACATCATCACCGTGAAGCTTCCTCCTCTTCAACTCCTTCGAAGAAGGGAAAGAGAAAGAGTAAAGTTATTATACCTAAGAATGTCGATACTATTGATAAATTAGATGTAACTGGGTTGTTCGGCGGTTCATTTCATCATGACGGTCCTTTCGATGCAGTAACACCCCATAGAAATAAAAATAACAAAGCTGCACCTGTTTTAGCTTTTCCGGCAGATGGTCCAAATAGTACTATCGGCGGCGCTTCAACTAAAAAGTCTGCGTTGGATGAAGTTTTTGGAAGAGATGATATAGATGATTCTGATATATATCAATACAGTCCGCAGATTCTGAGGAGAGGCGGTGATACGCAAGATGCAATAAAAGCAAACATAGGTAACGTTCAACAAATGGACGCTAAAAATAAGACAGAATTGGTTCATGGGCCTATTACTGCAGGTTTAGGCTCCAGTACTTTTTTGGATGGAGCACCTGCTTCCTCAGCAGCTATTAGAAACGATATAAAATCACACTCATACCATAATCGTAATGGTGGCCTACAAAGAAACAAGTCCCTTTCTCAACGATTAGGCCTTGGAGGATCCAGTGATAGTAATGCCCCCATGACAGGTGTTAGAAGAAATTTGAGTTTGAGCAGAGACAGCTATGATGTTAGCCATAATAACGAAAGTGTTAGGAGGTCAAAAACTGTGAACTCCTCCAACAGAGCTCACCAATCCAATTATGCCGCAGGCTTCGACGACCATAACGGCGATAATCAGGACGAAGAAGACATTTATTTGGGCGTGCGCTACAATGAGTCCAACATGAAAAAGAAATCGACGGGTAGTAAATTACTTAACAGAGTTAAAAGTTTAAAAGTAGGAAGGAAAAGTCAGTAGATAAAACCTAAAAGAGGGAAAGGAGGTATCAAAACAAAAACTAGAGCCACATGTTGACGTTTTACACTTCCATATAAGGATCAGAAAACAGGAACAACTAAATTCGGAACAAGAAAAGAGGCAGGAACAAAATAACTTAGAGACCATGTTATATATACACATTACGAGTAGTTTGATTTTATATATTTACAGAGACTATCAACTTATATCAAAAAAAGGTGTGAGCTCTCATTGCCGGTTTTATTCACAAAGTGTTGAATGCTTGGATTTTAGTGCGTTGAGGTAGTCTTGATTCCACTATCCTCCATTCTATGGAATCCCATATTCTCTCTAAATATTCACGTTTCCCGAATACACCATAATCAGTTAACCACGTCTTAGGGGACGCATCAATGGCTAACAATGGAATGTATGAAACCTCTTTTCCCGAAAATCCTTTCTGTTGTGTTTCATAAATAAACTTGGTCCTAGTGTGCTTGGCAGCCACATCGGAACCATCAACTTTCCCTGCTTCCTTGGCTCGTTGTTTTTCTAAATTAGTGTATTGGTTATTGAGCTCATTCATTATTCCAGAAGTAGAAAAGTTGAAAGGAGTTCCAGCATTATAAGTATTCAGAATAAATAGTTTATCATATTCAATGTCACTATTTGCCATATCATTGTGGCTGGTGCGTTTATCGAGCTGCCGTCTTGCAACTAGCCACGTAAACCCGTCGCCTGCTAATGCAAGGTTCGAGTTTATTAGAAGCGTTTTAAATTCCACCAGAGAACCAAATGAGGAAATTAAAGCTTCTTGTAACAGTTTGTTGCCAGTGGTCAATGGTTCGTTGCTTGTTGTTTTATGGAAATCTGGGGTCTGAAGTAACGCTTCTGGGCCCAGCTTGGCGCATTCCTCTGGGGGAGTCCTGGCACATCCTTGAAGTGACGACATGCTAAATCTCAAGCTGTACAGTGACGATGCGTAGTTCATAACGTGTTTCTTAGAGGCAGATTTCGAATTTTCATGGATGAGTGTTTCTAAGGGTTTCTGTTGCGCCTCATTTGTACAATTGTTTAATTGGGCATCGAGATATTTTACTCGATCAAACCATGCCTTCTGTAATCCGTCAACAGAAAAGAGCCCTTTCAGTGGAGCACCTTCTTTCAAATGTTCCAATGCATGCCTGCTAGAGTACTTTCTTATAGCGCGAACACAAGTAAAGCGAAGCATGATGCAGGAAAACTTCGGAATTCAAGACTATTATCGATTCGATCAGCTATTACAACAAATCAGTGATCGATTCTTTAATCTAATCACAATTATGGCACTTTTCATTTCCTTCAACCATACTTTTTCTAACCTGCGCCTAATGATATCTATCGTTCTTGGAAGACCTAAGCAAAAATCCGGCATAATATTATCACTGTTCACGAGTTATTAGGGCCTGTTTATTACCGCTTTTTTTTCGCTGTTTTTTTGTTGTTGAGGAGGCAAACTTGCGATGAGTGGGAGAAAACAAAACCGAAATGACAGCTGGATGATTGAAACAAACTCGGACATATTCTAGACGGTTACTCCTTGCGATTCTCGACAACACGGCATTTCGTTTGTTATATATAGATAGACGTTGTTGACAAAAATCTTCTAAATTTTTGTTTGGTAAATTGAACTTCATAGAAGGTCGAGAAGATTCAATCACTTATTGCATCGAATCGAAAAAAAAAAAGAGAAATTAAGCTTTTCCATAGTATAATAGAATGTTGAAGTGGATAAAAGGTGGGATTTCTGCAGTCACCGGTATGGCTGAACCTGAATACGGGAAAGATTACATTCATAGTGTTGCTGATAGGGTAAAAAATAGGCAGCCTTACAGAGCAACCACTCGTGAAGATTTCTTTTGGCAAGCTCCTGACCACACAAACGTTGAAACAGTTACTTTTTATTTCAGTGACTTGAAAACTGGTATTTTTGGTTTTGCTCAGATTATTCACTCGAACATAATTGGTTTGCATACTGCATCTCAATTTACCTTCAGAATTTTTGATTCGAAGAACCCAGATGATTTGAATATCTGGACGTCTACCAAGTTGGAAAATTTTTACATCAAAGATGCAAATTTTTACGCTGATAATCTTTCTGTTGAATTGAGTGAAGACGGTGAAAGCTATCACATTCAATCCAGTGTTTGCGATTTATCTGTCATTGACTTACATATTAGAAGATTAACACCTGGAGCTAAGGTTGGCGATGATCCTGCCACTTATTATGGTAATAACATCGATGAACCTTGGGGTAGCATGAGACACGTTTTCTGGCCAAGAAATGCTTGTCACGGTACTATCAAAGTTAAGAAAGAAGTCATTTCAGAATCTGATGATCAAGAAAGCACAGCCGATGAGGATGATAATGATGATGAAGAAGAATCTAGTGATTCTGAAGAGGAGTCTGGCAGTGAGGAAGAAAGTGACAGTGAAGAGGAAAGTGACAGTGAGGACCTTGAGGTTGTCTATGAAGACCGTACTATTATCTTTAAGGAAGAAGATCCTGCAATTTCTACCTTTATAATGGCTTTTCAAGGCATGAAGCCTCATCACGCAGCTAAGGCATGGAACTTCATGTTTTTTCATTCAGAAAAGTACTCTGCGGTATTGATGGAATTTACCACACCAAAATCATACGCCAACACTAAAATTTCTGCTGGTATAATCACCGACGATAAGGAAATTTTAGCAGTGACAACTGACAACACTGTTGAACACTTAAATGCAGAGATTGATTCTGTAGGTTGGAAAGTTCCAAAAGACATCAAAGTCACCTTCAAAGGTATCAATACTAAAATCAAGGATGAACAATTAGAGTCGGGGGACAGCGCTAACCAAGATGAAAAAGCAGAGGATGAGAAGGAGGAGGAAGAGGAAGAGGAAGAGGAAGAAGAATATAAAAACGTTGCGGAAGAGTATAAGATTAACGCTGTTGTGGAAGGCCCATTGGATAACTTAGTCGAAAGAATTGATGTGATGGGCGAAATTCCAAGCTTCGTTAAGAATATTGTCTCTGGTGTTGCCGGTACTAAGCCATTCATTTACCAGTATGCTGACCCAAAGAACTCTACTTTACAAATAAATGGTGGTGAGAAAGTTCACGGTGTATCTTGGACAGAAGTAACCTTCATTTCTGAATCGGATGTAATAAGTGAAGAATCTTACAATGAAGCATGAGCAAAAATGGGAAACACTTGTACGTTCTTCCTTATTTTTGATTTAATTTGAAAATCTAATGTTGCAAAGTTTAATAATTATAATAATTAAGTTACTGTTATACCCTCTTTTGATTTCTGTGTCATATAATCAAAAATATAGTTTGAAGATGAAAGTGATGCAGAAGAATGACCATGGTAAACAAAATATGACCTTGAGTAAGCAGTTGTCCTTTAATTCATCTCTTATCATATGTATGTATACATATATATATACATATATATATATAATGTATTATAGCCTAAGCAAGTGGATGAGGTTTGTGGGCGGAAGCGAAGGCATAACCTTGACGACCTTTGTCAATCAAACAAAAACAGCGTCAAGAACCTCTCAATCCGAATACATACATGCACAATGCAGTGTTTGAAGAGGGTTCAATGTATATCGGGCTGGAGGTATCAACTCTACACCAGGTTTGATGAAACTTAGTACTAACAATTTGCTTGGTTAATAAAGCCTCTATGGTATATTCAAAGTGTTCTAAACGCCTCAAGTAAAAATTACCGCAATTCTTGCGGAGCTCATTAAAAAACGCCACATAAGGATGCTACTGCTTAAGTAAGCTAAGCACCTCAAGAGTACGATGTCTATTTTTGGAAGTAAGGGGTTATTGATTTTCTACGGCTGCTGACAATCGGAAGCGTTTATTTAAGAGCAATTTAGGAAAAGCGCATGAAAGAAAACCGATGTGCGGAGAACAAAGGTGAAAAAATGTTATAGCAAAATGCATATTTGAATTCGTAAATCCAATCGCAACGTGAAAAAGCCTTACATTACATATGTTATATATATATATATGGTTAAACATGACTGTATAAGCACCGTGAATAGTATCTTGATTTTCAATGTGGTTCGAAATTACCCTCGCCTAGCTTGTTACTTTCTTTGATTTAGTTTTATGTATGCTGATAGGTAATGCAGTCTGTCTTCTTGCTTTCTTTATAAGGTCATGGAAACGGACCCATGTAATTTTGCCATGAGCTTTCTTAACATTATATGTTTACGTTTTGTCTTGTTTTATGTTTTTGCAACAAATTAAGGAAAGAAGGAAAATGGAATTTGAAAGAGTCCGAAGCAAACATTAGTACGTCTCTTTGTCAAGAAAAGTTGAGAAAAGACATACAAAAAGGCTATAAAGTACTAAATATCTTAGCTAGGGTAACTGTCTATAGCGATGCTCATACGTCTTAGTCAACCAAGAAAGAGCACTTTTTTATTACTTTGAAAGATCGTTCGGAGAACATAGAAGTATATGAAGAACACTTTACTAATTGTTCTCCACCCTCCAAATCTAGAATTTGATGCTGTTTTAACTCTTCATTTTCCTCGTGCGGAGCGAGCCCGCTCTTGTGCGGGATGAAGGCAATATCCAAGCCAGCATTAGGAAACAATTGTAAGAACTGTGATGCTCAACTTTCATATCTAATCTGCATCCTTACTTTACTGCGATGCTGCCCAAATAACTGTGCGGCTAATTTGTGGTTTTTCGGCAAAATTTTATACCGATATATTGAATGGCGGTGTAATTTCGAAAAAGATCTAGTTTATCAGCGAAAATGTGCCTGAAAGTTCTACAGCTGAAATTTTTTTTTTGGTCACTGTTTCGAAGCTGGCGAAAATACTGCTAGACAAGAGCGTGTGTTAACAAAATGTGAAGTCTGATGATAATTAACAAGCAGAATTCGTATAAGAATCAAACAAGCAATATTAACGAAGAAAATATTTTTTTGGTTTTCATTGCAGGTAGGTTTCATTTTCTCGAGATGATCTGAAGGAGGGAACAAAATAAGAGGGAAAAATGGTTACAAGATGAGCTATTTGTGGAACATTCTAGCTCGTTTGCATCTTCTTTCATTTGGTTGGTCTTTAGTATAGATAGCTTATTAGCGGGATCCTATGATTATCCCCTAGTAGGATTGCTCACGGAGAAATTCCGGGAGCGTTTTTGTTCCGTGCGCGTTTTCTTAGCTATATTCTTCCAGTTTGGTCTGCTGCCCAGTCATCGTTCCTGTCACGTAGTTTTTCCGGTTTCGTCCGGCTCATATAATACCGCAATAAACACGGAATATCTCGTTCCGCGGACTCGGTAAAACTCTCGGTCGCGGATTATCACACAGAAAACATCGTAGAGAATTTTTCCAGATTTTCCGCTTTCCCCGATGTTAGTATTTCCGGAGGTCATTGTACTGACCGCCATGATAATCACTGTACAACGACCTTCTAGAGAAAGAAACAACTCAGTAACGATGGGGGATGTTGGGGGCCCACCCAAAAAATCTGGGGACCATATCCCCAGAGAATTTCTCCAGAACAGAAGAAAAGTCAAAGTTTTTTCCATTCCAGAGTTGCATATAAATACTGGTGCTGTTCTTCTCTTTTGATTGAATACTCCATATGTTTCGTTACTTCTTTTACAGAAGAAATAAAAACCATAAACAAAACTTATATCTGAGTTAAACAATCATGAATTCAACTCCAGATTTAATATCTCCACAAAAATCAAGTGAAAATTCAAATACTGAGCTGCCTTCAAACAGCTCCCAGGTAATGAACATGCCCGAAGAAAAAGGTGTTCAAGATGATTTCCAAGATGAGGCCAACCAAGTGTTTACCAACCCAAACACTGGTAAAGGTGCTTATGTCACCGTCTCCATCTGTTGTGTTATGGTCGCCTTCGGTGGTTTCGTTTTCGGTTGGGATACTGGTACCATTTCTGGTTTCGTTGCTCAAACTGATTTTGTCAGAAGATTCGGTATGAAGCACCATGACGGTACTTTCTATTTGTCTAAGGTTAGAACTGGTTTAATTGTCTCTATTTTCAACATTGGTTGTGCCATTGGTGGTATCATTCTATCCAAGCTGGGTGATATGTACGGTCGTAAGATGGGTTTGATTGTTGTTGTTGTTATTTACATCATCGGTATTATTATTCAAATTGCATCTATCAACAAATGGTACCAATATTTCATCGGTAGAATCATTTCCGGTCTAGGTGTTGGTGGTATTGCCGTTTTATCTCCTATGTTGATTTCTGAAGTCGCTCCTAAGGAAATGAGAGGTACCTTAGTCTCTTGTTACCAATTGATGATTACCTTAGGTATTTTCTTGGGTTACTGTACTAACTTCGGTACCAAGAATTATTCTAACTCTGTCCAATGGAGAGTTCCATTAGGTTTATGTTTCGCATGGGCTTTGTTTATGATTGGTGGTATGACTTTCGTTCCAGAATCTCCACGTTATTTGGTTGAAGCTGGTCAAATCGATCAAGCAAGAGCCTCTCTATCCAAGGTTAATAAGGTTGCTCCAGACCATCCATTCATCCAACAAGAATTAGAAGTCATTGAGGCTAGTGTTGAAGAAGCTAAAGCTGCTGGTTCAGCATCATGGGGTGAATTATTCACTGGTAAGCCTGCTATGTTTAAACGTACTATGATGGGTATCATGATTCAATCTCTACAACAATTGACTGGTGATAACTATTTCTTCTACTATGGTACCACTGTTTTCAACGCTGTTGGTATGAGTGATTCCTTTGAAACTTCTATCGTTTTCGGTATCGTGAATCTCTTCTCTACTTGTTGTTCCTTGTACACAGTCGATCGTTTCGGGCGTCGTAACTGTTTGCTATGGGGTGCTATTGGTATGGTCTGCTGTTATGTCGTCTACGCTTCTGTTGGTGTTACTAGATTGTGGCCAAACGGTCAAGGTAACGGTTCATCCAAGGGTGCTGGTAACTGTATGATTTGCTTCGCATGTTTCTACATTTTCTGTTTCGCTACCACATGGGCTCCAATTGCTTATGTTGTCATCTCTGAAACTTTCCCATTGAGAATTAAGTCTAAGGCTATGTCTATTGCCACTGCTGCTAACTGGATCTGGGGTTTCTTGATTGGTTTCTTCACTCCATTTATTACCGGTGCCATCAACTTCTACTACGGTTATGTTTTCATGGGCTGTATGGTTTTCGCCTATTTCTACGTTTTCTTCTTTGTTCCAGAAACCAAGGGTTTGACTTTGGAAGAAGTTAATGACATGTACGCTGAAGGTGTTCTACCATGGAAGTCCGCTTCATGGGTACCAACTTCCAGAAGAGGCGTTGATTACGATGCTGACGCATTGATGCATGATGACCAACCATTTTACAAGAAAATGTTCGGTAAGAAATAATTTCACACTGAACTTTAGTGCTGAATAAAGGTGTATTTTAAATTCGATGTGCTAGTTAATAATGATAAAGAATACACAAGATTTTATGACTTTATATATATATAATTCTCTGATACAGTTAATAAAAAACATTGGTACGTGATATCAAGTAAATTTTAGCATTTTTTGGTTTCCTGAAGTTTTTGTCGCCAGTTTGTGAATAGAATTTTTTTTCTGCTATTACCTACTTCGCAACATCGGCAAAAGCCGGATAGAATATAAAAACTTTCCGTCATCGTAAACGGTGGCAAAAATGGTAAGAATGTATGTCTATGTAAACTGTACTACCTAAAGAGATCCATACTAGAGTAAAAAGCAGCGAAGTAAACTTGTCCGTCACTAAAAAAGAGCGTGATCAATATCACACGAAACTCAAGCAGGAAACCTTAACGTCGAGCCTGGCTTTTTTCAAGCTTCGAAAGTTTCCAAAAGTTTTCCTTACAAAGGGGATGGAATTTTTGTCCTGGACATTTTTTCTTCTTCTTCATGTTTTCTTTTCTTGATAAAGCAACAAATACTTTCTTTCCATTTATGATATAGAAAATTCAATGTTTAGCCCCCTTCGCGTTTTAAAGTTCTTAAGTTTAGAATGGCTTCGCAACGGAATGAAACTTAGCTTAGTCACTAACACATTTCGACTGGTGTTCTTAGAAGAACTGTTCCATGCTTTTGAACAGGAAAACGGGACAACGGCCAAGCACTATTCCTTTTATGGAAAAAGGGGTAAGGAAGAAAATAAGCAGCACACATAGCAGCCACAGAAAGAAATTCCGAAACTAAGCCCAACAAGCACCCGTAGCTACAACTACGGGTTCACATGCTCATCCCTGTGCAGGGATTTGGGAACTCTCAAGGGATGATTGAAGTGCACTAGCCCGTGCTTTCCGAGGCACAAAGGAATAACTCTGCAGGACAAAGAAGTGAGAACGTGCACGAGTGTGACATGTGGTGTGATAAGCAGCTTGAGACAAAAAATGAAGTACGTTGTTCCTGTGTGCGACGCCAAGACAAATAGGCTTCATATGCTTACCCCCAAGGGGCTACGAAAGCGAGCTTCACCACTCGAACTATTTTTCCTTGCCAGAAGGGCGCCGTACCAAAAAAGCCTTTGCAGGCAACGAACATCCGTTTTATCCACGTCTACCCCACAAAAATGTGCAGGTACATGGTGGGGCCCCGGCATCGAGAACCGGTTTTTTCCTAAAAGTACTGGAAAAAAAGGAGAAACTAGTGGAACTTTGCAGAGAAAGAGCTGTAGGTGGTTTTAGGAATGTTCCTTGAATCAATCCCATTTTTTCGCTCACGGTACGTTGAGATTTGTGCAGATGCCCTCGTGCCTATTTTGAAAAAATCTAGCATAAGTTGCAGATTGGTGCTTAGATACTATTTCGCAAACAATAGGAAGCTCAATTGGGAGATCATGGAAACCTATAAAAGGCGGTCGAGAAAGGATCTTATACCTATTTGTAGTTCGCTTTCTCTGCTTGAATTTGGCTTGTTCGTAATAAAACACCAATAAGAACAAACAAGCTCAACTTGTCTTTTCTAAAAACAAAGAATAAAAAAAACAAAACAAAAGTTTACCTAATTTTAATTTAAGGATGTCACAAGACGCTGCAATTGCAGAGCAAACTCCTGTGGAACATCTCTCTCCCGTCGATTCGGCCTCTAATTCGGTGCTATCTACTCCAACCAACAAGGCTGATAATGATGAACTAAAAGCTTATGGAGAGAATGAGGAACACGAACCTGTTGTTGAGATCCCAAAAAGACCCGCCTCTGCTTACGTTACCGTTTCTATTATGTGTATCATGATTGCCTTCGGTGGTTTCGTTTTCGGTTGGGATACTGGTACCATTTCCGGTTTCGTCAACCAAACTGATTTCATCAGAAGATTCGGTATGAAGCACCATGACGGTACTTTCTATTTGTCTAAGGTTAGAACTGGTTTAATTGTCTCTATTTTCAACATTGGTTGTGCCATTGGTGGTATCATTCTATCCAAGCTGGGTGATATGTACGGTCGTAAGATGGGTTTGATTGTTGTTGTTGTTATTTACATCATCGGTATTATTATTCAAATTGCATCTATCAACAAATGGTACCAATATTTCATCGGTAGAATCATTTCCGGTCTAGGTGTTGGTGGTATTGCCGTTTTATCTCCTATGTTGATTTCTGAAGTTTCTCCAAAGCATTTGAGAGGTACTTTGGTCGCCTGTTACCAATTGATGATTACTGCTGGTATTTTCTTGGGTTACTGTACCAACTATGGTACCAAGACATACTCCAACTCTGTCCAATGGAGAGTTCCATTAGGTTTAGGTTTTGCCTGGGCTTTGTTTATGATTGGTGGTATGACCTTCGTTCCAGAATCTCCACGTTACTTGGCTGAAGTCGGTAAGATCGAGGAGGCCAAGCGTTCTATTGCTGTTTCTAATAAAGTTGCTATTGATGATCCATCTGTTCTTGCTGAAGTCGAAGCTGTCTTAGCTGGTGTTGAAGCCGAGAAACTGGCAGGTACTGCATCATGGGGTGAATTATTTAGTACCAAGACGAAGGTTCTCCAACGTCTGATTATGGGTGCTATGATTCAATCTCTACAACAATTGACTGGTGACAACTATTTCTTCTACTATGGTACTACTATTTTCAAGGCCGTTGGTTTGAGTGATTCTTTCGAAACATCTATTGTGTTGGGTATCGTTAATTTTGCTTCCACTTTTGTTGGTATTTACGTTGTTGATAAATATGGTCGTCGTACCTGTCTATTATGGGGTGCTGCTTCTATGACAGCTTGTATGGTTGTTTATGCATCTGTGGGTGTTACTAGATTATGGCCAAATGGTCAAAGCCAACCATCTTCTAAAGGTGCTGGTAACTGTATGATTTGCTTCGCATGTTTCTACATTTTCTGTTTTGCTACCACATGGGCTCCAATTCCTTATGTCGTTGTCTCTGAAACTTTCCCATTGAGAGTCAAATCTAAAGCTATGTCTATTGCCACTGCTGCTAACTGGTTGTGGGGTTTCTTGATTGGTTTCTTCACTCCATTTATTACCGGTGCCATCAACTTCTACTACGGTTATGTTTTCATGGGCTGTTTGGTCTTCATGTTCTTCTACGTTTTATTGGTTGTTCCAGAAACCAAGGGCTTAACTTTGGAAGAAGTGAACACCATGTGGGAAGAAGGTGTTCTACCATGGAAATCTGCTTCATGGGTTCCACCATCCAGAAGAGGTGCCAACTACGATGCTGAAGAAATGATTCACGATGACAAGCCTCTATACAAGAGAATTTTCGGCACCAAATGATTTTGCGATCATTTCTATTAATTTACGACTCTGTTTTAATATTTGTGCATTTGAAATGCACTCTAATTTTGATTTATATTTTTAATGAACCTTACGATGATTTATTTTATAGGGCAATATTCTATTGCCAATAGATTTATAGCATTATTATAATTTTATAATTTTTATTAATTTGTTTTCTTTTCCTAGTTTTGAGAAATCCCAAAAAAAGTTTAATGATGGGAAAGGCGCTGACATTTAAGAAAAATCAATTACAGCCGATGAACAGAAAAAAGGATACAATTCTTCTTGTCAATTGATTGAATAAACCTCAACGGTCCTCTACATTAATTACAGTTCAAAAATGAGAAGGCTGACTTGAAAAGAATTCTAATAATAAAAAAGATTCTATTGTTTATACTAATTCTTGGAACTTTGACGCTCAGATCAACTTCAAAATGATGTATTGGATAAACAAATGTCAAAATTTAACCAGAGTTTTCTGGTCACCTCGTGCAAACAGACTGGTTAATTTAATTAGCAAAGTAATTGATCAAACGCACCAAGCGTATTTCTTTTATATATTTTTTTTTTTTTTTTGGTTTCTAGTTACCCACAACAGTACTTTGACAATAGATGGCTAAATAATGCAGTCCGATTGACATACGCCTGCTTCTTTAGAAAAAAAAGAATACCGAATACATATAAAAAAAAATGCTTGATTTTCTTTCTAGCTCATGGGCTCACTCACTTTTGTATCGCTGCATTAAGTGTTCTAGGACAATAGTAACTTGAACAAGTAAAGGAACGGCGAGAATTCGGTGTTATTATTATTTTTCAGATTGTATGTTGGCTAATGAAATTTATTCAGATCCCAGTCTCGATAGTCAATAGTAAACTCCTTGACTGTCAAGAACCAAAAGAAACTGCCACTGGATGTTTCTGAAGGAGTGATTTGTCAGAACGACATCCTCAACGGTTTTGATTTTTACTAGACCATTTTTAACTGGCAGTAAGACTTGAACAATACCACGATAGATGTCTTATTCATTTACTGTCTTTTTTAGGAAACTGTAACTCCACATGAATAAGAAAAATAACTACATGAAACAGGCAAATAATTTCATAGAAACAAACTACTCTACAGGTTAGTTTGCCGGTTTTTTTTTTGCCGCTGAGCGAATAATTAACAACGGCTCTTAATTAACTACAAATATTTTATCGTTCTTTTGTTTTCTAGAGGCTCGAGAAGTTAGGACAGTACTAACCGGAAAAGAAAAGCAAACAACCGGTCATTGGTCTTGGTAACATATAAGCTGTAATAAGCTTAGTAACAGGAACATGAAAGTGTGGGATGGTAGTTGTTCCTGATGTTTCTTGCTGGAAAATACTACTTGAAGACTTAGAAATGACTGTAGCAGTTTGATTCTCCTTCTGCTGACTGAAAAAAGCGGAGAAAGAAGGTACTGTTTTCTTTTTATCCGTTTCTTTCCACGACTTGTAGCAGGGGGAAGTTGCCTTGTGGAGATTAAATCCGGGGCTCTCCAAGGCTACATTCATTTGTTTCCGTCTTCGGAATTTTTTTGCATACACTCTCAAGTTTCCCCGGGATCCATCTGCAACATGAACGGCCTCTACGTTAAATTTACAGTAGAGGAAAAAATGTCCTAGAAAGTATAATTTATTTATTTTAGATTGACAGGAACGCTAATGTTCATTCCTATCGTGCTTTTTTCACAACATGTCGACTGGTCGAATCACCTATTCATGGCTCTTAGCACTGGATGTTTTTTGCCGAAAACGAGTAAAAACAACAGAGTACCTATGAATTTTCCATCAAAAAGAAAAGATTTTTCTATTGTTGGTTTAAGGGAAATGTGAAATAACTTTGAATGTCATGTATTACTTAGCTCTAGTTTTGCTCAGGAAAAAGAGTCCCCTAAACGGGAGGTAAATTTACTATACTGCATCTTGAATATGGAATCACAACTATTCGACGAGCAGAATTTTTAAATAAACATGAAACTGCAATTGTATTGGGTATTATTCAAGTAAACTTCTTCTTGCTTACATCGAATGAGTTTGCTAGGTGCTGACTTCCAATTGAGCTCTGTCACCGCTATTATCACCTTAAAAATTGTCTCAATAACTATTTTTATCTAAGTATAGCTAAAAAACCGGTATGGAAAATATGCCGTACTGAAAAGTAAAATGCAGCCTCAGTAGAACATCGCAAGAGTGCTTTTTTAGCACTCTTAATGAGGCCTAGATTTTAACGGCCCCTTTTTGGGGAACTTGTGTGGACAAATTTTGAAGGAAATAAGGCAGCAAAAATTTTTCCGTCACAAAAAGAGTCTCATCCGGCATCTTTCTTTAACAAAGCCGCAGACAGAGCCGTTTCTCCGCTACATTTTTCCAGGATTATTCCATACGGCTCCGTCAGAGGCTGCTACGGTAAAACTTGGCGTGTTGTCTTTTTTACCCCGTGAAAGTGAATAGTATGCACGTATCTCTGCGGGGTAGGAAATCTTACTTTTTCAAAGGAACAACTAGTGGAAGAATGGGCTCACTTCTAAGAAATCCACGTGGAGGCAGTAACTCTCTCTGAAAAATTTTTCCAAACAGGCAACGCAAAAAATTTCCTCCAGGGGATGACTTTTGTTTAAACCACATCTTCTCATAGGAACATCTTCGAGCTCCTGCGATTGATTCTGTGATCCGTGTTTTATAATTGCTTGTGTTGAATAATTAGTCAAACGCAGAAAGGAAAAATTAATTGGCAAAAAAGTCTTTGCAAGAAAAGATCCCACCATCGCTCGAGACTCCCCCTACTGCTTGTTGGTAACTGAAAGAATGAGAAGGGGGAAGTACAAGATATACTTCATTAAAAAAAATGTATAAATAGAGACGAAAAGTGCTGCTAGTTCACAATGTTCTAACTCATTCGTTCTGTTATACTATCCCAAATATAAGAGGCCATTAAGAACAAACAAGCTCAACTTGTCTATTCCAAGAACAAAGAACAAAAAAAAAACAAAAAGTTTTTAAAATTTAATTAAGAAATGTCACAAGACGCTGCAATTGCAGAGCAAACTCCGGCAGAGCATCTCTCTGCTGTTGATTCAGCCTCCCATTCGGTACTATCTACTCCATCAAACAAAGCCGAAAGAGACGAACTGAAGGAATACGGTGAAGATGAAAACCAAGAGCCGGTTGTTGAGATCCCAAAAAGACCCGCCTCTGCTTACGTTACCGTTTCTATTATGTGTATCATGATTGCCTTCGGTGGTTTCGTTTTCGGTTGGGATACTGGTACCATTTCTGGTTTCGTCAATCAAAGCGATTTCATCAGAAGGTTCGGTATGCAACATAAGGATGGAACCTATTATTTGTCTAAGGTTAGAACTGGTTTAATTGTCGCTATTTTCAACATTGGTTGTGCCATCGGTGGTATCATTTTGGCAAAGTTAGGTGATATGTACGGTCGTAAGATGGGTTTGATTGTTGTTGTTGTTATTTACATTATCGGTATTATTATTCAAATTGCATCTATCAACAAATGGTACCAATATTTCATCGGTAGAATCATTTCCGGTCTAGGTGTTGGTGGTATTGCCGTTTTATCTCCTATGTTGATTTCTGAAGTTTCTCCAAAGCATTTGAGAGGTACTTTGGTCGCCTGTTACCAATTGATGATTACTGCTGGTATTTTCTTGGGTTACTGTACCAACTATGGTACCAAGACATACTCCAACTCTGTCCAATGGAGAGTTCCATTAGGTTTAGGTTTTGCCTGGGCTTTGTTTATGATTGGTGGTATGACCTTCGTTCCAGAATCTCCACGTTACTTGGCTGAAGTCGGTAAGATCGAGGAGGCCAAGCGTTCTATTGCTGTTTCTAATAAAGTTGCTATTGATGATCCATCTGTTCTTGCTGAAGTCGAAGCTGTCTTAGCTGGTATTGAAGCCGAGAAATTGGCAGGTAATGCTTCCTGGGGTGAATTATTCGCTACTAAGAACAAGATTTTCCAACGTTTGATTATGGGTGCTATGATTCAATCTCTACAACAATTGACTGGTGACAACTATTTCTTCTACTATGGTACTACTATTTTCAAGGCCGTTGGTTTGAGTGATTCTTTCGAAACATCTATTGTGTTGGGTATCGTTAATTTTGCTTCCACTTTTGTTGGTATTTACGTTGTTGATAAATATGGTCGTCGTACCTGTCTATTATGGGGTGCTGCTTCTATGACAGCTTGTATGGTTGTTTATGCATCTGTGGGTGTTACTAGATTATGGCCAAATGGTCAAAGCCAACCATCTTCTAAAGGTGCTGGTAACTGTATGATTTGCTTCGCATGTTTCTACATTTTCTGTTTTGCTACCACATGGGCTCCAATTCCTTTTGTCGTCAACTCTGAAACTTTCCCATTGAGAGTTAAGTCCAAGTGTATGTCTATTGCTCAAGCTTGTAACTGGATCTGGGGTTTCTTGATTGGTTTCTTCACTCCATTTATTACCGGTGCCATCAACTTCTACTACGGTTATGTTTTCATGGGCTGTTTGGTCTTCATGTATTTCTACGTTTTATTGGTTGTTCCAGAAACCAAGGGCTTAACTTTGGAAGAAGTGAACACCATGTGGGAAGAAGGTGTTCTACCATGGAAATCTGCTTCATGGGTTCCACCATCCAGAAGAGGTGCCAACTACGATGCTGAAGAAATGACTCACGATGACAAGCCTCTATACAAGAGAATGTTCAGCACCAAATGATTTTGCGATCATCCTTATTAATTTACGACTCTGTTCTAATACTTGTGCATTTAAAGTGCACTCTAATTCTGATATATAATTTTAATGATATCTTAAAAAGTAACTACTTCTTTTAATATATATATATATATATATATATAAAGCTAATACAGTTTAATTCTCAAGCTTTTGACTATTTGTTATTGAAGGAAGGGCAAGAAAAACCCAATGGAGAAACGCAACGTAGAGAAAAGACAGTTGTTTACTTAATCACAGTTCGACTTATTTATTTATATCTCTCAGTTTGTGAAAAGTGTATAACAAATTAGTCTGATCAAGGTATATGTGTCAGAAAAACGTTTTTTGAAGTGTGAAGAATTTCATTGAGGGGGTCCTAAGTTTCAAGAGTTGTCTCATGAGTCTGCCTGCTATCTCTTTCTGCCGTATACTTCTCTTCTTGAGATGAAAAAAATAACTTTTGATGACGCGAAGCGAAAAAAATTTTTAGTTGCACTTTCTATTTATCTGTTAGAATTAATATCATTTATGATTAAGAAATGAATTTTTGAACGATGTAAATTTTGTTTACTCAGAGAGACTCAATAACTACTTTTTTCTGCAAAATGGCTAGCACAGAAAACATGATTTCTCAACTAAAAAAACTATCAATCGCGGAACCTGCTGTTGCCAAGGACTCCCATCCTGATGTAAATATTGTGGATTTGATGAGAAACTACATTTCTCAAGAACTAAGCAAGATATCTGGCGTCGATACCTCCCTTATTTTTCCAGCTTTGGAATGGACAAACACTATGGATAGAGGTGATCTGCTAATTCCTGTTCCAAGATTGAGAATCAAAGGTGCTAACCCAAAGGATTTAGCTGTTGAGTGGGCTGAAAAATTTCCATGTGGTGACTTCTTAGAAAAAGTTGAAGCTAATGGTCCATTCATCCAGTTTTTCTTCAACCCCCAGTTTTTAGCAAAGCTTGTTATCCCGGATATCTTAATCAGAAAGGAGGAATATGGATCTTGCAAGTTGGTTGAGAACAAAAAAGTTATAATTGAATTTTCGTCTCCAAATATTGCGAAGCCATTCCATGCTGGCCATTTAAGATCCACTATTATTGGTGGGTTTTTGGCCAACCTTTATGAAAAATTAGGCTGGGAAGTTATGAGGATGAACTACTTGGGCGACTGGGGCAAACAATTTGGTCTTTTAGCTGTTGGCTTCGAAAGGTACGGTAATGAAGAGGCTTTAGTGAAAGATCCAATTCACCATCTATATGACGTTTATGTTCGTATCAACAAGGACATCGAGGAAGAAGGTGATAGTGTTCCATTAGAAGAATCAACGAATGGAAAGGCCCGTGAATATTTCAAAAGAATGGAGGATGGCGATGAGGACGCTTTAAAAATTTGGAAGAGGTTCCGTGAATTTTCTATCGAAAAATACATCGACACATATGCACGTTTGAACATCAAATACGACGTCTACTCTGGTGAATCCCAAGTTTCCAAAGAATCCATGCTAAAGGCCATCGAAATTTTTAAGGAAAAAGGTTTGACACATGAGGATAAAGGTGCCGTATTAATTGACTTAACAAAATTTAACAAGAAATTGGGCAAGGCTATTGTCCAAAAATCGGATGGTACTACATTATATTTGACCAGAGATGTTGGTGCTGCCATGGATCGTTATGAGAAGTATCATTTCGATAAAATGATTTATGTCATTGCTTCTCAACAAGATTTGCACGCTGCTCAATTCTTCGAAATTTTGAAACAAATGGGTTTTGAATGGGCCAAAGATCTACAACATGTTAATTTTGGTATGGTTCAAGGAATGTCAACTAGAAAGGGTACTGTTGTGTTCTTGGATAACATTTTAGAGGAAACCAAGGAAAAAATGCACGAAGTTATGAAAAAAAACGAAAACAAATACGCTCAAATTGAAAATCCAGAAGAAGTTGCTGATTTAGTTGGTATCTCTGCCGTCATGATCCAAGATATGCAAGGTAAACGTATCAACAACTACGAATTTAAATGGGAGAGAATGCTTTCATTTGAAGGTGATACTGGCCCATACCTTCAATATGCTCACTCAAGACTAAGATCTGTTGAAAGAAATGCTTCCGGTATTACCCAAGACAAATGGATAAATGCAGATTTTTCATTATTAAAAGAACCAGCAGCTATATTATTGATTAGATTGCTTGGCCAATACCCTGACGTTTTGAGAAATGCCATCAAAACTCATGAACCAACAACCGTAGTCACGTATTTATTCAAATTGACTCACCAAGTTTCTTCTTGTTATGATGTATTATGGGTTGCTGGTCAAACTGAAGAATTGGCTACTGCTCGTTTGGCCCTATATGGTGCTGCAAGACAAGTCTTATATAACGGTATGCGTTTGTTGGGTTTAACTCCTGTTGAAAGAATGTAACATCGTTCACCTAACTGATCTTCAGTTTACTCTATTTCTGTAACCGTATGTAAGTTGTATAAAGAAGGATTAATCTAACCCTTTTCATCTTTTTGTTAAGGGCAATGCACCCATTAAGTTAAGGATTATAGAAGCATGTTTGACAGACTGTATGCGTAAAGTGGCCGAAATCTCTTATTGAATTATTTATGGAAATTAAAAAAAATAGAACTAAAGAAATTAGCATTAAGTATTAAACATTACTATAGCGTTTGCTCAATCGTTAAAACACATAAAAATGAGAGCGTAATTTCTGAGAAGTCTTCTGAGATAAGTGTGGATTCTGATGTAATTGTTGGGATTCCATTTTTTAATAAGGCAATAATATTAGGTATGTAGATATACTAGAAGTTTTCCTCGAGGATATAGGAATCCAATAACTGGAACTCGTAATTCTACATAATTCTGTATATGCTTTTATTGTCATTTTATATATTGTCAGTCATTATCCTATTACATTATCAATCCTTGCATTTCAGCTTCCACTTATTTCGATGACCGCTTCTCATAACTTATGTCATCTTCTAACACCGTATATGATAATGTACTAGTAGTATGACTACTAGTTGATAGACGGTAGTTGATTTTCTTTCCAACAACAACAACAATTCTATATACCAAATAATATTGCCTTTATCAACAATGGAATCCCAACAGTTATCTCAAAATTAACCATTCTCTCACTGAAGGGAACTGAAAATAAAGATCAAGCATAAATATATACATATGGCCGAGTTTGCATGAAGTATATAATGTATAGAATAACAGATACTTCCTGTTGTATTACGGGCTCGAGTAATACCGGGATGTCTTGACAATCCTAATATACTATCTTAGTGAGATAATAGTGGAGTTTGATGTAATTGTTGGGATTCCATTTTTTATAAGGCAATAATATTAAGTATGTAGATATACTAGAAGTTCTCCTCAGGGATTTAGGAATCCATAAAAGGGAATCTGCAATTCTACACAATTCTATAAACATTATTATCATCGTTTTATATGTTCTTATTCATTGATCCTATTACATTATCAATCCTTGCGTTTCAGCTTCCACTAGTTTAGATGACTATATCTCATCATTTGCGTCATCTTCTAACACCGTATATGATAATATACTAGTAATATGACTACTAGTTAGTAGATGATAGTTGATTTATATTACAACACTTAGGGAAGTAACTTATTGTCAAAACGACTTATCAACTTAATTCACGGGATGTTACTTATCCTATATATTATATAAGATATGGTTTATACTAAATAGTGGAAGCGCGGAATCTCGAATCTAACTAATTGTTCAGGTATTTATACATTTGATTAGTTCAGCTCGGAAAAGCAGAGTTTTACCTTATGTTGTTCAATCTGTTCGTTTCGTTATAAGATTGTTTCATATGTGTTTTATGAACGTTTAGAATGATGTATTGTCATACTGACGTATCTCATCTTAAGATACAAAACTTCCCGTAGTGTTCTCGTCCCAGTGGCCGAGTGGTTAAGGCGATGCCCTGCTATTTCCTCCGAAAAGCAATTAGGCATTGGGTTTTACCTGCGCAGGTTCGAATCCTGTCTGTGACGTTATTTTTACTATCAGACATTCAGTATTTTTTGTTCATATTCGACCAACATATAATGTCAGAATATACATTATTACCATCAAACTTCTTATTGGCCTAACAATTGTTTCAAAAATCATGTAAATTCCAATCACCACTAGAAGATGTAACAAGATGTTTTACATATTTTCTAAATCATCACGATTGACGGTTAAAATTTTTCAGTATTAAACTATTCTTGAACAATGCCTATTTAATAAGCATCTCTTCTCATTATCATAAAATAACTTTGATTCCAAAGATAATAGATACTGCGACTATAGTTAAGTATGGGTAAAGCTAAGAAAACAAGAAAGTTTGGTTTGGTAAAAAGAACTTTGAACACCAAGAAAGACCAAAGATTGAAGAAAAATCAAGAAAACATTAAAGATAAAGAAGACCCTGAGTTAACCAGAAACATACCACAAGTATCAAGTGCACTTTTCTTTCAGTACAATGAAGCCATAAAGCCACCTTATCAAGTGCTAATAGATACCAATTTCATAAATTTTTCCATCCAGAAGAAAGTAGATATTGTTAGAGGCATGATGGATTGCCTACTCGCAAAATGTAACCCATTAATTACTGATTGTGTGATGGCAGAGTTGGAAAAATTGGGTCCCAAGTACCGTATCGCCTTAAAGTTGGCTCGTGATCCAAGAATAAAGAGACTTAGCTGCTCGCACAAGGGTACATATGCGGATGATTGTTTGGTGCATAGAGTTTTACAACATAAATGTTATATTGTAGCTACAAATGATGCTGGTTTAAAGCAGAGAATTAGAAAAATCCCTGGTATACCTTTAATGAGTGTGGGGGGTCATGCATACGTCATTGAAAAACTGCCAGATGTGTTTTAAACTATTGTGTATTTGCTACTCAAGTAGATAGTGCAATGATCTTGGTTTATATGTATAGTAATTTTATAATAACAACTTATTGGACTCACAAAGAGGTGAAATGGTTTTCTAAATGATCTGTGAACTTTAATGATATTTTTATTTCTTTCAGGACCAGTTAGTTTGTAGCCACTCTGCAACACAAAACACAATAGAAGAAAATAAGCACCAGGGGCATCTCTAATAGAAGCTGTAAACGATACCATCCAGCGCTTCCTCACAATATCAATACCAGCTTTCTATTCCTCTTTCATACTTTCCATGTGATATAGAATATTTCATCAAGGAAGTTTTCTATTTCGCGCAGGTAAAGGGACAAAAGTTGATTGCAATTTTGTATAAGCAGAGTAATTCTTCTACTGAGAAAACACCAATATATAAGCTAAATAAGTTACACGTATAACATTAACCGCTATACGAATAAATTGGTAGGTTGAAAAAAGAAGAAAAGGTAAAACAATGACCGGGATTTTGTCGAAGACACTTTCGGAAGTGCATCCTTCTCTCCGAACGAATGGTATGGGTATTGGGAACACCCACAGGAGGATATCGTTGGGTTTTCTTCCTCCCAACAAGAAGAATCCTCTGGTGCGAAAATTTCGTGCAAGAAAGAGTAACAATGATCAGCGAAGCTTTAGATCTTTAACAAACGATTTCGGAAGTAATGTCCATGAGCCAAGTCCGTACCTGGGTAATATTGAAGAAGAACCTGACCTATACTATCATGACGAAGAAGATGGCGAACTAAGCAGAACTATTTCTCTACCCTCAAGGGTCTCAGAAACTCCCGATCTTTCACTACAAGATGTTGATTGGATTCTACATGAACATGAAAGACGATACTCATCAGTATACAACTCTGATAATGAGGATGCAAGTGGCAGAAATACACCAGATGGAGTACAGGAACATTCTGGAAGAGAACTGGAATATGATGAATTCATGAATAGACTCCAAGCTCAGAAACAAAAATTGATACAAAGCACGGCAATGGACGCTAAAAATGCTTCGCACCGTAGACGGCCATCATTCGTATCTGTAACTAGTCGGGGCTCTATCCCCACAATTTATCAAGAACTCAATGAGAACGATTCAGAGGCGCTTGCCGAATTGGCTCATAGCCATGTGACTTTCAAATCAGAGGCAAAAGTTTTAGCATCTTACTCCTTCCCTTTAATTTTCACGTTTTTACTAGAACAGATTTTTCCTATGGTATGTTCACTAACTGTAGGCCATTTAGGTAAAAATGAGCTAGCAGCTGTGTCATTAGCGTCTATGACTTCTAATATAACACTAGCAATATTTGAAGGCATTGCCACTAGTCTGGATACTCTGTGCCCTCAAGCATATGGCTCTGGAAGGTTTTATAGTGTCGGAGTTCACCTTCAACGTTGCATTGCGTTTTCATTAGTCATATATATACCTTTTGCATTTATGTGGTGGTATTCTGAACCTCTTCTTTCTTATATCATTCCTGAGAAAGAATTAATCAACTTAACGTCTCGATTTTTAAAAGTACTGATACTGGGAGCGCCAGCGTACATTTTTTTTGAGAATTTAAAACGATTCTTACAAGCTCAAGGTATATTCGATGCAGGCATCTATGTCCTAACGATATGCGCTCCTTTGAACGTATTAGTCAGTTATACTCTTGTTTGGAATAAGTACATTGGTGTTGGGTTCATTGGGGCCGCAATTGCTGTGGTATTAAATTTCTGGCTGATGTTTTTTTTACTATTACTTTATGTGCTGCATATTGAAGGAAGAAAATGCTGGGGTGGATTTTCAAAAAAGGCTTTCACCCATTGGAAGGATTTGGGTCATTTGGCCTTCTCAGGTATTATAATGTTAGAAGCTGAAGAACTATCATATGAACTGCTGACGTTATTTAGTGCATATTATGGTGTAAGTTATTTAGCTGCTCAATCTGCAGTATCTACCATGGCAGCATTACTTTACATGGTACCCTTTGCAATCGGAATATCCACATCTACAAGAATAGCCAACTTCATTGGCGCAAAGAGGACTGATTATGCGCACATCTCTTCTCAAGTTGGTCTGTCGTTCTCATTTGTTGCAGGGTTCACTAATTGCTGCATATTGGTATTTGGGCGTAATTTAATTGCCAACATATACTCGAAAGATCCTGAAGTCATCAAATTAGTTGCCCAAGTATTGCCCTTGGTAGGTGTTGTGCAGAATTTTGATTCACTTAATGCTGTTGCTGGGTCGTGCCTAAGAGGTCAAGGTATGCAATCCTTAGGAAGTATAGTAAACCTTATGGCGTACTATCTATTTGGAATCCCCTTAGCGTTGATCCTAAGTTGGTTCTTCGACATGAAATTGTATGGGCTTTGGATTGGTATTGGAAGCGCTATGCTATTAATTGGGTTGATCGAGGCTTATTACGTACTTTTCCCTGATTGGGACAAAATTATGAGCTACGCTGAAATTTTGAAGGAAACTGAAGACGATGAAGTGGATAGTGACGAATATTTAACAGACTCGGATGATCCAGACGAAAATACAGCGCTTTTAGGAGCCTAGCCAGAAATATATATTCCCATTTTTTTCTTCTTTTTTTAATATGGTATACGTAGCCGTAAACTTAATGCATTTTACTAAGACCTTTCTAAAAAATGAAGCAGATCAACATGAAAATAATAATTGATTCGTATATTACAAAGGAAATAGGGTGAATAGAAAAGAAAAGAAAAGAATATGACGATCTCTTATTTACAAGCTTTTCTACATAAGATTCAAATTACCCTAAAATGTAGCCCTTTTTTGTTTTCTTACCTCCTTACGCTTTTGGCTTGCCACTTTTTTAGAGTCCTTTATCAATACTTTATTGCCAAAAAATTCATAATCTTGCATATAACGTCTATCCATATTGAATTCATCCATTATAGCAGCATCGTTCAGCCCCAGCTTTTGAATGGTCCAGTAGTATTTCTCCGGATTATCCCTTTTCAAATATCTCAAAATCGCCTGCCTTTCTTGAACTAATATTCTCAAATTTCTAGTGTTCGCAAAGTCTTTACGATGCTCTTTTATATGGTTTGCCATATTCTGGATACGAACAGTCATACAAGCTGCTTGAACTTCACTAGAACCAGTGTCGCCTGGAAATCTCTCAAACTCCTTTCGTGCAAGTTCGACTGCCAGTTTAATAGCGTTTTTATTCTCGGAGTTTCTCATGCTCAATATTCTCAAAATAGCTTCACGTTTTGCTTCTAAAGTCTCTATGTCTTCAAGACCCACAACCTCTGTGTTTAAACCTGATAGCTCTGCTCTTTCACGTTTAGCTGACTCAATAGCCGCAAAGAACTTGTCTACTTCTTCGATGTTGAAACCTTTAGACAGAACTAGTGGTTCTTTTAGCTCTGCCATAATACGTGTTATGAAGGGGGTGTCAACACGACCCAAAACTGGATCGACTTTATCGGTCGAAGCCTTTAAAGTAGCTTGCTTGGCTTCATTTTTCTGTTTTCGTCTTTGGGCCTTCAAGAACTTCACAGCTTTTACACTATGGTTAATTGGAGAAGATACGAACGATCTCTTGCTCATACGCAAAGAACATAGTGAATTTCTTAGATTGAGAATAGCACTCCTCCCGATGATTGACATTATGCTCTATCTTCAAACACCTGAATGTACTGCTGTAAATGCTCCCTTACGATTGCTTGGTACGAAATACCCTTATTGCAGTTTCCAAGTTTCAGCTCTTTTCGCTTTTTTTTTCCAATTTAATGTTGCCATCACGGAGCTTCGCAGAATATCGATCGAAATAAGAAAAAGGTCAAGAGTGGTTGAGCCTCATCGCATGTCATGTTACCTGTTTACACAAAGGCCTTACATCAAACTTGAAATGCATTCAACAATTATTTTTACATATATATATATATATATATTTGGTCATGAAATCAGGCCACAACTTTGAAATATTGTATATCTTAGAAAGTCTATACCGAACCGTTTAGGAGACGTACTGGATGTGAGCGAGTTCGTAAATATAAGTTTGGGGAGAGCTGGAAGGTCCATTAAACCTGAAGAGGTAACCTTCTTCTTAAACTTATCTAAGTCTCTAACTTTGTCCATTTTCGTAAAAACGACTTCAAAAGGGATTCTGTGATCATGGATGTATTGAATTATCATATTATCTGTGGCATTTATGTCCTTATCGCCAGCGAGTAAGAGAAAACACCTAACAAGTTCTTCTCTCTCCAAGAGATATTGTAAAGTGACATTTCCCTGACCTTTACTGCTTCCAAAGCCATACCCAGGTGAGTCAATCATTTTAAGTCTATTCCCCACATTGTAGCAGTTGAGAGTTTTCGTAAAGCCTGTCGTCTTAGACACTCTTGCAAGGCTTCCCAAATCTCTGCTTACACGTGAGGTAGTTATATTATTCAAAATAGAAGATTTCCCTACATTTGTTCCTCCGAGAAATATTACTTCTGGCGAAGAATTGATCGATGTAGTGTGTTTGATGTTTTCACGTTCATATTTTCTTGATATGTCATTGTCAGATTCCTGATGCAAAGAGGAGTCTTTCCTTTTTTGACCAGGTATGTCATCAAATTTAGATACACACCATTCAAATTTTACTTTTGCATTATTAAAAAATCGGTTAACTTTATTTAAATCAAAGTTAGTTGGCTTTCTATAATGTTTGTTAAAAGTATCGTTCAATTCAAGCCAGTCCGGAATCTTTTCTTTTGGCCATTTACCAGGTTTCTTTTTTAGACTTGCCTTTGAAGCTTTTTTTCTAGTTCTTTCAACAGATGACTGCGTGGCTAGTCTTGTTGTGTTAGTATTAGCAACAAGGCTTTGTATAAAAGCTGTTGAATTATGCACTTGCCTCTTATACATTATTCTCATCACCGTTGGTTTGCGTGTATCCGAAAAGGTGAAGAAGTTTGAAAAACGAACTCAAGGATACCTTGTTCAGACTGCTCAATTATATTCATATTTATCAATTTTCGACTTTCCTAGAAAAACTTCACTCCAAGTATGTTTTAAACAAAAGATATTTTTTTTCACAATAGTTACAATTTTCAGTACAATTCGGATATATATTAATTTCTCTAATCTCGTCTATACATGTACGTATATATGGTGCCAATTTTTCAGTTGTCATCAAAGAGATTACCCACAGCACCATCTTCGATATTAGGATCATCTAGCATGTCTCCATTTTCTTTGTTTTTCTTAATCAATCTCTCATTTGCCTTCTTCAGAATGGCTTCTCTCTTCTCTTGTCTTTTCCTTTCATCGCCCGCATGGTCCACATTACTGTCTTCTTTCCCATTCGTGGACTTCACCCAATCTATAAAATCAATCATTAGTGCCCTTTGCGTTTTATATTCATCCACACTTCTGAGATTTTTGTATAGCTCGTCAATATTATAACCATTTGAAATTTCAAAAAGGAATGCTCTAGCTGAGGGATATTCTTTGCACAGCGTTAGAAATATTACGGTGAAGACGTACAATGCCTCATGGAAAGAATCTTTAAACGCACTATTACACAATACGTTTAGCAATAAATTCTTCATCACTTCAAATGTAAAATATTCATCAACAGTATTGTTTTGATTAAGAACGGAGGTCAAGCAGCATTTCATTACTAAGATAGAATTGAACGAACACTTTGTGTCTTTAAAGGATATTAAGTGGTTCAAAAGTTTCAGAAATAGTGCAAGAGTGTTTAAATCATTGAATATGATTTTTCTCATCCCCAGTTGATGGTTGTTTAGCCTGCTTTTAGCACTGTTTGGGTTGGCATTACCTTGCCCAACACAGTCAATAACTATTCTGACAACAACTGTTGTTAGTTGTCTTAATAAATTTTCTTCCAGAATTTCCTCTGTCATCTGATCATCGTCAGTTGGAACTGGGTTCATGTCCATATCATTCATATGCATGGACCATTTCTGACAAAGGAGCACATCTAAAATTTCAAATAATTTTGGTAGAAAAGCAGGCATGAATTTCTCCAAACATTCTTTTGGACAACCTTTCAATATAGGACGAATAGCTATATTCAATATGTGTTTCCAGCCATGTGTGGAAACACCGGGACTTATCTCATTAGTACCTGTCTTATATATAGCAATAGAGTTCAGTAGTAAATCGGGGGATTCGTCCAAAAGGTAAAAAACGCTACCAAGCGATGATATAGCACTCAAAACAAGTAGGGTATATTCTCTTGTGTACCTAATAATGTGTCCTACAGAGTCCGCGAAGTCTCTTAGAGTTTGCATCGCCTTCATATGTTCATCGATAAATTCATCCTTTGATTTGTTTGAAGCGCCGGCCTCCCAGAATCTTTCAATAGTAGAATATTTAACAAAGGACTGTACAACTGTAGGCAATCCCTTCCAATTATCTGGATCATGGTATGACTGTAATTGGTACAACAACCTCGTAATATAGGGTAAGATAGGTACAATTCTGGGTTTCCATAAATCTTGTAACATTTTGAATTCTTCATCTGTCTTTATACTCTGCATTGAATAATGAATGAACATTCTTGTTGCACGAACAGGGAATAAACTTTGCCAACGTTTGGTTAATTCAGATTTTAATTCTTTACCCTCATTGTCAATTGGAATAGATAGAAGGTCGCTGTTTTCGTTGATACTACGTCTTTGAAAATACTCTGCAATTTGAACAATACCTAAACGTTCCATGAACCAATGCAAATCAGAAAGACCGACCACTGTAGTTTTATCAGACCAGGCCAAAAGTTCTGGATCCACAATACTAGCAAACCTTTCCTCTTTCATATCTAGTGAAGATTTTAACACAATGATCAATAAGAACGATTTAAACGAGATTTTTTCATGGTAAGATAAGTTGGGCATTATTCTTGCAATGACATTTTCTAGGTCTGGGTATATTTTTTTCAGCGATTCAGGCATTAATAAAGCCATTCTATTCAGTTCTATACCGCAAGCATACCTCAAGTCTCTAACTGCGTCTGACTCAGCGCCTCTTTCTTCCAAATTGATTTCTGGATAATCCATTGTGGCACTTGTTATGATTTTTTCTAAAAGTGTGAAAAGGACGTTATCCTTTAACATGGTCAAAAAAAGTGCGAAATTTTGAATCTGTTTCTTCAATAATAGTGGTTCTCTTAAATTTAATGCAATTAATTGGTTTGATAAAATTTCCAGTTTCTGTAAAATGGACTCCAATTTCTCATCATAATCATCCCCTGTTGGATACCAGATCTTCCATCTTATACAACCATTGATAAAACATTCCACAATCATATACTGAGACAGTGCACCAAGATATGGTTCTAATTTATGGTCCAAAAATGTAGAACTTAGGACCTGCTGACCAAAGGGAGAACTGAAATAATTATTTAATCTATTGTTTAACCAATCATAAGTGAGGTCCAATTCCACACACGAAATCAGCCTAATGATGTCTCTTATTCTTTTCCTATAAGTTGAACAGAATGTTTGAAATTCGGACTTGGATTGAAAATCAATCTCGGCAAATTTTTTGGAAATATGACCCTCAATCTGTTCATAATATATCAAAGCGTCTGCAGCAAACTGTAGCAAGTCAGGAACAACATATTTTTCCAGTTTGGGCAAGTATTCGTCGTTTCGAAGACAAGTACACCATAGATCCAACGTTAATCCGCTTACGATTAAGCTTGGATTATAGGTTGTCTTTAATACAAGCTTAAAGTATTTGTTAATTTGTCCATTTGTTTCCTTGATCTTAGGGACGCAAACATAAAGGCAGCTGATCATATCCACGAACTTTTTTATTATAGGATACTTTGTTTCGTCTATATCATCAGTGGGATCGAACAGTAAACTTTCATAAACGCTATCTAACAAGTCCATATTATCGAATACTCGATCTATCGTCATTTGATAATGACTCTCGTTATTATAGGGACGCGTCAACAAAATGTGTATCGAATCTAATGCCATAGACTGTGCTCTCGGGATATTGCTGGAGAGACAAGTCAACAAGGAGGTCAACACATCATTTCTTACAATAACTTCAGTCAGTGGCCAGTTTAAACATGTTTTCAGAGTTTCTAAAAGTCTTATGATATATTCAGAATTATTTTGTTGTAATGCGTTGTTTAATTCGGGAATCCAAACAGAAAACCAGCCCTCTTTGTTTGCTTTGAACTTGGTCCACTTATCGCTGAATTTGTATTTTATTGCGAAGACTTCAATGGGGCAAACTATCATTACACATAAAGGCTGGATAACGGTCATTCTCTTCAAAACAATTAGATCGTCCAACAAGAAAACATCTTCAAAAAGGATTCTGAAAATTATTAATGCTAGTTCTCTTGACGACTGGTTAATGTTCCAAAGTTCATAGAGGTTATTATCCATGTCCACCCACGATGTGAGCAATTGTTCTTCCGTGGGATTTGTCTGTTTAAGAGCTTCTCCCCATGTTCTTTTTGCCACTTCTACCCATAGAGTGGCTAATTTTTCCTTGATATATCTGGTATCATAATCCTGCACGCCAAAATTTAGTTCCATGACCCATTTTCTCAAAGCCACTCTTTTTTCCTCGTCGTAATCATTCCAGTTTTTCTTCACTGCATGGTCTAATAACCCTAACCCGAAGTATTTCAATATAGAATTAGTGGGGTTTTGCAATGCAATTTCATATCCCCAAAAAGGAGATTCTGAACATAATTTTACTTCATCTAAAAATTTTTGAGCTTCTTGTCGTTGAGAATTATTGGACTTGGGGGAGTAAATGACATCTAATGCTCCAACAATCTGAGATGCGCCTGTAGAATCCATTTCTTTTCTTCCAATAGATGTTACGAAAGTTCAAATAAAAAAAAAATCCAAAAACAAAGCAGAAAATAAACTATTTCGGTGATTTTCACAGTGCCAATTGGGACACAAAATACAAGGGACAAATATGATATTTGATGACTAAGGAATTGAAACCTTGAACTCTCGCTGCTTATTTTTTTCTTTTGATCTTTTTTTTCCGATCTACTGTACTTGAATAGTTGCAACAAATAGGGGGATATAGCCAGGGTATACCTAAAAGAACAGCTCTCCTTCGAGTTAACAAAAAAAAACTTAGGATAAAAACGCACAGACTCAACACTCCAGCACCTCTGTTCAACGGAATCTTGCTTTTGATGTACTTTGGCAAGCGTCACTGCATTAAGTGCTTATTACTCTTGAAATCTGTTTGGAAAAACCAACCTTGATCGCGCAGCAATGTGGCAATGCCCCTCCGCTGTGGCGCACCGCCATCACCCGGTATATAAAACAGGCGACAAAATTGTAACAAGGACTGTGCTCAATTTATTGTGATAGCAAAGAAATAAGACAGTTGATGGAATAATAGTACAATTTGTCGATTCGTTATGGCTATATATTATTAAAAATATTCACAATAGATATATAGTTCTAGGTACGACAGCGAAGACAGCTATATGAGACAGAACTGGTTCCTTAGTAATAATAACCGTTGGCGATAAACCTGATCATGTACTCATCAACGTGGGCAGTACCCTCATACTCATCAAGTTCAGTAGTAGCATCATCCTTTTCATTCGCTGCTTTTCTTTCTGCAGTTTCGTCGAAGTCCTCGTTGTCAATTTCCACTTCTCTCATTGCCAAATTGGCGGCTTTGACGTCATCCTCATCTTCAGCTTGCGCAAGTAATCTTTCAAGTTGTTTAGGGTCTTTAGCTGCCACATCCGCATTCGCTATTAACGGCTTATCCTCAGTTGAGACACTCTCGGGAAATTCGGTTCCCAGTAGGTCTCTTACGGAAAGTTTGCTGAAATAATCGGTGGTGAAGTCACCTTCTTGAATAACAACATTATCCAGTTGTCTTTTTTGGTTAGCCTTTTTCAAGATGTTGCTTTCTATGGTATGCTCGCTGACAAATCTGTATATATGCACATCTCGAGTTTGGCCAATCCTATGACATCTATCTTGACACTGTTTGTCCATGGCTGGGTTCCAATCTGAATCGTAAAAAATAACTGTATCCGCACCAGTCAGGTTTATACCCAGTCCTCCCGATCTACTTGATAAAATAAATACTGTAATTCTGGAATCAGTGTTGAATCTCTCCGTTAAAATTTGTCGGTCTTCAATCTTCGTGGCACCATCTAGTCTCATATACAAGTAACCGTGATAATTTAAAAACTGTTCGAGAACATCCAAAACTTTTGTCATCTGTGTGAAAATAAGGGCCCTATGGCCATTGTCCTTTAGTTGTTGTAATAAAATTGCTAATTTCTGGAGTTTACCACAATCGTATTGAAGTAGGGATTTATCTGGGAATGCAATTGTTAATTTGGTTTGCAGTTGGTGCAAGGGATTAGCTACTTCAATGCATTTCTCTAATATCTTCTGCTTCGTGTTTACATTTATTGAACTATCATCATTTAGTCCTAAAGTTAACTTTCTTATATCCAATGAAACAGCGCTAGGCGTTAAAACTGCAAAGGTGTCTATAATCTTTCTGTTGTCTAACGCTCTAGTTTGCAATGGTTTTATCAATTCTTCATCAAGAATCCTTGATTTTTCGTATGCTATCTTCCTATCTCTCGTTAATAGCTCAATCAGATTCTTACCAAAAATGGGTCTCCTATCACACCTCAGCCTGTTTACCATCTTTAAAAAGTTCAGCCTGTTAAGTGTTCCTTCAACTTTCTGTTGATTAGAATAATTGAAATACTGATTTGCATCTTGAAAATTTAAAGAAGTCTCTTCAAATTCCTCCTGAAGTTGTTTATTAGTTTCCTTCAATTTGTTAACTTCTTCGATGAAATCATTCACACACGCCAGTTCAGAAACCTCCTTCGCTTGGTAAGAAGTTAAATATTTGTCATTGTTAGTAAACACTAAGTTCATGAAATCTAAATCAATTTGATTAAGTTGATTGTTCTTCTGAAGCAATTTAAGAACCGTCTTTTCAACAATAGTGTAGTCAGCGGCCACACAATGCTCAAGGACAAATGAAGTTAATATCGGTCTCACCTCAAATAAATTGGGATGGTTACACACTTTTCTCAGTTGCATCAAACAGTTGACAATGGACATAAAATTACCACTGGCTAAAGTTGCCTTTGTTTGAGTTCTCGACATGAAATCATCGTATAAGAATCTTTGTCTTTTCGATAACTTACAATAAACAATATGCTCATACTTAGCTGGCATTTGTTTCTCAACATCTGCCTTCAATCTTCTTAAAAGATATGGTCGTAAAACTTGATGTAACTTGGCAACGGTCTTCTTTGTTTCCTTGTCTTGTCCGAAATTCTGACCAGTTTCAATGATCTTATCGACGGGCCGTCCAAACCATTGTTGGAATGCATCAAGATCAGCAAATCCAGACACTTTTTTTCCGTCAATGACTGTCTGCGGCATTAAGAAGTATAACAGTGACCACAGCTCTGCGAGATTATTTTGTAAAGGTGTACCAGTCAACAACAACCTTCTTTGTGTGTTGAAGTTCAAGAGTGCTTGCCATCTTGTTGATCTAAAGTTTTTGATATTATGAGCCTCATCCAGTACCATATACTGCCATCTCTTTCTCTTGAATGAATGCTGGTCTTGGACTACTAATTGGTAAGAAACAATACAAACGTGGAAAGCATCTGGCTTATTCCAACCTTTCCTCTTCTCTTTTCGTTGTTGAGGGGAACCGTAGTATGTCAAGACTTTGAACCCCGGTGCAAACCTTTTGAACTCCATCTCCCAATTCAATAACACCGATGTAGGTACAACGATAAGATGTGGCCCCCAATTTTCCTTTTCACACGCTAAGTATGCTAGTAGAGAAATTGTTTGAATAGTTTTACCCAAGCCCATTTCATCTGCCAGGATACCATTTGTGTGGTTGTTATACAGAGAAGCTAACCAGTTCAAACCTTGTTTTTGATAAGTTCTTAAGTCCCCTCTCAATAAAGGTGGCACAGGCACATCCACCACTGATAGCTGCTCTTCTTGTATATTTTTTTGGGCATCTTCCGCAACATCTTTTACATCATGTCTGTTTTCACTTTGAATATGATCAAGTTTGTTCACTGTTTCAACATCATCAGTCAAATCCGCCATTTCCTCCTTTTCAAATTCTTCACTTTCTTCGGATGAATTGTTGATTGTAAAATCTTCACTATCATCAAGATCCAATTCTCCATTTGACTCTTCACCTTTACCGAAGAGCGCTTTTAAACCTACTGATGGTGTTCTATCGGTTGATTCATGATCATTTTCGTTTTGACTTTCACTTTCCGAGGACGAATAGATCGACGACTCCTCTCCTGTCATTATAGAATTTTCACTGGTTGTACTTTCATGTTCTTCTAATGACTGAGGATTCACATCTCTATTGTTAGATTCATATACTATAGACGATCCATCAAGAAGTTCATTTTTTCCCTTCGATTGTGTTAAATTTAATGATTCGTCCGTCGGAGTAGCTCCCGTTACTGTTGGCTTATTTTTCAGCTCAATTTCATCATCATCATCATCGGAAGATGTTGATAATTCATCATCCATATCAACATCACTTTCACTCAATATGTTGTCTGAGTCAGAAGATGAATTACTGCTTTTCCCATCCTCATTTGTCTGGTTTAGTTGAGCACCCAGCAACTGAGTACTCTTCTCTAACATTTTAGAAAGATGTTGTTTACCCTCAATCCTTTTTAATTGTTCTTCTTCATCTTTCCTTAGAATCCTATAAGCCTTCTCGGCCATGTTCCATCTTTTTTTAACAGCCTGAACAGCAAACCTTGCCAACGATTTTTTGTGCCTCTCCTCCTCCTTCAATTTCCTTTCTTCTGCACCTGCTACGTGTTTGAAATGCTGTTCTATCATTTGAGAAACTTTCTTAGCTCTTGCAATTCTTGATTTTGTCGAATTTCTAAACAGCTTACTCATGTAAACACCTTGGTTAATTAAATGATCTGTGTGGACTTGTAGGTCTTGTTGTTTATAAAAATACGAAATCGGATCTGGTTTATATGCTAGAATTATCTTAATCTCTTTTGATGTTATAGGTTGCAGTGAATCCGTTTCTTTGTCGTATTTTAACGCACCATTTTCAACACCTTTTCTAAGCCTTGATAAGACCTCTCTTTGTTCATCGATATATCGACTGTATTCCCCAAGAGTTAGATCTTCCTCTAGGGACTTAAAAGAATTGATGTACTCATGCAAGTTTTTGTATTCAGGATTGATTACATGCAACGGATTTGTTATTGTTTGCTTCGGAGGTTGCACTACTAGCTTTATCCTGGGCTTTTTTTTCTTTCTACCCCTTTTCTTCTTTATATTCTCCTCTTCAGAGGATGTGGTGAAATAAAAGTTATCACTAAAATGTTCACTAGCGTTTTCAATGGAGCCATCATCAGAGGAATACTTTATCGTGAAAACGTCAGAAGTATCTTCGACTTTGGAAATGTGATCATAATTCTCTTCATTTTTATGTGCAGGTGATGATGGTAACTCTTCGTTTCTTTCGCTTTTTAACTTCAAAACCCTTGTAGCCTCTTTCTTCTTCAAATGCTTTATCGACCTTTTTTGCGGTACCAAAGTTTTGGTATTTGAATAATCATTTAGCCTGTATTTTAATTCTTCACATTTCTTTCGTACTAGTGGTGCGATAGCTTCCAGCTTTAGTTCTATATCGCCCTTTTTCTCATTAGTTGTATCTGAGCTAACAACTGTCGATGTCCTGAGATTACGTCTCCTTCGATTGAGGTCACTTTTTGTATTTTTCCTCATTGAATCATTGGCAGGATCGTCTCCTCTCTGCTCTAGTGATAAGTGAGTTTCCTTGAGAAATTTCTGGTAACTTTCAGAGTCATTGAAATAAGTTGGATCGTAGTCTACCAGTGAAACAAACTCTTTTAAATGAAAAAGCTCATTCGTCAGAAGATCATACTTAAACTTCAAGTCCACCAGCTCCTGTTCGTCACCAGCTTTTCTGTCTTTCGTATGCGATTTACGAGATGTGGTCATGTATTTTTGTAATGCAATAACTTGGAAAATGCAAAGAGCAGTTAGAATTCATAAATTTTTCAGCTTAGGTAAATAATTTTTAAGAGTTAAAATGATAGTGTTGAATACCTCTCAAATGCAGTAATCGAATGCAGTGGGTCTTGTTTACTTTAAAGCCCAAACTCTACCCTTTTTGCATGTAAACGCTTCAAAATCTCGCTATCCCTTTGCACCATTTCTTCAAGTCTCCTCTTTTATTTTCTCATAGTTGTCGCGAAACGCCACCGAAGAATTTCAAAAATAAAGAAGGAAAAAAAACTGGAAAAATTGAAGTTTTACCCGCCAGAAGTCATCGTACGAAGCGATACGCGGGTAATATATGATGCACAATAGTTTTTATTAGTATACCAATATTTGCTGAAAATGTATGCAAGTGGTAACACATCGAGAACTGATTGAAAATCAAAAGAGGAGCATTTGAGTCGTCGAAGCATATTGGTGAAGTATTTGAACATGAGTTCTAGGGCATTGAGAAAGTTACAGGATGACAACGCCCTGCTTGAGTCGTTACTAACAAACGCCAACGCGAATAAAGTGACCCGTGGTAAAAGTACTGCCAGTGATGGTCAGAAACAACAGAATATCTTTTCTCTCATGAACAATGCACATGATCCAGATTATTCTAGTGATGAAGAGCAAGTATCTGGACACGATGAAGAAGGTCCCGTTACTGGTGAACACGATGCCGGAAACAATGCTCAACCTAAAAAAATCATCCTTGCATCGAAGTCTTCTAGAAGGAAAAAGAATAAAAAGTCAAAGAAAAAGCCAAAAAACCACATCAATGAGGTCGGAAATGATGAAAATTCTGATGACGAAGAGTTTGACAGAATTATTCAACAGTTTAAGAAAACTGATATATTGAAGTACGGTAGGAATGAGACAAATGGTGAAGCTAATGAGGAGGGTTTTTTCACGGCATCAGAATCCGAAGAAACATTTGTTGAACCTTGGAAGTGCTTTTTAAGCTTAGAAAGT
Source organism: Saccharomyces mikatae IFO 1815 (assembly GCF_947241705.1). NCBI lineage: Eukaryota > Fungi > Ascomycota > Saccharomycetes > Saccharomycetales > Saccharomycetaceae > Saccharomyces > Saccharomyces mikatae. The sequence goes on along the minus strand of NC_079259.1, from coordinate 1,099,976 downwards.
GATCCGGGATTTACAAAATTTCCCATTTCATCGTTGAAGCATTCTTGCAAGTTTTTCCAAAACGATTTTAAGAAGTTGGACCCTCATACGGAATTTAAACTGTTATTTGATGATATCTCTCCAGAGTCGCTCGAAGATATCGATTCTATGACGTCTACGCCCGTATCTCCTCAGCAGCTGAAACAGATCCAGAGAATGAAAAGGTTGGTTAGAAACTGGGGCGGAAAAGATCACAAGTTGGTGCCTAACGGCCCTGGGATGCATCCGCATCATCTGAAATTTACCAAGATAAGGGATGACTGGGTTCCTACTCAAAGAGGTGAGCTGTCTATGAAACTTTTAAATTCTGATGATCTTTTAGATTGGCAATTATGGGAGAGACCGTTAGATTGGAAAGATGTTATTCAAAACGATGTTAATCAATGGCAAAAATTGATCTCATTTTATAAATTCGAGCCCTTGAATTCCGATTTGAGTAAGAAATCAATGATGGACTTCTACCTAAGTGTTATAGTTCATCCTGATCATGAAGCCCTTATAAACCTGATTTCTTCTAAGTTTCCATACCATGTACCTGGGTTATTACAAGTCGCCCTGATATTTATTAGGCAGGGCGATAAATCAAATACTAACGGATTATTACAAAGAGCACTTTTCGTCTTCGATAGAGCTTTGAAAGCGAATATTATTTTTGATTCCTTAACTTGCCAATTACCTTTCATATACTTCTTTAACAGACAGTTCTACTTGACTATATTTAGATACATCCAATCGCTTGCTCAAAGAGGTGTCATAGGTACCGCTAGTGAATGGACAAAGGTTCTTTGGTCTCTGAGCCCATTGGAAGATCCCTTAGGATGCCGGTATTTTCTCGATCACTACTTCTTATTGAATAATGACTATCAATATATCATTGAGCTGTCCGACTCTCCATTAATGAACTGTTACAAAGAATGGAATACCCTAGGATTTTCGGTAGGTGTAGTATTAAGTTTCTTGAGAATAAAGGAGATAAATTCAGCCCGCAATGCGCTTTTAAAAGCTTTTAAACACCATCCTTTACAACTTGCAGAAATTTTTAAGGAAAAACTTTTGGGCGACATTACACTAACCAAGAATCTAACTATTGATGGTCATTTGGCAGAAGTTTTAGAATTGAAAGCATACATGGCTCGTTTCCCATTGTTATGGACTAGAAATGAAGATATATCATTTTTGCATAACGAATTATCGATTATTTTACAGGATTACCAAAATGGAAACATCACTATTGATTCAAATGACAAGGTAGATGATAATAGAACTAACGAATCACAATCACATTTTTTCATTACAGGAATCCCAATCAATTTATTACGATTTGCCATATTATCTGAGGAGTCTTCAGTTATGGCTGCCATTCCTCCATCTATCTGGTCGGACTATGAAGTATATGAATTTGACGTATTGCCTCCAACACCTACGTCGAAGGAATCAATCGATGTGATTGAAAACATCAAAAGCTTCATCAATGAAAAGGATTTAGCGGCCCTCCAAATCGAAAGAATACAAGATGAAGATCTACTGAATCAAATTAGACAAATATCCTTACAACAATACATTCATGAAAATGAGGAGTCAAACGTGAATGGACGCCAATAAGAACCGTCATGGTTTGTTTTCTAGTTCGCAAAAGAGGAATAATATAAATCACATATTTGATTTTGACATTAGACACTGCATAATCAGGAAGAAAGAGGTCTGGAAAGAAACGCATGTACGATTTACGTGACTTGTTCTTTTACACGGGTACATATATACTGGCCAATGTACACACAATTATATAAGTAAAGGTTTTACTTTATAGATGATCTTCTTTTTTGATATTCTAAAATTCGTAATAGTGACTTCAGCGGATAGACAGGTGCCAAACTGCTAGCAAAGATCAAGTTCGAAGCATCACCTTTCGTCATCTTCGTATCTATATACTTAGTAATGTCATCCAAAGATAAACTAATGAAATCTTTTGCAGACTCACCGTACACTTTCTTAATTTTTTTGAAAACAAAACATCTTTGCTTTGGCGTAGGAGCTGCGTTTCTCCATTTTGAAAATTTGCTTGATATTGCCTGGTATTGCATGGTTTGCCCTTCCAAGTCCTGGTTCAAAGTATTTATAATCTTTTCCACCTTTGACATCACGTTCCAAAGACTAGCATCTTTTATTATGCTTTTTGGAACATAGTCTGCGTATTTGTTTGTTATAAAAGAGGGTAATTGTCGATACATTTTCAAATGATATACTACCGATGATTTGTCTTCTGATTTCTCTTTGTATACTCTCAAGTGGTTTTTGCCTTTTAAAGGGAGGCCCCATGCATTAGAGGCGAATTTCACCCATGGGTATTGTGAGTTCATTAGCAGCTCCATTTCTTTTATTGCTTCAGAAGCTTCATCAAGTTCCTTGCCGGCTGGATATGAGTTATTACTTTGTGTAAAATTTCTAAAACTATCAAAGGAGCATAGGGTCAAATCAAGTGAATTTGCATTTTGAATCCAATTGACAGCGCTATTTCTTTCAGATACATTTCCCACTGTTGTTTCATTATTTTGAAATAAGGCCTTTAATTTTTCATCAATTTTCTGTTGTTTAGCTACTATCTCGCCTTGAATTGCTTTTAAGTCCTCCATTGTAGCGTCATCAAACTCGGTTTCATCACTCCTTATCCCCAGTAGCGTAGGTGCAGAAACTACTCCAACATTAGAAGCCCCAATGAAGTCAATGATATGACAATTGTCTTTCGAGTGATGTAACCGTAACCCCCTTCCAATCATTTGAATTAAAAGTGACCGTGATTTTGTGGGTCTACACAGTAGTATACAATCAATGTTTGGCATATCTGTCCCTTCAGTGAATATTCCACAGTTCATCAGTACTTCAATTTCTCCGTTCTTGAATTTTTGAATTATATTATCTCGTTCTATCTGTTTTGTATCCGAAGTAACATAGTCTGTGGTGATACCATTGGCTTTGAATAGTTTATGCAAACTTCGTACATGTGTTTTATCAACGCCAAATAATAGTGTAGATTTTAACGATTTTTTTTGCTTTTTATGTAAGTAAGTTTTTAGGATTACCTCATTGATTTCATTTGTATTCATAATGGATGATAACGGTGACAGCTGAAAATCATCCGTAGTGCTTTTAACAGTTGATAAATCTGCCTCGATTTTTACTGACGTAAATTTTGCCTCACATAGCCACTTGTCATCAATCATTTCCAGTATTCCCCTATGATACACAATTTTATCCATTACGGTCGACAGAGCTCTCTTATCTGCCCTTTCAAAAGTTGCACTGAAGCCAACAACAGGAATTTTCGTTTCTGTAGTTGAAGCATTAAAATGATCTAAAATACTTCTATAGGAATTAGCTACAGAATGATGGGCTTCATCAATAATTATGAGATTCACTGAATCAGAATTATATTTATCGAGCCTTCTGATTAAAGTTTGGACAGATGCAACAATAACGTCAGAATCTTCAATATCGCACTCATATTTTCCCATTTCTATATGGACCTTCAGCTCAGGGAATATTTTTTTGAGAGTGTTTGTCGCTTGTAAAGCCAGCTCCCTTCTGTGAACCAAAATCAGCGATTTAAAACTTCCTTCATTTTCTCCCAAATAGCTTTGACGCAACTGATCGATAAGATTTGAGAATATTACTGTCTTACCCCCCCCTGTGGCTAATGATACTCCAATTCTTTTTGTTCCTTGTCGAATTGAATCGACACATGCATTTATAGCATCTTGCTGATAATCTCTGAGTACAGGAATCGAGTGGCACCTTTTTATGACTTTAGTACGAAGTGTTTTCAGGGAAATACAAAATGTCGGAATCCTAGTGGCTAACGTTGAGATCATATTCTATTCCATTCATAGTTATTACAGATATCTTTTTGTATATATGAGTGAAAATATCTGTATCATTGTGTTTAAAAAAGTTAAATATAGAAAAAATTTCTGACAAAAAGAAAAATGATATCTAAATGTAAATATATGTTTATATGTAAAAAAATAGAAGAAAGTGCTTTCAACTAGTGTACAGGTCATGTGTCGCTTTACTAGTGTTTCCTCTCAACATGAAGAACACGATCGCTATTATATGTACCAGTACTAATGAAGCTGATCGTTTGAAAGAAGAGAAGGAATATTCATTAGAATCTATGTCAACATTCAAAACATTGCTGGACTTAATATGTGTAATGATTTTGTCAACTTTGGAGGAAGTGATGTTTCTATGGTATTTCTCCAGAGCCAAATCTAATACATTATTGTCATGCTCATATTGAGCAGTTTCGATATAATCTTTGTGGTGATGATAATGACTTATGGAAAGAGGTTTCGAATTGTCGGGAATCACATTCTGTACATTGGCAAAAAAATCAGTAATCAAAACCTCTGACGGATCTCTATCAAACAAATCAGTTCTAACACCAACATGGGAGTGAATCCTTTCAAACGTAAATGAATCAAAAAGGTCCTGTAAGGTTAAAGTGGAATTTTTGTCAATTTGCTCCAAAAAATCTAAACAGTAGTATGTGAATCTATCAATAACAGCCACTCCTATTTCTACATCTGAATGATGTGAATACGAGCTTTCATCCATTTCGCTTGAGCCTACAGCCAAAATGTTGGGAGAGTAGAACTTGGAATACATCGTATTTGCCTGACAAGTATCTATCATGAAGAAGATCTCATTATATCTTTTCTTTTCGTACATTTGCTGAAACGCATCGGCAATATCTTCAGAGGCAATCTCTTCAGCGTCTTGAAACTTTAAGAAATCATCACCGCCATGACCTGTCATATATATGAAAATATTAGAATTTTCATCTGTCAGCAGCCGTTTGGATTTAGGATGATCTTCTGTCCATCTGTCAGTTAATAATCTTATAAAGTTCTCCACAGTAACTTCATAACCTCTGTAGTCAACCTCGACAGAATCACCGTAAAGATCAATAGCGTGATCTTTGTTGTTAAACACACTTCCAGGAAATAGATTTCTCGAATTGCACGCCACATCATCACTCAGCATCAATATTATTTGTGAATCCGGGATACCCAATCTCTTGACAGTTCTGTACATACTTAGAACGTTAGCCATATGTCTATAATTGAACCAGAATCGCGAGGTAGACACTAACACGGCCCAGTTGTTTGTGTTCGTTGCTATGGCTTCGTGCGCAGCATCTGTTTTGTTTGCGCCAGAGAAGGGCAGCAAAAAAAAGTATAGAAGTAGCAGCAGCAGATGCATCGCTATACGCATTTTGTTTGATCAATATAGTGTACCGTGGTGAAATTTCGTATGTATCTATACTTATGTATTTTCTGTCTTCTCTATGTGATTCTTACTTACCGTTTGACGTGCTCAAGAAAAGAAAAATACAATATCCGGGTATTTCCGTCGTAATATAAGTAAGTACTCATCTACATACTTAGTTATTCTAAGGAACCAGCCACTATAGGATGTGCTCATTTTACTCGGAGTCAATTTTCTCGAGCAGTAAAGAACTGTTCTTCAATCCGGCGTCTGCTATGCTCATATTCAATTTATCAATCAAATCCTCTCTTTGATGATCATTCAGAGTGAATTTTGCATCCGCAAAACCATCCATTTCAGTCTTGACAACTTCGTAAATAGTACGCACAGTGTCTTCTAGAGCATTAAATCTGCGAACTAGTCTGGTGCCGTCACCAGTACGTATTTGGATTCTTGTGGTTATTCCTGGTTTATTTAGCGGTTCCGGATGCACTTTGGCTTCAACAGTATTGAATGAATCTACATCTTGGACTTGCTTCTGCCCTTGATCAGCATTCGGTACTTTTTCTTGGTTTGACTCAATTGAGGTATTATTTAATGACTCTTTGATTGCTAGTTCCATTTGTTGCTCTTCAGTTAAAGTCGTTGGGTCTAATTTAGGAGGTGGTTCATTGACCGTCGGATTAGGGACCTTAGGATCTAAGGAAAACGAGGCTAGAAACGCACTAACTTCCGAAATGAATTGTTCCGGCATGGGAACAGCTCTATTCCATTGCTTGACACGTTCACCAGTGATTGGATCTAGTATGGCAATATGAGGTAGATCATCTTTATTATTCAAGTGATAGAATTGTAGATAGGGCTGGGCATTGCGTGATTCGTATTGGTATTGTAGAAAAATGAAATTATCTCTTACTATGGTCTTGACCGGTCTGGATGACCACAGATCTCTGTTGAGAGCCTGACATTGGAAAATTCCGGAGTCTTGAATGTTAATCATTATCCATTTTTGCTTGATCCTTGCCTTTTGCTTTGCTTGATCCAGGTCCAGTTTGGACATAATTGAAAATGGAGGTTTGAACAATAAAGCCAACTTCTGTTCCTTAGAAATAAATTTAGGTTTTCTTACTAATTTAGTATACTCCTTGATGTTACCATCTTCGTCAAGTTCAATAACTGGCTCTTCCACATACTCGTACTCGTCGTCCTCGTTTTCTTCAGACGATTCAAAGGAATCTGAAGAGTCATCATTGATGTATGTGTTGGTGTTCGTGTCATCCAATCGTTGATTGAAGATGCCTTCAGGTCTCGTTTCATCAAACATATCGTTTATCCGATGCAATGGCTCGAATCTTCCGCCAATGCCGCCATAAGAAGTTGGGAACCCAGAACTCTCGGTAAGTACCTCATGTCTTGCCTCATCAGGCGGCCTGACAAAATCTTGTTCATGTTGTTGCTGATAAGCTTCCCTTTGTAACCTCTCTGCCAATTGGGCATCGGCATCAGCGTCCGCTGAGATAGGGGCCATGGAAGCAGAATTTTGAGGAGCAGAGGTATTGTTGCTGCTCAGCAAGGAGGGTCCACCATTTTCGAAAAACAATGATATGGCGGTGTCCAAGTTACCGTCTGCCATTTCGATGAATTGAGTGGCAATAGCAGCGTTATCAGCACCAGTGATGGCCATGAATTCGTTTATCTTTTCCTCTGACATGAATAGTACGTTATTGTTGCTAAACTTCGTGATCTGAGAGTTTATATGGCACTATTAAAATATTGTACGCCTCAATTCTGTTAATGAGTAGTTGAGTGATAAACATATATATTTATATATATTTATATATATGCATGAGTACTTTCCTTTTTCCTTAAAATTCCCTTACAACTTAGTTCTCGTGTAAAATGACAAGGTTATTACTTGACTCGAATAAGCATGGGGTAAAATGCTGAAGTAGGTAATACAAGTCATCGTATCAACAGAATCACGATACAAGCACAGAAAAACCACTAGAAAATGCCTCCCAATCAAAGATCACGCTCGCTTCTACAAAGGCATCGAGGCAAGCTGCTCATTTCGTTGACAGGGATAGTTGCTCTATTCACTACAGGGTCGGTGGTAGTGTTCTTCGTGAAGAGGTGGTTGTATAAGCAGCAGCTACGGATCACTGAAGAGCACTTTATCAAGGAGCAGATCAAGAGAAGGTTTGAGCAAACACAGGAAGATTCATTGTACACAATATACGAGCTACTACCAGTATGGGAAATGGTTTTGAATGAAAACGATTTGAATTTGGACAGTATCATTACTCAATTAAAGGACCAAAAAAATCAGTCCACTAGACAGAAGTCCAGTGAAAGTATAGAGAGTTCGCCTCTAAAGACTAAGGCTGAGCTGTGGAACGAGTTAGAACTCAAGAGTTTGATCAAGCTGCTGACAATAACGTACACAGTGTCGTCATTGATCCTATTAACTAGACTACAACTAAATATCTTGACAAGAAATGAGTATTTGGATTCCGCGATAAAACTAACGATGCAGCAGGAAAACCACAACAAAATTAACCACAGGCTTTATGACTGGGTCACATCTTGGTGGAGCAATCCGCAGGGGAAGATGGTTGATTCAATGACAACGAAAAAATTAAAGAAGGATGGCCAGGAAGTGTATATTAATGAACAGGCATTTTTGTCACTTTCATGGTGGATCCTAAATAGAGGTTGGCTGGACTATAATGAAATAGTTACCAACCAAATTGAAATTGAGTTTCAAGGTATACATCCAAGGGACACTTTGACACTAGAAGAATTCAGCTCTCGCCTCACGAACATATTTCAAAATATAAATTCCCAAATATTCCAGCAGAATAATAGTAGCCTTATCTCGATTTTCCTTCCTAAGGGTTCTGGCGGACAAGAATTTCTTCTTTCACAAACACTTGATCCGGAAGCGTTAACATGCTTCCATTCTAACACCTTAGTTTTCAATCAATTGATAAACGAATTGTCCCAATGTATCGAAAGCACGGCAACCTCCATAGTGTTAGAATCCCTAATAAACGAATCATTCCACTTCATAATGAATAAGGTCGGCATGAAGACCATGGCAAAGAAGAAACCGGGACAGGAGGAGCAACAAAACTATCAAATGGCTGTTTTTTCTATGTCCATGAAAGACTGTTGCCAAGAAATGCTTCAAACAGCTGCGGGGTCGGCCGAAAGTGGTAGCGTGAACGAATACCTTGCCACTTTGGACTCTGTCCAGACACTGGATGACCTGAGTGCCAGCGTGTACAGTAACTTTGGTGTTTCCAGCTCGTATGGATTCAAGGACTGATACCAAGGTAGTTACTGATACTCACACTAGAATATATAGCGTAACCTTTAATACGAGACAATGTGTAATTCAGTATAATAGCATTACCCTGCGACGAATTTTCCGGGCGTCTTGGAAGCAAGAAGAGGAAGGGGAAGAAGCTGGTCAATGATCAATGTAAAGAAGGCAATACCAAAACGCTAATAACTGAAGAAAGACGTTACAAACAGCACAGAAATAAAGTAGCAGACTTACTTCAGACATGGTGACTTCAAGTGTTGTACTAGTGAGTGGTGAGGGCGAACGGTTCACCGTAGACAAGAAAATCGCGGAAAGATCCTTGCTATTGAAAAACTATCTGAACGATATGCACGACAGTAACCTACAGAATGACTCAGATTCAGACTCAGACTTAGATTCAGAGACAAATCACAAAACTAAAGAAAACAACAACGGCGATGACGATGACGATGATGACGACGACGAGATCGTGATGCCCGTGCCTAATGTTCGGTCTTCTGTGTTACAGAAGGTTATTGAATGGGCAGAACACCACAGAGACTCCAATTTTCCTGATGAGGACGATGACGATTCCAGAAAGAGCGCTCCCGTGGACTCATGGGACAGGGAATTCCTAAAAGTGGACCAGGAGATGCTGTACGAAATCATTCTGGCGGCAAACTACCTCAACATAAAGCCCTTACTTGACGCGGGTTGCAAGGTCGTCGCTGAAATGATCAGAGGAAGATCTCCCGAGGAAATAAGAAGGACATTCAACATCGTCAATGACTTCACTCCAGAGGAGGAAGCTGCTATTAGACGTGAGAATGAATGGGCTGAGGACCGTTAGACTGCTACTTCTTCGATGACCATGATCCATCTTTCTGATATTATTTTGCCATTTCAAAACAAGATAAATAATAAAGATGTTGTTCTAATGTAACAAGGTACCTCAGCCGACTATAACCTAGCATATACCAATGATATATGTGTATAGTATAGTATACGTAAGCTCAAACTACAATAGAATGTGCGATTCAGCATCGTGTTTAGCGACCGATGTATTTCTGGAAAGCCGCAAAAGTGACGAGAAGAAAAAGAAAAAAAATACTAGACTATAAAAGTTATTGTTTACCTGATGAGGGGGGCAATTTAGGAGCTGTCGTCTAAACTCTGGAGGACTTGTATTTGTGAAAGATTGTGGCCCAATTTTGAAACCAGTTTATTTTCTTCGAGCATTTAGCACCATTCGACAACTCGCTCAAATTTATTAATCAAAGATAAGGTACATTGCTATCATATCTATATATATATATAAGCAGCTGTACACAATTGCCTAACCGATGAAGGATGAACCTTCACGCAAAAAAAGATCATTTAGTGATGGTCATTTTTTCAAAAAACTGAAAATGATGTCAAGGAAAAAGCATCCTGTAATGGAAAGAAGCAAGACTACTCGTACAAGGAAGGAATCTACCAATTCCGCAGCGAAATCGTCGCTATCATTAAGGAGGGCCAACAATGGCCGAAATGCTATTGCCAAAAGAAGAGTACTGACCGATATAGGCTCTACTAATGAAGGGGTTATTGGTAACTCTGCGTCAAACTCACCTGACAAAGATTCTCATAATCCTCATTTTAGTGATTCCATCCCACCGCTTCCTTTAGAACTACCGGATATCGTTTCAATAAGAAGTAGTAGAAGTCACATCAGCAATAAAAGTAATAAAAGCAGTAAGAGCAGTAAGAACAAGCATGGTATAGACTTAACGTTCATGCCTCGCAGATCCTTGCAAAATTCTAAAGCTGGCTTGAAGAAACTGAATACTTCTCCGCAAGGCTATTTTAATATTCCGGTAACCATAGATAGAGCAAGCGAGAACATCAAACATGCAGATACGAAAATAACATTCAACTCTTCCTCTTCAGAGAACGAAAGACCAGTTTTGAGTATTTTACAGAAGGATGATACTCAAAATTCTTCGAATCCAACTGTTGATGCGACATCTGCACCTCATAATATTAGCAATAACAACAATATCGAAAATTCTACGAACAGTTTATTTGATACTATCCTCTCAATTGCTCATAGCGCCATATCACATGTCCCCAAAATTTCGGCCTTGAATACAGAAATACAGCGTGAATTATCACACTCCAGTGAAAACCATACCGGCTCCATCCGTCATTCGTATTCTAATCATCATCATGGTCATCACAAACATCCTTTGGCTCAGCAGCAGAGGAATTTGTTAGTTTCTGAAAATACTAATCAAAATGCTAATGACACAGTACTCATTCATTCTCCCTCCACCAATACAGCTCATCGCAGCTCTTCATTTTTGCGTCGTTTGGATTATCTATTATCCCCCAATCCTGCCCCTTCCTCTGATAAACATGTTCAAGGTGAGGAAGAAGAAGATGAGGAAGAATCTTCGCCGCTTTCGAAAGTGTTTCTCTCTCCATCAACTCAACTTCTAACTACTAACACATCGACCACACTGCTTTCTGATTCATTGACACCTAACGATAAAAATATAAATGCGAACTCTAACTATGAAAACGAGAATGACAATGATAGGGACGATAGATCTATTGCAGGCAAAGTGAAATTTCAACCCTTGAAAGTGCACGAACCTGCAATTTCTACTTTTGGTAAAGGGAATTTAACTCTAGAGGCAGTGGCAGGATCCTCTGATATCGACAATACAAGCATTGATCTGGACGAAAACAATACCAATAACAACAGCAATGTTCCAAATGCAAGTTTAACAAATTTGAGTCATTTGAGCAAAAATAACATGTGCATTAACCATGGGTCCAAGGACTTGAACGCGAGCTATCGTAATAGTAGTTATATCGATATGGCAAGGTTTGAAAATTCACAATCAAATCTCTCTAGTCAAAGGGCAAGAAGTAAGACCTTACCTGCGAATAAAGCACTTGAAAATGCTGCAAGCGATGAAAATAATAGTAAAAGAAATTCAAGATACTCTTCTTATTCCAATGATATGACTTTTGATGACGCTGAAGAAAGAAAATTTAGAAGTACGTCTAAGAAGTTCTTGAACAGAAGATCATTTTCACCATCCAACTTAGGCAATAAAGTAATTCCTGGCATTAATTTAAGGAATTCGTTCAACAAGACTAGGAATAATAGTTCTGATTTATTTAGTACAAACCAGGGCCAACAAATGCCAAGAACAAGCACTGCTGGCTCAGGTAATATCCATGCGATAATGGGCTTGGATTCTGGCACTACTGATTTCAAGTTACAAGGTATTGAATACGCTTCAGAGAAGAAGAACAGTGAATTTCACACGCTTTTTAGAGATTGTGATATTAATCCTAACGAAAAATTAATTGTTGATCATAGTTGTGCTTTATCTCGTGATATACTTTTACAAGGGAGGATGTATATCTCTGATGCACATATTGGATTTTTCTCAAATATTCTGGGATGGGTTAGCACAGTTTTCATACCGTTCAAAGAAATTGTTCAAATTGAAAAAAAGACCACAGCTGGAATTTTCCCCAACGGTATTGTAATTGATACTTTGCATACAAAATACATCTTCGCCTCTTTTATGTCAAGAGATGCTACCTTTGATTTAATAACAGACGTTTGGAATCAGATCATCTTGGGTAAAAAATATAGAAATGGTTTCCAAAATAATGATGACGGCACAATAAGTGATTCAAGCAGTGCATTCTTTGATGATTATGATGATGACGACGACGATGGAGACCTGGATGATGATGATCCAGATATTAATAGTACAGATATGACATCCAGTGACGATATAGACGCTGATATTTTTAATGAATCAAATGAACTTGGTAAGAACCAAAAATCTACCAATTACTTATTAGGCCCAAACAGACATTCTCCAACCACTGTTGACTTCAAACCTTCCAGCAATGAACATTTGGTTATTGAGGCAACTATCAACGCGCCTTTAGGAAAAGTAGTAAATCTTTTATATGGCGAAGACGTGTCTTACTATGAAAGGATCTTGAAGGCCCAAAAAAATTTTGAGTTATCACCAATTCCTAACAACTTTCTCACCACAAAGGTTCGCGATTATGCCTACACAAAACCTTTATCAGGTAGTATTGGTCCGAGTAAAACAAAATGTTTAATTACAGATACTTTGGAACATTATGATTTAGAGGACTACGTTAAAGTGTTTAGTGTTACCAAGAATCCGGACGTTCCATCAGGAAATATCTTTTCCGTAAAAACCACTTTCCTTTTTTCTTGGGATAAAAATAACTCCACGAAGTTAACAGTTTACAATTCTGTCGAATGGACTGGTAAAAGCTGGATTAAAAGTATGATTGAAAAGGGAACATTTGATGGTGTTGCGGACACTACAAAGACGATGATATCTGAAGTTAAGAATATTCTAAATGATGAAGATTCAAATATAAAGTCGAAACATCAAGCCAACAATATAGAATCAGAGGAAGAAACAGCTAATTTACCCACTATTGGACCTCCCATTCACGATCCAACCGAACCTGATTTTCAAAAAGGAAAAGACGATACAATTATTGATGAAAAAATCAATATTCCAGTTCCTTTGGGAACTGTATTTTCATTATTGTATGGGGATGACACTTCTTATATTAAAAAGATTATTGAAAATCAGAATAACTTCAATGTTTGCGATATTCCCAAATTTGTGAATAACGCGAGGGAGATTATTTACACTAAGAAATTGAACAATTCATTCGGCCCGAAGCAAACTAAATGTATAGTTACAGAGACCATCGAACATATGGATTTGAACAGTTTCTTCATGGTAAAACAAATAGTAAAATCTCCAGATGTTCCGTACGGTAGTTCCTTCTCAGTCCATACGAGATTTTTTTATTCTTGGGGTGACCATAATACAACAAACATGACAGTCGTGACTAATGTTGTTTGGACGGGTAAATCTATGCTCAAGGGAACAATTGAGAAGGGATCGATTGATGGACAAAAAAGTTCTACTAAGCAACTTGTCGATGATCTTAAGAAAATTATTTCTAATGCTGGCTCAACCAAAAAAAGATCCAGGAGAAGAGGAAAGACAATGAACAAGAGAAAATCGTCAGCAACAACTACCAAAAATGAAAAAAATGAAGAAAACATCGAAGCTACAAGTGCCAAACCTTCCTCTTTTTCCATTTTTTCCATGTTGCAACAAGTTAATATAACCTCAATTCAAGGAATTATGACAATAATATCCTTACTCGTCTGTCTGATTTTCTTCTTTAAATTAATATTTTTTTCCAGAAATACTTCCAACATCCAAATTATTACTCCAGGAACAATCCTAATTAACGGAAACGAATATAATTACGTTCCCAACTTTAAAACACTCTACCACGTCTACGAAGATAATATCGTAAAAGATGCCCACCGCAAAGACTCGAATAAAAAAAACATAGTCACCGACACAGAAGGGTTGATATGGGACTGGTTGATTGATCGTGGAAATGGAACTGTTCAAAATGGCATTTTATCTAATCATATGAAGGAAAGAAATAACAAAAAGGTTAAACTAGTGAATGGTGTTAGTGATCATAAAATACAGCAGCTAGTTGAATCAATCAAAGTCACCGAGTTGCAGCTGCAAGAAATGAAAGAGTTACTAGCTAAAACAGATAATATGTCGTCTGCTGACCAATTACTGTAAGAAAATAATATTTCTTTTTCCAATGAAAAAGTAAGACTTTACTACGAACATTAATTTTTTTGTTTTTATTTTTTTCATTCTTTATCTCTATGTTTAAATTTGTTTATGTACAGAACTTTTCTTAAGCAATTTGTAATAAATGCATCGTTCAACAAAATTCAAATATCTTTTCATGAAGAAGTTATTGATGTTTGGAATGTTTCGAATGAGTTATTCTCAACAAATCATAGAAGTGATGCAAATGTTATACTATCTACATTTGACGAGCGTAAAACAACTGTCAAACCTAAATCAAGTATGAATATTTATAGAACTAAAACCTCAATTGAAACAGGTCAAGTCATTAGCATGCCAGTTCAATCAGACATCTATGAAGGATTCCGAGTCATTATCTTCTTCGTCCACTGACATTTCATCGGCTTTGTCTTCAGGCAAGACAAAACTTACGTTTTTTGTTACAACTGAACTATTTTGGATAAAACTGTTTTCTGAGTTGTTATGTTTCTCATTTTGTTCCGTTTCCGATCTCGTCCTTTTTCTTGAGTTACTTTGCTCTATTGCATTATCAACTGCCAAGACCTTAACGGTTGTTTTAACGGATTCTGTTCCGTCTTCGTTAGTTATATTAGAAGCGTGATCCATGGTATCATTTGAAACTTTGTTAAAAGATTCTCCTAAAATCGATGAGTATTGGTCATTTGTTGTGTTGTTCTCATCTTTTGTTTGAGTTCCGGACCTTTCGTTGATCTCTTCAAGAACTGCATTCAAATTTTTCCTTAACTTGTCCAGAGCATTTTTGCTCACATTATCTAACGTATCATTTTCTGCAATATCGTCAGAATACTCAAGAATTTCTTTCAAAGTAGAATAATCCTGTTCAGAAGAAAGAAATATAGCATTTATATTTGTTAATATCATTTTTTTTATTTCTTTCTTCTCAATCTGAGTGAATATTTTGAGCACATCAATCAAGAAAGTGAGCTGAACTGTATCCTTCCTAACAGAGGTTGTCTGATTAACTAAATTACGCGGGTCAGTCCAGAATATCAATTGTTGAAATATTACGTTCGGTTTTAACATAGTCTCACGATCAACTCCAGGTACTACAGAACACTGTAAATCATCCCAAAGAACACACAGTCTCAAAAGAATATCTGCAGCTGTCCTAGACATACGTTGCTGATGAGTGGGATGCGAAAAACAATAGACTGGGATACAGAAGGCAAAGGCCTGTATTAGCGCTTCATTAGAAGAGTTTATTGGTGAAAAATATGACAGGACCAACGTTTCGAACAAGTCATCGTCAGTGAATACGTCTGCCAAAAATAATTTACACAAACCTTCCGCTGCTATCACTTGACACTCGGGTAAACTGTTGTTCTTTAAGACTTTGTAAAATATTTTATGCAATGATATCGAGTCAACTTTGCCTTCTCCATCTACTACAGTGTTCCCGTGCACAGAGAAGATATCTACAATTACTTGTAGTGCGATATGTTTTAACGTTGCATTACCTTTGGAAACACACATACCTAAAATATACATGTTATCAATAGCCAATTTAACGTCCAAAAGACAGCACAAACCAAGGTTCTTGACACCGAGTTCCCTGATGTTTGATGCGGTGTTTCTAACTGCAGGTGTGATCAAAGTGTCCATCAACGATGCAATCAAAATGTTCTCTGTTAAAGGTGTATTAACAAGCTCTAGCATGTACGATGATCTTGTGAGACAAAGGACAATTGTCTCTGACGATGCTTCCTTTTCGGGTGGAAGATTATTTATTATGTCACTCTCAGAGATTTTGCCGTTTCCCTGTACTAAGTTTTCTACGGCAGAATGAAAAGATGCAATATTTTCCTCTTCCTCATCTTCATCATCATTTGTGCCGTCATTGTTCTCTTTGGATACAGAATTCCTATTTCCGCGGCCCCTTTTGTTGATTTTCTCTCTCTCCTCTTGTTCTTGTTTTTCAATATCATCATCTCTAATATCATTGATGATTTCTATTGCCATTGTTACGAAATCTTTTTCATTAATGGACAGGCTTTTCATTACACGAATGCCAATATTAATAAGCGGTTCAGACAATGTAGTCAAAGCCAGTACATTTCGTACCACAGTGAGCATTGATCTCCTTCCAACCTCATCACTAAAATCATACCTTTCCGCGGTAATCAATAGTTGCTCAATGATAAACTCTAAGGTATTGTTATCGAACTGTTCCTGAGATTGATTGGATATCCCGTTATGATGATACCTGAGGAGGATATAGTGATTTAAATGCTCCGATAATTTTGAAGCTTCTGGAAAGTTCTCATCTAACATTTCTGTTATATTATTATCCAAACAATATAAATAAAAGACCCGAAAAAGAAAAGCTATTTCCATAGTAAGGTCCTTCCAAATACTTTCAGGAAATTTTATTTTAGAGAGGATATCTGGCCTTGATTGGAAGAGGGCTTCTATAGCCTTGACACACACTGAGGATCTGGAAACATCTAGCTTTTCTAGTAATTCTATTAAATCACCGTTCAAGGCATTTAACCAGTCGTGAGATATAAGCCTCTTGCATGCATTCTTCACTGACAATTCCCTGTCTTCCAACCCCCACTCAATCAATTGATCAAAAATATGTGGCTCAATACTATCAAAACATTCTTTTCCCATCGATTTTAGAATTCTCGAGTACACAAGCCTTCTATTAACGACGTTAACGTCTCTAGCTCTCTCCAAAATGTAAGGTCTAGTATTATCGTCATTGATGAGATTCAGCATTGCAGCTCTACGTACTTCAGCAGATGGATCATTCTGGATAGAAACAACCAAGGTTCTCGTAGCTTCATAGTTATCTTCATTATCAGAATGCTCGGTTAAGTGTTCTGTTTTGTCTTCATCTTGAAACTTGGTCAAACAAAACACAGCCTGTATTCTAACTGTTGGCTCCCTATCATGAATTCTTTTGTTCAAAGACAATATCAGTAAATTAAAAAGTGATTCATCGATTTCGCCTATATTATCCATTATAACAGCTAATAACTGCAGGACTCTAAACCTGACATTCTTGTCGGAGCTTTCCGCACCGCGCAAAACGTGTCTTATAAATTGATCAACAAATCTTGAAAATACTCCTTCTTCATCATTTATGAGCTCGTAATCTTGTTTTCTGGCTAATATCAACTCCCTATCCAAAGAGGCTATAAATGCAGCTACTAACTTTACTATCCTGTCTCCAATAACCTCATTTTTTTTTAGAGGCAAAATCTTAGTAACTAGTCTATTGAACCAAAAGTTAAAGGCATCTTCATAGCCTTGCTCAACAGCTTTTGACTGAATTTTTTTTAGAACAGCGATATGCTTCCTGTGTCCTGCATAAGAGCCTTGTGCCTTCTGAAATACCTCAGCAACCGACTTGAAAATTCTCGTATTAGTGTCACTCCCCTCAGAATCTTGCATAATGGCTCCAGTAATCTTTTAACCTGTCTTATCTTGCCCCAAAGCTGTAGATAAAACGAAAGTGTTCGATCTTCAAAGGGCTGAAAAGCCTAAAAAGGTAAACAAACACGAACTTCCCATAATATATACGTGGTGTACGGATGTTGATTATTGCAATAGCACAACAACATGCTATAAACAGTGAATTTCAGGAAAAATACTTCAAGCTAATACTCTACACAGTGTATTATAATGTATATTGGCTCATTACCTTTTTTCTGTGTCGCATATAATCTTTGTCCTTGTTAAATCGCTTAGATCCATGTTATGCAGTTTTTTTCAGAAGCGAATGAAAAATTTTCAGACTGACAAAAAAAATCATGAATGAGCTCATCGCAACTTGCCAATTCAAAGAGAAGTTAAGATAATCAAAAACATAAAGATAGCTTATGAAGATGACCAGCCAGGATAGAATGATAGTGCACAGGTGCAGATTTGTGGATTTCAATCCTGCTACGATCACATCTCTGGCGTTTTCACATAAGTCAAATATAAATAAGTTGACTCCATCAGATTTGAGATTAGCTATCGGTAGGTCTAATGGTAACATAGAAATCTGGAATCCAAGAAACAATTGGTTTCAGGAAATAGTCATCGAGGGTGGTAAGGATAGGTCAATTGAAGGTCTTTGCTGGAGCAACGTCAGTGGTGAGTCTTTGAGGCTATTTTCTATTGGCGGTTCGACCGTAGTTACAGAATGGGATTTGGCAACAGGTTTACCACTGAGAAACTATGACTGTAATTCGGGCGTAATATGGTCCATTTCTATCAACGATTCACAGGATAAACTGTGTGTTGGTTGTGATAATGGGACAGTAGTCCTTATAGATATTTCTGGTGGACCTGGTGTCTTGGAACACGACACTATTTTGATGAGACAAGAAGCCAGAGTATTGACTTTGGCTTGGAAGAAGGACGACTTCGTGATTGGTGGTTGTTCCGATGGTAGAATAAGGATTTGGTCTGCGCAGAAGGGTGATGAAAACAGAGGTCGTCTATTGCACACCATGAAAGTTGACAAAGCCAAAAGAGAATCAACTTTAGTTTGGTCAGTTATATATTTACCAAGAACTGATCAAATTGCTTCTGGTGACTCAACAGGCTCGATTAAATTCTGGGATTTCCAATTTGCCACGCTGAATCAATCATTTAAAGCGCACGACGCAGATGTTTTGTGTCTAACTACTGATATCGATAATAATTATGTATTTAGTGCGGGTGTGGACAGAAAAATTTTCCAATTCTCTCAGAATACTAATAAATCTCAAAAGAATAACAGATGGGTCAACTCCTCCAATAGGTTGCTTCATGGAAACGACATCAGAACGATATGTGCATATCAATCCAAAGGCGCTGATTTTTTGGTCTCAGGTGGTGTTGAAAAAACTTTAGTTATCAACTCATTGACTTCTTTTTCCAACGGAAACTACAGGAAAATGCCAACTGTCGAACCCTATTCGAAAAATGCTTTAATCAATAGAGAACAACGTCTGGTTGTTTCATGGAACGAATCCACTGTGAAGATATGGACCATGGGAACTGGTTCGGACACAGAGCAGAACTATAAACTAGTTTGCAAGCTAACTTTGAAGGACGAACAAAACATTTCAACATGCTCTTTATCACCTGACGGACAAGTTTTAGTTGTGGGGAGACCGTCCACTACGAAAGTATTTCATTTACAACCAATAGGCAACAAACTGAAAGTGACTAAACTAGATAATGAACTATTATTGAGAACTGGTACAAAAATAGCCAAATTTATTGATAATTCCAAGATTGTCATATGCTCTTGCGAAGACGACGTATTTATTGTGGATTTAGAATCTGAGGAAGATGAGAAACCACAAGAAATTGAACTTTTAGAGATTACTTCGACTAAGAGTAGCATTAAAGTTCCATATATCAATACAATCAACCATCTGGAAGTGGACCAAAACATCGCAGTAGTTTCACGTGGATGTGGAGCTGTGGACATATTAAATTTGAAGACAAGGAAGTCTAAATCGCTGGCTCGTTTAAGTAACTTTATCACCGCTATTCATATCAACACCCCAAGAAACTCGGTAGTAGTAATTACTGCAGACAATAAGATTTATGAATTCAATATGAATTTGAATTCCGAAGTTGAAAATGAAGATAATGAAAGTCTATTGACTCAATGGTCAAAGAATAATACCGAGAACTTACCCAAAGAATGGAAGACATTAAAAGAAAACTGTGTCGGTATCTTTTCGGACGTGAAAAATAGCAACAGGTTATGGTTTTGGGGCGCTACTTGGATTTCAAGGATAGACTTTGATGTTGATTTTCCTATAAATAAGAGAAGAAAGCAGAAAAAACGTACTCACGAAGGACTAACCATCACTGATGAAAGTAATTTTATGAACGACGAAGAGGATGACGAGGATGACGACATCGATATGGAAATCAATGAAAATCTAAATGTATTGTTAAGCCAAGGAGACAAAATAAAGTCCACAGGTGCACAAAGAAATGAAGAAAGCTCAAATCACTTCTTTTTTACTGATAAATATAAACCTTTACTATTTGTTGACTTAATTTCTAGTGATGAGTTAGCCATCATTGAAAGAAAGCCACTAAGTTCTCATTCCAAACAAAAGGCATTCATTCAACCAAAGTTGGTGTTCTGATCCATTGAAGGTAATATATTGAGTGTAGATCAGGAGCATATACTAGGGCTACGATATTCTATAAGCATTTTTCAGTTATAGGAACTCTGATCCACTTAGTACTTTATAGAATTTCTCTACTGTAAAATAGACAAGTACGTACACAGACACATATATATAGTTATCGCTTATGCAGCCATTCCACCTGAGCCATTCCTTGGTTTAAGCACGCCGCTGGGTTAGAGGAGCAGTACTTATGGAGGAGCCTCATTAACTTAAGTTATTCCTAAGCTGGGTAATGCTTTGCGAAAACAATAGATGAATGAAAATGTACGAACAGTAGTTAAGTAAATTACTTTAGGATTATATGAAAAATTGTAGTCTCCAATAGGATATCACTACATTTCCTGTGACCTGTATATTATGGATCTTGAGAATGTGTCATGTCCGATTTGTCTAAGGAAGTTTGATGACTTGAATGCGCTGAATGTACATTTAGATGTTGAGCATGGGTTTGATGATAATGAGGATTCTCTCGGTTCCAATGATAGTCGTCAGGTCAATAACAAGCGAAAAAACCCCAACTATGATGGCAACAAAGTGCAGAAGTTAAAAAGAAGCCACTGGGAAAAACTCCAAAGGGGGAAGAGTCGTTGTCACACATGTGGAAGAACTTTGAATAACGACATTGGCGCCACTAATTGCAGAAAATGTGGCAAATTATATTGTAGGAGACATCTCCCCAATATGATTAAACTAGATATTTATGCACAGTACGACCCTACAAACGGGAAATGGCATAATTGTTGCCATGATTGCTTTGTTGCAAAGCCCGGTTATAATGACTATGGTGAAGCAGTGAATTTAACACATGATTTTTTCAAGATACGAAATATGCAAAAAGAGGACAAGAACTTGAGATTACTACAATTAGAAAATCGGTTTGTCCGTCTAGTTGATGGGATGATAACACTCCACCAGAAATATACGGGGTCCATCATTTACAATTTAAAAATGAAAAGTGAAGTATCCAAATTAGAACGCACAGTAACTCCCTGGAGAGAGGATAGAAGCGTGCTTTTTTGTAACATATGTTCGGAGCCTTTCGGTTTATTACTACGGAAGCATCACTGCAGGTTGTGTGGCATGATTGTTTGTGACGATGTTACCAGAAACTGCTCAAATCAAATAAACATAGGCTATTTAATGTCTGCAGCATCTGATTTACCTTTCAAATATTATAGGCAGAAAGATGATTTACTTCATGCTCCTCTATCTATAAGGTTGTGCACTCAATGTATCGATATGTTATTTATTGGCAGAAAATTTACCAAAGATGTTGCAATGCCATTAAGTGGAATATTCGCTAAATACGAGAGTATGAAAAATATATCTAAGGTAATTGACGGCCTCATGCCTATTTTTGAAGATTCTTTGAACAACCTGAAATTGAAAACTGCCAAAGATTCAGAGAATGTACTTGATTATAAGAATCTGAATGATCTTGCTCGATTAAGACAGAAATTACTTGGTTCTGTTAATTTGTACAATACGCTAACAAGACAGCTCATAAGTGTAGAACCTCGCAGTAATCTGGAGAAAAAACTTCAAAGTTCGATCAAAATAGCTTCTGCTGCATATATAAATGAAAAAATACTACCATTAAAGTCCCTTCCGGCAATTTTGAATCCAGAGGGCCAGAAAACGAACAACGAAAAGCGACAAAACGAACCAGAGATAAAGAAGTTATCACAGTTGATGATCGAAAATTTGACTATAAAGGAAGTAAAGGAGCTGAGAGAAGAGCTCATGGTGCTGAAAGAACAGAGCTACCTGATTGAGTCCACAATTCAAGACTACAAGAAGCAGCGCAGATTGGAAGAGGTCGTCGCTCTTAATAAGAATTTAGAAGAATTGCGCTCACGAATACGTACGGTTCAATCCAAGCTAGGGGACAATGGTTTTAAATAAAATCTTTTTGTTAATAAATAAATAGTCGATATTTTTTTTGTTATTTAATCATTCGCCGACTCTCCACGCTAATTGGTCCGCGGAGCCACTTAGATCTATTTAAGGGTATAAATTTTTTTTATTCTTTGACTTTTCACCTTAAGATTCTAGATAAAAGGAAGTACTACATAGGAAGATAGCGTATAGGGAAACTAACTGAGTGAGTAGTAGAAAATGTCCACCGTTAATGTTTTGAGATACTCTGCGTTGGGTTTAGGATTATTTTTTGGCTTCAGAAATGATATGATCTTGAAGTGTAATGCCAAAAAGAAAGAAGAACAAGCACAGTATGAAGAAAAATTGAGGTTAGTGGACGAAGCTAAGAGAGAATACGCTAAGTTACATCCTGTAGAGGTTCCTAAGGTTTTACCTACAACCGCATCGGTTAATTTAGAAGACCCTAATATTGATTTTGAAAAAGTTATTCTTAATGCCGTTGAATCCTTGAAGGAAACTTCAACATAAATAGAATGCTAAAAATACAGTTTAGCTCGAACCGAATGAGGAAGTTATGATGGATTCTCGTTCGCTAGATGCTCCATAATTTTTTTTTCACTTGCTTATGTATTGGCAAATGAAGAAGAGAGAAAATGTATATATTCTAGAACATATTAATATCATACGTAACGTATTGTAAAAAAAATAACTCACATTCCACGCACTTCAGATTTTACATCTTTACTTCCTGCGTCGTACTTTATAAACAGTGACAAGAGATTTATATGTACAAGATTATATAATGTCATGCTATATAAGATCATCTTCTAATTCTGCTGAAGACTCTTCCAGGTGGTAGACCATATTTTTCTCTAACAACTGCAACGTTGGAATCCCATTCACTTCTCCAAATATGTGCGCCGATAGGATCTAAATTATAATCCTTGGTGAATTTTCTGATGTCGAAATCATCCCTACTTATTTCTGCTTGATTTATCTCTAATGAGTTTGGACCTTGTTTACCTTCAGTCAATGATTGTCTGAATACCCAAACAACAAATCTCTGTTTCCCAGCATTTTTTTCAGGCACTGGAGGTAAGTAATCAGCAACGACGTTAGAACTATCAAACTTTCTTGGGTCTATCAAATTATCATTGTAAGCCAATTTAAGGTTCACCAATCCGTAGCACAAAGCTGTCTTAAACGAATCGTTGCTTACATTTGGAACATCAGGGTTGACTACCAATATCGTATACAGTTGTCTTTCTACGTCCACGTGGTCGTATTCTTGAACCTTAAAAACGGGACACATTGACGTGACATTAGATGATAAAAATTCACCAGGTTCGATCCACTTATTCAGACCAGTGGAGAAGGGAAACTTGATGTTCACTTCTGCTCGTGGAACTAAAGTTGGGAGTGTATCAGGGATAGCTGCCAGTGTTTCTAACCTCTGCATCAATAACATCTGGCCGTATGATTCCCAATGTTGTTTCCCCAAATGTCTGTACACCGGTACATCATAGTCTATTATATGCTTAAAATTGTCTACTTTATTATTAAACTGAAAGTTGTATTGTACCTCAGGATTATTGATCTCTGCTTTTATGAGCAAAGCATCTTTTTTGAGAGGATTGTTTGTCTTCCCAGCCAACTCATAAAACTTGTTAGATCTCTGCTCAAGAAAGTCATAACTCATCTTGAAAAGCTCATTTATGTGTTCAGGAGGCGAGTACTTAATACGGTTACTTCTTCTACTAATGGATGGGGGGTCTGAAAAGGCCTTCTTTGGGAAAAGATAGTTTTTCACTTTGGGAGATTGGATAGAAAGTGAACTAGGCCTCTTGGTGAAGTCCGACCAAATATGCGAATTAGCATTAGAATTTTTCAGAATTTTAGTTGTATGAATAGATCTTCGTAACATAGCTCCGGCTATAACCATGATTGATGCGTTTATTCTATGAAAAAGCTTGTAGCTGCAATTTATTATTGAATGAGATTTTCTTGTTTTATCCAATCCTTCTCGCTTCCATTCGAACCAGAAAAAATTCGAAACGACTGCGACAGTAAATCCCCACCAACTAGAAAGATAATAACCAATTATATGAACAGGTTTATGCACAGGGTCATAATAAAGCGACTTTTTTCTCCACCACTGATATGCTCATCATTTTAAACTTTTTAGGAGTGTTTGATAACTAATTTTTGCAAAGCAATGTCATTTATTCTTTAGGAGATATCTTAATCAGCGAGTGACATTATTCACATATTTGAAGGCGTTATAGTCATATGCTTCCTGTTATAATAAGGAGAAAGTAAGCAAAATCGGAAATAGTAGATAATTTCAATGAACAGGTGTCATAATCAATACCTTAATCGGATCAAAATAGAACCATGATAAAAGTTCAATACTTCATGCACTCAAATGTACATACAAAAGAGCCGACAGAAAACTTGTACAACTGACATATCCCGGCAAGAACTTCGACAGTTATTTGAAATGAAGAATAAAGGAAGCTGCCTTGATTGTATATCTCTATTTATATATATATATATATATATATATGTATATGCATTTAACGCTTAAGAGTATATTCTCTTCATCCACCATAAACACCAGTGAAAACGTGTTTAATTTCCTCCAACGTATAGTTACCTGCCAAACATAACTGTAACAAAATTCTACTCTTTTCGGGACTTAGATAACCAGAAGCAATGAGATTATTAGCGCTCGAACCCTTCTTTGGCACGTTCGCAATTGGCACCATACCATCCATTGATCTCTTGGAATATATGATTGGCAAGCTCAACTTCATGCAAGTTTCATTGACCTCCTCTGGTAATGAACCAGCACCCATTGTGGCAAGAATGATACCATCATATTTATCTGCCACCAAGTTGACGATAGCTGATGGAAAAGCTTGATGGGCGTACAAAATGCAAACTTCTGGTAAATTGAAACAGTCACCATCGACTCTCAATTTAAATTTATGGCAACCCTGGGGTTTAACAGGAGGATAATAATAATGTATTTCATTGTTAACAAAGTTACCTAAATAACCCTGTCTAACATTAAAAGAATCCAAACTATTTGCATTCGTCTTGGTAATGTAGTAACCAGAAGAAATTTGATCGTTTAAGGAGACAAGAACACTTCTTCCTCTAGATTTTGGGTTTGAAGCAATGCAAATTGCTTGATATAGGTTCATAGGTCCGTCAGCAGAAACACTGGTTGAGGGACGCATCGAACCCACAAACACAATAGGAACATCTCCAGCATCAATAGTACTCTCAATAAAAAATGCGGTTTCAGATAACGTATCTGTCCCATGGGTGATGACTATACCATCAAAAGTCTGCAATGATTCTGAAACCCCTTTATAGATCTTGTAAAGAATATCCTGATTTATGTCTTTGGAGTCCACATTGCACAGTTGCTCATATTCAATATCACAGACCTTCGATATGTCTGGAATAGCATCTAAGAGATCTTGAATGGTCAAGTCGACATGATAACCGGCCGTTTGCGACGAGTCTATGGCCTTGGATGCAATCGTACCACCAGTTCCAAAAATTTTAATCCTTGGTAAACTACGCTGTTGGCAAGCGATGCCGCTGCTATTTGCAGCGGCACTTTGAGACTTTAGAATCTCTGGGATAGTCTCTGGACAGTTGCTTTGGACAACGAACTGAGAATTTTCAACATCTGGACAGATAGTAGTGATTTCAATTGAATCATTCTTCATGACGCCTTTCAAAAAGTGCAATAGCAGTAATGATTAGCCTTGAGTGTCTTCAAATATATAACATCTCTTCAACAAAGCCGTCATCATCATCTTTTTTTCATCGAGTATTTTTTCACACGAACGGCACAAGAAGTGAACCTAGACTACAATAAATAGAAGAAAGTAAAGGGAGGAAACAAAGCAAATCTAGAAGGAGGTAAGTGCAGAATGGAGAATCCGCACGAACGAGTACAGGCCAATATTCTGTCGCGCATAATCGGTAATGTCAAAAGGCTTAATGAGAGTGTGGCAATCCTCAACCAGGAACTTGTTACCATTAATAATCGAAACAAGAATCTAGAAATCATGGGTGCGATTTGTGATAACTATCATAACAGCGTCCAGTTTAATCTGGAAGCAACCAATAATAAGAAACCACCTCTTTGATTCATCAATTTTCATATATGCATACACATATATACACACATATATATACATATATATATATATGCTATACTGCTTTTAATACATTCATCGAAGGTCACTATTTCATGCGGAAAAGAGAAAAAAATAACATCATACATATTTAGCTAGAAATAGCACTGCGTCTGTGAAAAAGACGTAGGTTGCAAGAACCGGTTAGTAGCGATGTCAGACCCGTTTGCACATCTATTGACATCTTTCAAAAATAAAGATTCCGCAGCTGAATCCAAGAAGGAAACTCTTCGGAGCAGCAATTCCCCTTCCTTACCTGATTCTGTAGTTGCAGACATTTCTAAGACGGATAAAACCATAAATGATAGCCTGCATTCAATTTCGGCATCCCCGTTGATACCTTCATCGAAGGTAGGCTTTTCTGTGCCCCCTTTAGTGTCAAGCAATAACACGATCAGTGCCAATTCAACCAATAGTTCACCACGCCCGCCTCTTGACCACATTGACGATGACTTCAATGAGCTGTTTGGTAATGGTACAACAGCTGCAACGGATACGCTTCAAAAAGTAAATGATGATTATTGTAGAAATAATGAGGGCCGTAAGAGCAATGGTGATGAAGCTTTGGTCGATGAAGTCAAAGATATGGAAATCGCTAGATTGATGTCACTAGGTTTATCAATTGAGAAGGCCACTAAATTTTACAACGATGACATAACGTACGAAAGATATTTAAAGGTTTTAAAATCAAATCAAAAGAAGTCCAAGGACCGAACTGCTAGGGAGAGCCCAGGTGATGTAAATTTTGAGAGGTCAGAACTATCCAACAATTTTGGCTCAGAGAACAATAACCTGTTCAGCATAGCTACTAATTTTTTTAATAAAGGTAAGGAGCTAGTTGATCAATGGACCTCTTTTCCACCTGAGGAAAATGATAGACTAAATAATCACCCAAACTTACGAAACAAATCAGAGGACTACGACTCACCTCTGGAAAATGACCCATACAATGGATTTTCAATTGAAGATGATAAAAGCGAGAAAGGACTTTTGTCAGAAAATAATTTGGATGAAGATCTTTTAACTGACTTTGAAACTAAAATTGAAATTACCAAGAGAACAGTGAGTGATGTCGATCCTTCTCCTTCACCATCTTCAGGTATATTAATAGAAGAGAATCCGTTAAGAAAAGAACCTCTGGTAGAGAATAATCTTCTAGATTTTTCAGAGGGAAATGTCACTAAAAGCAATAGCAGTGAAAGTAACTCTCTTTTTAATGGGAATAGAAACCCCAACTCTGCTATACCTATCTCTGATATTGAATTATCAGGGTATAACGAATTTAAGGCAAAGGGTTCCAATTTTTTCAAGAATGGTGATTATGTGAACTCTTTGCAAGAATATGAGAAGTCTTTAAACTCATTACCCTCGAATCATCCATTGAGGATTATTGCATTATCAAACATTATTGCTTCGCAACTGAAAGTCGGTGAGTACTCCAAGTCCATAGAAAATTCCAGTATGGCGTTGGCATTGTTTCCACCAACCAAAGCAAATTGGAGTAATATGATCTCAGATAGTGATCCTCAAAGGTCGTTTAATGACATCTGGCCAAAGATTATGATTAGACGGGCTGAGTCTTTTGAACACTTAGAAAGTTTCAGTAATGCGTTAGAAACATACCAAGAATTGATTAACAAGAATTTCTTTGACGAAAAAATCATGCAGGGAAAAAGGAGATGTCAAAATTTCATCAATCCTCCTCCTGTCAAGAAATTTAGTCCTGTGAAAAAGGCAACGTCAACTCAGTCACCTACGGAAAAGTCAACTCCAACCTCTTCTTCTTCAACTTCCTCAAATTCTCCTGATACTACTTCAAAAATAAAGAAACAGGAGTTGGAAAATGCTAAGCTGGCACTATACGATAAAGTTTTTGAGAGGATCAGCTCTTGGAAAAATGACAAAGGCGATGACATTCGTCATCTTCTAGCCAATTTGTCCGGCTTGCTAACATGGTGCAATTGGAAGGATATCCCTATGCAAGATTTGGTTATGCCTAAAAGGGTTAAAATTACATATATGAAAGCTGTAGCAAAGACGCATCCCGATAAAATACCGGAATCGTTGTCCCTGGAAAATAAGATGATTGCAGAGAACGTTTTCAGTAGTTTAAGTATTGCTTGGGACAAGTTTAAACAGCAAAATGATATTAACTGATTTCCCTATTTCATTTGGGGGTTCAAATATGTACTTTACACAAGAATATATAAGAAATGCCATTATCCGAAACCGGCTTAGGAAAAGGCACGGATAGGCTATGCCCATTACTGTCATATTGACAATTGGCACCCATCTATGATACAAGATGAAAAACAATACGCAAAAAAAGATCAGTACACAACGGTGTTTTAATAAGAGAGGTCGAAACCGTACTATTTGAAACGATCGACAGTCGAATATCGAAGAAGACTTGATGATACGTCAACTAAGTTATTGGTCGAGGAAAGCGTATCTCATTTATCCTTTTCAAGTCCTTGTCGGTGCACTAATATCGATACTAGTATCTCCAAAAACACTGGATCATCAAAAGAAAACACATGTCCTATTGAAATCTTCAAATCTTTTCAATACAATCTTTGCATATAAAGCGAATCAATTATGGCCTATATTATTCTTCAGTTTGGCTTTTCTACAAGTATACTTTCATTATCTAGCAAGAATGGATGTACTACCCTTACCGATATCAAGTTCTCAAACTAGGCCCTCCTATTTGACCTATCCTAATCGTTGGCTTCTGCTCAAAAATAGAGTAACTATTATTATGATTGCTCAATATGCTTGCAAGTTCATTCTAAAATATATGTTGTTGTTTTTGAGTTTCCAATTCATTGATCACGTCTTTATTTGGACAGGAGGAGAATGTAGTTCTGGTAGTGGAACAAGATCAGCCGAAAAATGTCGTCTAGAAAACGGGAAATGGCATGGTGGGTTTGATATTAGTGGACATTTTTGTTTTCTTGTTAATATCAGCATGATTCTCTGGATGGAGCTACACATGTTTTGTAGATTTATTCAATCTGAAGATATGGTTTGGGTTGTAAATAAATGGGTACGAGCTTGCCTTGCTGTCATTTGTACTGTACTAATAATTTGGATATGCATTCTCTGGGTCACCGCCATTTATTACCATACCATCTTAGAAAAGATCTTAGGTTGCCTTATGGGGTACATATGCCCTATTTTCATATACCATATTTTACCAAAAATTGAACTACTACACAATTACATACATATATGATAAACAAAGAAAACCGGCCTAAACTTCTTTCTATAAAAGATATTCTCATCAGCATTTATTTGAATATTGTCGCAAATGAATGGTTTAACTTTAACTCCAAATCATCTAACGATCCGAGCAATGCAATTTCCCATTTATTCTTATTATT
Organism: Saccharomyces mikatae IFO 1815; assembly: GCF_947241705.1. Taxonomy (NCBI): domain Eukaryota; kingdom Fungi; phylum Ascomycota; class Saccharomycetes; order Saccharomycetales; family Saccharomycetaceae; genus Saccharomyces; species Saccharomyces mikatae. The sequence continues at coordinate 1,069,994 of NC_079259.1, read as the reverse complement.
ATGGCTAAAATCATGAATATCGTCCAATATTGAGCACGAAACTATTTCATTTTGTTTTACAAATAACTCCACTTTAACATCTTTGACAAAAAAAGAAGCCATTGAAGACTCTAGATCTAAATTTAAATCATGAATTATCTTCTTGGCTTCTAAATCCTTGAATATTTGCTGCCTTTTTTGTATTTCTACTAGTTGCAGGAAGACTCTTTTGGCAAATAAATACGCATCATCATATGATACCACCAGACCTCCATTAGTGTCATCAAATATGCCTTGAACATCTATAAAACTGGGAACAGTATGTTTAAAAAGAAACCAACTATTAGATTTGATCCTCTTTTTCAAAAGTATATAGTGAGGTTTTTCGAATTTAGACGTCCGTTCACTGAAGACTTCTAGTCGTATCCCCAGCATTTCCCTATCGACAAAAATCTCGTCACTATCATCTTTAATTTTCAAGTCAATTGGATCCACGAGTGGGAAGAAAGTGATACCGAAAATTCTATAAACATTCTCCACCACAATTGAATCTTCCAACTTACCTTTATCAATTGAATTGATATCTTCTATCTTTAATTTTCGCTTTCTTTTTGATGGTGACGTTAAAATATCAGTGTCCAGTAAATCTGCTACTTCAGGATCAAACATCTGATGCTGGACCATCGGCTGAGTCTTCAATACCCATTCTTGTTCTGGTAAATTCTCATCATTATTCAACTTCGCTCTTTTCTTTGGCTCATACGGTATTAGGGTTGCCGGAATAACGACCGACTTATATTCTGGAGAGAATGATCTAGCTTTCGCTATTGATACGCCCCTGTCATCCATCTCTTCCAACTCTGGATGCTCATTAAACAAAAAATTATTCAATTGTGGAAACTGTTCAAAAAGATCTTCAAATTCTTGTACAATAGGATTACTGCTATCCTCATTCTTTCTTTTATTTTTTATACTTGTTTTGAGTTCCTCACGACTTTTCTCCAATGACTTAACTATAAAAGTGTGACAATGTTAGTGTTAAGTCCAGATATTTCAAGAATAACAATGCCATAGTTTCAAAATCACATACTTTCACTGAGTAAGGATTCAATATCTTGTTGTAAATCATCAATCTTACTCATTTTCTGGAGGTGGGTATTGATCCTAGAAAGATCATCTCGATTGGAAACTATCCTTTCCCCATTATCCATGTAGTTTTTGTTTATTTTTTCAACAGTTTGAAAATTTCGCGTTTCCCTGTCATCATTGGTAGCTTACAGAAAGATCAGGAAGAACAACCATGATATGGTTCCCAACGATTAGTAGAGGTGTCTGCACATCAATGTAATAAAAACATTCAAGATAACCCAAATTCGATTTATATGACATAATGGTTCTTTACTGTATTAAACTATTACTTAGCTAAACACTCTTCTCTAATGAAAATAAAACAGTTCAAGCAATCATATCAATTTGATAACTATTAATCACTTCCATTTTAGGTCCCGCCTCTTTGCTTTTTCTTTCAATAGCCATCAAAGACGCAACATAGGAAACTTTTGAGACTGGGACGGAATATCCTAATAATGCAGACCCTGGCATCCTGTATGTGCTCGAAGCAATAAGTTCACTTAACTTTGTTCTTAAACCAATCTTTCTAACCTCGCTAATATATTGCTTTTTATACATCAGGAGATATCTAGGATAATACAGGATTTTATCTGAAAAAGTTAAGTTTTCTTGTACATCTAGTTCAACTTTTATAGAATTTCCATGCTGTCCACACATCGGACCTGGTCTCAAAATAATGAGCTCCTTTGGTTTATTTGGCAAAACTTCCTCCAAATCATTCTCCAACTTTGCCTTGATTCTAAAATACTCGAAAGTTGTGCTAAGAAATTTATTATTAAAGGAAGTTATTATCACTAGTCTTTTATCTGTTGTATTTGTAAATTCTTGAGCCAAACTAAAAGGCAAGGAATAATCTACAAAGGAATTTGGCACCTGGGTTCTACGAACTCTAGCTGAAGTAGAGCCCAAAGTGCACACCATGGTGCTAATATCACGCAAGTTGGGCAAACTTTTACCAGCTACGTATGTTTTATTGTTCGCATCAAACTTTTCAAGCTTCTGTGTTCCTGAAAAAATATACGAAAGTAATCTTGACCAATTTTCGGATCGAGGAATTATCAACTGCGTTACAGTGAATTTATAAATGATTTCAAAACCTTCTTTTTTTCCGCTTGCATAATACAGTGCATAGCTAAACCGTTTCTGATTATAAGGTATGCAAAAATTGTCCTTTCCGTTCTCATCAGTAGTTTTCTTAATGAATCCCTCTTCAAAAGCATCATAACAAAACGTGTCGGGATTAGAGGGTATTTTTTTAGTTTCATTTTCATTTCTGCTTCTTAAATAATATCTCCCACGTTTCCAAGTAATTGATTTCATATTTATGTAATCAATAGATTTCATGAATGATTTTTCTTCAGTAATGCTCCTTCTATTAATACAAAAAACATGCTTATTGAGTACAACATCTCCTTTTATTTCAGTTAAGCTATTGAGCTTATCTTGTAGATCAGAAACATTTTTAATGTAAAAATTTATGTCCAGCATGTTTTCCAAAGTGCCTTTTCCTGCTAAACCAGACGATCCAAACAACAGAATGTAATCTGTAAACGCATTGATTCTGTAGTTCATTTCGATCAATTTATCTATCTTGAAAATTTCCAGAGGTAGTTTATTTAAGGAAACGTCTAAAATAGAAAAAACATGGATAATACTTGAAAATTCACTAATTTGAAATCAGCGTTCTAAAACGTCAGCTTTCTTGAAATGACACAAAAGATGTCGCTAAACAAGGTGTATGGTATTGCACTGAAAAAAAAAAGTCTTTTCAAAAATGACGTAAAAAAGAAAAGATCAAAAAGAGTTGAAAAAAAAAGTATATAAGTAATTCAAAGTATCGTTACAAATATTTTCTGATAATTATATGAGTTTCTGAAATTATTCGTTACGACTCCACTTTTAATAAAAAAGCAACATTTGGCACAAAGAAAATACTAGATGTTCTCCTTGAGATGGGATGAATTTTGAGATAATTGTTGGGATTTCATTGTTGATAAAGGCAATATTATTTGGTATATAGAATTGTTGTTGTTGTTGGAAAGAAAATCAACTACCGTCTATTAACTAGTAGTCATACTACTAGTACATTATCATATACGGTGTTAGAAGATGACATAAGTTATGAGAAGCGGTCATCGAAATAAGTGGAAGCTGAAATGCAAGGATTGATAATGTAATAGGATAATGACTGACAATATATAAAATGACAATAAAAGCATATACAGAATTATGTAGAATTACGAGTTCCAGTTATTGGATTCCTATATCCTTGAGGAGAACTTCTGGTATATCTACATACCTAATATTATTGCCTTTATCAACAATGGAATCCCAACAATCATCTCAAAATTCACTAATATCTCACATAACATATTGTTGGAATAAGTGATTACTACTATACACCTATTCGTATAAATTGGATTAAGTTATTGCAACTATACGTCTTCGTATAAATTGAAGTAGAAAAATTCTAATAATAGAATTTACTGCAGTAATGAGATAAAGATCTATTAATTGATCTGAACTTATTATATAAGAAGATGAGTTATCACCAAATTCTTATCATTAACACTCTGATTTATGTCTGAACCTTTTGGTTTAATATAACCAATCAGCGTGTGTTTTATATACCTCTCTTATATAGATTAAGAAGGAACGACTATTCTTAATTATTACAACTTACTAAACTACTAATTATCAACACATATGTCATATACGGTGTTAGAAGATGACGCAAATGATGAGATATAGTCATCTAAACTAGTGGAAGCTGAAACGCAAGGATTGATAATGTAATAGGATCAATGAATAAGAACATATAAAACGATGATAATAATGTTTATAGAATTGTGTAGAATTGCAGATTCCCTTTTATGGATTCCTAAATCCCTGAGGAGAACTTCTAGTATATCTACATACTTAATATTATTGCCTTATAAAAAATGGAATCCCAAAAATTACATCAAACTCCACTATTATCTCAGATAGACGATAGTTGATTTTTGTTGATAATTAGTAGTTTAGTAAGTTGTAATAATTAAGAATAGTCGTTCCTTCTTAATCTATATAAGAGAGGTATATAAAACACACGCTGATTGGGTGTATTAAACCAAAAGGTTCAGACATAAATCAGAGTGTTGATGATAAGAATTTAGTGTTAACTCATCTTCTTATATACTAAGTTCTGGACAATTAATAGATCTTTATCTTATTAGTGCAGGAAATTCTATAATTAGAATTTCCCTACTCCATTTAAATTGGTATCACCATAAGAATGTTAGTATTAATTTACTCAACATCATTAGTATCATGTTAAAGAATGTTCGTCATCAACTACAACAATTTATATGAATAAATGTATAGTGGTAATCACTTATTCCAACAATTTTCATTCCAACACATATCTGTTTTATGACATTTAGAATGATGTGTTGTCATACTGACGTATTCAATTTTGAGGTTAGAAATTTTCATTCGTTGTATGCGGACTTAGCTCAGTTGGGAGAGCGCCAGACTGAAGGAAACTTTGGTCAAGATATCTGGAGGTCCTGTGTTCGATCCACAGAGTTCGCATTTTTTGTCGTTATCTATTTTTACTAGACGAATCTAGTATTTCTTGAGCTGTCAACAATACTGCGCTTGGGTGGTATTCAATTAACGAAATGAGATTAGTAAAATACGCTTTAACTAAATTTATATTATTTACATGATTATTAGTCAATATGAAATGCATCAAATAAAAGTGGGGCGTTAACTTTTGTTCGTTGGAGATACTGGCTCAAGACTTTCTTCAGATTCTGGTCTGTTGCTTTTTTCAAATGATTCCATTCTTTTTCTAATGCTTGACTGTAGGTATTTTTCTACAAACCCAAGCTCACCCTTCTTTTTCGCATCTCCTTTTCGTTTGGCAACGATGCACCAAGTAGTACCCAAGTGTGTCCGATTTTCTTCCACTACTTCCAAGTCAGAATCATCCAATACTTCACCTAAATCGAGATTCCATCTACAGCCCCATGTATTTAGTCTTTTCTCAGCTCTGTTATCTAACATCTTATTTACAAAATCGTACTGGCCTCTACCATGTTCCAGTAAAATAATCCTCCCATCAGGCTTTAATAGCTTGCCAAAATTATTCAATGCTCTTACCGGATCTTCGTGAGAGCACAGACCAAAAGCTTCCACAATGGTATCGTATTTTATTTTATTGTTCTTCTTATCTTTCTCTTGAGAAGGTTTTCCTTTCTCTGCTAAGTCTACTAGCTTTTCCGCCTTCCCAACAACAAAAGCAGCCTTTTTATACTTTGGAAACTTTTCCCTAAACTTTTTATGTGTAATTTCCATCATATTTTCAGATGAATCTAAAAATGTAATGGAGTTAATGCGTGACATATCAAGATATTTGATATTTCTTCCTGTCCCACATGAAACTTCCAAAACGTCACCGTGGCAATGCTTCATCAACCATTTCCTTCTTTTGCCCAGCAATATCACCTTTTCTTCCATATTGATCGCTTTGTCGTACTCGCTAGCTTTTCCTTGATAAAAGTTTGTCGTGTCTCTTGCTGGTAATATTTGTTCATTCAATTTGTTTTGATCGAAGTTTTGTACGTGAATATTATCGAAGTTTTCAATACCTTCCTCTTTCATTTTTTTATATTCTTCTAATTTCAATTCATCTCTTCTTCTTAGTTTGCCCCTCAATTCTTTAACTCTTAGCATTTCGTATTCATTAGCTTTTCCTTCCTCTTGTTTCTTCATCAATCTCTCCAATTCCTTGTCTTTCGCAAACAGTTTTTTGGTGAAGAAGAGACCATAAATCAGAAAGATCACATATGCGCCAATCATGTACTTGGTCATTCCCTTGGAGAACTTTTCGGATCTGGCGATAGCACCCCATCTCACAAACCTATTAGGTGACTTTAATTGCTCCTCAAACCTCTCTCTTGCCAAATCTTCTTTCGTTTTTTGTTTACGAACAGTTCTATTGCTATTGGCTTGGAAGACGTTTTTCAGCTTTTTGTTGTTTTTATTATCACCAATATGGCAATTGTTAAACCTAGGATATGTAAAAGATAACAATCGCCTTTGAGATTCTGATAAAACATTTCTAGATAGTGGTTTTCGAGCAAAATGTAGAAAAATCTTTGCAGGGTGATGAAATGTGGCCATTTTTCTTTATCCTTGGTTTTATTGAATGTTTCTAGTGTAATTTATTTTGCCGACAGTATTTTCACCAAGGTACTTTTCTATTTCGGTCGTGAAGTTTCTAATAATAATAGTTCGAAGGGAATGATGCCACTGGTCAAAATTGGTGAACAATAACGTCCTTTTGAGCAAAAATTTGATGAGAGTTATCGGGCGTGGTGGGGCAAATATTGTGATTGATTATGGAGATCCAATGTGGTTATGGCGATGCTGCATTCGTTGGCCTGATCTGTTATCATCTAATAATTCTTACACTGTCAAAAACATTCATTATATTAGAGAGAATGTAGAACCTCTTTTGCATGGTTTAATCTGTCCAATGAATCTCATTGATGTGGATATAGACGTTGTAAGACCCATTCTAAGTACCTTTATATTAAACTTGGATGAAAAGGTGGTCAAAATTATCAAAATAAAAAACCTATTCAACAGGACAGCAAATCTGATACAGAACGACCACTTCTTGAAATCTTACTGTTCACAGAATTTCCAAACTGTTCTTTTGGAACTAAAACCTAAATGGCTATACTACGATACGGATTACTGTAGGAACTGCACTCATAACGTATCTAAAGGTAGAGAGGTTAGATACTGTTACAATCAGCTATTAATCAATCCATCACACTTGGAATTAACATTCGCAGAATGCAAGGTATACCCGGATAAATTTAAAGCAGCTATGCTTAACTACTTGCACGATGACAATAATGTCTTCAAGATTCTTTATGATTTACAGAAAAAATTTACAGAAAACGTAATTTCAATTAAGAATATAAAATCGATTGACGATGTAAAAGATGAGCATTTACTACTCATGACGCTCAGAGATGTGACATGTTTCATTGAATGGAACAGTACCAAAGATGCGTTATATGTGAATGTAATAGATGTCGATCTAAAACCAAAAGAAAAATGGACTCATTGGATAAAAACTTACAATCAGTTGACATCAAGCGAAAAAATCTATCATACTTCAAAATAAAAGGACCACATACTTTTTCCTTTATCTGTTACTACCGCATATACTATTAAATTTTATAGAATATTTACTTAAATCTTTTTCAGTGACCCTTGAGGAAATGTAAAGAAGTGAACGGAAAATAGACAAGTCAATGTATATGGCGTTACAAGATATTTAATGTGGAGACGAGTCTTTGAACTCACCACACATATGTACAAAGCAAAGGCGCGATAAGAGGGAAAGTAATGTCTAAGAGAGTATTAGAGCCATGTCACCATCATTCATCCAAACAAAAAAAATCCAAGAATGGGGAGAAAGAATTATTGTTTTATGAAGAGGAAGGAGAAGTAGATTCTTTTGATGACTTTCACCAAGATGAAGATGATAACTTAAGTGATGTTGACTGGGAGGATGTTTGTTTAGATGGAAGCATAACTGTCACAGTAAATGGTACACACCGGAATAGCGAGAAAGCAAACAAACCCAAACGAAAGAATGATAGAAAAGCGTTCAACTATCAGCGACTTAAGTATGGGCTACACTTGGTGATGATGCCATTCATGTTATTTTTGTTGAAAACTAGAGTAAAATGCGTTGACGACGAAAGACTAAATAGACGATTAAGAAGATCGGTACCAAAATTAATTAGCAAAAAATTCAAAGATTGGAATGAAAGGGATCCATTCGCCAAAATGGCTTCTTTAAGAACACTTTTGCTTGGCTTGGTTTTATGGTTTCGTTCCAACTACAAAATGAATAGCAATGGTATCAGACAAAACTTTAACAGATTGCAATACCTTATAAAGTATGCCGACAGTCAGAACAAAAATATGATCCCTAAATCCACATATAAGAAAGTCCTTGATAATCAACATGAATTTTACGGAAATAGACCATTGATAAAAGATAATGTTGAAGACCTTCGTAAGATGGCGAAGAAGAAGATGGCCAATAGAGATATACTAACGTTGTTCTTTTTAATTATTTTAAAGAATCTTCTACCGGAAAATAAAAAGCTCTATTTTTGCTTTGCTTTGCCATTACACGATTATGCTATTAGGTGCAATAAGGTGAAATGGCAAATCGAACATGATGTTGGCAAAGTTCCCAACCTGTTTGATTCTGACCTGATACAGCCTTATTTTTGGATTGAATTAGAATTTCCTACCTTAACTGACAATGAGCTGTACATCATTGACCCCATAGCTCATCTGGATAAACGTGAAATGGTCTTAAAGACACGCAAGGACCAGTTTGTTCCTAATTATCAACCCTCAACGGATATGAAGTATAATCTAAACCAAAGTTTTCATTATGTGGTTAACATAGACTGTACTGAAAGAGTAATGTATGATATCTCACCGAGATATGTACCAAATGTTTGTTACAGATACTTTGAGTTATCTGAGTCCTCCCCTATTTTAAGATCGAAACATTATAGAAGCTACCAAAATCTATCTAGATGGCTGAAAATATTCAATAAAAAGAGGGTATCTTCTCATAATGACGAATTAATGAAAAATATCGCTTTAACCAATTTTACATTGCCAAAAAGTGTTATAGAAATCAAAAGAACAGATAATTTTGTAATACCCTCTATTTTAAAGTCTAATGAAGTATTAAATCCTCAGGCAAGGCAAGCTGCAACATTCACCAAAGTAGACAACTTAAGAGAGCCCTTATTTTGGAAAAAAGACGTTCTTCAATTAAAGAGTAAACAGCATTGGGCAATATTAGGGCGTTCTATTCTGCCTGATACCCAGCCATTAAAGCGTAAAAAGTATCTACCGATGAAGAAAAGACTGGTAAGAAATTTAGACAAAGACGATATCAAGGAATTGTTTTCGTATGAGCAAACAATGAAAACTCCCAAATACCCGAATACATACCACGATCTTTTGGGACACGAACATATGATCACGAATTTATCACATTTTAAAAACAAATTTGGTAACATCGAAATTTACTCTAAAGAAACCAAGCCCGATGGATTTGAATTAATCCCACTTAACGAATGTGGTAATATCAAAGATCTTATAAAACGCTACAATAGAACAAAAAGAAAGACGCAAAGAATTGAGTACTTGGATGTAGTAAGTGGTTTTGACTTTAAACAGAAAAAAGGCCATGCCATTCCCAAAATTGAAAGTATACTAGTCAAAGAAAGTGACTACGAACTAGTTCAAAGTTTGAAACAGCAGACTAAATTACTATTAGGGCTCTCATTTTGGGACCTTCTTCTAAGAAAGCTGCAAGTCAATGACCGATTGAATACTGACTACGGAAATCTCAGAAATAATGATGAAATGCAGAGGGACCGCTAATTGAAGCGTTACCTTTTTCAGTACAAAAAAGGAAATTCTTTTGAATGAAGGCAGAGTTAGTGAACCTCAGGGTTATAAATGATTACACGATTCTTGGCGGAGATAGAATAATGGCCATTCCCAGTGCAGCCAATCTTAGATAAGCACAATTGTATATTTCGGAGACTTTGAATTCCGGGTAATGAGCATCGAAATCTACTCACTTACCAATTTGAGTAAAATGTAGGAAAGAGAGAAAAGTAGAACTATTCTCGGGCTTCATAGTTTAAGGGGAACGATCAAGAAACTAGCCTGCTTGCGAGCTATTTGCTATTGTTGATTTTCTTTACTATCGAAGAACAATATTTGGAGAATTAGAGATCATGGTTATCAAGGAGGACTGCATAAATAATCTTGCCAGGTGGCAAGCAGACGAAGAAGCTCAGAGCTGTTTTCAATGCAAGACAAACTTTACGTTCCTGGTAAGACGCCACCATTGTAGGTGTTGTGGGAGAATATTTTGCTCTTCTTGTACTGAAAACTTTGTAAACTACAATAAAAAGAAGGTTCATGCCCTGCAGAAAAAAAATAGCGATGCGGAATCACCCCCATTCAGAACTTGTAATGAGTGCTATGACAATCTTCTGCATTTAAATTTGCTAGTATCCTCTGCCAAAAAAGACGTAATATCAACTCAGACTTTGGCACCATCAGGTGCACTTTTACCTGGTGTATTGAATGGTACCAACGATGAGGAAGGGGAAATTCTGGAAGACTCGATGGATCAAAGTAGCACGGCATATGGAAACGAGGAAAGTTCGCGAAACGAGGAAGATCGATTTTGCCCTATCTGTAACTCAGACCTCGCACAATTTGCTAATGAAGATGAGACCAGGGAGCATGTAGAGGATTGTTTACAGAGAGCTGAAAATGCCCAGCAACACACACCTACATCGAATGCTGTAGAAGACTCCGCAAAAGAGAGTCCCACTTTCCAGAATAGAATGTTAGTATATAAGATACCGCCTACTGCAACGCATGATGAGAACCATGTTGCCATCAAAGAATGTCCAATATGCTTCGAGAATATGGAACCTGGCGAAAAAGTTGGGAGGTTAGAGTGCTTATGTGTTTTTCATTATAAATGTATTAAAAACTGGTTTCACAAGAAAGCGCAAATGGGTGCAGCTCAAAGAGGAAACGGGAACGCTTTCATTAAGCGAAACTTTTGCCCTTTCCATGATGCTGTATTCTAATAATAACTATCTAACTTGATTTCAAAGCTTATTTCTTCCGCTGTTAATAGTCGAGGTTTTCCTTTTCTTTTCCTTTGTTTATCCTTTTTTACTTGGAAAGGATTCTATACTTGTCTAATTGTAATCTTATATATTCATTGATATTTAATCTGAGGTATCTCTCCTATGACGGATGAGGAGTCATACCCTAGTTTTTTTTAGTTTTATCAGACGTAAAAATAGCATATGCGTGGTAAGCGTGTACAAAGATAATGCAAGCATATTATGAATCATTCCAATTCGCTTAGCAAATAACTATATTACTCATCTTCACTGGAAGAAATCACGTTGTTAATAGCATCAACTTTGTTTTCCCCTTCGCCCTCTTCTGCTGCTCTAGTTTTTCTTCTTTCCAATTTCCTTTGCTTTTTAGCGTCTTTAATAGCCTTCTTTTTGGTAATTTTGTCTTGTTCTTCCTTATTTCTTTGCTCCTTGAGCCTCATCTTCCCAGCTTACCTCTTTCCAAAGTTCTGATTTCTTCGCTTGATTTTAGGACATATTCGTGATGCAACACTTTTCCCGAACAGATACCTTCCTCTGTCTTGACAAGTTTCAGCGATCGTCTTGCTCTTAACTCTGTTAACTTGGTAAATTTTTTACATGGAGCTACTTGAGAGCTTTCTGGTCGTTTATTTTCCTCCATTACTACTTCTGTATTTTTTCCGTGCTCTTCATCATCAATCTTTTCAACTGATGTCTTTTGCGATTTCGAACTTTGAAAATGCTTTGCTTTCACGTTTTGATTATCAATCATCCTTAAAATAGCATCATCTTCAATTTCAGATTCTGACGTGTAGGCTCCTAAATCATGATCTAATATCAATGAGGATATATCTTCTTTTCGATGAACATTCGGCACTGCTTTACCTAAATTGTTTTTGGCTTTATATAGCCTTTTCAAATTTCTTGAGATATCCACTTCCCTAATATCAATGAAATAATGACGCATATGTATTTCGCCCGTTTCTTTATCCTTATTGATCATAAATACATGTTTGATATATTTTAATGGAGTTCAAACTGGATTGAGAGATGGAAAAATATTCTGAAACATAGAAACAATAACCTTCTCTACATTTACATCTTGCTCCTCTTCACCAGATTTCTTGGATGTATAGAACCCATTCAAAACTAATACTGGTGGGTCTTATATATCATCATTATTCAAAGATTCGGGCTTTTCAAAAACTTCATGACATCTTTACCTGGAGAATAGTCCAATACTTGAAAATTAACAGTAGGGCCCCGTGGATTTTTTGCTATCTTTAGCGAAACATTGCCTGTCTTTTCAGATTGGGTGAACATGAAAAGATGACTAACACCTAATGGGCCACACATGACAACTAAATCCTTGAGTTTATTTGATTTACGCTCTTTCAGCTTTATAGCTATATGTGGCTGCATAATTTGGCAAAAACCTTTTTACTACTTGAATGGTTAGCCAATGAAGTTTAACACACTCTGGTGACCATTGACTTGGGAATATCTCATTCCTGCTCAAGTGTGATTTGTGCATGCGTTCTCTTTTTTTTTTCTTTTAAACATTTTTCTAAAAATTTCTAAAAGAGAGTATAGATATCATCTAACTGATGTAATCCAATTAAGTATCAGCTGGACTAATTCAATATCTATTTAATGACATATACGCAAGACCATTGATGAGATGCACTTACTGCATACAAAAACCTGCACAATCGTTCAAGATGATAATGCGTCCAGGCAATGACTGATATTCTTATTCTAGCTTGGAAGAGAAGAAAACATCTAGATCTAGGAAATAAATATGGTGATACTATCAGAATAGTAGTGGGGCTCTGACTAGCTTAAAACTAAATTTTCAGTAGTATCGAGCTTTTGCTTTGCAAGTAGTAACCCACATCACATATTAAAAATGTTTCTCATTTGTTTCTTTTTTGTTTCTCATGCCATTTGCGCGCATTTTTACGTTGAATGTTTTATTTACACGCACGGCTGCAGCAGTGCAGCACAGCGTTAATCGGATCCCGCCTTTTTTCCATTGTTTCAAAAGAGTGACTGAAAACCAAAAAGGAAGAATACACACAATTAAGTTATATGTAATATGTAACATGCAGGAAGTAAATATATAATGTGAAATGGAAAAATGTGGCGATTGTACGAAAGTATTATATGTTACCGTTCGAATCGTTGTTATATTCGTTAAGGTACTCATCGTACTTATGGGTGGCCAAAGTAATGGAGTTTAAAACTGGCCTCAAATAGGCGGTACACGTATTTGACATGGATTCACCATCACCATTGAGTACATCTTGAAATAACTCGTTGATTTTTTCGATACAATCCTTCAGGTGATTATAAAGCTTTTTGACGGTACTGGCTTGCTTTTGTTCCCCGCTTTGAAAATGAATATAAAAATGCTTCAAAAATTCACAACACGTTGTGTGCAACATTCTACAACTTTCTAGTAAATCTATTGGTAGTGCACTTTTCACCTCCGATTCATTTGCTTGAGTTGTAGTGCCCACAAAAGAACCAAGCGCAGAGTCAACGTTGTTGTGTTTGGCCTGTTTGGCGTTAATCTTGATCGCAGTTATGACCCTCTTATTAATTTTATTACTTACTTCGTTATTGGGAACTACTTGATTCAAGTCTAATTTATTGATCAAATTATCCATGACGAGTGACAGTTGTTGCAACATTTGTTGATTAGACACATTCAAGTTCGCATTTTTCATTACATTTACCAAGCCTTCAGTATCCTTGTCCGAGGTCTTTTCGTGTGCATTTCTTTTCAGATGTATGATTGCATAGTTTGTCTTGTAGCTTTCATTCAAGTCATCGATAGTCAGTTCATTTCTTTCATCCTTATCCTCATCTTCTTCATCATTTGTAATTTTGGACTTATTCTGTAAGTTTGTTCTAGAATATTCATTTTTTAAGGCCATAATCATTTTCTCACTTAATCTGTTCATGCCTTTCAAGATATCCACAGTACCATCGCTATTACCATTTATATCCACACCTGGTTGCATAGTGAAATCAGGTCTGTTACCTCGTGCAACTGGATCGTCCTGTATGTTACCGTCTAAATCAATAATTTTTTTTACCGGATGCAATAGCATATCATCATCTTTCCTGTCGAATTCCTGATCCAACGTTAAATACCTGTCGATGATTACATCACCTCTATCATTTTGCATGATCTTTTCACCCCTTAATTTTCTGAATAGCTTCGAAGAGAAAAACCTTGCCCAAAATTCAGGCTCCTTGAAATTCTTGGGTACATTGTCAGTATAAGCTTTCTTTACAATAGGATAGTTCTCAAAAATATTTAGAATTTTTTCCCTTGATAGGTTAACATTAACTTTATTTTCCGACGAAGCCACTGGCTTGATAGTGGAAAGGACGTTATAAGGCCCAACCTTTTGAGAAGTGGATAGAGCAAAAGCTCTTAATAGTGGAATTCTAGTTGACCAAAATTCGGAGGGGGGTAATCCGGAATTGATTACTGTTTCTTGGAAAACTTTCATCAAAAGTTTGTTTCCCTTCAATAAAGACTGTTGCAGCTTCAAGTTAGTTAGCAATTTCTCTTTGGAGAGAGAATCATCTAATTTGGCTGTATTGATCAAAGGAGCCCCATTATTCAACTGTGGTGTATCCAGATGTGGCGTGGGTGTCCTCGCTGAAACCGAAGAGGAGCTCATTGGCGTTTCTGTGTTTTGTACGGATTCCTCTCTTCTTCTTTTCTCTTCATAGATATCGGCATCCTTATAACGTGAGATAATTTGTTGCAAAGTCATCTTAATATTATCCATGACTGTTCTGTTGTTAAATGAAAACATATGACGTTGCGGTTTCGGCAAAACTTCATTCCCTTCGTTATCTTTCCTCTTTTTTGACTCATCTACTTTCCCGATTAGCCTCAGCATCATTTTTTCACTTGAAGCTGGGGTGGCTTGTAACTTGTCAATGGTGGACAATACGACTGTATGAACTTTGTCACCGTCCGTAGACCGCCACGTCAATTCTGCGGGCGAAGCATCTTCGTTTATAGCAATTATCCCTGACACCTTTTCGAAAATTGCAGCTCCAGAATGTGACATTATATTTTAACGTTGTTACCTTCTCTATCTTCAATTGGATGTTATTACTATTTCTATTGGGAAAGCTTATTATGTTAAGATTCAATATTGTTCAAAAATAGCGTCAAAAGCGAGCGATTTTATCATGTACTACGAAGTATAATTCTTCTAGTTATCTGCTAAACATATTACCAGCTTGATAAGTGGGCGCTATTTTTTTTTCCGGGCTCACATACATTGCTTGCAACCTTCTTGCTAAGGCACCCAATTTAAAATATGGTTGCTTATGTCTAGCCTTCAAGTCACAATTTCCAGTATTTTGCGTCGTTCAACAAGATAAATTGCTGCTATTTGGATTGCGACGCGACGGCGACGTCAAATTTTTTTTTTTTTCTTGAATGGAAAAGGGAAAGGACAACAAAATATGGCAAAATATTTCAGCTCGGATTAGAAAGTTTTCCACTTTGAATTCGCTATAGATAGTCACACTTGCTTTATTTCAGCTTTTAAGATACCGAGATTGTATCATTACCAGTGGCTTCATTTTTTTTCCTCTTTAATTCATTAATACTGTTCGTATTTCCAATAAACTCCCAAAAGTACTACACACAGGCATCTTTTACCAAAGGCGTCGGCAAAAAGAGAGCAAAGGACCTTTTTAAAGTAGCCAAGTTTCATCCAAAATTAGTGGATAGTGCTATTATTGAAATCAAACGAAAGTTTCAGTCATTAAATAATATTCATCTGTTGCGGAGATGGCTGACAACACTACGGCCCCTTCAGATAATATAATCAATGGGCAGAGACTTCCGTCTGAACTCAAAGATGACGTAGACATGTTAACATCCACCACATCTGAACATAAAGTTAACGATATGGGGAATCGAGACAAAAATACAAGCATTAAAGCTTTGCCATCCATCACTGACATCCCTATTAATGACGACCCCGATGTACAACGACATGATGACCCCAGTGTTTGTTTGAACCCCTCCCATATAAAAGACTATGAGAATTTCTCTTGTTCGTCAATTGACACTTTAAAAAAGGGTATGGGAGAAATTTCCAAGCAATGTAACGATTTGAGGACAGCTCTGCTTGCCAAAGATACTTCCCTGACTGACTCTGTGGAGGATCTATTCAACTCTTTAAAAGTTTTATCACACAATCAATCAGTTTTGGAGAATAAATTAGATGACGTCATGAAAAATCAAGTGAATACAGATATAGTAGTCAATAACTTGAACGAAAGACTGAATAAACTGTCAACATTGTTGCAAAATACTTCGAAAGTTAGCAACTCAAATCTTCTCATAGAAAACTCATCTAACAGCACTAGTTCACAGCATAATACTCCCACTTCTAAGAGGGGACCTGGGAGACCAAGAAAAGATACCTCAACTTCAACGATGAATAAGTTAGTGTCAAATGCAGCCTCTGCTAATCCTAAAAACACATCTAATCATAACGCACCTCTTTCACCAGTAAACATTTCCTTACCAACAGCCGTAGTACAAACTTCCAAATCTAAAAGATATTTTGTGGAACCATCCACGAAACAGGATCCACTATTATTATCCGCTCCATCGTCATCAAGAGATGATGGTGAGATAGCCTTACCTTCTGTGCCGCATAGAACGAACCTTGAAAATGGTAAAGAACGACCATCCACTGCAAATTCCAGTTCAATAACACCAACACCTATTACGCCGAACAACTTGATTCATATTAAAAGAAAAAGGGGCAGGCCACCAAAGAAGAGAACTGTGGAAACAATGATATCAAACGCCACGGACGCTATAGATAAATCTGACACTTCTAGCCGGATCAAAAATGAGATTCCGATAAATTCACTACTTCCATCCTCCAAATTTCATCAGATACCATCATCTCCATCGAACCCTACATCACAGCCGGTACCAATTCGAACCTCGAGGTCAGCCACTCAAGAAACGGATCCTAAAAGCTTAGAAGCAACTTCTCCCCCTCCAACTAATGGTGAACCCAACGCCGAAGATTCAAATACCACTGATGCGATTTATAACAGTGTGGAAGAAATGGTGGGTGGCGAAGAAAATAAAATTCAGAGAGAAAAAACAATAACCATCAAGACAGCCAACAATAACATGAACAACAATAATAACACGGATAGTGTCATTAAGTTTTCTGCTAATTCAGACATCAACAGTGACATTCGCCGGTTAATGGTTAATGATCAGTTTTCGCTAAGTTACGATGCTAGTGGTAACATCACAGTGAAATTACCGCCTGTTTCTTCACCTGCTGCTGCAACTGCTGCCGCCGCTGCCGCAGTTACGTCAGAAATGAATAGGCAACAAAGAGAGTTGGATAAAAGACGTGATTCAAGGGAGAAAATGCTTGTTAATATGAAATATAATGACCGTGATAAAGCGAAGTCATTTATGGAATCTAATAAAAAACTACTAAAAGCAATGAAAGAAGAAGAGAGACGAAAGAGAATGACTTCAATAATACACGATAATCATCTAAACTTGAATTTGAATGAGATATCCACTCGTTCAAAGATAAAAAGTATAGAAAAACCAACCACCAAAGGTAGTTCGATGTCGCCAAAACCAAGATCCGCCTCTATCACTACGACATCAGATCACCAACATGAAGAACATGAACCATCTGAACAAGAAAAGCAGGTCGGTATTGATAACGAAGGCTCGTACGTAAATAGCGATCCACAAAAGATGGATCTAACCATATCAGCTGCTGGAGCCGTCCAAAAAGTGGGAATTCAATCGATGTTGAATTCTGGTGAAGAATTACCCACCAACGGTACCGCAGAATATGAAGGAAAGGGTTCAGGAGATGAAGAAACAACTACATTTGTTCCGTTAGAAAAATCTCCTTCTTTAGTAGACGTGGTGAGGAAAAGACTCTCAGGTGAAGATGAAAAAGAAGATCAACAACGCGACAAAAGTGCATCTTCGAAGAAAAGACGATTATCGGATCAAGCGAAAAACGAAGAAGAAGAAGAAGAAGAAGAAGGCGAAAGGGATGCTAGTCACAGCGAAACACTAGCCACTGTTGAGAACGTCTCAGGAGACATCTCTACAGATCTATCCAGAGGTATTTCATCTATCCATAATGATGTCGAAACTACTAATGACTGTGGCAATGGTAATGGAAGTCTCGGTTTGGGTACAGAGTCACGCAATACGTTGTTGACTGCGACCCCCATTGAGTTGATTTGCCGGGAAGGTTTCTTTTACCGAAGGGATATTCCCGACGTGCCCATTACCACGGGCGCGTACTTGGAATTTAAATTCAAAGCCAAAGAGGAGGAATTGGTCAATTCTAGCATCAATGAAGAAGACTATGCTACCAAATCGAAACATGAAAAAATGAATGCTCATTTTTTCAAATCTGATATTCAGGAGGAGACGGAAATTGCTTTTGATATTTTGAGCAAAACGACGCTGACAGAGAAATACGTTAATAGTTTGGAATATTTCTTAATGGAATTTAGATGGGAGAATAAGTTAGTAGGACTAGGCCTTAAACTTAGGGAATCCAAGAGAACCTGGCAAAGGAGGAAAGCTTTGTTTGCTCTCTTCGAGTTCTGGAGAGACCAGTCAAGAGACAAAAGAAGATTTCACAACTACACAATTTTACACGCTGTCAAAGAGATGGAAAACTACAGAATATTCATCAACCGATCTGTGTCATGGTTCTATAATCACATCACCTTATTGAAGATGATTCTATACGACCTCTGCGACAATGTAACTACTCAATGGAGAGAATGGATGTTTCCACACAACGAAACACTGCCGACATTGGGCCAGGATGGTATCAATGAGGACAATCTGAATGAGACCATCGATAACATGCTGATTTTCGATTTCCTCGACGACGGCTCTGAAAACAATCAAGTGAAATATTCCAGAATCATACCGCCAGATATCAGTTAACCGGGCGCGTACGCTTTAGAGATTTCAAAAATGGATAAAAAAAAGAAAAAAAACAGTTATCATGCTTAACCAAGCAACCTAACAAATTATGTGGAACATTACATACTTAGTGCTTATCATTACATACGCCCTTATCGATGACTTTGTAACTATTCTTTTCTCTGCGCTGAGAAGCACCATTTTCGTATAAAAGTACGATTACTTTGCAAGACAAAGATTATGTCATTACCATTGTCTCAAAATAGAAAAAACGCAAAAATGAAATAAAAAAATACAGCTCGGCGCTTATCTGCATTAATCCGCACAGTAAAGAAGATGGGATTCAGTTACGTCAAGCCCAAAATAAACTCCAGTTTGTTTTTTTCTTTTGGCGTCCGGAACGCGCGCGCGGCTCCGGTCCATTAGTATACCACAAAAAGAAATATCCCATTTGGGTGTAGTGTTTTGCCGCTTTGGGCAGGCGCGACCGGGCCAGAGAATGCAGCACCTGATAGAAGACGCGTTCTGGACCCCTGAGGACCTGAGCGTTGGAATGGCTCGAAGATTGAACGCCTAGAAATGCACGTAGACCAGCCCTTTCGAGATCTAAAGATCGCCTATTTCTCGAAGAAACACTGCAGTTATCGCCACGTTTGGCGAAACAATTGTGAAACGTGATCAATTCGTGTTGGCAAATGCTAGTGTATCACTTGCATTCGAAAAAGAAAGTGAAAATGTAAAACTTCAGTAAAACGAGATACGTTGATCGGCCGTTTCGTGTCTGGTATATATGATCAGTACTTGTCGAAAGAGTTTCTTTTTATGCTATGGAAGCCAATGCTCAAGACCGAAACCCTTTGTAATAGCAAAATAATATTAGACAGCATACAGCATTCAAAAAAATGACAAGTACAAGTATCACGAACACTGGGAATGCGGGCATGAACCTTCCACAGATGCGGTCCATTTGGTTGGATGAAGACGAAGAAGCAGAAAAGTTGTATGGTCTGCAAGCACAGCAATTCATGGGATCTGATGATGAGGAAAACTTAGGCATCACTTTCATCAACAGTGATAAGCCCGTACTGAGCAATAAGAATAACATCGAACTACCTCCACTTCTGCCAAACTCACACCCATCTAGTTGCCACAGAAGTAACTCGAGTTCCACAATGTCTAAGGAACTTCCAGTTTCGAGTGCGAACAAGACCAAACATAAGAAAGGTTTTTTCAAGCTCAGTCTGTTGAAGAAAAGATTTCTTGGTGCGCAATTGGATATAAGAGGTAAAGGTATCTCTACTCCGTTCGATTTTCAACATATTTCTCACGCTGACACTAAAAATGGGTTCGAAGGTGAGCAGCTGCAGGAACCATTGTCACTGCCCACAAATACTGAGGACGACTCTGCTACCTCATTGGGCAAGTTGGATTCGAGGTCGCTAAATAAGGCCTTTGTCACTGAACGGATTCCGACGAATCGAGAAAGCAAACTTATTCCAAGATCGCACGACAAAAAGACATCAAGATTATCAGTTGCTCGCTCTATTTCAGTGACTTCGTCTAATTACTCCAAAAACACACAAGGAAACAATCATTCAATTAATGGCAGAGTTGTATCTACTTCAACTATGGCCACATCTATTTTTGAGTATTCCCCAATTGCATCTCCGAAACAATTAAAGGGTAAGCAACATGCTCTGGGCCATAGATATACCAATTCCTCAGATTCTAGTGAGTCTTCACTGGATTTTTTGAAAAACTACAACTTCCCCACACTACTTGAAGATAAGCCTATTTTGGACTTCTTGCCTCGTTCTCAGAGGTCAAGCGCTTACCGCAGTCTTTTAGGAACTCCAAATTCGAATAAAGATTCAACAAGAGTTTTTATTCCTTCACAGCAAAGTCCATTGCCTAAGAGAAGAAACTCTATAGCCACGCCTTCCCCTCAATCTAAATTTTCGTACGCTGAATCTCCTGCTAACTTTAGAAGGTCTTTCGACGATGTTCTTCATCTGAGTAACCAGCTGGAGTCCCTACAAGCTTGAATTAGAAAATCAATTTTCACAGAATATTCACAAGACTATCTAAAGTATTATTCATTCTTTTCTACTCATTAGTTTCATCCATTTGTTTCCTCCCTCTTTTATTCATTCGTTCTTTAACTCGGCTTATCTTACTTTACTTTAGATTTCACGCTACTGATATACTAGAAATATAACTACTATTCTGTTGCTATAAATATAAAACAAGGACATTCATTCATTTTGGCGTTTTCCCATACATTCGTTTATTATCTTTTTCAACTCATTTTTTTTACAGTTAGGCTTTTTTTTTTTGTTTCATTTCATGTTAATTTGAATATTTCAAGTGCTTAACATTCACATACTTATATACCTGAAGTATATTTTTATAAAAAATAATCTTATTCAGGAGATTTACATGTTCGTTTTGATTTCTTGAAGTCATCTGTACGTGCTCAATTACAAGGTTTATTCCGGATGACAAGAAACTAGAAAAAATCTATCCATGAAAAATAACTATAACTTCAACGGTAAAACATAGGCAATAAGAAGCAGATAAACAGTTCCTGTCACTGTATATAATATCACATGCCGGTTAGCCATGACAGATAGACTAACACAACTACAGATCTGTTTAGATCAAATGACTGAACAATTCTGTGCTACCTTAAACTACATAGATAAGAATCATGGTTTTGAACGATTGACCGCGAATGAACCACAGATGTCCGATAAGCATGCTACAGTAGTTCCTCCAGAAGAATTTTCCAACACAGTGGATGAGTTATCTACGGACATAATACTCAAGACAAGGCAGATAAATAAGCTCATTGACTCGTTACCTGGTGTTGACGTTTCAGCTGAAGAGCAATTGAGCAAGATTGATATGTTACAGAAAAAATTAGTTGAAGTGGAAGACGAGAAAATTGAGGCCATTAAGAAGAAAGAGAAACTTTTAAGGAACGTTGACTCTTTGATTGAAGACTTTGTAGACGGCATTGCAAATTCAAAGAAGAGCACATAAACTTTGGTTATGCCAAAAGAGTTTGTTTAAAGGAGATAAAAAATGTACTATAGGCATATGTGAGAGTTATGTATATATACGTTATTTTTATAGGTATATTTATGTTATCCTATTTATACCGGAGAATTATTGAAACAGTAAAAAGACAAATCACAATGGAAAAATCCGTTCTATGATTTGTTTCGTTAAAAAATTTAACGATTCTAGAAAACACAATACACTAAAGAAGAAACTCTGGAAATAGAGTTTCTTTCCCAGGTTAAAATGTGGACTCATGGTGAAGATGTAAAAATGTAAGAACCAACCGATAATACACTTCC
Organism: Saccharomyces mikatae IFO 1815; assembly: GCF_947241705.1. Lineage (NCBI taxonomy): Eukaryota > Fungi > Ascomycota > Saccharomycetes > Saccharomycetales > Saccharomycetaceae > Saccharomyces > Saccharomyces mikatae. The sequence continues at coordinate 1,047,768 of NC_079259.1, read as the reverse complement.
AACCGAATTCATTGTAAATATCCCAATTGATAGAAAATTTCGGTTCAGCAGTTGACCATGGATTCCAGCATATCGTTCTCTTACATTGCACGCACAAGAAAATGAACATTGACAATATAGAACCATACCAAGCTAGACTAAACCAAGTTGGGGATTCCGCATCCAATGTGATGGGCCATTTCTCCACAGCGAACACATCTTCAAAACTTACCTTACCTTTACCGTATTTAATATAGTAAACGTACTTGTATTGTTTGGAGATATATTCTTCGACAAGATGGAGTAGCTGTTTCCAGGATAATTTGCCGTTGACTTCTGATACAAAAGTAATTTCGCCCATATAATATTCTATCATTGGGATTTGGAAATCAACTGGTAGCTGTACAGAGTTTATTACAAATGTGGTTCTTGATATTACCGGATGCTCCATACACAATACCTCTTGCTCAAAGCGACCCCATTCAGGTAGTCTGAGGTCATGACCCAATAGCCCACACCTTTGGCCATTATTGTAAAATTGTATCTCTGATCGAAATGGTTTAACGTACTTATCATTTGTGCTATCTTTTTCATTGTCACTAGTCTCATCTTTTATTAATAGAACATTCCATCTTTCATCCATGCCTCCTTCGTAGTCAGAATCCTTCGTGCATGAGATTTGAAAATCATAGTCCTGTTCACTAATGGGCGGTTTGGCAGTACTAGCTCTCAATAGTTTTCCAGTAGATTTATGTCTTAATTTTATATCTTTACCAAATTCTACAGGTTTCAATTGACTTATATGGTGTATCTCAGATAAATTCAACTTTAATGTCGGATGTTCAACTACCCATTCATTATCAGCTTCAAACTCCTCGAATGATAAAGCCACCAACTGTTCATCAACGTCTGAGGGGTAAGGAATATCATGAGAAGTAAGATACCCCGCCATTGAATCTAAATGGCGTAGTGTTATTGTTGAGCCATAGTATAAGTGACTCGGTTGTGTTTGAGACCCTCTTAGATAGGATTTGAAAAAAGTGCTCATATATTTAGAATATTGTGGTGTATCTGTTCTGAAGTTCGAAAGCAAGTCCCTGTAACTTAGCATAAAGATGAAGCTAGGGACAATTAGCACAAAAAAGATACTCCAAGTGATAAATCTAATGATTTGGGAAGTTGTAACTTTAACGTCACTTATGAATCTATCAAATTGACGTATTAAACAAAGGATTACAAAAGCCCATGTGACAAAACCAATGAATTTAGAAGACACTCCTAGTCCTAAGGAAACAGATAATGTAATTAAATGAGCAAACCATTTCGTAGTTCCCAGTTTTAATATTGAGATGCTAATTGTATTGTAGATCACTATTGAAAACAAGCACCACTCTAAACTGTCGAATGATATGATGGTGCCTTCATTCTTGAAAGGTCCCCAGTTAGATAATATCAGTAAACTTGTTGCTGAGATAATATAAGAGCAATTAATCCTCCTTAATAATAGGAAGAGGAAGGCCAATGTCGATGAATTCAAAAACAAAGAAATGTATCTCAAATTATCTGTAATTTTTAACTTGTGAATGATAGAGTAAAATTGAACGGTAAACGGTGGTAATTCATGGATATAGAAGGCTTTATCTAAATAAAATTGCATTAATTGGGATAGCTCCTGTTCACCATCGGCATCCCATGGTCGAGTCCAGAACGAAGAAGGGTGTGATCTCCATATCAACGTGAAGTTGATAACAACAACCAAAGACGCGAAAATACAATCTACCACACTTAAGTGGCCAAATCCGCATTGTTCAAAGATATTATAGGGGACATACTTTCTGTAGGGTCCCTGTAATCTCGGATCTTTCATGTTTTGTGAATTAGGTATCGTCATCAAGCAATCATATACTTTTTTTGGTTCCGGCTGATACAAACTTTTTAGTATTTAATATTCTCTTTTTCAAATCTTGCTTGTTATACTAAAGCAAAAATAACCTATGTAGTTAAAAACATTATTAAAGAGCAGAAGGAGCCAAACATCATTGAAAAGTTTTGCGTTATGGAACTGCAAGAAGTTAAGATGCGAAAATGGTAGAGTAATTTGAAGAGTATTGTTACTGTACTAGAATGCACAAAAATCCTTTAGTTTAAACAGAAACGCTGTTCCAATAGTGTAGCGGCTATCACGTTGCCTTCACACGGCAAAGGTCCCGAGTTCGATCCTCGGTTGGAACATTTATTTTTTTATTTAGACTATAGTTCAACTTTAGTCACTCATTAAACTTGGTCATGTCACCAGGCTTGAAATCAAAACTAGCAACCCACTTACTCACTTTACTCTATGTGGTTGAGAAAGTATTGTGACTTTTCTAACTGTTCGTGATCGGTGTCCGGGTGACCACTACTTGAGGGGTAAGAATGGTCAATACAAGATGCATCTAGTATTGATAGGAATACAACGGCATCGGCAGAGCACATACATCAAGAAATATGTGTAGTAGCGCTGCAACATAATCACACCAATCACAGTTTTTTTCAATAATGGCCAATAAATCACGACCCAAGAAAATCAAAGCTCCATACAGGAAGTATGTCGCAGGAGAAGGTTTCTCCTCTACAAGAAATGATAATAAAGCTAAAGAATTCACTATCACTGTACCGGACAATGCAGAGCTAATTGAGACTCCGCAGGGATCTTATTACTATGATGAAGCCAATGATACTATAGTCAAGTTAACACGACTGAGCAGCAATAAAAAGAATAAAAAAGGACATAAACAGTCGCCATTGTCACCGTCATCGTCATCGCGTCCCAAAGGAGAGAAGGAAGGACAAGTTATGGAGAGTGAGAAAACTAACACTCTTTCCCTATCATTAAGGATGGCTTTACCATGGGAGCTACAGTATAGAATAATCCATTACCTCGATATACCAGGGGAAAATGAAAATACCAATAAAGTAACTAATGGGAAAAAAATAACTACTGGAATTATTATGAACTATCTACTAGTTTGTAAAAACTGGTATTGCATGTGTCTACCAAAGCTGTACTTTGCGCCAGCACTAACAAGTAAGAATTTCAATGGATTTGTTGATACTATAATTATAAATAAAAAGAAGAATTTAGGACATTATGTTTATGAGTTGAACTTATCTACAATTTTACAAAGTGGTAGAAATTCATTCGTTTCTAAGCTGTTGCGACGATGCTGCTCTAATTTAACTAAATTCATTGCTCCACAGACAAGCTTTGGCTATGCTCCCCTGATTTCATTGAAATCGTGCCATGATTTGAAATTCCTAGACCTGGGTTTGGTGTCAGAAACGGTCAAGCTAAAGGAATTGTTTTCTGCTATTAAAAACTTCACTAAATTAACGCATTTATCTTTTCCTAGATCATCTATTGACTGCCAGGGATTTCAAGATATTGAATGGCCACAGAACCTCAGATATTTAAAATTGAGCGGAGGTATCACCAATGAATTTGTTATTGATACGAAATGGCCAAAGACTATTACCACCTTAGAATTTTCCTATTGCCCTCAAATAATGGAGTTGTCTATTTATTCCTTGTTGTCACAAATCGGTGATAATTTAAAGCACTTATTTTTCCATTATCCAATGCCATCTTTGACGGAAAACTCTTTAGACCATGTCTTCACGTATTGTGCTAATTTGATTTCTTTGCAAATCATGGTAGATTACTGTTCCAAGTGGTGTTTTTCGGAATTCATGCTGAGCAAATTAGTGGAATATGACAGGCCCCTTAAAACATTATACTTGGAATGTAGTGGATCCTTGGGATTAGCTTCTAAGATTCATCCCGACGATTTGACTATAGCCATATTAGAATCCAGGCTACCATGTTTGAAGAACATATGCGTTTCTCCCAAGCTAGGTTGGAATATGAAGAGTGATGAGGTCACCGACCTAGTGGTCTCTTTGGAAGATCAAGATGGTAGTTTATATTTAAATTATTAGGATGTTCATTTTTGTTGTACGATTCGTGTTTTCTTCTGGACAGTATTGAGGTCAATTCGTTTACTTGACCTAAAAGAATTTTGCATGCTAACTTGCAGTGGAATGTGGCTTCCATGCCAATTAAAATATGTATTTTTTTAGTTTATACTTTTTCAAAAATATGGTTAACTTACTCTTACTGATCAGTAGTTTGAAGCGAAGAAAAAAAAGGACTTTCTATATGACCTATTTTAAGCTCAGAATGATCTTAAGCAAAACAAGGAAAAGTATAAGCATGAATAAGCCAATATATTTCAGCAAGTTTCTAGTGACTGAGCAAGTTTTTTACGTATGCACGCTTGTGTGTTTTAGTACCCTTTCGGATCATTGCGTTACTAACTATAAGAAGACTTTGTACGTCCGTTTGTAAACAGAAATCAAAATACACCTATGCATTGGTGAACTTAAAACCAATTGTACCGGGTCATATATTGATTGTTCCATTGAGAACCACGGTGTTAACCTTATCGGATCTGACTGTGCCTGAATCCCAAGATTATTTCAACACCCTGCAATTAATCCATAGGTTTATTAAATGGCAATATAAGGCGGATTCAATTAATGTTGCCATCCAAGACGGGCCTGAAGCTGGCCAGTCAGTTCCTCACTTGCACACACACATTATACCACGTTATAAGATAAATAATGTGGGAGATTTGATATACGATAAACTAGACCATTGGGATGGCAATGGTACTTTGGTCGATTGGCAAGCAAGACGGGATGATTATTTAGGAGTCGGTGGTAGACAGGCAAGAAAGAACAAGTCTGCACTGGCCACTGCGGACGGGGACGAACCTTTTCAAGGCCCTAATGTCTTGAAGCCAGACAGCCAAAGGAAGGTGAGATCTCTAATCGAAATGAAAAAAGAGGTTCAAGATCTTCAAAGCAGACTAGAAGAGTTCGTAGCTTCAAGTCCTGATTTAAAACAGTGGCTATAGCACAATAGTTAATATAGTTAAATACAAACTTACAATACACAATATATTAATTTTGTTGTTTTTCTCTTCGCAGCGAATCCCTTTTTTTGCAAAGGAAAAAAAATGAAGCCATTCTTTTCTACCACCCTCGAAGAGTCTCAACAATTGATGTAATGTTCAGTTCAAAAAACAAGAGGGACAGGAAGATCTGCAACAATGAAACTACAGTTTTTATCCATCATCACTTTATTTGCTTGTTTATTCACGACCACCATCTTTGCTAAAGAAGAGACACCAGAGGACCCCGAGATCACACATAAAGTGTATTTCGAAATTAACCATGGTGATGAAAAGATCGGTCGTATTGTCATGGGATTGTATGGTCTCACCACACCTCAAACTGTTGAGAATTTTTATCAATTGACCATTTCCACGGACCCCAAGATGGGCTACTTGAATTCTATCTTCCATCGTGTGATTCCTAATTTCATGATTCAAGGCGGTGATTTCACTCACAGGTCTGGTATCGGTGGTAAATCCATCTTCGGTAACACTTTCAAAGACGAAAATTTTGATGTCAAGCATAACAAGCCTGGCAGATTGTCTATGGCCAATCGTGGAAAAAACACCAACGGATCACAATTCTTCATCACCACTGTTCCATGTCCATGGCTTGATGGGAAACACGTTGTCTTCGGAGAAGTCTTAGAGGGTATGGATGTGGTTCACTACATTGAAAACGTGAAGACTGACAGTAGAAATATGCCCGTGAAGGAAGTTGTCATCGTGGAAAGTGGTGAGTTGGAAACTGTTCCTTTGAGCAAGCAAGACGCCGCTAAGCTGCAGGAACAGATCAGAGCGGAAGCTAGTGAAGAGGCTCACGATGAGTTATAAACTCCACCGCACCTCAAGAGATGTATAGCCTAGTTACATAACTATGTACCGCTAATAACAGTTGATTTATCACATAGAACGAGAACGTTACCCTATGGCCCTTTTCTGGCACAACTTTACAAGAGTATTTCCGTTGACCAAAGTGAGCCTTGTTGACCAGTCAGGATCAAACAGACCAAGAACTACCTTTATCATCGGGAACATACTGCTTTCTGGACCCCCCCACCGCTATACCTTTCATAGATAGCCATAATTCATCAATATTCACTCGGCCGGTTAGACGCTTGTGAGACCACTTTCCCGTTTTCGCCCGAGAGAATATATTAGCTGCTTACGTTAAGTTCTATCATCGAAACTCACGGTTTTTTAAACCAAACTCATCGGTGCTCTGCTTTAATCACCCCGTTCTACCCACGTATTTTACTTGTGATTCTGTGATATTTTCTTAAGCTCTTCCTACAAACGTATTGTTTCAGAACCATAAAACAACGATGGATATTCGTGGTAGAAAAATGAAAAAACCACCTGCTTGTGTGCAGTGCCGTAAAAGGAAGATAGGCTGTGACCGTGTTAAGCCGATTTGTGGGAACTGTATGAAACATAACAAAATGGACTGTTTTTATCCGGATGTTCCGGGACAATATGTTCCCTCTAGCTCTTCCTCTTCCAGTACCCGTCAAGTAGCCAACGGCCCGTTTTTAAACTCTTATTACGCCTCTTCTCGTCGTGTTTCCAAGGAAACCGCTGCACTTTTGCAGAAAAACCCAGAACTGGCTTCCCTGGAGCAAATAAGAGAATATAACACGCGCCTGCAACTGCTCAATGCCCAAAACCAACTTAGTAATAGGTCATCTGCGGCAAATGCGACCTTGAATCAACAACATACTCAATATATTCCTAAATCGGTACCTTCCTTGGAAAGCAAGCCTGTCACTTCTGCGAACGAATCTTCTACTCCACTCAACTGGGTTCAGGGCCCTGCAATTTTCCATATGCTGACATCTCCATACACCCAAGATGAGATTATCAATCATGAAATGAATTTCTTGAAAGGCAGGCTTTTGGAATTGCAAGAAATTACAGGCAAAAAGATCACGGGAGTAAATCTCGATATTAAGCCGGATTCTACAGCACGAACGCTGTCTTCACAATTTAATCGGGGCCAAGAGGAATTTTTGACGATCAAAAAAAGGAAATTTAGTGAAGATGAAATCGCAGATGGGGAAGGTAAACTAACTACAAACAATGAAAGAAGGCCTTCTCTCAACGAATTTAAGGACTTGGATCCTCAATTTTTGGATACAAATAAAGTTTTTAATGTGTTTAATTCCGCTATTTTACAAGATGACAAGAATAAGTTATGGCTATTACCGAAAAATTCAAATAAAAGCTCTATCTTCCAGATTCAGTATTTAATTGAACGCGATCCCTTTCTATTCAAGTTTTTCAATGAACTGAATTCACTAATCGAAAAACAATTCAATGGATCTTTGCAATATCTGTTGACAAACCATAATAGTGACGAGCATAACAGCAGTATATCTCAAATATTAAGGTTTCCATCACAATCTATAACGCAAAATCTTATTACCAAATATTTATCCACTGTAACAGAAACAAATTCAATACTGCCAATATTGAAGCCAAAGAGATTATTACCTATAATTGAGCAGCTTTTTCCATCCAATACTATAAATAAGCCAAATTCTAGCGAATATGAAACAATCTTTCAAATTTTTAGTATGACCAATGATCAGCTAATAAATTTAGGATTCATAACGCTCTGCCTCTTAATTCTTTTTGAATCATTGAACTCCACGGTTTTAATTCCTCTCAGAGAGGATGGGCACTTGCAATTATTCAATTTATTATTCAATTACCTGCCTTCGCTGAAGTCGAATTTAACAACGCTTAGATTTGAAATTGAAAAAAGATCAATGTGTGATATAGACACCTTACGGTTCATTTCCCTCTGGAAATATTACCAATTTGTAATGGCTACGTCCTCTTCGTCTTCTGTTGTAATTGATTATGACGAAGATATGCACATGGCATGTTTGCTATCGTTGAATCATGAAACTCAAAATCAATCACATATTTTGATCTGGAATTTCATATTCAAGAATTATTGCTGGAGACATCTTTTCTTGGGTCAATTACCATTGCTAATGTCTGAACCATTCACGAATTCTACTCCAATTATTGATCCATTATTAAACAACGATTTTGAATTAATTGATTTCGAGGTTAACTTGATGAAATATTTGCAAAGTAAAGATCAGCAACTATCCATTGAAAAAATCATGCAATTAATCAAGCTTTTAAGGTCTAAGAATGTTGAAGTCAGTCAAGGATGTTTAACAACCTCTTCAATAATCAATAATATTATGGATTCTTTAATCTATAGGAATTCAATGTTATATCTGAACTTTTATCTTTTATTGCAATTTGAAAAATTGAAGAATTATGCTAAGTTCAATGAAATTCTAGAGGAATTTTTAGAATTGTCAAGAGAAACTTTATTTTTTGTCTTCTCGAATTTAGCTAATATAAAATTTGCTGGTCATGAATTTACATTCATTAATAAATCCATTACAGTATTACAAACCTTGGTTTTGATGCTCTTAGCGCTCTACCAGAGATCGTTTGAGTCTTTTAAGGAGACAGCTGCTGAGAAGGAAGACTCTATTGACCAAACAGACAGTGTTCATAGTAATAACGACAACAAGAGAATAAAAAACAAGAACGTTATTCATCTCATTATCAATAAAATATCAATGCTGTTAAAAGATTACACTAAGAATTGTAAGAAACAAAACAAACTCATTGAGAACTTAATTATTAAAATCAAGATGATTTCGTATTATATCAAAAATCTTGAGGAAAGCAAGGTGTCGCCTGTTATTGGTCTAAACTATACAACTAATAACGGATTTACCGGCATAGGTACTGACCAATTGATCAAATTAAATCATGAATTGAACAAGATTTCAGAATCTCTAATAAAAACTGATTTTTATGAGCAAAGGAATAATAGTACATTGTCTAATGGAGTCATGGGTACTGCAGCTCCAGTTGATAGTGACGCAAGCTTAGATACTTTCGGTTTAACTATGGAAAATTTTAGTGAAATTTTTGAAGCTATTCGTAGTTGAAATAGCTCGAACAGATAAGTGAAGAACTTCAGACTTTTATAATATTTATCATCTTTTCTGAGGATTTGTATTATCTTTTTTTATATAGAATGAATAAACCAGAAAATGGGAACTAAAAAATAAAGCAACTACAAAAAGCAGCTGATTTTTAATGATTGGTGGTTGTTTTTCTGTCAAGAAGTATATGAGTGCCCTGGGAGATAATGTAAATAATAATCGATAACTGCAATACAAAGATGAGTCGTTTTTTTGCCTGGATATTTCCATTGCGAATAGGGCCAGTTTTGTACTTCTATCATACTTATACTCCTATACACAAAACTTGTTATTAGCCATATTATATGTAAGCACCAATGGTATAGCCAACTAAAGCGCCCAAATACCCTCCAACAACAATTGGAATTGGCCAATTCTGCCAATCTCTATCCCAGTCTAAAGGAATTACAACACAACTAATCCAACCACCTACAACTATAAAGATGAAATACTTCTTCCATAATCCGACCTTGAAATCACAATTAAATACAGAATAAACTGCAGGGTACGCTAAAAATGCAAAATGCAGAGACAATAGCCAAGTTTCCCACGTCAAGTCCATCAATGGTGCACCAAATAAGATGGTCAATAACATCGCCGGAAAACTCAACAAAAATGTAACACCTAGGCATATTAAGGTCAATGAGTAATTGATTTTGATAATTTTATTACCATAAACTGTGCATTTATTGAATTGCAGAATTAAATAGGCAACTTGTGTAGGAATTAGAAAGCCCAATAATTTCACCGTATTAAAGTTGGATGATAAGAATATGTAGTAATAAAGCAGCGCTATAAAATGGTATGGAAATGTCATCAGGGGGGTTTTTCTCACATATACAGGCGGACGATCATGATCCACATTCTTTTTCTCACGGTTATGATGCGTAGTTAGTGTTGTGTCATCAGAGAATGATACGCTTTTTTTTACCGTTTTTCTAGCTCTTTTCTTAGCAGACATATCTAGATAGCACCTTTTTTTAGTACGGTTGTATATATTCTCGTTTAGACTTGAGATTATGGGCACCTCTGTACTTTTACATGGTTTTACGCATTGTTCTTTGTTTGTTTTTTTGCTGTGTGAAAGGTATGTTTTTTCCATCCCCGTCACGTAAAATTAACACCGAAATTGTTCGATGATGTATTTATGGTTACAAATCTAATGTTCAAGCAGTTGATCCTATTCGCTACTTGGATGCCTAATAGTAGGTATATGTATATATCTGCCTAGTGATATCGAATTATTGTAGGCGTTTTCTTCACCTATCCTGGCATAAAGATCTCATTGAGAATTCTATATTAATGATATCTCTCCACGCTTCAAAATGTGCATGCCTTCCTGCTTTTTGTGCAGTACTTTTTCGTCTATCGATGGCTAGTCCACTAAACCTTCGTATAACGTTGAAATCAAGCATAGGCCTCATGGAGTGACCCATTTGATAGAATTCGTTGGCCAATCTTTCCATACGAGGGTTTAAACCACCTATTTGTAATTCTCGATCAATGATTTGTTGCTGGATCACATACAATCTTCTGTATGTTTCTTCACTCAAAGGAACTATTTTGAAGACGGACCCATCCACTTGACCACCAATGTTCTGAAACGAAGGTACTTGAGGAGAGCTGAATTCCTCGTTCCTTGGTAAGAGCATCATACAACTATTAATGGAATGCAGGGTGAAACTAGAACAATGAACTAAACGTTGGCCTGATAGAGAATTCGGCTCATCGGGCGCATATTTCAGAACATGTACGTTTCTATCAGCATCGGTTGCCGCAAAGTACATATCACCTCCATTCACCAAAAACTCTAGTGACATTGTTTGAAATTTTGATATACTTCTACCCAATGAAATCATTCTATATGGTTCTGCGTCAAAACCAACAAATTGGAATCCTTGCATAGCATCGCCAATTATCAAGAGATTTCCAAAACTTTTAGAGTCCGTAACGAAAACGGGAATATCCAAAAACGCAACTGGTATGACAGAGTTATCTTCTTGTATATCTCTTACCAGAACTTTTTGACTTTGACTAATCATGAACCTTCCACTAATTTCACAAACAGTAGATACAGTTCCACTGACTTCTTCCTGGAAAATTTCTTTGAGCTTATAGTTTGTATCAGGCTTTCCAGGTTCGGGAACAACTTCAGTAACATCATAGATATGGAAAGCACCAGTAGGCGGTGTGTCTTCAGTTGTGGCATTTGCGACACCAGCTATAACATATTCTTTTTTCCTCTTAGTTTTGGAATTAACTTGTATCATTGAGGATCTCATTTCATTAACAAAAGAATTCTTTGGAAAATCAATCTTGTCAATCACTTTCCAACTTTTGGGGTTAATAAGCAGTATTCCACTTTGAAATCCTTCTGCGTGTGGAACATTCTCGTCATAGCCAATAACCTTTTCTCCGTCCTCCCCTAGTGCTTCGTAAGGGAACCGCTTGCAATAAGACACAAGAAACAATTGAGCCCTTTCATGGTAAACAATTTTTCGTAGAGTTTTGTAATCGTCAAGTACGTTACTAATTTTTATCTGTTTCAATGGCAATTTGTTGCCATAATACATATTGTTAATAGTTAGAGTATAAACTCTAGCGTTTTTAATATCGTCGACACACATGACTGAACGCTCGCTCCAAGGCGTGACTGACACTAAGGGTATATTCCCAAATTTGAAAATTTTCGGTGTAGAATCATCTTCTTTTATTAATATGTATGGGACACTACCGGTTACAAATATTACCGAATAGCCGTTATAATCGGGAAAATAATGCATTATTCTTTCGATTGAACTTACTCCCTTGGCGTACGCGTTATCAGGAGCACCAGTAATAGCTAGGTCGTTTCTTGTAACGTTTCTATAAAACCTACTACGCCTCTGTGGTAGTTTTTTGTATTGGTATATTTCCCCTCCAAAGGTCAGGATTGTCAAATATTCTTCTTTATTGTCATGGCCCAGTTTATTTATCATCACCTGTTTGATTGATGGATCAGGCACAATCTCATCGACCAATTGATAAGTGCTAATGTACAAAGATTCATTTAATTGGTCAACACCGTTTAATTGGAAAATTTTATCATTGTGATCTTTAGTGAAAAAAATTATTTGATTATCCGCAGTAACAAATGTAAACAATAATTGTTCCTCTTGAGATTTACTCAATCCGATCAAAAATTCATTACACATGTTACTTTTTAAAATCAAACCTGATGTAATAACCATTTCATTTAATATCTCCGGTAAATCAACTTTTAACAATTTTCTTTTGTTTTTTGCTTCCAGTTCAAATATCTTAATATCACCTCTTGAAACGGTGATTAAGATATACGGATCCATAACAGAAACATGAATAACTTCGTAGTCAAACTTAATTGTGGTGAGACGCCTAAAATGTGTGTCATATAAATATAGGTGATTCGTGGTAACTTGTATTATTCTTTTTTCCTCACCAAACATTGATATGTAAACTGTGGTTGCATCTCTTCTTAAACGGCCCCCCTTATGCAGCTCGAAGTTGTTATCACTTTCATATATGTCGCTCCTGGATTTTGCTGAATCAGTTGTTATTAAGTACCTATCCCTTCCTTTGATCTTAAGATTCCAAATTTGCGTTATACTGATAAACTTTAATGCCAATTCAATTTCCGGTTGAACACTTGTCTGTATGACGTTCAAATGAGAACCTGAACCATTTCCAGATGTGGCAACTAGCGAATACTCGTTTTTATTCGGATTTGGTAATCCTTTTACTATATCATCAATTGAAGATGCTTTGCCTATGGTCAATGATGTTATAGGTCCAATATTTTTTAGAGATGATAACAGCTCTATATCGAATGGTTGAACGGTTTCCACAGTGCCTTTCGAATCATTGGCTGTTAGCCCATTTTCGGGGGCCTCATCAGCGTATAAATCTTCCAGTTCTTCATCATCCTCATCATTATCATCCATTAGTCTGTTTTTGTTTGGAGGTAGTTTGTGTTCTTCTCTTGTTTCTATGGTTGATTTCAAGTTGTTTAATCTAAGAACTAAAGCATTTCCTGAGCCAAACCCGATGAACAAGTCCATATTTTTGTTTGAGTTGGTCGCGTTCAAACGTGTTATACATTTTGGATCTGAATTTTCCTTCAAAAGATCATTGACGATAGGTAACTTGATTATGTCAAACTTAATCAGTAACCTACCCTCAGCTTCCATCTGGATATAATATATATTAGATTTCAAATCCATGAGTAGTAAGGTTTCGTCACTATTGTTTCCTCCCTTTTTGTTCCTGGATGAAGGCATCCAAATTGACGTTGTGCCTTTTTCTCTGAACAGAATTTCCAATGAGGAATTATTGATAATTTTTGTTTTTTGTAAATCTTTCTGGGCAAATGAATTTAGTAATATCGTCGATTGTAAAACGCCTGTGTTATCTAGGAATGCCAGTTCATTAGCCCCTACAATGATAGCACCATTCGAAACAGGTACGACCGTGTGCAGATCCCAAGGTAATTCTTTCACAAACGCTATTGTTGTCGATTCTATCCTTGCAGAATTTTCTGTAGATTGTATATTTAATGTGAGTATAACGTATTGCGTAGGGAATTTCGAAACTTTTGAATTTCCTGCCCAAACAAGTCTCGGTTGGTATAAGATCGCCACTGTTGGTTTGGTAAAATTTTTTAAAAACTGGATATCAATGATATTATTAGCACCTTCGTATAACTCATTAGCTGTTAATATTACGCTCGGCACTGTGAACTTATCACATAGCTTGGTTCTTTTCCTCCTATAAAAAGTGTTTGTTGTTCGAGACTTTTGGTCTGTGTTATGGACCAATTCTTCCTCCTCTATGTTATCGTCATCCTCATCATCATCTTCGTCATTTTTATTAGTATGAAAAGGTAAAAATGCAATAATGTCATTATTGAATAGTAATGCGCAAGCATTTCCAGGATCCATTCTTAGGGTGGAAGTTTTGGCCAATTCTACCAGTGACTTTTCCTTGAACTTACCTTCATAGTAGTGCAGGCTCAATGTGTCGATTGAGTTTGTTAAACTGTTAAACTTTAAAATAGAGATCTTGGCGACACCTGTGCATAAAAGCAGGCAACTTAATGGGCTATCCTTTTGAGGAATTAGGCCTATATCAGTGATCAAACCATGAAGCTTGAACTCATCAGTCAAATACAACTTTCCATCTCTGGTAGGTCTGTACACAGAAAGAATGTTCGTCCTGACAACTAAGAGTTCCTCATAATCAGAAGTAGTAAAATGAGCTGTTAGAGAATGAGACACAACAGTGGCGTCAAGAACATCATCATACACATTCATAGGGCCAACAACTTGAGTAAAATAAACTAAAATTCGTGCCTGCCGTTTTAATTAGTGAAACATTCAATGATCCGGTAATTTTGCTTAAGTGACTTCGATTCCTTTAAAAGTTGCCCTGTCAAATATCTCACCTCGAACATAGCTTATTAAGATCATTTGTTACGTTACTGTAATGGAAGCCGACGGGATGAGCTATACATAATTCCACTACTAGGGCTTATAAGTGCCACGGTAAATTACAGAATATAATAGTTAAGACATGTTGAAATATGGCTTATTCGATTAATTTATTTTCATTATCAATGATTACATTTTTACAGTACATTTACTCCAGTGATGTTTTAACAGGAATCTGATACAAATCGAAAAGAAACGGCACCCACACATCACATAAAGGTAGGAGATGAAAAACTACAAATTAATACCTTCTCGATGAATATTTCACACGTCAAATTAATCTTATGACATTTAGTGGCTAATTATTTCAAAGGCAGGTGATAATTTAGGTTAGTTTACCAGCTACCGTAAAAAATCTAAAAGAAATAGAAAAAATGAAAAATGCTAATGAAAACAAATCGTATACCATAGTGATTAAATTGGGTTCCTCATCGTTAGTAGATGAAAAAAGCAAAGAACCTAAGCTAGCCATCATGTCACTTATTGTCGAAACTGTGGTCAAATTGAGAAGAATGGGGCACAAAGTTATCATTGTTTCCAGTGGTGGTATTGCTGTTGGTTTAAGGACTATGCATATGGAAAAAAGGCCAAAACATTTAGCAGAGGTTCAGGCCATCGCAGCTATTGGACAAGGTAGACTAATTGGGAGGTGGGATCTTTTATTTTCGCAGTTTGGTCAGCGCATTGCTCAAATTTTACTGACTAGAAATGATATTTTAGACTGGACGCAATATAAGAATGCTCAGAATACCATTAATGAATTGTTGAACATGGGAGTTGTTCCTATTGTGAACGAAAACGATACATTATCTGTTAGGGAAATTAAATTCGGTGACAATGACACTTTATCTGCAATCACTTCTGCTTTGATTCGTGCAGATTATCTTTTCTTATTGACAGATGTAGACTGCTTATATACTGATAATCCACGAACAAATCCGGATGCTGTGCCAATTTTGGTTGTTCCAGATCTCTCCAAGGGCTTGCCAGGCGTTAATACTACCAGCGGTTCAGGCTCGGATGTTGGCACGGGTGGTATGGAAACCAAATTAGTTGCTGCAGACTTGGCAACAAATGCTGGTGTTCATACCTTAATTATGAGCAGTGATACTCCTGCAAATATAGGTAAAATTGTTGAATATATGCAAACTTTAGAACTTGATGATGAGAATAAAGTTAAAGAAGCATACGATGGTGACTTAATGAATCTGCAGAAAAGGGAATTCGAGAAATTGAAGGCTCTCGACGTCCCACTGCATACGAAGTTTATCGCTAACGATAATAAACATCATTTAAAAAATAGAGAGTTTTGGATTTTACACGGCCTTGTTTCTAAAGGTACTATTGTTATAGATCAAGGCGCGTATGCAGCCCTAACAAGGAAAAATAAAGCGGGATTATTGCCAGCAGGAGTTATTGATGTTCAGGGCACTTTCCATGAACTAGAATGTGTTGATATAAAGGTTGGAAAAAGATTACCAAACGGTGCTTTAGATCCAAATTTTCCTTTGCAAACTGTGGGTAAGGCAAGATGTGATTACACGAGTGCTGAATTAATCAAAATCAAAGGTTTGCACAGTGATCAAATTGAAGAAGAACTGGGCTATAACGACAGTGAATATGTTGCTCATAGAGAAAACTTGGCATTCCCACCTCGTTGATATGAATTAGAAATTTTGAATGGTTCTCTTCATGACTTTTTATACAAAGTACTATATTTATACTTTTAACCTTAAATAATGATACATACTAAAGCATATTTTTTCTTTCGAAATATTAAGGATTGCATATTTTTACCTTTTCTGGTATTATATTTACTAAATCAAAAAAAATATTATGAGCAGTGACTTTCCGGATCCATTAAAAATCATCGAGCTACTTATAAGCCGTGAACTTGAATGAGTGCTGTGTATAAAAAAAGAAAAGAATTGTTTAACCGAAGATTTGGATATCATCATTTTTAACAGCTTCTGATTCTTCATCGTTTTCTTCACCAGCGTATTGCTCTTCGTTTTCATTTTCATTAAAGTTCACTCTTTGGCCTAACAATCCTGCGAAGAATTCATCTATTTGGTCATCTGACCATTTGTAACCGGATGTAATCGGAGCTTCGTAATTAGCAATTGGATCTTGAATTGAGTAGTTTAATTTTCTACCTTTGGAAGCCTTTGTATCGATGTTTTTCTTTAGCTTGTTATTCGAACGAGAATTGGCTGAAGTGATTGTGATTGCTGCACTTTCAGAATTGTGGGCATTGGAAATTTTCTTATCAATCAAATCGTTCAGCAAAACACGGTAAAAATCTTCATCATCGAAAACATATGGGTTTTCGGCAATGTCAATGGCGCTATTGTCCTTTCTTCTGGGATCATAATTTTTTGGGATATCGAGCCCATCATCTGAATTTTCATTGTCATCAACACCGTTGTCGACAGTTGAAGAAATCAGTTCTGATAATCTACCAGCAGCGCAATCTTTTTGGAAATACAAAGGCGTTATGTTCCGCCTATTCAGTTTTGTCCTTTTCATCAAGCGGGACATATCGGATAATTGGTTTTTCACCTGCATGTCTGCAGGCAAGTTTATGGCCTTGAATTTGTTCGATGATAAAGCAGAGTTACCTGATGCAGAAGAGACTTTGGTAGACCATTTGTTTAACACAGCATTTCTATAGTCTTTTAGTTCTGAATCTAAACTATCAGTCTCTTTGTAAAGCTCTTTAAAAGATCTTTTTTTAGATATTTTATGTTTCGCCGTTTCTTCCCGTTGAGTGATATGGTCATCAATTTGGAATTTTATTCTAAAATTTATCAGTTGGTTGAATAGTTTATTAAATAATATTTCATTTTCGTTCAATAGATGCTTTGTTTCCTTTGAATTTTCCATTTTAGCTTCTTTCCATGATTCTGCAGTTAATGGAAGTTTATTTGCAGCAATCACAGCTTTTTGTAGTTTGATTCTTAAATCAATGATATTGTCAAACAACTTAGTCTGTTGTAAAATTGAATAGCCTTTTAAGGCATCCCTTTGAACTGACTGTGATAGTTTATTGATAGCCTGTTTAGTTTCCTGCTGAACCAGTTTGGATAGTGCATCTCTCTTCTGCTGAGCCTCCTCCATCTCACCACCGTCAATATCCGCCTCTTCTACCTCATTTTCTGCTTGCTCATCCTCGGAATCTGTTCTGAACGAAAGAGCATCTCCTTCCTCCTCCTCGTCTTTCCCTTCCTCATCCTCCTCCTGACTATCTTCATTGTCATCCTCCGCACTATCCGAAAGTTCGTCATATAATGCTTGTCTAGAACCTTTAACGCCTGTGTACTTCGGGTCGTTCAATTCCAAACCTTTTTCCGCTCTTAAGGTGGATTTTTCCACCTCTACATAATGTGCTTTCCTAGTTTGTTCTGTATTGGCATCTTCATAGTCACTTCCGTCGCTTTCTCCAATTTTTTCATTATGCTGAAATAAAGATGTATTTTCCGCATCTTCAATATCAAAGTCTTTATTAACCGGTTTAATGGCTATATCTGATATTTGATCTGCCAGTGACTTACCCATGCTTGCTCTTTGTAATGTTAGTCGTATATTCACTGACTGTTATTCAGTATACTATGCGCTGCAGTACCACCAAGGTATATAGTTTTTGCTATACAAATATCATCTCATCTCATCGCGTAACTGAAAATTTTTCAATCTTCATATTTTTTCAAAAATCACGTAACTCGGGTAACAAGCTGTCAAATGGACATAGTTTTTAACCATGTTCTTATAAAGAAAACACTACATAGTATAGGCAAGAGCCAGGATATTTGATGTTGTGGTAAGCACCACATTTGAATTGTGAAAAATATTTCTCCATCAACGGTATCCGGTTCTCGCAAGCACTGGTTGTAGATCCCGTCCTATATAAATATGACCTGTTATATAAGGACTATCAAAAAGTACTATTCGGCCTTGTCTCCTTTCAAACTTGTCTTTGTAAGACAGTTTGCTTATAACTCATAAGACCACTTGGGTTTAATGCACTATTATGATATATACTGCTCTCTTAAAATAAGCACTTTCAAGGGACAACAACGCTGGCCAATAAGATGTTGATATTTCGGAGGTGTATTTACCCGGCCGGTAGTCGGAAAAAACAAGGAATTGAAGATACAGAAGTAAGCTTTTGACAAAGTAATGGAAATATTAACTCATTAACAACCCTCATCACCGTCGATTGGTTACTCTACTCTAGGTATTTCTAGTTTTTATATTTGGAAGCTAAACCTAATTATAGCTATAGAACTTAAGCAAGCTGTTGTAGCATTAAGTTTTTTACCCTAGATTAAGAAGTGATCAGCAAACTACCACACTATTTCTTTATACAGTAACCAGCCATGATTAATAGAGTGTTTACCAGATCATTTGCATCAAGTTTAAGAGCTGCTGCTTCTAAAGCTGCTGTTCCTCCACCAGTGAGACTTTTTGGCGTTGAAGGTACTTACGCCACGGCTTTATACCAGGCCGCAGCGAAGAACTCCTCTATCGATGCTGCCTTCCAATCATTGCAAAAAGTTGAAAGCACAGTCAAGAAGAATCCAAAATTGGGCCACTTATTGCAAAATCCTGCACTGTCATTGAATGATAGGAATTCTGTCATCGATGCGATTGTGGAAACTAATAAGAATTTGGATGGTTACGTCGTTAATTTGTTAAAGGTTCTTTCTGAAAATAACAGACTGGGCTGTTTTGAAAAGATTTCATCCGACTTCGGCATTCTGAACGATGCACACAACGGGTTACTCAAAGGTACTGTGACCAGTGCCGAACCATTAGATCCCAAGTCTTTCAAGAGAATTGAGAAGGCTTTGAGCGCATCTAAATTGGTAGGACAAGGTAAATCCTTGAAGCTGGAAAACGTGGTTAAGCCAGGAATTAAAGGTGGTTTGATTTTAGAGCTTGGCGACAAGACTGTTGACTTAAGTATCTCTACAAAGATTCAGAAATTGAATAAGATCTTAGAGGACAGTATTTAACGCTGGTAATATAACTGAATATGTTCAACCTGTTTGATGTTGCTTCCTTTGTTTCTACCTTCTATTTTTTGATTCTATTCAAATATATATTCTTCTCCACGAATTTTCCTAAACATCAGAATTACATACATACGAATAAATAAAACTCCTCTTAAAAAGTACATTATTTCATTCGATACAACTTTTATGTATAGAGGTTTTGTTGCCCCCAGAAAACAATGATCAACATAAAAAAAAGATTTTTGAAAAAGCAAAATTATCAAGTAAATATAAAAAAGAATTGAAAAAAACCGCACTCTATCAAGTTTTTCATATGCCATAAAAGATTTTGAACAAGCCCTTCACAACCCTTAAGGACAGCCGAAGTTTCTGGTCACAATGATAAATGCTTCATAGCTTGAAGCTTGTTATATATATATTTCGTTACAAATCAACTACATAACCAAAGTCACACATATACACATAGGAATATGCCTTCTTAAATAGAGATAATAAATACAAGCGTGGGAAACAAAAGTATGACCTTCCTCCCCGTGCCTCAGAGAGTGATATGCAGAGTGATTACTGTTCTTTCTTTACTTCATTTCCAGCAGCGTTCATAGCTTTAAAGTTCTTGAGTTTTTCCTTCTTTTCCAATTCTCTTTTCTGTAAAAACTCCTTATACTTGTCGATGGTGACACGTCTTTGCTTCTTTTGGTACTCTTCAAAACCTTTGAAGTTCGTCTGGAACAAATTGTCCCAGAAAGTGAAAAATGGTTGGGCAAAGTTAGTCTTAATACCGAACTGCTGATGATGAATATCATGATAAACAGCATTGTTGGGGAAGAGCCATTGGAATGGGTCAAGTGGCAAGGCATACCCACAGTGATCATCTACCGTTTTCATAGTGGCAAAAGTGAACAGAATGATCTGCTCTCTGTGAGTCAAATGGGTTAACGTCATGGCAATACCGGTTCCCAAAGTATCTAGTAAAAAACCTTCCACAGGGTTGTTGAAAAGAGCACCGTAAGCATATGGGACATATAGCTCATGATGAACAGAATGGAACCATCTATACAAGGTCTTGTTCATGTGCATCAATCTATGCAAGAAGTACTGCCATGTGTCAACGAATAAAAAGCCAGCAAATACCTTCACGGCAGATACTCCGTACATGTAGCCATAGTAAATAGCTGCATCTGGAATGATTCGAGGGAGATCCGCACGAAGCCTCCACATGGCGTTTTCCTCAAACCCAGTCATGTAAGTGGGTTCAAAGTGCAAAAAGATGAGACCAACCATCGTTTGGATGATGTGTTGCAAGATCACTTCAAGGAAAACATGCAACCTGGAAGCTTTATTCCTCTTAGCAACCTCTTC
The DNA here is from genome assembly GCF_947241705.1 of Saccharomyces mikatae IFO 1815. Lineage (NCBI taxonomy): Eukaryota > Fungi > Ascomycota > Saccharomycetes > Saccharomycetales > Saccharomycetaceae > Saccharomyces > Saccharomyces mikatae. The sequence continues at coordinate 1,026,886 of NC_079259.1, read as the reverse complement.
GCTGGGATGAATTCTGTACCTCTCAGCCAGATGAAAAGTATCTATTACATGGAATATACCAGACAATGCCCAGTAGGCTACGACAGGTGCAACTAGGGCCAAAACGCCATCACTCATCTCCGGCAGGAAAGATTCCTTGACGCGTAAATTAATGGCGGGTGCCTTGGCATAGTGCATAAATCCAAATGAGGTCTTCAAACCAAATGCTAACGGGAAGGTTCCGGCTGCTGTTGCATTCGATGTTACGTTCATCGTATATTCTCTTGTCGTATACACCGTTTTCGAACTACGATGTTGAAAAGTGGGCAGACGAAACTGTAGAGACGGACGCCCGGAGTAAATGCAAGGGAATAGAGGTTGTGTAAATCGCTTCTTCTTTTATAATCCAAGGACAAGAAATGGAAAAATGCGGCAACAACATGTGCAGCGGGACGAAGATAGAGAAAAAAAATTGAAGACAATAGCAAGCAAGAAATTTTCTTTTGCTGAAAAATTAGTGCCGAAGGGCTCAGAAACCACCGCAGAAGACGGAGAAAAGCGCGATTCTCCGAAGAAAGACGCGGGGTGAGGGAATAAGACAATAGGAAAAACAGGAGGTCAAAAAGCTTATTAAGCTGTGCAAGCAAAAGATAGAGATCGCGATAAGGCGAGAAGAGGAAGACGCGTTCCGAATCACACAACGGCAACGGCAACAGCAGCAGTAAAGACGGGCCCTGCGTATTCCAATTTTGGACTTATTGTCCCTTTGCGAATTCCCGCGCAGCACCTACGTTACATGGAGCGAAATTCAGCAGTAGTTTGCATTGTACTATTTACATGAGCTTATGTATACGACTTTTTTTTTCCGTAATTACTTTGTACATATAATGATGGAGCGCGCTACTGCGAAGGGACTCCCGTCTGGTTCGTAGAGTTTGCTTCCAGCTTGGCTAACTCTTTAAGAATTACGCTTTCTTCCCTTGCGACATTCCCTACACGCTCGATGAGTTTGTGTTCCAACCCCAAAACATCGAACACTTTGAACTTCCAGCGCTTGTCTTTGTCACCCATTCTCCACGGATCTTCCCAGTAAATGGACGGTTTCTTGGTGTGTATTGTCTGGTTTCCGGCTTGTGCAGAACCCTCAAACACCTTCAGCAACGACTCTCGTAAGTCTGCTACCGCTTCTTGACAATATGTGGGTCTGTATTGCCCGCTATACCAAACGTGCCCGTTGGAGTCCTTTTTCCTTAGCTTGTCGCTCTCCTTACGCTGTGCCACGTCACGTAAGTATCGCAACCGGCAAAGATTCTGGTACAACTGGACACTCTGTTGGTAATTTTGTAAATTTACTACGCACATACATTTCCAAATGTCCCTTCTCAATGATGGCTTTCTGTTGCTCCAGTTTGGTCTCATAAACAGCTTTTCTATCTGCTTCTGAGAAAAGTTGGGAAATTGAGAGTACAGTACCTGTCCATACTCCAGATTCCTAAAAATGTACACCTGAGGTGGAATTATCTTTGTCTTTTCGAACCATGAGGCCGGACGAAATCTTGAAATTGAATGGTTTACTTTCATAGCTCTGAAATATCTACTCTTCTGCCGTTGTTTCCCTGGTCTCTCCTTCGCGAGGTTCTTTCCTTCTGTCTTTCTGTTAAGGTCTTGCTAGCCTTGTTTTCACTTTTTCCTCTAGTATCTAGAAAGAAAAACGTCCTCAAGTGTACCTTTCCTTTTGTCGTACAAAGTGAGTTCTAATCGCTAACTTGGCAGAATTCATTAACTTCATGCACGTCTGAAATTAAACCGTGGCGCATATGGTTCATTGACTTATACACGAATGTCTCCCAGTTCGATTTCCTTGAGAAAGTAGTCTACAATTCAAATAAATGGTTATAAATATATAAGAGTAGTGAAAAACAATAGTAGTAAACTATAATCTTCTTAAAGAAATATCATAATCGCGGTACTGGAGAGTTATCACTACAAATTAGAACATTGAGAAAGGAGAAGCAACCAAAAAAATTTAATAAAAAACTGCAAGAATAGGAACAAGCGAAGATATTCAAGTGAGCTATCAAGATATCTGGTTTTGTCAGTTTGTGAAAAAAAATTTTGAACAAAACTAAAGTTATCGATATGAGTAGGAAAAGTACTAAAAAGCTAAAAGTTTATTACTTACCTGTAACGTTAACACAATTTCAAAAGGATTTATCAGAAATTTTAATATCTCTGCATGCTGCCTCATTTAGAGCAAGTATAGTAGATGAACCGCAGGCAAATTCCTTGGAGAGACCTGATTGTACACCTGCTAATCATGAAGCACATTCATATCCAAAATTATCTCAGAGACAATTGACCTACATCTTTGATTCGAATATAAGGGCCATTGCCAATCATCCTTCCCTTCTAGTGGACCACTACATGCCTCGGCAGCTTTTGAGGATGGAACCCACAGAAAGCTCGATCGCTGGCAGCCACAAGTTTCAAGTCCTCAATCAATTAATTAATTCGATATGCTTCAGAGACAGAGGAGACAAACCAAATGAAGTTATAAAATGTGCCATCATTGCACACAGCATAAAGGAATTGGATTTATTAGAAGGTCTGGTATTGGGGAAAAAGTTTAGAATCAAGAGACTTTCCGGTACATCTCTTTATAACGAAAAGCACAAATTCCCCAATTTAACTACGGTCGATGCCGCAATAACCAAAGATGGAACACCAAACTCTTTGAGCAGTACTAGCTCCAATTCTAATGCGACTTCGTATACAGGCTATTCTAAGGATGACTATGATTACTCGGTGAAGAGAAACCTAAAGAAAAGAAAAGTTAATACCGATGATTGGCTGTTTTTGGCAACTACGAAACATCTCAGACATGATCAATATCTATTGGCCAACTATGAAATAGATTTGATAATCAGTTTTGACCCAATGTTGGAAACTGCATTGCCCGCTTTGCAACTATTGAAAAATAACACTAGTAAAAGTATTCCAGTAATCAAGCTATTAGTTCAAAATTCTCCAGACCACTACCTGTTAGATTCGGAAATCAAGAATTCAAATATTAGTTCAGCCTGTATTCACAATATTGATCGTGTCGACAACAGCCAAGAATATGACGAGATCAAATCCTCTTTATTATATTTTTTGCATGCAAGGAATGTTCAAGTAGATAACTGCGACATTGATTATGCTAAATTGGTAAAATGTTGTTTAGAGGGAAAAGATTGCAATGACTTCTTACCTGCTCTAGATTTGATCACATTAGATGAAAATTTTAAAGATTCGAAGGATTCTGAATTATGGAAACCTCAATTGACCAAGTTGCAATATTCCTCTACAATTATACCTCTATGGGATAGTCCGTTGGATATCAAAAGTTATCAGACAGAATTAATGCATAGAGCCGTCATACGATTGAGAGATATACAAGGTGAATATACAAAAGGCACTGCTCCACTGAATGAGAAACGATTGAAAGAAAATCAACGACAAAACAAATTGGATGATATAAAAAACTCTGTCGGCCTTACCTTCAAGAAGAAACAGGAACTGGAAAAGTCTATCAATGATTCGGAGAAAAGGTATAGACATGCCATGGCAGAATCTACTAAGCTAGATAATAAAATAAATGTCTTACTCCAAAATAAGTCAGAGTTAGAAAACTTCACTAAATTATCTGCTCATAGTACCTCATCGGAATATCATTTGGGAGAAGACTCTGCAATAAAAGCCAAACTGAACGAATACGCGGATAAAAACAAAATTCTTTCTGACAAGCTGAAAGAACTAGTAGAAACAAATGCAGAAAAATCAAAGCATAATGACGAACTGCGTTTGAAGTATCAAGTAGAATCTTCAAGAGCTGCAGAATCAGCTCAAACCGTGAAGAATATGCAGGAATCAATGAAATCTTTAGAAAATAAAGTGAGTGGTCCATTGACTAAATTTTCTACAGAAAGTTTAAAGAAGGAATTGGAATGCTTACAAAACGATTTTCATTCGCTTAAAGTAAGAAACAAATTTTTGAAGAATTACATAAATTTAATGAACCGACAGTACGACTTGAAAAACAAAAATAACACTCAGGTCGATAAAACTTCCACATCTGGTACAAGGTTCAGGTCAACAAGGTCAAACACCCCCAATTATACATGAATGGTAACACTTCCATTCGCTATAGATCGATATATATATATATATATATACATATATAATTTTCTTCATGACTAAGACCGAGCCCGTATAGATTTACACTGAAATGAAAAATTAAACATAAAAGTTAGCTGATACCTTTGAAACTGCACAATGTCTTGCCCTGTTATCACTTTTACCATAAAGAAACATTTTGTAGGCTACTTTTTGTATTATTTCAAAGTTAGTTACCGGCCGGCCACATCGGGCTTTTTCGATTGAAAAATTGATATATTTTCAGTACACATACATATAAATAAAACCCTCAATTTACTGCCCCAACCTTTAAAGCTAAATCATATCTTTTTACTGAGGGAGTAGGCCAATTTTGGTAAAAATACATTCCCATTTAATATAATGAGTGGAGCATCAAATAAAACGTTATCAATCAGTGGCTGGTACGGCATGCCATTCTATTTACTGAGAGAAGACTGCGATTTTTCCCAGTTTATGATTTTAATCATCGGCGAATCAAGAAAGGGCATTTACGATTACTTTAGAAATACCCCATGGTACAATATGTTGAAGGACTATCTGTTCGTCATCTTCTGCTACAAGATTTTAAGTAATTTCCTTTACCTCTTGAAGGTTTATGGGCCGATGAAGTTAACAGTGAGAACATACGAACATACTTCCAGAAAATTATTCCGCTGGTTGTTAAATTCACCATTTTTAAAAGGAACGGTAGAAAAGGAAGTTTCAAAAGTCAAAAAATCGATCGAAGACGAACTAATTAGATCCGACTCGCAACTAATGAATTTCCCGCGGCTGCCATCCAATGGGATACCCCAGAATGATGTTATTGAAGAACTAAACAAGTTGAATGACTTGATACCACATACTCAGTGGAAAGAAGGCAAGGTATCTGGGGCGGTTTATCATGGTGGTGATGATTTGATCCATTTGCAAACAATTGCATACGAAAAATATTGTGTTGCCAATCAATTACACCCTGATGTCTTTCCTGCGGTGCGTAAAATGGAATCCGAAGTGGTTTCCATGGTTTTGAAAATGTTCAATGCTCCTTCTGATACAGGCTGTGGTACCACAACTTCAGGCGGCACGGAATCTTTGCTTCTAGCATGCCTAAGCGCCAAAATGTACGCTCTTCATCACCGTGGAATCACGGAACCAGAAATTATTGCTCCCGTAACCGCACATGCTGGGTTTGACAAGGCTGCATATTACTTTGGTATGAAGCTACGCCATGTGGATTTAGATTCAACGACGTATCAAGTGGACCTGAAAAAAGTAAAAAAATTCATCAATAAGAACACAGTTTTATTGGTTGGCTCCGCTCCAAACTTTCCCCACGGCATTGCCGATGACATTGAAGGGTTGGGAGAAATAGCACAAAAATATAATCTTCCTTTACACGTCGATAGTTGCCTAGGTTCCTTTATAGTTTCATTTATGGAAAAGGCTGGCTACAAGAATCTACCATTTCTCGATTTTAGAGTCCCAGGCGTCACTTCGATATCGTGTGATACTCACAAGTATGGGTTTGCACCAAAAGGTTCTTCGGTTATTATGTACAGAAACAGTGACCTAAGAATGCATCAATACTACGTGAATCCTGCATGGACAGGCGGATTATATGGCTCCCCCACACTAGCCGGATCGAGACCAGGTGCCATTGTCGTAGGTTGTTGGGCCACTATGGTCAACATGGGTGAAAATGGATATATCGAATCGTGCCAAGAGATAGTCGGTGCTGCAATGAAGTTCAAGAGTTTCATCATGGAAAATATTCCAGACCTGGAAATCATAGGTGACCCTAAATATTCAGTTGTTTCCTTTTCTTCTAAGACCTTGAACATACATGAACTATCTGACAGACTCGCCAAGAAAGGCTGGCATTTCAATGCTTTACAAAAACCAACTGCACTACATATGGCCTTTACAAGGTTGAGTGCTAATGTCGTGGACGACATCTGTAATATTCTACGCACTACTGTGCAGGAGTCAAGAAGCGAATCAAACACTAAGCCATCCCCGGATGGAACTAGCGCTCTTTACGGTGTTGCCGGAAGTGTGAAAACTGCTGGTGTTGCCGACAAACTGATTGTGGGATTCCTAGACTCATTATACAAGTTGGGTCCAGGGGAAGAAACGGATACCGAGTAGGTAGCTACATAGAATAGAACCAAATCTTTTACATAACTGAAAGAACCATTTTGCGATGAGATGATAGGAACATAAGAGCTCATATCACGGCAGACGAATTTTATTTCACCTTAATTTTTCTGACTAAAGGGGCCGAGTCGCTTCATGAGGGGATGAGAAGGGAAAAGAAGGGAAAACTAAACTTATATAACGCAGGTGTCTCGTTCGATACTACCATTCAGTCGTTGGAGGTCACAAGCAGAGACATCAAAGACCTGAGTTTTGTCATTTGTTTAATTGAAGGATTAAATAAACAATCCTGCTACAAATAAGTCCTTTCTTTCAATTGTTTTAAGATATTGTTTCTAACGAAAGCTACTATAAAATAGCCTAGATAACGAGTATTTTCTCTCTTCTTCCCTCCTTTCCCTGAATTTTTTTCGTTAGTTCGTTTTATTTAGAATCTTCTCTTGTCAAACTTTTAAAGAAGACCAAGAGAAAGAGCCCAAGACCATCCGATTTCTAACAAACAAGGAAACGAAGTTTGACCGCGCGAGTGATATACTCTAACTTATAGTTTCAAGCCTAGTTTATAAATAGGAGAAAGATTATATTTCAGGAACATCAAGTTTTCTATCATTCTTTTTAGAATATTTGCTACGGTTTAGCTCTTTTTTTGTTACTGAAGCGTATCCACTTTCTGCAACTTCGCTTATAAGCCATTTCTTTGTCTTCTGTCTTTTGATAACCTAAAAACCGGAATAGTCAAAGGCATCTGCATAGTATTCTTGCCAGGCTTATTTTCATCATACCATTTTTTTTTAGTACCCTAAACTTTTTGGTCTTATTTTAGAACATCTGGTGCCTCGCTTTTCCGCATTAAGCGCATTTTTTCATAGCCACTATTCTAAAAGAAACAACGTTTTTTCCCAAAGGGAAATTTAAGTTGCCTGCACAGAGAAGAGAAGGGTTCGTAAACATATAATACTCAACCCGTTTCATTTATTTCTTCTATTACGCTAATCTAGCAAAACAAAATCTCAAAACCTCCACCATAAAGCTTTGGTGGGAACTATTTTGCCTCCCTTCATTATGTCTAAAAATAGCAACATGAATAACAGTAGGTCTCAAGAACCGAATAACATGTTTGTACAAACTACAGGAGGCGGTAAGAACGCTCCAAAACAAATACATGTCGCACATAGACGTTCCCAAAGTGAATTGACAAATTTGATGATTGAACAATTCACTTTGCAAAAGCAACTGGAACAAGTCCAAGCGCAACACCAGCAATTAATGGCACAACACCAACAGTTGGCACAACAGACAGGTCAGTATTTATCAGGGAATCCTGGTGCAGGCAGCCATTTTACTCCTCAACCTCCTCATCCCCATTACAACTCGAACGGTAATTCGCCCAATATGAGTGCTGGCGGCAGCAGAAGTAGAACTCATTCTAGGAACAACTCTGGATATTATCACAACTCTTATGATAACAACAATAATAGTGGTAACAACAATACTGGGTCCAACTCCCATAGAAAAACAAGTTCACAATCTAGTATTTACGGTCATTCGAGAAGACATTCATTAGGCCTAAATGAAGCCAAAAAGGCTGCTGCTGAAGAACAGGCGAAAAGAATATCTGGGGGTGAGGCCGGGGTAACTGTGAAGATAGATTCCGTTCAGACAGATAATAACCCAAATTCCACAAGGGAGCAGTCTGACTTCAAATTCCCCCCACCGCCAAATACACATCAGGGCCATCGTCGCGCAACTTCAAACCTATCACCACCCTCCTTCAAATTTCCTCCAAACTCTCACGGTGATAATGATGATGAATTCATAGCTACTTCTTCGACGCACCGCCGTTCGAAGACGAGGAATAATGAGTATTCACCGGGCATCAATTCTAATTGGAGAAATCAATCGCAGCAACCTCAACAGCAACTCTCTCCTTTCCGTCACAGAGGTTCTAGTTCAAGGGATTATAATTCTTTCAATACTTTGGAACCTCCGGCAATATTCCAGCAAGGGCACAAGCATCGTGCTTCTAATTCATCAGTTCATAGTTTTAGTTCTCAGGGCAATAACAATGGAGGTGGGCGTAAATCACTCTTTGCACCTTATCTTCCTCAAGCTAATATTCCAGAACTAATTCAAGAAGGAAGACTTGTAGCTGGTATTTTGAGAGTTAATAAAAAGAACAGATCTGATGCTTGGGTTTCTACCGATGGTGCTCTTGATGCAGACATTTACATTTGTGGCTCTAAAGATCGTAATAGAGCTCTTGAAGGTGATCTGGTTGCAGTGGAGTTATTAGTTGTTGACGACGTTTGGGAATCTAAGAAAGAAAAAGAAGAGAAGAAGAGAAGAAAGGATGCTTCTATGCAACATGATCTGATTTCTTTAAACAGCAGTGACGACTACCACAACGATGCATCTGTCACTGCTGCAACAAGTAACAACTTCTTGTCTTCACTTTCGCCATCTGACTCGGCAAACAAAGATGATTCGTCTGTTAGAAGGAATAGATCATCAACTATTAATGATAGTGATTCTTTATCATCTCCTACCAAGACGGGAGTTAAGAGAAGAAGTTCATTGAAACAACGTCCAACTCAAAAGAAAAATGATGATGTTGAGGTTGAAGGCCAATCATTGTTGTTAGTTGAGGAAGAGGAAATTAATGATAAATACAAGCCACTTTACGCGGGCCATGTTGTTGCTGTTTTGGATCGTATCCCTGGCCAGTTATTTAGTGGTACATTGGGTTTATTGAGGCCATCTCAACAGGCTAATAGTGACAACAATAAACCACCACAAAGCCCAAAGATTGCTTGGTTCAAACCTACTGATAAGAAGGTCCCATTAATTGCAATTCCCACAGAATTGGCTCCTAAAGATTTTGTTGAGAATGCTGAAAAATACTCCGAAAAATTATTTGTTGCCTCTATCAAACGTTGGCCAATCACATCTTTGCATCCATTTGGTATTTTGGTTTCCGAACTTGGGGATATTCACGATCCTAATACTGAAATTGATTCTATTTTAAGGGATAACAATTTTCTCTCAAACGAATATCTGGATCAAAAAAATCCACAGAGAGAAAAACCAAGTTTTCAGCCATTACCAATAACTGCTGAAAGTCTAGAGTGTAGACGGAACTTCACAGATGTTAACGAATACAATATCTTCGCAATTTCTGAGCTTGGATGGATCTCAGAATTTGCCTTGCACGTCAGGGATAACGGAAACGGCACTCTAGAGCTAGGTTGTCATGTTGTTGACGTAACTGGTCATATTGAAGAAGGTTCTTCTGTTGACAAGCGTGCCAGAAAGAGATCGTCAGCTGTGTTTATGCCTCAGAAACTTGTCAATTTACTGCCACAATCTTTCAATGATGAACTTTCATTAGCACCTGGTAAGGAGTCAGCCACGATATCGGTTGTTTACACCCTTGATTCATCTACTTTAAGAATCAAATCTACATGGGTAGGCGAATCCAAAATTTCTCCATCGAATATTCTATCCTTGGAACAGTTAGACGAACAATTATCAACAGAAAGCCCTGGTAGCTACCTTTCTACTGTACAAGAAATCGCCAGGTCATTTTATGCTAGAAGAATAAATGACCCAGAAGCTAAACTGCTTCCCACATTATCTTTGTTGGAAAGCTTGGATGATGAGAAAGTTAAAGTTGACTTAAACATCTTGGATAGAACCCTAGGCTTTGTTATAATAAATGAAATTAAAAAAAAAGTTAATTCAACCGTAGCAGAAAAAATTTACACCAAGCTTGGTGATTTAGCTCTTTTGAGAAGACAGATGCAACCCATTGCAACCAAAATGGCATCATTCAGGAAGAAGACTCAAAATTTCGGGTACAATTTTGATACCAATACGGCGGATGAATTAATGAAAGCGGTACTACAAATTGAAGATGATGATGTTCGGGTTGGAATTGAAATTTTGCTCTTCAAAACCATGCCAAGAGCTAGATACTTCATTTCTGGGAAAGTTGACCCAGACCAATATGGACATTATGCTCTGAACCTGCCTATCTACACACATTTCACAGCTCCAATGAGAAGATATGCAGACCATGTCGTTCATAGACAGTTAAAGTCCATTATACACGATGTTCCGTACACTGAAGATATGGAAGCTCTAAAGATTACTTCAGAGTATTGTAATTTTAAGAAGGACTGTGCTTACCAGGCACAAGAACAAGCAATTCATCTACTGCTATGTAAAACAATTAACGACATGGGCAACACTACTGGTCAACTATTAACAATGGCTACAGTCTTGCAGGTTTATGAGTCTTCCTTTGATGTCTTTATTCCAGAATTTGGGATTGAAAAAAGGGTTCATGGAGATCAACTTCCCTTGATCAAAGCAGAATTCGACGGTACAAATCGTGTTTTAGAGCTATATTGGCAACCTGGTGTAGATAGTGCAACTTTTATACCAGCCGATGAAAAAAATCCAAAGTCCTATAGAAATTCCATTAAAAACAAATTCAGATCTACAGCCGCTGAAATTGCGAACATTGAACTTGACAAAGAGGCTGAAGCTGAACCATTGATTAGCGATCCATTAAGTAAAGAACTTAGCGATTTACATCTAACAGTACCAAGTTTAAGGCTACCATCAGTCAGCGATAACAAGCAAAATGCTTTGGATAAGTTTAGTTCTACTACTGAAACCAGAATCGAAAATGATAACTATATACAAGAAATACATGAGCTGCAAAAAATTCCCATTTTATTGAGAGCAGAAGTGGGAATGGCTCTGCCATGTTTAACTGTACGTGCATTAAATCCATTCATGAGGGGAGTATAATCGCGTTTCTACTAATTTAGTAATTGTTCACTTTTGATCCCTGAAATACTTCCTTTTTTTGTTTTCCGTGAACGTCACCAATTGCATGTCCTTGCACTCCTTCTAACAACAAACGTTTGGTAAGGCATAATAATATGATCTAAAAATTTCAGTTCCACCCTGTTAAGTAATGCACTTTTCTTCTAAAATACACAAAACAGCAATGAAACCTTTTCAACTTTTACAATTTTCTAATTTATACTGTCTTTTGTTATTTATACTCTTATATATTAAATCTATTCTGTTACTATCATCTTCTTGGTCTAATGTTATCATTAAAAGCACCGATGGAAGTGTATCTTGAGTACTTCTTGCCGTTTCTTTAAATCCCTACTTTTCATGTGCTGGGTAATTCCTGTTGTAAATAACAGCGAAATCATCGTCGAACCATGTTATCCACACGTCGAACAAATACAATCCAAACTCTGGAAGCGTACACTGGATAGTGAAAACAGGAAAGTACTCTTAATCAACGTTTAACCTGTAGGCCAGAAATACCTAGCATTTCAAAGTTTGTATAATAGTCAGCCGCTTCCGTACGAAGTCTTTTTTTTTCAATAGGTAACAAACGATACTACAAGTGCATTTGTTATGTTCGATCAATTAGCAGTCTTTACTCCTCAAGGTCAGGTACTTTACCAATATAACTGTTTAGGAAAAAAATTTGCTGAAGTACAAATTAATAGATTTATATCCCAACTAATTACTTCACCTGTAACTAAAAAAGAAAGTATCGCAAATGTAAACACAGACGGATTTGAATTTAATCTTCTGACGATCAACAATGAACATAAAAATTCTACTTCATTTAATGCACTATTTTATTTGAATAAGCAACCAGAGTTATATTTTGTGGTTACTTTTGCGGAACAGACTATAGAACTAAATCAAGAAACTCAACAGACACTTGCACTAGTGTTGAAGCTTTGGAACTCGTTACATTTGAGTGAGTCCATTCGGAAAAATCTCGAGGGCCAAAATGAAAAGAACGAGCACAATTTTATCGATGTTCTTCAAGGGACTGAGAACGATCTAAAGAAGTTTGAAAAATATTTTGGCATAAAATATGAAGAATTAGTGAAACAAAGCCATATCAATTCAGATTGTGCGGTTAAAAATGAATCAGCAGCCCAATTGAATAATAAAAGTATCAAGAGAAAACCAAAGGATTTTAAAAGTAAGAAGCAATCTGCGGGAAAAATAAGTAGCGGAAGGAAGTGGGGACGTGATGGTGGAATGCTCGATGAAATGAATCATGAAGACGCTGCCAGGTTAGATTTCTCATCTTCTAATAGCTACAATAGTAGTCAAGTAACCTTGGATGCTACTATAAATAAAGATTCTTTTGGAAATAGAACAGAAGGCGGTGATTTCTTAATTAAAGAAATCGATGATCTTTTGTCTTCCCATAAAGATGAGCTTATGAGTGGAAATGAATCTAAAAATTCTGGCTATATGAGCACAGCATTTGGATTCTTGCAAAAGCATGTTCTTGGTAACAAAACTATAAGTGAAAACGATTTGAAATCTGTACTAGAGAAACTGACACAACAGTTGATAACTAAGAATGTGGCGCCAGAGGCAGCTGATTATTTAACCCAACAGGTCTCTCATGACCTTGTAGGTTCAAAGACCGCCAATTGGACCAGTGTTGAAAACACTGCTCGTGAATCTTTAACAAAAGCATTAACTCAAATATTAACGCCTGGTGTGTCTGTTGACCTCTTGCGTGAAATTCAAAGTAAAAGAAACAAAAAAGACGCAGATGGTAAAAGCGACCCATACGTATTTTCAATAGTGGGTGTTAACGGTGTTGGTAAGTCAACGAACCTCTCGAAACTAGCGTTCTGGTTATTGCAGAATAATTTCAGGGTCTTGATTGTTGCTTGTGATACGTTCAGGTCCGGTGCAGTTGAGCAACTAAGGGTACATGTTGAAAATTTGGCACAACTAATGGATGATTCTCACGTTCGTGGCTCCAAGAATAAAAGGGGTAAAAGTGGTAATGATTATGTTGAATTATTTGAAGCTGGTTATGGTGGCTCTGACTTAGTGACCAAAATTGCCAAGCAAGCCATCAAATATTCTCGTGATCAAGACTTTGATATAGTGTTAATGGATACTGCCGGGAGAAGGCACAATGATCCAACGTTAATGTCACCATTAAAATCGTTTGCTGACCAAGCCAAGCCAGATAAGATCATTATGGTTGGGGAAGCTTTGGTAGGTACAGATTCTGTGCAGCAAGCCAAAAATTTCAATGATGCTTTCGGGAAAGGAAGAAATCTTGATTTTTTTATTATTTCCAAGTGTGACACAGTTGGTGAAATGCTAGGTACTATGGTAAATATGGTTTATGCCACAGGGATTCCCATCTTGTTTGTTGGTGTAGGGCAGACTTATACCGACTTGAGGACTTTAAGTGTAAAGTGGGCCGTTAATACGCTAATGTCATAGAAATTGTAACATCATATTATATGTACTTCCTATAAACAGTATTATTTAACAATATAAGTATGGCTTTCTTTCTATTAGTCGAAAACATAAGAAAATACTAATGCGATACCTTATATGATTACGATTTCCTCCCTGAGAACGTTCAGTAAAAAGTTTTTAGTGAATATAAAACCGAGTAAGAGTATCACTGTTGTACCTTTTACAGATTACTAATTGCATACTCACTCCTCCTCTTTAGTAATACCGCTGACATCAGTAGCATCTTCTATACCTTTTCTGACATCAATAATTTTAAAGTCCTCTGAAAAGTTGACATGTTCTGACACGGGGACAACAGTTTCTACTTTTATCTCTGGCATATTCGGTTCCGGACCATTTTTGATGGAATCTATAAAAGTATCTTCCGAATGACCCAAAATAGAGTGCAAAACCACCTGGGCACCTGGTTTTGATAAAACCAAGCTGTTTTCCTTACAAAAAGAAGCCGCCACACAATCAGGACATCCATCACTACACGGGCATTCTTCTATTCTCTTCAAACTAGATTCTATTATATCATCTATGTGCTCAAATGCCTTAATAGATAAACCAGATCCGTACTTACCACCCTTTGAATCATAGAATATCAATCTAGCGGGTCGTCTTCGCTTAGTTTGACGTTCTGCAAATTCCTTTTCCGGAGCCTTGCATTCAGTCTGTATCTCATCCACACCTGCTACAATGAATCGCGGAAGCATACCCATGACTGCATGTTGGGCCCCATGAATAGCACCTGCAACATTTAGTTGCTTCTTTTGACAAATATCCAAGACACATTTTGGTATATCTATCCAAAATCCTTTAGAGTTAATTATCACGGGAGGATTATGGGTTTCAATCGCATCGATAATTCTTTTGTATTTGTCCATTTTGAAAAAGCCAAATACAACAATTGTGGTCTTGATCTTACCATAGTATACAGGGACATCACTACTTTTCAGAGAGCGTACGAATTCAATCTCTTGCGGGTCAACATCAGTGAAATCTCTTTGACTAGTAACCCAGTCAACATCTACTCTTTGTACTTTAGCATATCTTTCATCAGGGTTAAACTCTTTCACAAGGTATGGATAACCTTGGTGGATGAAAATGCCGCCATCATATAGGGTAAAACTAGTCCTGGATGCTTCTATTTCTTCAATTATTATATTTCTTCCATTTGTTATATCCACTACAGCAAATTGGTCTTCTTCACCACCTCTCAAAGATACACGTTTGGATGGCCATGGTAAAAATCTGTTGCTTGCATGGTATCCATCTTGATTGTGATATAAACGTTCAACACAGATTTTGCGGAGATGAGATTCAGCAAAATATTGCTTATCACGGTCAAAAATTATTGGCAGTTCAAAGGCAGCGCATTGTATATGCCCTTCTAATATTAAAATGTTATCGAAATCTAGAACCAATTCCTGATAAGATTCGAAATTATTAACTTCTAGCAAGGATTCTGGATGAGCAACGTAATGTTGATCTACCGGTGAGTCACTTGCAACCACGAGGGTTAACGAATCATTATTTCTTCTACCAGCTCTACCGCTTTGTTGATGAAAATTGGCCATAGATAGTGGGAAACCACACATTAACACTGCATCTAGGCCACCAATATCGATACCAAGTTCTAGAGCATTAGTAGATATTACAGCTTTCAAATTTCCGTGGAACATTTCACGTTCTATCTTCCGTCGATCAGATGCAGAATATCCACCCCTGTAAGACATAACTTCTGTAATTAGGTCCTCTCGCCCAGTTTCGACAAATATATTACGCACTTCTTTCATCAGTAATTCACATACTCGCCGAACGTAACAAAATGCTATGGTCCTTACGTTGTTCAACACCAACTCCACCAATATCCTCGCACTTTCCCTAATAAAATTTTCTCGCTTACGCTCGTGTTGAGATAAAGTGGGAGGGTTCCATACCACTAAATGCTTAGCACCTGTAGGTGAGCCATCCTCATGAATCAAAATAACATCATCTATACCAAACATATCCTTCATATGCTGTACTGGGGACTTTAATGTGGCGGAACATGAAATAAACTGCAAACTGCTGTTCTCATAGAAACAACGGCACAGTCTCAGCAAACGTCTCATTACTAGTGCCACATGTGACCCAAACAAACCCTTGTATATATGCAATTCATCGACGACCACTAATTTGAGGTGATACAGAAAGTGTCTCCAATTCGCATGGTTGGGCAAAATACTGGTATGTATCATGTCAGGATTGGTAAATATGACTCTGGCATTCTTTCGGATATAAGCTCTTTCACTTGGTTCTGTGTCCCCATCGTATGTGTCAACTACAGTATTCTTTAGCTCGGGAATCTTAGAAAGTATTACCTTGAATGCTCTTTTTTGATCTTGAGCCAGAGCTTTTGTTGGAAAGATATACATAAAAGTTGATTCTGGATCTTTTAAAAGAAGGTCAATGGCTGCTAGTTGATAGATAAGAGATTTACCTGAAGAAGTCGAAGTTGTAATAATGACATTTTCGCCCTGGTGAAGAGCATTTATTGCATCTGCCTGATGACTGTAGAAACGATCGTGTTCCAAGCCTTGGTATATTTCTGATGCTAGTTCAAAACAAAGATTTTTAAACTTCGCCGTTCTCGATGGTATCGTAAAACAATGCTTTATCTGAGAAGCATAGAATTCAGTAGTCTTTAATTTGTCAATCATGTCAGAAATTGTTGCTGTCACGGGGTTACTGCTTTCATCAGGAACGCTTAACTCATTAATTTCTTGCTTGGCCTTCATCATTGCCTCAATAGGGTCTTCATAATCTCTCTCCCTTGGGATATATTTCTGCGCCAGTTTTGTTAATTCGGAAAATGGGTCAAGACCAGCTTTCTCCTTTTCAATAATAAACGTCCGTAATCTGGATTTAAAGAGAGCTTCTCTCTTAGAAATCATTTTTTTCATTTCATCTGTGGTGTAGATGGGCATCTTTACTTGGGAAAATTTATCACTTGCAGACCATGATCGTTGCATTGTACCGTCTACAAACTCAAATATAAGTACCTGGGTGGACTTTTGACCTTGATTTTGATCGCTGGTGTCCTTTAGTTCGAATATGTCATTCTCCTTTTGCTGAAACCCCCCATTATTGAAGTCAAAAATTTTAGTTTCAGTGTAAATTTGATTCTCATCAATATACTTGAAAACGCATTCTCTTGGCATAAGGGCCATAACCCTAGCCAGATCTTCTTTGGTAAGGTTTCTTTTTAACGCTGTTCTTATTGGATTGCAAAGCGTTTTAAAGGTGGGTACAACATGCTTTCTGCAGATCAAAAATGTGTAAAGTGTATTTAGGCGGAAAAAAAATTGCTCGAAGTTACTAAAAGCATCAATTCTTCTCTCTCCTTCATTCACTAACTTCGACTTCTTTCTAGGAGGTTCTTCTTGCATTTCTTCTTCCAAATGAACTTTTTTTTTCTGTTATCATATAGTCCCTTATTATTTAAAATGTTTCTATTCAATTCTGAAAGTAGAAAAGTTATTTTTTCCTTTGAAAATGTATAAATTTCAAAAGCCAGAATAATAGTAAAGTGAAAGCTAAGAATTTCAGCAAAAGAACAAAGAATCTTGAAGGAAAGTGATAATAGAAGGTCCAATATAAAAAGTATGCCTTTTTCCTCTGAGCAATTCATTACTAAGCTAAATACTCTTGAAGATTCCCAAGAATCCATTTCCAGTGCTTCAAAGTGGTTGCTTTTACAGTACAGAGATGCTACCAAAGTGGCAGAAACATGGAAAGAATATATGTTACGGTCTAGTGTAAACACAAGAAGAAAGTTGTTGGGCCTCTATTTAATGAATCATGTTGTTCAACAGGCCAAAGGTCAAAAAATTATTCAATTTCAAGATTCGTTTGGAAGGGTGGCAGCTGAGGTATTAGGAAAGATCAACCAAGAGTTTCCGCGGGACCTTAAAAAGAAGTTGTCAAGGGTTGTAAATATCCTGAAAGAGAGAAACATTTTTTCCAAACAAGTAGTTATTGACATAGAAAGAAACCTCAAAACCGAGAGTTCACCAGTCGAAGCATTAGTACTACCCCAGAAATTGAAAGATTTTGCTAAAGATTATGAAAAATTGGTTAAAATGCATCATAACGTTTGTGCTATGAAAATAAGATTCGACAAATCGTCAGACGAGTTGGATCCATCCAGCACAGTTTACGAGGAAAATTTTAAGACAATAAGTAAGATTGGGAATATGGCAAAAGATATAATAAATGAATCCATTCAGAAAAGAAAAAGCGGTATTCAAAAATTACAAAGCACATTGGATGATGAAAAAAGGCATCTAGATGAAGAACAGAATATGTTGAGTGAAATAGAATTTGTTTTATCCGCTAAAGATCCATCCAGGATAAATAAAAATATCGATGAGGACAACATTATTCCAACATATGAAGTAGGTGATGGTGACGACGAAGAAGAAGAAAAAGATGATGGTGATGATGATGATGATGATGACAAAAGTTACGGCCATAAATTCAGTGACAACGGTTACGGGGTTGACGATATTGACACAATGGAACAGAAGGATGAAGTTGTAGATGAGGCGAATAATGAACACAAGAATTCCATGAACAATCCTGGTGACGTTCAATTTGACCTAAAACGAACACACGATATGATAAGCCATGATGACCCTAACGATGTACCGGAGAAAAAAGTTCATCTTGATTCCAAGACATGTGAAGATAGTATTCCTGGCTACGAGGATGGCCATTATGAGTTAGATATGGAAGCACACGTCGACGAACAAGCTGATGAAGGGGTTGGAAACTCTGAGGGGGTTTCCTCTAGTATACAAGACCTGTTAAGTAAGCTCGCAAATTAATGTGCTAATTAAGTAAGTAACAACTAAAGGAAGTAATTTGTATCAATGCATAGTAATCTGTTTAACATCGGTCTTTCTCATAATCATCTCCCCTTTCAGTTCGTATTAATCTTCTGGCAAAAAGCACATGTGTTTAAACATGAGTAACTATACAATATGCTATATAGAATATGAATCACCGATGCTTTTTATTATATCGTCATACAGGATTTTACTCTGGTCTTCTTCGATACCCATTATTTCACGTACTAATATTTCAAGAGATTTCAGTCCAAATTCTGCTTGAGTCCTTCTGCCTATCCTGTATGATATTACGTCCCCATCAGTGTCCGATTTTTCTTCTAGTTTGACTATATATTCACGCTTTTCCAAGGTTTTTATGAGATCTTCAATGGTAATGTTTAGTATAGCGATCTTTGAACCATCGCTTGGAATGCCAAATGTCTCTAGAAATTTAATCAACTCCTGATGTAATATATTATTTTTGGAGAAAAATATAATGCAAAGAATAACGCTTAGAATGCCCTTGTAAACAAGATCTTGATCTGTACTCAGCTTGTTTTCTAGGGTATTCAAGCTTTCCACACCTATTTTGTCACCAATATACTCACCATCAACTATCAGCTCTTCATAAGTGCGAACGCTTTGTAAAAGCTTGAAATTTTCAAGATTTTTCAAGTGTGGAGCATTGTTTAATAAAATGAACCTCTGGGCCCTATGTCCCAGTGGCTCAACCATTGATTGATTTGCATTGTTATTGCTATTACTGCCTGCACTGACATTATTCCTTGATGGCAGCCCCTTTAATTCAAACCCATATACGTTATTTAGTATAGCATTTGTGTCCATAAACATTTTACTAAACGATAGCTTTGCTATATTTTCCTCGCGAGCAGTATCATGTATGACAGATTGTAATTTAGTTCTTGTAATAATAGAGTTTTGAGATTCTCCTCTTGACAAAATATACCTTACCACTTTTCTAGCAACTGGATTCTCTTTGATGATCTTGACTGCAGCTAAATCCTCTGTTAGATCCACATCGCTGTCATTATCTGTGGAACTCATGCTAAAGAGGAATGTACTTAATCGAAAAGCTGTTTTCTTATTACAAATAAAAGTAGAATTCTTTTAAAGAAGGTTCATAGCGGGCATTGCTTTCCTTACAACTTTTCAATGTATTTCGCGTTGCCGTGAAAGGGCCACGCATAATAGTGCCATTGTTATGCTTAACATGAACTCCATAATGGAGAGATCTAAGATCTACGTATTGCATCAAGAAACTGGTTTGAGTTCGTAATACGCTACAGAAAGCGGGTTATGTTTATGTTAAGAGTATATAAATTCTTTAGAATAGTTTATTTAACGACATCTAGAAGTTGTATTCAGTATTTCAGTTCACCAGCAACATGGGTCCAGAATGATTCCGCGAATTGCTTCTGTTCGATCTGGTCACATCCACCTCTAATAGCTAAGTAACATCTTCTGTTCAATGGAATGTCCCATTCCCCACGGATTCCGCCAACCATTATTCCTCCTGCCTCTTGAAGAATACACCAACCAGCACATACATCCCACGCCCAGCAGCCTCCTTCCCAGTATGCATCAAGCATGCCGCTTGCTACGTAGCATATGTTCATGGCCGCACTTCCTGTGCTTCTGAACCCGTGAACAAAGGCACCAGATTCACGAAGTAGATTTTTGTAAGTATTCATTTTTTTGTCGAAATTTGCTTGTGAACCTTCAGTTCTTTCTGAACCCCCTTCTAGAGCAATTAATGATTTCTGTAAAATCAATGGTCTTTTCGTCACATTTATATCCTGATCATTCAAGAAGGCTCCGTTGCCCTTAGAAGCATGGAAAAGTTGGTCCAAATGAGGGTTGAAAATTGCACCAACTACTGGCCTCCCCATTTCAGCTAAACCTAGAGAGGTACAACTATAAGGATAACCGTGGATAAAATTAGTAGTACCATCAATAGGATCAACAATAAATGTTGGGTCGTTAGTAATTATAGTGGCACCCTTCACATAAGTTTCTTCTCCGATAAATTTGAAACTCGGATATTTGCTGGATAATACCGATTTGATTAAGGATTCAATCTGTTTGTCTAGAGCGGTTACCAAATCTACGCCATTTGATTTATCATCATATGAATGGAAATTCGTTCCTGTGTATGATTTTATTAGGGGCCCTATTTCACTTTTAAGTAAACCAATGAATGTGTTTTCCACCTCCTTCAGTTCTTGCTTCGTTAAGACCATTTTTTTCAATTTGAGTATGCTCCTCTTGACTGAACCTTAACTTTGTCTATTGTTACGATTTTTCTTTTTTAAGTATTTCACACCTAAATCAATTAGGTTCTTCACGTTCTATCACTCGGAACAATGTCGTCCTTTATCAATAATTATATTTTAAGGGGGCAATACAAGATCATTCAGTAAAAATCTTTATTAGTTGCATTCCTGAGGATATTTGCTCACCAATCATATTTACTTTGTAATGTCAATATGACTGTTTTTGCAGTTGGATTCCTTTTTTTTCACTTTACGGTTCTATGAGATGCGCAAGTGACTTCGGTAAAGAAACCATTGTTGACATGGTAAACTTTCGTACGTTAATATAGCGAGAGATCACATAACGAACTAATGCAAAATTTGCTACAATTCATAACGAGAATTCACTAACTTTCTAATCAAATACAAACTACAAAAAAACTATTATGTCGAGAACGATTCTCCGCACTATACATACTTCGAGGGTATTGTTGCATGACGCAGAAGTGAAACTAACTTTTTTCTCAAAACCCAATTGTGGGTTGTGCGATCAAGCAAAAGAGGTAATAGATGATGTCTTTGAAAGGAAAGAATTCCATGACAAGAGAATTCTTTTCAAGGTAGTCAACATAAATGAACGAAAAAATGCAAAATGGTGGAAAGAATACTGCTTTGACATACCAGTACTACATATTGAAAAAGTAGGCGACCCTAAATCATGCACCAAAGTTTTACATTTCCTTGAAGAAGACGATATTAGCGAAAAAATAAGGAGAATTCAATCCAGGTGACGTGAATTATATAACCTCTTTATTTTTCTAGGGTTACAACACTGTAAATATTTATAAGCTATAAATAGGTATGTACTTTAAAAACATCTGTGCTAATTTTGCTATGCATCCTTCTGACGCAGAAAACAAAATGAAATGTGTTCGCATAAAAACGGCTTAAACTTCTTATAACTTGATACCATTTCTTACTTCCTTCTTCTTTTCTTGCTTATTTTTAATGGCTGATCATCATCTTCTACTAGTAGCAACTTTTTTCTTGAGGAAATTGGAGGTTTCATGCTATTTGAACCTTTTTTAATTTTTCCTTTGACTGGTCTTATTTGAATAGGAGAGGGGTTGGTCAACTCTAAATCGTCATTTGAAGACGAAGAAAGATCAAATTCATCGTTTAATTTGGATGCTTCTTTGGATGAATTGACTTTTGTTGATTTGCTTGTGTGATCCACCCTAGGACATCTTTTCATTGGAGAAAGTGCACAAGCAGCGCCATTAGGAAAGTAATCAGAGGCTATACCATTTTTTTTAGGCGAATCTGATGGGTTTGTAAAGTTTTGTGTACTCCTTTGATTAGATGCGACTCTTTTACAGTTTTTAATCTCCTCTAACTCTTGTATTTTCTGTTCTAATTCCTTCTTTTGCAATTGCACCTTCTGTTGTAAATTCTTGGTTACGTCTTCCAGATTTTCGAGACTATCTTGTAATTCTAACTTTTCGGCTGTTATATCTTGTTTTTCTGATTTCAAGACTATCATCTGTTGTTTTAGAGTTTTTACATCGCTTAATGATTCTTCAACACCAATTTCCTTTCTTTCTAAACAATTTTTTAAATGTCTATTCTGTTCTTCAAGTTCTAACTCATGGGCCTTCAACTGGACCACTTCGACATTTAGCTTTTGAAGCTGCTCATTATTTTTCTGGAAAGCCTCCAATTTTGTTGAATGATCTTTTTGTGCATTTTCCTTGAATTCTACTAGTTGTTGGATTCTTTGCTTCAGAGTTTCATTTTCGGATGTTAATGCCTTGACAATCTCGTTTTGAGAAGATATTTTATTTTCGTAATTTGACTTTGTGGTGATGTTCAAATTGTTTATCTTGTCGAGTTGGCCTTGAACTGTTTTCAGTTCATTAGAAAGGCTCTCATTTTTTTCGGTTAAACTCTGCTCTTTGCCAGAGATTTGTGAGATTTCTATGTTCTTCGCCTCTATTTTTTTGACAAGATCTTCATACTGTGCCTCTTTAGTACCAAGAGAGCTAATAATCTGATTCTTTTGTGAAGATAATGTTGACCGTTCACTCTCCAAATGTTTTATCCTTTCTTCATACTCGCTGGACTGGATTATTTCCGCTTTATATGTCTTCAGCAAGTTTTCCAAGCCCAGATAATTTTTAGCAGCTTTCGATGAATCATCAAGCAGGTCATGTTTTATATTATTTATTTCGGTTAGTAAAACAGTTTGACTATTTCCTGATGATGCTAAGAGTTCTTTTTGTACACCTGTCACAAGTTCTTTTTGGTTCATATCCAGCTCAGTTAGTGTTTCTGTAATCTTATTCTCACTCGATGATATTCTTCGTTGTAAATTCTCTTTGAACTCCACATATTGTTGCTTGAGTATAGTCTCTGTATGGCTACTCAACTCTGTACCAGCTTCTTTCAGTCCTATATTAAGGGTATCTTTTGCAGTATTGAAGTGTTTTTGTAACTTTTCTTCAAGTAGGTCATGAACTTTTTCTTCGAGCTTGTTAAAATGCATAGTATGTTGAGTTTTATCTTCTGAAAAGAAACCCTCGATTGTTTTAGTCATTTGTTCTCTACTTTTCCCTATCTCCTGTATTAACGAACTATTCTTGATTTTTTCCTCGCTCAATTGGCCTGAACAGTCGTCTAGTTCTCTTTTTAGATATTCAATTTCTTTACCCTTTTTCATTAACTCCGTGTCTGTTTCCTTTTTATGCTTTCCTAAGTCGTTGATTGTTCTGTTCAAGTTTTCAATATTTGCTTTAAATCCGCTTATCCTTCTCTGATATAGTTGGTGGTTTTGTCTTAAATCCTTTAGCTTGGCATCTTGACTATTCTTATGACCACTCAATGTTACAATTCTCTCTTGAAGAGTTTCTAAGCAAGATTTATATTTAACCACTTTTTCATTAATCTTGTCAGAATCAGAAATATACGACTGTAGTCGAATCTTTAACTTTGCATTGTCTTGTTGCTGTTTTTGTAGCTCTTGCTTCAAATTTGAACATATCCTTTGGGTATTTGTAAAAGCTTCTAACAAGACATCATTGGAAGATGCACTGGAAGTATCAACTGATGTGTGTAAAAGAGGCTTGCCATTTGTCATGGCGTATTCATGAATTTTACTGTCTTTAAGCGTTGTCTCAGAATCATTAGGATCCCCATGACCTGCTTTCAATTCTTTTGTCACACCTTCACTCACTTCTCTTACTTCTGTAATTTCAAAATCTTCGTCAGTATCATTTTCATTTCTGGCGTCATTATTGTTTAGAGTTCTGTTGTACTGGTCTGTTGTTAAGTTCTTCGGTGAATTTATATTCATCCCACTATTAGTGTAACTATGATTCATCTTACTGAGGTTTATATTCGGAATTACTTCTCGTTCAGTGGAAGTATGGTGGGGTTTTTTAAACGCATCATCTTCATCTATGGAAGAATCCGCCTGGGCACATTTGGCTGAATCCTCTATGACATTATCAGAGGAAGATTCTGAATCTGCATCTCTAACTCTTAGTTTGGCGAAGATGTTTGGTCTAGGCTTAAATCCCATCGAACTATCTCTAAAAAAGTTTGACATTTTGTTGAATGTTAGCCGCCGAAGATTTTCTTTTCTTGTTGTCAATTCTCAGAAAATAAAAAAGATCACTCCACTGTAAATATTGAAGTGAGTGATGATACTCGGCTTAATTCTTCAGGGGTTCAGGATTCCTTCAAAATGGTCCGAATCTTTTACTGTAAAAGTAGCACTTTGTTTTCTTTATGTATTGCCTTCATTTATTGATGAGGCTATTCCTTCAAAAGACGACAGCGCGTTCGATAGCATTTTTCACGAAGATCTTGATAATTTCCAAAATATTGCTATACTCATCAATCTCCACCGCAACATAATAGCATTAATGTGCAATATGCACACCCATGACCTGTCCTGAGATTGCCCGCTTGTGAATGATGTACTTGTAACGGCCATTTTTAAGTGAGAGTCTTACTTCCAATCTTCATTTTATATTGTATTAATCACGCATATGAGATCATACTAGACTTTTTCCTACTCGAATTAATGTCGTTCCCTCTTTTCATTGAAGCCAATTTTCAGGCTGCATATTTGTGACATTTCTACCTGAGTTAGGACCTTTCTGCTACTAACTTTCTAGTTATATCGTTGTCGATGATTGCTTGAAAAATTTAATCGTTAACAATGACATGGAGAATGAGTAAATCATGCGGCACGTTTGACATATACTGCCCTAACTGCATATCATGTTATCGGTGTTGATCTTCGAATTATACAGTCACTGGTTCATATGGACTAGCCATCAGCCTAGTTTGAAATATCGTCAACTATTATTTTTTATATTCCAATAATAATTCACTTATCAGTTGCACTTTTTCATCGCTTTTTTTTTGCAGAATAGTCCCAGGGAGTAAACAACTTTAGAGTCCCTTAACATACTTGCAATAAGAAAAGAAGGAAATCATCACTAAGAAACCAACTCTTCCAAATCACATTATCATAGATTTTCAGGTAGTCCGAAAATTTATAAGGGATTTATTTATCAACTAGCATAAACCGAAACCCAAAGTTAGAGTATACTGGACGATTAACATGAATAGACTATCGTTTGTTAGGACACCATTCAACATAGCTGCAAAATGGAGGCTGGAAGATGTTTTTCTGCTCATTTTAATGATAGTGCTTAACTATCCTGTATACTATCAGCAACCATTTGAACGCCAATTTTACATTAATGATCTCACCATATCACATCCTTATGCGACAATTGAACGCGTCAATAATTCCATGTTGTTTGTTTACAGTTTTGTCGTCCCTTTTCTGGCTATATTGTTAATTGGTTCCGTTCTGGCCGATAGAAGACATTTGATTTTTATTCTATACACCTCTCTGCTTGGTTTATCGCTCGCTTGGTTTAGTACCAGTTTCTTCACAAACTTCATCAAGAATTGGATTGGAAGACTAAGACCAGATTTTCTAGACCGTTGCCAACCTCTTGAAGGTCTCTCCTTGGACACTTTATTTACTGCAAAAGAAGTGTGTACCACCAAAAATCATGAACGTTTGTTGGATGGATTTAGAACAACCCCATCAGGTCATTCAAGTGAAAGTTTCGCGGGACTTGGCTATTTGTATTTTTGGTTATGTGGCCAACTTTTGACCGAATCACCACTAGTACCCTTGTGGAGGAAAATGGTGGCCTTTTTACCGTTATTAGGAGCTGCACTAATCGCTCTCTCCAGAACGCAAGACTACAGGCATCATTTTGTCGATGTAATTTTAGGGTCTATATTGGGTTATGTAATGGCGCAGTTTTTCTATAGAAGAACCTTTCCAGCCATCGATGACCCTCTTCCGTTCAAGCCATTGATGGATGATTCAGATGTCACTTTGGAGGAGGCAATTAGCCATCAGAGGATCCCGGATGAAGAACTACACCCTCTATCTGATGAAGGCATCTAAGAATAAAATTATATACTCCATCATGACATATAAAATCAATAACCTCTTTAGTTTTGCAGATAGTAGTGATTATACTATGTAGATGCCCTATTTTATCCCCCTTCAAATAGCTTCTGTTATATAGAATATTATGTGCATCATATTTTGAGGAACGTCAACATCACATTACACGAGAGTGTTGAAGGGCTATTATCTATCTTAATGCTGAAACATAGTTAATTACGTAGTTCCTAAGAAACATATTGGAAAGCGATCCTTAAGAGAGCAAGTCTGGTGTAATTGATCTTTTATAACGCCTTAATTGTCTCAACAGAGATTTAATTTTACATTCATCTCTCGATTTCTATTCATAAAAGGCTATTTTCATTATAGAAAGTCATATATTACACTAAACTTTGCAATATCTATACTGTTAAAAAGTCCTCGCTGCCTTTTGAGATTTTATAAGCCTTGGAATTTTTTCAATAGCTACCATTCCCTTTAACGCATACTATGTATAAATGTCATTAAGTCACCTCACTTTGAATCAATATTATGAGATACAATGCAACGAACTTGAAGCAATACGTTCCATTTATATGGATGACTTCATTGACTTGACCAAAAGAAAGTCCAGCTGGGACAAGCAACCTCAGATTATCTTCGAAGTCACCCTTCGATCTGTTGCTAAAGAGCCAGTAGAATCATCTATTACGTTGCATTTTGCGATGACGCCAATGTATCCTTATACAGCCCCAGAAATAGAATTCGAAAATGTACAGAATGTAATGGATAGCCAACTGCAAATGCTCAGAAATGAGTTTAAAAAAATTCATAGCACCTCTCGAGGTCAAGAGATTATATTTGAGGTAACATCATTTACGCAAGAAAAACTGGACGAATTTCAAAATGACGTTAATACACAGTCCTTGGAAGATGATCGGTTGCAGAGGATCAAAGAAACTAAGGAAAAATTAGAAAAGGAAGAAAGAGAAAAACAGCGGGAAACAATAAAGAAGAGATCTGATGAACAGCGAAGGATAGATGAAATAGTTCAAAGGGAGCTGGAGAAAAGACAAGACGATGATGATGATGAATTGCTATTCAATAAGTCCACTCAGTTGGATTTACATCCACCTTCAGAATGGATTGCATCAGGGGAAGCTATCGTCTTTTCAAAAACTATAAAAGCAAAATTGCCTAATAACTCAATGTTCAAATTTAAGGCAGTTGTCAATCCTAAACCGATAAAATTGACATCAGATTTATTCAGTTTCTCCAAACAATTTCTTGTGAAGCCTTATATACCACCAGAATCGCCGTTGGCAGATTTTCTAATGTCTTCTGAAATGATGGAAAATTTCTACTATTTGCTTTCCGAGATTGAGCTGGACAATAGTTATTTCAATACAAGTAGTGGGAAAAAAGAAATAGCCAATTTAGAGAAAGAGCTAGAGACTGTGTTAAAAGTGAAACATGATAATGTAAATCGATTGTTCGGTTATACAGTAGAGCGCATGGGGAGGAATAACGCTACCTTCGTTTGGAAAGTAAGATTTTTGACAGAATATTCCAATCACTACCCTGTGGGAGATCTGATACAATCCGTCGGATTTGTTAACCTAGCAACAGCACGTATTTGGATGATCAGATTACTTGAAGGATTAGAAGCCATACACAAATTAGGCATTATTCATAAGTGTATTAATTTAGAAACCGTGATTCTAGTTAAAGATGCCGACTTTGGAAGCACTATTCCAAAACTAGTTCATTCGACTTATGGATACACTATTTTGAATATGCTATCGAGATACCCAAGTAAAAATGGCTCTTCTATTGAGCTCTCTCCAAACACATGGATAGCCCCCGAATTGGTGAAATTTAAGAACGCAAAGCCTCAGAGATTGACTGACATTTGGCAGCTTGGTGTTTTGTTTATTCAGATTATTAGCGGATCTGATATAGTAATGAATTTTGAAACACCACAGGAATTCTTAGATTCAACGAGTATGGATGAGAGCTTGTATGACCTTCTTTCGAAAATGCTTAACGGCGATCCGAAGAAAAGATTAGGAACATTAGAGCTACTGCCCATGAAATTCTTGAGGACTAATATTGACTCTACTATCAATCGATTTAACTTAGTCTCTGAAGGTGTTAATTCTAACTCAATGGAATTAGTTCCTGGTGATACATTGAATATTCGAGGGAACGGAGGGAGAACACTCTCACAAACTAGTATACGAAGAAGGTCATTTAACGTTGGCTCCAGATTTTCTTCTATTAATCCTGCAACGCGATCTCGTTATGCTTCGGACTTTGAAGAAATCGCAGTTTTGGGCCAGGGTGCATTTGGCCAAGTTGTTAAGGCACGTAACGCTCTCGATAGCAGGTACTATGCGATCAAAAAGATTAGGCATACGGAGGAAAAGTTATCTACTATACTAAGTGAAGTAATGTTGTTAGCAAGTTTGAATCATCAATATGTTGTACGCTATTATGCTGCATGGTTAGAAGAAGACAGTATGGATGAAAACGTTTTTGAATCGACTGATGAAGAAAGTGAAATAAGCCGGTCTTCCTTTGGTTTCGAAGAGAACAGTTTATTAGATCAAAGCAGTATTTTTAATAGTAGAACGAACCATGATTTGGATAATAGTAACTGGGATTTCATATCAGGATCAGGATATCCGGATATAGTTTTCGAAAATAGCTCTCGTGATAATGGGAATGAAGATTCAGATCATGATACTTCTTCAACTTCTTCAAGCGAAAGCGGCGATGATATTGCTAAAGAATCGGAGAGTATTCAAAAAATTCCAAAAAGGAGGAGTGGTGTAAAGCCCATGATAGCTTTTAAAAAAAAAAGTACACTTTTCATTCAAATGGAGTACTGTGAAAATAGAACGTTATATGATCTGATCCATTCCGAAAATTTGAATCAACAACGCGATGAATATTGGAGGTTATTTCGACAGATACTGGAAGCTTTGAGCTACATACATTCTCAAGGTATCATTCATAGGGATCTGAAGCCAATGAATATTTTTATCGATGAATCGAGAAATGTGAAAATTGGTGATTTTGGGTTAGCTAAGAATGTCCATAGGTCCCTGGATATTCTCAAGTTGGATTCACAAAATTTGCCAGGAAGCTCAGATAATCTAACCTCTGCTATTGGAACAGCTATGTATGTTGCCACTGAAGTTTTAGATGGCAAAGGCCATTATAATGAAAAGATTGATATGTATTCACTTGGAATCATATTTTTTGAAATGATCTATCCATTCAGTACGGGTATGGAGAGAGTAAATATTTTGAAAAAGTTACGATCGG
The DNA here is from genome assembly GCF_947241705.1 of Saccharomyces mikatae IFO 1815. NCBI lineage: Eukaryota > Fungi > Ascomycota > Saccharomycetes > Saccharomycetales > Saccharomycetaceae > Saccharomyces > Saccharomyces mikatae. The sequence goes on along the minus strand of NC_079259.1, from coordinate 997,268 downwards.
TGTCGATAGAATTTCCTCCTGATTTTGACGATAATAAGATGAGAGTTGAAAAAAAAATTATAAGGTTGCTTGTGGACCATGATCCTAATAAAAGGCCTGGGGCCAGGACATTATTAAATAGTGGTTGGCTTCCTGTTAAGCATCAAGATGAAGTTATCAAAGAGGCTCTGAAGAGCCTGTCAAATCCTTCTTCCCCTTGGCAACAACAAGTGAGAGAAAGTTTATTCAATCAATCTTACAGTCTAACGAATGATATTTTATTTGACAACTCAGTTCCCACATCTACTCCTTTTGCGAATATCCTCAGGTCTCAAATGACAGAAGAGGTGGTTAAAATCTTTAGGAAACATGGAGGTATTGAAAATAATGCTCCCCCAAGGATTTTTCCAAAGGCACCCATATACGGCACGCAAAATGTATACGAAGTGCTTGATAAGGGTGGTACTGTCTTACAGTTGCAATATGATTTGACCTATCCTATGGCTAGGTATCTGTCTAAAAATCCAAGTCTGATTTCCAAGCAATATAGAATGCAACACGTTTATAGACCTCCTGATCATTCAAGGTCAAGTTTGGAACCTAGAAAGTTTGGTGAGATCGACTTCGATATAATATCAAAATCTTCTTCGGAGTCAGGTTTTTATGATGCAGAAAGTCTGAAAATTATTGACGAAATATTAACTGTATTTCCTGTATTCGAGAAAACAAACACTTTTTTCATCTTAAATCATGCCGATATTTTAGAGAGTGTTTTCAATTTCACAAATATTGATAAAGCTCAAAGGCCATTAGTTTCACGAATGTTGTCACAAGTTGGCTTTGCGAGGTCGTTCAAGGAAGTGAAGAATGAATTAAAGGCGCAATTGAACATATCTTCCACAGCACTAAATGATTTGGAATTGTTTGATTTCAGACTAGACTTCGAAGCAGCTAAAAAGCGCCTTTATAAATTAATGATTGATAGTCCCCATCTAAAAAAGATTGAAGACTCTCTGGCACATATATCTAAAGTGCTAAGTTACTTGAAACCCTTGGAAGTTACGAGGAATGTTGTGATATCTCCTTTGAGTAACTACAACAGCGCTTTCTACAAGGGAGGTATAATGTTTCATGCAGTCTACGATGATGGATCTTCACGTAATATGATAGCTGCTGGAGGAAGGTATGATACTCTGATATCTTTTTTTGCTAGGCCATCAGGAAGAAAGAGTAGCAATACTAGAAGGGCCGTAGGTTTCAACTTAGCATGGGAAACAATATTTGGTATCGCGCAAAACTATTTCAAATTAGCTTCTGGAAATAGGATAAAAAAGAGAAATAGGTTTTTAAAAGATACAGCTATTGATTGGAAACCAAGCAGGTGTGATGTATTAATATCAAGCTTTTCAAATTCTTTGTTGGATACAATTGGGGTCACAATACTAAATACATTATGGAAGCAAAACATCAAAGCGGATATGTTAAGGGATTGTTCTTCGGTGGATGACGTCGTCAGCGGTGCTCAACAGGATGGTATAGATTGGATTTTGCTCATTAAACAACAAGCGTATCCTCTAACCAATCATAAAAGGAAATATAAGCCACTTAAAATAAAAAAACTGAGTACCAGTGTTGATGTGGATCTAGACCTTGATGAGTTTTTAACTTTGTACCAACAAGAAAGCGGCAACAAATCATTAGTCAATGATAGTTTGACCCTAGGTGACAAGAGTGATGAACTTAGAAGGTGGGATGAAAGCAGCAGTGCCGGGAGTAGTCAAGAAGGTGATATAGATGATGTTGTTGCTGGTTCGACTAATAATCAAAAGGTAATTTATGTTCCAAACATGGCTACAAGATCCAAAAAAGCTAATAAAAGAGAAAAGTGGGTTTACGAAGATGCAGCCAGAAATTCTTCGAATATGATAATACACAGTCTATCTAACGCACCAATTATAACTGTTGATGCCCTAAGAGATGAAACTTTAGAAATAATCTCAATTACTTCATTGGCTCAGAAGGAAGAATGGCTGAGAAAAGTATTTGGATCAGGTAATAACTCAACTCCTAGAAGCTTTGCTACTAGCATTTATAATAATCTTTCTAAAGAAGCACATAAAGGGAATAAATGGGCAATACTGTATTGCCACAAAACCGGAAAATCGTCTGTTATTGATTTACAAAGGTAAGTTTTCAAAAATTTGTCCAGCGCTATCACACATCCGTCAGAAGTAAGTATATGAATCGTTTTGTTTACTATATATTCAATTGATGTACCGAATACACTTTCATAAAATAAATAAGGCTCCTTTTCTTATAGAGGCTGCACTGGTAGAAAAACGGCTGTGTATTTGTTGAAATGCTTTATATCTATATTTTGATTTTTTCGACGAATATGAAGGCATGCGTATTACAAATTCATCTGCACAGGACAAACCTACCACCTATGGATGCACCTGATGAATAATCATATGATTTGAAGAATGCTTTCATTAAGTGCATTGGCCAATTCGTTCAGTTTTGTATCAAGATCCCAAATCAGACGGTTAGGAACCAGTTTAGTAGTGCAGAATTATAAAGTACGAGATGACTGTTGGAAAGATAAACTAATAGCAGAGAAGAGGAGAATTAAGGAAAACAAGCCAGTTAATACGAAGATCAAGACTATGAAGACGCTTAAAAACTCTAAGAATCCTACACGTTATTTGAGACGAAGTTTTGTGAGAAATCATCGAATTGAAGAAAACGGACATGACGACCTGGAAGATTTTTTGAGTAAAAAATACCTGAAGGTGAAGAGTTGTACTACGATTACAACTGGAGAGGGTTATGATCTCAAAGAATGCATGCGATTACTTGGCAATCAAGGTTTTCGACCAACGAACTTGATAACTGATGAAATCGTTACATTTAGTTATCAGGATAATGGCAATAAGGGAGACATCATGATTTTAGGTCAGAACGGCTCTATTGTAAGTTGGGGTTTTGATGAATCTAGCGTTAGAAACAAAATAGTTCCTTTGATTGAAGCAGCAAGTATAAACCCGCTGAGTGCCCAAAACTTTGAGACTGAGGATATGGATTATGTGGAATTAGAAAAGAACCAAGACCTTGAGAAGTATTTTAATCGCAATAGTAAGTTGACGCCGAAAAACGCAGATCAAAGCTTTCTTTGTGGGGATTTGATTCTAATTAACTCGTTAGATTCTGATCAAGGAATGCTAGATAAGGCAGCATTTTCGAGTGGTCTGTCGAGAAGCACCAACTTGGCAGTCTTAGAAGAAGCGATGGAGAAGCATATATTAAAGACCAGGACAATAACAGAAAATATTTCAAGGGGAACAAAACTGAACTTAAAATCAAGCGACGCATTAAAGTCAATAGGCCGACTTTTTTTAATTAGAGGGAAGTTGAATCTTTATTCGGAACTAATTGAGACGCCTGATCTTTATTGGAGTGAGCCTCAGTTAGAAGAGATTTTTAAGAATGTTTCGAGGTATTTGGATATAGCACCAAGAATTAATATCCTGAATAGCAAGTTGGATTACTCCACAGACGAATGTCGAGCCCTCATATCTCTTTTAAATGAGAGAAACAGCACTTTTTTGGAATGGATAATTATATACCTGATTGCTTTTGAGTTGTGTTTTGAAATTTATCATTTCTACCAAAAACATTTTTTGCATTGTTCAGAAACAATGGATAAAGGGCTTTACACCACTAACTAAGAAACTATATTGTAAATAATGGTTACTTTTTATAAACATATCACGTTACCAAGCAAGCTCACTCGGTGGCACTAGTATTTTTAACGGAAACATTCCTGTCTCTATCTCTTAGATGCCTTCTTTCAGTGCTCTTATGCTAAAAAGATAATATAATGGGCGTACCTAATTGTCTCACGGGGTCATTATATGCCTTCATAGGCTCTTTCCATAACAATGTTCGGACTATTCATTCCATAATTTCTCATTATTATTTCTATTACCGAAACGTGTAGTCCAATAATAATATATATGAGGATTATACGAAGACACTTTAGCGAAAATATAACAAAATGTAATTAAATTCTAATATCATGAAAGCTCTGATAACGTGGCGTCGGTTTTATTACATTCTGTATATTCTTCAGTCCGTTTTGACATGAAAAACTAGGGGGGATCTTAGCTAATATCCCGAATGAGATTTTTGCTTTTCTTAGGTGATGTTCTGACCTATAATGAACGTTAGTTCTTTGCTTCTCTGACACGTGGGAGATAGCATATGGCACTCGCACGGGTTCATTTTTGTGTCGCCTGATAGAAAAAATAGAATAATATGTTATGTGGCGCGCTAGTAATTTATTACCTGTGAGCAAAGAACCTTATCTGCTACATTTTTATTCGATATAAAACTTAGAAGATTCCGCCAGTTGCTGTAATCTTCAAATTCACTTCGACAAATTAAAAGTTTCTTTAACTACAATATTACTAAACTTTTTGAACAAAGAGAGACGACAGCATTTGTTTTTCCTATCTGGAATAAAGATAGAAGCTACCTCGAGACACTCCTATTGAAAATGGAACAACAGGAGAAAAAAACGACACAAAAAGAGTTTGTTAAAACTCAAGGGGAAGATGAAGAAGTTAAGTGTATTGACTACATGTTAGATTTGGAAGCAGGTCTTCTATCGCAGGAAAATACTGGAAAGAGTAGTAATTTCAAACAATATTGTGATGCCTTTTTGGGATTTGTTGAGGAAGCTGTCATTATTATTATTATTGTGCTGATACTGTATGGTTTGACAATGGTCGGTCTTTTCTATGTGATGACAATGACGAAAGTTTTGTTTTAGTAATGAAGAAGAATAAATAATTTTCTCTTCAGGTCTTTCTTATTGCAGAACATAGGCATACAAAGGTTAAACAAGCAGGTGAAAACATAATATCTCTATTTAATCGTAGTTGAGCCTTTCTCTTCGTCACAAAGTTTGCTTTGTTCTATAGTAGTTTAATGGTTTGATGTCTTTGAGTACCACAGCCAAGGAAAGAACAGAAGAAAAGAGCCGTAAGAAAATTTGTGGGCTCTTTTTATATTAACGTCCTGGTGCCAGGTGTAATTTTACAGCGTATATGTATCTCTTTATATATATATATGTATCGTTTCTTTATTTAGTTTTTGCTTTGGTTTTAACTTTCACGCGCATTTTCAGATGTAAGCATGGCCGCATATTTGTTTCTTTTTTCCGAGTCTTCCTTTAGAAGCTGAAGTATTTGGTCAGTTAGTTTTTCGATGATTGCATAAGCCTCGTGGCAACATTTCATCAACGTCAGAGCATCCATTGGTAAACCACCCGCTTTGGACACTTGTACCACTTCACGATTCTTGTTTAATGTAACAGTCAAGACACCATCTCGCAGTAGTTCTTCTTTCAATGTTGCATCAATAATCGAAATTTCTGAGTTAGTTTCACCTTTTATGTTTTCCTCGGTGTCCTGAGGATTGAAAAAAGAAAAAGTTACACATATTGGAATGTGTAGTATGCCTAATGGAACTGGCTCTCTTTCATTAACAGGATGAACAATGATTTGCTCACCATGAACGGTTATATCAGGTTTCTTAAAATGCATTAATGCTGTCATGACAGCAATACAAGAAGCGTCAATAAATCCCCCATCACAATCCAGAAAATGTACATCTGCTCTGACAGCCCAACATTTACTCCCAGCCACGATACAAAGACCTTCCACGTCCAGTGCACCAGACCGCCTAACAGATTTTTCAATTATTCTTGAACATAGAATTTCGTCTTCGCCGGTAATATTACCATTTTCAAATTGAGATCCAGCCATAGGAGATATTTCGGTCGATATTACAAATAACCCTTCAAATGGCCTATCCTCATATGGTTGTGCTATTTGGCAACTAATCCGGCAGTGAACTTTGGTGTTGCCCATCTCCACGCTGACATCGCCATACTCTTTACCAAATGTTATTTTCACATCGCGAAATTGATCGAAGGAGCGACCATCTAGCCTATAGTTTTGTCGCAAAGCTTCTAAGATGAACTTCGACTCCGATGCAGATATTTCAATGTCTTTTGCCATTTATATATCTAACTTTTTGTATACTCTGATCAATCCTGTAACTGCAACTGTTCTTTTCACGGAGAATAGTCAGAAAGGCAAATATGTGTAAGTAATCTCTTTCTACTTTCAAAATCTGAACGTGCATTGGCATCATCGAGGGAAAAGCTGTTATTTTTTCTCTTCATATTAACAAAAAATTAAAAAAAGGTAGCGCATTCGTTGAACACGATATTATATCATAATTGCTATGCATTAATGTTATGATCACTAGGTATTTTATTGAATATGTTCTCTAACTATTAAAATACCTATTTGCGCTTGAAAAAGCCATCTATAGCGCCTTTTCCTGTGGCCACTTTTAATTTTTTACTTTGAACTACCTTTTTTGTGACCTTTTTTATCGACAATGAAGCCCTACTATTCGTATTTAGGCCTACATTCATGGCGCTTTTCATTAGTAGTTCTTTCTCAGCATTTTTTAATTCGTTCTTGGTTTCGTAGTCCTCGAGGCTAGTGAAGCTAGCTTTTATATCCAGGTCTGAGCAATAACTACCCATTGTGGGTGAAAAGTCGACCAAATTATGGTAGGCTGCCCTTGGAATCAAAGAAACTAAAAGATTTGTAGCAACAACTACTTTGTAGCATTGTTCTATTTCTGTTGTTGCATGTTTGAGTATAGGGACACTTGGAGGAAAGTTTTCTGCAATTTTCGATACCTTTTCAACCAGATATTTTGTTATCATTGCAGGCGTAATCTTGTAATATACTTCACCAGCTTCTTCAATGGTTTCGCTTATCTTTGCTAGCCCACCCCTGAGGCAGCTTAAAGAAATGTTATCCCAATTCTTGTCATGATTATCCGTTAAAAAATCATGATGGTCACGCGCCGTAAGAAACCTCTCATGGTTTTTCTTGTTACTTGTTTGGTTAACACTAGTGTCGTTTGAATTGACGTAATCCTGTTCATCCTCTGAAATGCTATTCCTATAGTAAAACCCAATTAAACTGAAAGTAACGTCATGTAAACAACAAAAATGAATTTTGCTTGACTTGAAAATATATCCGTCGGCGGGATCAGAAGTATTTACGATGAATGTCGATTTAATTGGGTGATTTTCCTTTGTATAATGATATTTATCATTCGCCAAGTCTTCTTCGTGCGAATACGAAGGCCCTTTACCGAATTGGTAAGATTTTATTTCGTAAACCTTACCATTGGTGTCTTCAAAAAGTTCAATACGAGGTTTGGATGCAATATTGGAGGGTGGTGGTAGTGTAAATGAATTTATATTTTTTGAAACATCATAATCATCCGGTAAGATTATTATCCGTTCTTCACCTTCAATGTCGGAGATAGTCATACTTTTTATTCGAGAGGAATGACGAAAAGTCAACTATTAATGAAGAAAAAGAAAACAGAGTTTGTACTTGATCATTCTGGTATTTTTGTATTCAAAATCATCTACCAACAACTTGGCTTTCATTCTTGTGAAAATTGTTCGCTTCGTGAAACCAAGAAGATAGAAAGTTCTAAAAAGACGCGTAAAATTTATGAACACATTCTAAGAATATTTCAGAGTGCAAACCGTTACATAGTACAAGCTTCTTCAAGGAATAGTTAATGATAAGGATTTGCTCCATTCTGAATAAATCATCAGCTCTCTTTTATGTACGTAGGTTTGTTAGTGAGAAACAGGTGAATTTTGAGATAATTGTTGAGGCTCCATTTTTGATTAAGGTAATATTATTATGTACACATAATATACTAAGAGTTCTCCTTAAGGATATAGGTATCTACAAGTGGGATTCAGTAGTCCTACATGATAATACACCTACTCCTTCTTTTCGTTTGATACGTTGTCATTATCCTACTACATTATCAATCCTTGCGTTTCAGTTTCCACTAAAATCGATGACTGTTTCTTATCATTTGTGTCATCTTCTGGCTCAGTACATGAAAATATACTTGCAACACTGTTACTAGTCAATAGGCGATAGCAGCCTTATTCCAACAACTAGATTAAGACTTAACTATTGTACATTGACTAATACTCATGTTGGTAAAGCAAGATTTAACTATCCTCTTTTGACTGGGAATCATGTTCCTATTATATTGTCACATATGTTACTAGGAGATGGCACAAATGATAAAAAAATAGTCATTGAAAATGTGTTGATAATTAGTGGTTTAGTAAGTTGTAATAATTACTATTACGTTAAAGAATGTTCGTCATCAATAACTCCAATTTATACTAGAATAAAGGTATAGTAGTAATTACTTATTCCAACTGTTGTAATATAAATCAACTATCATCTACTAACTAGTAGTCATATTACTAGTATATTATCATATACGGTGTTAGAAGATGACGCAAATGATGAGATATAGTCATCTAAACTAGTGGAAGCTGAAACGCAAGGATTGATAATGTAATAGGATCAATGAATAAGAACATATAAAACGATGATAATAATGTTTATAGAATTGTGTAGAATTGCAGATTCCCTTTTATGGATTCCTAAATCCCTGAGGAGAACTTCTAGTATATCTACATACTTAATATTATTGCCTTATAAAAAATGGAATCCCAACAATTACATCAAACTCCACTATTATCTCACCAACTGAGAGATTGGCGAATTTTGAGATGATTGTTGGGATTCCATTGTTGATAAAGGCAATAATATTAGGTATGTAGATATACTAGAAGTTCTCCTCGGGGATATAGGAATCCAATAAATGGAACTCGTAATTCTACATAATTCTGTATATGCTTTTATTGTCATTTTATATTTGTCAGTCATTATCCTATTACATTATCAATCCTTGCATTTCAGCTTCCACTTATTTCGATGACCGCTTCTCATAACTTATGTCATCTTATAACACCGTATATGATAATGTACTAGTAGTATGACTACTAGTTGATAGACGATAGTTGATTTTCATTCCAACACCAACAAATGAAAAGACGCCGTAACGCCAGGATTGACTAGATACCGAAAGAATATAACGTATATATGAAGAAGATAATAACAGTATTGTTTAGTCAGTTAATATAACAAAGTACAATCCGATGTAGTGTAACGGCTATCACATCACGTTCTCACCGTGGAGACCGGGGTTCGACTCCCCGCTTCGGAGTTTTCTTTTTTTCTCAATCTATTCAAGACTGCCACAAGTCCGAACGTTTTAATGTATGCTGCTGAGAATTTAATAACTAATACTGAATAATTTACACACACGGGCGGTGCTTAAAACTTGATTGGTGGTAAATTGCATAGAGAAATCAAGTACGGTGGATATACCAGTAAGTAAATTACTATAAAAAAATTATTGCCCCTTTCCCTCTGGCGTTGTTTATTACAAAATTTATGTTTATGAATATAAACAGAATATTTGGGTTAAAAAATAAACATATAATTTAAATTAAACAGCAATCGTATCCTCAACAAAACAATTTCGTATCGCGTATTTCTAGTATTACCAAGGGATGAATACAAAATAAGATCGAAAGAATGTTCTCAGGAAAGCAAACCAAGAAATCTAGGATGGACCCTTCACCCTAGGGAAGCTTCACGAAAAAGCTCTACCCCCATTATCGCTGGCCCATCCCATAAATCGTTCAAGTGAATGAAGCGGAACTAAAAAACTTTGAGGAGACAAAGGTGGGCAACATCGCTCTTCCACTTCTTCTGCCGAATTCTCTTTTATCATCTCGACCTTAATAATTGCAGTTCCAAGGGTTCGATCGTATCATCTAATAATTAATGTCGATTCAAAAATATAGAAGCATATACGCATGACTATTATTAAGCTGTTGTGCACCGCGCCGGTGTCAAAAAAGCACTCCAAGGCCTACCAGAACGCCCGCATCTGCCATTGACTCTTCTCTATTGTAATGCGGAAAAAACGCATCACCCCGCGCCCCTGTTCCGCGGCTCCACTGAAACGATCAATATTTGGCGGATAACGCAATACCAGACAGTTTTTCCGTTCCTAGAAACCCAGTCATACTGAAGAGGGCCTAGAATTATTCCGAAATTAATCCCTAGACTGGTGGGAAAAAGGTCCGGGGAAATGTATTCCGTGCGAGCTTTGTCAGATTGACTGCCCCACATAGAATTTCATCTTATAACTTTGTGGAAAAATCAATCCGTAGAGAAAATACGAGTCCGTTTCTTCCCCAATAAAACTATCGTAGACGTGGAATATCTAACATTAAACTACCCCTTATTAAAATTGCCTCTTTTTTTTTTCATCCCACATTCTATTGCTGTCTTAATTTCCAGAGAGAGAAAATTTATATAACCAAAAGGCATTTTTCCTTTCTCAATTTTTGTAATACGCCTGTAACCACTTCTCTTACTTGTAAAACACATTGTGGAACTTTTTAATATTTTAACAAAACATTCAATAATATTTGTTTAATTTAGCAGAAGTATTTTCTGACGTATAATAAAAGTTATCAATACTGAAAACCATAGCAAACAGGAATACAAAAAGAGAAATTTCTTCAGCGAATAGAGAACTCACACCTAAAGGAATGTTTGTTTCACCACCACCAGCAACTTCGAAAAACCAAGTTCTACAACGACGTTCACTCGAAACGGCCAGTAATAGTCATGGATTTGCAAGCTCGTTGCAAGCAATTCCAGAAAATACAATGAGTAGCAGTGACAATGTCTCGTTTCAAAGCTTACCACTGTCGGCAAGTAGCTCCCAATCAACAACATCACCGAGAAGGGCGAACTTCGTGAATGCGCCTCCAGAATACACGGATAGAGCTAGAGATGAAATTAAGAAAAGATTATTAGCCTCCACACCTAGCAGGAAGCCCCATCATTCCAGTGGAATTCATTCAACAAGTAGATCCAGTGTGACTGAGAACGGGAGTCTACTCTCGGACAACGCCTCATCTTATCAGTCAAGTATATTTTCTGCCCCTTCCACAGTGCACACACAACTAACTAATGACTCCTCTTTCTCAGAATTCCCCAGTCACAAATTAATAACGAAGGTCAGTTTAGATGAAGCCCTACCCAAAACGTTTTATGACATGTACTCGCCGGATATTTTGTTAGCAGACCCCTCCAACATTCTCTGTAACGGGCGTCCCAAGTTTACCAAAAGAGAGTTATTAGATTGGGATTTAAATGATATAAGGTCATTATTGATAGTCGAGAAACTAAGGCCCGAATGGGGCAATCAACTACCGGAGGTAGTAGCAGTGGGTAACAATATGCCCCAGTTCAGGTTGCAATTATTGCCGTTATATTCCAGCGACGAGACCATAATTGCAACACTGGTCCATTCGGATCTTTACATGGAAGCCAACTTAGATTATGAGTTCAAACTTACTAGTGCAAAATATACTGTAGCTACTGCTAGGAAAAGGCATGAACACTTAACTGGCAGAAGTGAAACTGTCATGAACTTGTCCAAACCGGAATGGAGAAATATCATTGAAAACTACCTTCTAAATATAGCAGTGGAGGCACAGTGTAGATTTGATTTCAAACAAAGGTGCTCAGAGTATAAAAAATGGAAGCTACAACAGTCCAATTTAAAAAGACCAGACATGCCACCACCTAGCATAATACCGCGGAAGAACAGCACAGAAACAAAATCGCTTTTGAAAAAGGCCCTATTGAAGAATATTCAGTTGAAAAACCCCAATAATAACCTCGATGAGTTGATCATGAGATCAAGCACCACATCAAACCAACAGTGTAAAAATAAAGTTAGCTTGACTAAAGAAGAAAAGGCTACGATATGGTCGCAGTGCCAGGCACAAGTTTACCAAAGATTAGGATTAGATTGGCAGCCGGATTCGGTATCTTGAGGATACTTGAAAAAGAAAAAAGCTTTCCCCATGGCTTTATTTTGGAGACTCCTCGATTGTATCAATATTATCTCAAGGACCCATCATTTTAATAGAGGAGCTCTAATATCCGAAGCAGCTGCGGAATGGAGAATATCACATACATATATATATATAAATATTTATATGAATTAGCTTGTCGCAGCTTTATAGAGATTAAGTAATGATAAGAAGACCTTTATGAGAACAACAACGTCATCACAATAAAGGGCCAAGATAGCGTGAATTAACCCATGCGATGACGAAACACTTCAAGCTCTAACTTTCACCGAATCGCAGAAACCAAAGCGCTTTTGTGCGTGTAATGTAATAGACATTACCGGTTCTGTCTTCAGTGCAGTCTGGCACTACACATCAAGAGGCAGCAGCACAAGCACGCAAACGATAAAGTGTCTTTCTGCCGCTTTCTTAGCCTTAAAAAGACCAATTTTTCGGAGTATTTGTGAGGGGAAATACTCTGAATCGAAAAATCCGAAATAGCGAGAGGGATTTTGAAGACAAATGTAGGCAGATCACTATTCACTAGTCCCCTCACTTCCGCGGGCCCCTAAAAGCGAGTGATGTGGTGATGTGGTGTCTGGGTGGTTTGCTAAACCCTTGAAGCACTTCCTCAAAAGGGGGTTCAAGTTGTTCTGCGATGGGCGCCTCTATAAATACAAAAGAGGAACTGGCTGTTTTTGTTGCAGGGGAGAGAGAAAAAAAAGCATAAAAAATCAAATAGAATTGTTGTTTCCCGTCCAAATCTACAATCTATACTTCATTTTGAGCTAAACAAGTCAAATCAAGACAACAATGGATTCATCTAAAATTATCAACATTATATTATCACTTTTCTTACCACCAGTGGCCGTTTTTCTAGCCCGTGGATGGGGTACTGACTGTATAGTGGATATCATTTTGACCATTCTAGCTTGGTTTCCAGGTATGCTATATGCTCTGTACATTGTTTTGCAAGATTAAGCTCATCCAGTAACGAAAAAATAAAACAACCATCAAGTGAATAAGGGAACTAGTGTTGGGAGACAGGTTTAGTTATTTCGGCTTACCCTCATTTCCGTTGATGTTTTTCTTCCTTTCTCTCTCTTTTTAACTACTTGTGTATTTTTTAATAATTAATTTTATCACAAAAATAATTTTCATATTTTCTACCTCTATCGTTTTTGTGCTTCTTTCCTGCTTAAGATACATATGATATAGACACTTAATTATCTGTCCTGCAAGCTCGTTTATCTATATAATTGTAGCCAGTGTCATCTTTTTGGTTGTGCCGTAGAGTTTCAAAAGATCGAATAGCCTTATATCGGGAGAGTGGGTGAATAGCAGATTATTGTCCACGCTCGTTTTCGATTTCTTATTTTTCTGTAGTCCTGTTGTTATTAATAGTTTCCTTTCTTATAGCAAAATAAAGATTCTTAGCAATGGCATGGCGTGACCTAACCTAGCCTTGTTTAGCAATAATCAAGCAGCTTTCTGCTCACAAGCCACCTCAAAACGACTCGTAAAAGATCTTTCGATCAATGATATTTTGTCATAGTTCAGATTTGATAAGAAATCATCGTCCTCTTCCTCATGGTAGGCATTATTCTCTCCTTTGCTAATAATGTTATTCCGATCCACAAACGTGACTGTACTAGATGAATCCAAACGTCCACATTTATTAGCATTTCTTGAATGTGTATCATATTTCAAACCAGCTGTCATATGATTCATTAATGATTCTGAGGATGCATTTAGCATATTTATTATTTCTTCATCAATAATTATTTCTTCTTTCGAGCTTGTATACTCATTCAAAATGGATTCCTCTTTTGCAGCAGCCACAGGCGGTAATGATGATCTCTTATAATGAAATAGTTTGCAACCGTAATCAACTAGCCGGCACACATAAAGGAATAGATCGATCGCGTCTAATATGATGATGGGCAACAGCAATATGATCACACCCAAAGAACACATTAACTGGAAAATATTAAACATTAACATCAGTCCTGATCTTATTTCTGATAAAATTCCACAATGCCATGTCCAAGACATTACTTTATCAAAGGCGTGGTTAATAATGACAAGTGCTAATCGGCTATTTGACATGATCTCTTCCTTTCCTGAGGAACTCCTTACGTCTTGATCGATTACGGATGAACCTATAAGTTTTCTAAGTCTTTGGAAAGGAAACATGATGTAACCTAAAATAATAATAGATGGATAGATGCCGGACAAGAAAGAAAGAGAAAAAGACAATAGAAGGCAGTAGGTATATATTTCCGACTACTCCGTCAAAGGACACCCAAAAAACTAATAATTAAAGGAAAGCAAGAAAATCGAGAAAAAACTAAAGAAGAAAAAAAAAAGAACAGATCTCTACTTTAATATCGGTAAGTATGGCTCCCCTTACCTTTATCTTCTGATGATTCTTCTTTAGTTGCTCACCTCAAACAGATCCTATTATCTTCCTTTTCTCCCCTTCCCTTCTTTCGTACATGTTTTTCTTGCCCATTTCACTTCGCACGTTCTACAGAAAAGCTATTACACTTTGGCGGCACCATTCAGCGAGGCTGTCTGCGTATACTCGTACGATGACCTTCCATGCAGTCAGTCATGGGCCAATCACAATACTCAAGACCGAACACTCGGGAATCAAAAAATTTGATTTGCGTTCGTCCTGAGTCCTGCGGCGCTTTTCCAATGCCGTGCAACATAACTTTCCACTTTTCGTACGCAACCCTCTTTTTTTTTGGGGCCAGCCGGGTTCCCGCGAGTTCCCCTACAACTATTTTATGTGGGTATCCGCCAATATTTCTTTTTGTGCACTTTTAACTCCTTTGGTATGGTACCACTGGCATTTCCCGAGATCGTACTACCGTATAAAACTACATATAGTCATTTCTAACTGTATGGGACCCACAACTTCCTCCTTTCGTCCCGTTCTTATATCGTCGGAATCTTACCTGGCTCTACACTTGCTGGCTTCCTTCTGCATTGGAATTGTTGAGTAAAAGTGACACTGAAGCAGTTAGGAGGATGTCATTTCCACCCATACATGAGCAATAACAGTAACTGCGTCTCGAGGTCGGTTAAGCACAAATGAAAACTAATGATAGTGAAACGAGCGGTGGGAGGGACTGGCCACTGATTCCGAGTATATGCTGGGGTCAAAAAGCTAATCCATAGCACTCACATTACATATTCTATACACTACGTAAAACATATTCTTACTTCCTGGGTTAACCTAGTTTGCACCTTTTGCGTCGGCTGCAAATAGGCCACAACTATCAGTGCCAAAGGCAGATTTGTATCCGCCGTCCTCCTTGATCTTGGACGTTTCTTTTCCAGCAGTTGGCGTCGTTGCACCACCACACTGGATATTTTCAACCATCTTCGAAGCCTTCACCGCGTCAACATTGCCGCTCTGACCCTTCTTTCCCTGACTTGACACGTCAGTTTCGGTTTTTTGTTCTTCTTCTTCCTCGTTATCATCGGAGTTTAAAATGTCGAATAAGTTGTTTGACGGCTCTTCCCTCTTTACAGCAACGGGTACACGTTTTCTCCTCAGCGACTTTGTAGCTGCCTTTACAGCGGCCCCTTTTAGACTGTTAACTCCCTTCTCTTCTCCATTAACCACACTCTTTTCCCTCGACGAAATTGGAATATGACCCTCTGCAATGGTCACGTTCCTAGTCGATTCTGCCACTTCTCTGTCCGATCTTGGAATGTTAGTGATGTTAGTAGGGTCCACTAAAGAACTTTGTTCTAACCCCATTTTCGAAATTGTTACGGACTCATTTATTTCTTGACCAGAAACTCCATTTTCAATATCATCCAAAAATTCATGTCGAAAAATTTCCGGTACGTCTATTTTACTAAAGTCTTGCACATTAATGGGTTTCATAGGTAATGCGAAGTCGGTATTTTCCTCCGGATTTGAGTAATACAGTAAAGAGTTGAATGCTGGCTCCAAAACCCCTTGAGATGCAATCAGGATGGCTTTAATTAAAGTATTTTCTATTTCTGGGAATGCTGTCTCCAGTTCATTCAAGATACACAATTTCTCTACAGAGGAAACTAAATCGCCAATAGTTGGATAATCGAATACAATGCTATCCAGTTTTGAATTTTCATGCTTCGTTATGTTTAATGGAATGTTGATTGTTGAACTACTTTCTTTTTCTTCAATTTTTGGGTGCGTGAGAGACGTAACATCCAACTCGGGATTGGCATCTTTGATATTTTCCACTTTTAAGAAGGAGTTTCTAACTGCATTATTATCTTTTCCTTTTCTATTTCTCTTTCCCATGTTTGATGTCTATAATAACCTATATGTATGTGTATACCAATAGAATCACTACAATAACAAAAATATGACAGAAAACCCGTCTTGAATGTGGTAGTCACATATCCCTGGTTTTTCACCCAAAGAACAATTTGTGTCAACTAACAATGACTACTTCATTCGAACCGCCCGCAATATGCGGTGCTTTTCTTTTCAGCCGTGCGAGAACTCGTTTTCTATGTGCCTGCCTACAAACGTATTAGCAAATGTATGCAGGTATTGTAAAGAAAGCATTGTGAAAACTTGGATACGTCGAAATAAAAAGAGCATAAAAGGTATGTATTTAAGTATAGTTTACTGTATTCGAATTTCTACATACGATTCTTCATCTTCCTCAACTCATCCATTATTTTGGCTCTGTTCCATGAATTGTTGGTATCTCCGACAGCTTTTTGGACTGTTGGATCATCTAATCTCATAAATGGATTGAATTCTACCTCATCCTTCAGGGTGAATTGCCCCGTAGTGACCTCATTTTCAGAGCAGAATTGCTCTAACCTATCCAATGCTTTGTTTTCCCCAGCTTGCGGGTAAATCCTACGAACAAACTTTACATTACTATTAGTGTACTCATGCCCTGGGTAAACTTTGGTTTTATCCCAGTTCTCCTTGCCTACAGTTTCTAAGATAGTTTTATTCAAAGCTGCATCCATTTCTTCACCTGTACCTTCAAAAAATCTACCACAACCAGCGGTAAAAAGTGTATCCCCAGTGAAGATACAGCGTTCATCTGTTTCAGGGTCTTTCACGTAATAACAAATTGAGTCTCTAGTATGGCATGGCGTCCTAATGCAGGTAATCTCCAAGTCATTTAAATACAACTTTTCCAGATTCTTGGGAATTTTTGTCACCTTCGGGCAGTCATTTGATCCACCTATAACTATTACCTCTGAACCTGGACTTTTGTCTTTCAGATACTTTAAAATTTCAACGTTACCATCTGCATGATCGTAATGGTGATGTGTGTTAACAATTGCTTCGATGCTTTTCTTTTGATTTTCAGTCAATTCAGGTAGAACTTCAGGAGGCTCAGCCGGGTCAATCAACCACGATTTTATATTCTTACTGTCTGACAGTAAGTAACAGTAGTTAACACCACCGGTCTCCCACCTCATCTTAATCGATTTAACATGCATTTTTGTCCTTTTCTAAGACCTTATGTGCTCTTTTGGCCCTTTCTTGACACTGATACAGTAGGTATATCTGTTGAGAATAAAAGCGATTATTTCAGGAAGGATATGAGCCGTCGATCAAAGGAAAAATGTCCTTATATTCTTTCTAGTAATCCCTTAACACCAGCGGGTAACGCAGCATATGCGGTTTATAGAAATTACATCATAAAGAATAACTGTGAAGTCATTAAAAGATGGATGAATATTAATTATTATTACTGTTATATATCTATATGCTTGTAAAGCTTTTTTTATATTTTTTATTGAATGGATCGAATTTATCAATTTTTACAAGATCTCCTCGTTTGACATTAGCCCAGCTTGCGATTCTATGTCTTGCTCACTTGAGATCGCTCGACTCGAAAAAAGCCTTGACCAAAAATTCTTAATTGAAATCTTAGACTTGATGGTTGAAGTCTCATGAGATTCAATATCTGGTGGAGACCACTTCTTCAACATCAATGAACTGAGAACAACACTGATGGAGCTGAATGCCATCGCCAAGCCGGCGAGCATTGGAGGAAGGGTTATACCCCAGGGAATGAGCACTCCCATAGCTATTGGAATCATGAATATATTGTAGCAAAGTGCCCAAAATAAATTCAGCTTTATTTTTTTAAACGTTTTTAACGAAATATCAATGGCGTTGACCAATCCTCTCAAGCTATTAGTACTTAGATCATTGCCGCACAGTATAACGATATCAGCTGCTTCAATAGCAATCTCGGTACCGGTCGAAATCGCTATACCAAGATCACTCAATGCTAAGGCGGGAGCATCATTAATCCCATCTCCGACTACAGCAACCTTATTTTTTCCTTCCTTCTCCTGAATTGTTCTCACGAGATCACATTTGCCTGTGGGCGAAACATTGCTATATACGTTTTGGAAATTTATACCTACTTCTCTAGCAACCCTCTCTGCAGCTGACTTATTATCACCAGTTATCATATACGTTTCATATCCATTTCTTTGCAGATACTGGACTGTTGCATAGGAGTCATGTTTAACTTCATCATTAATCTCAAATAAGCCAAAAACATGCCCATTGACGGATACATAAGATACAGTATTTCCTTGATCTACGTTATTGGAGTTAATTTTGGACTTTTTCAACACTTCTTCCGGGATCAGCGCCTCATTACCAACAAGAAGTTCATAAGTGTTTCCATTAACTTCACACTTTGAGACAACTCCCTTCCCCAACACATATTCGCTCTCTAAAACAACGGCATTTGAAGCCTTTTGATAGTGTAAACCATCACAATAGCTTACAATTGCTTTTGAAACGGGGTGATCAGTGATAGATTCGGTTGCTCTGATACAAGCAAATACCTCGCTTTCATTCAGTTTTTGAATCACATTCATATCTTTAAGAAAATTTTTCACAACCATAAAGCCAGTAGTTAAGGTTCCTGTTTTATCGAAAACAAAAGTAGTGATACTGTTAAATTTTTCCAACACTTCCCCACCCTTTATTAATACGCCATTTTGAGCTCCAACCCCTGTACCTACCATTATAGCAGTCGGTGTAGCAAGTCCCAATGCACACGGACATGCAACGATAACTACAGATGTAGCAGTTTGCAGGCAAACAAAAAAATTATCGGCTTTAGTATTCGAGCTGAAAACAATGGGCAGATTAGTTGAGGTTCCTAGAATAAAACACCAAACAAAGAAAGTTAGCAGTGCCAAGACCAGAATTCCGGGGACGAAAATTGAAGCCAAATAATCTGCATACCCTTGAATGGGAGCTTTACTCAGCTGTGCTTGTTTCATTACTTGAATAATATTTGCTAATTTAGTTTCCTCTCCCACTGTCGTAGCCTTAAAATAGAAATGACCAGGTCCGTTGACGGAACCTGCAATGACCGAAGAGCCTTCCTTCTTGGGTACCAAAATGGATTCGCCAGTCATCAAGGATTCGTCGATTTCAGATTCACCTCTTATTATGATGCCATCGGCCGGAATCTTCATCCCTGGTTTTATCTCTACTATATCGCTTACTTGCAATAATTCTATGGGAATTTCTGTGGTTTCGTCACAGCCTACCTCAGGTACAATCGAACATACAGCAGGAGTTAACTGGATTAGTTTGGAAAGGGCAGTTGATGTTTGTGATTTAGCTAAAGTTTCCAAGTATTTCCCAATCGAAATGTATGAAATGATCATGACCGATGTATCGAAAACGATCTTTGGAAGTTTACCATTATCTGAGGGATGAACCATATTATGGACTAGAGAAAACACAGAAAATATGTATGCACAAGTGGTAGAAACACAGACTAGTGTATCCATCGTTCCAGAACTGTGTTTAAATGAGGCCCAAGCGGCTTTGTAAAAGTAAAAACCAATGCCAAACTGCACATAGCTTGCCAATATAACGCCAAAAATGTCTCTATAAAACAAACCCTTTACAAAGGAAGTTTCTTTGTAAGGAAAGATGTGGTTCTGGACAACTGTTGGCGCCACCATAGGAATAATCATATATAATAGCATGCATATAAGGGCCAAAAGGGTAGACTTTATGCTGTTTTCTTTCCAAAACCTTATCTCGTCCTCTTTGGATAGTAATCTTAATTGAGTAGTATTATCTAAATTAGAAAGAACCGCAAATTGATAACCCGTAGTTTCAAGGTGGCTCAACAAATCTCTAATTCCGAGTTCTTTGGAACTATATTTAACTGTAAGTGTATGCAAATCATCGGAAGTTTCTATTGACTTTACGCCTAACTCCAATAAAAACTGAAGTCTTTCACTAAGTGAAGAAAGTACAAGCGGAGATTCGTCCTCAGAAATCTTAGATACCTTCAAAACCACTGTTTTTTCTATCATGTCTGTCTTTCCACTTTCGTCTATAATAATGCTCGAATCAAACCCACAATCTTCGATTGTTTCTCTGACAGTTTCTAGTGTTGTCTTGGACGGATCATAAATGACATGACACTCTTCCGTCACTAACGAAACTGCCACCGATTCTACACCCTCGATGGTTTTTACTTGTTTGGTGACTGTAGAAACACAAGACCCACATGTCATACCTTGTACACTCAATAACCCCTCTCTTGCACTTCTGATGGTAATATCAGTATCTTCTAGCATTTCACAATCAAACCCGCAGTCCTCTATAGTTTGCTTGATAGAGTCAGTAGTGATCCCGTTGTCGTATGTCACCTGACATTCGTTAGTCATTAAACTAATATAACATTTTGTCACACCCTTCAAAGCGCGTAACTGAGTAGTGAGCGTATTCACACAGGCACTACATGTCATTCCATATACCGCCAGTATTACTTCTCTCATCCCGTTTTAGAATGAATAATACCTCAACTCCTTGGCCGCAAAAACGTTACAAAAATAGTTTAGAAGCCTTACCAACGTAGCTTGATACCGGGCAAAAATATCGTTTATCCTTATGCTTTAAATTGTAAAAGAAATATGTTAATCATTGCGACTTCCCTGAATATATACAAGTGTGTGCAAAAGGTCTCGGAATAACCGGTGCAAACCCTTCGGCAGCTAATTGCACTCATCGCCGCACTGCACCCGTTCTTTTTCGCTGTCCGTAAGAATCGCTAAGACAAATAACTGCACCCAGGATAGCAATACTCACAAAGGTCTATTTGTTCCCAAGCCAAATAGCAAGAGCACCAACTAAGGGTTGTGGTGATGCGCTCGGGATTGGATTGTATCAAAACCTGCATTATTTTGAAGATCGCTTACGTCTGTTTCACAACAGGACATATAGGTCAGAAATGGCGCATATTGCAATAATAACAAAGATATGTACATGTTAAACTGTTATATTATTTAGATTGCATTTGCAGCAGCCCCATAGTCAAGAACAATCAGAACCCCATTATTTTGTGAATGTCATCCAAGTTTTTTGCTGCCTTTTCTCTTGCTTTGCGTATACCAGATTCGACGACACTGTGTAGATAATTTGGCTCATTGATATATTTTTTGAATTCTGTTCTTGGGCCTTTTAATTCTTCAATTATCACTTCGGACACATAGTCTTTGAAATCTTTATAATTATTGAATTGAGACACATCTTTTACAACATCTTTGATTGGTTTTCGTTGGATTCCACTGACAATATTTATTAAATTCGATACACCGGGCCTCTCCACGGAATCATAGTAAAACCTATCTGAAATCGAATCCGTTAGGGCTCTTCTTATCTTCTTCTGGATTACATTGGGCTCGTCATTCAGGAAGATCAGGGAATCATGATTCGGGTCGCTCTTGGACATCTTCTTTTCCGGAGAGCTTAAACTCAAGACTTTCTTTGTTTGTGCTAACATCGTTACAGGCTTAGGAAAAAAATTTACCTTGTACGTTTTGTTGAATTTTTCAGCAAGGTGTCTTGTTAATTCCAAATGCTGTGACTGATCATCGCCAACAGGAACGTGTGTAGATTTATAAAGCAGGATATCCGCTGCCTGTAAGACAGGGTACGAAAATAAGCCCAGCCTTACTTTTCCCACGTCGGAGTCATTGACCTGATATTCTCCATTTTCTGACTGTTTGATGTTAGATTTTGATTTCCATTGCGTCATGCGATTAAGGAATCCCATTGAAGCAAGAGTAGAAAGCAACCAGTGCAATTCACTGTGTTGAGGAATAGCTGATTGATGAACGACTGATGCCTTTTCTGGGTCTACACCAACTGCCAGTACGCTTGCTACTGCCTCATGGCGAAGTTTTCTGAACATTTCTCCATCTGGCTTTGGAACAGTAATGGCGTGCAAATCAGCAACACCAAATATCAGTTCTTGGCCGGGTTGTTTTAGTTCACACAAGTCTGTCCAAACACGTGTAGCTCCTAGGTAGTTACCAAGGTGGAAACAACCGGTTGGCTGAATCATACTGAAAACCGTAGCATTACTTGGAAGCGCTTCAGAATTCAACTTATAATCAGCACGTTGTACCGTGCTTGTCCACCTTTTGCTTGCTAACCTTTGAGCAACTTGTCTAGCCAGCATCTTGTTTTGTAAGAGAGAAGATAGATACTTAAGGAAACGTTTAATTTCCCTCGAGTTATGCGAAACTATGAGATGTCAAAGGTACTCTCTACTGGATACATAATGCCATTTTCTGCATTCTCAAAGCCGATTTTGGCATTTGAAAAACAAAAATGCCTATACACAGCTATCTCTTTCTGTATTGCATATATGAGAAGAGAACATCTTGAGAGAAAGGTCACAATCACTGTAGAGATGGATACGTATACATTCCAGCCCTGATGTACATTGCAGCATCACTGCACTTTATTTCTTGAGAAGTCCCATATTAACTTGCCTCTAAATAGGCCCACCTACACATTGTACTCTCTCAGCGGGCCGTGTTTGAAAAATCTCACATCAAATATCGTATCGTTTTTGCCTTACTAATGAAAAATAAAATCAAGAGTTCTTGACATTGCAAGTGAAGACTGGGTTATACTTCGACATTGGATTAATAATTTGAGACATCTAACAGGCAATGTCGTCCATTGAATTGATTAAGTCCCTGAAACTCTACAAGGACAAGATATGGTCCTTTGATTTTTCTCAAGGTATATTAGCTACAGGTTCAACCGATCGAAAAATCAAGCTGGTTAATGTGACAAATGATGACTTTGCGTTAATAGATGTACTAGATGAGACAGCTCATAAGAAGGCAATTCGGTCAGTGGCATGGAGGCCTCACACCTCGCTATTAGCAGCAGGGTCTTTTGATTCTACCGTGTCCATCTGGGCTAAAGAAGAATCTGCTGACAGAACTTTTGAGATGGACTTGCTAGCTATCATTGAAGGTCATGAAAATGAAGTAAAAGGGGTGGCATGGTCGAATGATGGATATTATCTAGCAACCTGTTCCAGAGACAAGAGCGTGTGGATTTGGGAAACAGATGAAAACGGTGAAGAGTATGAATGTATCAGTGTTTTGCAAGAACATTCTCAAGATGTTAAACACGTTATATGGCATCCTTCTGAGGCGCTACTAGCTTCGAGTTCTTATGACGACACCGTTAGAATATGGAAAGATTACGACGACGACTGGGAATGTGTTGCTGTCTTGAATGGCCACGAAGGTACTGTTTGGTCTTCTGATTTTGACAAGACTGAGGGGATGTTTAGGCTATGCAGTGGAAGTGACGATTCCACAGTACGAGTATGGAAATACATGGGCGACGATGAAGATGATCAACAAGAATGGGTTTGTGAAGCTATTCTCCCGGATGTACATAAAAGACAGGTTTACAATGTTGCATGGGGCTTTAATGGCCTAATTGCTAGTGTAGGTGCGGATGGAGTACTAGCAATCTACGAAGAAATGGATGGAGAATGGAAAGTCCTTGCTAAACGTACCTTATGCCATGGAGTTTATGAAATTAACGTTGTGAAATGGCTAGAACTGAATGGTAAGACTATACTTGCAACAGGTGGTGACGACGGAACAGTGAATTTTTGGTCCCTGAAAAGGTCACCTTAAGAATAGCAGCAAGAACGCAAATCGAGGAAATCACATTCAGCATACAGGAGATGACACCGAAGTAAATTCTGACAGTAATCGTCTTCATGATACTTTTATTATCTAATGTAAGTAAACATGTATTACTACCACGCAATTCTTCAATTCTGTCATCTGTGACGGATGAATTTCGTTATACAAATCCCTGCATGGAAAGCATGCGGTAAAACTGAAAATGAAAAATGAAAAAAAAAGCTAAAAGTGTGGGAAGTTTCGTACTTAAATAGTATACTAAATAAAAAAAAGAAACGATCTTAGTGAAGATTTTTATATTCTAGACCGCTTTAGATTATAGCTGTATTCTCCGATTGCGTCCTTCAGGTGCTGGAAAAATCACTTTGAAACAACTGTTTATTCAGTTATACATAAAAAATTGTTTAGGGAAAACATAGCAGTAAAGCATCGATAGATTCTATTCTGATATATTTTTTTTTCATTTCAGAAATAGTGTCCATACTTTTTTAAATAATCAAAATGAGTGAACCCACCAAGGAACATGTTACTCCGAAACGTAGCTTTCGTCGTACGCAAGGGCCTCAAAATAGTACAAAACCTAATAGCGATAGGAAGGATTCCAGGAGGAAGCAAAAAAGTAAGAACGTATCTACCGAAACGCAGCTCAATATTTCCAGCGCTGGTGGTTCTGATGAGGAAAATGAATTATGTGTAATTTGTGCGCGTAAGTTGGTATATGTTTCTTTAACACCATGCCATCATAAAACATGTCATATCTGTGCTTTCAGACAGCGGGCTCTATACGAAAAGAAAACATGTTTAATTTGTAGAACAGAGAATGAAGAAGTCACGTTCACTGACCATATCGACGGAGAAATTTCAGACAAACAAAGCTTTTCCGAAAAGAATGAAAAGTATGGAATAAATTTCACTAGCAAAGAGGTTGCCGTTGAAACGCTGAATCTTTTAAAATTCTTTTGTCCATTGTCAAAGGATGAACAAGTAAGCGATTTAGGAAGTTTCAAGAAATACAATGAACATTTGAAATCTGAGCATAATAGAATGATATGTTTAATATGCGCAATTCATAAACATGCATTTCCTAGTGAGCTTGAAGTGTTCACGCAAAATCAATTGCGTAATCACCAAACCAGAGGTAACTCAGAAGGTTTCAAAGGTCACCCTATGTGTGGCTTTTGTTCTGGAAAACGATTTTATTCAGATGACGAACTATACATCCACATGAGAAATCAGCATGAAAAGTGCCACATCTGCGATAAAATCAATGCCACTTCTCCTCAGTACTTCAAGGATTACAATCAACTTTTTGATCATTTTAGACAATCACATTACGTTTGCACTGTTCAGACTTGCCTAGATAATAAGTTCGTCGTATTCAAAGATGAGTTGGAGTTACAAGCCCATATTTTGCAAGAACATGGTAGTATATTGAAGGGCAAACCAAAGTTTTTCCAGTCAGAACTTTCCACTTTTATTTCAGCACCATCTAGAGTAATCAGAGAGAGAGATGATTACGACCTTTTATCTATGTCATCCTTACCTGGTTCGCCATCCGATTCTAGATCTGATGTGAGGTCCACCAGTTCTCCTGAAGAGAGCAGATTAAGGTTGGCGGAAAGAGCAAAATACTATTTAGAGAATTGTAAAGAGGATTTTGATAAGTTTACCTCCTATAATGAGAATTATGCCAAAGGCCACTTAAGTGCCGAAAAATTGTTAGAGTCCTATAAGTTGCTGTTTACAAGACCAAATGCAGATATTTATTTATTGATGCATAACTTGGCTGAAACGTTTCCCAAAAACTCCGCCAAATACAATAATCTGAATGCCATATATGAACAAAGGGAGCAAACCCTTGCGCGACAGACTTCATTACCATCCTTATCTAGTGATTCTTCTCTGTCAATGTCAATAGCCAGGGGCCATTGGGGTGGAACAAATGATGGAGGCAGCGGAGGCGCAGCATTAGGTGTTAGAAATATCAAGAATCTTCCTACTCTGAAAAGTCCTGCAGCATCATATGATCCCTTTGCAACCACTATAAAAAAACAAACTCTGAAAAACGTAAAAAACAATACAAGGACAGCATCTCAACCAGTTAGTTACAGAAGTTCCACTAATGCAGTAGCCTTTTCTCCAGCTTATTTGGAAAGTAAAAAAAATTCATCTTCTGCTACTTCATTAAATAGTAGCAAGGATAAATTGAAGAGTCTAAACTTACCTAAATTACCTCCACCAAAGCCAAAGGTACAAATTCCAGGTTTGAATAGACCCCAGATTGCAGATCCGAAACAATGGGGTAAAAAGTCAAACATAGAACATGTTAATGTACAGGATGATTTGAGAGACTTGAACATAAATACTGGAGGAAAAAGAAAGAAAAGCAAGCAAAAGCAGCTTCTCTTCCACATTGGTGTATAATGAGAAAATGTGTTTAACTTGTAATTGATAAAAAGCTTTAAAAAGAAGATGTTTTCAAATAAAATCCTGATAAAAATACATATCTAATTAATTAATGTAATTACATGATTATAACGATGTTTTTCTCTCGAATTTACTTCATCTACGAAAACTTTGACGTTATTATTGAAGAAGCTCGTAAGCAATGTTAAAAGGTAACAAAATTATTGAACAGTTTCTCTACTGCTGCAAAACCAAAATCCCTTGTGGTCGACACTTCTGTCTACATAGAGGACACTCTGGTCTCTCTTTACACCAACTCATAAGACAATCCCAGCAGAATAGGTGACCACAGGGCGCGCAGCTAGGATCAGTCATATTCGTGAGGCATAAAATGCATTTTCTCGAAGATTCTGGAATATATGGCAGTTGCTTTTTATCCGACAAATTTATATGAGTCAGCTGTGATTCGTTCGGTATACCTTCTATCGAATTATGTTCTGAATGCTGCCGTAAAGCAGGAGACAAGTTGATAATTGAATCGCCAGTACCTTTCTTTTCATACATCCAGGACCTGAGTGCAGACCTTAAAACGGGATACCATTTCAGTATGTTCTGAGTCAATAGTATATAACCCAATACTTTGTACGTTCTTATGCCCTCTCTTCTAAACTTAGCCTCATTTTCCGCCATCACATGCCTAAAAATGTATCTCATACCAAAGATCCTTTTAAAAGTACTATAAAAAGATCCTTTAAAATAAAATAAGGTCATATGCAAATCTAAAATAAAATCCAAAAAAACCTCACAAAACCCAGTAATACTTATAGTGTCTTCAGCTTTGCTTTCCTTTTCACTTTGCACTAATTTTTTGTAAAGTTTAGTAATGAAATATGGACAGATAGAATAGGAAAATACAAATAAAATCATTCTAATTCGTCCTGTTAGTTTAGTACCACTCTTATTGGTGTATATTAAGTCAACATATTCCTCGCCCAATGTTTTACCACGTCTTCCTGTAGTAAAGAGCAAATATAGTAGCTTGGTTAAAATAGAAAGTTCTTTAGGATAAGAGTTAACGAATAATTGGTTCTTTATTAACCTACATAAATCAGTTATCTTTAAAGTTAAAAGGGTTTGGATTTGTTCATCTTTTTGATGCGCTTGTACAATACTGGGGGCATCTGCAAATGGAAACCTTAACTGTGATAGTCGTGCAAGTGAGTTTTTTTTCAAATCATTGTCATAATCCATCCTTACTGTATAGCACTCAATTCACCCGATTGAGTAGCGTATATTCCTTGCCTTTATTGTCCCATCCACACTACTATAGCTTATTTTTCATGTAAACGGCTAAACCTACCTCGGCCCTTTAAGATAATCGCACTTGATAAAAATGGGTCATAATACCCAGCAGACTAGCTGAAAGAAGACACATATATCGACAATAGCACAAAGGTAGGTAAATGTTCTAATTCTTGGATCTTTGGCTTCGTGAAATATTATTCAGTCATCCTTGCTTGCTTTCTCTTCAAGGTACTTCCAGAGTTAACATTGTTTGATTACGTGCATCCGTACCTCACACTCCGGGTGATCAGAGTAGACTATTGCTTTCGTACTTTCTTGCTACGCCCTCATATTGTACGATCTATAAAACGAATTCATATGCAAAAACTAGAACAAATGCGGATTTTACACTGCTGATTTTAAGCTATAAAACATCTAGTAGGTTATATCAGTACTATTCTGTTTTGCAGGAAAAACTTTTTTGTTCATAGTAGCTAATTGATGGTGAACGAGTCAGAGAATACGCCACAGGCCTCGACCTTGGCGGATGAAGATCAAATGGCTGATCCTAGCAATAACGATTCACAAGAGGATATTAGCCTGGGCGATTTTAACGATGTTACTTCGTTATCCTCATTGAAGGCTATTCGATCCGGAAACGAAAACGCAAGCGGAAATGAGCAGGCTAATCGTAACGATGAGGTCGAAGAGGATCCCTTGCTAACCCGGTATCATACCGCTTGCCAAAAAGGTGATCTAGCGACTGTTAGGGAAATGATACATGGAAAATTGCTTGAGGTTAATAACGACGGTGATCCTGTTGAACATATCACTGGTTTACATTGGGCAAGTATCAATAACCGGCTTTCCGTAGTAGATTTTCTCGTTTCACAGGGCTCTGATGTCAATGCAAGGGCAGGCGCTTTGCATGCTACACCATTACATTGGGCTGCAAGATATGGGTATGTGTATATTGTGGATTTTCTGCTCAAACACGGAGCTGATCCTACTATGACCGATGAGCAGGGTTTCAATCTACTGCATTTATCCGTGAATAGCTCGAATATAATGCTAGTTCTGTACGTTCTGTTCAATGTTGTTAGCAAAGGTCTTTTAGATGTAGATTGCCAGGATCCAAAGGGCAGAACATCTCTACTATGGGCCGCTTACCAGGGAGATTCCTTAACTGTAGCAGTGTTATTAAAATTTGGCGCAAATATTAAAATTGCGGATACGGAAGGGTTCACCCCACTGCACTGGGGTACTGTCAAAGGTCAACCACATGTACTTAAGTACTTAATACAAGGTGGTGCTGATTTTTTTTTGAAAACAGATACTGGAAAAGACTGCTTCGCTATCGCGCAAGAAATGAACACCGTATATTCACTTAGAGAGGCTCTAACACATTCTGGGTTCGATAACCATGGTTATCCGATTAAAAAATGGTTCAAAAAAAGTCAACATGCTAAATTAGTTACATTCATCACACCATTTCTATTTTTAGGTGTCTCATTTGCTCTTTTATCTCATATCAACTTCCTGTTTGCTATTATTATTCTTTTTTTATTTGCTATTGCTACTAATAAAATTTTGAACAAATTTGTTCTGCCGTCATATGGGCGAATGGGTGTCCATAATGTCACCTTATTAAGGTCACCTTTGTTATCCGGTGTTTTTTTTGGCACTTTACTTTGGGTGACCATCATTTGGTTTTTCAAAGTCATGCCTTGGACATTTTCTGATAAGCGCTATACTAATGTACTAATGCTGGTAATACTTTTGTTAGTGTTTTACCTTTTCGGCCAGCTTGTTCATCTTGACCCAGGGTGCCTCCCAGAAGAAACTAATCACGAAAACGTTCGACAAACAATTTCAGAGTTGCTTCAAATCGGTAAATTTGATACAAAGAGCTTTTGTATTGAAACATGGACTAGGAAACCTCTAAGAAGCAAATATTCGTCTCTGAATAATGCTGTGGTTGCAAGATTTGACCATTATTGCCCTTGGATTTTTAATGACGTCGGACTTAAGAACCACAAAGCGTTTATATTTTTTATTACGTCAATGGAAAGTGGTATTTTTACTTTCTTAGCGCTTTGCCTGGAATACTTCGACGAGCTTGAGGACGCGTATGAAGAAATATCTCAGAAAAATTCCAAATGCTTTATTTTAGGAGATTCAGATCTCTGTTCAGGACTAGCGCATGATAAGTTTACCTTTTTAATCATGTTATGGGCTTTGTTACAATCTATTTGGGTTGCAAGTTTGATCTTTGTCCAAGCTTTTCAAATTTGTAAAGGGTTGACAAACTCGGAGTTTAATGTTTTGATGAAAGAAAGTAAGGCAATTGGCCCCGATGGTCTATCTTTGAATGAAAACTTTAACACTACGCCAGAAGGATTTGCGCCCTCAATTGAGTCTGGTGAGGAGAATAGTGACACTGTACTATCTCCGGTTCCTGGTTCAATGATAAGAAAACCACGGACTTGTTTTGGTGTTTGTTACACGGTGACCGGTATGGATCAGTGGTTAGCGGTTATAAAAGAGACCATTGGCATTAAAGATAGTACCGGGCACAATTTATATTCAATTACATCCAAAATACCAACAAACTACGGTTGGAAAAGAAATATTAAGGACTTTTGGCTTACAAGCGATGTAAATGCGCCATTATGGAGGCGAATTTTATATTCTCCTTCGGGTTCGAAAGCTTTACTTAACGGCACAGAAGTCGATTATTTCAAACTTTACAAATTGCCAAATAAGGATGTAGAGCAAGGAAGTGATATGGTTTGAATTTTTTAAATTTTATCAAGTACAATCGTATGTTTCAATATATTATTGTACAGATTTGGGTATCAAAAAGCTTGTTTCTCAAATTGCAGCGCTTCTTATAAATAACTGGCTGAATCAAGGACTATTATAAAAGGTTTTAAAAAACAAATAAATAGTTGAAAAAAACGAAAGTAGCAATTTTTCTACACTTTCTTTCAATGCTTATATATATATATATATATATATATATATGTATCCGTTTGGGAGATTAATGGAAGCTCTCTTGGTTTTGTTTTGATTTCACTTTCTTTTGTTTACATATTTCCGTTTTGACGCGTTCCGTGACACGTTAAAGCGTAATAGCTTCACAAAAGGAGATTCCAGAAGTTTCGTGCCGTTCGTGGCAATTGAAAGGTGTGATTGTATTCTATGGGCTTAAAGTTAAAAGAGTTATTTTTTATAACGAGCATGGGAAAATAATCATTACAGGTGACAACAAGAAAAGCTTCATTTGATAGAGATGGGAATACCGGGCTTGCTGCCCCAATTAAAAACGATTCAAAAGCAAGTAACCTTAAAAAAATATATGCACCAAACATTAGCTATCGACGGTTATGGATGGCTACATAGAGCTTCCTGTGCGTGTGCATTCGAACTCGTGATGGATAAGCCAACAAATAAGTATTTGCAGTTTTTCATCAGAAGGTTACAACTACTAAAACGCATGAATATCAAACCATATATAGTTTTTGATGGTGGATCGCTTTTTGTGAAAAGCCAGACAGAAACTCGAAGAAAGAAGAAAAGATTAGAGAACAAAATAATTGCAAAGAAGCTCTGGTTGGCCGGCGACAGATATAATGCAATGGAATATTTCCAAAAAAGTGTTGATGTCACACCTGAAATGGCTAAATGTATTATAGACTATTGTAAAACACATTCTATCCTCTATATTGTGGCACCATTTGAAGCAGATCCACAAATGGTTTACTTAGAAAAAATGGGTCTTATACAGGGAATCATATCAGAAGATTCGGATTTATTAGTTTTTGGTTGTAAAACGCTTATAACAAAGTTAAATGATCAAGGAGAAGCTTTAGAAATCTCAAAAGATGATTTTTCAGCCTTACCTAAAAACTTCCCACTAGGAGAACTAACCGAACAACAATTTCGTAATCTAGTTTGTCTGGCGGGCTGTGATTACACCAGCGGCATTTGGAAGGTAGGCGTAATCACTGCTATGAAAATTGTAAAACAATACTCTGAAATGGATGATATCCTAACCCAAATAAAACAAACAGAAAAGTTTCGTTTGAGTAAGACGTTTAGGAAAGAGGTCGAATTTGCTAATTATGCGTTTCAATACCAAAGAGTGTTTTGCCCTGTAGCAAATCGTATTACCACATTAAATAATATTCCTGGACCACTTATAAATTCTCACGCTGAGAAAATAAAAATCATGGGATGTATTGGTTCCGTTGTCGAAAAGGGATCAGGAATACGAAAGGGTGTCATTGACACTAAAAATATAGACCATAAAGTTCATGAAATGATAGCAAAAGGTGAATTAAACCCAATGGACATGACTTCTATACTTCTTAATAGGGAGAAAAAAATAAGGACAAGAAATTTGTATAAGCTAGATTTACCCGTAGGCGAATTCGATTCACTCAATAATAAAGCTAAGCAATTGCCAGTAGATGCGCATCATATTATGTTCAAAAGAGATGGTTCATTCGGTAATAAAAGTGCGTCCTCTTTTTTTCTAAACTCATCGACGACAGTCACAGACGTTGTACCTTATATTGTTTAAAACGTGTATATGTATGTTCCAGAGCTTTCTTATGTTTTTTTTATTTAATGGCTTCTTTGAGAGAGATATATGCTATTGCTTTCAGCCAAACATAAAACTTAAAAAAAATTGGATTCATGAGGTAAGGAAATCCTCCAATATCAAAGAAAAATATGAATTAAGAAATAAATCGATATAAATGTATACATTATGTTTTAAACTCCATAAAGTAGACTAACTCCACTCAAAATAACTAAGAACCTGTAACCAAGAAAAAAACAAGCCATTCGTAGAGGCCAAGGAAATCAAAAATCGTAAAGCAACAAATAACTAAGGCCAAACCAGAGACAAATCAACAGTTAAAATAATACCATTACTTCCATTCTCAATACTCTCTATAATATGAAACTTCTCGTCTCGGGTGGAAGCTACATAATATGCGTCGCCTTCTTTTTTGAGTAAAATATCACCAGAGAGCTGTGAGGTGCCTCTTTCATTTTCCGTAAAGCTGATACTCTGCACTAGCGTACATTCTGGACTGATTTTTTTGTAGGAATTTTTATCATCGTTGTATATCACGATATGCGATCTCACGAAATTGGAAATATTCTCTTGGATCGCCGTATCAAGTTCCTCTTCGGTAGAACCCATGCTTTCAAGCTTGCCAATGTTATTCGGAAATTGCCACGGCTTCAAAGAAAGCTGAGAGACTGCTCTGTCCGTTGGCGCAATAATAATCAAATCTTCATTGGGATCACATATTTTGTTGTATGTTTCCACATCGTTTCGTACATAGCTTGCAAAAATTTGAATATCCTTAACTAATGACAACTTTGATTCTAAGGATAAAGGAAATAATTCGGCGGAAAATTCCTGTTGCTTTCCCTGCTGTATTCCTAAAATATTATCCAAATTTACCGATGGCTTTGAATAGTCACGAAATTCCATGCTTCCCAACGAATTAGAAATTGCTTGAGAACCAGGTTCCCGATGAGGGATTTCTTCTGGCGCTATTCGTTTATGCAGTCTGCCGTTTGAGTCTCTGAAAGCAATCAAGCTGACTACGTTTTTTCCTCTTGCGACACTGGGCTCTATCACCCAAATTAAAGAAATATAAATCAGTATACTGACCGGTAGGTTGAACATTACGACAATTTTGTAGGTTATTTGTCTTTAACGACTGTCTTGTGAAATAAGGAGGAGAACAAACTTCTAGTTATTTTTGTAGATTAGCCCGATGAGCGGGATGTTAACTACAGTCTGAGTGGTCGCTATTAACGTTATGTACGCAAGTGTATATGAGGTGACTACTGAACAGAAACTAAGTAAGTATAAGGAAGTGTAAAAAAACAACAAAGTTTTGGTGTCCCTCATACTAGTGCTTAGATCTATAATTGCCGGGAAAAAAATGCGCAAGCCCGGAATCGAACCGGGGGCCCAACGATGGCAACGTTGGATTTTACCACTAAACCACTTGCGCTTAATATTATTGACTTTGTTGTAGTCTTAAGATGAGATACGTCAGTATGACGATACATCATTCTAAACGTTCATAAATGTTGGAATAAGTGATTACCACTATACATTTATTCATATAAATTGTTGTAGTTGATGACGAACATTCTTTATGAGAGATGGGCGAATTTTGAGATTGTTGGAATGAAAATCAACTATCGTCTATCAACTAGTAGTCATACTACTAGTACATTATCATATACGGTGTTATAAGATGACATAAGTTATGAGAAGCGGTCATCGAAATAAGTGGAAGCTGAAATGCAAGGATTGATAATGTAATAGGATCAATGAATAAGAACATATAAAACGATGATAATAATGTTTATAGAATTGTGTAGAATTGCAGATTCCCTTTTATGGATTCCTAAATCCCTGAGGAGAACTTCTAGTATATCTACATACTTAATATTATTGCCTTATAAAAAATGGAATCCCAACAATTACATCAAACTCCACTATTATCTCATTAGTATATAAGAAGATGAGTTAACACTAAATTCTTATCATCAACACTCTGATTTATGTCTGAACCTTTTGGTTTAATACACCCAATCAGCGTGTGTTTTATATACCTCTCTTATATAGATTAAGAAGGAACGACTATTCTTAATTATTACAACTTACTAAACTACTAATTATCAACAATAAAACACATATGAAACAATCTTATAACGAAACGAACAGATTGAACAACATAAGGTAAAACTCTGCTTTTCCGAGCTGAACTAATCAAATGTATAAATACCTGAACAATTAGTTAGATCCGAGATTCCGCGCTTCCACTATTTAGTATAAACCATATCTTATATAATATATAGGATAAGTAACATCCCGTGAATTAAGTTGATAAGTCGTTTTGACAATAAGTTACTTCCCTAAGATAGTATATTAGGATCGTCAGGACATCCCGGTATCGGTTGTTCCTGAAATAATAAAAATTATAAAATATTGAGGCAACTTGGCCGAGTGGTTAAGGCGAAAGATTAGAAATCTTTTGGGCTTTGCCCGCGCAGGTTCGAGTCCTGCAGTTGTCGTTATTTTTGAATTTTTCTCTCACATCTGCTCAACTAAAACATTGACTTGATACAAGAAAGAAACGAAATATTATTTTTATTGGGTACACACGACAGCTCAGTCCGTCATGGAACAAAGAGTGACTAGATTACCAACCCTCCGGTCTTTTTAGTAGCGTTATATTCCTGCAAGTCTAGAGCCAGTTTTCTCAGTGAATTCAACACATCTTGAGACATGTTCAATTGTTATTACACTGACTGTCGTTCTTCTTTATCACGTATATGATATCGGTACTAGGTAAGATTATGCGATTTCTTTGCATAATATCATACAATTTACCCACAGCAGTACACGGTCGTGCCGCATTATTTCTTTGAATTAAGCATTTCGAGATTACCCAGTCTAGCTAGCTCATCACATGTATTGATAATACCGCCCCATCCTGACTTAGTGTAATAAACTATGACTTCAATGCTTCTATACCGCCAACACGAGTATTTCATCTAGCCTAATATCCTTACGTACACGATGATTGAAATGTGGCTTGCAAGTAATATCTATTATAACACAAGCTTTTACAATGATCTTTTAACCGTAAGAGAATATGTACATGTACGCATATTTACATGTGGAATCACTTATGATACGCACAGTTCGAAAAATAATTAGTACAACATCAAAGCCCTTATTATATCTTTATATTTTTGGATTATTATGGCAGCGCGCTTGGTCACTGTTTAACATATGCGTTTTTTATGACACATCACAATATAAGGGCGTAAAAATAAATCCCTTAATTTCTATTTACGGACACGAAAGAAAACACCTCTAGCGAAAAAGAAAAAACAATACATTTGAAAAAAAAATAGGTGTCGAGAATACGTTTCAATATACAAAAAAAATTGTTTCTTTCATCATAATACGTTAGATATATACCATATTTTTCGAGGATATTGGCTGTAAACCTTTCGTTGGGACGTCCTATTATGCTTTTAAATTTGTATTTTCTTTTAGCTTTTCATATTTTATGCTTGGCTAAACTTACGCAAGGCGTTGATATATCAGAGAATAAAGGATCATTAACACCGTTGGAACTGAATGTTTTACAAAATAAATTCGCGTCCTACTATGCAAATGACACTGTTAGCGTAAAAGGTATTACAATCGGTGGTTGGTTGGTAACAGAACCTTACATCACACCATCGCTATATCGTAATGCCACATTATTGGCCAAACAGGAAAATTCTTCCAGAAATATATCCATTATTGATGAGTTCACTCTTTGTAAAACCTTAGGATATAATACATCTCTAACTTTATTAGACAATCATTTCAAAACTTGGATTACCGAGAATGATTTTGAGCAAATCAAAACCAACGGCTTTAATCTAGTTAGGATCCCCATCGGATATTGGGCATGGAAACAAAATAGTAGAAAAAACTTGTACATTGACAACATTACTTACCATGATCCATACGTAAGTGAAGGGCTGCAATTAAAATATTTAAATTATGCTCTCGATTGGGCGCAAAAGTACGAACTAAATGTATGGATAGATTTACATGGTGTCCCTGGATCGCAAAATGGATTCGATAATTCCGGTGAAAGGATGCTCTATGGTGATTTGGGATGGCTAAGGTTGAACAACACTAAGAGGCTGACCCTGGCTGTCTGGAAAAATATGTTTCAAAGTTTCTTAAATAAAGGGGACAATAGTCCGGTGGTGGGTCTTGAGATTGTCAACGAGCCACTTGGTGGTAAAATTGATGTATCAGATATAACAGACATGTATTACGAAGCATTTGACTTGTTCAAGGAAAATCAAAATTCGAGTGATAACACCACATTTGTTATCCATGACGCCTTTCAGGAAATTGGTCATTGGAACTTGGAACTAAATCCAAATTACCAGAATGTCTCGAAGCACTATTTTGGATTGACTAGTGAGAACTATAGCTCTCATGATATTTTAGTCGATCATCATCATTATGAAGTCTTTACTGACGCACAATTGGCCGAAACTCAATTTTCACGTATCGAAAACATTATAAACTACGGGAATTCCATTCACGAAGAACTTTCCTATCATCCTGCAATCGTCGGAGAATGGTCAGGTGCCATCACCGATTGTGCAAACTGGCTAAATGGAGTGGGTGTAGGTGCACGTTACGATGGCTCATATTACAATTCTACGTTGTTTACTACGGACGATGAACCAGTTGGAAAGTGTACCTCCCAAAAACCCTTGGATGATTGGACACAAGATTACCGAGAACATGTGAGACAATTTATTGAGGCACAACTAGCCACCTATTCGTCAAAAACAACGGGATGGATTTTTTGGAACTGGAAGACTGAAGATGCTATAGAATGGGATTATTTGAAGTTAAAAGAGGCCAAGCTTTTCCCTGCTCCTTTTGATAACTATACATACTTCAAAGCAGATGGATCCATTGAAGAAAAATTCTCATATTCTTTGTCAACGCAAGCATTCCCAAGAACGACATCCTCCATTTCACCCTCTACTACGAGTGCTTCCAGAAAGAGTAAGAACTTTGCAATCTCTAGTAAGATAACAGCGCAACACTTATTACCAGTTGACAATATGAGCTTTATTTGGAAAATCAGTATGTGCACTTTTATAGTCACAATCACCACAATTTTTGCTATTCTTTGAAGTGAACAATAACAAGCTGATACATTTGATAGTAGAAAATCATATACTTTTTCGTTATGGTACGGATAGTTAGATTATTAATCATTTAATATAAGAAACTTGAGTATTTAGCAAAAGCACTTCTCTTTATATTATTTTTCCGTAGAAAAAGACAATTTTCAGGATTAAGAAGCTGGAAAAGAAAGTCATTGTTTGTGCTATAATTAACTCAGTTTTGTGATGAGATTTGAGTACAGAACAAAAGAGAGGAGAGGAAGTAAGAAAACAAGTAAAAAATGAGTTCAAGTTCATACCGAGATTCATATTTTCAATGCCACCATTTGTCTGCTCCCCATCACATACTATATGCAGAATGGAACCAGGATATACTGGCACTTCCAGATGAAACTGGAAATGTTGCAATGGCTATAGATGATAATACTCGTAGCGACGCGGGAGATGGAAGACCTGGCCAAGAGGGAGAAAGAAACCCCAATGTACGCGAGGGCAGCCAAGGCAAAGCGTTAATGACAAGTGAACAAAAGAGCAACCGCTATTGGAACTCTTTTCATGACGAAGACGATTGGAACCTATTTAATGGTATGGAGCTCGAGAGTAACGGGGTGGTGACATTCACTGGACGTACATTCGATCATGCTATAAACGGGGGAGCCAATTCCAGGAACGACAATGCCAATGAGCCAAGAAAAGAAACGTTAACTGGCTCTATTTTTGATAGGCGCATCACACAACTAGCGTACGCAAGAAATAACGGTTGGCAAGAATTGGCTCTCCCATAGTCACGATGAGCATAACGTGACGTATATGCTGATCATTGAACAAATATGTGGTGTATGGGTATTTTGCACAGCCGTTGGAACTATACTATTGTGCGAGTGTTTTTTTTTGTAGAATAGTGGCGTAAAATCCACGGGGCCAAAGAGCACTAAGAAAAGTCAGTGGAGGGAATGGCAGCAAAAAGTGTTGTACTGCCATGCTTACTTTCAGGAACGCATTTTTTTTGGTCGGTCTTTAGTGAAATCGTTTTTGGCGCTTTTTGTTAAGATCCAGCTAGTATTTCGGCGGGGAATACACGGTGTTTGTGTGGGCTGATTTATAGTATGTTAAGTATTATCCGTACTCAATTTAAGTTAAGGTTATTCGCTGCTTGCATCTGCGGAATTGTAAAAGCGGATTAAGGAGAGAGCGTAATCATTCCGTTTCTCCTGCTAATGCCCCTTTGCATTATGCCGAAGAGTAGAAACTTTGTTCAAGATTACGCTTTTCTTATAATTTTAAATATGTCTTGCACTCAGTTTTACTGCAAGCGGGTAAAAGTTTTTCGAATCGTTTGCAGACGAACGTAAATTACTACTTTTCAATGATTTCTGATACTCTTTTATTCCATTCTGTCATACTTTTGCTGCATTTGAAACGCTAATTAAGTATCTCTTGACCCTGCTTCTTTTCCTTTTCGATATCTTTTTTGTTCTTCACTTTTTCAATTCTTTAGAAATCTCTCATTTTTTGTTTATTTTGTTATACAGCTCACTCAGACCTTGAGTCATCTGTAGTAAGCTATCTTCAAGAAGCAATGCAAGCTGTGTGATTAGGGAGACTAGTACAATACCGATAATAAACACAGATCTTACTTCAAACTCTAACACCGAGTTTTTTTTGCCCCACAAACCGTGAATCCCACAACATATACTTTTATCTATACGACAGAGACGTGATACTGCTAAAAACAAATGCAAAACCCTCCGTCAATCCGTCCTGATATGTACAATCAGGGAAATAGCTCAATAAGTGCTTATAATACCTCTGAGAAAAATACAAATGAGCATCCATCTCCACAAATTGCACATCCCAGCACATCTCAAAAATTACCTTATAGAATAAACTCGACTACTAATAATGAAATCGACACCTCTGTTAACAATAACCCTATCCCACCACCTTTGCCAAATTTATTGCATTTATCTGCTCCATCTGATTATAGACCAATGCATCAAGGACCTATGCATCCATCTTATGTTGTTCCTCCGCATCCAAATGAAGGAAAACAATCAACATCTTTTAATAGATCGCAAAATGCCCACGTAAGTATGCAACCTTCTGTAGTATTTCCCCCAAGAAGTTATTCTGTATCCTACCCACCTCATCAAATGAATCCTCCTTTAACAAATGGACTTCCGAACCAAAGTATATCGTTCAATAGGGAGAATACAGCAGAAGAACAACTTTCAAGCTTTCCATCGCGCAATTCTAGTGTTATTGCTGCACCTCTTCCTTTTCAAAATAGAGCCACTGGCGCCAAAAATCCAGGTGATAATAATACTACTTTAGCCGAATCAGCCACAGATAAAGATGTTCAGCTCATAGGTAGCTCAGGAAAAACTTTGAGAAATACAAGGAGAGCTGCTCAAAATAGAACTGCCCAGAAAGCGTTTAGGCAAAGAAAGGAAAAGTACATAAAGAATCTGGAACAAAAATCTAAAATATTCGACGACTTACTAGCGGAGAACAACTACTTTAAATCGTTAAATGATTCATTAAGAAATGACAACAATATTCTGATAGCTCAACATGAAGCTATAAGAAACGCAATTACTATACTGAGAAGTGAGTACGATGTTTTATGTAATGAAAATCGTATTCTGAAGAATGAAAACAATATAGTAAAAAATGAACATAATATGGCAAGAAACGAAAATGAAACTTTAAAAATTGAAAATAAACGCTTTCACGCCGAGTACATACGAATGATTGAAGACATTGAAAATACCAGAAGAAAGGAACAAGAGCAGCGAAATGAAATAGAACAACTAATAAAGAAGATTAGGTCCTTAGAAGAAGCAGTGAGAAATCAGTCAGATACTACCACGTGACACAATAGGTGGAGAGCGAAGGTCCAGTCTTTGTATTGCAAAAATAAATTTGTCTTGGCCTTGTTGCATATAGAACTTAATAATTAATTAAAGGAAATTCAAGATGAGGTATATTTTTTGATATTTTATGCTGTATTCTCTAGAATATTCTGGAAATAATTCCTCATCTTAAAACCTCGCCTTTGAATAAGGGGTGCACGGACGTTTTTTGACAACCCTTGCAATTCATTGTTTCTATGCTCATCGAACCCCCTAGTTACTAACCCATGTATATATGTATATATAT
The DNA here is from genome assembly GCF_947241705.1 of Saccharomyces mikatae IFO 1815. Taxonomy (NCBI): domain Eukaryota; kingdom Fungi; phylum Ascomycota; class Saccharomycetes; order Saccharomycetales; family Saccharomycetaceae; genus Saccharomyces; species Saccharomyces mikatae. The sequence continues at coordinate 956,722 of NC_079259.1, read as the reverse complement.
ATATCTATATTTATGTACTTACCCATGCATATGTAAGCATGAAATGATGGCTTGTATTGTTTATGTCAGTGGTCTCCAATTAAACAAGTGAACTTTTTTAAACATAAATATGTTAAGGCAGGTCAACAAATCACCGATACAGAAATATTTACAAAAAACACAGTTACTAAGGCCAAGTAGTACACCTCGAATATACCCTCCTATACTATGCAAAAGAACAATTTTCAGTTCAAATACAGCGCCTCAAGCTGCTAATAAGTATCTCACAGAATTAAAAACAAATCCATTAAGTGGGGCTATTATTTCGACTTCCGCTCTAAGAAACTTGAATAATTTGCCCAATTTCAAAAGAACGTATGTCCAAATGAGAATGGATCCAAATCAGCAACCAGAAAAACCAGCTTTAGAACAATTCGGTACAAATTTGACAAAATTAGCCCGCGACGGTAAACTAGATCCCGTCATTGGTAGAGATGAAGAGATCGCAAGGGCTATTCAAATTTTGTCGAGAAGAACGAAGAATAATCCATGTCTGATTGGTCGAGCAGGTGTTGGTAAAACTGCTCTCATTGACGGGTTAGCTCAAAGGATTGTTGCTGGAGAGGTTCCCGACTCGTTGAAAGATAAAGACCTGGTAGCATTAGATTTGGGATCTTTGATTGCTGGTGCTAAATATAGAGGTGAATTCGAAGAACGTTTAAAAAAGGTCTTGGAAGAAATTGATAAAGCCAATGGTAAAGTAATTGTTTTCATTGATGAAGTTCATATGTTACTGGGCTTGGGTAAAACTGATGGTAGTATGGACGCTTCCAACATTTTAAAACCCAAGCTAGCTCGTGGGTTACGTTGTATATCTGCAACTACCCTAGATGAGTTTAAAATTATTGAGAAAGATCCCGCTTTATCAAGAAGATTCCAACCTATCTTATTGAATGAGCCAAGCGTGTCCGATACAATTTCTATACTGAGAGGTTTAAAAGAAAGATACGAAGTTCACCATGGTGTAAGGATTACTGATACAGCATTGGTTTCTGCTGCTGTTCTTTCGAATCGTTACATAACAGACAGGTTTTTGCCTGATAAAGCCATCGACTTAGTCGACGAAGCTTGTGCTGTCCTACGTTTACAGCATGAATCCAAACCAGATGAAATCCAGAAATTAGATCGTGCTATTATGAAAATTCAAATAGAATTAGAATCTTTGAAAAAAGAAACCGACCCAGTTTCTGTCGAAAGAAGAGAGGCGTTGGAAAAGGATTTAGACACAAAAAATGATGAGCTAAATAGGTTAACCAAAATATGGGACGCTGAAAGAGCGGAAATTGAATCTATCAAAAATGCGAAGGCAAATCTGGAACAAGCAAGAATTGAGTTAGAAAAATGCCAGAGGGAAGGCGACTATACTAAAGCATCCGAGCTGCGCTATTCCAGGATTCCTGACTTGGAGAGAAAAGTGGCTTTGAGTGAAAAGAGTAAGGATGGAGATAATGTGAATTTACTGCATGATTCCGTTACCTCTGATGATATTTCTAAGGTTGTTGCGAAAATGACTGGTATTCCTACAGAGACCGTGATGAAAGGTGACAAAGACCGTTTATTATACATGGAGAATTCCTTGAAGGAAAGAGTTGTTGGTCAGGATGAGGCCATTGCGGCCATTTCTGATGCTGTACGCCTACAAAGGGCCGGTTTGACTAGTGAAAAGAGACCAATCGCTAGCTTTATGTTCTTGGGTCCTACAGGTACTGGTAAGACAGAATTAACCAAGGCTTTAGCTGAATTCCTATTTGATGACGAATCGAATGTGATTCGTTTTGATATGTCTGAATTCCAAGAGAAACACACCGTTTCTCGGTTAATAGGTGCGCCTCCAGGTTATGTTTTGAGTGAATCTGGTGGCCAATTAACGGAAGCTGTTAGAAGAAAGCCATATGCGGTCGTTTTATTTGATGAATTTGAGAAAGCGCATCCTGACGTTTCCAAACTTTTGTTACAAGTATTAGATGAAGGCAAACTAACTGATTCCTTAGGTCATCATGTTGATTTCCGTAACACAATTATTGTGATGACCTCAAACATAGGACAGGACATTTTGTTAAACGACACGAAATTGGGTGACGATGGTAAGATTGACGCCGCGACCAAGAATAAAGTTATTGAGGCAATGAAAAGGTCATACCCACCGGAATTTATCAACCGTATTGATGACATTCTAGTCTTCAATAGATTATCCAAGAAGGTTTTGAGGTCCATTGTTGACATTAGAATTGCAGAGATTCAGGATCGTTTAGCGGAAAAAAGAATGAAAATTGATCTAACTAATGAAGCAAAGGACTGGCTAACTGACAAAGGGTATGATCAACTATATGGTGCAAGGCCATTGAATAGATTAATTCATAGGCAAATTTTGAATTCCATGGCAACTTTCTTATTAAAGGGCCAAATCAGGAATGGTGAAACTGTTAAAGTTGTGGTGGAAGATGGTAAGCTTGTTGTATTACCAAATCATGAGGAAGGAGAAGTTATTGAAGAAGAAACTGAAAAGTAACCACTTAAACGGCTTATGGAAACTATGATAAAATCCTTCTTCACTCCCCGTAATAATACATAAAACAAACATAGACATTATTTTTGTAAATAAGAAATTTAAATAAAAAGCTTGAGGTATCATACAATCGAATGGAAGTAACATGATGTATACTAGCAGCACCTATACAGGAAACCTATAGCATGAAAAGCAACTTTATTAATATAAGGAGTTCCTTCAACTTGGAGATCTTCCCCCTAGGGTAATACTTTCAAGTGTCAGCCAATTTCTGTTGATGATGAAAAATTTCTATATCTTTTGAAAGCTTAATATTCTTAACTCAATCAGAGTTGGTGAGTGCATCTCAAAATTTTGCGAATATGGATGACTTCTCAAAAAATACTGAAAGCTTCATATATTGGTTGAAAAATATCGCTAAGATAGACGTATCTCCCAAGATTGAAATCAAAAATTTGTGCTATTGTAATCAGGGCCGCGCAGTAGTTGCGATTGAAAAAATACGGAAGGATGAAACATTGTTTGAGATACCTCGTAGTTCAGTTTTGAGTATAACAACATCCCAACTGGTGCGAGATTATCCTTCTCTTAAAGAAAAGTTTCTGAACGAAATCGGATCATGGGAGGGTTTAATTATATGTATTCTTTATGAGATGGAAGTTTTGAAAGAAAGAAGCCAATGGGCACCTTACTTCAAGGTTTGGAATAAACCGAATGATATGAATATGTTAATATTTTGGGGTGAGAAGGAATTGGAACTTTTGCAGCCATCACTTGTCCTCGAAAGAATAGGGAAGAAGGAAGCCAAAGAGATGCATGAAAGGGTCATTGAATTAATCAAACAAATAGGTGGAGAATTTGCCTGTGCTGCCACATCTTTTGGATTTAATGATTTTGCCTATATTGCAAGTATCATTTTGAGCTATTCTTTTGATTTAGAAATGCAAGATAAGAATACGAATGAAAATGAAGAAGATGACACAAGTGAAGAAGAAACCGAAAGTGAGTGTTATTTAAAATCGATGATTCCATTTGCTGATATGCTGAATGCAGATACTAGTAAATGTAATGCCAATTTGATATACCACTCTGGTTCCTTGAAGATGATTGCCATAAGGGATATTGAGGCGAACGAACAAGTGTATAACATATATGGAGAACACCCAAATTCCGAAATACTAAGAAGGTATGGGTATGTTGAATGGGACGGTTCCAAGTACGATTTTGGAGAGGTTTTACTCGAAAATATAATTGAAGCGATAAGAGAGACCTTTAATGTAAACGCGGAATTCTTGGAAAATTGCATGGACGTCCTACGTAATAACGCCACTATCCAAGATTTATTAGAGGGTGAAGAAGTAATATTAAACTCGTACGACTGTTACTCCAATGGTGAGTTAATACCACAATCAGTACTTTTAGTTCAAACCTTGACAACCATTTGCCAAATTCCAGGTATATACAAAGTGGACATAAAAACATTGGAAAGACAAGCGGAGAGAATTGTAAAGAAATGTTTACAATTGATAGAAAAGGGCTGTGTCACTGAACAATGCAGCAAAACATGGAAACGTTGTATTATGAAGCGCTTAGCCGATTACCCCATAGAGAAGACCGGCTCTTATGAAAAACCACCAGAAGAGAACTCCTTGACAAAGGAAGAACTAAGAAATATTATGGCTTTAAGAGTTTTAAAAAGCGAAATAGATTCATTACAGACATGTGAAGAATCCTTCGACAAGAACTACAAAATTATACCAGATCAAAAACTGCTAGCCAATATCTTGAAGAGAAAGTTCACGAAAGAGGAAGAAAGATTTGCTAAACGTCCTTGTCTGCAAAATTAGCAGTCCTTTAAATTACTATTTCAACAGCGATTACTAACTCCCATAGTTGGCTGGAATTAGCCGCGCAAGCTTGGCGGGGTCCCTTGTTTGGGAATGAGGCGGCTTTAGAAAAGGTAAACTCCGAAATCCCCACAGGCGCCAAAATTGGAGAAACAAGCTTTTGCCGTCGCTGTCCATATAAAGAGACATAAGTAGTGTTATTCACCTCGGAACTCAGAACATTTGTTTTAATTTCTCATAGTTTTAGTAAATCAGTAATTTTAATAATAGTAAAATGTCGGAACAAGAAAGAAATGAAGTAAATTACTCTAATGTAAGGAAGGATAGAGTTGTAACAAACTCCACAGGTAATCCTATCAATGAACCATTTGTCACCCAACGCATCGGGGAACATGGTCCTTTGCTTATGCAAGATTATAACCTAATTGATTCTTTGGCGCATTTCAATAGGGAGAATATTCCTCAAAGAAACCCACATGCTCATGGCTCTGGTGCTTTTGGTTATTTTGAAGTGACTGATGACATTAGTGATATTTGCGGGTCTGCCATGTTTAGTGAGATTGGTAAGAGAACGAAATGTTTAACCAGATTCTCCACTGTGGGTGGTGACAAAGGCAGTGCGGATACAGTCCGTGATCCAAGAGGGTTTGCGACGAAGTTTTATACAGAAGAAGGTAATTTGGATTGGGTCTATAATAATACGCCTGTATTTTTTATCAGAGACCCTTCTAAGTTTCCCCATTTTATCCATACACAGAAGAGAAACCCACAGACAAATTTAAGAGACGCTGACATGTTCTGGGATTTCCTTACTACTCCAGAGAATCAGGTGGCCATTCATCAAGTTATGATCCTTTTTTCAGACCGTGGTACACCTGCTAATTATCGTAGTATGCATGGATATTCTGGCCATACTTACAAATGGTCTAATAAAAAGGGAGATTGGCACTACGTGCAAGTTCATATCAAAACAGACCAAGGAATAAAAAACTTGACCATAGAACAGGCGACAGAAATAGCAGGGACTAATCCGGACTACTGCCAACAGGATTTGTTTGAAGCTATTCAGAATGGTAATTATCCATCGTGGACAGTATATATCCAAACGATGACCGAGCTTGACGCTAAGAAGTTACCATTTTCAGTCTTTGACTTGACTAAGGTATGGCCTCAAAAGCAATTTCCATTACGACGTGTGGGTAAGCTTGTTTTGAACGAGAATCCTTTGAATTTTTTTGCTCAAGTTGAACAAGCAGCATTCGCCCCCAGTACCACCGTTCCGTACCAAGAAGCAAGCGCTGATCCCGTGTTACAGGCTCGTTTATTTTCATACGCGGATGCACATCGATACAGACTGGGACCCAATTTTCACCAAATACCTGTAAACTGTCCTTATGCGTCAAAATTCTTTAATCCCGCCATTAGAGATGGGCCGATGAATGTAAACGGTAACTTTGGCTCGGAGCCTACCTACTTGGCTAACGATAAATCTTACAACTATATCCAACAAAATAGACCTATCCAACAACACCAAGAAATATGGAATGGACCAGCTGTTCCTTACCATTGGGCAACGTCTCCAGGTGATGTTGATTTTATTCAAGCAAGGAATCTCTACCGCGTTTTAGGCAAGCAACCTGGACAGCAGAAGAACCTAGCTCATAACATTGGTATTCACGTAGAAGGTGCCTGTCCTGAAATACAGCAGCGCGTTTATGATATGTTTGCTCGTGTTGATAGAGGACTATCTGAAGCAATCAAGAGCGTAGCAGAGTCTAAACATGCTTCTGAGCTTTCAAGTAACTCTAAGTTTTGAACTACTGAAATAATGAGTAAGTGGCGCTGTTCTCACTTCTCACTATAATTGTTGTACCGTGTATAACTCATCTATTTATTTAATATATTACATTTTACGTATTTTGTTATGATTACGTTTTATTTACTTATGCAATTTGTATGATTCCGATTTCTCTACGCCACCTACTGTTATTAGGGAGAGGCGAGAAGTTAACTTTTTTGAATAGAAAAAAACCCGCCGCCGCCTGGGGAATTACTAAAGAATCTTTCTTAGGGGTAAGGTATAACAACACACTTAACATAAGCAATGAATACACCGCCGAAAGAGATGCAACACTGAACACGCAACAAACGAACGATGTCAGAATTACTAGATAACTTCGAGATGGAGTTTTCCAAATTTTATACCGACAGCAGTCTAGAGGAGACGAACCTTCAAAAATGTCTCAACCATACTCATGAGTTCAAGAGCCAACTAAAGAAGCTGAAAGCTCACTTAAGCAAGCATATTCGAGAATCAGATCCAGAAACCTACAATAATTTGAATGAGAAGGAGAAACAAAAGTTTAAGAGGAAAAGGGAACTCATCATTGAGAAATTAAACAAGTCGCAAAGACAATGGGATCATTCGGTAAAGAAACAAATAAAGCATGTTTCTCAGCAATCAAATCGATTTCATAAAACGATTTTAAACAAATTAAAAGAGTTTGATATAGATAGCGTGTACGTTAATACATTACCCAAGGAAACAATGGAAAATGTTAATGAGGCTATTGGCTATCATATATTGAGATATAGCATAGATAACATGCCGCTAGAAAATAAGAACGAGACCTTTCGGTATTTGAAAGATGTATATGGAATTAACAATAAAGAATCCACTGAATTTATTGAGATGGGCCAAATTGTACATGATCTGAAAAAGGGTGACACAGAAAGTTGTCTAAAATGGTGCACCAACGAATTGGACAGCCCATCATCTAATCATGCAGCTTTATCTTCGTTGAAATTCGATTTATATACTTTGTCTGCAATGCAGGTAGTGATGTGTGGAAATCCTGTCGAGGTATACCACAAAATTACACAGGATGCGCCCTTGGATTGCTTCCGACACAGGGAAAAGGAATTGATGAAGAATGTCGTACCATTGCTAACTAAATCGCTTATAGGCCAGCCCATTGAAGATATTGATTCTAGAGTGAATAAAGAATTAAAAGACTGTATATCTTTATTCGTTAAAGAATACTGTGCTGCAAAACATATTTTCTTTGATTCACCTTTGTTTTTAATAGTACTAAGTGGGTTGATTTCTTTTCAATTTTTCATCAAATATAAAACCATCAGGGAGCTAGCACATGTTGACTGGACCACGAAAGATGAGTTGCCATTTGATGTCAATCTTCCAGGCTTCCTGACCCATTTCCACCCGATTTTTATATGTCCAGTACTGAAGGAGGAAACCACGACCGAAAACCCTCCTTATTCATTGGCATGCCATCATATCATTTCTAAAAAAGCGTTAGACAGATTGTCAAAGAATGGGACAATTACTTTCAAGTGCCCATATTGTCCGGTAAATACCTCGATGAGCAGCACAAAAAAGGTGCGTTTTGTAATGCTTTAAACAAAAAATTTCTAGCGATTAACGCAAGTTGCTTGTAATAATTCAATAGTCGATTCACTTGTTAAAAATATACGTGAAATTCTACAGTAATCCACCTTTAGTAACAAGTTCTTGGTGAAATTCTCCATTCAGTATTGTTCCTGAAAACGTTCCGTTTTCACCAGCTAGCCACCCAGGAACTTTATCAACATCTATCAAATTTCTATCACATAGTTCATGTAATCCCCCAAAAATATCACTCCCACTAAATTTTAATTTCATGGTAATCATTCTATTGCTTATTTCGTTTTTTATGGTAAACCCAACTTTCTCAACAGGAACCAAGGACGTATATCTAGAAACATACACTGTTTTCTCAGAATTTACTTTTTTCTCCCCATTTTCAATATTGTGAACATGTTCGTTAAATTCTTTCAGACTATCATATTTCTCATCCATTACACCCTTCACAGAACCTTTGAATTTAATCATATTTTTCTCCAACCTAAGTCGCCTTATATCAGGTTCTTCTTTTCCGTAGAAATTCTCATCATTTGTCAAAAAAGAATCATCAAAGTCCCTCATCAATACTCTTTTACCAACAAGTCCTTGATGCTTTTCAATGTCGTGTAATGGGGACTGCTCAAAATTGGCATCAGCATAGCATTCCCATGGACCCATGGACTCTGCATATCTTGAAGGCCCCACTGAAGTAATCATATTATGTATTGATTTTATCGGTACTTTTTGTATTGGTTTGAAAATGATTGTTTCTCTTTCCGATATTGTTCGACTAATACTTTGCAAGACTAGCCTGGCATAAATATCTTTATCAACTGAATGGAAAATCGTTGGAGAGTTCAGTGGAAAGGCGACGTAGTATGGTCTCCTTGAAATCAATGTTTTTCCTTTAATTCTATCCAGTTTGCTGTAAAGAGACTCCTTATTTATGTATCCCATTTTAGAAGTATTCAGAAATAAATTATTGTTATCAAATAACTGTATTCTAGTGATAAATACTGGTAGTGACGGATGTTTGAACATGTAAACATGGCAGTGATAAATTTTCGTCAGGTCTGTTTGTAAATTGTCTATAAATTTAGTGGGTTGGAGTTGTATTACATAAGGTTTTCCATCACCTTGAAAAGCTTTTGATGGGAGCCATTTATATTTATTTGGTTTACTTATCATTAAATGGCAATCTATTTCTGCTAATTGGTAAATATTGAGGCCATCGGCCCAGTACGCGTATAATATTCTATTAACTATGACCTTACGTGTCACACCTTTCTCAATCAACAAATCTAATGTTTGCGCTAGAAGATCTATATTCCCATCAAATGACGCGCCAAATTTGGCGAACCATGATATCGTGAGATCATATAAAACAGTTATAGGAAGCTTCATCAATTGTTTGAAAATAACTGATGTGTCAGAAGTTGGCACATAATTATCTCCGAGTCTTAATCCACTAGCCATTCCTTGCTTCTCAAATACACACTCCAAGGATGACGTCCATGGAATGCTCTTCTTACTAGGGTGAAGCCAATTTGTATATCATTAACCTTCCTAATACTTTTTCATTTGTTTACATCCGAGTGAGTACCCAGTGCCTAGTAAAGTTTAATCTCTTACCCGACGAGGAATGCATGCACGTGACATGTTGGTAATGATTTTCGTCCCTTTAGCGCGCCACAGTTTGCTTATTTTTGACAATAATAAAGAGCTTCAATTGTGGTCAAAGTTTGCTAATTTAGGTTGAAAACACTGGAAGTTAATCTCGAATTCCGTATAGCTACAATGAAAATTATCCTTGTTTTCCTTGCTGTGTTCGGAATTTTTATCATTGCGTTGACGATATATACATATATATATGTAAATAAACTAGGTGGCACATATCTATTCCTGTGCATCTGGGCTAATTGAGTAGGGTTTCATGTTGTACGCCAAGAATTAAATAATAAAAAGTGAAAAATCAGGTACTATCAGAAATAGCTAAAAGAAAACAAATGGAGGACGAGGATGCAGCATTTATTAAACAGGCCACAGAAGCAATAGTGGACGTATCACTAAATATGGACAACATAGATCCTATCATAAAAGAATTACTAGAAAGAGTAAGAAAGAGGCGAAACACGTCACGAAATGGAAAAACTTCACTCAAACCAGGAAAGAATAGTATTGATATTAGTAGTTACGGTGGGGCCGTAGAGATCGAAAAGGAAACCGAATTGGAAAGAATATCCAAGCCCAGTGAAAGCAAGTCTCAAGACCGGCGGAACAGTACTGGTGAAAAAAAATTCAAATGTGCAAAATGTTCTTTGGAATTCTCACGATCATCCGATTTGAGAAGACACGAGAAGACACATTTTGCCATATTACCTAACATTTGTCCTCAATGTGGCAAAGGTTTTGCAAGGAAAGATGCATTGAAAAGACACTATGATACATTAACTTGTAGAAGAAATAGGACTAAATTGTTAACTGCAGGTGGTGAGGGTATTAATGAATTATTGAGAAAGGTCAAGCAGTCAAATATCGTTAATAGTCAGAAGAGCAACAGCAATAGTAGCAGTAGCAGCAACGGTTGAAAGGGTATATAATGTGTATATTCTCAAACTGAAATAATTATATTCATCTTCATCATTACTGTAGAAACATTTCCTGCTTTAAAATTTGTCATAAACTCCAACTATTGCTTGTGAATATGATCAATTATATCAGCTGTTCATTACTTGATCTTTTGCTTTGGAATCTCTCTCAACGAGTTGATCGAGGATTGTTTGTTCACTTTCTAGCTTGTGAGCCAAATCCATCAAATATTCAAGCTCTTGGCTACCTAATTGAGATGCTATGCTTGGATATAAGCCATTGATTGTGTTTTCTTTTGGTTGACCGTGGATCATTGTGAGGTTGCACTGAGGAGCAATTTGAACCACCGTATTGCTGAAGTGTAATATTTTCCCGTTCTTTTTGAAGAAATTTGCTTCAGCAACGTTTTCAACCGTCAATGGGTGTAGTTTATGTAATTCTGTTTGTAACTTGCTATCATCCTTGTCATTCGTATTGAATAGATTACCCTTTTTATTAATTTTCCTTCTGGTCCCACCAACTTTGTTTGCTGTTGATAGCCTGTGTAGTTTAGCCAATTTTTCTTGATCTACAGGCATTTATGCACGATTTTACAGCAGTATTTGATTTTATCTTACTTATTTGCATGGGAACCCTCTTCTTCTAATGCAACTTGACCGTTTCTATTGCTGCGAAAAAAAAAATTTGAATCGGAACGTTGAGATGCGTATACTGTATTTGAAGGAGCTTAAGACTGTGTAGAAGTTACGAACTTCCTCCCTAATTCTTCATCAAAGGAAAAGTATTTAAATGTAATATATAAGTATATAAAAAATGTAACATAATAATAACAAGAAGTTTATATTACCTTGGTAAGATAAGCGCTAGCCTATTCGTCATTTCTTTCTCTTTCCAAAAAAACTGAACTTTTTCTTCTTTTTTTCCTTAACTTCCTCTTTGCAGCTATCATCTGCCAATACACTTCTATCATTATTTGTAGTTGCGTTTGAAGTTGTATCCTCTGAAGGTGCCGTATATTCCATTACAGGAACAGGATTACTGCTTGTATTAAATTTGGTTTGAATTGGTGATGGTTGCGTTATATTGATCTGGGGAACTTTTGATGTACTGTATTGGGGTTGAGGTTGTAATTGAGGCTGGGAAATATTGTTCAGTTCATTAACACACGGAGCAGAATCCGCATTTCTATTCTTTTGTACGTTAATGTTACTCTCTATATTGCTTAAATTCGGGCTTGAAATAGAGTTAGCAAACCCCGGTTTTTGATTTAAATCATTGTAATTCGTGGTAGATATACGATTAGTCCTTGTACTACCGCCATTATTTTGAAAGGATTTTTGCTGTACTATAGGTGGACCTTGTTGAGATCTAAAGGTACTTTGATTTGAAAGTGAATTCAAACGACTTTGTGTACCGTTCAAAGCATTACCACTAAATTTTCTACCATACCCATTGCTAGTTAGCCCAGGAACATAGCCTACATTAGGCATGACACTACTTCTGTTCTTCCTACTTGTAGGTTTAACAGTGTGCATATACTGCTGTGGTTGAATTTGTTGACTGAACCGAGCATTATTACTGTTATATGGTGTCCCAGAAGATATTGGATCAACAAAGTTGTTAGCCGAAAGAACGGGGCTAGGACTTGCGACATTTGGACCATGTAAGCCTCTGCTAGTCATCATAGACACATGTTGAGGTTGACTATAAGATGATTTTCTACTTGGATTGTAACCTTTATTATTGTTATTGCTATTAATATTATTATTATTACTGCTGGTAGTCGGCGTGCCAGGTATACCAGTGTATCCCTGTTTAGGCGGTCTCTGATGATATTGCTGTTGTTGGAGAACTTTCCTCTGCAATTCTAATTCACGCTCTTGAAGTTCCAATTCCTTCATTCGCACTTCTAATTCACGTTCTTTCAATGAGGTTTCATCTCTGGATAATGTTGTGTCCGATGTTGAGTTGAAAAAAGACTGTCTTCTGCTATCATTACTGCTACTGTTATTGCCATGATCGCTTTTTTCGTAATTTGTATCATCATTGATAACTTTATCAGAACTAGGTATATCAGTAGTATTAATTTGTGATAGATTGCAGTCGGATAACGGACTGCCCATTTGCACTTTCTTTTTTAAAACACCCAACTCTTGTTCGTGATTTGATTTCTCGAAGGAAAGTTCCTGTTTTAGGCTTATAATTTGGTTTTGAAGTTGTTTTATCTGATTTTTTTGAGTCGCTTCCAAATTTTGCAACTGCATGATTTTTTTGTCATTTAGTGCAATATTATCTTGTAAGTCATCAACGCAAGTTAAAGCTGTGCTATTGTCCTTTCTTATGAACCATTCAGATTCGCCCCTATTCAATAATTGATACTGACTCATCATTGTAAACAAACATTCTAAATATGGCGTCTTGACCCCAAAGTCATCTGCTAGCAATATCGGTTGTAATAACAGCAAATCAATATTTAAAGATGAAGATTTATGGATGAAATTGTACAGAAGTGCAGGGAGTTCAGGTGACTCCTCATATCTATTCTTCCAAAGTTTCAATATTGTTGACTCATTTCGAAAATTTGGATTGTCTAAGGTTACACCCATTTTTTTTATTAGCAGTAGAATTTCGCCTAATAAACCTGAAATGAGAGGTTTAGCCAAGACATTCCCATCCAAATTTGATGGAACCTTCTCTTCTAATATTATTAATAAAGGATCAAAACATATTTGAGGTAGAGCCAACTCCCACTGTTTGCTCAAGAAAGTGGAAGGAGAATAATCATAGAGTGTCACGATGTCCTTAGGAAACAGCTTTTGAAATAACCTCTGAAACGTATTCAAAATAGGGATAATGTCACTTGAATAACTGTTCTCCTGGACAGAGGGTGTTTGACCGATCGAAACAAAAAAGGATTTAGTATTCACAGTTGTGTACTGTTTGTACGAACCATTGTCCAAACGTCTCATATCATAATCTGTAAAGATGCTAAAAATATTTGATAGCGACAGATCAACCGATGCCTTAATAAATGGCTCCAAATAGACAAATCCGCTACTTTCAAATAATACTTTCGTGCTTTTATTCATCATTGTTTTCAAATCTCTCAACACTTGCGGAATTTCTTGCAGTGAAGACGCACTCATTATTATCAAGTCAAATATCAAATCCCCATTTCTACTTCCATTGTTGAGGTTTATTAAATCTTGGAGAGATTGAAAATGATTCTGAATTTGAAACTGTTCTGTCCCGTAAAATAATGAACTAACCTCGTAGGCAGCGTTCTCTAAATTGTTCACAAGGTAGAACTCTATATTTTTAGCATGCTGAAACCTAGATGTGTATAAAATGAGGTTCGGATGATCTCCGCATACCAAAACTCTTAATGCAGATGTCATTGTTAGGTATATCTATTACAAAAGTATGCCGGAAATAAAAAACAGAAGACAAAGAGAAAATCAATGCACAGTGATTGAGGGCAAAAATAAAGAGCAAAACTAGTGGATTTAATGCTAGTCACACGCTTTTCCAATATGTGCACCTTTTGATCAACAAACACTATTAATAGCAGATGAAAAAGGGTAAGTATGGTGGTGATCACCTCTTTTTGAAAATTGATTGTGTGAATGCAATGATGACCTGGTTATACAAGATGTAAACAACTTCACTATCGTGTATGCCAGTACGTCTTTTCCTTTTTCTAAGTTTCGTCTGCTTTTACTTCACATTTCCATCTTTGTAGATTTCTGTTTCATTATGACCTCGAGAATGGCCCAAAGCACGGCCAACAGGGGGCTGCGACATTTTCGCGTAGCAGCTTAATAAAAAAAGCCACCCACTGCCATTATTTATACAGAGAATAAAGAAAAATCATCAACAGTAAGTAAACGGGATATGAATGAACAATGCCGTGTTTAAAATTACTTATAATATAAATAGAGGTTCTTGACATCGAACCCTGTTGCGATTACCACCTATTCGTTGTGTTCATTTACTCTTTGCAGTTGAGATACATGGTAGATTCCAGCCATACACCGCGTTATATCTCGTGTTTTTACATTCGGTGAAAATCAAAAGAAAATATCAAAAATCATTCCGTTTGCGATGAGTTAATAGATGTGGGTAATGAGGTCCATGCTGTTAAATTATCCTTGAAAGTGGAAGAAGATCATATTACTCAATATGGGCTATATTGTAACGGGGTACCCTAGTCGGCATGATAAGAGAAAGAAACATGTACTTCCTTTGCATCAGTATACGGCGTCTTCAATAAACTTGCAGCATCATGTAAATCTCTTAGAGGCCTCGGTCTTGCCTAAGAGATCAATATCGCAAGATTCCAAACTTTCTAGATCACAAACTAAAAAACTTCGGCATCGCCAGAAACTAACTTTGCAAGATTTACCTATAGAGGTCATTCAACATATTTTCATTTTGTCAAAAGGTGAACCATCAATGTTCACCTTGAATAGATTTTTTTATAGCTGCTTGAGACCATCTTTTTCATTGCTCTCCAAGATCATGTGGGAGAAATATCTTTTTGACCCGCTCAAATTTGGAGTGAATAACATAAAAGCCAATTCAGGAAACATCGTGATTCCCACATTATTCGAACATGACACGTTTTTTCAATTACTACTAAACCATCATCATATTCTTTTAAAAGAAATTTCTCACTTTCTTCCCAGTAAGTACTACCAAGACATGCAGAATGGTGAATTTGATACATCTAAAGAGTTAGATTTGTGTTCAATGAGCATGGAAAATACTGAGAAAGAAGACTTCCCTAAAATTTTCTATAAAAACACGCGTATTTTTCTCACACACAGAGAATGTGTGAAGTCCATTGGCAATCATTTCATCTTAAAAAAACCTTATGATGTAATATCACCTTTTATAGAATGGTTTTTTCAAGGCATTGAAAAGCAAGGGGCGAACACAAGCTCTAAATTTACCGTAAATTTTCTATTTGAGTCAATAGATTTGATTCTATGTGTTTCTGAATCTGTAACAAAAAAATTGACTTCCATTGAACCTCTTTCGACCATGATATTCTTACTATATTTTACTTATGTTGATGTGGTCA
Organism: Saccharomyces mikatae IFO 1815; assembly: GCF_947241705.1. Classification (NCBI taxonomy): domain Eukaryota; kingdom Fungi; phylum Ascomycota; class Saccharomycetes; order Saccharomycetales; family Saccharomycetaceae; genus Saccharomyces; species Saccharomyces mikatae. The sequence continues at coordinate 941,252 of NC_079259.1, read as the reverse complement.
AGACTCTGAATTTCGAGCGTTTTTTCCAGAATACGTCAAGGTTACAGTTCATTGAGAAATTTATCTTAAAATACTATTACGACCCATCATTAGTGGAGAACGAACTTTTATCTGATACTAACATTTGGGACTTGCTAAGGAGAGTTTCTGATTTAAAGCTTATAGATGTGGTTGTTGAATGTGGTGGAAGACCTCAGTATGGTGTGCTATTTGCTTAGTTACTTGTTGAGTTATAATTTTACCCTTACATGCATGCACAATTTTGTGCTTCACTAATTAGTTATATACGAAATATGGATCCTATATAAATAGAATACTTCGTTTTGTTTGATGTTTTCCCTTCTTGCAATCCCTGCGTTTTTTTTTGCTTTCCTTACGTCGTTGAATGTTTTATCGAAAATATAACACCGTTATTATCCAAGCATTCACTATATAAGGTGCGATTTAAAATAACGAGAATTGAAAAAGGTTTCAGATAGTAATCATCAGCACTTCCAAGACCAAACAGGTTTTCATAGTCTGTAAGATCAGCATATGGACTGGCAAAGTTGTTAATGACAGAGATATACAAAACCATGGGAAAATTTAAAGTTATTGTACTGGCAGGTACTGCAGGCACAGGAAAGTCAACCATAGCAGGTGAATTACTACATGAGTTTAAGGACACATATCCCGATCTGAAGTTCATTGAAGGCGATGATTTGCATCCACCTGCCAATGTGGAAAAGATGTCAAGGGGAATTCCCCTAAACGACGACGACCGTTGGGACTGGTTGAAAAAAGTCGCCGTTGAATCAACGAAAGCTGCGGCTAATACCAACGAACATTTATCAATTGTGGCATGTTCGAGCTTAAAGAAGAAATATAGAGATTTGATTAGACAAACCTGCCCTGAATCAGAGTTCCATTTTATATTCTTGTATGCAAGTAAGATAGAAGTATTGAAAAGGCTTAAAACAAGGAAAGGCCATTTTATGAAAGCTGATATGATGGAATCTCAATTTAGGGACTTGGAACTACCTGATATCAATGAAGAAACTGACTGTGATATTGTTCCCTTAGATTTCAAAACATTCTATCAAATCGAAAAAGATGTTATATACGTAGTGAAAAGAAGGGTTTTGAAAGTCGAGTAAATATCCTTTGAATACACTGTGTTTAAAAGTATAAAAGTTATATATGGAAACTAAAAACACATAAGCATGGAAAAAACAGAACGAAAACTAAATGAAAAATATGGCATTCACAAAAAAAAGGGATACGTGGATAAAGAGAAGAGCAAACAGAAAAAACATAGGGATAACAAAAATAAACAACATTAGAAAAATAAGGGGGTCATAACGGAAGTGTGCATATAACTACAACTTGCCTTGGCAAGTAACGTTTTTGGAAAAACAAATTATCATTAGGCGAAGGTCTATCAATTATGATTTTGATACAATGGCGCATTTTTCGCCTCGAGAACGAAAGCTAGTCTGTTAAAGAAGAGGAACTCATATGAAGTTCATTGAATTTTTTTTCGAACAAGGAAAACTTACTAGAAATCTTAGAACATTCATTATCGGACTCACAGGAAGTGCTTGTAAATGAAGAGTGCAATCCAGTGTCTGTATCTAGCGTCCCGAGACTGCCACTGCGACTGCCACTGTCGTCATCTTCGTCACTTGAAGACGTATAAGGCAAATTATTGTGAGCCTTACTACTTTTGCGTACATGCGAGTATTGCTTCGGTGATAAACTTTTATTTGTGCTATCGACAGGGCTAGTGAACCTTTCGTAAACAGATTTGGGAAGAGGAGGAACTTTTGATAAGGGGCCCTTGTTCGTGAAACTCGTAATGGAACTAACCTCTTTCATCACTTCTTGCAAGCCTATTCTGTTTTTTGGATTCACTTGTAAAATCTTGGACAATAATGAATAAAAGTCACCAGAGAGAGGCAGAATCTGCTTCAAAATATTGGGGTCTTTGGTAAAGTAGTAGTAAGTATTATCCTCACTTTTGTCGGCTTTTAGCCAAGGGTTTCTGATACATGTCAAGTTGATAAGGATGATACCTAATGACCATAGATCACCGTTACATGAGGGACAAAATTTCTTTACTTTATGACCTTTACTTTTCGAAAAGGAAATTTTCCCATTATCAAACGAGATTCTTTCAGGGGGCATGTAATACGAGCTGCCAATACAAACGTTTGGCCTGATGTATGTAGAAGTGGTGGATAGACCAAAATCGCAAAGGAAAACATTATCATCCGTATCTAGTAGCAAGTTCTCAGGCTTGATATCACAATGATAGATACCGTGGTCATGGCAATAACTAATGGCTGAACATATTTGTAGGAAGACCTTTTTGACAAGCAAACCATTAGTGACGAAATGTTTATTTTCTACAATAGATGTAAATAGGTCTGTTGGGTAATAGTCCATGACTATGAACGTACAGATTGTAGATTGCAGGACCTCATGTATGGTGACAATATTTTTATGACGATGAACCCTCAAATGTAAAGAAATCTCTTTGTAGTGAGGCAGTTTCTCGAAATCCTCTTCTGACATATCCTCGATCGACTTCAGATCGATGGAGGGCACTCTTACAACATTTTTTGATTCTTTGAAAAGCTTAGCGAGTTTTCTCTGTAATTTGGCGCTATTCTTGTACATCTCACCTTCATTTACGAGAATCTCATTGCTGACGCTGCAATTTTGAACTACCGCTTTGATAGCGTATTCCTTATCCGTACGAATATCTACTGCACGGTAAACCAGACCGTACGCACCTTCGCCAATTTGAGAAGTTATTAAATAGCTATTAATTCTGCAATTATTGGACAACATCATTATCTTTTCTATTTTATCTTTTCTTCTTTTAATTTTCTTTTTTTGATTGTTGTACTTTTAGTATATTATCTAACAGTAATTTAAACAACTTTTGAAAACTTGACTCATAAAACAAAAAAGTACCACTGGCTCAATAACAATTACAACAAAGGTCGAGCAAAAAGAAAATAATAGCAGTAATACTCATGCAAATATACAGAAAAGCTAACCAAACCAAAGCTTTCTTATAGGACTTGAGTAAAGAGTATATTGAGTTTCAGGGTCGCGACGAAGAGAAAGAGGGAGAAAGAAAAAAGAAAAATAAGCTTCAAAAACAGAACACGCAATTTACAATGGCACTATTTTAATAGTATGTTAAGTTAATTAGCTTCCACTTAGCCTTTAGCGGAAACAAAAAGGGTACGAATGTTAATATGTATAAATAATCATAAGTACATCGGCCACCGACCAAAAGTACGAATGTGCGGCCGGTGCTTGGCGCATTGACTAGACGGGGTTAAGTGGAAAGCCGCGCGAATTAGCATATATTTTGGACCTTGTTAACATAGGCGTGGATCGCCAAGAACAACCATTTTGGTGGGGATAGTGGCGTTTGCATCCCTTCCCCACGCTTTGATTCCTCTCGTGCAACTAGTAAGGGTAGGATCGAATCCTCTTTTGGTTTATAGTTATCAGTGATTGATTGTTGGCAAGCGTGCAACCTTAAGTATCCCTGTTACACATCCGCTCCGGAACTGGTGTTTCCGTACTCACACTACCGTTACGAAAAACACGACAATAGGATATGAAAAGAGCGTGATACCATCGTCTGGGGTTGGCTAGAGCAAGACGGAAGCAAAGCTGACAGAAAGAAATGCAGGAAGGATGCAGGAAGGAAGCAAGAAGATGATTTAGATAGTGCATTCTTTATCGCTAGTTGTTGGAGCTGCGAAAAGATGCTCCGCAGTTTAGTCTTTTTGCTGTGTAATGAGTTTGCGTAATAGTGAAGGTTATCTTTGTCTATTAAGGAGGGTGATGGATGACGGGGCGGCCTCTTCTTACTTTTAAAGTATATAGTATCTATGTTTCCTAGAATGAGTGAGTTAGCGCTCTTATGTTTGGTGGCGATACATCTATTGCAGGTTTTCTACCATCTTTTTAACCTTTTCATCGAAAAGATTGGATCTGATAGGCATTTCCATCGAGTATGATGGGTCTTTCATGACGTAGTCACTATACAAACAGTAGACTTTTCTTAGAAAGTTATCGGCTATCTGGATAGCCAAGTTCGAAGAATTCTTGGGTCGATCAGGCTTGTCGTTGGTAGTTACGCTTGGTTGTCTCTGCGGCATCACGCTGGAGCTTATAGCGACAAACTTCAGGCCAGTTAAGGTTTGATATATGAACATTGTGAACTGGTCTGTGCATAACTGCCTTAACCCGCTCTTGTTCCAGTTTGTGAATGGTTCTTTGAAAAAATCATCTCCTTTGAAACTGCCCAATTTTTCATTGTTACCATGCTGTTTGTTGTTATTTCCACTGCCGCTTCTTATATCACTTCTGTTACTTGACATGCCCACGTAGGGTATATACGGGATGGTATTGTCAATGCTTGTTTGTTGGGTAAGCTGTAACGCCTTTGGAGTCAGCTGGCTCGCTATGGCAAATACACCGTGCAACGTACTGGCAAGGATTAAGTACTCGTTACTGTTCAATTTTTGTTCGTCGTCGGTGAAATTTCGCTGGTAGATTAATCCGCCTGATTTGTTTATTATCAGTATTGTTTCGATCGCCATTTTCGTCTCCCTGCTTCAACTCTGCTCAACAATTTCACTATATTGTATTACACTGGCTTGTTATCCTTTTTTGGTTTCATTCGTTCTTTTTCTTCACACTTTCTAACGTTTGCGGAGGAAATAGAAACTTGAGCTTAGGTTGAAAAACTAAAAAATGAATTGTAGCATATTATTAAAAGAATTCTCTAGACACAAATGTACATAAATTATAAAACAAATTTTTGAAGAAAACCAGAAAGTGGAAATAAAGAAAGAGCATGTGTCTTCTTATTCTTCACATTCTCAGCCGCTTTCGAATTATGGGAAGAAAAACCTGGTATACCATCTCCTATTCAACTTTTCCATTAAAGTGGTATAGTATTGCATCTCACCCCAACAATCTCTACCAAAATTGCACCCGGCCATATTCACAACAAAATCGTGGTCTTTCTCATTGTAAAAGTATCTTGAATCACCGCTGTATTCAGAACATGCTCCCGGTGGGAATGCATTGATAGTTCTTAAGGGCAAAAAACCTATTCTCGAACGAATCCATGGTTCGTTTTCATATAAAGCCTCTAATGCATCTTGTTCTCTATGTTCCCAGACCATATGCTTTTGCTCATACAAAACGGGGTCCCACCACATATCTAGCAGCAGTTTCGACCACTCACTATTTTTTATCATAAAAGAGCCTAGATTGAATCCGCCACAATCTTGTGTTATTAAGAATTCCATCTCTTCAAAATAATTGACGTATGGTATGTCGGCTTTGAGGTTCAGAGGGTTGAAGCTTTTCAATTCTCTGTCAGCTAAAGTTTCTAATCTGTCAAAAATATGTTCTTCTAGTGATTTGGAAGGTTCCATGATCATAGTATCCAAGTCTAGCCACCAAAACCATTCTGCATTGGGAAACTCTCTGAACGTTTGTCTTAAAATATCTACCTTTTGCCAGCCTTCCCTGTATTCGTGGGAGTACCTTTTGCATGTGGTCAAATCTTTGATAGTCAAACCATACCCATGTCTCTTTGCGTAAGCCTTCTTATTTTCTATAGATATGCCTTCAATAGCCCATTCTTGTTCATTCTTCCACCTCAATACACCACCACCTTCGTTTGCCGCTAATATAATGACTATTTTAGGATCTTTGCTCCAAAACGACCACCTTGATCTCTTTGAGAACGGTGGTAAGTACTTTTTGGAATTAAGGCTATTATCAGCCTTACTCAACTTATTATCGTTACTAATTTGGCCTTGAAAACTTGTAGAAGGTGGGTACCCGCTTATGGTGGAATCGTTTATCCACATGAATAAAAACAGAGTTAAACATAATAGCAATATTGGTTTCTTCCATCTTGCTAAAAGATTGCATAAACTTCTCCTCCAGTAAATTATTCTGTATTTCAAGCCCGATGACGAGCCTCTGCTTTTCTTTTCTTCTTCATCGTAATCTAAATGATTGGATATAGGAAGTTGGGAATTATAAGGTACGCTAGACATCTTATGTATTTGCGCATGCACAATTAATCCTTTAAAAAGAATGTGTTAGAAGCTTTTTTCGCCCAAGAAACTTCTTTTGAACTTCAAACCATAGACCTATGTACTAGGCTAAGAATAGTTTCTAGACTATATATCTGAACATTCTTTTTTTTTCTGTCTTGTTTTGCCATGTAACAAACAACTGCGAAGAGCGAAAAAACTAGAGGACTGAAAAAAGCATATTAAGAGTTCATATATCATTATTTACGAAATGATGAATTAACAATTTAAACCTTGAAATCGGAGACTCTTGCGGTTAATAAGCCTGGCTGGTTGTATTTATAAGTTTTCGGGTTGCTTCATGTAAACATTTATATATAGATATCTTATGTTCGTAATGCTAAGGAAAATGGGGAATGATGCGAGTGAATAAAAGTGTTGATAGGTACCGTATTAAAATGAAAATTCCCCTCTGAATTTTTGAAGGTCCATTCCTGGCTTTACCTCTTGTAAGAGATCATCTCTGTTCATTGCTATAAAAACTCTTTTTAAAGTATCAATGACAGCATCATTGTAGGTGTTCAAAAGTGATCCAACGTCTCCCTTTCTGTTAGTGTTTACTTCATGCATACTTAGGACACTTAATAGGTAACCCGCAGCTTCTTTAAAACAACCTATATTCATTGAGGACACCGCCAAATTATAGCGGGCCCTAACAAAAGATGGTTTCAGTTGTAATGCCCTATGATATGCTTGAATTGCTTCCTCTGATCTATTGGAATTAGCCAATGAAGCACCTAATCTGTTCCACATGAGTTCATCATTAGGATTCACCTTCAGCGCACTTTCAAAGCAATCTATCGTTTTGTCAAAATCATCCTTAGTGTAAAATAGGAGACCCAAGCACAGTTGTACTTCGGGGTCTACTGTGTTCAAACTGTTCGCTAGTTGCAAATATTGCTTTGTTATACGCGCATTCATGTCGATATGAGCGAACCCTTTTTCTCTTTGGGCCGCATCATGCTGTTGTTTGATACTTGACCAAACTTCTGGGTACTTGGTTTCGGCCCATTTATCTAGCATTGTGAAGGCGCTCATATCGTAACCTTCATTTATGTAACTTATTGCTAGTGTTTTCATTGCTTCCAGATTTTTAGGATCTAATTTTAAGCATTCTTCTAATGCGCTTATACCATTCAATTCTTTTTCATTTTGAGTTTGCACTAGGCCCAATCTTAGCCAGGCATCCACATGGTCTGATTTCTCTTTAACTGCAGCTTCAAATGCTAGCGCTGCCTCGCTCAATTTGGCTCCGTTTTCCATTAGTAAGCAACCGATTTTATAAGCATTGGGGTTATTTAAATATTCATTGTTAGATTGAAAAGCATACTCAATATTCCCATTTACTCTACCACCGAGATATTTCAGGTAGTCTTCCCCCAGATTGAGGTCATCATTAGCCAATTCAGAAGGCAAAATGTCCTCAGCATCCTTGTGTATACTATCCCATACTTCTTGAAAATCAGATTGGTATTGATCTCCAAATATCACTTCGTCCTTCTCAACATTTTCTGGTTTATTCTGTTCTACTTCAGTCATATTTTCATCCTCCTTTATTGCATCATTTATATTTAGATTCTCTGAGACTTCTTTTTCCAACTTTTCAAATTGGTCCGTCCAAGGCTGGTCTCCTTGCTGTTTGATGTCTTCTTTAGAACGTCCAGAGTGTTGCTGACTCATAAACCCAGGTGACTGAAGCCTTGACCCGCTGAGGTTGTTCATTGAAGAGTAAGGATAGTTATTCATCATAGTATTGGGATATTGGAATCGGTTGGATGTTGCTTGTGAGGGAAGCTGCCATACTTTTTCAGAATTTCCCACGTTCGTGGTCGCATTTTGAATACTATTGTTATCTTGAAACTCTCGCGACCAATGTGATACATTGCTCGTTCCGCTAGTTTGAGTTGGACTTGGCAAGGCATGCAGAGAACGCATGTTAGAAATATGCGGAGGTACAGCTGGAGATTTTCCGATTCCCATTCTTCTTTTATCATCGGCTAGAGGTTCTCCGTTCATAAATCTATGCATATTCGCTATCCTTTCTTGTGAAATAGTATTGTTATTAGATTTGAAAGCCTCGCTTACACTACTTACTTTGTTCGTGCTCTGTAAACTCGATTCGTTAAGGGGCCCATGATTCTGCTGACTAAACTGAAGTGATCTGTTTTGTTGAGTATGTTTATGCAATTGTGCAAGTGGGTTATTTCCCACTGAACAACTTCCGACGTCCATGTGTTTAAAGATATTGCTTACTAGTATTTATCTTCACATGTAATAATCAAACTGCTTTGTAATTCAATATTAGTCCGGTAACTCTTTTATGATTGATTTTGCTGATATACACTCTCCACCGTATGAGAGCACCCATTCAACGGAAGGACCCGGAGTTAATCGCGATGATCCGTCCTTTAAAATTCAATATTTCAATTGACTGAAACACTGCGTTAATTATATAAATGACATTGGCATCGCCAAGAGAAGTGAAAAGGTATCATACAAAACCATGGCAAGACCTATCGATGTTAATCAACTGATTGCCGGTATAAACAAGAAAAAGGCGCTAGATAAAGATATTTCGGGTAAAATTAGCAAACCTAAGTTCCTGAGCAAACATGAAAGATTTAAACAGGGACAGTTTGAAAGTAATAAGGAGGAATTGAAACTCACGAGGGTTAAAAACGTTAAAACAGAGGTCAAACAGGAAGGTTTTCAGGATGATAGTGGGCTACATAAAGCTGATGATATAAAAAAGGATTCAAGGAAAAAAAGTTCTAAGTTTCAATTTTCCTGGAATGAAGGTGAGGATACTCTAAGGGATTATGATCCTATTGTTTCAACTAAGGCTAGTGCTTTGTTACGGAATGGAAAATATTCCAAGATTGCTGCGGAATCTTCCTACATGGGGAAGCATTGGACTGAGAAATCTTTGAATGAAATGAATGAAAGAGATTGGAGGATACTGAAAGAAGACTTCGCTATTGTTACGAAGGGTGGAGCAGTGCAAAATCCAATGAGGAACTGGGAGGAACTTAGTATTATACCGGAGGATTTACTATGTATTATTAAACAGAAACTTCAATTTTTCTCACCAACACCTATTCAAAGAATTACTATTCCCAACGTTTGTAATGCAAAGCAACACAGAGATTTCCTTGGAGTTGCATCCACGGGTTCGGGTAAAACCTTAGCATTTATAATTCCGATTTTGATTAGGATGAGTAGATCACCTCCAAGGCCATCTTCTTTAAAGATCATGGACGGACCTAAAGCATTAATTCTAGCACCAACAAGAGAACTAGTGCAACAAATCCAAGCAGAAACAGAAAAAGTCACAAAAATATGGTCTAGGGAGAACAACTATGACTGTCGAGTAATTTCTATTGTTGGTGGACACTCGTTCGAAGAAATCTCGTTTTCTCTATCTGAGGGTTGTGACATCCTGGTAGCTACGCCGGGACGTTTGATCGACTCTTTGGATAACCACTTGCTAGTGATGAAGCAGGTAGAAACATTGGTGTTAGATGAGGCTGACAAAATGATTGATTTAGGTTTCGAAGACCAGGTAACTAACATTTTAACAAAAGTTGATGTCAATGTTGATTCTGCAACAAATAGACAAACCTTGATGTTTACTGCCACGATGACTCCTGTGATAGAAAAAATTGCAGCAGGATATATGAGAAAGCCTGTTTATGCAACCATTGGACTAGATACTGGTTCTGAACCTTTGATACGACAGGTAGTTGAATATGCAGACAATGAAGAAGAGAAATTTAAGAAATTGAAGTCGGTTGTTATTAAATATGAATCACCCATAATAATATTCATTAATTACAAACAGACTGCCGATTGGTTAGCCGAAAGATTTCAAACGGAAACTAACATGAAGGTGACCATTCTACATGGTTCCAAGTCGCAAGAGCAAAGAGAGCATTCGTTGCAGTTATTTCGTACTGGCAAAGTCCAGATTATGATTGCAACGAATGTTGCCGCAAGAGGTTTGGATATTCCTAATGTTTCATTAGTGGTTAATTTTCAGATTTCGAAGAAAATAGATGACTATGTCCATAGAATTGGTAGAACTGGTCGTGCCCAAAGGGAGGGTACTGCATTCTCATTCGTCAGTGGTACTGAAGATGGAACATTAATACATGAACTTTATAAGTACGTAAAGAAGCATGATCCCTTAAATAGCAATTCCTTTTCCGATGTTGTAAAGAATAAATACAATGTCGGCAAAGAGCCCAAAAATGAGGTTATATATTAAAAGTCACTTTATGCGTCTCTTTCTCTCGGGAGTCAAAGAGATTGGTTGTATGGTATTGAAGATATTCTCTATATGTTGCCCAAAAGCCAGGATGCAAATTTACATACCTCACTGTCATCAAAAGTGGGGCTTACTATTTGTAGCCCTATTGGGAAACCCTCTATGTCACCAGATTCTAATAAGTCATTCCAGTATGTCTTGACCATTTTATCTTCCGGGTTAAGCGCAGAAGAGACACTCATTGGTCTATCGATTTGGCAGTTGACTTTACCAACAGGTATGGATAAAGATGGAAAATTTAAAACATTGAATAGTAAAATGTATCTCAAGGTGGTCTTTAACATGTCTCCGGGTCTAAACGGCGTCAGAGTTGTAGGGGATATGATAACATCAGGTCTTTCTGACTCGGGGAATGAAAGATAATACTCTCTCATCGATTGTTGCGCACTATAAACTCTTTTAGTCAAATTCCACCATTCATTAACAGTATATGGGGGCCTTCCATCTTCCAAAACCATTGGTTTCAGAATATCCAGAAGTGGTTCTCCAGACACTTTAAATTCACTCTTTATCTCGTTACCTGAGTCAGCAACATCAGCTTCATTTGCAATGTCAAACAATTCCCTGCTCAATTCACTAGGAGGTTTCCATTGAACGGTCTTCATTCCTTCAGTTTTGGCAACTACATCTTCACAAATCTTCAAAGCCCTGATATCACTAGGTGGGGGATCAATGACACCATCTCCATACCATATTGCAACAACATAATCGTGGTGTAATTTATCTGTAGATGAATCGAAATGGTACGGAATACATTTGACATCCTTCACCCATGGTTGACAAATATTGATGATACAACTCATAAAATATCTCAAATCCGAAAGGTCTCTTGCTAGCGGTCCAATTACACTTGGAATTGTTTCTCTTCCTTCGAATGAGTTATCCACTCTCAAGTAGGGAACACGTCCAAATGTTGGCTTCAAACCAAACAATCCATGATAACTGCTTGGAATTCTAATACTTCCGCCTATGTCAGTACCTAAGCCCAGCAAAGAACCATGAGCACCAATTAACGATCCTTCTCCACCAGAGGAACCACCACTAGAGAAACCCAAGTTAATACTGTTATACGTATATCCAAACGTATTAGATTGTGTATCTGTAGCCATCATAGATGAAGGTACGGTAGTTTTCACAAATATTATAGCTCCTAAATCTCTTAACAAACTAACAATCAATGACTCTTCACTCTTGGTCTTTGCTTTAAAAGTGCGAGATAAATATCCCAGCGATGTGTCTACTCCCTCGACATTACATTGATCCTTCAAGGATATTGGTATACCATACAAGGGTGGTACTACGGCTGGTTTATTGTTGTCCAAATAATCGGCTAATTTTAATGCCTCCGAGAACATGATTTCTGATAAACAATTTACTGTTTGATGAATTAGGGCAGCTCTATGACAGAATGCAAATGCTATTTCATGGCAAGTTAATTCTCCCGCGTCTAGTTTCTCCCTCAAGACTACTATAGTGGAATGAGTGATTTGATTCTCTGAGGAAGGACACAAATCATCGATGTTCTTAACTAGGTTTTTTTTATCGTCTTTTAACCTCGATATAGTTGAACTACTTAATCTCCATTCGTCTTTTATTTTACTGTTCAGTTGGTCCTTTTTCAGTTGAACTCTTTTTTTCCAAGCTGACTGCACGGTCATCTTATAGCTTCAGTATATAGTGTTATATATAGTTGATTAGTGGTTGAAAGTAGCTTTCTCTAGTTAAAATAAAGAGTTTACCGGTAAATATATATGTTTGAAATGTGTTTTTAAATGCTAAGATACTATAAACGCAAGTCTTATCCTTCGATAAGAATCCTATTATCAATAATTTGTGCGCGCGGCTTTTGGAATCTGCCATTTTAGATACCTTTATCTATGACACATAATTTGTTTAGCACTTATATGGTATCTTTAAACTCCAGTCAAAAATAAATGTCATTTTACTAATGGAGAATAAGACACCATAACAGCAGATGGTTTAACTCCAGAAGAGACGAAAAATAACATTGTTTTATAATGAAATCAAAAAATTCTCCCGGGGGCGAGTCGAACGCCCGATCTCAAGATTTCGTGGTAATAAATTACAGTCTTGCGCCTTAAACCAACTTGGCTACCGAGAGTCAATTTTCTGATGTTTGTTGTATCTTAAGATGAGATACGTCAGTATGACAATACATCATTCTAAACGTTCATAAAACACATATGAAACAATCTTATAACGAAACGAACAGATTGAACAACATAAGGTAAAACTCTGCTTTTCCGAGCTGAACTAATCAAATGTATAAATACCTGAACAATTAGTTAGATCCGAGATTCCGCGCTTCCACTATTTAGTATAAACCAAATCTTATATAATATATAGGATAAGTAACATCCCGTGAATTAAGTTGATAAGTCGTTTTGACAATAAGTTACTTCCCTAAGATAGTATATTAGGATTGTCAAGACATCCCGGTATTACTCGAGCCCGTAATACAACAATGTTTATTTAATAAGATGCGATTCTTGAGCAAATACTCAATGATTGTAACCTGTTCTTTTTCTTTCTGTTGGAATAGTGATTACAACTATACATTCTTCGTATAAATTGGAGTAGGTAAGTCCTAATAATAGAAGTTACCGCAGGAATGAGATAAAGATCTATAAATTGACCAGAACTTATTATAAAAGAAGATAAGCCATGTTGATAATTAGTGATAATTAGTGGTTTAGTAAGTTGTAATAATTAATAATAAGTCGTTCTTAAATTATATAAGAGAGGTATATAAAACACACGCTGGTTGGTTGTATTAAACCCAATGGTTCAGACATAACTCAGAGGATAGATGATAATATCTTAGTTATGGCTTATCTTCCTATATAATAAGTTTTGATCAATTAATAGATCTTTATCTCATTACTGCGGTAAATTCAATTATTAGAATTTGCTTACCCCAATTAAATTGATATCATCACAAGAATTTTTGTATTTATTTACCCAACATTATTAGTGAGAAATGAGTGAATCGTGAGATAATTGTTGGGATTCCATTGTTGATAAAGGCAATATTATTTGGTATATAGAGTATATACTAGAAGTTTTCCTCGAGGATATAGGAATCCCATAAATGAAATTCGTAATTCTACACAATTCTGTATATGCTTTTATTGATATTTTATATGCTGTCAGTCATTATCCTATTACATTATCAATCCTTGTGTTTCAGCTTCCTCTAACTTCGATGACAGCTTCTCATAACTTATATCATCATTTAACACTGTGTATGATAATATAATAGTTGATAGACGATAGATGATTTTCATTCCAAAAGTTTAATATAACGAATCAGCGTGTTTTTTATATACCTCTCTTACATAAAATAAGAAAGAAAGACCTATTCTTAATTATTGCAACTTACTAAACCACTAATTATCAACACTTTCTAGGTACGTAACCTTACGTTTTAGTCCCGATAACTACTTCTACTGATGTATGTTGGTTGCCATTACCGCTTTGGACACTATTTCTCTGTTCTTTTCAGATGTAGCTGACGATTACTTTTTAAAGTAATTACTATGAATCCGCCTGAAACATAGTCGTTACTATTTAACAAACGCTATCGTGTTTCAACCATGACAATATTGTTTTTTTACGGGCCATAGTAATATTAAATCGCCTTGACAATCCTATCATAGTGAGAAATTGGTGGGTTTTGTGATAATCGGTACTTAGGTTGTAGTATTAGTTACGAATAGAGGAAAACTTTATTACCCTTTGAAAAGAGATGCATAAAACATACGTCATTTGAACCTATCGAATAAGCTCAACCTAACAGCTACTTCGATGATTTATCATAGGTTCAATGTTACGATTCATACTCTATATGTGTATATAACAATTCCAAGCTGTAGTTCAGTCTTTAATTTAGCAGCACCCGTTAATTACATAGAAGCAATAGCATCTCTATTTTGAAGCATCTATAACGTATTATGCCTAGTTACTTGATACAAACACTATAGTCGCCAGTGTGAATAACGATAATCCAATTATCATTTCAACCTCTTCACTAGAAAATGAACAGCCCATACATGAGTATATAGTTAGCTAGGTTTTGAAAGTGTGGGTTGCTTTCAGTCTGGCATTGTCAAGGTATCATCTTGCTTTCACTTATGCCTTGAATGGGTGGATAGTAATTTGTTATAGCGCCTTTTTTGTTTAAATTAGAAATTTCGGGCTCACATCGCATAGGGAAAGTAGAAGAAACATCATAAAGTACACCAGTCTTTTTGTAGAAAGTTGTCTCATTTAGGTCCAAAATGACCAGGGAATAATAACGTCATGTACCCAAGAAGGAGAGGAGTAGCGTATCATCATAGTGTACCAAAGGGTCAACTTTCACAGGGACATTATCCTACAACTCCTAGTGATGGACAGAGAAGGAAGGTCAATAATCCTGAAGCATTCCAATCCTTTGATATATGGAAAAATTTGGATAAGATAAGATCATCTAGGAAAGGTACAGTACAGTATATGAAAGGAAGTCTGCTTATACTTCCCGTGAGAACAGAAGCTAAACAACAATTTGAAGAGTGCATGAACGAGTTGCACAAGTATATATCTAAGGACATATTACAATGTTATCCACAGAAAAGGCAGAAAGACGCAAACGTGCTTTATTACGTAGTCTTAAAGCAATTCAGTATATTGGATTCTTGCTTCGTATTAGCGGTTTTGTTTGCTTTTCAGAAGCGTTTATGGATGGCATCATCGGAAAAATCCTACTTCAGAGTTCCCAGGAATATTAACTTGACAGGTTCATTTTATTTGCCCAAAAATATAGAAACAGGTAAACATCATCTAATGACTAGCTATAGAAGAGAGCTGCCCGCCTCCAATATTGTAGGGGTTGGTTTCAATGTTCTCCCAAGTTTTCAACAATTCCATATAAAGGCTTGTCATGTGAGTAGGTTTATGAACGAACTTTCCAACTTTTTCTCACAAGTAGCATTCGGTAAGTGTGAATGCTGTGTGATAAATCGCTTTCAGCGTGAATATATGCGGACTTATTCACAGACGTCGCTTGCCCTCTTTGAACTTCCATTAATTGGCGATGGCTTATTTGATATGAAAGCATATACCAACAAAACCAGGCCAATTATAGAAAAATCAAAAGTCCAAATGGTCAAGCACATTGAGGAATTGAAAATATATAATGAAACACATAGTACTCAGAGAAATCAACCTTTACAGGAACAAAAGCCTTTACCGGACTCGTTCTCTCCCTCTAACACTGTTCATACAGGGACGACTTCGCATCAATCACAATTGCAAAGGTCCATAATTAACAAATCGCCAAGCACTCAAAACATCTCTAACCGTTATTCGGGATCCAACACTACAGAAAATGGAAGAAATGTTGAACGCCATAAACCAGGCTTTATGACACAGGATGAGATTAAGCAACACTGTATCGCTACTATAAAAGCTTCTATACATGCAGTGAAGAATAAATCCTCGTATCAAATTCTTAAAACATATGTCAGATGTCCAAGACAGAATTATATTGATGTTGTTTATCAAAATTTAAACGACTTACGATCAAAGACAAATTGCAACATTGTTGTATTGAATCTGAATAATCTTCACGAGTCACAGCAGTGGCTTGAATCTTTAAATTTAGCTAATTACTCCATTTTTTCTCAACAACCCCATCCAAGTACTGTCCGCGTTATTAGTATTGGCGGAGTCGGTGAGTACATAGTTAAAGCATTAGAGCTAATATTGAATATATTGGAGCAATGATTCATTTTATAACACTAATAATATACAAATATATCTATAAAGGGTTTTGATTTTTTTCTTTCTACATTGCTTTCGTTCACGATGCAAATTTTATAGGGTTATTTGATGTTTTCTGTCAAACGTCATCGCGAATTTCAAGAGCGCGATTATAGTACTTGGTGAGGTTTATTGTGTACATTAAAGAGGAGGAATGTTGTAGTGGTTCGTTGTATAGATACGGTTTACAAAATTCAAAAATTCCTACACGTAACATCGCACAACATAGAGATGTTTGATAGTTTTAACAACAGCAGCAAAAGTAAACGAAGGTCTTTTTTTCGGTTTGGTTCTGAAAGTAAGAATAATGATTCAGAAAAACCTGTTAGAAAACCATCGGCACCTCCAATAATAAAGAATTCAATGGACGCTGTACCAACTCACAGAGCTAAGACTTCCCCCCCTGAGGTACCACCGCGAAGCCCAAACAGAGATGCACACGTCAAAAGTCGTGTTATTCAAGCACCATTACAAAGGGGACCATTAAAGAATATCAATCCATTTTTGAATTCTGGTGATACCTCAAAAGATTCTCTCCAATTGTCACAGTCGGAGGACGTTCCAAGAAATGATCATAAAGGGAATGAACATTTAAAAAAAGATGGCGTTACCGGAGAAAGCACGAATCCTTTCACAACAGATACGACTTCTAGGATGAATCACTCCAACATAATACGTTCTAGACCCCCACCACCACCCGTGGACATGAAGTCAATAAAGACATCAATGAGTAACAATATCATCAAGGAAGACCTAGAGACGAATAAAGATTTGGAACTGGACATCATTACACGATCATCTACCCATAATCAACATAGGCGACAGCGTTCAGAAGCAGAAAAATTAGTAGAGGATATCGAAGTCTATATTAACGAACACAAGAGAAATTCATCTAGCTCAGTATCTCTAAGCACATTTGAAGATTCGGATGATCGAATATCTCAGGATGTGTCGCTAGTAGATGCCATAAAAGCTCCTGTTTTAAGAAACGTTAGTGTGGAGAGTTCGCTAAGTTATGTGAAGCCACTTATTGTTGATATTGAAAATACCTCAAGTAACACAAACTTGGTACAATTAAATCATCTGGAACAGTTGCCTTCCAATATAGATGATGGAAATGATAGATTTTCCTTTACCACATCGGCTAGCGGTAAGTCTACCAAAAGTCTTCAACAGGTTGCTAAAGACGAGTCTGGTGATTTTAAACCTGCGCATTTCGATTTTGTATATAAATCAAACGAGAACCTTGGAAGTGATGAAAGTTTCGAAAACACCAGAAAACCACTGCGGATAACTAATGAAGTTAATAATGCTTCTTCGAACGAAGAAGAAGATAGTCATCAAGAAAGACATTTTGGGGACAGAAAAAGTGTTGTTTCAGTGAACGATGCAAATGATGAACATCCATTGATCAAAAACGATGTCCCAACCCAGGAACCTGAGTTAGCAAACCATCCCAGGGTATTTAGGGTGGTTAACGAAGATCGTCCCAGTTTTTTCTTGAATGGTGCTAACGATACGGGCAGTTTAGTCGACCAACACTCTTTTAATACCACAACATCTTCTGGAGAGTATGATGTTCCATTGAGCATTTCTAACCAGTCTGAACTCCTCATATCAAAAAGTTCTAAATCAAGCGTTTTATCTGCTATTAATTCAAATGAAAATATAAAATCAGCGAATAGAACCTCTGAGTTGAATAGCTTAAATTCCATCTCAGAAAGTCTGGTCCCAGCAGTTTATTCCTTTAGCGAACAAGCTGTCCCCACCCAGGTAGCGGTCGATTTGCAAAATTCCATACCGACTGCTCCAAGCGAAAGATCTGTGAAAGGTTCAACGCTAACTTCCGTCGCATCGAATAAATCTGAAAAGTCTGTGCCTTTGGTTTCCAGTTATGTGGAGGAATTGAGACTGAAGTATTACAAAACATCTAACTTTTTGCAAGCTCCTCCCAACTTGCCAGTGGCGCTAAAACAAAAGAATAATTTGATTCAACCTAAGAATATCAAAGTTAAACTGAGAACAAGTTCCAAACAGATTGGTATTAAGCATGGAAAAGTTAAACAGAAATTACTGGCGCTGGAAACAAGAAACGAGGACACAAATGAGATTGGTGCAGGCTTGAAGAACAACATTAATGTCGATCATACAAAAGAATTTCATAAATTGTTGGGAAAGGAGAACGAAGCTGGTTCTATATTAAAGGAAGGAGAAGCCTATCTGGGACAACCTGAAGACTATCTGAAGGACATACCTGGTGATGAAGCGTACAACAGCGATGACATAATGGCTCCTCTGAGAGAGAAAAAGGGGCAGAGTAGTTCTACCGATTCGGTATCGAGATCTAACACGGTGGTCAGTTATTACACAAGATCTCAGAATAGAATGAGAAGTGGCACGCTGGATAACGATTACGTGAACAGGCAGAAACTCCCTACCCATATCTCTCTACAGGACTATCGTGACTCTAATACGAAAAGTGATATAACGCGTCAGAACTCCACTTCCACAACGGAATCTGACGCAATTGATCTCAGCTATTCTCTGGGCCGCGGCTTACGTGTGGCAAACCCAGATTCTGACCCAGAGTGATATCATTGTATATATGATTCTATAGATATTGAAATATATTCCTATGTACCAGCATTTTAAGGACCGTATTACCCTGCACGATTGCTGTCGGTTTTTTCCATTACTTATGTTCGTTACACGTACAGCGGAGCGGAATCAAGAAAACAACAGCTCGACAAGTGAAATTTGATGTCAATTATATCTCAGCTAAAATTGTCTTGAAAAAAAATAGAGTAAAGTAGTGGCCATTAACGAACAAGAGCGCAGCTATGTCTTCACTTTCTTCACAGCCAGCGTACACGCTGGTTTTCGATCCTTCTCCGACTATGGAGACTTATTCAAGCACAGATTTTCAGAAAGCTCTTGAAAAGGGATCTGACGAACAAAAAATTGATACAATGAAATCGATTTTAGTTACAATGTTGGAAGGGAATCCAATGCCTGAACTGTTGATGCACATCATAAGGTTTGTTATGCCTTCTAAAAATAAGGAATTGAAGAAGCTTTTGTATTTCTACTGGGAAATTGTTCCTAAATTAGCTGAAGATGGGAAATTAAGACATGAAATGATTCTTGTATGCAATGCCATTCAGCACGATTTGCAACATCCTAATGAATACATTAGAGGTAACACATTAAGGTTTTTAACAAAATTGAGAGAGGCCGAGTTGTTGGAACAGATGGTTCCCTCCGTCTTGGCGTGTTTGGAATATCGTCATGCATACGTTCGTAAGTATGCTATCTTGGCTGTCTTCTCCATTTACAAAGTGAGTGAGCATCTACTTCCAGATGCCAAAGATATCATTAACTCGTTTATAGTGGCTGAGACAGATCCAATATGTAAAAGGAATGCTTTCATTGGGTTAGCTGAATTGGATCGTGAAAACGCTTTACATTATTTGGAAAACAATATTGCTGACATAGAAAATCTAGATCCTCTATTACAAGCTGTTTTTGTTCAATTCATTAGACAGGATGCGAACAGAACCCCGGCTTTAAAAGCTCAATATATTGAGTTATTAATGGAACTGCTCTCCACCACAACATCTGACGAAGTCATCTTCGAGACCGCATTGGCTTTGACTGTGTTGTCTGCTAATCCAAATGTCTTAGTTCCTGCAGTTAACAAATTGATTGATTTGGCTGTCAAGGTTTCAGACAATAATATTAAGTTGATTGTTTTAGACCGTATTCAAGAAATCAATGCTAATAATGTAGGCGCCTTGGAAGAACTGACCTTGGACATTTTAAGAGTTTTGAATGCCGAAGATTTAGATGTTCGTTCAAAGGCTCTTGATATTTCAATGGATTTGGCTACATCCAGGAACGCTGAAGATGTCGTTCAGCTTTTGAAAAAGGAATTGCAAACAACTGTAAGTAATTCAGATCAAGACAAGGCAATGCAGTATAGGCAATTATTGATCAAAACTATTCGCACCGTGGCTGTAAACTTTGTGGAAATGGCAGCCGGTGTTGTTTCCCTATTATTAGAATTCATTCGTGACTTAAACTCTGTAGCCGCTAGTGGCGTTATCACCTTTATCAAAGAAGTGATCGAGAAATACCCACAACTTAGAGCCGATATTCTTGAGAATATGGTTCGCACCTTAGATAATGTCCGATCTGCAAAGGCTTACCGCGGTGCGTTATGGATTATGGGTGAATATGCTGAAGAAGAAAGTGAGATACAACATTGTTGGAAGCATATCCGTAATAGTGTCGGCGAAGTTCCTATTCTTAAATCAGAAATCAAAAAACTGACACAAAACCAAGAAGATACCGAAGAAAATGAAGATGACGCTACCGCCAAACCAACTGGTCCAGTTATCCTACCAGACGGTACGTATGCCACTGAAAATGCCTTCGACGTAAAGACTTCACACAAGTCAGTTACCGATGAAGAACGTGACTCTAGACCTCCAATTCGTCGTTTTGTTTTAAGTGGTGATTTTTACACTGCCGCTATTCTCGCAAATACGATCATTAAACTAGTGTTAAAGTTTGAAAAAGTTTCTAAAAACAAAACTGTCACTAACGCCCTTAAGGCAGAAGCTTTGTTGATTTTGGTTAGTATCGTAAGAGTAGGTCAAAGTTCTTTAGTGGAGAAGAAAATCGATGAAGATTCCTTAGAAAGAGTCATGACATCTATTTCCATTTTATTGGATGAAGCTAACCCTGAGGAAAAGGAGGAAGAAGTTAAGCTTTTGGAAGTTGCATTCTTAGACACAACCAAATCTTCATTCAAGAAGCAAATTGAAATCGCAAAGAAGAACAGACATAAGAGAGCTTTGAAAGATAGTAACAAAAACATCGAACCAATTGATAAACCAGTTTTCTTCAGGCAATTTGCTGGTGCAGATTCTACTAATGTACAGAAAGATAGTATTGAGGAAGATTTGCAATTGGCTATGAAAGGGGATGCGATCCACGCTACTAGCAGCTCTAGTATTTCTAAGCTGAAAAAAATTGTGCCTTTGTGTGGATTTTCTGATCCAGTTTATGCTGAGGCTTGTATCACAAATAATCAATTCGATGTTGTATTGGATGTTCTTCTTGTGAATCAAACTAAGGAAACATTGAAAAACCTACATGTGCAATTTGCAACTCTTGGTGATTTGAAAATTATTGATACACCACAAAAGACCAATGTCATTCCTCATGGCTTCCACAAATTCACTGTCACTGTTAAAGTTTCTTCCGCTGACACTGGTGTTATTTTCGGTAATATTATTTATGATGGTGCGCATGGTGAAGATGCCCGTTACGTTATCTTGAACGACGTTCATGTTGACATTATGGATTACATCAAGCCAGCCGCCACTGATGATGAACATTTCCGTACCATGTGGAATGCATTTGAGTGGGAGAATAAAATATCAGTCAAATCACAACTACCAACATTGCATGCTTATCTGAAAGAATTGGTTAATGGAACAAATATGGGTATCCTAACACCATCCGAATCGTTAGGAGAAGATGACTGTAGGTTTCTAAGTTGTAACTTGTATGCAAAATCATCTTTTGGTGAAGATGCTCTAGCCAACTTGTGTATTGAAAAGGATTCGAAGACTAATGAAGTCATAGGTTATGTCCGTATCCGTTCAAAAGGACAAGGTTTAGCTCTGTCACTAGGTGATAGGGTGGCATTGATTGCTAAAAAGACTAATAAACTTGCCCTCACTCATGTTTGAACGACCTTAATTCAAAGCAGTGTGCGTCATAATTCGAAGAAAAACAAAACAAGAAAATGAAGAGTCTTCTAAGAAATTCTTTGAATATGGATCGCTGTGTTCATTTCTAAGCAAGTGTTCACTTTTATATGTACATTATCTTTCCTAAAATTCTTTATACAGAGTAGTTTAGTTTAAGAGGTGTCAAATCTATAGTACTTTCAGAGGCTTATTCGAAGCCTACGGGGGTTATGACTACAAAGTAGATAAAGATATTACCTTATACATTTTTATATTTACATGAGAAATTGGAAAACTATATATGCGTTTTTTTGCGTTTTTATTATTGGGCGTCATTAGATATTGATAAAAGCATCAGATTTTATTCCTCATTTCTCTTCTCCGAAAAATGGGAACTGGAATCCACTTAACAAAGTTCTTGCTTGGAAGTCTAATTGAGCAGAAGTATTTATATTTATGTGCATACCAAATGTCTTGGGCCATGAGTCTTGATTTGCATCAATTTCAGGAAAAAATTTGATATCTTCAGCAGTTAAGCCAAAACTTATCCCACCAAATCTATTCCCGGATTGGTTGTTTATACCTCTGTATTCCCTAATTCTTGGTAAGACGATCTCCGTCAATGTGCTCAAAAACTGTGACATCTCTTTTCCCTTTAGTTCGACTTTGGCTCCCATCTGATGACCCTTTCTCAATTTCCAAGTTGGAACATCGTTTTTGGAGAAGATTGGATGAGGTTTACTTCCAGTAATTTGTTGTAATTGTAAAGCCGCGGTGATAGCAAACAATTGATTTTCTTTTGCCTCTCTAACGAAGCAGTTTATTACAACACTTTCTAATCCAGGAACATTGTTCCATTTGATAGGGTGAATGTCCGGTAGCTGGATTTTCGAACCCTGAGGATTTTTGGGTGGTCTGTTTAAGTGATATGGCGAATCACCACTCCACGCTCTCTGCTTGAGGCCTTTCACCACCGTAGCATTATGTGAATAGTTGATCAATAGTAGATCAGATTGCAAAGTATTCAAATAATGATCGTTGAGCCTATCTGCATGAGTGTCTTTTGGTTTGAATCCAGGTGACCTGATATCATTCTTGTCATATTTCAGTTCCGGAAACCGAGGGGATAACTTTGACTTATCAATCTTCACCAAATGATGAACCGGTTTGACCAAGGAGCACGCAGATTTGGTTCTCACAAAGGAGCTAGAGAATGATCTATGAGTTACTAGTGTAAATCTTTGCATTTTTTGGAAATGGAATCTCGAACCTTTTCTCAAAGTGGTTCAATCTAAAGGTGGATAAAAATATTAACACTCTTTCTGTTCCGTCTATCACTTCCGGATATTGTTTCAAGTTAGTGATAAAGCTTGAAATGTGACTTTTCTACCTTTCTGTTCTGCTGCTTTCGAGGCTTCCCACTAGATAATTGATTATTTTTGTCGTGTTCGCTTTCACCGTAAAGCGAATAAGAGCTAGATGGGTAAACCGTGATGCGAAAGAAGTTCAAGTTTACAAACAGAACAAAACAAACATTTAAGCACCTTTTCTCTGTTTACTGAAATGTGTTAAACATGGGCTTAGTTCCGTTCTATGAATTTCTGAACTATATTATAGCGCTTTAAAATGTTAAGTGAAAGCGCTTATAGTAGTGAGGTATTCACTACGGACCGCACACATACACACATACAAGGCGGTAAAAGCGATAGTGTTGACCCAAAATGTTCCTAGTCACCCTAATAGACGATTCAGTAGCACTATCAGCCCGCACTTACGCACATATACGTTTCAATCACGTTATGAAAGGGTTCGCAATAGTCTCTTACGCAGGAGGGTAATACAGCGATTCAAATCGTTGTTTGATACTCTTGCAGTGATAATGATGGCAATATTAAATATATAACAACTACGTTTGAGGAAGTGGGAGTTTGGCCTATAAACTGGTTACAAACACGTGCTATTAAAAAGTTGATGTTTACCTGGAAAGTTTATGTTGCAGCATTTATTGTATTAGCAGGTACCTTCTTGATGCATCGAAATACAAGCACAGATATGACAGATAGTTTAAAACGAGAAGTGGACTTGCCAATACCGGTACAGCCAAGTTCACCATTCCCACTTGTTACTGAGTATTGTGATATTGTAAGCGGATTTGGTCGTGGTTCTGCTGAACTGGGTGTTCCTACTGCTAACGTGCCTATAGAGCAGTTACCCAAAAGTATAAATGATTTGGACTTAGGAGTTTACTTTGGATTTGCTCATATTAGAGCCGTTGATAGTGAAGAAGCTTCTGTGGAAACAAGACAGGAGGGGAGAACTGTGACTTACAGTTACGGTCAATATTTAAGTGAAGCAAACGGCGATTTGGACGTACTTCCCATGGTACTTTCCGTGGGGAAAAATCCATTTTATGGGAATGATTTTAAAACCATGGAATTGCATGTTCTACATGACTTCAAGAACGACTTTTACGGGGCCAAGGTCAAGTTCAATATTTTGGGTCACATTAGGCCTGAGCTGAACTACACAACGAAGGAGGCCCTAATCAAAGATATCAATATTGATATTAAGATTGCGCAAACCGTACTTGCTACACCATCGTATCAAGCATACAAACGACAATTATAGAGATTGGTGAACTTCATAAGGCCTGGTGGATCCTTAACATCATTAAGTACACGCTAAACTTTTATATATGTATATATCTTCTAATAAATGATAAGGCATGAGGACTAAGGTTCTTGAGCAAACATTTCTTCTAATGTATCCAGCTCTTCTGGAAAGTATGATTGACAGAATTCTGTTAAAGATGGCAGAACATTCTGTGCGGATTTTTTGTCTATTTTGGGCCATATTCTTTTAACAATATATTGCCTCTTATCCAAATACGACCTGGAGGTATCAAAATACACTAAACGGCAATAACAGTGCCAAAAAGTACCATTCTGTAAGTAATATTCCCAACCATATGCAATTATTTTTTGAAATACGTTTTTTTCTACAAACTCTACGGTGTCCTTCGAATAAAACTGTATCAAGTAATTCAACAAAATTTCTTGACCGCTCTTTTCGTCTTTATAACTCAAACGTTTCCATACCTTGTCAAACACCTCTTTATTCAATAGGCCACTCGATTGAGAATCAGAATATCGACTTGAATATAAAGAATTTTGGCAAAAAGTTTTGAACTGAAGATAATCCCAAAATATTTCAAAATCATCAACATTTTCGATATTATCAGAATACGAGGAGTCACTTTTTTCCAATAGATTTCGTAAAAGTTCGTAGTCATTTAATTTACAAGTGACTGAATACAGTAGCTTTATTATTTTGGTTTTTTTCAAAGAAAATTTCAGTCCCGTTAACAGAATGTTTTTGGCGCCTACAAGGTCATCTTTTTCATGAATTAACCATTTACAATATTTTATCCATATAATATCATAATGGGCCAAAGGAAGTAAAGCTCTTTGAAAGTTTAGGTGGATTAAAGAATCGGTTTGTAAATTAATAGTATAATCCAGATATTTTATCCATGTCTCTATTTCATCGGAAGAGGCCACGGTTTCTGGTGAGGTGTAATAGTTAGTGTATATATTGGATTCAAAAATGGAATAAATTTCAAGTACTTGATATTGAACAACCATATACATTTCCTTGGTTATTTTCTTTAACTTCTTCTTTGCATCTTGTAGATATGGACCTTTTCTTCCACTATATGTGATATCTATTTTAAGTTTCTTCAATAGTTCGTCTTTACTAGTTAGTTGTGACAGTTGTTTCAGATCCATTACTTCGTCTATATGTTGTAACCACAACGCATAAAATTTGGAAAAAGAGTGCAAGGGGATTTCAAGTATCTTTCTTAAGACGCTCCAATATCTCCTAGATGAAACACATCTTGATCGAATTTGCTCCAGATACAAATCCCAAAATTCCCCACTGAAAAAATGCAAGCCAACGTATTTTTCAGCTGTTTCATATTTTTTAAACAATTGCTTCTGATTTAGGATAACGTTATTACAGAATTTTAGGTATGATGTCCACAGTAGCAAAGATCTTTGATTGAAGGCTTGTAATCCACGTTGAAATATCTTGTGCGATGTAGAAACATTTCCTAATTTGTACTCTAAGAGTGCGAAATCGATATGGTAATTTTCTAAATAGGGAAACACATTTAACATGGAAGAATAGGTATAACGTATTAGCTCTAGTAGTTGAGGCTCAGTGGACTTGCATATTGGTGTGGAAGCATTTACTATATAGTTCAGTAACCTCTCCCAATATACCAGACTTTTGGGATATCTTGAGACATTCAATGTAAAAGTTGAAAAATTCTCATCGTTAATTAAGGTCGTATATTTATCCATGGATGCATGCGCCTTCCGCTGATGTTCAGGTAGGTATTGTCTGGGGCTATTCAAGGCGTCTTCTTTGTTCTCCTCTTCCTTATGCAGAATTGTACGTTGTTTTCCAGACGGAATGTAGATGAGATGGGTGGTTTGAAATTTCACAAGAGCTTCGAAAATTATTGGAAGGGGAAATAGAAATATTAATTACAAATAAAAATTTGTCTATCGATCAATTAACAAAAAATATGTAAATAACCGTAAATAAATAAAGAAACTTAATAAATAAAGAAAAAAAATGCATTTTCCAGATTCTTATGCATATTATAATTGGGATTTTACCCAACCTTCCAAACCGCCTTTCACAATAATTTCTTGCAGGTTTTTACCTAGCTCACCCACTTTTTGTTCCAAAATAACAGGGCCCTCTAAAGAACCTTCGGTAACAACCACTTTGGCATTAGCTACATCCCATTTCAAGAACCAGCCAGTTCTTCTGGTGAGTTCCTTTGGAGCGCCTTGGTATTTCTCACGCAATTTCTTAATTAAAGTTGGGATTTCCAGGGTCAAAAGGGCATTGTTTATAGAGTTTCTTGAAAAAATATTACCAAAGGAGCCTGAGACAACTAAATTGATACCCTTGGCCAATAATGCAGTAGCCGCCTGTTCCCTGGAGGAACCCGTACCAAAATTGAACCCGCTAATCACTATGTCGCCTGGGTGAACCTTTGTTCTGAACTCAGCATCATAATTCTCCATACAAACTTGCGCCATCTTTTCCTTGGGAACGTCATCTTGGTAAGTGTACTTGCCTGGATAGATACCATCTGTGTTAATGTTATCAGCATCACATAGAACTAATTCACCAGAAATCTCCCTTGGGAAACCTTCTAATATTTCAACGGACTGCTTTGGAGCCTCGGCTTCAGTACCAGCTCCCTCTTCACTCACAGGGTTTTCGATTATCTCAGTTTTAACGCCGTTGAATGGAATCTCATCTGTAGACAGTACTTCAGCAGGAGAACCGATTTTACCCAACACAGCAGAAGCGGCGACAACAGCAGGAGAAGCCAAGTAAGCCAACGCGTCCTTAGAACCCATTCTACCTTTAAAATTTCTATTTGTCGCACTGATACCGACTTCACCTGGTTCCAATAACCCTGCACCTAAACCAATGCATGGGCCACACCCAGAAGGCAATGGGATACAACCTGCCTTTAGCAGCTTTTCCCAAGCTCCTGATTTGCGGGCATCTGCCTCAATTTCTGAAGAGGCAGCAGCAACATAGAATTCCACACCTGGAGCAATTTTGTTAACCTTGTTCAAATCGCCAGTAGGGCAAACCACTTCCGCTGCAGACTGCAAATCGGATAGACGGGAGTTAGTGCAAGATACTAGATAGGCTTTATTTATCTTGATTTCTTGCTGAGATAGATCTTGCACAGTGTTGGAGACCTTTACGCTGTTGGGACCTGAGACATAGTGAGTTAATGTGGTAAGGTCGATAACTAGTTTTTTGGCGTAGCGTGCATCTTTGTCTGGTTTCACAGTTTTTGCCTTCTCCTCCAATTCACCAATACTTTTGGGGTTGATTCTTGGATGATTATTAGTACCCAGCTTCTGTAAACGATTCTTATACCATTCGATCAAAGTTTTGTCCACAGGGAACAAACCAGAAAGAGCCCCCCACTCGGTGGTCATATTAGCTATTGTAAGTCTATGGTCAATAGGCAACGCATTCAAAGAGTCACCCGTAAATTCAATCGCGTGATTTAAAACTTGATCATTGTTGAAAAGCCCACATAAGGCGACAATGATATCTTTCCCAGAAACGCCCTGAGGTAGTTGACCTTTTAACTCAACTTGAGCCACCGGTGGAATCTGCCACCACGTTTGCCCCGTGGCCCATATGGCTGCAGCGTCTGTTCTCACTATGGGGGTACCCAGCGAGCCCAGACCACCATAGGTATTGGAATGCGAGTCTGATGCTACCGTCATGTTCAAGGGGAAAGCATAGCCCTCCTCAATCATGATTTGATGTCCAATACCTCTACCAGCAGGGTAGTAGTCAACATGATGTTTCTTAGCAAAGTTCTCGATGTTCTTGTACTTGGTTAAATTTTTCTCCGACTTGTTCTGGATATCGTGGTCTAGGGTATTCACAATTTGTGAAGGATTTTTAATCTTGGTAGCTCCCAGTCCCATAAATTTCAACGCCACAGGCCATGAATTATCGTGCGACATACAGTGTGCCGGCTTGATAGACACATAGTCACCGGAATGTACCACTTTCCCCTCGGGAAGGTTGACTGCATAGGCCTGAACGATCTTTTCAGTCAGGTTTTGACCCCTCAACCAGCTCCTAGAGCTGTGGAATGAACGAGTAATTGTGGTTGATCGTAGCATCTTATATCGATACAGTTTGGCTTTCTACCAGGTTCTATTATATAAAATAGTTATCTAGTTCATACAAGACGAAGCGCGAGACTAGATTCTGCTTATACAAACACGCACTAACTCTTTTGCATATACAAATACACAAATACTTTTGCAGATATATATACGTCTGTACGTGTGCGTGCATGTACGTGAGTTTACACTGAAGGCGTAACTACCAGCATACGTTGGCAATATTTGCTGCCTATGGTTTAGACTCATCGATTAAAAGTTTCAGTCATCTCGAGTGAAATCCCGGGGGAAAAATTACTGAAGTTTTTTTTTTTTTCAAATAGCGCCATTATAATCATTTCGAACGAGACTTTTCGGTCGCTATATACGTTCGAATTTTACCGGCTTTGCGGTAATTTCGCACGAGCGAGCACCGGGAAATGCTCAAAGAAAATTTTTCACCATACGAGCCAACGCAGAAGCGTTTTTTTCAGTCTTTCCAGCACCAGAGGACAGCTTTGGTAACTCTTTTTCGGTGTTTGGTGCTGTTGTATCACTGGCTTGTGGTTTCTTCTGTTTCCTATTTAAAGTTGGTTCGTGCCCCTTTTCCAGTAGGCTCCTCCCTAGTGTGGGCAACATCTCTTCTATGGCACTTCACTTAGCTATTTTTCAAATTTTCGTTCAACAATTCCCTTTTCTTGATTTCTTACTTTTCAACTCTCAAGCCAAATATATAATTGTTCCTTCTCACCTCCCAGCGTATATATAATATAATATATATTCAAAAACACAAATATGTCCACCCCTGCTCAACATACCCCTGCTCAGCAACAACAAGAAAAAAGCTGCAATTGCGATTTGCTATTATGGAGGAACCCTATCCAAACCGGTAAATATTTCGGTGGGTCCCTATTGGCCTTGTTAATTTTGAAAAAAGTTAACCTGATCACTTTCTTTTTGAAGGTTGCTTACACTATCTTATTCACAACGGGATCCATTGAATTCGTATCCAAGCTGTTTTTGGGACAAGGTCTAATCACTAAGTATGGCGCCAAGGATTGTCCCAACATTGTCGGCTTTATTAAGCCTCGCATTGATGAGGCTTTGAAGCAATTACCAATTTTCCAAGCTCACATAAGAAAAACTGTATTTGCTCAAGTCCCTAAGCACACTTTCAAGACTGCTGTTGCTCTATTCCTTCTACACAAGTTTTTCTCCTGGTTTTCTATCTGGACCATCGTATTCGTCGGTGATATTTTCACTTTCACTTTGCCAGTTATCTACCATTCTTACAAACATGAAATTGATGCTACTGTCGCTCAAGGTGTAGAAATCTCTAAGCAAAAGACCCAAGAATTCTCCCAATTGGCCTGTGAAAAGTCAAAGCCATACTTGGACAAGGTCGAATCCAAATTGGGCCCAATTTCCAACTTAGTCAAATCTAAGACTGCTTCTGTCTCCTCCACTGCCGGCCCTGAAGTTGCCAGTACTACCAAGTTGGCCGCTGATGTCCCATTAGAACCAGAAACCAAAGCTTATACATCTTCCGCTCAAGTCATGCCAGAAGTTCCACAACACGTACCTTCTACTACTCAAGAATTTAACGTCGACGAATTGTCTAATGAATTGAAGAAAAGTACAAAGAACTTGCAAGATGAATTGGAGAAGAATAACGCGTAAACGTAGTTGCTTTCCCTATTTGAAGAAGAATAGCTAACTTTTTTCACTTTGACTTTTACTACATATTTTATTATTCTAGTATATACTCATACGTTTCTCTCTTTATCTTCTGTATACTTTCCGGAAAAAATATAAATATCTTTTTAAATTTCCTTCCGCTTTTCTAACCTAGACTAAACTTTGTACATATACCTTGCAATTGAAAGTGCTCACCGTGCTTGTTAAATATATAAATAGGTTATAAAAGGAAATAATGATAAAATATCGTACATAAATAAGGAATAAAAATATTCATCGTTTTTCTCTTACTGCTTAACAAATCATTTGTACCTCTATCCAGTGCAAAATATTGATTGTTTCACTGCTTGATACCACTAGAAACCTCTAGTTGTCTGATAATTGGGTCCCTAACATTAGGGTTCAAGTCGTCATTAGTCAACGATAATTGACTCGATGTCCACAAATTAGGCTCTTCTACAAATCCAGCTTCGCCGACACCCAACAGACCGCCTTGGTTCTCCCAGTCTCTGACACGTGGTAGTTGTAATTCGTTAAACACATCATCAACTGCATTAATCAGGATATCGGATAAGTCATCAGTGTGGCCTGGCGTTGGGGTAATTCTCAATCTTTCCGTACCACGAGCAACGGTGGGGAAGTTGATGGCTTGCACGTATATCTGATGTTTGTTGATTAAAATATCGGAAGCTTGCTTGGCTAAATCAGCATTTCCAATCAAAACAGGAACAATATGAGAAGGATTTGGAATAACGGGAATGCCCAAATCGTGGAAGGCCTTTTTCACATACATGGTGTGTCTCTGTTGGGAAGTTCTTAGATCTAAATGGCAACGTTGGTATCTAATGGCCGCTATAGCGCCTGCCATGACAGAAGGTGGCAAAGTGGTGGTAAAAATAAAACCGGGCGCAAATGACCTGAACCAATCGATCAATTTTCTGGAAGCTGCCACGTAGCCGCCTACACTACCGAATGACTTACCCAATGTACCGGTGATCATGTCTACACGATCCATCACGGTTTTTTCCATGCCCTTGTCATTGGTCTTGGGTGTAGCAATACCGCTGGCACGATGACTTTCAAAATCGCAATGTTCCGCGACACCTGCACCGTGAGGACCGTATAGACCAACGGCGTGCACTTCATCCAAAAAGGTTAAAGCACCATATTTATCAGCCAAATCGCAAATTTTTTCTATGTCAGCCACTGAACCGGCCATAGAGTATACTGATTCGAATGCAATTAGTTTAGGAACAGACTTGGGGTACGACTGTAGTAGTTTCTCCAATTCGTTTAAGTCGTTATGTCTAAAAATGTGCTTTTTGACGTTGGCATGCTTGATACCCACAATCATGGAGGCATGGTTAAGTTCATCGGAAAAAATCACCAAGTCCTTCATCTTTTGGCCCAGAAGGGATAAGACGGCGTCGTTGGCTACGTAACATGATGAGAAAACCAAGGCACCTTCCTTCTTGTGTAAAGTAGCCAATTCTGCTTCCAAATTCATAGTGGGAATGTTATGACCGGCAATGTTTCTTGTACCACCTGCACCGCAACCATACTTGTCGATAGTTTTATGCATGGCGTCCAATACTTCAGGGTGCTTGGAAAGCGCCAAATAATCGTTGGAACACCAAACGGTAACCTTATCAGCCTCCCTCTGACGATGAGCTAGCGGAAACTCCTTGGCCAAACGGTTGATATTGTTAAAGTACCTGTATGATTTGTCGAGTCTTTTTTTCTGCAGTTCAGAATCTATTAGACCTTCGTAATCAAAACTAGATTCCTGAGTGGAGTGGTTAGCTGCTGCCGCTGCTGCCGCTGCTGCATTTGTGGATGAAGCTGTCGCAGTGGCGCCAGCGGCACCAGCGCCAGTAGTGGTGGCATAACCGTTTTTCGCATGTGGTGCGGCTGTCGTAGACAGTCTATTAAGAGCGGAAACAGTGGCAGAGGAGTTACCGAACCTCGTGAAAATGGAACGTTGCATACCGAGAGAAAAACTAAGTAGTGATATGATTATTGAGGACTAATGACCAGCTTTGTTTGTTTTTTCTTCCAACCTAACTTATATGGGAAATATATAGGACAGGAAAAAGAAAAGAGCACGAAAAAAAAGAAATGCGACCTGAGAAGGGAGGACGTGTGAAGCCAGAACGGTTGAATGACAGTAGAGGAGGGTGCAACACAACCGAGTAGAGTACCAGCTGACGGAATGGAGGAGTTTGGTATGATGCAAAAGTGATGCTTTTAGCAACGCAACATTGAATTAGAACAATGGGCAAGGCAAGATGAAAATTTCCGTTCCTGCTCTTTCTTCATATATGAACAATGACCAAAAAGCGCCCGCAAGCGCAGACCAATGAGCGACGAAAGCGGCCTTTTGAAGGGTAGGGTAATCCATGCAGGCAAGTTTATTATAGCACCGTCGGGGGGAAGCATTATATCAAACTCCACAGTACAGCGTAACATTGCTGTATAGGCTACAGCAGAGAACAACGAGCAGCTCAACAGTCAACTAAAGATGCGTTGGTGGCCGTGGTCAAGACAAGCGGAACAACAAGCGCAGCAACAACAGGATAGGGCGGATAGTGATGCCGTGCTAACGAATTACTCGCGGGGTCAAAAGATCCTCTTGGAAGACACCCCTCCAAAGTTCGCCGATGATTTGTCCAATTCCCAGTTGGCCAAGAAGCAAGAGCGGGCTACTTTGAAGGAAGCCTGGGATTCGATTAGATGGAGCGACTTCACTCTGCAGAGGCTGACTTCGATACCGTGTTTTAGAGACGCGGGCATGCTCGGGTTTTCTAGCATGTTCTTGATGGGGTCCGTTATATTTATATACCATAAGAGTCCGACAAAGGCCATGAATTGGGCGATGAGCTCTTTAATATTGGGGTCTATTGTCGGATGGGAGCAATGCAGGCTGAAAAGACAAAAAAGTTTCCAGATCGCTCAATTGGCAAAGGAAACTGTGGCGAAAAAGGAAAAGCCAATGCTGCACAGTGTCTCTCATGACCCATCTTTGTCGGGACAGTGGGAAGCCGCCAAAAATGAAAAGCAGAATCAGTTCCAACAAAGCAATCAGAATTTATCGCAGACCTCCTCTGAGAAGAAATGGTACAAGTTTTGGTGAGAAGGCAGGATAGGCTGGAAAAAAGGTGAAAACAGGACTTTTGGTAACATTTCTATGTACATATATGCAACATTTCTCCAAAATATCAAAATACCAAATTCCGACTGTTCGCTTTTTACCATTTCTATATAACAAACATTACATACATAGAGAGTCACAAAATTTATATATTACTTGACTGGTCTTCCATGCCATCAGTATCACTGTCGTGATTGTCGTTATGCTCTTTTATAGACAACTGTCTCAACGTATGTGCGGTTTCATCAGTGGAGTTTCTTGTAGGCGGCAAAGAAAATGAATTTTCTGGACCCATCAAATTGTCTGTGTCATCGTCATCATCATTGTTGCAGCTGTCAGTGCTCCTGCTTCGTACTCCTTCCTCGTTTGAACTTGACTGTGTATGATGCGGTGAAGATTCCGTGGAGGTTTTGGATTTCGATAAAGATGTTTTTGACGCGGAAGGTTGGTTGGTTCCTTCTAATAGCTCATTGAGCACCACATCATTCCCACCTGTGCCGCCATCGCTGTTGTATTCTTCTCCCCCAGTCTCTTCGTCGGCGTCGGTTGTCGTGAAGGGCCCATCCGTCTTTTTACTGAATGGGTCATCTGCATCGCAGAGCAGTTCATCTAGTCCGCCCCCGGACCAACCTTTCCTTGCAATATTTTCAGAGATTTCCACTTGTGCCCGAGATACCGTCGCAACTTTGTTGAGTACTTTATTACATGTGTTTTCTACTAGTTCATAAGAGTCCATGTAAAAATCGTGCTTGAGTGTCTCCAGTTGATCTAATCTTGCTTGTAAACTGGAAAGACTCTCTCGATATGAGACTAAGTTCCTTATTTTCCTTTTCGAGATATCAAAATTGTGTCTTTCTTGTAATTTCAACTTTAAACTTTGCTCTTTACTCTGTACTTTGAACTTATTCTCCATAATCTTGGTCTGTAACTTGAATTCATCAATATCATCAATTAAACTATCTCCCAACAAATCGTTGAAATACTTTGACATTATGAGCTGGTGGTTGGACAAAAGGTAGAATAACCCACTCGCACTTAATAATTTCTCTGCTGTTTCATCGTTACAACCCTTCAATTTGGCAATATTTTCCAAAGAATGTGCAATTTCCGCCCCATTCTGGGATGTCTTCAATAACGAATCGGAGTAGGCATTCGAATTCCTGAACAATGTCGATAGGGCTTCCTGCGTCTCTTTCACATCTCTCTTCGTAATCAGAGTTTGCAAGTCGTTTATTGTGCTTGTACCAGATGTTATGCTCGATGCCCTGCGTGCCTTGGAATACACTTTCGATGTACGTAAATGGTTCATGTCGTCCAGATGGTCGTTGTTCTCTGAACCAGCGCTACTGGTAACTTGTTTTTTGTTATTTACAATTGGATAAAATTCAGATAAATGGGGTGCGTATCTATCGGGAGAGACATCATAATGGTTTCCGTCATCCCAGTCAACCCTTAGTCCCTGGTCACTTGAAGGAGATCCCTGCACTTGTTCATTATTATCGCCGGGCATATCCGATTTTCTTCCTGTTATCTTTTTCTTAAGTATCTTTTATCCTTGTCAAATATCAATTGACTTTCTATTCAGAATATTTAGTATTTTGTATTGGTATGGTTTTTTCCACTTAGTTTCTGGCTTACATCTCCATCTCACCCTTTTCTTGTAACGTATTGCCAAATATTTTTCTCTTTTGCCCGCATTGACCATTTTTTCCTGTAAAGCGGGAAATGCATATAGTACATCTGAAATGCATGTTGATTAAATAAAGCACAATACACTCAGAAGCGTGATCTAACTCAAGCTCACATAATAGGCCAACTTTAATTTTACCAAATGATATAGGAGGATCGCTAGTATGGTGCACCTTCAATATACACTACAATCGTAATATGGTTGGTCGTGTACGCCCTCACAGATTCTATTCCCGTATTTTTATCGCACGTTACACGTCCTGTTGATAAAAGAGGACTGTTTCAACTCTTTTCTTGCAATAGGTAAGATGTTTGACTTACTACTACAAACAGATTTGGCAATGAGGCAAAACCCCTTTTCCACCTATTTTTTGATGTACTTTCATACATAAATTCAAAAATTTTTCAAAATGTTTCTTCTGCGTTAGTCGGGAAACGTCGATCTGATTAGCAAATCTGAAGCCTGGTCATAGAATAGTCGAGATCTGTAAACCAGCTGATATTACTGATTGATGCTCTCTCTGTGGTATTATTATAAATCAAAACCCTAGTTTACCCGGATGTTATTTTCAAGGGCTGGATGTCCTGAGCTGGTTCCTTGACCTAAGGGCTTGGAGAAATAGCGAAATCTCAAAAGCTCTATCAAGACGATGATATTTTCACTACCAATGACTGCCTGTTTGAGCACTTCCTTCTCAGCCTAGGTCCCAGACAATTACCAGGATTTTTCGTTTGGAATAATCAAGGAAGCTGTGCTTTGAAATACCAGGCTCATTTTTTTATTCTCTCTTTTATTATGGATCACGATACTGAAGTTATAATTAAGGATTTTAATAGCATTCTTGAAGAACTAACTTTTAATTCGAGACCTATCATTACCACCCTCACGAAGTTGGCAGAAGAAAATATTTCATGTGCTCAATATTTTGTTGATTCTATTGAGAGTAGAATTGAGAAATGCATGCCCAAGCAGAAACTATATGCCTTTTATGCTCTGGACTCCATTTGTAAGAACGTTGGCAGCCCATACACAATCTACTTTAGTAGAAATTTGTTTAATTTGTACAGAAAAACGTACTTGTTAGTCGACAATACGACAAGAACAAAACTAATTAATATGTTCAAACTTTGGTTGAATCCCAATGACACTGGACTACCTCTGTTTGAAGGCTCAGCATTGGAAAAGATAGAACAATTTCTGATTAAGGCCAGCGCTCTACACCAGAAAAATCTTCAGGCAATGTTACCGACTCCAACCGTTCCCCTCCTATTGAGGGATATTGATAAATTAACCAGTTTGACCAGTGAAAGACTGAAGAATCAGCCAAACGATGAAAAATTGAAAATGAAGCTCCTGGTTTTATCGCAACTGAAACAAGAACTGAAACGAGAAAAGCAGACTCCTACTGCTTTGAAACAAGTCCAAATGCAATTAAGGCAGGTTTTTTCGCAGGACCAACAAGTGTTGCAAGAAAGAATGAAGTATCACGAATTTCAACAGCATCAGCAGCAACAGCAGCAACAGCAATATCATGAAACTAAGGATAAAATTGGTACTCCTCCTCAAAACTCTAATGCAGCCATCCCACTGTTTGGCAATAATTCTGATACAATAAACCAACCGGGCTCTTTATCTTCCTCTCTGTTTGGAAATATTTCTGGCGTTGAATCCTTTCAAGAGATAGAGAAAAAAAAATCACTAATTAAAATCAAAAATCTCTATGCATCTCTGGAGTCTGAGGGACTAATATATACTCCACCAAAAGAATCCATCGTAACACTTTATAAAAAACTAAACGGACATTCAAGATACTCACTCGATTCTCACGAACAACAATTAATGAAAAACTTGCCAAAGATTCCTTTGCTGAACGATATTCTTTCTGACTGCAAAGCCTATTTTTCTACAGTCAATATTGACGTTTTAAATAACCCAGCCCTACAGTTGTCTGAACAGACTCTTCTTCAAGAAAATCCCATCGTCCAGAATAACCTCATTCACCTGCTGTATAGATCAAAACCGAATAAGTGTAGTGTGTGTGGCAAAAGATTTGGCAATTCAGAAAGTGAAAAATTATTACAGAACGAACATTTGGACTGGCATTTCAGAATAAATACAAGAATCAAGGGATCTCAAAATACAGCAAATACAGGTATAAGCAGCTCTGGTTCAAACACTACTACTACAAGAAAGAATATCCAATCAAGAAACTGGTACTTGGACGACTCTCAGTGGATAGCCTTCAAAGATGATGAAATTACCTCGACAAAGCATAAAAGTGATTATAGTGATACAAGTACCAATAGAAATATTAATAAGAGTAATGAGATCAATCACATTAATGACCCTAGTGAAAATTCTGTAGATAACACTTCAGAAAATGGTAAGAATGATGACGTGAGAATACGAGAAAGGTATGTTGTTGTACCAGAAACGTCACAGGATATGGCTTTCAAATGTCCAATTTGTAAGGAAACAGTCACTGGTGTGTATGATGAAGAATCTGGTGAATGGATTTGGAAAAATACCATCGAAGTTAACGGTAAATATTTCCACTCGACCTGTTATTATGAAACATCACAAAATTCAAATATACTTGATGAAAGTAAGGTTGGTTTGGATGACTTAAAAAAACTGGTTACTAAATGAGATTAGATCCGCATATACATATTTACGTCTGAAAATTATTGATTACAGTATATTCTGTGATCTTGAGTTTGAGTATATTATCTTTTCATTTTCTTTTTAATTGTTTTTCATCGTGTCCATTATGTTATATATACTTTTACATAGGTTACCAAAACCTAACTAATAATTAAAATTCGGCGAAAGCCTATAGAAGTAAACTGTTCGTTATAAAAATAGAAGATAAAAGAAGAAATGTGCATCCATTTCTCTGATATTTTTTTCTGTTAAATGATAAGAAAATCTATATGATCTTATCTCCTTCTTTTCTTCAGGATCCTTTGTATCAATTTATTAATCCTGGAATCTTTCTCAGATATTTGGTTTCTGGCATTTTCAAGACATCTCTTCGTAAAAATTAAATCCCCTCGAAGTGAAGTTATTTTGATTTCATCTCTCATGATTTCATCCGACAAAGAGCGAATGATGTCATTCGCAATAGTTAGTTGTTTCTCCTTTTCATCCAGTATTGACGCTGTTCTCGATAAAGCAATATCCACAAAGGAAAGACTATCTTCTTCCATGTTTCCAGATCTTTCAATTTTAGTATACTTATCACCAGCTTCATTTTCTCTCTTTTGATTCGATATTAAAGTATTTGTTGGATACGAACTAGTTGGTGGTTGAGTCCCTACACTATCAGCACTGCTTAAACTATCTGTTATACTGCTGTCTGTGATGCCGTCGGTCGAAATGACTCGATTATCTTCAACATTACGACGGTCATGAAATTCAGAACTTGGGGAAAACAGTGAAACACTTTTTGATGTCACCTTATCGTTCTCAATAGCTAGTTCACCTTCCTTATAATTAGAAATATTGTTGATTTGCTTCTCTTCTGGCAACATTTTCGCTATTGTTGCATTTTTCTGAATTGGAGATTTGGCATTGGACGAGAGAGAGGCTGTTATTTTTTTGACCAGTGGCTGTTTTTCTTTCAATCGTGGTGCCTCATCTTTTGATACAAATTTGTCATCTATCACTTGCTGTGGCACAACTTCATGTGATTTTATAGCGTTCAACTGAGAGACAGGCTTATGCGGCTTATTGATTTCAAATCCCATGTTGGAAATAAATTTCTGTGTCTTCGTTAATGACCAAAACCTGGGCCTTCTTGGCCCAGTCTTGCCCTGCATTTGGTTGTAAAGGATTTTGACTTCAGAATTCCCTGGATAATCCTCTATTTCACCTTTCAGTATAATAATGTCGCATTCTCTAAAGTTGTTTGAAATGGCTGATTTAAACTTGTTAACAAATATATCTCTGAGAATCTGCATATTGTCATTTATAGTTTGCCTATCGCTGCGAGAAACATTTGAAGGGAACTCATCAATAAGTGAAACAGAAATAAGTTTCAAATTTGTTAACCACTCTTGTCTCCATGAACTTTTCGAAAGATTTTCCTTAGTGTTGTTAAGTTTACTATGATTCATATTATTATGATGTATCATATCATCATTTTTAGTAGTAGATGTAGTGCTTTGCTTTATTGGAGTATCCACTGCTTCGGAGCCTAATGGAGATGATATGGCTGGAATTTGAGATGTTTCAGTAGAAGAAAAACTTTGTTTGTGGTTTATTTTCCCGGTACTAATATTATTATTGGTCAAATCTTTTGTTTTAGTGTTATTTGAACCTTCTACTGTTGAAACGCCATATAGTGGTAAATATTGTAATCTATCCTTCTTGTGCACTTGCTGGTAAAAGAAAGCGTTTGACGTTTCGTAGTTCTCAACTGAGCAGATGTCATTAGTCACACTAGTCAAGGGGTTATCATTTAAATAGTTGTGTCTAGGTATACCTTGTTCAATAAGATCACTGATTGTTTTCTTGTCGTAGATTGTCTTATCGGCTAGCCTCCAAAGGATGTTTTTAGTTAATTCGCGGTCACACTTTCGCCAGTCCAATACAGGGTCAAGAAGTTTACTTGCTTGAATTTTGCTCTTCTCCGCGGTCGTATTGAGATTATCTGCTACTTTGATTTCATTTGATTCACGAGAACTCAAACTCTCCAAATCACTCAGACTATCATTCTCAGAAGAAGTATTATCTGAGTTAGATACGTAAATAAGCTCCATCTTTCCTGGGTGAGATATTATCGTGTCCATTCTTCCGCAGTAAAACTTATCTTCTTTGATCTGATTGTCTTTGGTAGGACTCGCAAAAGACTTCTTCAAAGGCTGAGATAGAGAAATTTGAAAATCATTGTCATACTCAGGCTTACTGCCACTAACTGGTTGAGATAGAGGCATTTTATCAATGATGTTTCCTGACCTTTCCATGGAAACTTTTTGTTCCAAATTACTGGCCTTTTCTACGAACGTATGCGTAGCTTTACTGATTGGAGGTTTGTTTTCACTTTTAACAAAAGAGGTCTTGAATACGTTTGAGAATAAGTCTAGTAAAGACTTGTTTTCAACAGCCTTTGAAACTGGTGTAAATATTGGAGTATCTTGTTTTCGACTAGTTTCTGGAGATTTGAATGAAACAGATTCAGACTGAAAAGACACAGCCCTTTTTTCGGTATCATTTTGTTGTGTTATGATTTGTGTAGGAGAGGAAGTACTGTCTTGTGATTTATTCAAAACATTCTGCATACCTACTTTGATTTTTTCGGTTGACTCTATTGTTTTGGATATATCTAGGGTGACTTCCTCTGTTTCTGATCGCTTAGAAGTATCTATTGTACTCTTTGAAGTATTACGCTTACGCTTCTTTGATGAATTAAGTAAATCCTCTAGCTGAGCCCTTTTCGATGGGGTAATTTTAGGGGCTTTATTCATCGAAATAACTTGGGATTCTTCCGGAGAGTTTTGAAGCACTTTTCTACTGTTCATATGCTCGGTATGTATTATCTGTTTAGCTGCTTCTTTGGTTGATTTTTTTGAGGTAGTTCCATTGTTCTTAATTACAGGCACCTCCCTTTTGCCTTCGTCAATTCCGCCAATTTCATTGTTAGATGGAATATCCACAGCAATTTTTTTTTCTATACTTTCAGAATCAAGATTAGATTTGCTTTTTTTGTCCTCATATTCAGTAGGAGAAGGGAGCTCATCAGTTTTGCCTTCAATTGACAAGTCTTGGTTGTTTTCGCATCCTTGAGACTTGTCAACTACATTTTTCGACAATTGAGGTGACTTTAGAATTTCCATCCTTTTGAAGTCGGCATTTTCTTTCCTTTCTTGTATTGCCTTTGCAAGCCCATATTTGAATGATTTTTCTGTTATTTCACACGATAATGATGTTTTATTTTGATCGATGGAGAATCTCTTCGAAGATGGAGATGCTTTTTTCGGTGTTTGAGTTTCTGTCGTAATCATTTTCTCATCAGCACCTAAGGTTGATTGAGGCGCATTATTTATCACATGCTTTCCTAGTTTTTCTCGACTTATTTCTGAGCCCTTATAAGTAGAGTCCCTATCTGTTCCAAAATCTTTTGAGCATGTGGTAATTAGTTTCGCATTTTCAAGGCTCCTTGAATTCCTCTTTTCTGGTAATGGAGGTGCATCGCTGGCATTAACGTTCATAGTTGATAGAGCATTGAGACTAGCGAG
Source organism: Saccharomyces mikatae IFO 1815 (assembly GCF_947241705.1). Classification (NCBI taxonomy): domain Eukaryota; kingdom Fungi; phylum Ascomycota; class Saccharomycetes; order Saccharomycetales; family Saccharomycetaceae; genus Saccharomyces; species Saccharomyces mikatae. The sequence goes on along the minus strand of NC_079259.1, from coordinate 899,697 downwards.
CTTTCCACTTTTGTCTAACTTCTTTTTCCCTTCCTCTACGTCGTGATCTTCCGTGAGAATCTTGTTCTTGGTAATAGAAACCATGGTTGTGCCGATATTTGTTAATTCCTTCTTCGGTGACTTCTCATAAATGGATTGGGCATTTACCAGGTCTGTGTTTAAAACTTCTTTACTATGATTTTTTATCCCCTCTTCATTTAACAAGCTCCTGACTCCTGATAAAAACGAGTTATTATTTCTGGTTTTTGATATGGGAACTATAGTATGTTCAGGTTTAGTATTCAAGCTAAATGTTTGTTGCTTCACATACGAAGGCGATGATGCTTGTTCGAAAGTTGGTAGAGTCTTGCTAACGCTGTGTGAAGAACTCTTCGATTCAATTCTTCCTGCTGACGTCTTAGATCGAAGAAGGGAAAGTAGCTTGCTATTACTTATCTTTTCCAGATTTGAATGAGAAAAGGAGTTATAATTATTCCTTTTCAATGGTGAGGACTTTGAATGTTGAAACTGTTTATGGAGATTAGGTTTTGCATCAGTTGGTTGATCCGGTGAGTTATGAGTAGTGGTTGACGGCCTGGAATAGTTTCTACCTTTGGCAAATGTGAATAATGGTATTCTAGGTGTTCTGACTGTATCCGATTTTTTTTCTGTCCCAGGTATTTTGTCATTTGGTGCTATTGAATTACTAGTAATTGTCGGAGTACTCATCCTATCTGGTGTCTTATTGGCATCTGGCATTGGTTATTATCTTCGTTGAATAATATTATGGGTTGGCACCTTCTTTATTTTTTTCTTGGAACTTAAATATCTTATTAAATATGCTGAATGAATAATAATATCTAAAAATCACTTGCTTCATCAGAGGTGTATACCAAGCCTGATCATTTGTATTGTATTACATTATTTCTCTTTATGTGATGCGCTTTTGTTAATCTGTTTTGGTTATATCATTCGGATTCGTTTTCAATGATAATAATGGTGATCAGAAATCCAGGCTGCTCACACGCATTTTTAAGCGTGAGGGCCATTTACAAACACATAGGTTATTATCTCATTTATAATATACTACGAATAAATGTATTCCTATACATATGTTTACTTTGTTTTCATTAGATTCTAAAAAAGATAGAAGATATTGAGGAGAAACTGCGCAGAATCATTAATTCTTACCCAACTTTTTCAAGATGTCAGCCCAAACGGTGGCAGGAGGTTGAGAGGCATCAACACCAGCCCAAATACCGGTCTTCTTGTAAAAGTCAACAATTGGTTCGGTTTGAGCATGGTAAGCAGCTAATCTCTTTTTCAAAGCATCGGCATTGTCATCGGATCTTTGAACTAAAGCTTCACCAGTGATATCATCCTTCATGTCTTCTTTTGGTGGGTTGAAGATCTTGTGGTATGATCTACCAGAGGCTGGATGGATTAATCTACCCGTGATTCTAGCAACCAATAATTCATCATCAACCTTCAATTCAACGGCTTTTTCCAAAGGAGTTCCTTGTTCCTTCAACATTTGATCCAATTTTTCGGCTTGAGGAATAGTTCTTGGGAAACCGTCCAAGATGAAACCGTTCTTACAAGCTGGGTTGTTGGTCAATTCATCCTTGATCATGTTAACCATAATGTCATCTGAGACCAAACCACCTTGGTCCATAATTTTCTTTGCTTCCAAACCTAGTTGAGTACCCTTTGAGATTTGAGATCTCAACATGTCACCGGTAGCCAAGTGAGCAGCATGAAAACGCTCTTGCAAATTTGGAGCTTGAGTACCCTTACCGGCACCTGGTGGGCCAATTAGGACCATTCTAATGGATTCTGAGCCAGACATTATTGTTTCAGTTACTGTTGTGTTGATGTCTTTTACGAAAAAAACGTATGCTGTTTCTTTATTAACGCTTCCACTACTGTTGAATTAGGTAATTCCTTCCAGAAATTTATGCGTATATATATAATGTAATATAACTAACTAGCCAGAGTGAAAAACTCAAAAATCAGAAAAAATAGGCGAATAAGGGCAGAAACGCGGACTGCTACGGAAGGTTCTGCGTGACAGAATCGCGCAATCTTGGAGCTTTTTTCCTCTGGATATGAAAATTTCGTCGCACAATCAAAGAGAACGAACAACACAGAATGTGTTCGATCATATTCAAGCAAACAATAGCGTTTGAAGATAATGAATCGATTACGAAACAAAGAGTGGGAAAGTAGAGACACAGAATAAAATGTATATCATGCATGACATATGTTACCGTTAATTATATACCCAATAAATTATATATAGAACAAAAAAATGAAAAGGAAAAACAGAAAGGTCTAATAGACACTTAATATAGTTACAAATGGAGAAGCAGTGTAGTTCCTTCCGCCTTTTTTAAAATACCAGAACCGATCTTATAATTCTTGAGAAGCCTTGGTAGCCTTGGCAGACTTTTTTGGCAACAAGTTTTGATGAATGTTTGGCAAAACACCACCTTGGGCAATGGTAACGTTGCCTAGTAATTTGTTTAATTCGTCATCATTTCTAATGGCTAACTGTAAATGTCTAGGAATGATTCTGGTCTTTTTGTTATCTCTAGCAGCATTACCGGCCAATTCTAAAATTTCAGCTGCTAAATATTCTAAGACAGCAGTCAAATAGACTGGAGCACCAGAACCAATTCTTTGGGCATAGTTACCTCTTCTTAGCAATCTGTGCACTCTACCGACTGGAAATGTTAAACCAGCTTTAGCAGATCTAGATTGAGAAGCTTTAGCAGCTGAACCAGCTTTACCACCTTTACCACCGGACATTTTTATATTTTATTTGTATGAAATTTATCTGTTTTGAATTTGTTTATTTGTTTAGAAATAATCAAATTTGTATGATGCTATAGTATCAAGATAGAACTTAGAAATAGGAGGAAAAGAGAAATAGGTAGATGTACAAGATAGTCAACAACTAAATCAAGCACCTTATTTATATATTTTTTAAACAAGGCCCACTAGTATTAACATGCGGAATTCATCGAACAGTTATGCAAACAGGGGGGACAATAACTCGTTCTAAAATCAACAAGGTGGGCAATAGCAAGCAACAGCATGGGAAACCACACTTCCCTACGCGGGTTTCTCTAACAACGACAAGCTATATTCTACCGTTTTTTTTGAGCCACCAAATACAATCCATTCCAATAGCTTCGCACAGTGGGGCGAAAGTTTTGGAACAGCGCTAATGAGTTACTTGTGAGCTCGGCGAGTTCGAATTTAAAGAAAACGCGGTTAGGTCGTTAACTATGGTTAGACGCTCTTAATCGCCCGAAAGGGAAGCCCGTTCTCCTTTTTTCGCGTACAGAAGGGTACACCGCGCGAAAAAAGGAGAACGATGAATTTAAATGAAGAGAAGTAGCCCTAATAGTGGCAATTATTACTTTAGTTGATTATCTAGTAATGTTTGGTAAGAAAGGGGCCTTCTTAGTTTCTGATGTATATAAACATGAAGGTTTTGATATCTTGGGTGACAAAATTTGATTAATATATGTTCTCTCTTCTACGAATCAGATTTTTATTGAATATCTTTTAATCAACACAGATAAGTTAAACCACAAACAAACACACACACACACACACACACATATAATGTCTGCTAAAGCCGAAAAGAAACCAGCCTCTAAAGCCCCAGCTGAAAAGAAGCCAGCTGCTAAGAAAACTTCTACTTCCACTGATGGTAAGAAGAGAAGCAAGGCTAGAAAGGAAACATACTCTTCTTATATTTACAAGGTTTTGAAGCAAACTCACCCAGACACTGGTATTTCACAAAAGTCCATGTCTATTCTAAACTCTTTCGTCAACGATATCTTTGAAAGAATTGCTACTGAAGCTTCTAAATTGGCGGCCTACAACAAGAAGTCTACTATTTCTGCCAGAGAAATTCAAACCGCTGTTAGATTGATCTTACCAGGTGAATTGGCTAAGCATGCTGTCTCTGAAGGTACTAGAGCTGTTACTAAGTACTCTTCCTCTACTCAAGCATAATGAAATCACTTCCTTTGGTTATAATTAATATTATTATTTATATGGGTATATAAAAATAAAGTAAAAATAAAAAAAATGTATAATAGTTTAATAATTTTAATGATCATAAGATATTTACTCGGTTAAAACATGCGTTCTTGTTATTATTGAAAGCGTTAAGGAGCTGCTGCTTTACGGAGGAGATGGGTATATACGGCTGGGTGAGTACTTTACCTATTAGAGTGGTTATAGGTAGATGAGAATTATCTATTATGCCTCCTCAGCCACTCACAATTTTACACATGATAGTTATTAGCTTTGCAAAATTGTAGACATTGATTCTTGTATAGAATAGCCAACTTTTCCTAATGTGTTCAATATTTGTTTATTTCATTCTACATGAATATGCCTTCTATTCTTTATTTTTTATTTTTTCTAGTCAACCCATGGGTAAACAAAACATAAATAAGAAAAACAAAACAGTAAAAATGAACAATGGAATAGGAATATATATGTGTTTATATATATAAAAGAATACTTAAATAATGAAGTAAATAAAACTGTCTATAGTAACAGCACAGTAATAATTAGAAAGGAGCTGACATTGCCGGCTATATCATTAATTGCATGAGTCTCCCTTTATTCTTTTTCAGTTGAAATTTCCACTTCTGAAGCCCGAATTGCTCTCTATCTCAATCATATAATACTCCGATTTGATCTTCGCTAACACAGTAGGCCGCGCTCCTTCTGAACTTTGATATGTTCAGGTTATAATGTGCGTTTGTTTCTTGAAAACAATTATTTCTTTCCCTGAAAGACGATAACGATCCCTTTGGCCTATCCAATAATCCCTTATTCGTGAACTCATTGTAACCACTGGCCTCTTTTTCCACTTCAGGTCCGCCTATGTCCAAAAGATCGGTCAACATTGTATCATTATCAAAAGTTGGATCCTCTTTTTGCTCCGTTTGTGAATTTATTGAGCTTGAGCTTAAACTTTCGGGAGTATCAACGTCGTCTCCCAGTGGATATAGAGATTTGGTACATAACCCGTCGATAACGCTAAAGGGTTTATCACTTAAAGACCAAATATATAACTTTGGTACTTTTATACCAATTCTCCGGGAATCCAATATTTCACAAGCTTTGGAACCAATTTTTTTCCTTTTTGGATCCGGAGGCGGTAAGCTCTCATCTTCGTCTGTTGATTCATCATCTCTGTAAATAACTTCCTCAATGTTCAGATCATTTTCACAACTATTATTTACTAGGCCCTCTGAAGAACATGAAGAATCGGATAGTTCTTCTCTCGGACTAAGATAGAGATAATCCGTATCTCCTTTTTCTACATTAATCGCGAGGCTTTCTAGACTAGAGATTTGATTAAGTGGTTCATTAAACTCATCTTCACTGCTCTTATGCAGATCGCCGTTAAGATGGGGATTTTTGGATACATTCAATCGAGAGGAATGATTGCAGCCGCTGTAATGGCCACTTTCTGAGTTTAATAGCGTATGTTCCTCAAAATTGCCGCTAACAAATTTTTTTTCAAACGATTTTGGATCCCTTCTTTCCTTATCCATACCCTCCATCGGTGTGAAATTCACCACCTCATTAAATTCGATATCTGATTCTGTTTCTGAATATTGAGAGGTACTAGGCCTATCATTATCTATCAATGTTGTTTGACAACAATGGAGTTCATCTTTTCCTGGAATTTCGACACCAATGTCCTCATCATTTTGGCTAATTTCTGAGGCGGAGGTGCTATAATACAGTCCGCAAGATTCGTTTTTACTTGTTGGAAAATCGAGCAATTGTCCAACTGGATTCTCCTCGAAGTTTACATTCCGCTTATTACTGACATATGTAGTGCGGCAAGCTGGTGTAAACTGGTCATTAAATGCATTATCTGCTTCTGTTTTAAAGCCACTGCCAAGAAATGCCTCTCCCTCTAGTTCATTCGTATTTTCATTTCCAGAAAACTTATAAGAATGATTCTTCAGTTCTGGCTTCAATCGTTTGGGACTGGTATAACTACTCTCTACACCCGAAATGTCACTTACAGATGAGTCCGAAGGCGTATTGAATCTTTCATCATTATTAGATGAAAAGAAGACAGTCGAAGAGGTTGATGGGCATAAAGTAGCCTTATTTGTTTCTCTCGGCATTTTTTTATTGGGGATGCGTACATTATACCGCACGGTCCTTTTAATAGGTACATTATGTAACATTTGAAACACTTTTTTATTTCGTACTTCAATTCTACTGCTTAAAGAAGTAACTATCTTTTTTTGACTTTATAGTAACTGAAAAATTATATTTCTTCTTTTAAGAAACTTTTCGATACAATTGTAAAAAGTTTTTGACTCATTAATCTTACTGTGACCATTGACAAACTAGTCGGATGAAGAAGAGTATTGAAAACAGATCCACTAATAAGTTCCCACAAAAAAAGAATCAACTTCTTATCAAAACCAATCTATAATATGCACACTTATATAGCTATACTTCCCACTAACCACTTCCATTTTCAAGAGGAAAAGGGCCAAGAACTACATTCGACAAACTGAAGCAAAAATCGGTTTACTGGTTTAGATTAAGGTTTTATATAGGACGAAGTTGAGTTCAAAAAAGGAAAGTGGTCGACTTCCCTTAATGATTATTGTTTCCCCTTTGCTCTTTCGCCCCAACATTAAGAAGATGATTTCTTTTTATTTCGAAAATGCCATTCTTTTTCGTTCCCGTGATGTTTTCGATATGCATGCGGCGGGGAAAAATGATTACCACGCTTTATGGCTTACGCAAGTAGTAGTATGGCGCAATAATGCAATAATCCATCGGGGGGAAAGTGTAGCCACAGAACGGAAAAGTCATAAAAATTAGTTATTAGTTATTAATTATGGGGTTGTGATTATGTAGAAATTTCAATTATATATTAGTTATTAAGTTGAGTTGGTAGAGAAAAAAAAAAGGGGAGAAGAGATGGGATTATGTGAAGGTAAAAATCTTTACGCTTTTGTTTAACTGATGAAAGTGCTTTCAATGATGGAGATACCTTTTTCATGCTTGTACTTAGAAGGCTGACAGTATTGATAGATGAAGGGTTTAATGCTAACGATTTTTTGGGCTAATGACCTAACCATACTTGGCAGCTCACCGAGAACATCGTATCTATTGACCAACCTCAAGTCATGTTCTGAAAATCCGCCGGGGAACTTAATAGAAGTTGGATATAACCAGCCATTTTCCTTATCTGTACTAGTAGCACGGAACCTAACATGACGTTTTGGGCTATGAACAGAGGAACCAATGGATATCAGTTTGTTCTTTTCAGTAATTGACCAAACCGTTACTGTGACGTTATCGTGTTCTTGAGGAGTAGTGAATTCTATTGCTAGTACAGAATAGTTTTCGCTTTGAAAACATAAGAAATTCCATTTACTAGCGGCTTTGTTTGGCAAAAGACCTTGAACGGCGTCTAGATAAACCACGGGAACACCGGATAAGGAAATAGCCTTATTTTGGAAGCCCCCATTATTGAGCTTCTTATCGTATGAAATATGGCCATTACACTTACCTCTGGGAACGAACACATGTCTGATCATTTTGTCTGAGGAAACTGATTCATCAGTAGTCGAGATTTGTTTATCAAAATAGTAGTTACAACCATTAGGATTCATCTTAAAACCTTGAAATAAATCGACCAACAGATCAATTTTTAAATTCCGAATCGTATTATTACAGGTTGGCAGATCGCATTTGATAGAGAGCTGGCCAATGGAACCCGATCTTTCATCTTTGGTGTCCAAAAATTCAAAAATAACGTTTTTAGAAACGAGTTTCAGTGGTTGAAATTCAGCTACATCATCTAATTTAAAGCTTTCCCAAACGTCGAAATCGGTATTATTACTTTCTGAGCCGAAAACCTTGAAATTCAACTGGAACCCTTTATAGATACCGCCCATAACTGTAGAATACAGTAATTGCACGAACCCGCATAATCCAGATTGCAAATCAGTGAAATATAAAGTTTGGGTCTCGACCCTAGTTTCCATCGATTTCTTCATTACTCTGAATAAACCCCTTCCACTATTAGTACCATCTGTCTTATTATTTATGGTGTGTTGATAACCCGTTTTACTATCATTGTGACAATACCACTCCAGTGGTTGGATGTCGTTAATGAGAGTATATTTCTTGCTTTTGCTTACCGGTGTTTTATAATCGACCTCTTCAACAGGGGCGAACTTTATCTTATCGCTGCTTGATACAAGCATCGCTAAATGCGTCTCTATGTATATGTAATTTATCTTATACACTGTCACTGTCAAGAAAGCATAAGAAGGAGGGCGGCAGTTATAACTCAAGAAATGTGCTCATTTTTATATGTCTATACATCATGAATCCAGGCCCAGAAATGTGTCATTAGTAGTAAATACTATTCATTGTAACCATCACGTTTAAAATGCGTAGACCTAAAATTGTTAAAAGATATGCAAACAAATTCCAGTAGTAAACACAGCTTTTGATGCTCACTACAAACCTGTAAAACTTATTGGAAACCGGAAGAACAACCACGAGAAAAAAAAAATAAAAGCCGCATAAACATCGGCTAAACGGAAAAACCAACATTACGTTTCTTGCTTTGTTCTCCGAAAAGACACAAGCCGTGTGGGGTGATTACCGCCGTACTCTTCTTTCGCGTTATTCAAACAAATCGTACGGAACTACTAGTATTTGGAACGATATACTTGTTTTTGTCTTTTCGCGTTTTGGCCGAGGGAAATATTGCTGTTGTGACGAAAAAAGAGTATAGAAGCATCAGCATCGTCTTCTTCGTTGTTTACCTACTAAAAAATCTATCTATGTCTCTTTCTAGTCATTCTCCTAAGTTGAATTTAGGGGGCTCGTATTCGAAGGTCTTGTTGCAGCCTAAAGGTCCAGTGACATCAAAGATGTAGTTACACTTAGTCACTTCATGTACACTCCGAATTTTGAAGGTATTACTACAGCGAACAAATACCGTAGCCGATCTACGTGGTCCATTCCAGCACTGTTCTCCGTTTTCGTATTCTAATACCAAACCATTATTCAGTTCGTTTAAGTTACCGAATATGTAGTGTTGTGACTTATCATCATCGCCTTGTCTGCCTGCTAAATGTGAGGTCAAATCACTTTCCTCACTATATGTGAGTTTCAAATGCTCCATGTACTTGTTCATGTTCAATTCTGCGTTAAAACCTAATGTTTTGAAACGGCCGATCAAGACTTTTTTTCCCGCGATCTTATTTTCAGACTGGTATATTGTACCTTCAATCATTGGATGTTGGAAGCGTATAGTGTATGAATAATTATCCAGTAGATCTTCTAGAGAGTACGATTGAGATCCCATTAGTTCTAAAAGTTCAGTCAATTTTCCAGCAGTAGCGTTATTGCCTTCATTCCGAGAGTCATCTAATATTTCTTTTCTGGCCTTCTTCAATTGTAATTCAAGATCCAGGTTTTTGACTTCCATCTCGTAGAAACGAAATTGCTTTTCTAATGAGACCAAGTCCTCTCTAAATGAAAATAGGTTTAACTTTGATAGAATTCCTGAGAGTTTAGTGCGTAGACCTCCAAAAGGAGCCATATGGTCATTGTTTGTACCTTGTTTTGGTTCAGTGATATCTGGTGGCAATATCTTTGGTACATTCTCGTTAACAAAGGTCGTTACCTCATTCAATAGTTTCAAAAGGTTCTCTGAAGGGTGTATTGGCCCTGATTCAATAGATTCCCCGTATTCATCTAAATAATTGTTATACGAATCGACAGCACTTTTGACACCTGCATCTTGAAAATTAACATTGTAATTCTTAGAAATATCATCCATAATTGCGCTATACTCTTTAATGTACTCCAGGATATCATTGGTATAATTGATTTTACCTTCAATCAGCGCTTGAACAAAATTGGATTTGCCTAATACGTATCTTAACGACTGTTCGGATTCCCTTTTCAAGAAAAGTTGAGGTATTTCTTCTGTAAAATATGAAAAGAGATTTTCCGATTGCTCATCATCGATTGTACTATCTGCAATAATTTTTGCCTTCTCAGCTCGTCTTTTAGTTTTTTTGAATTTCTTGATATTATCGTTGACAACTTTATCATTTAGAGAAGGTGTGTAAGCCTCGGATAACCTATTCAAAATTCCGAGTATACTTCCATAACATTTACTTACCATGGAAACGGTAACGAATGAATTTACAATTTCAGACGCCAAAGATAGTCTATTTAATTGCTCAAAACGATACAAAATAGGGTCCTGATTTTCTAGTTGATCAAAATAAATCCTTCTCGCTTCGTCTAACTTAACACGATCTTTTTCAAGCCTGTTGGAGAGTAATGTTATCTCATTAGAAACTCTTTGTTTATCCTCCTCTATGGAACCATCACGGACAATGGTATCTTCCTGTATACCATATTTCTTTTCTAGCCCATTTAATACCTTTTTACCTTCTCGGTATCTTAATAATTCTGTAGAAACCATATCATCGAATTCTTTTTTTAGCTGAGAACAGTTGGATCCGACATCGATGAGTTTATAATCAGACAGTAGTTCGTCGGAACAGTCACAACAATCACAAATACCATCCGTAACCTCTGATTTTCGTATATATCTTGGAATAAAGTTCTCGTTAGCACAGTAGAAATACTTGTTTACCTTACTACTTTGCTTTGCAACACTTTGAAATATATCTTCTTCGCAAGCAGCGGTGCCGGGCTCATCTGAACCATCGGGACAGTCACAAATCCCATCGTTGATCTGGCTTAAATCCAATACAATATCTTCATGGTCTAAACAGTGCCATTTAGTTAAATCCGACTCATTTGAGTCATACAGATGCTGTTTCTCCCTTGAAACACCTACTATATGCCCAGGTTTGTAACCTCGGGTTTGCTGCAAAGAAACGACAAGCGGTGATTGCCCAATTATCAATAGAAATAACAAAGAGGCGCTCACCATTGCGAGTATTGTTAATAAACTAACAGATGTGCTTTTACGTCTTATGTATGGAGTTAGAGCCCTTAGTTTCCACTGCAATGTGTTTGAACACCATCCCGATATGCTACTATTATTCCACTCACGACCGGGTAAGAAAGAAAAGGTTTTGGCCGATACCCGTTTTGTTTTGACCCAAACAACTATGTTTATCTTTATTCAAGCTGATGCCTTCATGAAGTCTGCAAATGTTTATGCACCTGTCAAATATTTAACCATTTGTGATACAATCAATAATAATTGCTTATTTTGAATAAAGACAAAAACATAAGTTATAATTTGCTAAAGTTCCAACATAAGAAAGCCTTCAAATTATCAAGGAGTATCTATCCCCACTTACTTACCGAATATCTTCATAGTGAATATCAAAAAAAAACGGCCAGATTTGACAAGTAAAATAAAGTTTTGTTCCTGAGTTCTATTCTAGTTCTTTTCACTATACTAATGTCATCATTTTCTTGCAATGTGCAGTCAGCGTTAGAAGAGAAGTCTTTGACAAACTTACCATTAAATCTATTATTTCGAATATTATCTCACCTAGATATGAATGATTTACAAAGCATAGGGAAAACTTGCACCCTGTTAAGAATGCTGGCTAATGAAAACATTGTTTATAGAAATGCTGTTATTGGCTCAAACGGAAACATGTGGTGGACGAAAAATGTCCTTGTCGATGTTTTTGACGTTTTAAATTTTAACAGAAAGGCTATACGAACCTTGAATAACCACAAAATTTCGTTGGTCGCATCATTAAGAAATGTTCAGCAAAAATATAAACTGGGCATTGTGGATCCAACTAGGAAAACAATAAATTATAGGACAAATGAAATTGAGAGTGAAGAAGTCGAAAATGTGAAAGATTTAAGTATAGATTTGGGCAAGCGAACGGAGTTATCAAGGGAACAGATTGCCCATATGACAATATTACAAGGAATGAATCAGTTTATAGAACTGAATGATAAAGCATTTCTGACGCATTCGGCAGATTCCGATGACACATACATAGATGAAAATAATGATGACATACATTCTTTTCATGAGTTGGAAAAAAATACAACATTTGAGGAAGATTTAGTTAAGAAGGCATCCTTCACCCCATCACCAACATTTTCTAATTATTCCAGAAGCTCAACAAACTCAGTATTTTCAAATTCCTCTCCCAAACTACTGGATGATGACTGGAATAACATTACAACTGATTTCACTAAGTCGCGAGATCCTGATTACAAAGAGACAACACCTACATCTACCGAATCATCTGATTCAATCACAAGGTTGAGAAGGTCTAGTAAAGTCAAGGATAAAGCTGAACTTTTTGAAAAATTAATTTTTAGAGATAGTAGGCCATTAAAAACAAAGAAAAAAGATAATCCAAGAATGAAGTTGTCCAGTTCGTTAAGTGTTAATGACGAAGATTTCAAAAAAATCATAAGTCCCCCCTTTGAAGTACTTCCGAAAGTTAACAGAAGGAGCGTTTCAAGAGGTTATTTGGAGGAAATTGAAAAACATACTCCCGATTATACTAATGAAACAGTTAAATCCTTAGCAGTAAAAAGAGTGAACAGTAGAAAGGTAGCAGATTATGAACAGTTGATAAAAAAAGAGAATAGTCCTAACAGTAAAGGAGTAATAGAGAGAAATGATGAAAATAGATTTCAGAGAAGTCATTCTTCCCCAGTATTAAAATTATCCAGACCTCATCAAAGAAGTAAATTAAAGGCCGTTGTGACAAACGGTAACAAAATATGCTATCGTAAAATCGACCTGGACAACCCAATTAACTCGAATGCGAATGATAATGTAATTAAACAGCTTAACACTAACACTAATTCTAATATATAACGAAGAGTACCTTAAAAAATTACTTCGTTTTTAGTTATATTTCCTGAATTAGTAGAAAACATCAAAATACGTAAATACGAACATGGAGGGCCTAAAAGGACTATCCAAGTGTGGCTCTATTCTAAGCACTAGACGTGTATATGTATAGATAAGTAATGAACGTTTATATTCTATAAATAGAACGAGAATTTGTGCTCGCCTCAAGACATTTCGTGTCCAGTTTTTCATTCATCCAAGCATTGATGCCCTTTTGGTCCGACGGATTTATGATCCACCACACCATGAACTGTAAAAAAAAAGGACACTTATTCATTCATCTTTTGTGTCGTTTATACAAGAAAAGTAAAAAAACAACTATTAAACCAATACAGGTAAACGGTTATTCTATACACATAAAATAAGAGACAAAAGGGAAACGTTAATAATAAATCTGCTCTCAATGAAAGATAACTCAGCCCTTGAACATCATCCTCCAAATAGAGATGAATTAAGACGTCGCAAAGGTTTCAAAAAAGGATTACAATTGTCAGTTTTACTACTCGGGGAAAAGGGCAGCGGTAAATCAACATTTTTAAATAATCTATGTGGCCAGGATATATCACTCTCTGACAAAGAAGATAATGAAGGAGCAAAGAATATGACGATAGAAAATGAAAATACTGCTGAAGATTTGGATTCTGAATATAAGACAGCCCATTTGAGCCCCGGACTAAAACACGTTACCAGGAGAGTTTATTTGAACGATGAACTAGGAGTACCTGTTACATTAGACATTATATCATTTCCAGGTTGCGGTGACAATGTCGATAATTCTCAAAGTTCCGCTGTAATAAAAAACTACTTAGATCAGCAGTTTGAAAATGTTTTGAAAGAAGAGGTTAGAATTAAGAGAAACACGAAAGATACTGATGGCAGACCTCATGTTTGTTTATATTTCCTCAAAAGCACTCCAAGAGGGGTTAAGAAATTCGATATTGAGCTAATGAAAACGATCTGTGATAAAGTTAATATAATTCCTATTATTCCAAAAGCTGATGGTCTTACAGAAGCTGAGCTAAATTTACACAAAGAAGTCGTGCGTAAGGAAATCTTAGACAATGATATACATGTTTTTGATTTCAAAAACGATATCTTAGGGGAAACACTGGCTCTCTATGATATGGATATAGACTTTAGTTCAGCAAAATCCAGATACTGTCATGACACAAAAGTTAAGGACATATTGCCATTTGCTATTGTTTGTAGTAATAATTTCCGCACAAATGCGGAAAATGGAATTGTGCATATAAGGGAATATGAATGGGGCAGTTTAGTTGTCGAGGACCAAAATACCTCGGATTTTATATACTTGAAGGCAATATTGTTGGGGTCACACCTTCAAGAATTAAAAGATGTGACAAACAATGTGTTGTACGAAAACTATAGAGCAAAAGTGTTAACTGAAAAAAGAACTAACTATGATATTCCTAATTTTAGCTACGTTGACGAAGGTTCCAGAGAAAGCATCAGCAACGTTTCCACTAGAAGAAATAGCTCAAGTCGAACACTTGGAAATTTAGATTCAAATGATGAGAATGCCTGCCAAATATACAAAGAAATAGATGAAAAAAACAGAATTATTGAAGATTATCAGAGAAAAATTGATTCATTGGAGAAAATGCTGGCAAGTCCCAATAAAAATAGTGTCTAAATAAATATACAATCTTGTCGTTACTAGATAGATATCAGCAAATTTAATAGCTTTTTCAAGTATGCTGCTAGGAAAGACAAAAACTTATTAATCTCAAGTATATTTTCTTACTGTTCCTCTTATATCCTCATGTATCCTTCCTATGATTACAGAACTTTCGATTTCAGGTAACATTTCCGGTCCGGTATATGTTCGCGAGGATTTTTGTTTATCGTTATTTATAACGATGAGCAATGTAAGTCAAGTCATGCAAGGATAAAAGAAGTAGAAAGGAGCACACTAGACAAATCTTTCGACATTCGGATTATGTCAGGGCAGTTAGCTCAATGGAAGAGCTCTCCAGACCGAATCATTCAAATGACTTCAACAGGAGCACCTCATTCTTCCTCAGCAGATGACGACATGAATGAAACAAACGTTCCCGTTGATACGTTAGAAATTCAGGCTAATACCACAAACATCGTCGAGGGAAGCCCACAGTCGAATCCAAATCCTGTCAAATTTATGAACACCAGCGACATATTCCAGAAACCATTAAGATTACTCGATGAGAGTCCGCAATATCATGAGAGTCCACAACAAGATGAAGAGTTGAATATTGAAGTAGGAGATAATGATCGACCGAATATTGACATATTTCACAACGAAAGAACTCCCGATCTTGACCGAATTGCTAACTTTTTTAAGAATAATCGGACTCCTGGTAAAGAAAACCTTTTGACCAAATACCAAAGCTCTGATCTAGAAGAGACACCTTTGATATCAAGAAAAAATTTGACTTTCCAGAATCCAGCTAATCTATCAGAATGTCAAACCTTCAAAAGTCCAAGGTCAACTACCGAGGTTTGTTTTCGTAGAGAACAGAATGAAGAAGAGGATAATACATCGTTAGAAGTTACCGAGGCCGATGCTACTTTTGTTCAGATGGCTGAAATTTCTGCTAATAGTGATGACTATCCACATGAAGAAATTGTTACCCACAAAAATGTGAAGGATGTGCTAAGTGGAAGCGGAGGAGCAGAAGACAGAGTAGTTCAAAAAACAGAAATTATGACATCAGCAGGATTTTCTAATTTAATAAGTTCTTATAAAAAGAACGGAGTTTCTGAGGATGGCTGGACCACAAGAAATGTAAAGGATATTTTCAACAATAGTGAAGATGAATCAAATGAAGAGACCGCAATGAGAAGCAAAACAGGGAACTACCCAACGAATAATTTAAGAAAACTTGAAAACCGAATAGTACAAAGCAATGAATCAGAAGACATTAATGAAATGAACAAGCATCTCAACATTTTAAGTCGAGAAAACGATGTGGATGACTCATGCATCAATATTCGAACAAGCGATGCATCTGGCACGCCTTCACACAACAACATAGAGGAAGAAATTCCCTCTATTGATAGTCTAAGCAATGAGACACCATCCAAGAGGTGGGTATTCAGATATTCGAAAGAAAAAATGGAAAACAATAGTAGTAGATCGACCCAAATAGTCAATAATCCAAGAACACAAGAAATGCCTTCGGATAGTCCCTCGATTGATACACAACCTTTACCAAAAAGTTACAACATTGTGGCGAATAACGAATTAGAGACGCAGATAATCGTTTCATCACTTTCACAAGGTATATCTGCCCAGAAAGGGCCTGAATTTCAATCTACTGGTCAAACAGAAGAAATCAAAACCCAAATAATCAATTCTCCTGAGCACAATACTCTGGATGCGACCTTGGAAACCCCTCTCAATGTTTCTCGAATCAATTTTGAGCCTATTTTAGAAGTTCCTGAGACTAGCTCACCATCTAAGAATACAATCTTAAGGCCCTCGAACTCTTCACCCATACTGAAGGGAAAAAATGCATTTAATGTGGATGATAAAGATGTAGGGGTAGAACATACCTTCTCGAACATTATGCAACATTCTTCAAATGCAGGTATTGGAGATGATGTTAGCATAGCCTGTTCATCAGATTTTAACGAACAAAAGGAAATAACGGATAGAATATATCTGCAACTCTCAGGGAAACAGAAATCTGATTTAGAAAGCGATGAAACAGAATGCATTTCCCAAAACAAACTTGACACAAAAAGAGAAGGTACTATTATGAGCGAGGTTGAACTAACCCAAGAGCTACCTGAAGTCGAGGAGCAACATGAGCTCGATACTTCTCAAAAAAAATTGGTAAACGAGGATGCAACTTTGATAGAGAGAAAAAAAGACAAGGAAGATTCACTTAAAGTTCACCCTGATAACGCGGAATACAGTCCAAATGAACAAGACAACACAGAGTTTCGGGATGAACCTTTGACCAAACATGAAGAAAAAAGTAAAAATCTAAATGTTCAGATAAATCTTAAACAATTGTTCTCAAATGAGTCGCAGGAGATTATTCAAAATCGTAGAACGATAAAGCGACGTCAAAAAGATACAATAGAAATTGATGAAGAGGAAGAGAATAGAAGTACCAAGACATCACCTACAAAACGGGTCAAAAGAAGCATTGATTTTGAGGGCTCTCCTGTCAAACGAGAAGGATCCAGTGGTATTGACATACAAACAAGGGTCGAAGGATCTGTAAAGGACTCTAAAGAACAGTCCTGTTTGTTTCCTGATAATATTAAAACGGAAGATAATAATTTCTTGTCGAAAGACGACATCATTTTTGGAAATTCTGTGTGGTGTCAGTATTCATGGAATTACAAATTTTATCCTGGTATTTTATTGGAAGTTGATACTAATCAAGATGGTTGTTGGATTTATTTTGAAACAGGAAGATCACTGACCAAAGAGGAGGACATATATTATTTGGATATCAGAGTAGGGGATACGGTTACTTCTGATGGAAATGAGTATGTAGTGGTTGGCTTGGAATGCCGTACCCATGATCTCAATATTATAAGGTGTATTCGAGGGTATGACACCGTTCATTTGAGAAAAAAAAATTTAAGTGGATCGTTGGGAAAAAGGACCATAATTAAAGCACTGAGCTCCATTAGTCTTGACCTAACCGAATGGACCAGAAGAGCAAAAATCATATTAGAAGATAACGAAAGAACTAAGGGCAACGCCTATAGGTACCTGAGACATCCCATTAGAGGAAGGAAATCGACGGCCAACGTTTTATCGCCAAAAAAGCTCGCTGATGATGAAAAAGGGACGAGGGCACTTACTGGCATGCACAATAATGAACTAGAATCAAGCTCTGAGAACAAAGAAACTGTTAAAAAGAACGATTTATTATCAGAACCCATACGAGTTCCAAGCATACTTTTTTCTTCTGGAGATAGCAGAAAAGGGAATGTATTTGATAAATGCATTTTTGTTTTAACAAGCTTATTTGAAAATAGAGATGAACTACGTCATATAATCGAATCGCAAGGTGGTACTGTGATTGAAACTGGATTTTCCACTTTATTTGATTTCACTCATCCTCCAGCTCAAGCTCTAGTTAATAAATTTAGCTCAAACAATGTTCAAGAATCGACCCTGAAGCTAGCCTGGAAACCTCACTCCTCATTTACTGATTATAGGTTCGCTTGTTTAATCACAAAGCGGCATTTAAGGAGCTTAAAATACTTGGAAACGTTGGCATTAGGTTGGCCTACACTACACTGGAAATTTATAAGTGCATGTATTGAAAAGAAAAGAATAATACCACACTTGATATACCAATACTTATTACCTTCAGGCGAAAGTTTCCGGTTATCGTTAGATTTCCATTCAAAGGGAGGAATCATCAAATCAAACAATATTTTTTCATTCTATACAAAACTATTACAGGGATCTATCTTAAAAGATCAGATACATGGAACGGAAAAATTGCTAGCTGAATATATTGTTATTGTATGGGGCAGATCTGAATTAGACAGTTTTGTTAAATTCGCTTTCGCTTGTTTCAATGCAGGAAGAATGTTCACAATTGATTTACCCAATATAGATGTGGAGAATACAGGGCAATTGCTAAATTGTTTAAGCTTTATAGTACTCAAGGTTGGCTCAGAATTATCGGATCAGAAATTAAAGTTTCTCATATATGTTAACGAAAATAATGGAAAACCACAGATGAGACTTCTCGAAAAATTGAGAGGTCAAATAGCTGCGAAATTTAAAAACCTGAAGTACATATTTCACACAGAATCAAAAGAATGGTTAATCCAGACAATAATTAACGAGGAAACTGGTTTTCACGACTATACTGGAGATAATAATACATGTGACGCTGTTCCTGAGGTTATATGAAAATACACTGCAATATATAAGTTTAGTATTTTATAGAAAGGGACAATCTTATTGAAAATTTCAAAAAATTCTAGTATATCGGCTTGAAAAATTCCACCACATACTAAGATAGTTAACTTTTCAAAATAAAGTATTTATTATACACAGTAACCAACAACGTTGGTAAGGCCTTTTCCTCTATACATGAATTTATAAATCAAGTATATATTATCAAACTAGTATCTCGAAATGTACTTACTTTCATAGAAACCTTACTTTTATTGTTCTGAGGCAAAAGGTGAACAGATTAAACATGATACAGGATAAAATATGAAATGGAACTTAATAAAGAGCAATAGCGACACCAATCTCAACAGGGGTGCCGAAATCTGAAGGAATTGCACACTTTCGTTCAACTGTTTTCGCCGTTTTTAATCAGGATATGATGATCGACGTTATTCAGACAGCATTTGATAGCATATAAGTAACGTTGAAAAAAATCAGCAAACCATTCAAATTCTCACCAGGAGATGTTGTGTGATAAAATGGAATATCTCAACAACGAATAAACCAGTCCTCAGTTGTTCTCCTTCAAATAGTCTTCCAAAATACGAAAATCACTAGCCATCTTATCCAACATGTGACAGTGAATGTAGTTTTCTTTGACATTGGTGAAAAATAATTTTGCAATGGTCGCGTATTTCAAGGATAGTTGATACTTGTCAGCAAAACCTTGACCATTTCCACCATGTTTATGTCTGGATGGATGATGTTTCTCATAGCGTAAAAGATTTAAAGTAGAAACAGTCTGGTGCGAATCATTCAGACCACTGAAGTTCATACCTTCCAAATTCGAGTTCAGTAGGATATGTGCTGGAGAATTCATGTCTATAACAGACCTCTCGCCATTATCAAAAGAAAATTCATTCCGAATTGAATCCTCCATATTTAAGAAAGAAGTATCGTTAAAAGAATTGACCAAAATCTCATTAATAAACATTTCCAATCCTTCAATATTGATCTTTTTGGTCAGTTTAGTTTTCATATCGTCATATGCACCATTTTTGCATTCGTTTATAGACGATACAGGATCAAGCACACCGCTTTCTTTCTTCATAAGTTGTTGCATAAAGACGACATCTGGAAACCCCAAAAATTCTTCGGGATATAATTTTGACAGTTTAGGAAGCAAGGTAGAATTGGCAAGGCTTCTTAACTCAATAAAAATTCTCAATAACTTGAAGTTTGGTGTTGCTTCAAAATCCAAAAGAAACTTTATGATTAGGATAAAACTATAGTAGTAGCCTTGCAAATTAAAGACAGAAAGGGCTTGATCATTCAAACGGATCTCAAACTTCTCTTGAAAAGTGGTTCTTTGGGAATGATCACTTTCATCTTCGATATATAACGCTGAAATATTACGGATTGAAAAATTTAGCGCAACCAAAAATTCACACAGTACTTCAATTGAGTAATTTTTCAAAAAGTTCAATTTCCTAGAATCTAAAAAGGAATCATATATCTTTGCTATCTGTCCTTTTCTAACCTTTTCAGGAAACGAACGATCGATTTGTTTGATAAACCTCATTGTCATTAGATTATTCTTTAAAATTATTGTGTCATTATTCAAGATTGCAATGTTTTTGTTAGCTGTTGCCATGCTATCATTACCATATGAAGAAGTATCCAGACTTCTCTCCAATCTTTTCGTATCAATTCTATCTAAAAACACATGTGACTTAGTTCCCTTCTTTAGATCATATTCATAATAAATCATAGACGACCCTAAGGATTCGGGAATTGAATGTAAATGGCCATACGTGAAACTGTAATAAAAATTTCTGAAATCATAAAAGTTTTGCTTTTGCACACCATGTCTATTAGATATTATCGATTCACTTATCCATTTTGACTCATTATCAGGTATAAAAATAGCTTCCACATCATTTTCTGCTATGGACAAGTCAAACTTGATATGAAAAAAACATTTCAAGAACTGACAAAAATCATAAGCCATTAACGTACATCTAATTTTTGATTCAAAAATAATGTACTGAAGTGAAGAACCGAAAGACAAAGGTCCATTGTTGCTATTAATACTCTTATCAGAATTTGCAGAAATTACTGGTAAACAGTTGGACCTAATTGTAGAACATAACGCAGAAAGTTGTCTTTTCATTAAAGAAGAATCAATCTTTTCCAAATAATCAGCAACCAAGGCAAAAATGAAGCTCAGTATTAAAGATTGCATTAGCCAGATATTTTGATGGCAATCATTCACGGCTGTACTGCGGCATTGTCTTTTAGTTTCCAAAAAAGCATGTAAAACTCTTCTACTCATTTCATACAATTCTATCGTCTGAGATTTGTAACCAAATTTATGCAAGGAACCAAATGTGGCCATAAATAAGGGTAAACAAACGATTTTGGAAATGGACAAAATTTGATAATGCTCATAATCATAGTCTTTTTCTGTACCCTGGCTTAAGCGGTCAAACATGTGTACATTCTCAATATCATCATATCCGTCTTCATTAGTATATCGCTGCAGGTTATCCAGATCCAAGTCGAGTAAGCTTGGGTGAATGATAGGAAAGTGGGGGAGAAAATTTTTTTTGAAAAGATCCAAATATTCGTTCAACTCAGTTGTAGTGGGCATTAACAATTCTTTGGATAGCGAATTTGAATTAGAGTCCATGGGAGCTCCACTACTATCATGATTGAACTTGTTGTAATAGTTAAGCACTTTGATGCACATATTCCTTATTGGTTCATTGAATAGCGTTGATTCTGGAGAATGCAGGGGTTGTTCATTGTCCACAGCAGACATTGGTAAAGCTCTTGATATTTTCGATAACGTCAAACAATCCAACCCATAAAATGTATAAGCACCGCTATCTGCATTTTCTTTCTTATTTGATTTTGACAGAAAATCATCTAGTGACCTATTGGAGCCCTCTCCTTTCAAATATTGACTGAAAATAGCTTGGACATCTTTGGTCATGCTGCACAACTTATCCAGATCATCTTCGCGACTGGAAGGTTGGCCAAGCTTGAAAGAAACCAAAAAATCTTCATTTTTTTCCTCCTGACTCTTATACGTCACTTTATGCGGGGAAATTGGAGAGTTGGATAAGTTTAAATGAGATAGATCAATTTCATTTGATGTAGCAGTGGCGCTCACACTATCATCATGTAAAATATCGAACTCTTTTAAAATTTCTGTGGCCTCTAACGAATCATTACCGAGTGTATCATTTTTCAACAAATCTTGAAAATCAACGAAATCCGTCTGATAATTAGAGCCTTTATTATCTATGGCCGCAGTCCAAGAGGAGGACCTTGAATCCTTCCATTGGTTTAGAGTTGATTTTAATCCGGGGACAATCAGTTTATTGTCGTTTGACTCAGAGTTCATTGGAGAGGTTTCGTCACTTTCAGATACTGAAAACAAATGATCGTTGTAAGCTTTTATCCAGTATGATGATGACAATAAGTCTGCATCATTGAAGGAAGCATTCTTAGAATTCGAATTAGTACTAGCATGTGCGCCAGTGGGGGAGCCGGAAGAATATGTATAGTTGTTTGCAGATTCGGGAAATTTGTAATCCAGATTCATTGTAGATCCAGAAGAATTAGAGCGGTTAAATGCCAGATTGAAATTGGAATCCAGGTTCAGGCCCAAATCCATGTTTAAGTTCAAATCGAATGTGGATTTAAGTTCGGGGTTCTTCAAATCAAGTGGAACTAATTCAGGTGTGGAAAATTTGACACGATCCTTTGGGTGTTGTTCCAACTCAGATTGGTTAGGTAATGCATAGCTCGAGGCAGACTGCGCACTAAATGAAGCTCTACGCGTGAGTTTCTTCAAATACTTACGTTTCACGCTAGCGCTGGGACTCGCCTTTCTTCTTGTACTAGTGGTGGTGCGGTTCAAAGAATTACCATTATCTGGAGCTCCATAGTTCGGAGTTTGAAATTTAACAGAGGAGGCTGAGTTTTTACGAGCTTTAGTTATTGTTCTAGATGATTTCCTGTTCTGAGATATTGTCTCGCCCAAATTACCGCTGTGAATTTTTTGAGCATGTCTGATTAGTAAATCCCTCCTAGTAAAGCATCTGTTACAAAGACCGCAGGGATAGGGTTTTTCATTTGTATGTGATCTGTAATGTCTTTTCAAATGCTCCTGTCTTGCGAACGCCCTTGTACAGACCTCGCAAACAAATGATCTTAGTTTTCCACTGGGGGTTCTACCATTAAGTCTCAAATTTTCGGGCAATTTATCTAGTTGCTTGTTGATCTTAGAGTTCATATTATTATTTGTAGTGATAATCTTTCCATCAGACGTTCTCTGTATTACAGGCAGAGTGTTTGTGTTCTCTCTTGAAGCGGATGATGACATCAATAAAACTGGCGAAGCATCTGTTTCCATTTCCGTTTCCATTTCCAATTCCATTTCTTGTTTGATATTATTGAAGTCCTTAGAGAAACACGAATTCAGATCAACAACAGGAAAGCACGAACAATTTTCTGGTTTTCCAAAGTTTGCCATAAGCAGAGTTTTTTATTTTCTATTTTTTTAGTGATCTTTATAATGAATTTTCTAGAGTATATTAGAAAGGAATACTAGCAGAATAAAGTATATTATGTTGTTCTGAAAATTTTAGAATAAGGGGGGAAGCTTGAAATGTAGCGAAAAAGCTGATTATTCGTTCAAATCAATGCTATATTTTAAATAAACAAAGAGTATGAATCGAACAAAGTAAGAACAATAAGCTTTCGCTATAACACCTTTTCCTTTCTTTGAAAGATAAAAATACAGGCTTTTCTCTATAAGCCGAACAAATGTTGATATAAGTAAGTGGGATGCTCAAAAAAAGCAACGAGGGTATTTCAGATTAATGACAAATAGCCGTTTTTATAAAAGGTTTTCAGGGGAAGAAAATTTCCAACCAGAAGTCCAGGATATATATCACGAAGTGCAGCGCAATAAATAACAACAGAAGCACCAATAGTGAGGCGATGTTCTTTTTCTAACGTGTTGTTTCCTTGCCACCTATAATCAAGCGCAATATGAAAGTGAATGAAATTACTACCAAATCAAGGGAAGAAGATGGAAAGAAATAACAATTTATCAAGTTGGCGATGAACCGGACCAACCACCGACGTTAACCCTTCCTTAGTCTATGAACGATGGTGTACTGCATGGTCCTGAACTCGAACAACGCCGATAGACACTACGTTACATTGAACTTTACAATCCGTTCCGCATGATGCCACTTGAGACTACCGTCCGCTGTTTCGATAATCATTCTAGCATGTTCCTTGATGCCATGGTCATCGTTACCGTCGTCTTCGGCATTTCCAACCTCCTTAGCTGCCAGGGCACCGCCCACAGAACGCTAACACGCCCGGCGTCAAAAAACCGGGGAAAGCCACGGCGCTATGGTTGTCGGAGTTTCCCGTCAGTGGCTGTATAACTCCAGTTATTTTTTTTAGTAAGTAAATTCCGGGGAGGGATCGTCTTGGCCGGGTTCGCAAAAGGGAAATGCCTACGGACGAGCGGAGCCGCCCGGATATCGTACAGAAGTACCTGCTAATGATTTTCAGTTTATCACATACGTATATTAGCTAGTATGTAAATATATACGTGTACATTCTTTTGAAAAGTGTCATCAGTATATCTCATAATACGGCGCCAAAGCCAAATGTCAACTTGATGGAACGAACGTAGTATTCTTCAAAGTTACCGCGCACACGGTCTTCCTCGCCCACGGGTATACCGGCCCATTTCACTTGTAGTTTGGTTTCGTGAAACTCTTGCGATTCGTGGAAAGTCATTTCTATAGTAGAGTTGAAAGCGGCGGGCCAGTCCTTGAGTTTCCAGTGGAAAATAAGTTTCTTGTCCTTTTCACAGGATAGCAGCTGGCTGATTACGTTACCGCCAAACAGTTCGAAGTTTTCTTTGGCGTCCAGTTTGGGTCCGCTATGGGAAAACTGTGCCGATCTGCTCCAGGCCAAAATGCGTTGTTTGTCAAGAAATGTTTCATACAATTCTGAGGATGGCACATTGAAAGTGGGTTCCAAATATATGGATGTACTGTTACCACTTCCGTTTTGGATGACTTTGGTGGTGCTGGAGGATGGCGCTGAGGCGGTAGGGGAAGATGCGTTGTTTTTTGACTCGGAAGCGGAATCCTTGATCTCAGTAAAGCTGTTCTTTTGGTTACTTCTTGTATAGTTAGACTTCACTTGAGATTCTGGGACTTGGATGTCATTGCCATGAGTGATCAGTAAATCTTTGCCGAATTGTTGAAAAATGCATCTTAGCTTGGGCAATAGCTCCGATCTGATTAATGGTTTGATTTCGTTCAATTCACTAGTCTCCTTGAAAATAGATATCTCAAATTGATAGCTCGAGATTTCGCTATCAAAAGCAACTTCAGGGATGTTAATGCTACCTTCGAATGGCAATGCCGATCCATCCTTTGAATCGACATGACCTTCTATTAACAGCGTGATTTTCAAATCAAATAAAGATATGACTTTACCCTTACGCTGATTGACTTCACAATCGCCTTCAATGGATGAGACAGATTTAATTTTGGCATATTTATTATCCTTTACCGAACCGGCCTCTACTCCAACCAGTTTTTCTTTGAAGTACTCTTTGGCCCATCCAATACAATTCTTATCTACCCAGTGCCAATTATTTGGATTATTAACAACCATGTTGATATGTTGTTATTGCTATAAACAATTAAGGATAGGATTGAATTCGAAATAACAATAAAAAGGAGTTAATTTTTTATTGGTGTTTCTTTTGTGCGGAAACCTTCAATATACCTGCAATCCGTTTGGTGCTTACGTTATCCGTATGATAAAAAGAAAAAGCTACTATTATATAATACAACTTCTATCATATTGATTTCGCACTCAAAATGCAATCAGTAGCCATCCTGAGTTCATCTTGCTTTTCCCGCGAAACTTATATATTTTCCTTCTAGAAAATTCCATTGTGAACTGGGTAACACAATTCACTTACATAAATCCTATATTTCGTTTATTCTTTTGGCCCTTCCTTCATCAAAGCGAGAAGTCCGAGAAATTTGTTGTTGTCATCGATGGTAATCCACCACCGAGGAAGTCCAACATCATATGCATACCACCACCTCCACTGTACTCATCAACATCTTGAGGTAACACTTGCGTAACTCCTTCGAGAAACCACACTTTGTCCTTGACTTCCGTAGCAAATCCTCGAAGTAATTTATAGTATGATCTCATAATTCTCATTGCGCCAAGGTCACCTGTCATTAACAATGCAAGAAATGTTTTGTCTAGTAATGCTGGGAAAGTGAATACTCGCAAAATGAAATCACCCTGGTTCTTTTCACGGTGCAATTTATCTAAATAAGCTAATGTTATCAAATATGGTGAATCTAAGCCGACAGGATACAAATCGGCAATACTTTCATCAAAACATACCAATTCCGTGATTGTTCCAACATCGGGGTTAATGACATCACCTAAATCGCTAAGATCAACAGATATAATGTTATGGAATTTGGACCTCTCACTTAATGGCCACACAGCGGTCAAAATTGTTGCTGCTCCTTTCACGTGGAAAATCCAAGCGCTTGGTGACATACTATTCAAACTTTGGTTGCCTACTGTACCATTACCGCTGGCATTTGCCAAAGAATCCATAATCAATATCAAAGCACTGGCAACAAGCGCATCAGTATTATACTCTGAGATTTCCAAAACAGCCTCCCTTAGTAATCTCAAAGCGTCTAAACGGTGAGATGAAACGTACTGCTCCAGTCCTGTTTCAGTTCTCGAAAGATGTGTTGCACTGAATGCCAACAGAGCATGCATCAAGAACGGATAATCAAATGCTAACTCTGGTATATAGTCCCTCCATATTTCAGGTCCAGAAACTTTCGCGGCTGTGATTGTGGGCCACACTTTTGTGCAATAATGATAAAACAATTTCATGTCTATCAGATTCAAATTACCTTTGGTGGAAAGATCCAAAAGCTTTGCAATGCTACTGGCGCCAACTGTAATAGAACTTCGATCTTCGTTATTTATTTTCCCAGCAATATCTTGTTGCGAGTTTTCATCTTCATCCCTTGTCTGTGAGGGTTGTAAGCCTACTGTTGGTTCGTTGTTCTCCAAGGCCACTTTTGTCAAATTTCCTAGAGGTCCTATAGAATCTTGCATCCCTTGTGTACCATCTAGCACCGCAGCGGGAGTCGATGGAGAAATGTTACCATCGCTGTTTATATTTCTTTCGATCATTGATATAGGAGCCATTGTTGAAACAGTATCAGTTCCTTGTGATTCCATCATACCGCCATTTCCTACTTGTGTATTATTTGACTGTGTCGGGCTCTTTACATCGGATAGTTGCCCGTCATTCCCCTTTACAGAAGCGGCTGCACGTTCATGGTGCTCTTGCATATTAGCCAAGGCTTCTTCGGCATTACTGGCCTTTGTAGCTCTCGAGTTACCATTATTTGTTGGCAGTTTAATGCCCAACAGTTCCTGAAAGTCATAAGAAACACCACCAATACCGGCTGTTGGAAAAGTACTTAAAGATTTTAGACTTAGCCCCATCTTGCTTAACTGTGACAATGCATCTGCTTGTAACGTGGCAGCATCGCTATTGAGATTTGTTTCACCTGCGTGTGATTGTAAATGCTCCCCTTTTACTTTCTTGCTGTTTTCCTCCCGAATGCTACCTTCCTCGTCATTAGGTTGTTGCTCTTGCTGGAGCAGTATTTGCTGCTGCTGTTGTAAAAATTGTTGTTGGTATTGCTGGAGTTGTTCCTGTTGTTGTTGTTGAACTTGTTGGTGTTGTTCTTGACGTAGTTGTTGGAATTGCTGGAGTTGAACCTGTTGATGTTGTTGCAACTGCAATTGTTGGTGTAATTGATATTGTAGCTGTTGTTGAGTGTAGTTTTGACCCGAAGAAATCCTATTGCATAGTAACATTCCACTCAAACTATTTGATAAACTCATACCCGTCGATTGCAAAGCAGGGCTACCAGCGAGATCAAACGAACCATATCTTTCATTTGGAGTCCCACTTGATGTTTGCGGTTGCACCTGAGATTGAGATTGCTGCTGCTGTTGAGATTGCTGCTGCTGCTGCTGTTGCTGCTGCAGTTGAAATGCGCCTATATTTCCAGAAGGCAAGGGTGGTAGTAATAAGCCATCAATACCTGAGTTTAGCCTTTCAGGGGATCCAAAACTGATAGTGCCATTCTGGGAGAAAAAATTATTCATCATATCTTTCTTATTGATAGTGCCCTGCAGACCCATACTTAAAGGAGTCATACTGTTCTTATCTTCTATAGGAGCTGATGATTTTTCTTCGCTCTCACTTTTCGTTGTGGAGGCACTAGATGGGAAAGAATCATTTGATGACTCTGAAGCTTTTACCGCTGACGGGACATCATTGAACGGTGTTTGCTCCTTCTTGACCGCAGTTGATAGATTTACAGAAGAATCGGGCTCGACGCTACCATCGGCTTTTCTTGTAACATATTTTACCACTGTTGCGCCCCTACCTTTCCTTAAATGAATTGGCGTATATACACATTCTAACTTCATATTTGTGCACTTCTTGCACGCTGGTTTTCCTTCATCACATTTAACTCTTCTTCTTTTACAATTGTCACATCCATTTTTAGATTTGTTATGAAATTTACGTTTACCTGTTGATGTCGTACTTACCTTTTTGCCATCCACTTCAATCAGTTCGATGACTTTTTCTCTTCTTCTGGGTTTTGTCACTGCCTTCCTGTGATTATGTATGCCAACTTCACTCATACTGCTAAACTAGAGATAATGATGCTTTACTTTTTTACTCACTATTGTTCAAAGCTCCAACCTATTTAATAAATGATCAAATGGGGAAATCCAGTTCTTGTAACCTCAAGAACTGTGCTTGTTTAGTTGTATATAAAAAACCACTGCGTAGAGAAACAGGTAGCGCTATGAAACCTGAAAAAGAACTCGATAGTAGCAGGAAAACACCTATTTTCCATGTAGCGACTTTACAAGTAGCTCGTACTTACTAGTTCTGTCAGGTCGGCGCATATATAGATTTCGACAAGCACATCCACCTAAGACAATAGAATAATATTCGTTGGGCGAAAATTTGACGCGACCTGGTTAAGGTCCCTCGTTTAGGGAAAAAAATAGCTTGGGAGGAAACCTTATTTCACCTGCTACATATAGACAGAAAACACAGCCACTATAAGATATATTCAGCATGGGGATCATGTCTAGAAACAGGCTTAGCAGGAACCACACTTACATTCACGGAATACACTCCAACTCCGCATTCTTTTTCATTGCTGTCTCACTGAAATGAGCGCTAGTGTTAACCTTTTTTCCTTTAACAGGGTTCCTGCTCGTTTACGAACAAACACAATAGTTTGTAAAGACCCGCTTCTGCATTTGGGCAAGGAAAACCTCTCAACGAAGTTCCATTAGGTACGCGTTATTACGTATTAACCCACGTCACACATGAAATGCTAAAAAGTGTTCCTCAATTGCTTAGAGTGCTAGCGCTCAAATTCAAACGTTGACATAGCTGAAAAAAATATAATTAAATTTATATAGATTTATTAGTTTACATGCAAATACAGAATCTAGTCGAGATTACGCGAAGAATCAATGTGCGTGCGGATCTTCTTTTGGTGGTTCTGGATCCACTGTAATCATCGTGTCAATTCTTAAAATTGCTACACAGGCCTCCAATGCTGATTTTAAAGATTTAACTTTGCTTACGGTTGGTTCAAGAACACCAGCATGGATTTCGT
Source organism: Saccharomyces mikatae IFO 1815 (assembly GCF_947241705.1). NCBI lineage: Eukaryota > Fungi > Ascomycota > Saccharomycetes > Saccharomycetales > Saccharomycetaceae > Saccharomyces > Saccharomyces mikatae. The sequence continues at coordinate 870,071 of NC_079259.1, read as the reverse complement.
CTACAATTTTACCTCTAATTAAATCCAGACCATAGTTCCTGTAACCTCTCCTCTTAACGTCTTCTGGTTTAGCCATTTGACTAGCAGCATGGTAAGACCTCAATTTTGCAACTAATTCACTGGAATCCTTGGCAGCATTGACTGCTAAAGTTTTCGGGATGATCAACAATGCAGCCGCAAATTCAGCAATAGCCAACTGTTCGCGAGAACCAACGGTGGTGGCAAAATTATCCAAGTAAATATTCAAGGCGGCCTCAACACAACCCCCACCGGGCACGACATTTCCACTTTCAAGCGTTCTCTTAACAACAGAAAGAGAATCATGCAGAGAACGTTCCATCTCATCCAGAGAATAATCATTGGCGCCTCTTAAAATGATTGAAGAAGAAGAATGCTTAGAAGTACCCTTAATCAAAATACATTCATCATCGGAAAATTTGGCTTGAACCACCTCATCACAAAGGCCCAAATAACTGCTTTCAAAAGTTTCCTCACCTTCTAAGTTAGACATAGAACCCACTAAAGTGGCACCTGTAGCACGGGCAATTCTCCTTAAATCCTCCTTCTTACAACGTCTTACACCCATGATCTTTGCTTCAACAAATTCCTTCAGACATAGATCATCGATACCTTTAGTAGTCAACACCACTTGAGCACCAGAATCAATAATCTTTTTAACTCTTTCCAGAACGATACCGGCTTCACGTTTACGGATTTGTTCTAACTGTTCCGGGTCGTCAATATTGATTTGAACGCCCATTGCCATACGGGCCTTCTGCAAGTTCAAATCTAAACATGCAATTTTAACATTACCACCAGCGATACGCTTAGGCATTGCTTGAGAAGCAATGGTACAATTTAAAGCATAACCTGGTATCAACAATGATTCAGTAGCAGATTTACCATGTGCTTTCAAAACATTGACAGCTTTTACAGGGTATTTAGTTTCTCCTTTAGAATTTTGTGTCTTCACAGCTAAAAGTGCATCTACAACCATGTTGCTGAAAAACTCGGAATCAGAACCAATGATCTTGGAAGACATACTAGTTTTAGCAATATTGATTAGTGTCTCTTTTCCTAAAGTATCAACACTTGTGGAAAGAACCTCATTTATAAAACGAATAGCTTCTCTCAATGCAACCCTGAAACCAGTTATGATGGTGGTTGGGTGAATTTTATTCTTGACTAACTCGTTAGCTCTTTTCAATAGCTCAGAAGCAATAATAACAACGCTAGTAGTACCATCGCCAATTTCTCTATCCTGTTGTTGGGCTAATTCCACTAAAATCTTCCCTGCTGGATGTTGAACATCTAACAAAGATAAAATAGTGGCACCATCGTTGGTAACAGTAAAATCACCGATGTCATCAACAAGCATTTTATCTAATCCAACAGGGCCTAAAGATGACTTGACAACGTTCGCCACAGCCATGGTAGCTAAAACGTTTTGATTACGAATATCATCACCACTTATTTTCTCACCTCCTAGAAACAAGGTATCTGAGCGCGAGTTATTGAATAATTGGGACATCGCTTAGTTATTACAAATAGAAAAACCTCTCCTCGATTGTTGTCGTTACTTTTCTCGTTCTCTCTCAAAAGCTTCTCTTATTGTATTACTTACTCTTCGTGATTACCACCACCACATTTCGATTTTTTTTTCAGTTCTTTGCCACTTAGAACGAAGTCTCTCGGCAAGTGAAAAAAAGAAAAAAATTCGAGATTATTGTTTAATTAGTACTGCTGAAAATAATCTAATATAATAAAAATACTTGCTTTTGTAACATGTATTATACTAATTTTATATAGTGTTCACTTTTTTAATATTAAGGCCGTTTTTATAGTAACGCATGATCTATGCAGGTCATTAAACCGACGTTTACTCCTCTTCTGAAGAAGACTCTTCATCTGCATTCTGTAACCACTCGACCCACTTGACTGTCAATTTCTTGACTTCATCATAGCGAGGATCAGTAGAAACACTATTCCACCATTTATAGATTGAATCTTCCTCGATGATATCATTATCATATAGAGAAACTAATGCACTAAATAAAATCAGATCCGGTTTATCGAATTTTTGTTCGACAATCTTCTCCATTATGATGTTCATCAAATCAACATATTCTTCTTCATCAAAGGCTTGTCTCTTAAACAATAGTCCCCACTGATTAAATACCTTAACTACAGCATCTTTAGGACCTAACGTTTGAGTCGCAATGAAGTGATAAACTCTCTTTAGTAGTGCAGTTATCGTTGCTATTCTCACTTCATGGTATGTAACGTTCATACTCATTCTCAAAGTGTTTAATTCTAATAATGCTGTGTCAAGATCATGGTTATTTTCCATGGCGCGTTCCACGGTAGCAATACCTTCTTTCTCGAAGTCTTCCTCAAATTCAGAATCAACTTCTTCTCTATCAGTGTATACACTATTGACAGACATCGTTCTCTTTTTCTTTGTCTTTTTAGTAGCGGAAGAAATAGAAGTATCGCTCAGGTAAAATTCGTCTAATTGGTTGCTTAAACTGTTTACCTCTCTATAAGCCTCCGTGGAACTGTCTTCATCATCAGAGACTTCGCTTTCGTAAATGTAGCCGACACCCTTTTCTCCAACGACAGACACGGCCAATAGATAATTATCACTATCTTCTTCGAATTTCTCACCATTATCGTTGTCATACATTCTTGAAATGGTACTTTTTAGTGGGCTGGCTGATATTTTGGTTTTTCTATCCAGATCCATATTATCATCAACCTTAACATTGTAGCCAATTATACAGCCATCATTTAGGCGCACATTACAACCTAAAGTGGCGTTGGAGGCAATTAACGAGTGATCAATGATACTGTTATTTCCAATGATACAGTCATCCCAGATGAAACTATTCTTGATTTTAATGTTTTCACCGATTTGACAGTTTCTTCCAATAACCGAATTCTCAATTTTAGTACCCTCTCCGATTTTTGTGCCCGATCCAATGGCGGTACATTTACCAATTTTGCAAGATTGCGCCAAAACAACGTCTTTTTCCTTGTATATATGTCTCGATTCGTACGAATATGTTTGATCTTCTTGTATATTAGAGTCTAGGACTAATGGATAGCACCATCTTCCTAAGAAATCTTGAGAAATAGTATCATAAGTTTGCCAACTTTCTACTCTTACTGCGTATTCATCCGTTACATAGGCGTAGATATGTTTTCCCAAAATATCACTTGAAATGACACCTTTAACGAAATCTGTTCTTAACGATTGATAGTCAAAATTTTCCTGAAAAATCAACGGGACGTGGGATGTACAAATATCTATTCTACAATCAATCAAGTCATTTCTTATGACAAATTCATCAACATTATCCAACAACTCTGGGTCAATTTGAATGGAAGTCTTTTCTTTAGAACTTGGCAATGGTAGGTCTTGGTAGTAAATACATCTATTAGTAGCTTTGTCCAAGACAAATGCAGCAGGTTCAATGGTTCTTGTTTTAGGATAAGTGCTTGCTTTGCTTAGACACATTGTTGAGATGTGGTCCTTGTCCTGAACGTGCATTTTTTTATGAAATTCGAGCATTTTACTGAAGTCGATGTTCGTCAAGACATCACCACTGACTAAAATAAAATCTCCAGTAATAATGCCTCTATTATCTAGATCTCTCATAACATCACCTGTACATCTAGCTTCAGGAGACATGATGGTTGTAATCTTAAATGGAGACCAGGGCAAGTTCCATTTAGATTTTTCAATATAGTCATTAATTTGGTTGGCGTGAGAAGAGCAAATTAAAAAGACTTCATGCACGCCGGCTTTGGCTAAAAATTCCAAGGTATATTCAATAAGTGGTACATTAGCCAGTGGCAACAAACACCTAGGCTTGACAGCCGTCAGTGGCATAAACCTAGTTTCGTATGAATCTGTTAAGACAACGGCTTGGAGACGGTCTTCAACATCCATATCGGAGTTTTTTCCATGGTTACTTTGACCACCCTTCTTTTGTCCCTTCTTTGCTGCCATCTTTTTCCTTATGAGTGGTTCTATTATAGATTTTAACACAGGGCTGCTGTTGGTAATTCTCTCAAACAAATTACACTATGTGTACTACTAAATGTCATCTTGAATGGTGACCTAACTCTTCGCATTAATATATTGAAAAAAAAAAAACCTACTGAATACCTATAAAAGTCATTCAGCTCATGTGATACGGATTGAGTTGTCAATTAAGGTAAAAAGAAAAAGAGAAAGTGCTCGAGGTGGGGTTTGAACCCACGACGGTCGCGTTGCTTTGAAAGACCTGTCTAAGGTCCTGTGCACAGAAACTCCGGAAAACCGGATGTTGCTATAAGCACGAAGCTCTAACCACTGAGCTACACGAGCATTTTCGAAAGGGAGCTATTTAGGAAGCTACTTATACTGTGAAAAAAAAGAAAACGAAAATAATCGAAACTTCTTTAAATCTTTCTACTGGAAGAAGAACTGACTATCATCTATTGGCTGGTAGCCATTTATTAGTATTATCATATACGGTGTTAGAAGATGACATAAAGATTGTGTTGGAATAAGTGATTACTACTATACACCTATTCGTATAAATTGGATTAAGTTATTGCAACTATACGTCTTCGTATAAATTGAAGTAGAAAAATTCTAATAATAGAATTTACTGCAGTAATGAGATAAAGATCTATTAATTGATCAGAACTTATTATATAAGAAGATGAGTTATCATCAAATTCTTATCATTAACACTCTGATTTATGTCTGAACCTTTTGGTTTAATATAACTAATCAGCGTGTGTTTTATATACCTCTCTTATATAGATTAAGAAGGAACGACTATTCTTAATTATTACAACTTACTAAACTACTAATTATCAACATGGCGACCCCAGTGAGGGATGAAACAAGAAATGTTACTGACGACAACATTTCTACGCAGGTTCAATCAAGAGTCAATATTCAAGATACTACTAAAGAAATTAAAAATTTTATTATCGATACTTCTATTGATGACAAACAGAGGAAGCAAGCCTTAATTGATTTAGAAACGTATGAAATATTTTTAAACAAATTAACCGTTAAAAAGAATAAGATTACAAATGAGGTTAAACAGGATGACGATATTTCAAATCTCGATCAGTTAATGGAAATCGATGAAAAAATTGAAAAAACTAGTAATGTAATTCTTGGATTAAAAAGAAAGTTAGAATCGATTGATTTCGATAAAGATGTTAAAAGGTTACATGAAAGAAATGATTCAACTGGGACATATTATTTATTCGATACTCTGACCTCAAGAAATAGGAGATTTTACCCTAAGGATTGGGTATTTAAGCATAAGATGACTAAAATCGAAAATATTCCTGTTTTCTTGAACAGCTTTCAACAATTCATTGAGAAGTACGAATTTGATGACATTTTTGATCAACAAATTAAAAACATCGATTCTCGTGAAAATGAAATCTTATGTAAGGTTATCAAAGAAGGTTTAAATGAAAGTCCTGATATAATGAACATTAACACAAGTGATATCTTTAGAATCATCCGTGACTTGAAGAAAAAATACATAAGCCTTTATGGTAGAGAAATAAGACAAAAGGCTTGGAAAAAAGTGTTGGTGGATACAACTTGTAAGAATACTGATTTGTTAATGAATGAACTTCAAAAGTTAGTATTAATGGAAAAATGGATCCTTTCAAAATGTTGTCAAAATTGTTCAAATCTTACATACATTTTAGAAGAGGCAATCCTTGGAACCTTACATGAATCTTTGAAAAATCCGGTTAAACAACGTTTACATATATACTCAATTGGTAAAAATGAGAGAATTGAAGAAATTTTAATCAATATTGTAATTGAAACAGTAATGGACTTGAGTTCAAATGACTCTTACTATTCAGAAAGAAATTGTAAGTACTGTAAATCGGAATTCCACAGCTCAGTTAACTGTAGAAAGAAATTAAACAGAGAACTTAGGCATTCAACGCCCAGCTACTCAAAAGGTTATTATTCACAAGGTTCAACCCAAAAAGAATATATTAAAACAGGCACGAAACCAGTCAGAACTTTTGAAAAAACAGAAGAAGAAGAACAAAAAGGGTTCAAACAAAAATCTAGTCATTATTGATACTGGTTCAGGTGTCAATATCACGAACAATAAAAATATATTGTTTGATTATGAAGACAACAAAGAAAAGGTAAAGTTCTTTGGTATTGGGAAAAACAATGCAGTTTCCGTTAAAGGATCAGGATACATTAAAATTAAATGTAACACAAATGATGATTACTTATTAACTCATTATGTTCCTGAAGAAGAAACTACTATTATAAGTGGTTATGAGTTAGCTAGAGAAACCGATCTGGTGTTAAGCAAGAACTATTCTACCTTGGAAAACAAGGATATGAACATAAAAACTCATGTTAAAAATGGAATTATTCACGTAAAAATGGATGACTTAATTGATCACTCAGCATATGATTCCAAAATCAATGCAATACAACCAACTTCTTCTAACAAAATTAGACTGAAGCCCAAAATTATAAACTTAAAAGATGCTCATAAAAGAATGGGACATACAGGAGTTCAACAAATTGAAAACTCAATTAAACATAGTCATTATGAAGAAAATCTTGACTTAATAAAAGAACCAAATGAATTTTGGTGTGAAACTTGTAAAGTTTCAAAAGCCACGAGAAGGAACCATTATAAAGGATCTATGAACGAACACAGTATCGATCATGAACCAGGTTCATCGTGGTGCATGGATATCTTTGGTCCAGTATCAAATTCGAACTCGGATACGAAAAGATACATGCTTATTATGGTTGATAACAATACAAGATATTGTATCACCTCCACACATTTTAACAAAAATGCTGAAACTATTTTGGCTCAGATCAAGAAAAATATTCAGTATGTGGAAACTCAATTTGACAGAAAGGTCAGAGAAATCAATTCAGATCAAGGAACTGAATTTACAAATGATCAGATAGCAAAATATTTTGTTTCAAAAGGAATTCATCATATTTTTTCTGCTACACAAGATCATGCTGCCAATGGAAGAGCAGAGAGATACATCAGAACTATCGTTACTGATGCAACAACATTGTTAAAACATAGTAAATTACGTATTAAATTTTGGGAATACGCAGTGACATCTGCTACCAATGTACGCAATTGTTTAGAAAACAAAGCCACAGGTCAACTGCCACTACAGGCAATCTCTAGTCAACCTGTGAAAGTGAGATTCATGTCCTTTTTACCCTTCGGAGAACAAGGAATAATTTGGAATCATAATCACAATAAACTAAAACCATCAGGACTTCGTGCTATAATATTATGCAAAGATCCTAATAGTCACGGATACAAATTTTTTGTACCATCTATTAAAAAAATTCTCACTTCAGATAATTACACAATTCCAGACTATGCAGTGGATCCAATATTAAGGAACACACAGAACATATACCCAGATGATCAAAGTAGATCAGATTCCATCAATGAAGCAGAAAACTCAGATGCTGTTTCCAGGTTATATGATGCATTGGAAAATTACGAAGATGACCATAAACAAGTTACACTACTTACAGACTTGTTCACCACAGAAGAATTAGCTCAGATTGAATTAAATGCTAAGTACCCATCTCCTAGTGATAATCTAGAAGGTAATTTAGACTACGTCTTTGCTAACATAGAAGAAGAGGAAGAAGACAAATACAATCATGTGAAAAACATGGATATAGATTCAGATCTTCACTCAAAAGAAAAGATCACTACTGAAAGCGATCGAAACGAAATTAATAAATCAAGTAATACTGATGAGGATATTCTCGATGAAAATGTTTATAGAGTCCCCACGGCACTACAAGAGAACCTTGTTGGAAGCCAGAACAGCATAAACATCAACAATGATGATAATATTGCTAGTAGAACGCATAGGAAGATCAGTGGAAAGGAAATAAATTACAAGGAATCATCAGAAGATGAGAGCGATTATATTTCACATGATCCTACTAATGAATCAGTTACAGTTGCAAGTAATAAGGACAATGTAACAGATGATAATATCTTACAATCACAACAAGAATTATTCGAAAACATTGTTGATCCAGAAGTATTACTTGAACAAGATTTAGATTCAAAAACCTCAAGTTATGACACCTCTCAATACGTAGATGTTCAAACTGAATCAAATGTTACATCATTAAAGGACAATGATGTTCAAAATGATGACTATTCTACTCACGAAGAAAGTCATCACCTGCCCCTGGTTATAAATGTTATGGACAATACTGACCAAACATATGTTGAATCAAACAAGGTAGAAAACAAAAATAACTCTGATACAAGTATCTCATCGGAAGGTAATAATGAAGAGTTAGTACAAGTGATGGAAAATAGCGAAGCGGAAAAATCGAATGCTACACTAAAATCATCAATAATAACAGATGAAACAATTGAGTCAGAAAAACCAGCAATAAACAAAGCTGGATTCCTGAATAAAACGTTTAATTCTTTGAATAAGAAAAGAAAGCGGCCTGTTGAAAACAGGACCTCGTTTCATGACATGGTTGAAAGAGACAATAAGCGTCAGAGAAAGAATATAATTAAATTACTTCCGGATAACACAGAAACAAGTTCTGCACCGAGAATTAAAACCATATACTACAATGAAGCTATTTCAGGAAATGCTGATCTCAAAGAAAAACATGCTTATAAAGAGGCATACAGGAAAGAATTACAGAATCTCAAGGATATGAAAGTATTTGACATCAACGTCAAATACAACAGATCTGATGTTCCCAGTAATTTAATAATTCCGACAAATACAATATTCTCAAAGAAGAGAAATGGTATCTATAAAGCAAGAATTGTTTGTAGAGGTGATATCCAGACACCAGACACGTATAACGTTATTGGAACAGAATCCCTAAACCATAACCACATTAAAATATTTCTGATGATTGCAAACAATAGGAATATGTTCATGAAAACACTAGATATTAACCATGCGTTCTTATATGCTAAACTGGAAGAAGACATTTACATTCCACACCCTCATGACAGAAGATGCGTTGTTAAACTAGATAAAGCACTATATGGTCTCAAACAGAGTCCTAAAGAATGGAACGACCATCTTAGACGATATCTAAATAGTGTTGGATTAAAAGATAATACTTATACTCCAGGACTATACCAATCCAAGGATAAAAAACTCATGATCGCAGTTTATGTTGATGACTGTGTGATTGCAGCAAGTGATGAACAAAGACTAGATGATTTCATAAACAATTTAAAAAAAACCTTTGAATTGAAAATTACTGGTACCTTAATAGATGGTATTTTGGATACAGATATTCTAGGAATGGATTTGATCTATAACAAAAAACTTGGTACGGTTGATTTGACGTTAATATCATTTATAGAAAAAATGGGTGAGAAATATAAAAAGGAATTGGATAAGGTTAGAAAAAGGTCAATTCCACACATATCAATATACAAGATTGATCCTAAAAACGGAGAATTAAAAATGACCGAAAAGGAATACAAAGACGGCGTGTTGAAATTACAGCAACTATTAGGTGAACTTAACTATGTTAGGTATAAATGTAGATATGATGTTGAATTTGCGGTTAAAAAGGTGGCTAGATTAGTAAACTTTCCTCATAAACAGGTGTTCTACATGATTTATAAAATCATACAATACTTGGTACAACATACGAATATAGGCATACACTATGATAGAGATCTTAACAAAGATAAGAAAATCACTACTATCACAGATGCATCAGTTGGAACAGAATACGATGCACAATCAAGAATTGGTGTTATAATTTGGTATGGAAAAAATATCTTCAATGTTTATTCTAATAAAAGCTCAAACAAGTGCGTATCCTCAACTGAAGCAGAACTTCATGCTATCTATGAAGGCTATGCAGACTCAGAAACACTGAAGGCAACCTTAACAGAACTCGGAGAAGGTGGAGATAAGGAACTTACAATGCTTACTGATTCAAAACCAGCTATCGAAGGTTTAAATCGGAGCTATCTACAACCCAAACAGAAGTTCACATGGATAAAAACAGAAATAATTAAAGAGAAAATAAAAGAGAAGATTATAAAACTAATAAAAATAAAAGGTAAAGATAATATAGCAGATTTACTTACCAAACCAGTCTCAATATCTGATTTTGATAGATTTATTAAAGTATTGAACAATCAGATAACACCACAGGATATTTTGGCCTCAACGGACTATTGATAATTAAAATTACTTAAGAACCAAACACATAGCAGATATCTGTTGGAGTACAATAATATATCTTTAAGGGGGCATGTTGGAATAAGTGATTACTACTATACACCTATTCGTATAAATTGGATTAAGTTATTGCAACTATACGTCTTCGTATAAATTGAAGTAGAAAAATTCTAATAATAGAATTTACTGCAGTAATGAGATAAAGATCTATTAATTGATCAGAACTTATTATATAAGAAGATGAGTTATCATCAAATTCTTATCATTAACACTCTGATTTATGTCTGAACCTTTTGGTTTAATATAACTAATCAGCGTGTGTTTTATATACCTCTCTTATATAGATTAAGAAGGAACGACTATTCTTAATTATTACAACTTACTAAACTACTAATTATCAACAGATTGAGAGACAGTCATCGACTTTAGTGGAAACTGAAACGCAAAGATTGATAATGCATTAGGATAATGAATGCCAATGTAAAAGATAGAGAATCAATCAATATATTAGTGTGTAGAATTATCGATTCTCTTTTGTGGATTCCTGTTTTCTCGAGGAACTTCGAGCATCTTGTTGATAATTAGTTGTTAAGTAAGTTATAATAATTAAGAATAAGTCGTTTCTTCTTAATTTATATAAGAGAGGTATACAAAACACACGCTGATTGGTTATATTAAACCCAAAGGTTCAACAATAAATCAGAGTGTTGATGATAAGAATTTGGTGATAACTCATCTTCTTATATACCAAGTTCTGGTCAATTAATAGATCTTTATCTTACTAGTGCAGGAAATTCTATAATTAGAATTTGCCTACTCCAATTTAGTTGGTATCATCATAAGAATGTTTGTATTCATATACCCAACATTATTAGTATCATGTTCAAGAATGTTCGTCATCAACTACACCAATTTATACGAATAAATGTATAGTAGTAATCACTTATTCCAACACATATTCTGTAACTGCAAATAATAAAATTGCCTTTCTGAATAAAGGACTCTCAACAGTTAGCTCAAAATTCACCTATTTTGGAATGTGCAAGAGACAACTGACCATTTTAAGTAGTATTTGTTTTAATTTATAACTCGAATTATATTTTTAGTTTTTGTGTACTAATTTCCACTACATTTTATGTTTTTCTACTCTTTGGCACTATGTTTCTGATTTACATTCCTTTTTGGTAACGTATAAAAAAAAACAACATTAATAATAGTCTCATATTTTATTCTAACAATAAATGGATGATAGTCCATTCTTGTTCCAACATAATGATGTCGGTATATTCTATACATAAAGCTTAAAAGTAATTATACAGTCTTTTGCAGCATAGCTCGGGAGATATGTGACTTTTACTTCCTATAAAGACCAGTTGATAAAAAAAGATTCAGTTACCGCAAACTAACTCTAATAGGAAGCAACAACATAGACATTTTAAGCAGCTATCCAAGCAGCTCTCTTCCTTCTGTTGACCTTGTTGGACGTAGACTGGCTGTTGTTGAGGGTAGCCCTGTTGTGGTGGACCTTGTTGGTAATAACCTTGTTGTGGCGGAGGACCTTGTTGGTAATAACCTTGTTGTGGCGGAGGACCTTGTTGGTAGTAGCCCTGTTGTTGGCTCATTCTCTTCGGCTCTTCTGACTTATTTTTTAGGGGCAGATAGTCTTCCTTTGCCTTTCTTTATTTCTTTTTGTTTTTGGCACTTTAGTTTATATAATGTTGCAGTTCCACCCATCGGCCTCGAGCAAAAGTAAACATCAATTAGCGCGCAGAAAACTTCGTACAGATATAATCAAATTTTCTCGTTTTTTGGCATTTCGTATGCTCCTGGAACCGCTTAGCCACACTTCTAGAAAGATATGGCATAATTCCGAACAATTAGGTTTGGATTAGGGTCTCGCTGAATTATTGGTTAGCGTGGCTTATGCAGGTATGACATGGCAAAAACGAAAAAAACAAAAATAGCAATAGAAAAGGGAAAAAGGATTATGATTAAAGTAAAAAGAATAAAATTATTTAACTTAAACTAATTTTAATCAAACTATATTGGATTTAGCTAGTGGACGATAGATTATCGGCTAACGCACCTATTCAATCTTTATAATTTTTTCGACTAGGATCGTCTTTATATGATGATTTTTTTTTTTCTTGGGACAGAGGATCTACAGAATCTTCTATGAACTCGTAGAACCTGTTAGCGTAGTCCCTTGGAGGTATGGCACTCACCAACTTAGTATCATGGCGCAAACTTCGCCAGAATGTTTCTAATTTCTTCATTACCGAGTAATTAGTCAAGAAGTCGATAATTCCCACGTAATAAATCAAATCCACATCATTATTGAATTGATCAGATGCACGAATACCACCTTCAAATTCTCTAAAAAAATGTCGTACTACTGTTCCGGTACCAGTTCTTATGGGCCCTTGTGTCTGTGGTTGCTCCTCAATGGATGCAGTATCGGCCAGTTGAATGTCGTCTTCCTTGGCTTTATTGATATCGTGAATCCCGATGAGCAAAGAATAGTCCATCGTATTTAGTTTAGCTAACAATTCCACATCTTTTTTCAACTGGGTCAAGAAAGTTTTCTTTTTCAAAGGACCGAACTTGATTTTTTGGCCTTCTTCAAGCCAATTTAAGTCTTTCATTACGGGCCTGTAAGATCTATCTTTTGCCAATCTTTCTTTATCCAAGTTGGTAAAACGACCCCATGTAGAACCCTTTAGATCATAAGTAATATGAATGTCCAAGTGTGGAGGAAATAGGTTATTCATGACTAAAAAGTATATTTTCCGATGTTTGATTTTATTTTGAAACGATATAGGCATTTTCACTCTGTGTAAACCATAAAACTGGCAAATCAGAGTGTTTGGGTTGTCCTTTACATGATTATAGTACTCTTGTATATGCTTCCTCAAATGAATATGCTCAGAATGATGAATTGTTTTGATAATATATTTGTAATCTCTTGAATAGTAAAAAAAAGACCCACTTTTACCCGGTGAGTTAAGTTCACTGAGAATGTACTTGGAAGTTAACGAAACCAAATAATCAGCAGGGTCTAGGCCAAATAATGCACGTAGTTCTCTGAAAACTTCCGGACAGTAGTCCTTAAACTTGAATGCATATTGAGAAGAAGGGGTCAATTCATTGCCATGATAATCAAAAGCCAGCTTTTTAGTGAATCTAAAATCCGCGGGCGTTAAAGGTTTCATTATTCCAGAACAACGTGATACTGCAACACGAATACCGGTTAGCATATTATAAGCAATTATAAAGTTGACGTGTCCTTCACTAACTTTATTACCGATTAAAACGCGGTCGTCATCCACCAAGAACGTTTTCCTTTTCCTTTTCATTTCTCTTTTATGCAAAAGGGATTGTCTCATCTTCTTAATTTCGGCGGTAGCAGATTCCGATCTTTTCAAACCCGCACTACCACTAGTAACAGCAGCATTAACGGTATGATTGCGGTTGTTGCCATGGGTGTGCTGGTAGTAATGATCGTTCTCTGGTGGCAAAGAGGTGGTCGATTTAGATACCATATGATATTGCTTTGATTTTTGCGAAGGTTGTGGAAGCGGGTGAAGCGGTAGAGAACTCATTGAATGGTTAATTTTTGAAGCGGAATTCGGATTCACGTTGGTATTTGCGTTCGTCAGTTTCAGCACATCTGAATCATCCATAGGTAGTATTTGAGAATGCTTAGAAGCGTGGAAGGGAATGTTGGGCAAGTTTGAATCCTGAGTGTTTCTCCTTTGCTTTATCGTCGTGGAAGCCGCTGTTACTGTCGATATTCTGGAAGATCGCCTCGAAACACGCTTGTTCAGCAAAACATGATCATCATTCAAGTCTTGAATATAAGAGTCGGTCTGAACAAGACCGGGATTATCCAAATAACCATTCGAGTTTAGCGAAGGTGTAGTTACCTTTTTCGATTCCTTCCCTTCAGGAAAACTGTACTTCTCAATTTCCCTGTTATTGCTACTATTTGGTCGTGGAGAAGTTATAGTGTTTGGATGATCATCATCAGTATTGTTATTACTGTTGTTATGTAAAGGATCAATTGATATTGAGTAGTTTCTCTTCACCAGTCTTGAGTTATTTATCGTCGGGTTCAACTCTTCGATAGAGGTCGGAGTGGAAGATTCACCATCAGACAAATGAGGACTTTCCATATTTGACTCTGAATTCGAGGAGGAATGGTAGCTAGTATGATTATTATGATCTTTTCTTATTCGGTGGTTCGAGTCCGGATTCGAATTCGGTACCGAAAGGTCTTGATGTCGCTCAATTGTCGCAGACTGCAATAACGATCGCTCCTGTTCTGTTTTGCGACTGGGAGAAGTTATCAAATGTAGCGGTACAACAGAAGTAGGTTGTGATCGCAAGACTGACATGAGTTGAAAAGTGTTGGTAAGGAAGTGGCGATATATGGCAACTGTCTTGGGTGCGTGAACAAACTCTGTACTTTCTTGCTTGTGATTGTGCTAGTCCTTGTTCCTATTTTTGTTTTTGTTCTTGTTTTTCTCTGCTTCTCCCTCCGTATTTGCTTGTTGTCACGCTTTTGTTATTTCCACCTCTATCTTTTCTCTCTGTTCCATTCCTCATCCATTCCTTTTTTTTTTTTACCTGTGTTTTGTTTTCCCAGAAGGGAGGCACGTTCTTATGTCCGTAAAAACGGATATGTTAGTGCGACACGTCGTCTGGGGTGACGCTTCATTTTTAGCCCCATTCGCCAAATACCTTACCAGTACCTGTGGTAAGGCTTAGTTCAGCAATACACTAGATAAAAACGCAATGACACGAGAGTAGAGTGCATAATTAGTCACCGACTTCCTTCAGGTGCCAAAAGCACACTGAACCTCTTGGTGTTACAGTCCGGGTGATGCGTCCGCCGTGCTTCAAAGCGCCTTTTCACCAATGCCAGGCGGAAACTGCCGCCGTCAAAAAGAAAAACGAAAAGAACATAGAAGACAAGGACAAGAAGCAGTGATCGTAAGAAGCGCCCACCCTCGCACAGCGCACAGAAACTAGAATAGTACCGCAGTTATAGCATTTGTATGGCCCTTAACTCACGATGCTAGACAAGGCGGGCTCTCAAAGCAAACACATGGACGAATCCAATGCGGCTGCCTCTCTGCTTTCCATGGAAACAACCGCCAACAATCAGCACTATCTGCACAACAAAACGGCTCGTCACACGCTCACGAATAGCAGCCAAGATGGCAGAAGTCACGCAGAGGATGAAGGTAGCGATGGAACAAATCCCCGACATCCTACTATCTCCAGTGCTAGCATTGAATCTGTCAAGACCAGTTACGACGAAAACCCTCTACTTTCTATCATGAGATTGACGTGTGCGCCCAATAATACTCCGGTGCATACTCCGTCGGTTTCGCCGAGTTTGCAAGTGGGAGGTGGCACTGATGTCAAAGATGATTCTAAGGAAAACGATGCTACTGTAGCGGCCACTACCAGTCTTCAAGATCGCCGTAACAGCGATAACGCTGGCCACGGTGCCGCCAGCCCACTCGCGCCTTCCAATACGCCTTCGGATCCTAAGTCGCTGTGTAACGGCCATCCCGTAGAAGGTAGAGTTGCACAGGTTTCGGATACCATCCAGCTGCAGCATGCTACAATGAACGATGTTGTTTTCCCTTACTCCTCCACCTCAACTAATAACAACGCTGCTGCTGTTGCTGCTGCTACTACTGTCGTCGCCGGCGCCAAAGAAAAAATACAGTTGCCGCCACCAGCAGCTCCACCTATTTCTTCCCCCGGTACCACCGCAGCTGGTTCGGGCTCGGGCTCGGGTCTGCGTTCCCGCACAGAATCGGATTTGCCGCTCATGATTACCAGCGCCAACAAAAACAATGGGAAGAATACCAATTCGCCGCTGTCAATACTGAGCAGAAACAACAGCACCAATGACAACGAGAACAACTCGTTCCACAGCTCTGATTCGAGAGATTCCTCTAGTAATAATGAGATCGGCCGGTTTTTGCGCTGCGAAACCAAGCCTAGAAGCAATGGTTCGAACGACTTTCAATCCCAGCATAGTAACCATGATGATCAGTACGCCATAGGTGTGGCCCCCAGAAATTTCTATTTCAATAAGGATAGAGAAATAACTGACCCGAACGTAAAGCTGGATGAGAACGAATCCAAAGTTAACATCTCGTTCTGGCTAAATTCGAAGTATAGAGATGAGGCCTACTCTTTGAACGAATCGTCCTCCAACAACGCAAGTTCGAACACGGATACGCCCATCAACTCTCGGCGTACGAATACCAGCTCCTCTATTCCCAGCAGAAACAATTTTCAGCATTTTAGGTTTAACCAGGCCCCTTCTCAGCCTCCAACTTCAGCATCTTCATTTACAAGCACAAACAATAACATCGGCCACAATAACAACATCAACAGCAACAGCCACAACATTCAACGAAACACTATCAATCGTGGAGAAGACCCGTTTGCCACTTCATCAAGGCCTTCTACTGGGTTTTTCTACGGCGATTTGCCACATCGTAACAACAAAAATAGTCCCTTCCGTGCAAATGAACCATACATCCCGCCACCCCCACCGAAGTATATCAATTCTAAGTTGGATGGATTGAGATCAAGATTATTGCTTGGTCCGAATTCTGCATCTTCATCTACTAAACTTGACGACGACTTGGGTACGGCCGCAGCCGTACTATCAAACATGAGATCATCTCCATATAGAGGTCATGATAGACCTATTTCAAATGTCAATAATATCAATAACACAAATACACTCGGCGTACCGGCTAGCAGACCTCATTCGTCATCTTTCCCATCAAAGGGTGTTTTGAGACCAATCCTATTACGTATTCATAATTCCGACCATCAACAAACGGCTTTTGAAAACAACAATTCCACAGCTGTTTTTGATGAAGATCAAGATCAAGACCAAGACCTGTCCTCTTACCATTTAAACCTGAACTCTAAAAAGGTCATAGACCCCTCTTTCGAGTCAAGAGCAAGACAAGTTACTTGGAATAAAAATGGCAAGCGAATAGACAGACGCCTATCTGCACCGGAACAACAGCAACAACTAGAAGTACCGCCGTTGAAGAAATCGAGAAGATCAGTTGGGAACGCAAGAGCTGTGAGCCAAACCAATAGCGATCATAATTCCTTTGGCGAATCAGCGACTTCCTCAGCACCTTCATCTCCTTCATTAAAGGCATCTTCTTCTAGTTTAGCATATGCTGTTGATTATCCCAATACTACTTCTCCCGGTTCGACTAAATCTAAGGGAAAAACAACCAAGTCTAGGACAAAAACCAAGGCGAAGCAATCTTCAAAAAAAAGATCAAGCAATAACAACTCTAAATCAAAAGCAAACAATTC
Organism: Saccharomyces mikatae IFO 1815; assembly: GCF_947241705.1. NCBI lineage: Eukaryota > Fungi > Ascomycota > Saccharomycetes > Saccharomycetales > Saccharomycetaceae > Saccharomyces > Saccharomyces mikatae. Next base: position 852,434 of record NC_079259.1, on the reverse strand, counting down.
ACAAGAATTGAACACCACTGCTTCCTCAACCTCTCAAGGTACAAGGTCTCGTACCGGTTGCTGGATTTGTCGGTTAAGAAAAAAGAAGTGTACCGAAGAAAGACCACACTGTTTCAATTGCGAAAGGTTGAAACTGGACTGTCATTATGACGCATTCAAACCTGATTTCGTATCCGACCCAAAGAAAAAGCAAATGAAACTGGAAGAAATCAAGAAAAAAACAAAAGAAGCCAAAAGGAGAGCAATGAAAAAAAAGTAAAAACTAACTTGAAGAGAAGGATTATCATTGTTTAGTACAAATCTTATACTATCAAAGAAAAAAAGAAAGAGTGGTACACAACAATTTTTCAATAACAATGATATATCCTATATATATATTATGTATGTAAGTAATACCATGTAATTTCAAAGACTTTCAAAAGAAGTTATACATTAACTTTCGCATACGATTTAGTTAAGGTGTAGGTATGTCTCATTTGATGAACTAATTTTTGGTTGCTCAGGTTTTATTTTCAAAACTTTGAAGCTACTAAAGAAAAAGAATCCTACTAAAACATACTGTTGGGATCATCTCCCTTAATGCTTTCAGTGCTGTTCTGTGTGCCATAAGGAAACTGCATGGGTTGTTGAAATATCGACTGTTGCGGATGTGCATAGACTGGTGGAGGCGCCGGCGTTTGATGCTGACCACCCACCCACGCCGGATTCGTTAAATTTCTTGAATATAGCGCATGTGCTTCCTGTTGCCATTGTGAATCTTGGACATTGAAAGGTGGAAAAACTCCTTGCCTTTGCTGGTTTAAGAAATTGTAAGGATAGGATACCATTGAGGCTGGTGAAGACATCATGGAATTTTGATACGCGGAGCTTAATGAAGATATTGACGACAGTTGTCGTGGTGGATACACACTTTCTTGCATTGAATTTGGAATCTGATTGCGAATATCATTAACTACCCTTTGTTCGTTTGGCTTTTGCGCAAATGAATTTTCCGAGGGCTTGTTTTGCGCTGAAGATAGAATGCTATTCAAATCAAAGGATGATGAACCTGTGGAATTCGAAGAGGAGGTTGGTGCGCTACTGTAATCAGGCGATAAATCAGTAGTGATGTCATCGACTTTTTGGCCGCTTACTTCAATTTCAAACATTTCTACATTCATCTTGTTTTTTCCTGTTATTATGCCGCTGGGCTTAACGTTGAACGTTTCCGGTGCCATAGGTACAGATGAACCACTATAACCCATGGTTGGGGAAGAAGAATTCAAAGAGCTGCTTCTCATTTGTCTCTCCAAATGTGCCATAGAGATTGAGTTAGTAGTGAAACATTTACTTTTTCTTTGTAACCTAACCTCGTTTGATTGCTTCGATGCCTTTATATCAGTTTTAATGGTCTTTTTTAGTCCGATTTTCTTAGTAAAGATATAACGTGATTTATTATCTGACCATTCCACACCACATTTGTTTTCCATCAATAATTGGTAAATAAATCTTACCACACCTTGTAGTCTCAACAGCATTTCTGATGATACTGATTGTTTGTCGGATGACGGTGGATCCCCAATTAATCTATCGAAATTACGGTCCATTTGAAAAATTTCATCATAATCATTAAAATCGGATAATTGAAAATTGATAAACGACAAACCTTTCACCATCAAGTCTTCTTCAAACCAGTAGGTTCTTTTGGGCGTGCGTTCTGTTATACTAGAAGAAAGATTTTTTTTTTTTTTCATGACATCGTTCATGAAGTACGCCATGGCATTAACAAACTCTACGTTACTTTGAGCATATTGAAAAACCATAGGGTTCGATTTTATCCAACAATTGATAATTCTTACCATACCTAATATTTCAGGAACTTCAGAGTGTTCGCTCCATGATTCCTTCACGATATCATTTAAAATATGTCCAATAAATTTAAATGCGAAATTTAGATAATCCAATTCATTGCTACGTAAATCCGTTAAGGTATTTGTACCCACATCAGAACGTCTTTTCAATAATAAGTGAAACCCACCAATTGTAATGATCAAATTGTTGAAGATTATCTGGATATGTTTAAGGTATCTCGTTGACATCATTTCATAAAGAACGTCCTCCAAATATTTTAATTTAATACCGTTATTTAACTGGTTCGGTTTCGTATCATCCCTCCAACTTCTAGGAGACCAAACAGATCCAAAGAGGCCAAGGTAATAAAACTCTAAAATATCTTTAGCAGGAGGTTTCACTCCTTTAGATTCTTGCAAGTAGGTGTTCATAATAGTTGTATGCAAACTACGATTTAATGAACTTTTATTGTCTACCATTAACGCGCGGAAGTTTTTAATTGACACAGGACTTGGCATCTTCGTCATCATACCCTTGACAAAACTGAATACAGCAGTCCCCAAATTTCCTGTCTGAAGGAACACCGTTCCCGCTTGCGAATATGTTTCACCAGCGCTAGGCAACGTTAACGAAGCTAAGCGAAAATAATCCAATGATTTCTTAAAATTAGATATGCTGTATTTGTTGGAAATTTCTTCAAGGAGGCTTTTATAACGATACGCTGTTCCTAAAAATAACAGACATCGATGGAAAATTGTTAGGATTAGATGTGCGAACGGACTATCGCTGTTGAATGATTTCACTACAGAACTGTCACCATCAATATCACTTAACATTAAGTCTTGAATAATCTTCCTCGGCAAAAGTGCAACTACATTATACCTTTTATGAACAGCGTTGATAATGTTAGCATAAAAGTTTTGTACTGTCTTGAAAAACTTCAACATTTTCGAGTTCATTTTTCTAAAGTCAATATATCTAGTCTGCTGTTTCTTGTTCTCCTTCTCAAAAAGAACGTAATTTCTCCACATCTGGAACCATTTGAATATTGGATAGTGTACACTTTCCCACGAAAAATCTAATATTGTAGATATATCGCTGTAATCAAAGGTAGTGACATCGGCCACAGATGAACTTCTAGATTGACATAAAGAATATTGGGAATCTATGGAAGAGAGGACCACAGCATTCAATTTGGAATGAGCAAATGCCAAGAACCCGTTCAATAACGCATAATCATGAAATAACTGATTTGATTTCAATATGCTGTTCAATTGACTTTTTATACCATTGAAAGCGGTAGCAATATCCTCTGTTTGGGTATTCGATTGTCCCATTTAATTGAAATATCAACTATATGACGTTACAATGAAGGTAAGATATCCTCTTTAAATATATATACGCCCTATGACGTGTGTGTATGAGAACTGAGAAATGATAAAATTCTATTTTCCCAAATGACTCTGCTAAATTCTTGTTTATTAATCTTAATTTGATGACGTCTTGAATGAATGATCTCTTTACATATATGATTCCTTAAAACACTTTTCATAAGAAAAAAAACATTCAAAATATGTGGGAAGATAAAAACACCAAATACGGAGGACTTCCCCTTGTATTCCAATGGATGATCAATTCAATGTAAATTGCTTTATTAGTTTTTACCAAACTTTGAAGTTAATTTGAGATAGTATCTTTTCCTTCGTTAGATGCTTTTTTTTTCCATTATGATACTGAAACCGTGAAACATGATTAGCATAAGCAGTCGCCCAGAAATTACGATATTTGCTGCACCTCTGTCGCTCTAGTCTGTAAAAAATATTCTTATAGTGTTGTTCTACGTATATGGTATATCTATTTAAAACTTATATGAGAGTATGCATTGTAAAAACTATTCAATTCGCTATGGGTTGTAGGGGTAGAGAATTAGGGTTGGTTAATATCGTATTCATCGAAGTACCACGACACCAACAGGTAGAATTTTTAGGCTCAACTTGAACCCATGCTTCGATCCTCACATTTTCAAATATTTTTTCAACTCTTTTCTTGATGATTGTGGAATTCTCGCCGTCTACATACTGTACATGAATATACCCTACCAATGTTGGATTCTTTTGTGAATCGCATGGCTTATCATGATGAAACTCATGGCTGTGATCCTCTAAATGAGAATGCGAGTGACCATGAGAATGAGAATGCGCAGAACTGCTTGACTCAGTAGGCCAAAACCGAGGAGTTGTGTAACCGGTGATTCCCGGAGTCGTTGAAATTTGGTTTAGTGCACTCTTTACTAAGTTATGCTTCTTGTCATCCAATCTTAGTAAAATGTTTGCAGAAGTAGATTTCAACAAGGGTAGGGCGCTAAGCAAGATCAAGGAACCAATCATTAAAGAGGCGATTGGATCAAAGATGGGCCAATGTGTTAATTTGATTAACAATGTCGAAATAACAACGCCAACAGAACCTAATGTATCCGCTAATATATGTAAAAAAATACCCTTCATATTCTCGTTATCCGTACCGCCATGGTCATGAGCACCATGATCAAAAGCAAACAAACCAACAAGGTTAACCAACAACCCTAATGTAGCAACAACCAACAATTCATTTGTCGCATGCAGGTGAATGGGGTTGAAAATTCTTTCAACTGCCTCTACAAAGATACCGCATACTATACCCAGTAACAGAACACCATTAGTGAAACCTGCCAAAGTGCCGAGGTAGTTTAAACCGAAAGGAAATTTATCACTTGCTGGTTTCTTGGTCAGTATACCGGCAATCAAACCTAATAGTAAAGATGTGCAGTCTAAGGCCATATGTAACGAATCAGATAATAAGCCCAGTGACTTGGAACGGAAAGAATATAAAAGTTGTACAAACATGAAAGCAGTATTCAATAATAGGAAAGAAAAGATGGATCTGGTATCCTTGTTCAAAGCCATTTGCCTGAATATACTTTCATTTTCAAGAGACAACGAATCGCTGGAGTGAGAATGATGTGCATGATCATGGGAATGCGAATCAGGATGTATGTTTAATGAATTGGAAACATAATCTGCCACTATGACGAAAAGCAAACTGAGCAAGTCAGTTTTAATGGAAGAAGTGATCTCATTAAAGGATAAAAAATGCACCACAATAGCCATCACACCCGTTGATAACACAGTAAATTTTGTCAACCAAAAATGGGAAATCATGTAGTTTATTTCGAACTTGTGGCAATGCTCATTCTCTTCGGTTCTCTTTTCTTGGTTTATATTCTCTGTGAACACATCCTTTAACGATAGAGAGAAGATAGTCAAACATCCGTAAAACACAAACACCATCAATAACTGAATATTGTAAGTATTGTTTATGATAGTCATTAAGTACAACAGAATAAAAGAAACAAATGGTAATATTATCATTAGTGGAAATCTCTTGTTTCTACTTATCACATCCTGTGTGATGCTGCCGTCTTTAGACACGAAATCCATGCTACTTGGTAAGGTCGATAATAGCAGCGGTGACGCATACCTTAGTATAAACACTAGAAGAGCATAAGTAACTAAATGAATAATTAATTTATTCATATCGCTGGCACTAGCGTCCGACGAAGAATCACTGCGCAATATAACAAGTGTCATAATAATAAAAGGCATGAACGTTTTCAAAATGGTCTTGAAATTGAGAGAAATTTTAGATGAGAGCTCACCGGCAGTAGTTAATAGTTTAATAATCAATAAAGTGATACATGTTGACTGAATTGGATGGAAAATCGCATTTAATATTGATATTAGAAAAAATGCAGCAAATAAAACATAATACTTTCTTTGGCTGGAGTAGTTGACAAAGTTAAAATAGTATGCAAACAGATTAAAGGAAGAAGCAATGAACATTGGAAGAAATATCAGTCTTATACTATGATCTATACTAAAAAATGCTAGCCCTTGTTCAGCGTGCTCTACTGATCTAATACCTGTCCTTGATATGAGATCATTTTGAGAAGGTACAATCAATTTACTGGACAGAATTATAGTCGGATACGATAGCAACAACGGAACTTTTGCCAATAGATCTTGCAGTTCCATCATTTAGCTTGATACGGACGCATTGAAGCACCGCCTGTATATATTCGTAACCTTTAACGTCAGTTATGTTAATCATCTTACTTTTCTAAGAGATGGCACATTATAATCGCTTTGAACGAGCACACTTCTTGGTATCATACAAGAGCTTGTTAAATAATGATATAAATATATAAGTGAGAGCGTACCCGTTGATCTACCGATTCATGCGGAGGTCTTCGCTCATTTGTGTGAATTGTATTTTGCATCAATCTCACTTCTGAGGGCTGCACGATTCTTTCTCATTGTCCTTAGATCTGGAGGAAGTGTTATTTGCAGGTCTTTCCTTAAAGTAGCGACGTCCTTCTCCAACATTTCCTCCCAATACACATTGATCAATGGTTTACAGCTTAAACCTGTTCTGACAGCCCAGGGTAGGTATATATCATATAGTCTTTTTCTCTGGACCTTTTTTAGACGCAAAGGTGCAAGAAAACCACCAAGTATAGCCATGGGGACGCCCAAGTTGGCACCTTCGAGAGCCTTTATAGTTACCTCCCCTTCAATTATAATAGGCATGTTGGTTATAGCGTGGTAGAAGTCATGGCATTGTCTATACCTCTTGAAGATGTATGCATGCATAGGATCATCGATGAATTTTACGGGCGCTCTGGTGTCTGGAGAAACATTTTCTCTTTTCAGCCATTGATAGTACACGTAGCCAAAGGTATTATGTGGCAATTTAGCCAACTTTTCTATGTGCAAAGTATCAGTTGTAATATTGGGCTGTTCCTTTAAAATACGTCTCCCAGAGGAATCGCTAAGCATTGTTTGCTTCAAGCTCTCTAAAAAGATAGGCAAGGCAGTAGCTTCGCCCAGCTGGACGATATTGTAACCATCCTCAGGATGGAAGAATGAATTCCAGCCGGAAATTGCAAACAATAACAATTTCTCGTATCGATAAAGAGGGACATGGCCTTCGTACCGAGGTTTCATTGGTCTGCTATTGGCCAGAGCTCTGATACGCGACTCAGTGCGTTCTTTGGCCTCTTTTGCATAATCAACGTTCTTGTTATGTAACTCACCACGTTCCATGGCATCCGCTAACCTTGCGTCCTTACCAAATATGAATGAACTCAATGTATACATTGCCGCTGCAGGGAGGATTATCCCACGACATTGAGATGCCACTGTTGATGTACCTGCTGATCTTAGTACAGATAGTCTAAACATACTATTTTACTTGTCCTTTTGTAGCTACTTGGTTTGCTCCCCTTCTTTGCAAAGACCGCAACTGTTTTTCTCTCAAAAGTCATATGAAATATATATATACTGAATAAAGCAATTCGGGGTTAATTTAACAATAGAACTTCAATCTACAATGAGGTACACAGTGAAAACACTCTGAGAGCAAAATGAGTGTTAAATTATTTCCCAATGATAGGTTCGGTTCATCAGATAAGTACGACGGACTCAAAGATGCCGTAGAAGAATGCTCGTGGCTCATCGAAGAAATTGTCAAACCGCAACTGCCTAACATCATTGATAATTTTTCTAAATGTTTGGAAATGCTAGAGAGTGATCAAATATTTAAGATGCCCGTATCTAATGGTATTCCCAACGAAAGCAGCAAACAGAATGACTCACCGACGGTCAAAGGTGTTATCACGAGGCAAGGCGAGTATATTATCGATTTCCATATAGTGGTAAGATTTCCACAATTCCAAAGGGGTAAACAAGTAATGTTCCGAATGAATACAGGGTTGAATTTTTTACTCGTCCAATTCAGCAAGATAACTACCCACTTGAAGAATATTCTGGAATTATTGGACCAACTCCAACTAACCACAGATGTTAGTGAATTCGTAACCAAATTTGGTGTCGCCATGGAACTATTAAACCATTCCTTAATACTTCTACAAAACCCTCCTAGAGACTTAGTGTTTCCAGAGGATAACAACTATGCCATGAAGGAAATGTTTCAAGACTGCTATACCGTTTGCGAATCCACAGCTCATATTTTGGGTCTAGAACTGACACTTTGCCGAAATGAGCTCTGTATAGAATTACGAAATCTTGTTAAGGTGACAAAGAAACCTTGGTGCGAGATCAATAGTAAAACCGGCAAGTCGTTTTGTGACAAGATAAGAAATCAAGTGACAAATGAAAGACACAAGAACTTGTCCAAAATTCTCTTAGAGAACGGTGTTCAAGTCCAGGATTCCACCTTACTTAACCACCTCATTTCTTCTTTTCAAAGCGAAACAATAACACTCCCAGAAGCCCAAGAACTATTAAGGAGAGGCGTTACTTTTGATAATAGGGTAGTCATGGAATGTGAAAAATTAATAGTGTCTACAAGCGACCCAACTTTGATCAGTATAAGCTCCAAATTGAACAGCCTCAAAGCTGCGATGGCAAATCATCAAGCTAATTTAATTGCTAGCAAACAATTAAGTACAGATAAGTAGTTTACTAGAATGACTTTAACAATGATTTATAATACACGTTTACATAAAAGAATGATGAACTCTTCAAAAAAAAAAACCTCGTTATTTCTGTTTGAGTATTTGCAACTTAATCTCCAATTGCTTTTTTCTTTCCTTTAACTTCTTCAGTTCTTCCAATTCCTCATTAGTAGAAGATGCCATCATGACCACATCTGTGCTTATATCTGCATCTTTACCGTCATCTTCGTGGCCCATATCTGAACTATGCAGAATACCGTCGTCATTCATACTAATGTTCTTCTTTAACCTCAAATCATTCAATTCGTAAGTCTGCTGCAATGTATCCAGTTCCCTTTGCATTTTACTCATAGATTTCCGTAATTTATCACCCAGCGTCCTTACTAATGGTTCCACCTCCTCAATCAAATCTAATTTCGACCTTTCAACATCATACTCAGGAACTAAACGGAAAACTCTTTTGGTTTGTAGCATCGTCGACGCAAGGTTCGTGCTAGGTTCATTTGCATGTTTTAAAGATTCAATAGAATCCTTCAGTACCAAGACTGTTCTCTCTAAGGCAAAGACACTCTGTTCCAAGGCATCCGTCATTGTTATTCCGTTTATTCTTCACGACTGATATATGTGTATATAACATTCTTTTGTTTATTATTATTTTTCGATATAGTTAACAACTACGCCCTGTGAAAACAAAGTTCTTAATCGCCATTGATGAACACATATTAAAAGTAAACTGCAATTCCAACCTCACGGACATTCAGCGGTCTCACCAACTGGAAATTTAGAAGTAAAGAAGACAAGTGTAACATCACTGGCATGGCAGAACTGGAAAGAAAAAGAAGGCCTCCTCCGCAACTGCAACATTCTCCCTATGTTAGGGATCAATCCAATTCTCCAGGAATGACAAAGACGCCACAAACGTCACCACCTAAGAGGCCTATGGGGAGAGCTAGATCAAATTCGAGAAGTAGTGGGTCTCGTTCAAATGCTGACATTGACCAATATACCATACCAACAGATTTAGATTCTTTACCTACCGCTTCACCTCCGCCTTCTGTTCATCAAGTTTCACAACAACAACAATTGTCGCCGATATTAGCCAATAAAACTTGCTCTCCATTTGAAACTCAGAGTCAGGATCAAAGTGGTAAACCCATAGATCCAGTATTGGGTAAGCAGGTTACAGTTCCTGTAGAAGCAATTCCTCCACCGGTATTGAGTGACCTATCGAATCTCCAGAATGGTTCAACTGAGACATTATCTGCAACGGGGCTATCCCGTAAGAAGCATACCCATATAATTATACTCAAATCACTGAATGGTACTTTTGAAACAAAGTTCCTCGTTGTACCATTTAAACCTGATGGACTTAAGTTAGGTCGACCAGTTACCAATAGCATAAACAAAAGTAATACATCATCGAAGAGAGATTTGTTTTCGCAACAAGTTAGGCCTGATAACGGAAATTTTGATTCAAGAGTCCTCTCAAGAAACCATGCTTGTCTAAGTTGTGATCCCACAACGGGAAAGATATATATTCGTGACCTGAAATCCAGTAACGGGACATTCGTTAATGGGGTTAAAATCGATCAAAATGATGTAGAGTTAAAAGTTGGTGATACTGTGGACTTGGGTACTGATATAGACACGAAATTTGAACATAGAAAGATTAGTGCGTACGTAGAAGAGATTTCAGTCATTCCTTTAATGAATACTGTGTCTGATCCTACGAGTTTGATGACTAAAAAACATGAATTCACTAATAATAGTGATAGCAACTCCACCGATACAAACGAAATACAATTGGACAGAGCACATCATAGTCAACACATCCCGATACGATCTCATGTGAATGAGAGGTATACTGAAGTTGGCGTAACATCTGCAACAACGGCTCAAAGGGCCGCTTTTGAGGCTGCCATGTTTGGAGACGTTAATAACATAGAATTGGATGATGATATTTTAGGCTTAGAAACAGAGGTTCTTAGTGGGATTTTCGTTAACAATTCTGCAGGCACAAGCATAAATTTGATAAATATGATAAAAACCCTAACTACTGAACTGTCCTTAGAAAGACAAGAGTCGGAAAAATTGCACTCCATGCAAAATTTCATGGAAAACTACACAGCAAACTTAGATTCAATAAACAAACACATGGTTGATATGAACGAAAAGCATTTACTGAAACTGAGCACAGCCTTACAAAAAACTCTATCAGAAAATAATGACGCGCTACTCAAAGAATCAGAAGATCAATTAAGAGAGATGAAGCAAAAAAGTAGTAAAATAAAATCCGCATGTAACTTAAAGGAAAAACAAAACTATGAAAAGCTAGAGGAACTAAAGGGTGAATTGAGAGATCTGAACCTTCAAATAGAGGAAGAGAAGGGAAAAAATTCAATATTAACACAAAGCAATCCGAACAATAATATTATCAATGAAGATAGCGCTAGGGCAAAGCAAGAATATTCAAAGAAAGACAAAAAGGACAACGATGAAGCATTGGAAAGCACTGAAGAATTAGATGTTATTGAAGGCAAGAAATCGAAAGTCGGTAAAAGGTTGCTTTTCGGGTTAGTTGCCATTTCATTCGGATTGGTTGCAACAGCTGTTAAGCAATTGCCGCAGTAACTCGAGGGAAGATAATTACCACAGGCATAGTTCTAAGCAAAGTGGGCCGTATTCTGTAGACATAATGCAAACGATATATTATAAATAAACACATAGCACATATTCCATACGATTTGAATATTGCTTTGCAATTCTGATTTATATGTGCTTTCCGCATTTTCTCACAGTTTCTCAACTGAAAAAAAGTGAAAAACTCAAAGAGTTAAAGTAAGCACTGAGTGTATTATCTCATCATATAAAACTCAAAACAGGCGAAAACACTCTAAAAATTGTATAAACCACTCTCGAATGAATGGAAAGGTTGATTCATTGTTAACATGGCTAAAAAAATCAGATAAGTTTTATATAGCGCCCAACATCAGCATCTGTGAATCACCAGAATCGGGTAGAGGGATCATCCTCAATCACGGATCTATCAAAAAAAATGATACCATTGTTTCAGTACCGAGCTCGAAGCAACTAAACTTTCACACCATCTTATACCATATTTCAAAGTTCAATAAAGAGCTTAACATTCCTGGTATTACAATCAATAGAAAGCAGATCGACTATGAAAAAAATGTTATTGATGTGGGAAATAAAGGCTCAATTGATCCAAGATATGAATTATATTCTCAATTATCAAAAAAATTTTTGCTAAGTTTATCATCATTTCAACTGATATCATTTTATATATTGGTGGAGAACCATCTATTGCCAAAATGGACTCACAATGAGATTCACTCAGATTGGAAACCATTCTTTGATGTATGGCCCTCAATGGAGGAGTTGAGATCCATACCAGCCATTTGGTATTGTGATCCTAGTTCACAATACCACTCCCTTATGAAATATCTACCTGCTGCTTCGCAAAATCACATGACAAGAATCGGTGGCCTTGTCAGAGGAGATTGGAATATCATTTCAGAGATAGTTTTGAAATGGAATGATATTTGTAACTCTTTTTACGGTATTGAGAAGTCAGAGAAAATTACAAGTGATGAGTTATTCTCCCTGTTCCTCCATATTTATTTCGTTATAAATTCGAGATGTCTCTATGCCGAGGTTCCGTTGAAAGTAGAGGACCCCATGAACAATTTCACCTTAGTCCCTTATGTTGATTTTCTTAACCACATTTGCGAGGTAGATTTGCATTGCTATCCTCAGTTAAATATTCAGTTGAAATCAGAAGGAGAAAAAAGTATTGGAATTGGGCAATTTAGCATTAGATGCGGGGAACATAGTTATGAAAATATCAATGAGGAACTCTTTTTGAATTACGGAGCACATTCAAATGATTTCTTACTGAACGAATATGGATTTGTCGTAGACGAAAATAAATGGAACTACTTAGACATATCTAGCGACGTCATTGAACTAGTAAACGATGATAAAAAGGAGGTCAAAACATTTTTATCAAGGCATGGCTATTGGGGAGATTATACGATCAATGAGAATGACATAAGCTATAGAATATTAGTTGCATTGAACTATTTTGTAACAAGAGATGAAAGGAGAGTCCGCAGATTCATTGAAGGTTACATATCAGAAGATTATTTCAAACCCAAAATATCTCCAGTTTTAAAAAATTTATTAGCATCATTAACTGTAAAATATACTAAAATACTTGACCAGTTGATAGAAGAACAAAATAATGGTGAGGATAAACTCTGCCTACAAAACATAATCACCATATACAAAGGATATATAAAAATTCTTACACAACACTTGAAAGACGTGGAATCATAGGTTATCATAAATCACAAGTGGTAACTCGAAATAAGAAAATACCAAACACATATAATGTTTTTTGCAAACGCAGGTACATGACGGCTATCTAGAATTAGAATTTATGATTGTTTATTCTATATATATATATATACATGAAACGTTTTTATAGATAATGATAATCTAATGCTTTTTGCTTAGTGATTGACTGTTTTCCCTTCACTAAAGTCAGTATCATATCATTCCACTTGCTATTACATTTTTTGTACTTACCAAGAGCAACAAAAAATCCGTTGAGCTCATTAATGTTAGTTTGATTCAATTGATTCAAAGATTGAGCCAGCTTAGCGCGTCTATGACCATTAACTTCCAAATCTCTTACTACTAAGTTGAACATTCTTTCTTTATCAAAAATGATAGAATAATTCGGATAATTGCTTAATGATGGGTAGGATCGACCAATGATTAATAGTTGTTCATTTATCAAATTTCGAATAATATTTTTCGCTCCAGGAATTTTCAGCAACTCCTTTTTAAATACACAATCGTAAACTGCCAATAAAGGCTCAGTACAACTTTCTATTATCAATTTCTCCAGCTCAGTGAAAAACAAGTTGTGAAAACCATGAATATGTAAGTCAAAAGTCACTAAATTTGAGCCAATTCCGCATCGTAGTTTGGTCATCTCTCTAAACAGTTTATAAAATGTACCGTTTTCTTTCTCATTTTTGTCTTTTTCACCCTTCGAAGGAAGACCTGAGTTCTTGCTATGGCTGCCTAATGGAGGAAAATCATCAATCTTTGCGATATGAAATTGTATCTTTCCTTTCGTTTTGAAAGATAATTGAAATTCTTGGTGTAAAGTTCCAACTTCAACTGGCGATGTGAATCCCATAAACAAATTTGGTCTCGTTTGATCAGAGCGCCATCGATATCTATGCAAATATTCTAGTAAGTTTAAACTTGGATTCAGAAATAAAATGTTTGTGTCAGGTTTTAAGCATTTATTGTATTTGGAAAGTTGGGCTGTTATGAATTTTGAGGAAGCATCTGAAACAATTAGGTTCTCGATTGGCGCAACCTCACCGTTGCTTAAAATGGGTGGAACACATGATGCCATGAACTGCCTATGATAAATTTCTTTGTTATTATTATTTGACTTGACAACAATCTTAGAGTCATTATTAAGGAACCTATTCAATTTTTTCTGGTCATTCAAAAGAAGAACGACTAACGGGACCCTTGGCTGACTCGGGAGCTGTGCAATCCTTAGTCCTAGTAAGTACGTCATGGGAGAGTTACCTAGGGAATAAACCCTAGGTATCGAACTTGACATTATCTTATTCTGGGGTTTAGATCCTTTGCGTGACTATAGTAAGAGTTATGTTTTACATGCATCAAAAAAGGTTTAAATCTGGACAGAATATTTTCCTTTTTTTTTTTGTTTATTTTTGTTTTTACTTTATCCTAACAAGAATTGGAGTGTAAATGGTACAATAGTAACAATCAAACAATCAAATCGAAAACCCTCGGGAGAAACCATCAAATAGAATAAGATCAGAACATGTTAGTAATAGGATTGACGGGTGGAATTGCATGTGGTAAGAGCACGGTATCTAGAAGACTGAGAGACAAATACAAACTTCCTATTGTTGATGCAGATAAGATTGCGAGACAAGTGGTAGAACCGGGCCAAAATGCTTATGATCAGATTGTGTTATACTTCAAGGACAAAATACCGGATTTATTATTGGAGGATAGTCACTTGAATCGTGAGGCATTAGGAAAGTGGGTTTTTAGCCATAAAGAGGATTTGAAAGCCTTAAACGAAATAACGCATCCTGCAATAAGGTATGCAATGTTTAAAGAGATTGGTTATTATTACTTGAAAGGGTATAGGATGTGCGTCTTGGATGTACCACTTTTGTTTGAAGGTAATCTAGATTCAATTTGTGGAGTTACTATAAGCGTAATTTGTACGCAAGAATTACAACTTGAACGATTGATGACAAGGAATCCTGAACTTAGTCAGGAGGATGCGAAGAATAGACTAAGTAGTCAAATGAATACTGATGAAAGAATGACAAGGTCAGATTATATCTTACAAAACAATAGCACATTGGTTGATTTATACGAACAAATTGAGAGTGTTATAAAGAAAATTCGACCAAGTAGATTAAGAACCTTTCTGGAGTATTTTCCACCTTTCGGTGCTGTAAGTGCCAGTGGCATCATCATGTCCAGATTATTGATGAAGAAACTTCAAAATAAGAAGCCTTCAGAGGCATAGGGAGGTGTTTTATAATTACATTATATAAGTGAATGAATATATATGTATATATATATATATATATATATATAATATACATATTTACGTATCTGCATTTCACAGCTTAGCGTACTGGTCTTGGAGGGTACTTATTTCTTTTTACTATAGGCACATGCTTGTATGGCAAACCGCCTCTATCCTTCCTCAATAAAAGACTATTTTTACCGAATGCTTTCGCAATAGTAGGATTTGAATTTGTGTTTCCATTCAAATCGAATTCTATGGGCTCCCTTGGCGGTCTTTTATTCAAGTCTGAATTGAAATGATTGAAGTTCTTTCTGTAGATTAACGGGGTCCTAGTTTCACAGTGTATTGGACCACCTCTAGTTTCAGATATATCAATATAATCATTATTGCTTGTGTTTTTTAGAAAACTTAAATCTAGAGACTTTAATTTGATCGACATATCTTCGAACAATATAACTTCCTTTGGTTCCCCTTCTTTAAATGGTTTTAGAATTTTCTTCAGCTGAGTAGGAGAAACTTGTAGCCCTTGGTTCGGTAGATCATCACCGTAAACTTTTATTAGCTGAGGATCATCCAGAAATTTGATATTACTTGTACGGGTTTTTTTTGGTTTACCATTTCTAAGGATAGATTGTACATTAAAGTCTTTAAGAGACTTTTTAGTTTTCTTCTTTAAAGGTTCTTCTGAAGAAACAGGAGTCGCTTCTGACGTAGTCGATGGTGATACTGATGTAGAAGATGCTGTATTGTTAGAGGCTATCGTCGACTCTACGGGATTGACTTTGAAATCCAGGTCCAAAGTTCGTTTGGCTCCAAGCTTGGTAGAATCTGCATCATCTTTGTTTAGATATTTAGAAAATGATAGTTTTTTCTTAGAAGAAGTAGCTAAAGATTCTGCGGAGGGTTTATCTTCATTTTTATTGAATAAGCCTGATTTTAATTTCTTCACTGAAGCGCTCGATGTAGAAGACAGTGATGAAGAGATATCGTCATCGTTACTGAGAAGAGGGGAAGGCTTGAGTTTGATTTTCGTTTTTGATTTCAACTTATCCTTCTCTTTATCTTTTTCGGAATCCCTTACTTTTGCTTTCGAACTAGTTAATTTCTTTTTGAGCTTCGTCTTTGTACCTGTGCTGTTCGAACCCTTTTGGAAACCCAGTGTATCTAATAGTTTCATATAAGATCGTACATTTTCACTAACAGACGTATCCAAGACACATAAATTAATGACGGCATCTACCAAACCATCCATCTTAGACAATCGATTATGACTGTTTTTATTCAGAATTAAATTATCAACATAATTCTTCCTTTCCTCGGGAGAAAACTTAGGCAATTGGTTAACGAAGAAGTCTAATGAAACATCATTAGCGATGGGTGGTACAGAGTGGGGTTGCTTGTCATGCTTTAGTTTAATTAGTTGGTTCAAATAATCTAAATACATTGATTTTAGGCCAGAATACAGTTGCACGTCTGCAGCAGTCACATTCTCGTCCTTCCGTTCGATATGCAAATTATCTTTGGTGAACTGATTTAAAGCCGCTTGTAAAGAATCGATATACTTGTCAATTCTTGCCAATTGAATGGAAGATAATTTGCAATCTTTATTAAAATCTACCATATCCAAACGAATTTGTTGGATAGTGGAAGCTTGCAAGGCATGAGATATATTTACTAATTGAGGAACAGGAGCTGACATTGTTGAATCTTCCAGAGTGTCGTTACTTACTGTTTCTTTTTTTTTTTTTCCGTTTCTTGGTATTGCTATCTTTCTTCTGTCTTCGCTTGTAGGTTTTTGAGCTTCAACCTCACTTACTCACACGATGTCTTGATAAAAGTATATATAATATATATAATAGACCCGCCAAAAGAAATCGTTGGTGTGCCGAAGTGATACAAAGCAGTAGAGTATAATACAGTATGAAAGAGCTATGCTTATCTTGTTCTGCGTGCCATGTGTGGGCCTGCTAACAAGTACCTCAATCGAGTATCATCGATTCTTTATACCATACCGCCTTAAAAAAACTGATGAAAAATGCTGACGCCCGAATTTCGTAAATAGTGACATAAAATGAACTACCCGTAGTAACTTCTATATGAGGGTCGTATGTATTCTTAATGGTAGCAAACTTGCTGGACTAGTATGATCGTATTATTTTCTTTTTGATAAGCAAGTTAACAATCTGAGGTACCATTTCTTATGGACTTTAATCTTCATTTATTACCAACCCGTGTGAGGGGATATTAAAGTAACAAAATTTTCCTATAAAAAAGAGAAAGGAAGAATTGATGGTCACTGAAATAATATAGAGTGGCAAAAGAGTTACTATAATTGAACATTAGGCTGGTAAATGTTGACTTCGGTTTTGATAAAGAGTCGTGCACCTCTTTTTGTAGGTAGGAGTTTATCGGTACTTCTGTCGAGCTGTTATCGAATCAATCGAGAAGTTTCGACAAGATCATATCATGATGGGAGCAGAGATGAAAAACATTTTGGTAGGTACCAGAGGAACGACAATAATAGTAGGTCCAGGAACTCCCGGTTTAATTCTCGTCCACGAAGCAGGACCAGGGAAGATGATGATGAAGTGCATTTCGATAAGACCACTTTTTCTAAGTTAATTCACGTCCCTAAAGAAGAAAACTCTAAAGAGGTGACCTTGGATTCTTTGTTAGAAGAAGGCGTTCTTGATAAGGAAATACATAAAGCGATTACTAGAATGGAATTCCCTGGTTTGACTCCTGTGCAGCAAAAGACTATAAAACCAATTTTGTCCAGTGAAGACCACGATGTTATAGCAAGGGCCAAAACTGGTACAGGTAAGACTTTTGCATTTTTGATTCCAATTTTCCAGCATTTGATGAACACAAAATTTGATTCTCAGTACATGGTGAAAGCCGTTATTGTTGCACCAACAAGAGATTTAGCTTTACAAATTGAATCCGAGGTGAAAAAAATTCACGACATGAACTATGGCTTAAAAAAGTATGGTTGTGTCTCGTTAGTTGGTGGTACTGATTTCAGGGCAGCTATGAATAAAATGAATAAGTTGAGACCAAACATCGTTATTGCCACACCAGGTAGATTAATTGATGTTTTAGAAAAGTACTCGAATAAATTTTTCAGGTTTGTTGACTATAAAGTTCTAGATGAAGCTGATAGACTACTAGAAATCGGATTTAGAGATGACTTGGAAACAATTTCTGGCATACTGAATGAAAAGAACTCCAAATCTGTAGATAACATAAAGACGTTATTGTTCTCAGCTACTTTGGATGACAAAGTACAAAAATTGGCAAACAATATTATGAATAAAAAAGAATGTCTCTTTTTGGACACAGTAGACAAGAATGAACCTGAAGCTCATGAAAGGATTGACCAATCCGTCGTAATTTCTGAAAAGTTTGCCAATAGTATTTTTGCAGCTGTGGAGCATATAAAAAAGCAAATTAAGGAAAGAGAGTCAAATTACAAAGCCATTATTTTTGCACCAACAGTCAAATTTACTTCATTCTTGTGCAACATTTTACAGAATGAGTTCAAGAAAGATCTACCAATTCTAGAATTTCATGGTAAAATTACACAAAACAAAAGAACAAGCTTAGTTAAGAGATTCAAGAAAGATGAATCTGGTATACTGGTTTGTACGGATGTAGGTGCTCGTGGGATGGATTTCCCAAATGTCCACGAAGTTTTACAAATTGGTGTTCCATCTGAACTGGCGAATTATATCCATAGAATTGGTAGAACTGCCAGAAGTGGGAAAGAAGGTTCCTCCGTACTATTTATTTGTAAGGATGAATTACCTTTTATCAGAGAACTAGAAGATGCTAAGAATATAGTCATCGCAAAACAAGAAAAATACGAACCAAATGAAGAAATAAAATCTGAGGTCTTAGAAGCTATAAACGACGAAGCAGAAGACATATCAGATGTTGTGGTAAGTTTGATCTCCTCTTATAGATCTTGCATTAAGGAATATAGGTTCTCTGAAAGACGCATTCTGCCTGAAATCGCCTCTACTTACGGTGTGTTACTGAATGACCCCCAGTTAAAGATCCCTGTGTCCAGGAGATTTTTAGATAAACTCGGATTAAGCCGTAGTCCAATTGGTAAGGCAATGTTTGAAATCAAAGACTATAGTGGAAATAGAGGTAGAATTGAGAATTCTTACGGTGATGAAGATATTGACTCGGAAACTTCTTTTAGAGACAACAGGAGTTTCAATAATAGGAATGGAAGAGATTATGATGATGAACAATTTGGACGCGGTAATAACAACAGACGTTCATTCTCTCGTGGTAATAACAGAAACAATTACTCAAGTAGAAGTAATAATAGATATTAGAACAGACAAAATAGGAGGGAAAAGAGATGTGGGGTTTGTATTCTAAATAGCAATTCCTTCACCAAGATACCTGTATTTTAGACCCTCTATTCTTTTTCAATACCTTCACGTGTAAATACCTACTATATATATATATATTAAATAAGTTTTTTTGTTTCTTCTCTTACTCTTTAAGCAAGGGTGGTGCTATAAGGACCATATTACATCGTAACGAAAAGTCTTCTTCACAAGTATTTTCAGCAAGCCAATGTGGGTTTGTTAACTGCTATTAATTCTTACATGTTTATTAAAACATCTACGTTATCAATAAGAATAATAATATTTTACAGAAAATATTGAATAACTGTACCTACCTAAAAAATTCTGATCAAAGGGACCACTTCATAAAATTAGCACTGTGCCAAGTGAAAATAAAATAAGAGTCATTCAGTAGTAATGGTAAGAAAAAAAAATTCACGTCTTTTTGATATAGATAAATAATGTCTTATAGTGCTTTGGATCGTGAACTAATTGTTTGCTAGAGGAAGATTATGCCTGATATGAATTTCGCTCCATCAATCTGGTTTGAATTGTTAGGCTCGTTTACGATTTCCACTGAACAGTAACATTAATTTAAGGAAGTGACCATTGACCAGTGAAGGCAGGAAATCATGGTATGACGCCCCAGCCACCACTTTAAATAGAATACGTTATGGAACCTTGATAATATGTGCAGAAGAATATTGATTATGTCAAGAAATGAGCCGGCTTGCGGTGCAAGGTATTTCAAGAAAAATAGTGATTTAATGGATAGAGCGTATAATGTTAAAGAGCTACAACACTGAAGATTAACACAAGAACTTGTTCAATTACGATTGGATTTGAATCCAAACAACGATCAAACTGCAATGTCAGCTTTTGCTAATCCATTCACATCAAGTGTTAAACCCGGTCTTTCCAATACAAATGGGGCCAATCCTTTCACTACTAATGGTGCTAGTAACACTGGAATGGGAAGCAATGTATTCGGTAGACCTAGTTTTGGAGCAACAAGTTCAATGACAGGAGGTGCTACTGCTTCTGCATTTGGACAGCCACAATTTGGTGCCAATACAAATAATACTGGTAATGCTCCCATTAGTGCTTTCGGTAACACTAATAATGTAATCAAACCATCGGCATTTGGGGCACCTGCATTTGGCTCTAGTGCACCTGTCAATATTAATACGCCCGCAACTTCATCTGCGTTTGGAGCACCATCATTTGGATCAACAAGTTTTGGTAATACGGCGGCGATGGGTAATCCTTTTAGTAAAGCTCCTAGTTCAATGGGATCTGCCTTTGGTCAAACAGGATTTGGAGCGAATGGAACTGATACTACTTCTAGTTCTACAAACCATAGTAATAACTCTGCATTCGGCACTACCCAAAATGTGCCATTAACGGCCTCTTCTCCTTTTGGTTCACTGCAACAAAACTCATCTCAGAATGCATCAGCTACATCATCAGTATTTGGCAAACCCGCTTTCGGCACAGCTGGTAATACACAGTCACCATTTAGTGCCATTCAAAACTCTAGCACAACTACTGGAACAGGAGCATCCCCTTTCGGTTCGTTTGGCACTAACAACAGTAACAAATCGCCTTTTGGTGATCTTCAAAATGGAGCGGCTGTTGGTACGTCACCGTTCGGTCTCACCAATTCCAAAACCAACAACAACAACGAAAGTAGTCCATTTGGAGCTACGGATAATCAAGCCTCAATCAAACAATCTGCTTTTGGCCAAGGCACTAGTGGCAGCTTCGTTTCTGCACCATCAAACCCCGATATGAATACAAATACAAACTTCCAATCTGCTTTTGGTAATAAAGGATTTTCATTTGGAATTGCGCCACAGAAGGATACTAACAAGGTATCAACCACTAGTTCTACATTCGGCCAAATACCGAATACAAATATAGAGAATAATAGTGGCAGGTCGCCTTTTGGGTTTGGACAGCAACCGATGAGTATCAATACAGCATCTTGTAAGACTAGGTTTGTTCAAGGAATTCCTTCTGAAAAAGATGGCTTTCTGGAGTTGGCTGATCTTGCAGAGGAAACATTAAAAATATTTGAAGCAAATAAGTTTGAACTAGGTCTTGTCCCTGATGTCCCTCCGCCACCTGCACTAGTTGCATAGACAAGAAACGTCAAAAAATTGGTAAATGATATATTTAATTACATATATGTATATACATAAATACAAAATGCATTGGTAACATCTCCATCCTTGTGCAACAAAGAAAATGAAGAATCTCTATAATAGTGAAGTTACATGTTGACAATCACCCAGTACAATTAAGTCTACAAATTTTAAAGAATCCAACACATTCTTAGGCGGCATACAGGTGTTTAAATATAAAACAATGCCCTTGTTTGCGTGGACTTTTGCCGCAAACTGTTTGCAAATATTCTTCACACCGGGAATTTTCAAGCTTGTTCCAACAATAATCAAACAATCAAGTCTTTTCTTCAAATCGTTATTAGCAATTTCACCAATAAAATCACCTTCAGGATGAATCTCATTATACAAAATTACTCTTGGGCGTAACTTACCCACACCAGTTGACCTTAAGCCTGCAACCTTTCTAACTGTTTCATATTCTTCACATTGTGGACATGACGGTATGATTTCAGTGCGAGAATCATATGTGTCATCGCATTTGAATATTTCGGGGTCAAAAGGTTCAACATTTAGACATTTATTACATTCCATGTGTTTTATGCTTCCGTGCAATTGTACAGTACTGGGTATAGGCTTCGCCAAAGGGACATTCGTTGATAAATAAGGTAGTTGTGTATCAAGACCATCAATGTTCTGTGTGTACAGTCTTAAAAGTCGGCCATCCTTAGCAAACCCGTTAATCATCTCGTGGAATTTTGTGGGTTGACAGTTTTTAGATAGCTTGAATAATGAAACCATTAGTTGATTAAATCTTACACTCATTGATTCATCACCATATACACGATTGTAGTCAAATAAATCTTTGCCAGAACCGCCATTCGCTGTTGAGAAAATCCCTCCACTAGATCTAAAGTCCGGTATTCCAGCAGCAACTGATACACCTGCCCCACTAACTACAACCATTCTTTTACTGTAGTTCAGTGCGTAGCTAATGAAGCCAGCATCGCGTTCCATATCACGGTGTTGCGACTTCGTTAAGTGCGCAAAATCTGTGTAAGCATCCAGATCAAACACCGAGTTCAATACGGGCCTATATGTCAGCCTAGGCTTCCTGCTACCAATGCTTCTTTTTAATTGGGGTAGTAATTTTCTAGGTTTCAAATCCTCATTACAACGGTTTCCGATTTGAGGTTTCTTTTCCACCGTACTTGGTGGAGTGATCGGTAATACAACTCTCTGCTTCATCCTATGGCTCTCCATAATGCTACCGGAGAGTTTTCAGGGCAATTGTAATTTAAAAATCTATAATCCTTAATCTCTTCCTCGTCCATGCTTGCTAAATATGCTAAAATGTCACTATTATTGTAGTTTTCCCCTTTTGGGTAACGTAATTAATTGTATTCACGTGACCTGCGGGTAATGATATTCTGTCTTTAAAATTTTTCAATTTTTGTCAGAACGAAAATAACAAAACAAAGACATATTTATGGTGGTGAACGAAGAGATGGATTTTTTAGGACGCTTGTAGGAGACATTTAACGTCAGAGTTCGAGTGATCTATAAGGCTAAGTACTACGATATTTGAGTAGAAATGGTTGCTATCAGTGAAGTAAAAGAGAATTCTGGAGTTAATAACATTAATTCCGGTGCAGTTACAAGAACTGCGGCTCATACACATATTAAAGGCCTAGGTCTAGATGAAAGTGGTGTTGCAAAAAGAGTCGAAGGAGGGTTTGTTGGACAAATAGAAGCTCGTGAAGCATGCGGGGTGATTGTAGATTTGATCAAGGCCAAAAAGATGTCAGGTAGAGCTATCCTATTAGCTGGTGGCCCATCTACAGGAAAAACAGCATTGGCTCTTGCTATTTCACAAGAGTTAGGTCCAAAAGTTCCATTTTGCCCTGTTGTTGGTAGTGAACTATATTCTGTAGAGGTTAAGAAAACTGAAACTTTGATGGAAAATTTCAGAAGAGCAATTGGTTTAAGAATTAAAGAAACTAAAGAAGTTTATGAAGGTGAAGTGACGGAATTAACGCCTGAAGATGCAGAAAATCCTTTGGGCGGATATGGAAAAACTATCTCACATGTTATCGTCGGACTTAAATCTGCCAAAGGTACCAAGACACTAAGATTAGACCCAACGATATATGAAAGTATTCAAAGAGAGAAAGTCAGCATTGGTGATGTAATCTATATAGAGGCCAATACTGGTGCAGTTAAGAGAGTTGGTAGATCGGATGCATACGCCACTGAGTTTGATTTGGAGACTGAAGAATACGTTCCCTTGCCAAAAGGTGAAGTGCATAAGAAAAAGGAAATTGTACAAGACGTTACATTGCATGATTTAGATGTTGCAAATGCAAAACCACAAGGTGGTCAAGACGTCATATCGATGATGGGCCAATTACTCAAGCCTAAGAAAACCGAAATTACCGAGAAATTGAGACAAGAAGTGAACAAAGTTGTTGCTAAATATATTGATCAAGGGGTTGCTGAACTAATTCCAGGTGTTTTGTTCATCGACGAAGTGAACATGCTAGACATTGAAATTTTCACATACCTAAACAAAGCGCTTGAATCTAATATTGCTCCCGTCGTTGTACTGGCTTCTAATAGGGGCATGACAACAGTTCGTGGCACTGAAGATGTGATATCACCACATGGTGTACCACCTGATTTGATTGATAGGTTGTTGATTGTTCGTACTTTACCATATGACAAGGATGAAATCCGTACAATCATAGAGAGAAGAGCTGCCGTGGAAAAATTACAAATAGAAAGTGCGGCCTTAGACATTTTAGCTACGATGGGTACAGAAACTTCGTTGCGTTACGCTTTACAATTACTGGCACCATGTGGTATTTTGGCTCAAACAAGCAATCGTAAAGAGGTTGCTGTTAATGATGTCGATGAAGCTAAACTGCTGTTCTTAGATGCTAAGAGATCAACAAAGATTTTAGAGACTTCGGAGAATTATTTGTAACGGCCTAAAAAGCCTTATAGCGCATTCAACAAATAAAAATAAATACAATATAAATGACTAAGCAATAAACGTATTTTTAAGTGGAAAAATTTTTTTTATGAACAGAAATTTCTTTCTCCCCCTCTACTGTACACGTCTTAATATCCTTCTCTTATATACGTACATATTAGTATATCTTCATTGGGCGTGGATGTCAGTTATGCATCACTGTTGTCATTGCTTGCACCAAGTTGAGAAATCTCATTCAAAAATTCAGCTGGTGTAGTAATGGCTGTGCTACCATACATGACTTTTTTGGGATTATGCAATTGAGAATGTGCCCATTCTTGAAGGTTCTGATATTCGAGGTAGTTACCACCACCAACTACAAACACCAATGACTTATTATAAGATTGTCTTTTTGGCTTTCTAGTATGCGAACCCCTCGTAATTTTGGGGTCAATGTATAGGTAACCATCAGTAGTTTCCAAGTTTTTTTGGGAGCTGTTTAAAGGGTCCATTATCGCATCGACGACATTTGTTATTGGGATGGTTTTTTTTTCAGGAAGTAATTTCTTAATACTAGATATCAAACTTCCTACACCCCCTTGTAATTTACCTTCAGTTAACCCATATATACCGGATAATGTTAAGTTGCTTGGCTTAAAAGTGGAATCAGTACCATCTTCCAGTGATTTATTTTGTAAGGACATATTGGATAATTGCATGAACTCTCTCAATTTATAAACATACTTTAGAGCATTGATGTCGTAATCATTATCTTTGAAATAATCTTCCACAGTTTGGACAAAATCTCTTGGTAATCCAGTAGTTGCTGTTAAATAAAGAACAATGAATGATCTCAACTTATCTTCAAGATTATTAGTCTTACCATCTTTTAAGATATCCAAAAATCTAGATCTTGTTTTAGTGTTACCGGGATCTTGTTCTACCTCAAAGAATGTATCCAAACTTTTACTTTCTAATTGTGACAATAATGCAGCAAAAATATTCATATGAGTATCAATGATATTTTTCTTCGCTGTCAATTCTGGAAGTTTTTTCACAACCTCCTGAATCTGAACTGTATCATTATTTGAGTTTGGATCTAGGTCTGTTATGTTGGTCACACCAGTTTTTCTAGTGATTTCTGCGGCTTCTTCTTTGTATCTATTCAAAGCTGTTTCAACATTTTCTGCAGCTTCTGGAAATGGTAAGTGAGAGTTCTCCATCCAAAAGAAATCATTTGGCTCTATATCATATTTTTTGGTTGCTATTGGCTTTGTCGTAGTAGTGTCATCTCCATTTTCTTTACTTTCTAAGGGAATAGTTATTGTATTCCTCGATAGTTTGAAGATATCAAAAACCATGCACTGATAAATCCACGAATGTGAGAACATTGAGGCAAAATCGATGTTTCTATCCAGAATAATCAAAACACCTCTCTCCAAAGAGTCATTTCCCTGTAAAGTGGAGGCCGATGAAGCATTGGTATTGATGACGAAGTCACGCAATTTGCTTCCTAGCTTTTCAGCAATAATCTCAGCAGGTCCACCTTTCGCAGCTCTTATGATAGGGATAGAATTAGTAGTTAACACGGTGTTAAATAGGCCGTCGGCAATGTTGGCGCATAGGCTTGTGATTTGCTCTTCTGTAGTTTTTGGGTCATTTAACGTCAAGTACGCATTTGATATTTCCAGGGAAAACAATTCTGGCTCAGTTACAATAAAGTCTAAGTATTGGTCGTACACTTGTTTGATTTTGTCAGATTTACCCGTGACAGAGACTTGTTGAGCAAAATCTTCCAAGAGGTTTCTGGGCAAAGATGAGGTAAAATTGATATAGAATTCTGAGTATTTGTCGCACTTTAAATCATTGATTATGATGTCAATGTTTTCCTTTATGGGAGAGACGAAATATACGGCGGGAACATCTGGCAAGGGAGATCTCTCCTGCTTAATTAAGGAATGAACGGTGATACCAGCTTTCAGCAGGTCATTGACCCTGAGAACGGAAGATATAGTAGCGGTGCTTTTAATGTCTAGTACCAACACCTTCCAGACGATCTCCTGCTGGTTGAAGATATCGTCAGTGATGGTGGTGATGTTGTCGTTGTTGTTCGAGTCCTTATTTAGAAAAAGCATTTTTAGAATGGCAGAGATTTGCATATCTCTCAGGCTGATGTCCTTACGGGACGAAATTTCCTCCACTGCCATGGCGTTACAATTTTCGATACAGGGATTCTCAGTACGTAGCAATAAATATTGAAAAAACACAATTTCCAATTTTCAAAGGCTTTTTTTTTAGGTTGTGTGTCTTTTTTATTTTTTCTGATTGTTTTTGCATTAGAATGTTTTCAACGCGAAAGAAAAACGGTGTTCTCTGACGGATTGGTATGATATTTATATATTTGAATACATACAAATATGATGATGATAGTGATCGGCAAAAATATGTTACATAAATTCTGTTTTTTTGTTCAGTGCTATTACCAGTAGTATGATTGTTATTATCTATTATTGTGGAGCTTCTTTCAAAGTGGATCTACCAGCCCTCAACAATTCATCACATAGTAATAGGTTGCTTGCAATACCGGTGGCACCGGTAATAGCGTTTCTTAACACGCGATAGGAGTCCCAAATACCCTCGATAGTAGGGTCGCACGAGTCACCTATGTTTAAGTCCACACCGACATATCTTGTTTCATCAGAGTCTTGAGCGTCATCCAACTCGTCCTCCACCATTGCGAGGACGTCCAACGGGTCAAAACCCGAGTTTTTCACCAGAGTCTTCGGAATTACGAGCAAAGCTTCTGCAAACGCTTCAATACCCGTCTTTGTTTTGCCCTTGGCGCCCAGTTTGTTCAAATTGGCGGACTTTAGATACCTCGACAGAGCGATGTAAAATGCACCGGCTCCAGGAATAATATTCTTATCCTTGAGGACGTTTGCTACTGCTCTTAGGCCATCTCTCACAGCATCCTTTGTTTGAGCAAGAGCATAATGAGTAGAGCCCTTGATTAGAATGGTGCAAGACTTAGGGTCGGTATTTTCTGTGACGTATGTGAATTTTTCCTCGCCTATGGTCTTTTGGTAGACCAGGCCGGAGAACCCAAGAATTTGAGGTGACAAGTCCTCGACTGAGTTCTGCGCTTCACCGCCGGTGACTAGTTGCAATCTCTCCATGTTACGTCTCTTGGCCCTCCTCAAAGCTAGGATGTTGTGCTTCGCAAGAACGTCCAAAGACATGGGGTCAATACCCTTTTGATTTATGATAACGAAGCCCTGGTGCGGATCCATGCCGCAAACTTCGTTTTTCAAATCAATGATCTTCTTCAACTTGGCATCCACAAATTTTCTTTCACTAGCCGCCAATTTGTCTCTTTGGTCCGCAGAACTGTAGAAGAAACCGGAGTTAACCTCTGTCTTCTCGTATTCCAAAGACACATTCAGAATCAGAACGTGCGCGTTCTCCACACGGGTGGGCATGTCAGGATGTCTGCCACCGTGATCTAATACCAGACCTTTAACAAAAGTCGTATCCTTGGGAGAAAGGTGCTGCATTTGCATGATCTCGACCATGTGCAAATCCAAATTGTCTGCTTGCGCATCATACACACTCAAAACAGCGTCCGTGACAATCGGCGTCAAGACCTCCGTCAACTCCGCGTCCACCTTGGTTAACAACGAGGACCGAGCCACTTGCAAGAGAAATTCTCTATCATTGGGCAAGTCCGTCTTGCTAATCTTGAATTCATCTAAAAACTTCATAGACTCCTTCCGCGCAATCTCGAAACCATCCGTGATAATCCGAGGATGTACGCCTTCTTGAATGAAACGATGCGCCTGTCTAAGCAGTTCACCCACGAGACACACAACTGTCGTAGTACCATCGCCCGTGATTTCGTCCTGGGCGGCAGCTGCCCTGGCAATCAGCACGGCCG
This sequence comes from Saccharomyces mikatae IFO 1815, assembly GCF_947241705.1. Lineage (NCBI taxonomy): Eukaryota > Fungi > Ascomycota > Saccharomycetes > Saccharomycetales > Saccharomycetaceae > Saccharomyces > Saccharomyces mikatae. The sequence goes on along the minus strand of NC_079259.1, from coordinate 824,055 downwards.
TGGGAGACTGGATCTGCATCTCAGTCAACAACACTTTACCGTCTTTAGTCAGCTTAATATTCCCGGCACCATCTACAAGCATCTTTAGAGTACCTTTAGGGCCCAAGTTAGTCTCCAGTACGGACTGCAGGCCCTCAGCTGATGTAACGTTTACCTTCAAAGCGGCATCTCTTCTCAAGGACTCTGCCTTCGGATTCAGCAATTGCAATGACATGCTAGTACTGTACTTGTATTAAAATCTTCTTCTCGCTGTCTTCACTGCCTTTTGCTTTTCCACGCCACTGCATACATACACTTCTTTTCACTTGTACTTTACTCTCTTCCGTTCTTTTCTTACCAAATACGAGGTACACTACTACAACAACACTGCGAAAAATTTGCCACCAAAGACTTGCCGCCGTGCATAATGATCTATATTGAATATTCATCTTTCGAAGAACCCACACCCCACCATCCAACACCAAATTACTTCTCAGGGCCCCTAAAACAAAAAAAATCCACCGGGTTCTCTAACGATAATCATAACAACATTAGTTTAGCAGAGGGAAGATAAAGAACACGAAATGAAGAGGCGATGGCGTTAACCAATTTACAAACTTACAAACGACTGAGACATACGGGTTAAGTCCCGTCACCACAGTCACGTTAAAGTGTTTATCTTAGGTTAAGTAATACCTGGTGCGGTGTGCGGGCTGCGGGGCGTGGGTGTGTGTGCCGTTGCCATGCTTACCGTTCTCGTTGCGCTCGTTGCTCGTTGCTCGTGGCTTCTCTTGTCTTGCTTCGTTTTGTCTCGTTTTGCCTCGTCTCGTCTCGTAACTTTTACTATCAAGATTATGAATGGTGTTGTTGAATAAGAAGTGTGGTGGTTGTTGTTGAACCCACCCCTGTCCATTCTAATTTCTTTTTACGGGCGTCGTGTCTATTATTCTCTACTGGACTTCTTCTCTATTGTTCTTTATTTTTGGTTTGTAGCTGATTACATTTCAAACCCAATCTTGGCAGGTGTGATCTTTCATCACTCAGCTTTTTCCCCTACTGTTTTTTTTTCTTTTCGATTTTTCTTCTTTCCTTTTTCTATTTAAGAACGAATTTGGAGAAGTAAAGTACACATACACGCTCCCCCTGGCTGCTCGGAACTCGCAATCTCTCAGTGCTACTAATTATATTGTAAAATTTGGGAAACTTATAGTAGGATGGACACTGTCGATACAGACACAGCAGCGGCGAGTGTCAATGAACTTCGATTTGGCCAGTGCACCCCACCAAAAGTTAGTGTGAAGTCACAGGACTCGTTGTTTCTGATCACTTACTCCAATATTCAGCAGCCGTTGGTGCAGGCGTCTTTAGCGGACCGTTACCCTTCATTGAAGAAGCTCAACATCTTACTTTACATTGACATCCCTACGATTGACTATTACAATGATGAGATGACTCATAACAAGCTTTCTAGGCTGAATAGGCGGTTAAAGCTGCATCGGTTGAAGAACTCGATTGCGCAGAGCTTCTCCAATACGTCTAGTGCAGAGGAAAATGATAAGTTTTGGGAGGACCTGAAAAAATTGATTGAAAGGCGCAATACACCTGAGAATAAGTTTGATCTGAATGTCCTGGTCTCCTCTTCTGGTTCGTTACGTTACGTGGAGACGATAAGATTTTTAGTTGAGAAGCTGTTCTACTCTTTCAAGAGTCTGTATGTGCAAAGGAAGTTGAATTTGACTTTTCAGATCAACGTTTCACCCACTTCTCTTAAGTGGTTTTCTACCTTCCTAAATGTAGAATTGCTTAATTTGAAGATTATCAATTGGAAGAATATTGGATCTTTTACTAAGACGATTCAGAATTCCAAGTCACTGCCGTTCAAAGAGTACTATACCAAGCTGAACGAAAAATTTACCAGCTCTACCGACAACCTTGTAAGCATGCAAGACCAGACGGTCCTGGACTCCATAGTTATTGTCACAAACAGCACAGGGGTGAAGGCCCTTCTGACTCTGTTGTCGGACCACCCCCTCACTAGTCTTATTTCGCAGGAATCAATAAAGGCCTTACACGAATATTCAGACGCTATCAACGAAGATAAAAACGACGACCAGATCAATACAAGTTTAAAAAGAAACTCCTCGTCGTTGTTGAACTTCCAGAATTCGGTTTTAACTTCTAACAAGGATAAATCCGTTAGAATCAGATCACTCTCCCTTAATAGAAAATCCAATAGAGCACATATGTTCAAGACAAACGAATCCATCACAACCATTCCATCAACAACAGTAAACAATCTGATCGGCCAAGAATTTAATCTACGCAAGCAGCCTTCGGCCACCGCATTACATTTACAATCGCATTTGCATCCGCATTCTCGTTCACACTCTTACTCCAGCTCCAATATGTCAAGATCTCCATCTCCTTTCCCCTACGGAAAAACACCATCAAGCGACGAACTAGTCTATGACGAATTGAATAATCAAATCAACGAGGTACAAGACCGTGCTAAAAATGAAGAGATCGCCCTGTATAACAACAATAATTATGACTATTTTGCAGAGGAACGAGGAGAACAGGGACAAGGCAGAACTTCATACGTAGATGATTATGGCTACAACGAGGGCGAAGATCATAATGAAGGTGACTACGACCATGAAGATGATGATGTAGAAGAAGATGAAGAAGAAGATGAAGAAGAAGAAGATGATGATGAAAGTGATGATGAAGGCCTGAGCTTTTATGCCCCAAGTATTCTCTCTCGCTCTGGTTCAAGCACAGACATCTTATCCACAGGAATGGATACTACAACAAAAAAATTAAGGGAGAAGAGGGGTAGGTTCAGATCCTTGAGTTTAATGGACCCTGCTTTGCAAAAGCCGTTCAACCAGAAATTTACAAACAATCAACAATTTGACCCTGCTAGAGCAAAGCCTCCTAAAAGATCAAACTCTTCAAACCATTTTACAAATGTCTACGTACACGATGGTGATTTTGACGAAACTGACACTATTAATAACAAGAAGAACTTATCATCCGCAACCCTCATAAAAAGAAAAACTTTGATGAACAGAAACTTGACTCCCTCTATTAGTAATGGTTTGATACCTCCGGAATTTATATCCCGAATATCCACACCTTCCACAAGCGCAAGCAGTTCAAACTCTTCATTGAACGACATGTCCACAGTATCAAATGTATTTTCAAAACTATTAAATGATACAAGTAAGAAGCAGAAATTCTTGAATTCACCCGTTCCACAGCATACGCAACAACCATCTCCATTACTAATGAGAAATGATTCAAACAATAACTTGTTATTTGAAAAAAACTTGATTAACAAATCATTTGAAGAATTAAGAAGGCAACCCTCAGCCAACCTTTTCAGCACTTTGATGAATGGTAACATGGAAAAAAATGGCCTAGCACTAAACTTCAAATCTAGAACGCCGACAGATACGTTGATGACCAATAGCATCAAAAATAGTAACAACGAGAGTCATAGGCTACTAAATCTTGAGGAAGAAGACCAAATCATGTCTGGAGCAGCCACTAAAGAATTCGATGACGATGACGACTCGACTAATAGCACAATCGTACCGAGTCATCCAGACAATGACAACTATAACGATAACGACAACAATACAGGTATAAATTCCAACAGTTTCAATCTAAATCTTTATGATGACAATGGTAATATAGGCTTTACAGATGCAACATCCTCACACTCGAATTCTACAGTTACCAAACCCGTCTATAAAAAAGCCGTCACTTTGGATTTATATGGCGAAGACGATATGGATAATATGGGAGGATGGGTACTAGGAGGCAATGCTCGATAAACCCCCTAAAGTCAGAATTACATACATATTTGATTATATATAGATTAACTACAACATATATTCTAAATTAAACAGCACTTTAAGCGATATTGCGTATTTTTTCTTCCTTGATTCATGTGTTATCACATATATTCTTCAATATCAGGGCTCTACCCGTAAGGGGCCCGTTTATTTGTTCTGAAAAAGTAAATGAGATTTCCGAAGAATTTATAAAACCACAGATCTTGTCTCATTTAACAAAAAATAATGACCAAGTGAAATTGGCGATCTAAGTAACGCATTCTTTTCTCTAATCGACAATTTCAAGTAAATATTTCTATTAGTCATATATCTCTCGAGCTTATATATTGATAATGAAATCATTTAAAAAATCTTATGAATTCGATTATCCATGGGAAAAAGTAACCACGGCAAATTGGATGAAATATCCAAACAAGGTTTCTACACACGTCATCGCAGTCGACGTTCTTCGCCGTGAACTCAAAGAAGATGGTAATGTACTACTCACAGAAAGACTGATAACCATTCGTCAAGCCACCCCTCGTTGGATGTCCATTTTAGTGGGGAATACCAACCTAGCATACGTGCGAGAAGTCTCTATCATTGACAGAAGAGACAGGTCCCTCACTATGAGAAGTTGTAATATGACTTTCCCGCACATTTTGAAGTGCTACGAAACTGTAAGTTACGTTCCTCATCCAAAAAATCCACTGAACATAACTCTTTTCAAGCAAGATGCAAAATTCATATCCAATGTTCCCACCAAAATTTTTAGTGAGAAAGTAGAAAACTGGGGCGTTAAACGATTTAGTGACAACGCAATGAAGGGTAAAGTCGGGTTTGACAGCATTTTGGCGATGTTCAACGATATCTGGAAAAAAGGTAACGAATAATAAATTCATCATTTCTCGAGTCTTTCTTTTCAAAGAATAACAATTCTGTAGCACCTTTGCATATCAGCACACTCAGAAACCCATGAGCACTTGAATATATTAACTGTCTTAAATAGCTTTTATAGTGTGCCTTTTTTTGATAAGTGTCTATGACGTTTCCATACAAACGGAAGATTTCTGTCATTTTTCTTTTTTTCTGTTTTCTTCCACTTTTAGATTTTTTTTTTCACATTAGCGATGAGATGAAAAATTTCCAGAGAAGATGTTGAAGGTATAGTCAATAAAAAATCCCAGAGGTGATAGTACCCTGTAGAACAGCCAAATACTAGGAATTGAAATTGTGATCCTTTCATTGTTGTCTCTTTCAAATCGTATTAGTGTTTTGATAGGAAACGTATAAATAATGAACACTAATCAGTCCAATTTGAACACAGATCTATCCGATGATACCAATATAGAACATACGTTGCACCGGCTGCTCACTCAAGCAAATAATCATTTTGATGACACAGTGAAAATTGATGGGCATGGTTTGGATTTGGGAAAGGATCTTGAGCAAGTTGTGATGGATAACCTGGACTGTACTGATATTTTTGATTCCGACATTAGTTCTCAAAAGCATCTAACATTGGAGTCTTTATTTTATGATGAACACAACACCGATTCAAGCACCCTTCTAGAGATGCAGAAAAGTGCTAATGATAGTCTAATTAGTATTGATTTTGATAGACATGACCATAAAAATGACCCTGCTAATAAGGCATCACCACATGAAATTACAAACCAAACTAGCGTACATAGAACCGACAAGGAAGTAAAAAACTATAAGATAGATAAACCCACCATCAAAAAAAAGAAATCTCTGTTGAAGACTACAAATGAACCTATGTTATCACCTGCATCACTATCACCTTCATCTTCTTTAGCTTCATCCGATAACAGTGAATCCCACTTAAAAATAGAGTCCATGATTACTGATATAGCATCTAAAATAGATTCTGCAAGACAAGATATAGTGTGTGCGAAGAAGCCTGCCAAATTTACAAATGAGTTTACAATAAATCAAATATCGGAAATGAAAGCAAGGATAATTAATACTCATAAACTGCTCTTGAATTTCAATTTCATTAAAGAAGGTTACGCCAGGTCTTGTATTCAATTGAAAAAGACCATGGATTCCTTGAAGGATAGCGAAATTCATAGAGCTCATTTATTGGTTGAAAATGATGATTTGAAGCAACAAATCTCAGAACTTACTCGAAAACTAAATGAAAAACAATCCAAGTGAATCTGATGTGAGAAAATAGAAGAGACTGCCGGTAAGTTTATCTGCATTTATTGATTTGTTGTGGTTACTGTAAAGACGGTCCAATTCTATATACCGTATACATTACTTTTCCAGCCATCGTTATTCGTACTTTATAGTCGCATTTTTGAGTTTCATGTATAAACAATACCAGACGCATATTTTGTATTAAACTTTTATAAATCGTACAAAACATTTACTATATTTTTTAAAGGTCCATTTGAACTACTAATTTAGTTAACATGTGAAGTAAGTTCATCGCCCATGCAAATAATCTAAAGGGAGGATTATGTTATTAATTAGCTAGAAGAAAGTAGGATATTTAATTAGATGTCCAAGTCACTGCCAGTCTCACTTCCACTATCATTAATGGAATTGAAGGGTCTCGTATGTCCAGATGGCCATTTTCTTCTTTGGAATGTACTTTGGATAACACCTGAACTGGCCAAAGATTGTTCTAATCTTCTGATATCAAATCCGTTAGGATCGTTCCCCAATTTACTGAACCCAACATAGCGAACTTTTTCTAAACCATTCTTATACCCAACTACAAACGGCAGCACTTTGATGTTCAGTTTATTGACGAGAAAGGGACATGTCTGAACATTTACTTTAATGAATCTTGTGGTTAGATGCCTTATCGCCAAGTTTTTTAGTTTTTCATTCATGTACTGGCATTTGCCAAATGTTTCTAATTCAAAATGAATAACAACTCTATTAGTCTTAGTACATATATCAATGGCATCGGCCTCATTATCAATACATTGTAAGTTACCGTACCCATCATCCTCGACATTCTTCTTGACCTGTTTTAAATGATCAGATAGTTCTTGTAACCTTTCTGATCTATATGCGCTCAAAAATTCGTGGTCCTCGTCTAATTCTTTATCCAGTTCATTCATTAGCTCATCTAATTTTTCTTCGTCACTACTCTCATCATGATCGTCCACGGTCGCATGTGTACCATTTTCAGCATTTGAAAGTACGCTTGCATAGTATTGATCTAGTTTATCTTGCATGTTAATTTATGGTTCAATTTATACGGTTGTGTGAAAATATTACAGCCTTTTAGTGATTCTTTCCTGCCGTATTCTACTTCCTGTTTTTTATAATCTGAAAATTCTCCATGTTAATCATATCGTGGTTGTATCATAAAAAAGCCAAAAGTAAAAGTTGACAGAAGAGCTTCAACAAGCGTTGCTTACAGTATTGTAAAACCAGTAAAGCTACGCCTAATAAAGTTCAATTTTTAAGTTTATTGCTTGTATATAAAGTATGTGCGCATATTTTAAATCGACTAAAGTTCTTATCTGAAAAATCATGATTCCAGATGAGAAGAAGACTCAGCATTGCTTAGATAACAGTATAAAAATAAACAAAAATAGTTATCACGGCTAGCAATATTACAGCCGCATTAGCAATAAATTGTTTGATCGAACGCGTATCATTTACAGCGTATTTTGAATGTACCAGTGATTTTTTGGATTTGGATTTGGATACGCTTGTAGGCAGTGGCAAATCCGAAGAGCCACTGTCAGGACGTGTAAGTAGTCTATCCATTCTGGTTGCTACGTAAAAATTAAAAGATTTTGGAAAGAAATGCATGTATAGGACAAAAGCAGTAGAAAATAATAACCCCCATAGGTACATTATTATAGCCTTGTAGGGATCTGGCATGTAACATAACTCTGTTTGGTAAGTTTTTGATTCATGATCTTCTCCGGCATTTACAGTTCTCAAATCTGAAGGATTATATAAGGAGAGTAGTTGGATAGCGGGCCTACTGATCCCCATGTTCATTGCACATGATTTTACTGTGACTTCTTCTGCAATTTTATTTTCTCCTTGGGATTGATATGAGTGTGTTATATGACAATAATCATGATCGTCTCCGGAAAATAGAATTTCTGGTTGAATTTTCGTTAGAACTTGTTGAGATATACCTTCGTTTATAATTGTTTGATATTGAACACCTTTATGGATAGGAAAAGGGTCCTTAGATTCACGTAATTTTCCACATGTTTGTTGTGTAGGATTTCTCCACAAAGGAACGTGAGTTAAAAGGATTCTAGGATATGGATGTGAACTTCTTGCAAAATTATTCAAAAACTCCATTGGAATCCTTGAGACATTTGGATTCGCTTTATCTGACAGCGAAATTGTATCTAAAAGAACAAAAGTATGGTTTCCTGCTTCTAGGAAAGAAGAAGTTTCCCCAAAGTAGGCAGAAAATCTCTCTAAGCTCGATTCAACGACTGTATCTCCAAATCCAATATCATGGTTACCTGGTAAAGACATAACTGTTCTTCTCATTGGCTTCTTAGGGAATATTTGATTGAATCTCGTGTACTCTTTGATCCATTGTTCGTCGCCCCAATTTCTACCTCCATCAAATAAGTCACCTAAAAAGAAACTGCTATCAGGATCTAGATAATATTGAACATATTTCCAATTTCTTTTATGGTAGTGATCAACAAGAACCCTTGTGAAGTAATTAACTATTTGAGGTCTTTTTGGATATGAATATTCATCCATTATTTGTGGGTCGGCAAATAAACCCACCCTATGACTTTCAGCGCCCTTAGGCCATTTTTCCCAAGCTGACCATTGACATTTTTTCATTGCTCTCTTCACAACCGCTGATTCATGGTAGTAAATTAACCCCAACCATAAGATCCATATAATAGAAATGTACCTCCAATATATTCTGAATCTTTTCTTGCCCTTGCTTTTAGATTTCTTTTTCGAAGCTGATTTGAAATGCACCTTTTCGTCGCTCTTTTTGCTGTGTTTGGACAGGAAGCTCTTTGACCTATTGCGATACACCATACTTAATGAACACACTGTTGATTATATCTAAATAATAGCAGAAGTGACGTTGTTTTTCCTTGTCTTTCTGAGTAATGCTTTTGTTTTTATAAATGTTCGTTCTGCACTCTGAAAAATTGATAAACTTTCCCGCGGGAGGAACTCAGTGACCTCAGAAAAATAAGCTGCAAGGTGCTACACAAGGTCATGTTACTGAAAGGGAAAACAAAAACCTTCTCACCGTTTTTGGAGTATTTGAGAGTTTGCCAATGAGTAGGGTGCAATCAATGGAAAAATCGAATAATAATTCTAAAAGATCACTGAGATCCGAGACTAAAAACGAGCATAGCGAAATTGAAAAATTCGATTTTGATACAGAAGAGTACGAGATCAATCCTAAGAGAAAGTTGAGATTAGTCAACAGAATAAATCCAAACGCTGAGCAATTGAAGAAAGTTAAGTGTTGCGTCCACAGTTCAGCCAAGGTCATAGCTGATCATATTGAGGAAGCATGTTGTCAGCCACATGTATTGCAATCATCATCTATGACTACTGTCGATAAAGAGATCGAAGAGAAGAGGAAAACTATTACAAAAATGATACTTAATATTGAACAATACGAATTAAGTGGGCGTACCAGAAAACCAAAGGAGGACCTGCTTCCTGATAGCGCCTATCAACCTTACCATAAGAAAATGTTGAAGCAAGAAAACAGAATGATTCAATCAGATATTATAAATGGTGAAAATGAAGCAGATAGGCTTTCATTGATTTCTGATAGACTGGATATGTTGAATTGGGCAACAACGCTGCAGAAAGTGACTAAAATAAATGACTTTACCGACGAGAATGAAATGGAAACTAAACGCTATCAAACCAAACAGCTGATTGATTCAATGTTACATAAATTTGAATCTATGAAAAAAAAAGGACATAATTTAGCAAGAAGGCCAGCCTCAAGTGATTCTTTACTAAAAATGGTCAGTAGTAAAGATTGGCCTAAACTATATTCTCGGATCGACCGAACTTTTATCCCAGATTATGCAAGCTCCTCTGACGAAGAGGAAGAAAAAATAACCGTAGAAGAAATAAGGGAAAGACGACTAAAGAAAAGAGAGCAGCAATGTGGAGGCTCGATTGTAGTATTGCTAAGCGATCATAAATCGCAAAAAGGAATGACTCGATTTGCAATTGTAGCTGAGCCGCTGCGAAAGCCATATTTGATTAAAACCTCGACTGAAGAGAGAAATCTATGGAAAAAAAAAATGCCTTCAAACCCAAAAAAATTCGATAAGGAACCTCGAATATTAACCCAAGTTGCTATGAAAAGAAGAAAAGAAGTTATTCCATTGACAATGGAAGTAGAGCCTGAAGTTATTCGGGGTATACGGCACAAGGTACAAGAATCTGTAAGTCCTAATGCGAAAGTAAAGGAAATATTTATGACGAAGGATGTCAAAATGAAAAATATGAATGATTCTAGTGGCAACTCTGCATCTCTAGGGTCAGCTATTTCAAAAACAGGATTGTTAGACTCTATCTCAGCTTGTAGTGCGTCTGAGACTTCACCAGGCACTTCCAAAAATATAGTGGGTATGGACACTAACATTGGCCCAAGCTTATCAATTGTTCCTTCGCTTGGTAAAGAGAAGTTCATTGACGCACATAATGGTATTACAAGCGATTCGGATATTAACATTTTACCTGTTCGCAAAAGGAAAAAAGTATAATGTGAAATGATTAGGTTCGGGGGATGTAAATTGGATTTAATGAACTGTAGCATTACGTAGATCGTTTCTCAATACTTCCGTGAAGAAATCACAGGGTAAAAATGCAAAAAAGGTAATTACTTCTATATATATTATAAGTGCGACATATTTACGTATCTTTTACGTGTTTTTTGAAGTATGCAATTAGATTATTATTCGAAGAATGATCCTCAATGTTCTCTAGTTGCGAAGAAAACTCTTTAACATCCTGTTTCTTAGCTGGAAGTTGCTTATTCTTCAATTCCGACTCTTCTATTATATCCAATAGAAGCGCGTCACTTTTCAAACCGTACACGTGGAGTAAATAAGTACTCAAGTCTTGTAAACACAACTGTATTAATATTATTCCATTAAGAGTTTCATCTGGTTTGGAAAATGACGAACGATTCTCATATATTTCATCCATTATAATCTCCTTCAATCTGTCTGTTGTTAAATCGATCGTTTTGAGTAGGGACACCAAGTCGTACTGAGACATGAATTTGATATTCGAAATGTTAGCACAAAGAACGAAAATGGACTTTTGAATGTTGGCAGTTGTTGACGTCAAATCAGTGATATCGTCGAAATAAGATTGCATGATTCTCTTTACAACCTTGAAGAATTTTGGACCATTCTTCTTCCCAGCTCCGCATAGTTTTTCAAGTGAAGCTAAAAAGTAATCATGCCTATAATAATACTTATCATCTGTTTGAATAGAATATTGTATTGCTTTTGTAACACCTCGTGATAAACTGCTAAACACTAGCGTTTCATGTTTCTCAAAAAGATCTTCTAAAATTTCGTACGCAACATGGCGAATATATTGGCTGCTAGAGGCAATCAAAGCAATTACGGTTGGAATTGAATGAGAGGGATTTGTGTAACCAAATTTCAAGACCAACCTTAGTAATCGAATTGCCACAAGAGATTTCTTCAGATCACGAAGAAGACAAAGCTGGAGAATGTTGTTCAAAAACCGAGCAGCTAATGCAGAACATACTCCGTCATTCGCAAACTCTGTCTTTTTGGTTTTCAATAATTTCTTTTTTAGGATAGAGTTAGAAGATAGAGTGCTATTCACGCCTGTATTTCTCACAGATTTCCTTTCTTCCAATAGAAAAAGATCATATAAGCTTTCTAATATCACTAGTTTGATATCCAAGTGATCATTTTCAAACTCTTTATCCAGCAAACGTAAAACATGTCTTGAATTGAACAGTTTAGGATGATTACCACATAACTTCGTGAGATTTTTAACAGCGACTCTTCTTATGACATGAGGGATTCTATCTTTTGATAGTACCAGTAAGCATTTGGTAATGTGTTCGTACAGAGTTTCATTTTCTTGCAAGAATGCAATTTTTTCCTTCGGTATCTTAGGAAAGCAGAATCTGGCAAAACCAGTGGATAAATATATCAGCCTTTGCAATTTACCGTCAACAGCAATGGTAATTTCTTCTTTATTCGCATTATTTATGTAGGGATGTAGATGTGAAAGACAGGATGAACATGCTTTAGCCACTCTAGTAGCATCACTGCGATGAGTGGCGATGGACCAAATAAGAGGCATAGCTTCATCTATTTCTCTCACACTCATCTTTGGTAACCTACTCAAGAGAGTCGTTTCTAAATCATACAGAAATTTGGGCTTGAAGTTAGACAGTTTTTCAAATGTGCTTCTAAAAACTTGTAAGATATGGTAGTGAAAATCAGATTTGTCATCTGATACCATATAAGGATATAAGGCTGTAATATGGTCTTTAGTTAAAAATGACACAGTGGAATCAGCGAACTTTGCCAACAAATTTAGGAAGTTTTGTTTATCAATAATCATATTCTTTTCTTCTGTATCTTCTGAGTTCAGTTCAACAACTTTCTGTACCAAAAAATCGGTAAGGATTATTAAAACATGAGTGACTTTATCGTATATTTCCTTTGAATGCGCTTCCCTATTTAAGAGATAAAAGTTAAGGAACCAATCGAAAAGTTGTGAACATTTCTCATTCATTATGGCCACACGGGATATCACTGTTAGGACTGAGGATGAAATTTCCTTCAATTTTTCAGGCTGGTTTAGCAATTCGTTTACACTTAAAATCCATCTGTTTAATAAAATCTGCCTAGCCATGTCAATAATGTTGTCCTCTTCGTCTTCAATTTTCATAAGGATTCGTGCTATTACATATACTTTTGTTGCGAGGTCGTCCGTCTCATCATACATTTTTTCATTAATTTTTAACACATGTTTTCTAACCATTACGCTATCGTCGTCATAGTTGTTATTAATTTGTTGATAGAATTCAAAATATGATGAATCGATGCTAACCAGATCTAGTATGGCATCCTTAACAGATGCAGATGAGTCACTTAAACGCTGGTGAATAGTTGCTTTGACCATTGAGTTGGAAAGAATGATTTTATCCTTTGAGGCCAGCATTGATAAACACTTGATAGCAGTGGATCTTAGTTTGATTTTATCCTTGGCTAGAAGAGATAATACTAACTTTAAGTATGGGTCGTACAGATTTAAAAGTTCAAACGCATGCAAAATAGAAAAATAATCTAATCTAATCGTGCTAAAATCAGCACGATTAGATTTTAATGGACGTTCAAATCCACCACCTTGGATCTTCTCAAGTGTAGTTTTCAATTGATTGTTAATAGTTAAACTTTGCTCCTTAACATCCTTTGTATACTCTTCTAATCTAAATATTGTACCCAATTTCAAGTTCCAAAGGAACCTTGCTGCAGAATGACGATATTTTATCGCTTCGTTGTATGCAATGCAATCTTCAAATAATTGAAAAAAATTTGGTAAGTTTTCCGGATAATTGATCATTTTTATCAAATTGTTATCTTCACGATCTCTAGTAGAACATTTAATATCAAAAATTGCGGTACCAATATTCCCTATAAGTTGTAGGCATATTGTTTCAGTATTTGCAGGGAACTGTACAGATTGGCCAAATACTCTCAGAAGCTTCTTAAGCAAGGAGCTTAATAATCGCTCTGTTACGGGCCACTGAGGGAAAGGAAGTAGTAATAATAGATCTTGAACGAAGTTATCGATCACGTACCGCAACGAAGACGGATTCTTAAGAAATCTCTCAAGTATTGTGTCATTTATATGCTCTACAACATTAAAGAGGAACTCATCTTGTTTTTTGTACTCGATTTTTAATTGCTCAATATTTTCCGGAATAATTTCCTTCATCTGGCCACATAATGTGTAACAATTAATATTTTCTAGCATTGACATTAAAGTTAAGGTAAAATCGGTAATATAAATGTTCTCCATGCTGACTCTTCTCAACTTCTTTTGAATTCTCTTTGTAGGCAGCCTTTCGACATGAGATATTAGTTCTTCTATTATAAAATCTCTCTGTTGATCCAAATTACTAAATAATGCAACTAGAATATCGGAGCTGACCCTCTTCACATCATCCCAAAAATTTTGGAATTGAATAGTTGCAGTTACTTCGACGTTATTATTCATTAGCAAGTCACTGAAGATGTACACAAGCTTCGCCGTTACATTATCATCCATAAACGGGCCATTGCATATGTATTTTGGCAGCAAGTCCAGGGCCTCCTGAAAAGTATTAAATTCTATTTTTAAAGCATTATATTCAGTGGATAAGGTTTTTAAGGATTCTATCAAATCACTTAGAAAGTTTAGAGGTTCCATGATATATGATTCTCGATGCAAGTTACTCTCATTCTTGCCCAGTAAAATTATATTGAATAAAATGACAGTGGATAGCAAAGCAGTATATCGTAACATAGAGTCGTCTAACCCCGTATTTAAAGAACATTTACTGATATGTATGTTGGAAACCATTACATCAAGCAATCTCAATACCCATTTCATTTCAATTGACTCCCATAGTTGCGGATAAGCGGCAATATTTTTTATTGTCATCTGTAACTTGATTAAGCAATTTGTAGTTAAAACAAACTTTTCGTTTGAAAATTGGAGCCAATACTCAATGTTTCCAATTTCAGCAGAGTTTTCGTCAAGCCCTATAATACTCAAAATTTTTCTGAGATCATTTAAATATTGTTCTGTTAAATTTGCCTGTGTCATCGTAACGCCTGTTGAAATTTTGGTTTTCTTGTTTGAAGAGTCATTGTTAAAACTCAAGCTATCAGTATTTGAAGGTTTATCGTCAAGCTTATGTTTTTGCTGAACTTCATGTACAATCTCTCTTTTTTTCTCGATATTATCAGAGTCAAATGATTCCTTATGAGCTGATAGAACACTCTGCGCTAACGGTGATAATCCTTTCAAAAAATTGGACGGGGTATGATCCACTGAATTGGTTGATAACGTGAAATTACTAGGTCTCTTGAAGACGAGTTTGGTTTGTTCCGCATCATTATTTATGGAAACAGCAGTGCTAAGACGGTTTACATCCACTCCTCTGCAATCATCATCACTGGTAAAGACAGTTCTGTCAAAAGGTAAAGAAACTGTTGTTGGAGCGTTTACTAACGAGGCCAACCCATCTTTGGGAATCAGGTAGCTCAAAGGCTGGTCCTCTAGAGCCTCTATTATTCTTCTGGGAATTCCCGTATCTTCTCCTGGGTATGACATTGCTAGCCGCCAATAGACAATTAAAAGCCAATAACTTCACTACGAGTAAAAGGTCTGGGTACACCAGAATCAAACCAAATAGAAAAAATTTGCTATATGGAGAGCACTTGACCGTGATATACAGTTATCAGAGTCTAATCCAAGACTAGGAAAAAACTTGGATATTGAACTGCGTAGTTCTTTTTCAAGCTACTCTTTTTTCTTTTCTAGGCGAGGTTGCGGCAACTTCGCGTTTAATAAAAAAAGTTACACCATTCTATCGATTCGGCAAAAGACATTGATATCTGTATATTTAGCAAAGAATCGTACTAATTTGCCGTGAAGTAACCAGCATATATTGTCTTTGATAATAATACTGTTCTTGCTTGTGATAATCTTATTCCTTGGTGAAGTGTAGAAAGTTTTTATCTAATGCTATAAAAATGCAGTTGTGTTAAGAGTAAAATTCTAACTTAACATTTACATAAAACAGAAACAAAAGTCTATATTAACTGAGCGACAACACAGTCGATTATTTTATAAAGTAGTAGTTTATTACAGTCTCTATTCTTCGATAAGCAAATGACAAGGTCTGCTATGTCTGACCTCTCGATAGCAAGGGTTCGAGCAAGTTTATATGTCTTACACACATCCCATAAATTGCAAATACATTCTTCCCTGAATTCTAAAAAAGCATCACCTATAGGTACTTCTTTTGGCGGTCCCATCATATTATCGTTGGGGAACATGGAATGTCGTAATGACGAAAAAAAATTACCAATAGTCATAGGACTGGTAATTTTGGTCCGAATAATATTACCAAACATATTATACATGAACTTGTTCAAGTTATTCGACTTAGAGATCCAATGCTGAAGTGTTCTGCACATTGAGAATAAGAATGGTTTTCTCATAGATAACTTGAAGAAATCATCGGTGAAAAGACTAAAAACATATCGCTGTAAAAACGGTATTTCTGGAACACTAGTGTTGTCGATATTTGGTGATTTTATTGATGTTGAATAGGATACAAGTCTGGCCATTTGCGATATTTTTTGCTTCACTTTGGAAACAGACCACCAGGAGCTGTAGTTACTTTTGCTATAAACAACTTTTTGTTTGATATTCATGGACGAGTTTAGCTTTACCTTCATGCAAATTCTATTCAAGCCCTCTAAAAGATAATATGGTTCCATTATTGAGTCAATTATACGCCCAAAAACAAGTTCATTCAAAAAGCTATCCAAAAAACTTCGTTGTAATAAGGATCTGGTTTTTAATTTCCTTTGTATGATATCTGTGAATAATGTTGGGTACCGTTTAGAATCATATAAGGTTAACTTACTGTAGTGTTCAAAAACTAAATCTTCACTCAGTGAAGGATCCTTCAATGCCTTCAAGTGAGACGAAAGCAAATAAGGAATATAATCGAGCAATAAGTCATTATAATTAATCTTAGAACTTTTCATATATGCTATTAAATCCTGAACCACGTTGTATAATTCGGTCAAAAATTTGGAATCATCTGTGGGTATTTTGACGCCATACCAAGACTTAATGTAATTTTGGAAAATTAAAGCAAAGAAGGCATTTATCTGCAAGTCCGGTAAAACTTCTAGGCTTCTTATTCTTTGATGTAGTGAATTTGGGAATACAGAAGAACATAAATCCCGGAGATATTCCACCGAATCTTTTTCAAACTCACTCTGGAACGAATTATCGATACCAGAATTTCTCGCATAATCAAACTCCCTTTCGCAAGTATCTCTGATCGATTTAGAGTTCAATCGTATGTGCCCTTTTTTTGACAATAATCTCTTATAAGGTTTTGAGGAATTAGATCTTCGGTACTTGGAAATTAAGCTAGAATTGGTATTGTATAGAATGGTTGGCATCTACACATATAGAAATAAGCCGTATAGTATTTGTACACTTCCTTGGTGCTTATCGGGGTTGCCTTTGTTTATTTTGCACTTATTTTCCCTTAAGTTTGCACTTTTGGAAATGCAAAAAAAAGTTGTGTTACTTGCCATCAACCTTTTTTTAGTATGTATAGTACAAGCAAAGATGAACAAAAGAATGTGACAAGTGATGATCTATATAATACGAATAAAAAAGAATGGTCATGAGGGAAGAAATAATAAAAACGCTAGAAGATTTCCACAAATATCACTACAAGGAAGAATGGCTGAATAGTAAAGATCTTGACGAACGACAATTACTCGAAATCTTTGCCTTTGGAAACGTAGAGGATCTACCAAAAAATATAAGGTTGACACCACCAATGCGATCAAAACTGGAAAGATTAACTTTGATAACTTTAAGCGAAAAATACAATGAGTTAAGTTACGAGATGGTTAGGCAAGAATGTCAAATTGAAGACAATGGTATTATCGAAGGCCATTTAATTGAGCTACAAGATATTTTGAAAGCAGAGATGGATTCGGTCAATGAATTTATAAAAATTTTAAACAGATTTGACTGCAGGGATGTATACTGTTGTGAACGAGAATTAATTGTGGTTAAGAAACCACGTGTGACGAAAGAGTACTTAGTGCACAATCTTCACAGCTGGGAAATAAACCTTAAACAAAATATATTGGAGTAATTGAAATAAGGAAAGGTGATAATATCAGTATTAAGAGGTAAAGAATAAATAAAGGAAAAATGAATGAATAAATAATAGTAAATAAGGCAAAATAGTGTAACGGCAGAAACTAGGAGAGATCAGGAAAATATCAAACACAGTGCTATTTAAAACAAGTATATTAAATGATTGGATGTGTATTCCGTGGCTGACCTATCTATTTCTTGATCTCAATCTTTTCGCTGCCTTCCCTCTTGGGAGAGTCCCACAAACATTTTACTAGGCCAACAACACCATCATTCTCTGTTTCCAACTTGTAAATCCCGAAGAGGGAGACGGCAGAACCAAGTCCCAACATATACATAGCGTATTTGTGCCAAACACCGTAGACCCTCTCGGAAATATAATCAGTGATACAAGAGTTAAATTCCATGTAACAATATCCTAAGAGCATAACAGAGAAAAAAGAATCAGCTGCAGTAGATAAAGGGCCGGTTGTTAGCATTGCTGTCGTAGCTAATGGAACGACGGACAAGGCAAATATTTTTTCCATATACCAGTGGTACGAGCCCTCTAATTTATTCTGAGGGGGAGGGACATAAGCATCATTAGGGGTGCCTTTAACACCACCAGGTTTCTGGGGCAAAACGGGCAGAAATGGGATAGTTAAACTCTTCTTAGCGGTAGACTGAAAAGCTCTCACTGTGGCAGTGTGGAAAATTCTCTTTCCAGTGATACACCTCATGGATCTTGGCAACATCATAGTTACTATAAAGCGCGTAGGAAAAATCTTTGTAAGTTTGGAAAGAATCAAGAAGAGAGTTATAGGAAAAGATACAACTATCCTTCCAATACAATATTACCCTTCTGTCTTTCCTGCAAGTCAACTTATCCTAATACCGTGATCGCTCGAAGGGTTCTCCTTATATAACCGAAATACGCCTTTGCTCTTCCGAAGATGCCCCGGAATAAAAAAAAACTGCAGCGATTGGCTCAATGCTTTCGGTACTTAACAGAGGTACGCACAAATCATGAATCATACTCAACGGACCGTGTTACTCTATTATAGTTATATGATCACAAGGGCACGGATGCGTAGTAAATCATCCTCACTTGATGTTCTATTTCATATATTTTTTCAATTTTTTATTTATTTACTTACTTTGGTGCATTTTTTTACCTTCTCACTTCAACAATTCTTCGATGATACGATTGGCTGTGTTGTTATCATTAGGATCGAGAGACTTGACACCTAATCTTCTCAAAACTTCCACAATCTTGTCCTTTTCAAAACCTTGAGATTCGAACTCCTCGATCAAATCGTGGTCAATGCCATATAAATCAGACTCCTCCACGTTGCCTTTTTGGCCATTGGCACCTTCACTGGCGTATAGCCTGGTCCATAACGCAGCAGTTTTGTTGAAAGATTCTCTATCCCGTAGATAGTGTTGTGCCACTTCTGCATCTTGAGGATCATTGGGCTCTGGGGATTGTAATAGCGCCTGAAGTGAGATTAATGCAGACTTTAATGTTATTACTGGCGACCATGCATTCTTGAGAATATCCAAGCAAATAGCACCTGTCACTGATGATATATTTGGATGGTACACTTTTGTGTCGAACTGCATCTTGGGTGGCTTGAATGGATATTCCATAGGAACTTCGATATCCACAACAAATTTGCCACCTTCGTAAGGCGTTCCCGGTGGGCCCAAAAATGTACCCTTTAAATGATGAATATCGGATTCACTCACAAATTCAAGGGTGATGTGAGCTGCAGGGTCGTCCTTGACAGCTTGGATTTCTTTCATAATTCTCTTAGCTCTAGACATCGTTTACTTCTTACTACTTTTATATACAGCGCTTGTTCTGAATGTAACCAGCCACCTAACTACGCTACTTGTGTTGTCACGCTTGCTTCAATCAATCTCAAGTGCACGACTGCAATTGGGAGTTCATGCAATCAGTTCTCATCTCATTGTTTTTGCCCCTCCAGAGAATTTCAGATCGAAGAAAAGTAACAAAAAAAAAGGTTTGTTGATCTTCGTACTATGTGACTAAAAATTACTATTTATAGATTGTTACTCAAATCGTTAGTTATATGCCTTATTATGCTACGTATCTTCATTAGAGTCTGTTTATTTTAGTTGAATTCCACATCCTTATTGGTATTCTGTGCAAATACATCGGCTTCATCATCGTCTTCTTCTTGGTCCATATCCTTGAATACACTTTCATTAGGAATTCTTTTCATAATCTCGGGCTTGTCAAACAACGGGCCAATTTTGTTAATCCATCTTTGCCTCTTATCTAGAAGCGATTTTAGACTCGAATTTGCAGCTTTTTGTTGCGCTATTTGGGATGTAGTTCCTGTGCTCACATTAGTAGAAGCTGCTGTATGATGCTTCTTCCTTTTCTTGGGTACGCGAATACGTTTGACATAGGCCTGGTCAATTTGTTTGTCTAAATCTTCCAAGATGGACGAGTACTCTTGCCATGCTAGTTGCCTCTCTACTAGTGATATCAGCAGTGTTTTCCTTTTTTGGTTTCTCTTGGTTACTTGTTTCAAAGTGCTCTGCAATTCTCTTAGTTCTGCACTTATTTCATCGTCCTCTCTACCCGTGATCCAATCGGGGTCATCTGAGTTAGGGTTGTTTTCATCCTTAGGCATATTCATGTATATCCCCACATACTTTAATTCTCTTTTTAATCGTTCTTCAAATGTTGGATAGTCCAGACCAATTCCATTTGTTATCCATCCAATCTGTTGTGGCAGCGTACTCGTAGTTCCACCATTATCATCTTTATTTGCTACAGGCTTTGTCTGGAAGGAGCCTTCCTCATCAATATCACTCTCAGGCGTTCGAGCACTAGGACCATTCTCCTGAGATAATGACATATCTATACTATCATTGATGTTGTCCTTAGGTGATGATATACTTTCTTCTTCCCTAACCTTCGGTACTTCATTATCTCCTGTTATTTTGGAAGAATGCAATTCCGATTTTCCGTTGTCATCTTTTAATACAGCACTCAATAATCTAGATAATAAGGGTCCACAAGAGATACTTTCTGTCTCCAAAACATTCTCATCCAGTTCGTTAGCACTTTTTTTTGGTAGTATGGCCGATGCATCATTCAGGTGTGATGGAGTTTTCTTAAAGCCAGGATTTTTGTCGTTTTCATCTTTGAACCAAACATCGGTGTACAAAGGACCCAGTTTCGGTATAATGAAGGGATTTATTTCAGGATCATACGTTTTATCGAACTGCAAGCTATCCGGTATAGTATATTTTGTCTTCAAAAACTTCAAGTTGTCATCGCTAAGGTCCTTGAAAAAGTTCTCAACGAAAGCTAAAAAGGTATTAAATTGGATTTGGTTCGTTGGTTTAGGATGCGAAAAGTCCATGTCTGGTAATTCCCCTGGTAGCAATTCTTTCAAATCATTCGTGGGATAACTAGCCACGTTATACTTGCTCTTTAAAAAATCTTCACCTGTACTTTCTAGTCCCTCTTCGTTGAATAAACCTAGGGCCGCTGCTGCCCGAGGTAATGTTTGTGATACTACGAATTCAGACTTTGGATTTTTTACACTCGGATCATTTTCCATTTTCTCAATGTCAATTTTTTGCTTTTTATTGTCTGGCTCGTGAGTACTTTCGTTTTCTGTGTCCTCATGTGTAGTTTCAGAATCTAACGGCCTTTTTTCCCTTGGTCGATCCTTATAAATTTGTAAATCTTTGTCGTCATTGATTTCTTCTTTAGCCATACTATCAGCGGCTTTTTTAATATTTTCTACATCGTCCTTAATCGCGTCTGGTATTTTATCAAAAACTTGAGGCTCTACTAAGTTTTCTACTTGTTTTCCCTCCCCACTTATTTCTTTAATAGGGGTAGCATTTTTGTCTTGCTCATCTGCATTAGATATTTTCTGCTTTACATCTCCTGTGTCCTTCTCATTTTTACCGTCTCTTAATTTCCGAAGCGCTTCTATAGTCTCTTGATCACTTCGGGCAATTGTGCCCAGTATTTCATTAAGACTATCCAATTGGGTTTGTAATTCAAGTAATGTTTTTTTACTGGGTATGGATCTAACACTTTTCCCATTGAGCATTCCAATATCACGCTCGAAAGTCAAATCCAACGATTTCAGCATTGACGATAGTAGCTTCGACGGAATGCTCTCTGCTCCCTCTTTCTTGGGCAGTTTTTCACCCTTTGGCATTTTTCCTCTTCTTCCATGTCTAGGCATATGTCCTGTCTGGTACTTGCTGTTGCTCCCTAGGTTGTTGTTCCTCCACGTTCCTTGGGGTGCTCTCTATCACCAATATTTTATTTGATGGCGTTCATTAATGATTTCCATTGTTTTGTTGTCGTCGGCGAACCTTTATCGCGTTGCACGTCTGAGTTTTCTTGCAAATTCCGCTAAGCAACAATGCTAATGAATTCCTAGACATAACCGAAGATATATATGACTTGATCTGCAAGGAGGGCGGAAAGATTCCCGAAACAATTTGAAAGATATTTAAAGGTATGGTTGGGAAGATGAAGGTACCATTGGGGTTATGGAATGCCTCTAGGGCCAACATATGGAGTACGCAGAGAAGGGTTTTGTCAATGTCTAAAAGATTGAGCAGTAATGCAAATGGTGGAGCTTCAACTGCTTCTACCACCAAAGAGGGACCAGCTTTTTCAGCAGATCTTTTTATGCATCCCGAAAAATGGAAAGGATTGCCACCTCAAAAAATTTTGGAGTTATATTGGGAAAGGATGGCCAGATTGGGTTCAGAATATAAGCCAAATAAAGACGAACTGAATGCTTTGCTGACCACGTCTGAGTATTCTGAAGTACCAGCAAATGATATAAAGAAGCTATATTATAGAGGAGAGCAAGGTGCTATCGATATAAAAGGTGGAAGCGTAAATCGCGATAACAGCCTCAGACCATTTATGTTTGACGAATTACCATCCCAAGCTCAAGAATTGGTCGCTCAGCACCGTGAACAAAGATTCTATAATCGATTAGCTGCGTATGAATTGCCACTATTGGCGCAATATCGCCAGGAATACAAGAGACCATCTGCTAAAACTCATCCGGTCACTTATAGATACACCAGTTATATTGGTGAGGACCATCCAAATTCGAGGAAGGTCGTTTTAAGTGTTAAAACCGATGAATTGGGCCTCGAGGAGAGATCTTTACATAAGTTCAGAGTACTGGCCAGATCACGTTACGATCATATTACGGATATTTTTAAAATGTCTAGTGACAAATTTGAGCAGGCATCACAAAATGCACGTTATTTGCATGATATCTTACAGAAATTGTTAGCAGAATCGAAAGATTTGACAAAAGATGATTTTAGTGACGTGCCCCTTGACACAAGACATACTATTGCTAAAAACTTACGGAAGAAAAAGCGTGATTACAAGTTCCCCGAACATTGGAAACGCCCTGAAGATGCCCCAAAGAAGAAGTTTAACATTGTGGATCAATTATTGGACAGCGTTGAATAAATGTCCAAGTAAGAAGAAAACGCCCCCTGTATATATTGTGTATTTTTTATTCACTTCCTTCTTTTCCTCTGCAGAATGTACATAATTACATCATAATACAACATTAAGAATTTCCATAAAGATGATCACAAAAGTAGAATTGAACACATACATATACACAACGTGAAATGAAGAGAAAGATATACTGTTACAAGAAGAAAAAGATAGATATATATATGTACACACTATGGACTAGACAAAAACAATGATGCCATATTTCATTCCTTTTTTTTGGTTGTCTTAGAAAGTTGGGAGAGTAATAGTAACAAGTTAGCCTTTATATCAAATAGAAGAGTTAGATTTGTCCTTCTTCTTATCCTTCTTCTTCTTCTTCTTCTTCTTTTCTGAAGATCCTTCATCATCATGAGGTCTCTTTTCCACAGGAGGTTCAGCAGCATGCTGTAAACTGAAAGGAATTGGAACCGGCGCATGAGTTGGACCGTTCTCTAAAGAAGCTGGTGGTAGGGTACCATTTTTCTTTGCTTCTAGGTACTTGGATTTTTCTCTTTGGTAGTTTTCTAACTCAACGTTGTAAGCTTGCTTCCATTTTTCCTTCTCGTTATCGCTCAATTCCTTCCATTTTTTAGAGATTTCTTGAGTAATCTCAGTAGAGGATAAAGGTGGTAAGCCAGCTTTTTGCCTGTCCTCGCGAAGCTCTTGACGAACATAGGCAGAATAAGCAAAGAAGACAGTTAATGGCTTCTTTGGAGCATTTGGATCACGTTCGATCTTTCTTCTTACGGCCTTTACCGGAGCAGCTATGATGGCGTCCTTGTCATCATCCACAGGGTTAACCAGCTCCGAACTAATACCGTGCAAATGGTTAACACCAGAAGTCAGTGTTTGCAGAGACTCAGTCAAAGTAGTGAAAGCCTCTATCTTCTCTTCCTCATCTTCGCCGATAGCGTTGTAGAAATCAACAATAGAGGAAGCTGTTTGGTTAGCAGCTTTGGATAACTCAAAGAGGGAGGACACAAGAGAGTCCTTGGCAGATTTTAATTTTACAGAAGGATCCGTAGTCATGTTATGTTAGGGCTTGTTGTGTGTAGTGGGATGTCCATAATAGAACATAAACCAGTACACAAGCCCTGAGAGCCCGCTGGGACTACTTGGTACTTCTTGCTAAGTTCTTGAAGGAAGAAACTGTTCCAGGCAGAGTTGGCCCGGTGGTACTGAAGAGAATCTGAGTGAATTTCCTTCCGGAAGCTACTCTCCACCCACGACGACGTTCGGATGAAAAAAAGCGGGAAAAAACAGTGAAAAAACCACGTTCTCGAAGTTAATTGGTGAATTTAAATATCGGGTAACGATGATGCAGTGCTGGCTGGGTAATGCAAACGTGTTTTCAATATGCTTGTATACTATATACAAGTAATGAATTAAGTGAGATGAAAGGGTGTTATTGAACAACTCTTTTTGAAGTAGTAGCCTGCTAAGACTTTCGATTGGTAGCTTGTATGGATATGTGCATACATGTGTACCTGCAGAAGTAGAAAGTTTTCACATGGATACGGTAAACAATTATAGGGTTTTAGAGCATAAAGCTGCCGGTCACGATGGCACACTAACAGACGGTGATGGACTTTTAATCTTCAAACCGGCTTTGCCACAGGAAATGGAATTCTATAAAGCTATACAAGCGAGAGGTATGAACCAAAAGGAGTCACTGAGTGGTAGAGACGCTCCCTTATGCTCTTGGATGCCCACTTATCTTGGGATCTTAGATGAAGGCACAAAAGTTGAGAAAAGTGATAAATCTAAATTTCTGCAGATAGACAAACGGTTGAGTGATTCTACGGACAATCTTGGCTCGAGCCAAGTACAGTCTGAAAAGGGCAAACAGTATCTCGTTTTAGAAAATCTACTCCATGGGTTCAGTAAACCTAATGTGCTTGACATAAAGTTAGGCAAAGTATTGTATGATTCAAAGGCATCCTTAGAAAAAAAGGAGAGGTTGAAGAGAGTCAGTGAGACGACCACTTCTGGCTCTTTGAGCTTTAGGATATGTGGTATGAAAATACAGAAAAATCCTGCTATAATAAAGCGGCTTTCGCCTGAATATTACGAGGAAGAAGCGGGTACTGATTATGTTTTTATAAATAAACTGTATGGTCGTTCAAGAACCAATCAAAACGTTCTTGATGCGCTTGAGCTTTACTTCAATAATGCTCATTTGTCGGATGCGAGGAAGCATCAACTGAAGAAGACGTTCTTGAAAAGATTGCAGCTGTTTTATAATACCCTTTTGGAAGAAGAAGTACAAATGATTTCAAGCAGTCTTTTATTTATCTTTGAAGGAGATCCCTCCCGATGGGATTCATTAAATGACGTCGATAGACTTATGAGAGACGATTTTATAGATGATGAGGAGGAGGAGGATGGAACTGATCTAGTAAATACCAGCGGGGAACTAGAGGATAGAGTAGCAAATTATTTGAGTTCTATGTCACTGATTGATTTTGCACATGCTGAAGTGACGCCGGGAAAAGGTTACGACGAAAACGTCATCGAAGGTGTTGAAAATTTGTTAGATATCTTTATGAAATTCTAAATATATTGAAAGTAAACTTTACCTAATTAATGGTATATGGTACAAAAAGAACTAAACTAATTATACGTACTTATATATATATATATATATATATATACAAATAACAGTTTTATTATTTTATATTTTTTCATAGAAAGGAAATGCGTTATGATTGGTATTATTGTCTTTGCATTTTTACTTGTGATTGTAAGAGATTCATTCAGCAATCTTAACGATCTTACCAATTGCTATTGTAGCACCTTGATCTCTTAAGGTGAATCTACCTAACTGAGGGTAATCCTGGTAAGTTTCGACACAAACCGGAGCTTCAGTCTCTAAAACAGCAATGACTTTCATACCCTTCTTGGCAAAAGCAGGTGGCTTCTTTGATTTACGGTTAGTACCCTTTTCCAATTTGTGCAATAATTTAACAATATGAACTTCTTCAATTGCTGTATGAACATGCATAACACATGAAAACCCAGCAGCTATAATAGATTTTAGTTCGACAATGGCAATTTGGGCCACAAACTTGGTGACACTCTTGATAGGATTCTTTGGTGATGTTAGTACAAACCCTGGGGAAATATCTTCTTCTTCAACACCCTTAATTCTCAGCTTGACTTGCTCACCACACATAGCCATGTCAACTTCGTTTTCAGTTTCATTATAAATGTTTTGAATTTCCACTGCCGTTTTGTTGGGCATTAATAGGGTGGATTGACCCTTCTTGATATGACCAGATTCAATCTTACCTTCAACGATCGTGCCCAGATCCTTCATCTTAGCGGCAATAGGCAACATGAATGGAGCGTTGATGTGACGATCGACATGGTTCATTGTATCTAAATACTCCAATAGAGTTGGGCCAGTATACCATGGACATTCTTTTGGATCTACACGGTTTTTCAAGTTTGCACCACTGTAACCTGATACTGGCATAAACACAACATCCGTCTTGATGTTATAGCCAATGGCTTTCAAGAAATTGCTGACATTACTTACACATTGATCATAACGTTCCTTGGACCAATTGACAGTTGGATCATCCATTTTATTTACGACGACAACCATCTTATTAACACCTTGGGTCTTGGCCAATAAGGCATGTTCACGAGTTTGACCACCTCTTTCAAAACCAGTCTCGTATTCACCCTTTCTGGCAGAAATGACTAAAACACCGACATCAGCTTGAGAAGCACCACCAATCATTTCGGAAACGTACATTTTATGACCAGGAGCATCCAATATAGTATAACGCCTTTTCTCAGTTTCGAAGTAGGCCTTACCAACTTCAATGGTCTTACCATCATTTCTTTCTTCTTTGTTGGTATCCATGACCCATGACAAATACCAACCTTGTCTACCAGCATCCTTGGCCTCTCTTTCATATTTCTCTATAGTTCTCTTATCCACAGAGCCTGTCAAGTACAGTAAGTTACCACCCATAGTAGACTTACCAGCATCGACATGACCCATAAAGATTAAAGAAACGTGATCTTTGCCCCCGAACATATCATTAACAACCTCATCATCAACTTCTTCTTCCTGTTCTTTGATCAAGGCATCAGCACTGGTAGCACTGGTAGTGTTGCTGTTATCTGTCGATTCAGAAATTTTTAAGTCTCCTACTTTTGGCAGTTCAGACTTTTCTTCCTTCTTTTCTTCGGCCTTTACTGGCATTTCCTCTTTCTTGACTGGTTCTTCAACTTTAATTGGTTTTTTGGTTTCGACAGGCTTGACTTCCTCTTTCTTTTCAGTTTCGGAAGGTTTTGTATCAACTTTCTTGGTAGCATTAGCTAGCTTGATACCAGAACTGGAAACAAGCTTCAAAGTCTTCTTTGGCTTAGGCGCAGCTTGCTTTTGTTGCTTTTGGAAGTCATTTAAAGACATACTTTGAGACTGTGGTTGAAAACCAGCTTGGTATCCTTGTATATTGCTGTTATAATTGATGTTTTGGTAATTTCCACGACCGCCTTGTGGATTGAATTGTTGCTGATAACCGCCCTGGGAATTGTATTGTTGATAGCCACCTTGGGGGTTGTACTGTTGTTGGTAGCCAGCCTCTGGGTTGTACTGTTGAAAAGCGCCTTGTTGGTACCCAGAGTAGCCTTGGTAGTTTTGGTAATGGCCACTTGCAGGTTGCGCTTGAGCATTATAAGCTTGATAACCTTGGTATCTATTGTTACCTTGCTGTTGGTTGGGGTTTTGGTTGTATTGCTGGTAGTTTTGCTGATTATTACCTTGGTTTGAATCAGACATTGTTGTAAGTGTGCAGATTTAGGCGTTACTCCTAGCAAATCGGCAAAAAAATTCCTAGTTTGCCACAACTAATGGAGATGTTTGAAAGTGGATATCAATATAAACTCAGTTGAAGCTGTGCGAGTTTCGTCAACTGAAAAAATTTTTTCTTCAAAATCATAAATCACACTATACGAAATAAGATACAATACCCGGTTGAAATGTTCACTTCACCAGCAAAAGTAAGAAGTGATAATAACTTATAAAAAGTTAGCAAAGCTAACCTTCTTCTCAAGTACCAAAAGATCAAGATCATTCTCGCGTCAACGGGATTCGTCCTACACTGTGAACTACTAAAAATTCAGTCGAATAGTGAGATACTAAAAAACGACACAGAAGTTGACATTGTGACGCGCCGCTAGAAAAACTATAACTAGAGACAAATTGTTACGAACGGAAAAGAAAAGATGACAAGTAAATAAATGTTACTCCATTTATATGCGCATTGCGCCTAATGTACCGGTGAGCTGTCGACACCTATCATATATCTATATATATATATGTTTATATACATGTATGTGTGTATGTATGTACGCAAAACAGTACCCAACTATTATTTTGCTGTAGGGTTAGGATTTTCTTCAAACTCCAACTCTTCGTCTGGTATTTCTTCAATCGTAATTCTCTTTTTTGGTTTTGGTTTCTCCGTATCATCAACAATTTTAGGTACCCTGATCTGTAGCAGACCATTGTTATAGGTGGCCTTAATTTCTTCATCTTTAATACGTGGCAGTACAGGAAATTTAACGGTTCTCTCGAATGCACCATACTTCAGTTCTGTAATTTTTAGAAACTTCTCATCGATACCGACTCTATCTTCGATTTTGCCCTTGATAAGCATCTCATGGGAAGACGGGTGGTAATCAATATGGAAGGCCTTAGAATTAGCCCCGGGTAGCGCAAGAACAACCACGTAAGTGTCTTCAGTATCGTAGACGTTCACTTCTGGTGAAAATGGCAGATCCATTCTCGTTTCAGGCTTGGAAACCTGTAGCGGATCAGGAATTGGGGAAGGCGCTTGTAAATGAGCAAATGAGGAGGATTTTTTGCCTAATGGTGGTCTCGAAGACGCCTCTGGTTGACTTAAAAGTTGGCTTTTGTCGCTTTCCGCGGTTCCTTCCTCAGATCTCTCCGGCTTCTCGTTTTCTTTTCCTTTTCCAGCCCCTTGTTCGGTAGTTGATTCAATTTCTGGTTCGCTACCTTCGTAAGGTGGAACGCCTATTAATGCACTCAGCAAGTCGTTCAAACTATTTGCCTGCTGGTTGTTCTTACTGTTCCTAGTAGCATTTCCATGATAATACGATGGATACCTTCTCGAAGTGCTGGCCCCTTCCTCATCTTCTTGTCTTGCAGCACCCGTGTCACCCACCATATCTTCATCTTGATCCTCTTCTTCACCATCCTCTTGCTCGTAACCGTATTCAGGACTATAGTAATAGGCTTGTCCAGGAAATCGGTAGTAGTAGGTATTAGGGCCGCCATTGTATCTGTTATACAAGGGGTGATGATGGGGTGGATGATGACCACCCACATGCACCTGTCCATAATGAGGATGATACCTCGGTGGTCTTGGTGATTGGCGAGAAAACCCTTGTTGCTCTCTCTGGCCAGTTTGATTGGATAAGGCGTTCAAAACGTCATAAAGAGATAAGGATGGTTGATAGAAACTCATTTCTTTTGGCTTAGTTTGATCGTAGTTATGAGGGACCTTAAAAATTGCCTGAATCTGTCGGTATATAACTAGTGATTCTGCTTGTTTCACATATATCTGACATGGGGAAAAAACTTGGGGGAAACCACACTGGAAATGATGTCAACTCTTATATAGACAACTTCTCAGTGGACCTCCCCCTGCCGCCCACCAACGCCCCCGTACTCACCCCTGGCCAGATAATAGCAAATTCGCGAACCTTCCAGAACTTTTTAGCGCGCGCTTCAGGTGCTTCGCCGCCTAGCCGCTCATGGTCTCTCTCAAACTTCGCTGGCAAGATACCACCAAGCTGATTTGAAGTATGCTCTATTTTCTTGATAAGTCTTTATTGTGCCAGTTCGAACAGAAGTAAGGCATTGCCGATTCAAATTTTTATTATTCCTATGTTAATCATCGAACGCTCTTTTGTTTCTCTTTCTAATGTTTCCAACAGAAAACAAAAGATTAAATAATCAAAAAAAAAAAGGCTCATCCAGCTCCTCATTCTCGAAAAGTTTGGTTAAAGTAGATGTTGACACGATGGGAAAACAGTGACCTAATAGTAAAAAAGATAAAAGGTACCGAGATTGATATGAATTGTGTTGGAATAAGTGATTGCAAATATACATTCATTCGTATAAATTGGATTAGGCAAAGTCTAATAATAGAATTTCCTGCACTAGTAAGATAAAGATCTATTATTACTCCAGAACTTAGTATATAGGAAGATGAGTTATCACCAAATGCTATCTGTTGTAATATAAATCAACTATCATCTACTAACTAGTATTTACGTTACTAGTATATTATCATATACGGTGTTAGAAAATGACGCAAATGATGAGAAATAGTCATCTAAATTAGTGGAAGCTGAAGCGCAAGGATTGATAATGTAATAGGATCAATGAATAACAACATATGAAACGATGATAATAATGTTTATAGAATTATGTAGAATTGCAGATTCCCTTTTATGGATTCCTCAATCCCCGAGGAGAACTTCTAGTATATCTACATACCTAATATTGTTGCCTTATAAAAAATGGAATGCCAACAATTACATCCAACTCCACCATTATCTCACTTATATACTAAATTCTAGACAATTATTAGATCTTTATCTTACTAATGCAGGAAATTCTATCATTAGAGTTTGCCTACTCCAATTTAATTGGTATCACCATAAGAATGTTAGTATTGATTTACTCAACATTATTAGTATCATGTTAAAGAATGTTCGTCATCAACAACAACAATTTATATGAATAAATGTATAGTAGTGTTGATAATTAGTAGTTTAGTAAGTTGTAATAATTAAGAATAGTCGTTCCTTCTTAATCTATATAAGAGAGGTATATAAAACACACGCTGATTGGTTATATTAAACCAAAAGGTTCAGACATAAATCAGAGTGTTAATGATAAGAATTTGATGATAACTCATCTTCTTATATAATAAGTTCTGATCAATTAATAGATCTTTATCTCATTACTGCAGTAAATTCTATTATTAGAATTTTTCTACTTCAATTTATACGAAGACGTATAGTTGCAATAACTTAATCCAATTTATACGAATAGGTGTATAGTAGTAATCACTTATTCCAACATGCCCCCTTAAAGATATATTATTGTACTCCAACAGATATCTGCTATGTGTTTGGTTCTTAAGTAATTTTAATTATCAATAGTCCGTTGAGGCCAAAATATCCTGTGGTGTTATCTGATTGTTCAATACTTTAATAAATCTATCAAAATCAGATATTGAGACTGGTTTGGTAAGTAAATCTGCTATATTATCTTTACCTTTTATTTTTATTAGTTTTATAATCTTCTCTTTTATTTTCTCTTTAATTATTTCTGTTTTTATCCATGTGAACTTCTGTTTGGGTTGTAGATAGCTCCGATTTAAACCTTCGATAGCTGGTTTTGAATCAGTAAGCATTGTAAGTTCCTTATCTCCACCTTCTCCGAGTTCTGTTAAGGTTGCCTTCAGTGTTTCTGAGTCTGCATAGCCTTCATAGATAGCATGAAGTTCTGCTTCAGTTGAGGATACGCACTTGTTTGAGCTTTTATTAGAATAAACATTGAAGATATTTTTTCCATACCAAATTATAACACCAATTCTTGATTGTGCATCGTATTCTGTTCCAACTGATGCATCTGTGATAGTAGTAATTTTCTTATCTTTGTTAAGATCTCTATCATAGTGTATTCCTATATTCGTATGTTGTACCAGGTATTGTATGATTTTATAAATCATGTAGAACACCTGTTTATGAGGAAAGTTTACTAATCTAGCCACCTTCTTAACCGCAAATTCAACATCATATCTACATTTGTACCTAACATAGTTAAGTTCACCTAATAGTTGCTGTAATTTCAACACGCCGTCTTTGTATTCCTTTTCGGTCATTTTTAATTCTCCGTTTTTAGGATCAATCTTGTATATTGATATGTGTGGAATTGACCTTTTTCTAACCTTATCCAATTCCTTTTTATATTTCTCACCCATTTTTTCTATAAATGATTTTAACGTCAAATCAACCGTACCAAGTTTTTTGTTATAGATCAAATCCATTCCTAGAATATCTGTATCCAAAATACCATCTATTAAGGTACCAGTAATTTTTAATTCAAAGGTTTTTTTTAAATTGTTTATGAAATCATCTAGTCTTTGTTCATCACTTGCTGCAATCACACAGTCATCAACATAAACTGCGATCATGAGTTTTTTATCTTTGGATTGGTATAGTCCTGGAGTATAAGTATTATCTTTTAATCCAACACTATTTAAATATCGTCTAAGATGGTCGTTCCATTCTTTAGGACTCTGTTTGAGACCATATAGTGCTTTATCTAGTTTAACAACGCATCTTCTGTCATGCGGGTGTGGAATGTATATGTCTTCTTCCAGTTTAGCATATAAGAACGCATGGTTAATATCTAGTGTTTTCATGAACATATTCCTATTGTTTGCAATCATCAGAAATATTTTAATGTGGTTATGGTTTAGGGATTCTGTTCCAATAACGTTATACGTGTCTGGTGTCTGGATATCACCTCTACAAACAATTCTTGCTTTATAGATACCATTTCTCTTCTTTGAGAATATTGTATTTGTCGGAATTATTAAATTACTGGGAACATCAGATCTGTTGTATTTGACATCAACGTCAAATACTTTCATATCCTTGAGATTCTGTAATTCTTTCCTGTATGCCTCTTTATAAGCATGTTTTTCTTTGAGATCAGCATTTCCTGAAATAGCTTCATTGTAGTATATGGTTTTAATTCTCGGTGCAGAACTTGTTTCTGTGTTATCCGGAAGTAATTTAATTATATTCTTTCTCTGACGCTTATTGTCTCTTTCAACCATGTCATGAAACGAGGTCCTGTTTTCAACAGGCCGCTTTCTTTTCTTATTCAAAGAATTAAACGTTTTATTCAGGAATCCAGCTTTGTTTATTGCTGGTTTTTCTGACTCAATTGTTTCATCTGTTATTATTGATGATTTTAGTGTAGCATTCTGTTTTTCCGCTTCGCTATTTTCCATCACTTGTACTAACTCTTCATTATTACCTTCCAATGAGATACTTGTATCAGAGTTATTTTTGTTTTCTACCTTGTTTGATTCAACCTGTGTTTGGTCAGTATTGTCCATAACATTTATAACCAGGGGCAGGTGATGACTTTCTTCGTGAGTAGAATAGTCATCATTTTGAACATCATTGTCCTTTAATGATGTAACATTTGATTCAGTTTGAACATCTACGTATTGAGAGGTGTCATAACTTGAGGTTTTTGAATCTAAATCTTGTTCAAATAATACTTCTGGATCAACAATGTTTTCGAATAATTCTTGTTGTGATTGTAAGATATTATCATCTGTTACATTGTCCTTATTACTTGCAACTGTAACTGATTCATTAGTAGGATCATGTGAAATATAATCGCTCTCATCTTCTGATGATTCCTTGTAATTTATTTCCTTTCCACTGATCTTCCTATGAGTTCTGCTAGCAATATTATCATCATTGTTGATGTTTATGCTGTTCTGGCTTCCAACAAGGTTCCCTTGTAGTGCCGTGGGGACTCTATAAACATTTTCATCGAGAATATCCTCATCAGTATTACTTGATTTATTAATTTCGTTTCGATCGCTTTCAGTAGTGATCTTTTCTTTTGAGTGAAGATCTGAATCTATATCCATGTTTTTCACATGATTGTATTCGTCTTCTTCCTCTTCTTCTATGTTAGCAAAGACGTAGTCTAAATTACCTTCTAGATTATCACTAGGAGATGGGTACTTAGCATTTAATTCAATCTGAGCTAATTCTTCTGTGGTGAACAAGTCTGTAAGTAGTGTAACTTGTTTATGGTCATCTTCGTAATTTTCCAATGCATCATATAACCTGGAAACAGCATCTGAGTTTTCTGCTTCATTGATGGAATCTGATCTACTTTGATCATCTGGGTATATGTTCTGTGTGTTCCTTAATATTGGATCCACTGCATAGTCTGGAATTGTGTAATTATCTGAAGTGAGAATTTTTTTAATAGATGGTACAAAAAATTTGTATCCGTGACTATTAGGATCTTTGCATAATATTATAGCACGAAGTCCTGATGGTTTTAGTTTATTGTGATTATGATTCCAAATTATTCCTTGTTCTCCGAAGGGTAAAAAGGACATGAATCTCACTTTCACAGGTTGACTAGAGATTGCCTGTAGTGGCAGTTGACCTGTGGCTTTGTTTTCTAAACAATTGCGTACATTGGTAGCAGATGTCACTGCGTATTCCCAAAATTTAATACGTAATTTACTATGTTTTAACAATGTTGTTGCATCAGTAACGATAGTTCTGATGTATCTCTCTGCTCTTCCATTGGCAGCATGATCTTGTGTAGCAGAAAAAATATGATGAATTCCTTTTGAAACAAAATATTTTGCTATCTGATCATTTGTAAATTCAGTTCCTTGATCTGAATTGATTTCTCTGACCTTTCTGTCAAATTGAGTTTCCACATACTGAATATTTTTCTTGATCTGAGCCAAAATAGTTTCAGCATTTTTGTTGTAATGTGTGGAGGTGATACAATATCTTGTATTGTTATCAACCATAATAAGCATGTATCTTTTCGTATCCGAGTTCGAATTTGATACTGGACCAAAGATATCCATGCACCACGATGAACCTGGTTCATGATCGATACTGTGTTCGTTCATAGATCCTTTATAATGGTTCCTTCTCGTGGCTTTTGAAACTTTACAAGTTTCACACCAAAATTCATTTGGTTCTTTTATTAAGTCAAGATTTTCTTCATAATGACTATGTTTAATGGAGTTTTTAATCTGTTGAATTCCTGTATGTCCCATTCTATTATGAGCATCATGTAAGGTTATCGATTTTTGCCTTTGCTTATATCTTGAGGAATCGGTAGGTTTGATTGCGTTGATTTTTGAGTCATCGGAGGAACGGTCAATCAAATCACTCATTTTTACGTGAATTACACCATTGATTATTTTTGTCTTGATTGTTACATCTTGATTTCCCAAGGTTGTATAGTTTTTACTTAATACCATATCAGTACCTTTTGCTAGTTCATAGCAACTTATTATTGTAGATTCTTCTTCTGGAACAAAGTATGTTAATAAACTATCATTATCAGTACTATTTCTACTGTTCTTGATTTTAACATAACCATATCCTTTAGCGGACACTGAGCTGTTTTTCCCAATACCAAAGAAACGTGTACAACCATTACTTTCCTGATAATTATGTATCAAAGTTTTGTCATTTGTAATGTTTACTCCTGAACCAGTATCAATAATTACCAGCCTTTTTCTCTGGTGTATTTTGTTCTTCTTCTTTTGTTTTTTCAAACGTTTTAAATGGTTTTGCTCTTTGCATACCTTGCGAATAATATGTTTTTGAGAAATTTGTCGTGCCAAGCCTAAGCTCTTTGTTGGGTATTCTTCTGCAGTTTCTTGAACAGTGTAAAACAGATTTGCAATATTTGCAGTTCTTTTCAATTAAATCGTGACTCATTGGACTCAAATCAACTACTGTCTCAATAACAGTATTGATTAGGAATTCTTCGTGGCCAATATCTGAGTTATGTGAAACGTTGTACAACCGTTGTTTCACTGGATTTCTCAATGATTCATGTAAGGTTCCCAGAATTGCTTCTTGTAAGTAATCTCTGAGAGTTGGACAATCTTCACAGCATTTTGAAAAGATCCATTTTTCCATTAACACCAACTTTTGCAGTTTATTCATTAGTAATTCAGAGTCCCTGCATGTTGTATCCACTAAAACTTTTTCCCAAGCTTTAATTCTAACTTCTCTTCCATGGAGACTTTTGTATTTTGTTTTTAAACCATTAATAATCTTGAAAATGTTACTTGTAGTTGTGTTCATGATATCTAAATTTTCATTTAATCCTTCTTTGATTATCTTGCACAATATTTCATTCTCCCGAGGGTCAATTTTTGTGATCTCAGTATTGAAAACATCATCAAATTGATATCTTTTGGTAAATTTTCTAAAGTTGTTCAAGAATAAAGGAATATCCTCAACATTACTTGTCGTATAGTCAAAAACACAATCTTTCGGATAAAACCTTTTGTTTGTTGAAGTTAAGGTATCGTATAAATAATAGACCCCTGTAGCATCTATATGCTCGTGTAGGATATTCTTATCATCTTTTATTTCGAGTGATTGTATCTTTTCGATTAAACTCTGAATTCTATGCTCGACCTTTTCAATGGTTTCTTCGAGTTTTAGTAGTCTTTCCGCAGTTATTTGAATATCATCCGTCTCGGAAAGCTTTTCCTCTTCTTGTTTCAAACCATTCAAAATGTTCTCAAACTTATGTAAACCTCTTTGATATTGCCGTACTTGATCATCTTTAACAGTTAAGTTATTCAACAATGTTTGTGCATTATTGGCAGTACCATTTCTATTGACTTTTGATTGAACCTGCGTAGAAATGTTGTCGTCAGTAACATTTCTTGTTTCATCCCTCACTGGGGTCGCCATGTTGATAATTAGTAGTTTAGTAAGTTGTAATAATTAAGAATAGTCGTTCCTTCTTAATCTATATAAGAGAGGTATATAAAACACACGCTGATTGGTTATATTAAACCAAAAGGTTCAGACATAAATCAGAGTGTTAATGATAAGAATTTGATGATAACTCATCTTCTTATATAATAAGTTCTGATCAATTAATAGATCTTTATCTCATTACTGCAGTAAATTCTATTATTAGAATTTTTCTACTTCAATTTATACGAAGACGTATAGTTGCAATAACTTAATCCAATTTATACGAATAGGTGTATAGTAGTAATCACTTATTCCAACAAGTAGTAATCACTTATTCCAACAAGAAGGTACAACTTATTCTTAATTATTACAACGTCCTAATCAACTAATTATCAACATTATCAGACAAATATGGGCTTCAAAAGTAGTTCTAGTTCGAGTTCGAGTGACAATATGTTTTTTAAGGTATGTACTTCTACAATATTTCCTCTAATCAGGAATTGTCGGTCCTATAGTGTAGTGGTTATCACTTTCGGTTTTGATCCGGACAACCCCGGTTCGAATCCGGGTAGGACCTTTTTATTGGTAATAATTCTTTTTTACTTGTTAAAATTGCAATTACTGAGAGGAGGATGCATGCAATACGAATCAAATAAGAGGCTTAATTCTTTGGGATAGGAGAAGTCTGTAATATTGTCAGTATTTCCTCTACAGGAAAGAAGTAAACGTATGGTTTTTATCAAGGCGCCGAATGAAAATTAATATGTCGAGGCGAGGGAAAAACAAAGCAACGAGAAAGACAACTAAGAGTTGAGATTTACATCATTTACTCCATAGAGCATAAGTAACTTCTCTCCAATTGTTTTATAAACTCGGCCCGGTAGAAATCAAAGTCATTTACCGGAGAATCATAAAGCAGTTCTGTAGCCAACCTGAACTCGTTTTGTTTAAGTTTCTCCAAGACCAATTATAAAGGTAAAATCTTAAACAGTTTCTACCTCGTTTTCTCCTAGATTCATAAAAGAAGATAAGAAAAAAGTCTAACCGCTACTTTATCAGATGTCTGAGCAGAATTCAGTAGCAAATGCTGAAGGAAATGATGTGGAGATGTCTCCAAAAGTAGAGGCCACTTCTTCAAACAATCTAGCTATACAATCACAGAACGATATGAAAGAAGAAGCTAAAAAGACAACTAATAATGTACAAAAACACGGAGAGGCTGAAAAGGTTGGCAATGCGTCAGAGACAGATGATATAAATGACAATGTCAATGACAATGGAAACGAAAATGAGGGTGAAGAAAATGAAAATGAAGATGACGATGACGATGAAGATGACGATGAAGATGAAGATGACGATGACGATGAAGATGACGATGACGATGACGATGACGATGACGATGACGATGACAATGACGATGACAGCAGTAGTTCTGAAACCAGCTCCGAGGATGCGGAAGATTCTGAATCAATCTCAGGGGAAAGTGCTGGCAGCAGCTCTGGAGAAGATGAAGAATCTGACGAAAGCGACGGAAGTACCTCTGATAACTCCTCTGGAAATGAAAGCGCGTCAGAAGAAGAAAATGGTGGAAATACTAACGAACCAATTGTCAACCATCAAGATAACGTTCCCGTTAACGATAATACTGTCGCGCAGTCTACCCATAGAAGAAACATCTCATTATCCTCGAATGGTTCAAACACCAATTCAACTATTATTCTGGTAAAGACTACGTTGGAGACTATTTTGAATGACAAGGATATTAAAAAAAATTCGAACGCTCAAAAGGCTATCGAACGGACATTACAAAAGTTTAAAGAATTCGACCCGCAAAGCACGAATAACGGACATTACGTCGATTCCATACTGGTTTTCGAAGCACTGAGGGCAAGCTGTCGTACTAAGTCCTCCAAAATCCAAAGTCTTGCTTTGGATTGTCTGTCAAAACTATTTTCTTTCAG
Organism: Saccharomyces mikatae IFO 1815; assembly: GCF_947241705.1. Classification (NCBI taxonomy): domain Eukaryota; kingdom Fungi; phylum Ascomycota; class Saccharomycetes; order Saccharomycetales; family Saccharomycetaceae; genus Saccharomyces; species Saccharomyces mikatae. Next base: position 785,221 of record NC_079259.1, on the reverse strand, counting down.
ATCCCTAGATGAAACATTGTTGGTGAATCCCCCTGATTCTTTAGCCTCTAACGATCAACAACAAGACGCCACCGATGGTATAACGCCGCCTCCAAAACATAAAATTATAGACGCTGCAATTGATACCATCTCAGACTGTTTCCAAGGGGAAGGTACTGATGAACGTGTGGAATTACAAATCGTTAGGGCACTATCTAGTTGCATTTTAGAAGAGGATTCAAGTTCCTTATGTCATGGTGCTTCCTTGTTAAAGGCCATCAGAACAATCTACAACGTTTTCGTCTTTTCCTTGAGCGCATCCAATCAAGGTATCGCGCAAGCCACTTTGACGCAAATCATTAGTTCAGTGTATGATAAAATTGATCTCAAACAAACTGCCTCTTCAACAGTGTCTCTATCAACAAAAACTCATCAACAACAATCTGTTACAGAACTTTCCGATCCTTCCGAAAATGTGGAAACACCGGCTCCCTTGACTTTAGAGAATATGGATAAGTTGAATGATGATGAGGAAAGACTGATGGATGCTCAACAGCCTGATTCTAATGCAGTCACTAACCAAGACCTAGCGGTTAAGGATGCGTTCTTAGTGTTCAGAGTCATGGCAAAAATATGTGCTAAACCATTAGAAACAGAACTCGACATGAGATCACATGCTGTTAGGTCAAAACTTTTATCTCTCCACATAATTTACTCTATCATAAAAGATCATATTGACGTGTTCCTTTCCCATAACATTTTTTTACCGGGAAAGGAGCGTGTCTGTTTTATCGATTCAATTAGACAATATCTACGCCTTGTGTTGTCAAGAAATGCTGCCTCGCCTTTGGCTCCCGTTTTCGAAGTTACTTTAGAAATTATGTGGTTACTAATTGCTAATTTAAGGGCAGACTTCGTAAAAGAGATTCCGGTATTTTTAACAGAAATTTACTTTCCTATTTCAGAATTAACTACTTCCACCTCTCAACAGAAGAGGTATTTTTTGAGTGTTGTTCAACGAATCTGTAACGACCCAAGAACTTTAGTTGAATTTTACTTAAACTATGATTGCAATCCTGGAATGCCAAATGTTATGGAGATAACTGTCGATTATTTAACAAGATTGGCTTTAACTAGGGTAGAAATTACCCAAACTCAAAGATCATATTACGATGAACAAATATCAAAATCATTATCCACTTACAATTTCTCGCAGTTACCCCTCTTGACTTCTTCCAATTTGTCTTCAACTCCTGATGTTGGCCAAGTAAATTTACTTTTCCCCCTTGATTTTGCTCTCAAAATGGTGTCACTGAATTGCATTGTGTCAGTTCTACGTTCCTTGAGCTCATGGGCCCATAAAGCTTTAAATCCAAACCCAAGTGCTTCTAATAAGGTGCCACTAAACCCAACTACCTCGGGTATTCAAGAATCTAGATCATCTTTGAGTAACGATATAAGATCCTCCACTATGGCCAGTAACGACGACTTCAAACCAACATATGAAGATGAAGAAAGCAGATCGTTGAGTAGTCAAAACATTGATGCAGATGATCCCACCCAATTTGAAAATCTAAAATTAAGAAAAACGGCTTTGTCAGAATGTATTGCTATTTTCAATAATAAACCTAAAAAAGCTATTCCAGTACTCATTCAAAAGGGATTTTTGAAGGACGATTCTCCAGCTTCCATTGCAAAGTGGTTACTGGAAACGGAGGGCTTAGATAAGGCTGTTGTTGGTGATTATTTAGGTGAAGGTGAGGACAAGAACATTGCCATAATGCATGCATTTGTTGATGAATTTGACTTTACTGGTATGTCCATTGTTGACGCATTAAGGTCCTTTTTACAGAGTTTCAGGTTACCAGGCGAAGGCCAAAAAATCGATAGATTCATGCTGAAATTTGCGGAAAGATTTGTCGATCAAAACCCCGGGATCTTTTCGAAAGCAGATACTGCATACGTGCTTTCGTATTCTTTAATTATGTTGAATACTGATTTACATTCATCTCAAATCAAAAACAAGATGTCCTTGCAGGAGTTTTTGGAAAACAACGAAGGTATTGATAATGGAAGAGATTTACCAAAGGAATTCTTGGAAGGCTTATTTAATGAAATTGCCAATAATGAAATCAAACTGATCTCCGAACAGCATCAAGCAATGCTTTCAGGTGACAATAATATTGTTCAACAGCAACAATCAGCTTTCAACTTTTTTAATTCTCGTGACTTAACAAGAGAGGCATATAATCAAGTTTCAAAAGAAATTTCATCTAAAACCGAGTTAGTCTTCAAAAACTTGAATAAAAATAAAGGCAGCCCAGGAGTCTATTATGCAGCCTCTCATGTTGAACATGTGAAATCCATTTTCGATACACTTTGGATGTCATTTTTAGCAGCATTAACTCCACCTTTTAAGGATTATGACGACATCGACACAACAAATAAATGTTTAGAAGGTTTGAAGATATCGATTAAGATTGCTTCCACTTTTAGAATCAATGATGCTAGAACGTCTTTTGTGGGTGCCTTAGTTCAATTTTGTAATCTTCAAAACCTTGAAGAAATAAAAATTAAGAATGTCAATGCAATGGTAATTCTTCTTGAAGTTGCATTATCTGAAGGAAATTTTTTGATGGGTTCCTGGAAGGACGTTTTACTAGTAGTGTCTCAGATGGAAAGATTGCAATTAATTTCTAAAGGTATCGATAGAGATACTGTTCCAGATGTTGCACAAGCTCGTGTTGCAAATCCTAGAGTTTCCTATGAATCATCAAGATCCAATAACACATCATTTTTCGATGTTTGGGGAAAGAAGGCTACACCTACCGAATTGGCTCAAGAAAAACACCACAATCAAACCTTATCGCCTGAGATTTCAAAATTCATTTCATCTAGCGAACTAGTTGTTTTGATGGACAACATATTTACCAAAAGTTCGGAATTGTCAGGTAATGCTATCGTTGATTTTATTAAGGCTCTGACTGCCGTTTCTTTGGAAGAAATTGAATCATCTGAGAATGCCTCCACTCCTAGAATGTTTTCTTTGCAAAAAATGGTCGATGTTTGTTACTACAATATGGATCGTATCAAATTAGAATGGACACCGCTTTGGGCTGTTATGGGAAAAGCTTTCAACAAAATTGCTACAAACTCTAACTTAGCTGTTGTATTTTTTGCTATCGATTCTCTACGTCAATTGTCCATGAGATTTCTAGATATTGAAGAGTTATCAGGTTTTGAATTTCAGCACGACTTTTTGAAACCGTTCGAATATACAGTTCAAAATAGTGGTAATACTGAAGTTCAAGAAATGATTATTGAGTGTTTTAGAAACTTTATATTAACAAAATCGGAAAGAATAAAATCTGGCTGGAAACCTATTCTTGAGTCTTTACAATATACGGCTCGTTCAGGCACTGAATTTATCGTATTAAAAACCCAACTGTTGGTCAGCAACGATATTGTGACGAATCACTTTGAAAACGTATTCTCCCAAGAGGATGCCTTTTCTGAATTGGTTGGTGTTTTCAGAGAAATTACGAAGAATAAGAGGTTTCAGAAGCTATCTCTGCATGCTTTGGAGTCACTAAGAAAGATGACACAAAACGTTGCAGACATTTGCTTTTACAACGAAAATAAGACTGAAGAAGAAAGAAAACATAATAAAACTCTACTACGTGGAAAAGATATATTCCAGGATGTTTGGTTCCCCATGCTATTCTGCTTTAATGACACCATCATGACCGCCGAAGATCTAGAAGTAAGGTCACGTGCATTAAACTATATGTTCGACGCTTTAGTAGCATATGGTAGCAAGTTCAACGATGATTTTTGGGAAAAGATTTGTAAGAAGTTGCTATTTCCAATTTTTGGTGTATTATCAAAACATTGGGAAGTCAACCAATTTAACAGTCATGATGATTTGAGCGTTTGGCTTTCGACTACATTAATTCAAGCCCTAAGAAATTTAATTGCTCTCTTTACACATTACTTTGAATCGTTAAAGAAAATGCTGGATGGATTCTTAGGTTTGCTAGTATCATGCATTTGTCAAGAAAATGATACTATTGCTAGAATTGGAAGGTCTTGCCTACAGCAATTGATACTACAAAATGTAACCAAATTTAATGGGTATCATTGGAACCAAATAGGTGACGTATTCGATAAACTGTTCGATTTAACCACTGCTAATGAGTTATTCGATTATGATCCATTGCAACAAGGAAGAAAACCATCTATTTCTCATCACCAAACCACCACTGATACATATCAACACTCAGATAATGATAATAACGACAGGGATGAAAATGATTCTAATATCAGCGAAACAGTAGAAAGAGCGCATCAAGAAGAATCCAGCGAGGATGTTGGCGGCGACATGGTGGGAAATCTCAGCGGAGAAACCGAACTTAACAATGGCAACGCCATACCGACTGTGAAAGACGGATTAACCTCAAAAGCCGCTAGTCTGAATGTTCCTAAAAGAACTAAGCACATGAAACGTAGTGAGAGTAACGAAGATATACGTAGAAGGATAGACATCAAAAATTCTATTGTTGTCAAATGTGTTTTGCAACTCCTAATGATAGAACTGCTGAATGAATTATTTGAAAATGAGGATTTTGCGCATTGTATTCCTTTCAAAGAGGCCACTAGAATTACAAGATTGTTGGAGAAATCATATGAATTCTCTCGTGATTTTAATGAGGATTATGGATTGAGAACAAGATTAGTAGAAGCTCGTGTGGTTGATAAAATTCCAAATTTGTTGAAGCAAGAAACCAGTGCTGCCGCTGTACTTCTCGACATTATGTTTCAGTTATATCTGAACGATGACGAGAAGAAGGCCGATTTAATAAATCGTTTGATCACAATTTGCATTCAGGTCGTCGAAGGTTACGTTTCCTTAGATGACAGAACCATGGAACGTAGTATCAACGCCTGGCGATCTGTGATTGTTGAAATATTGCAAGGTTACTATGAGTTTGATGATGAAGACTTTAGACTGTACTCTCCGGCTATGTATGCATTGGTGATTCAGATATTAGACAAGAGTGTTCCAACGGAGTTGAGACATGCTATCAAACAATTTTTAAGCAGAGTCGGTGAACTATACCTTTCTACTGATTGAAGTTCTTCTCTGGTAGTCAAGCAGATTGAGTAATCCGCAGTTGTCGAGCGTATGGAGAAAATGAGAAGGTCAATGTACCTAACTTGAACTCACCCTAAACAAACGATGGTACTCCTTTTTAGATTCATCTATCTTACAAGTAAGGCATACTATACGGTATAGCGATATAAAATATGTAAATTATGTAGAAGAACTTATCATGTTTCAGTCCTTTTTGACAGATATCGTTTTTCGGCTTTTCCTAATTTTCGATTCCGCAAACATAAAAAGGGATACAACCTTAACCTAAAATAGGTAAGCAATCAAGGGAGCGGGTAGGCACTTGCCAATGGATAGGGAATGCAAACTGCAACAAAGATACATACGGAAAACTTGAAAGCATCACTATATTATTACTTAAGGAAGTAATTAGATAGTAGGGGCAGAGTGTAAGCGGTACTCGAACTATAAGAAAGTGTCGATGAATGTTTGCCAGTGTCTTAACAAATCGCTAGATTAAATAGGCTAGATTAAAAACAGTGATTGGTGCCGTTTTCACCAAAGAATAGGAAGTATTGATTTTCGTTACCGCTTTATTACATGATCGCGAGACATTTAATGAATATAGGGATTAGTACTTGTAATGAAGTCATCAGGAAACAAGACCATCTGTAGGCCGGCTAAACAAAAAAAGTATTTACCAACCATACAAATAAAATTTATCAGAATGATAACAATAGGGTATGTAAAAAACCGTTTGAAAATAAGCGGCTTGATAGCTAATGTAATTATGGTCTCACTTACTATAGGTTAGACTGTTTCTTCTGCATATGCCTGATTCAACATGTTTACCAAGGAGCTTTTTACTCGCCGCTACAGAATGTTTCATTCACACAACGCTAAGGAATTGCAGCTGTTTGACATTTAGCTAGAAGAATACAACTGTGTGTATTAAAAGTAATAGATGCGTCATTAGCTCCATAGATGTTTGTTTGACATTACTTCAAGATAATCGAACTTACGTATATGAAACTCTTAACATAATACGCAGTGAAATCAATCGAACATTACAAGACAGTAAGTCTTCATATACGAGCTACAAAGTATGAATGATTCGATAAGATTGAGAACTAAATCATCCCTCTCCTAATTTCCTCTATTTTTGACTTTCTATTTTTCCTGGAGTAGAAGAAATAGGAACGGTGTTCGATTCACGATGGAATGTGGTAAAATGGATTTGAACTCCATTTGCACATTCTCAATAGTTTCTAGGACAGCACCTACGAGAATTTTTCTTTTTGGATTTCGTTGTATATTTCAAACCACTCGCGGTAATGTATTACGGGAAAATATACAGGGAAGATGATAATAGAGGAGATACCTCTTTGAAAGAATGTTGCAACTTCAACAAGAAAGAACATTCTCAACTAAATGTGGGATATACAGAATAGTCGACATTACCAGTTTTTGTAACACTTTGTCGCGACACTGGAATAGTCCAGTTTAGTAGCGGGAATGTTTCTAAGGCAACTGCTCTAGAAACAACAAAATTTCTCTGTGATTTTTTGTTTTAGAATGTTACTCGCTCATGCTCCTTACTTAGGTTTTACGTCAAGCTAGCCTCTGCTGCCTCCAATGTTCTTAAACAAGCTCAGCAGGAAATACGGTCTTTTTTAAGAAGCTTACCAGGAGTAGGACCCCAGAACAGCCTCACGAACAATGTTGAATAGGAGCATTACACAGAATAATACTTTCTTTTAAAAATTGAGTGTGTCAGGTCAGGTGCCAGGATATGTTAAGAATGCTATTCCTCTAGTAGCGTGCAAAAGTCTCTACGGTAGTGATCTGATCACTACGCACGTGCGCGTTGAGAGGGTTAAGGCTCCTTACAGTACTAACCGAAGAGTGAACAATTTTAGATAGTGTTTTCTATTCCGCGTATATATTCCATGCATATTCACACACTACACATAATATAACACAAAGATACAGGTACAGAGCACCATCGATACTCAAGACAAGTCGATTAAAAGAGACACTGACTATTAAAAGTGTTTGACAATTCTGAACAGGCACACGTTAACCTATTATAAAAAAGGCGACGTGATATTTCAAGAGTTGTGTTAATAACCTGTTCTCCAATCGGAGCACGTGAATTTGTAACCGCGTACAGACGAGATCAAAGATCAAAGATCATCCATATTTTGACTGAAAGGAAGATAAAAGGTACAGTATCATCGGAACCATATAGGTGAACACAAACCCTTAACGCCTGCTTTACCTTGTACTTTTCTGAACAAACTAAAAACTCGAAAATTAGACATCTTTCCGGAACATTATCCATAATGTCAGAGTATCAGAAAGAAGTATCGCCTCCCCAAAACATATCGGTCAAATCCGAAACAAACTCTAGTATATTCTCTACGAAACCCATTTCCACATCATCACCTGCAGGGTTGGCAGCGGCTCAAAGAGTGACGCCTGCGAAACTTTCTAAATTATTATTGGAAAAGGGACCATTGGCTATTAGACACATTACACAGACTTTATGCTTGGATATCCCCTGCTTTAAAGATCTATCATCTTCCAAGCAAAGACGACTTATTATGAGTGCTATGGAGAGTGGTGATAAAGAAAACTCGGTAGTCTTTGAAAAAATTGGGTGGGGTCAATGGTCTGCGAAAAGAGTAGACCCTGTCAACTTTGATAAAGAGCTAGAAGCAACCAATTTTGCCAACGCAAAGGTAAAAGATTTAATTTCCCAGGAGAGTCAAAGAAGAAAAAGCAACAATTCAAACTCAAACTCGGGTGGTAAAGTTGAAATGCCAGTTAAAATTGAACATAACACCGCCAATATTGATGAGGCTGCCACTATTCCAACTGCTGCTGCTGCTGCCACCATTCCTGTCAATATCAAACGCAGTAAATCTCCGCTTACAGCAGCAAATGTTGTATATATAGACGAAAATGCGCTTGCATCCGAAGATGAAGATGAAGACTTTGATGAAGATGATAATCATTTGCACTATCAAAACAAGTCAAGAAACAGCAGTAATAATTTTGGGAAAGTTTCCAATGGTGACCCCTATAGTTTCGGTAGGAGAAGGTCACAAGTCGTGTTTGCTGATTCAACTCCGGAAAATATTGAACATGAAATAATAGCACAAAAAATTAGACCGCTCATAAGGAATAGACGCCGTTCAAGTATAAAACCACATACGCCCTTCATTTCTAAAATAAATCCACATCAAGATTCATCCTTTTTATCCCCAAATCCAACTTCAACGGCGACCCCGTCAAATAATAACAGCAATATCAACCAAGGAAAAATAGATTTAGAAAAACTTAGTGCAACAAGTGAGCCGACTTCAAGAAGAGCTTCTCGCTTATCTGTATCGAAAGAATCAAGTATTAGGTCGACACTTTTCCCGAACAAAAACTACTTGATCGTCACCACTAATCCCAACTCTAAAACTACATCAGTCTCTACTTCCCCTAAACTAGAGGACCATATGAATACGAACTCAAGTCATATATTACTATCAGATAAGGAAAAGTATAGAATGGCCTCCCAACATTTAAACGGGGAATTGTCTCCAAAACTTTGTCCCCATTCTCATCATCAACCTCACTCAGATACAGATGAAGAAGACTGGGAGTCGATTGGTGCAGCCTCTCTGAGGAATAACAGTCTGGTACCCAATATAGACAGTGTAGCAAGTTCCACTAACGGTGTGGTTAGTCCCAAACCCACGAATCCAAACTTTACTAACTCTCAAAATAGAGATATTGGATCGCCCCTACAACATGACAAACAAAAACAGGAACAGCAGCCCAAAAATGGTGAAGATAATAGTGCTGCCTTTTTATTAATGAGTTTAAAATCGTAAACATTTTCGCCATGTCCATGTAATAAACAGAAAAACACAATAAAAATGAAAATGAAAAAAAAAAGAATATGTATTTTGTTTTAATGAAAGTTTTGTTACCAAGTTTTGCTCTAAATTTTATCAACCCTCTCAAATATTTTTTTTCCGTCACTTTTCTCTTGTCACAGTTTTTTCCTTTTCTTTCCATATTCATTTCATATAACACCCAGTTTAGTATATATCAGAAAATCAGTTTTTTTCACATTTTACATTTCTAGCCCCTTGTGTAGTGTAGTATATACAGATCACATGTGCGTAAACACATGTACTAATTGAAAGTAAAACATTACATATTCAGGTGCAAAGATAGTCATAGAATTACAGCAGAAAGTTTCATGATTTACCTTATTGATCATTAATTTTTTCTTCATGTTACTATATATATGGCTATGGTAATAAACAAGCGAAATTGGATGCGCGTTGCACCCGTAAAATAGCTATATAAATGGCTAATCAACTGTATCGGCAGTGTTTTTGTCCTCTTCCTGCTTTTCCCTGCCATCATCATGATCACTTAAGGCTAAACCCTCTATAGTGGCGTCATCGTGGCCTTGCACGTATTGATCTTTCAAACTTTGGAAATCCTTTTCGTTTTCTAAAATGGCTTTGATTCCGATAATGTCAATGTCGTTGAACACTTCCAAAATTTTCTCAGCTTCTGCAATTGGTATATCTTCAAACACTTTATTAATATTGTCTAAGTTTTTGGTCATTATAGCTTCTTGCATTTTTTCCGGTATTAAAGTTTGGAAAATCTTAACTTTCTCCACTTCCTCTGGATCCTTAGAATTAAAGTCTGGCAAATTTACTTCTAACTCTGTAGAGTCATCTAATGACTTAAGTTGAATTGTCTCTACCCCCTCAGCATTGGATTCATCCATTTCCTCTTGTTGTAAGATTTTTGAACGCTTTTGAACGTGCAAGAACTTCTCTTGAACTGACTTCAAAAATGACTCTTTACCCATTGAATTGTCCTTGTTGAAAATGACCTTTTCAAAAAACATATTAATGACATTTGATAGTTCAATTGGATTCAAGAATGGAATTTTTTTCAGGTCGTAGATCTCTTTAATGTAGGCCATTAACTCGGATTGGTGAATAACTTGCAAAGTCATTTTATCATCACCATGCAACTGATACTCAAAGGCTTTCATCATCAAAGCATCCTTTTGCTGTTCCGAAATGATCGGTAAATGTTCCAGTAGAAATTCCTGAGATTTAGAATATTCATTGAAGGTGATTTTACCAAATTCTTCAGTTTCCTTAGCTAATTTCATAGGATCATCTTTAAATTCAATAAAAGTTTGTGGAGTTGACGATTTAGCTAATTTATTGAGAATGGCAGAATCTGCACCGCCTGTAAGGGCCCCTGAAGAAGTTTCTTCCATTGGGTTAGCCTCACCCTTTTGTTTGTTCATGAAACTGCTATCAAATCCAGTATGAATATCGTCAGATGAAATGTGAGCGTTTTTCTCTTTGTATAGTTCATCCAATTTCTTTCTAGCTTCCAAAGTAACTGAATCAATCTTAGCCCTATGCTTTAGAATAGCAACCTTTAACAGAGATGGATTCTTGGAATCTTTTCCCTCTTTCTCCAAATCTTTGGTCAACTGTTCAAAAAGATCTTCAACCATTTCATTGTAGGTAGCAATCTCAGGATCGACATTTTCACCTTTACTTTTCTCCAATTTATCAAAATTTGCATTCAGGAATCTGGTAACGACAGATAAGTCAACAAAATCTTTTTCAGGTAAAGTGCTCAAAATTTTGTCCACTCTTTTGTTTAAATGTGAATACATGTCAACTTGAGTCTCTAAGTTGTTAATATCTTGATTCCTTTTGAATCGTTGCTCATGGATACTCTGTTGTTTCCATTTGATGAACGATTTTTTGTCCACATTAGGATGTACTTCGACATCAGAATCATCTGATAATTCGATTTTATCCCACTTAGAATAATCAATGGCCATCTTCTATTCCGTGTTGTAACTTAGTGATTCTTTCTCACTTGTGGACTGTTGATCAAAGGAAAAGTTAGTTCACATTATAAATCCTTTCTGATCCTTAGTAAAAAATCATGAAAAACGGACCTCCAAAAAATGTCAAATCGTATGAATAATTGCTCTAATCAACATATGGTGGATGGATATATAGAATGACTGTATACTGCTACATTATGTATATACATATATATTTCTTTTCTACGTACTAATGGTTAGCGATAGAAGTCAGGACGACCGATATTGAGCCCATACTCAGCAACGGCACTACTGAGATCGTTTACCGTTAAAACAACTTTGCTTGCTGTAGTCTTTTCATTCTGTTGATGTTGTTGCTGTGAAATCTGTTGTACACCAGGCTGCTGCTGTCCTTGCAATAGCTGCCTAGCTCTCGCTTGACTATTGTTCGCATTGGAAACGGCAACGGAGGACCTGATCCTCGAATATTCGTATGCATCTTTAGCTATATCACTAACGAACTTCTGAGTGGCCAGTGCTAAGAGTCGTTTCACTCGTACATCTGCCACGTTAAACCCGTTTTTAGTTAAATAGTAGTCCACGACTGCATCGGGGATGATAGGTGGAGTATTGTCCATCATCTCTAGAATTTCTTCCAAAGTTTTATCCTTTCTTGTAAACTCAGGAATGCCAAATGCATTTTCACTTCCATCATCCACCATGGCCTCTCTTTTTTGCTTCTTCTTGATGTTTTCTGCGACGGTATCATTATCAGCATTGTTCCCGTTATCAGAACCAGCCACAGCTGGAAAAGGTGTTTCTAGTGACCCTTCCTGGTTGTCATCAAATTCAGCATCGTACTCTTCCTCAAAATCCATCGTTTTAGTTACTTTGTGTTCTATTCTTCCTAGTTACTTCTCTAGCACCTGAATTAAATTTGCAGCTTTTTATTTTTTCATTTTTGTCCTAAATTGAAGAACGAAGTATTAACACCAACCATTTCAACTATAGTGCATAGTAACAAGTAAACTGCGTTACCATTGCTCTACTAGGGAGAACACTTAATTAAACCTAGTAACACTGGAAGTAGAATCTGTTACTATGGATAGGTTCCAAGTTGAGAATGAACAACTGCTTCGCTTTTATCAGTTGAAGACCATTAATCCGACCCATTCATGGGTACAAGATTCGTCAAAATTAAATAATGATGAGACTACGACTAATGAAATTGGCGTGGAGTCGTCGTTCGACATATTGAAAGACTTCATATATGGCAATCAAATTAGCATTGATAAGGAGTCGAAGGCATACTTAAATGATGAATCCTTAAGTTATATCAAAGATCCCTTGAATGGTCAAGAAATGTCGAAAGAATTACAGAATTTACCAAATGACTCAACGCGGTTGAAATATCTCGTGAACAGTAAACAATTTAACGTCAAGGCCTTTTTAAGAGATATGCACAAACAGGACTCCTTTAACGATCTAAATAACTCGTTAGACAAGTTGGACAGTGACATACAAGATCAATCCAAAAATCTGAAACAACTGGTTGGTAAGAATTTCACCAAGTATGTTAAAATTAAGAATAAGCTAGATCAAATTTACAAGGAATTTGACGAGAAAACGAATGAAAAAGACGAAGCTAATTCACCAAAGGAAAATCAAATAAATGTGGAAAGTTTGAATAGAAAAGCAGATGAGCTTATTAGAGCAACAACCTTCAAACTGAAACCTTTAATGGATAACTATCAAAAAATTTTGAATTACCAAGCCACCAAAAAGTTCATTGAACAGAATAAGTTTTACTTTAATTTACCTAAATCTTTGAAAAATTGTTTGACGAATAACGATTTCAACGAGTTCATGATCCAATATTCAAAAGGCCTTGTTGTTCGTCATGGTTTCAGCCAGAGTTCGGACACTTCACAATCGCTAATTATCAAAAGAATTTGGTCTCAAGTAGAAAGTATATTAACTATCTATAAAAACCTGATTTGGAACAGTTTGATAAATTCAAATTTTAATGTTGACCAACCTCAAGAAACGATTTTGTCCCTCTTTTCAAAATTATTAAATTTAGAAAACTTTATCAATAATAATCAGAACAAAAATCAAGATGGTGACAAAAACACTACTTCAGCATTCAATGAAAATCCAATTTTAAGATGGATGTCCATCAAATTAAAAAGTTTTCAAAATGACCTGAGCGAGTTGTCTGGTCATATGATTAATAAAATTATCCACTCTCAAAAGCTCATATTACAAAACAATACTAACCAAGATAGTAGCAAAGGATGCGTTGAGCTTTCGTATTACTTGAAAATCAACCAATTGTTTCAAATTATTAATGATGTCGGTAAAGATAATGAAGGTCTAAGAGGCACCATTGACCCCAATAAAGTTAATACCATCTCTGGAGCTAACTATTTAACCATAAACTGCCAATCGAGTTCTCAAGGCTTAACTGATTCTCCAATTATTATCGAAATGTGGCTATTAATATTGAAATATATTAACGATCTGTGGAAAATTTGCAATCAATTTATAGAATTTTGGGAACATATTGAAAAGTTCCTCGATGGGACTTATCAAAATTCTATTATAAATGAAAAGAGAAAAGAGAATATTTTGATCGGTGATTCTAGTATCATTGCTTCGTATCAAAAAAGTTTAATATTGAAGGAAGAACAGATTAACGATGTTAGATTGAAGGGTGAGGATTTCATCAGTTCCGTTTCCCAAAAGTTACTATCATTTTTCACGTCTTCTCAAGCATCTCTGTCCTTATCATTGAATGAGGATAATGCTAGAGAAAGTTCTGGCAGCAATAGAGATACTGGATTGCCTTCAGATTATGGATTTATACCACCAAATTGCAATGGGTTAAGTTGTTTGAGATATCTACCCAAAATAGTGGAACCTATTTTGAAATTTTCTACCGAGCTTGCACAATTGAATATTACACCTAACGGAATTACCATCTGCAGGAATACTCTGTCAACTATAATCGATCGTTCCGTAGGTGCTATATCCTCTACAAAACTAAGAGATATCTCGAACTTTTATCAATTGGAGAATTGGCAAGTTTATGAAACAGTTACATTTTCAAGCAAATCACGGGACAATAGCAAGAATTTAACTTTTGAATATGGCGTAACACAATTTCCAGAAATTGTTATCTCGTTTCAAGAAGTGAGCATCAAGACTACCAGGGATCTATTATTTGCATTCGAGAAATTGCCAATTATTAACGGAATCTCAGTGGTGAGCTATCCTTCAAAACAATTGCTTACAGGCATAGAAATTCAACAGATTATTTCGATGGAAGCGGTTCTGGAAGCAATATTGAAAAATGCTGCAAAGGATAAAGATAATCCAAGAAACTCCCATACTATCTTAACATTAACCAATTTACAGTATATCAGGGAGTGCGCATTTCCCAATATTCTTCAGTATTTTGATGATGCATTTGAGTGGAACTTGTCTTCCAAGAACTTAGAATTGTTTAGCCTATTATCTAAGATGGAGTCATCTATTTTCGGTAACTATCTATCTGATTTAAAGATCAACTTAAGGGATATTCTCGAAGAAAAATTCCATGAAATAAATTGGCCAATGTACACATCAAATTCATTTAGAGTAGGTGATTATATTATAGAAGCGTTGATGATTTTGATTGCTGTTCATAGCGAGTGCTTTAGAATCGGACCTCAATTGATTCATAAAATTCTGATTGAGACTCAGATATTCATAGCGAGGTATCTGTTCGAAGCATTTAAGCCTTATGTTGGTAATCTTTCTAATGATGGCTCATTACAGGTCATAGTAGATTTAGAATTTTTCCAAAAAGTTATGGGCCCATTACTGGAAAAAGACACCGAGGCTACATTGAAGGCATGTCTACAAAACTGTTTCCAAAACGATACAAGTAGGTTACAGAAATGTATTGACGAAATCAACCCTATTGTATCTGCAAATTTAAAAAGGACTGCTATTCAATTTGCAGCGTTTAACCAAAATCAAGACTGTAATGACGATTCAGCAACGAGTATTAACACACATTAATATATATCTTTTATATTTGCTATACAGATGTACTTTCTATTTCATGAATAATGTTCTCCATGTTTTCTCAGTGAGGAAATATTGTACAAGGGGTATGTATCTTCTTCCTTCGTATCCAAGTTAGAATCTCCTTTCACTGATTTTATGATAGTATTGTCAAAGTTGTTTGACTTTTCATCATTCACAACAAACTTCCTGTCATTAGAATTATACTGAATGAATTTAGCAAAATTATTTTGCACATCCGAAGAGTTTTTATTATCTAAAGTGACTTGAAGTTCATTCTTCTGCGCAGATAATGAAATAACATTGTATGGAAAGGTTATAATTTGCTTAAATGCAAGATTACCTCTTAATTTTTCGGATAATTCCAAAACTATTATGCATTTTGTAGCTTCAACGAAAAAAGCAACAAACGGCAGATTCTCTAATTTTACAATTTTACTAACGGCAAATTCAATTATATCATTATCTTCATTCTGGAATCTTGGTGGTGCCAAATGCTGATCATTCAAATAAGGTTTTATCAAGTTACTGTAATCGAAGGTGTACAAATTTTCACCAGTTTTCCAATTCCAAGCAAAGATTTTATCATCACCACCAGCACTTAATAATAAATAATCCTTGTCACAGCATATAGAAGAAACAAAATGCTTATGGCCGAACAACCATTTGTCCACAATGAAGCATTGTGGATAGTGAGAGATTTTGATATGTTCATCTCTATCACTAGAGATTATGAATTGATGACCATCAGAGTCTTTAATCATGTGTACGTCAGTTAGCATGGAGACATGGCCTAGGATAGGTTCTTGAGTGAATTTTTCTTCCGGATTAGAATTGATATCAATAGAATACACATCACCAAATTTATCTGCTACAGTAACTGTAGCTCCATCTTCTGCTATAGAAATGGCATTGGGTCTTTTAGGGAAAGAAAATCTCTTTGTTAACCTCAAAACATTATCCTTGGAAGTTTTGTCAACATCAAAAATAAGAACAGATTTGTCAGAATCCGCACACGCAATCAGTCTCGATTCATCTGGTGTAAATCTCAGATTTCTAATGTACGAATATATTGGAGGAGCACCAATGCCTGGAGATGGTACCTTAACTTCTGTCTTGGCGATGGAATCGCCTTTATTACTTTTCAATTTTTTGTTTTTGTTTTCGTTTTCAATTTCGCTATTTTGTCCCTGTTGCTCCTTAACAATGTCTTTCTTTACTTCCTGAGTTTTATCAAAATTATCGGTCCATTTTCCAACATATTCCCAATGGTTTATTGATTGGTATTTGAAGCCCAAAATACAATTCTTTATGATGGCGAAAACCAATGACCCATCACGAGAGGTAAGTGTATTTTGTAGGGGATGAATTATGGTCATTATAAAATACACAGGGGTGCTTCTGGAAAGGGCAAAATCTTGTACACTTTATGTAAGTATGTATATATTAAAGCGCTCACTACATGTAAAATTTTTTCTTAATCTCATCGATTTTTTTCACTTCGCTATTTTTTTCACGTTGTGTAAAAAGCAAATAGCTCAATAAAATAGTATGGTATCTTTGATGGCTGTAGTATAGAGTGAGAAATGTGTAATGGCACTACTAGGAAAGAACAACACTTCTATAACCTAAAATTTACTTGCACTATTCGAAGAAGAGTTGCCAATGACGAAAATACGAAAACTTGACCGAGCAGTCCCCCCTAACGAGTATATTATTGAACGGAAGTAAACTTTCAATGTTCTTGCATTCCGTAAATTACAGCGTAGGTTTACTCCTAGTTTTCTGTAAGAATCATCAAATATAAAACCAACCGCATGCTTTATCATTATAATACGGTAGTAACCATGGTAGAAATGTCACCGTTTCTTATGTTCTTGCAATACTTGGTATTGTGGTCACACAGCACGGTGTTTTTCTTTTGCTTAAACGATTAATTCGAATCCCTATTGAGATTCATGACGCATAAATTTGCAACACTTTGAAAGCAGGAAGAAACTATTGGCAACATAAAAGGGAGTGCTTATGCTTGGTCTAAGGGAACGATGTCTGATTTAATTGAATTACAGAGGAGCTACCTGATAGGGGTTTTGAATCAGATTGAGACGAGAAATAACTTGAAGTTTCTTATTATCGATAAAGCTGTGGAGAAAATATTGAGCTACCTTTTCCTCACGCCCCAGGAACTTTTAAATAATGTCACTTCTGTCGATTTGATTGATTCCCCCACGAGAAAAGGACAGTCCTCCGTCGATGCCATTTATCTATTGGAACCTACAAAGTATAACATCAATTGTATTGACGCTGACTTTATGGTAAGGCCACCAAAATACAGAAGATGCCACATTAGGTTCTTGCCAGGGTTAACAAACCCTATATTTCAGTTTTTTCAATCAAAACGTTATATTGCTCAAAATCTTGAATCTTTCAAGCCAATTGAATTGGGGTTTTTCGTCAAAGAATCTCAGTTTTTTCAAACTTTACAAATGGAGCATTCATTACAGGTTTTCTTCAACAATAACTGCAAGGCTCTGATTCCTACTAATGTGAGGAAGATCGTGGGCTCTTTGGTTAGTTTATGTGTTATTACTGGGGAATATCCGATTGTTAGATATTTTGAACCCAATCCTGTGGAAGAAGAAGATGCCCGCAACGGAAATACTGCATCCAAAGCTAATTCTTTGACCAAATCCATTGCGAGTGCATTTCAAATAGCAATAGATACGTACGCTCGCAATAATCCTGATTTCCCTCCTCAAAATACTGAAAGGCCGCGTTCGATTTTAATTATCACTGATAGAACATTGGACCCATTTGCGCCAATATTACATGATTTCAGCTACCAAGCAATGGCTTATGACTTAGTCACTAATGTGGATACACAGAAAGATGTGTACCATTATTCCGCCGAGAATGAAGCTGGTGAACAAGAGGAAAAGGTTTCAAAATTGGTGGATTTGTATGACCCCGACTGGATTGATTTGAAACATCAGCATATTATGGATGCTAACGAATACATCCAAGGTAAAATTAAGGAGTTAATTGCTAAAAATCCTCTTCTGGTTGACAGATCAAATGTTAAAAATACTACCGACTTATTGAGTGTCGTAGCGCACTTGAAAGATTTTGACGAAGAAAGAAGGAGATTGATTTTACATAAGACTTTAATTGATGAATGCTTGGGGGAAAATGCAGAAAGAAAATTAGCTGATATCTCTGCTATTGAACAAAATCTATCTGGTTTTGGGACCGATTTTAGTGGTGAGAAGATAAAACATATCGTTGATGATCTCCTGCCAGCATTAGCAATGAAGGAGCCGACAATCTTGGATAAACTGCGTTATATTATTGTATATGCTCTTTTCAGAGGTGGCATTATTGAGTTGGATTTCATTAAATTATTGAATTTTATTGGAGTTAATCATGATCATGAAAATTTCCAGCAATTTTTGGAAATATTTAGGAATTATGATCAAATTGATTTCAAATTGATCAAAGATAGACCAAAGGATAAACCATACCAAAAGGAATGGTTTCATGATACTTTAGTGAATGATCCGAATATTTACCACACTTCAAGATTTGTTCCAGCTGTAGGGAATATTCTTTCAAAAGTTATAGCGAATCCATTGTTATTGAGCGAACAATATTTCCCGTATTTAAAGGACAAACCAATTGAGTTATTAAACGAAGAGGAATTTCAAGCAGGACTGGCTAATACCTCTGCCAATTCCTCCTCATCCTTAAGAAACCCGCGGCATAAAGCAGCATGGACCACGAAAAGCTCCAATTTAAAGAAGAATATACCAAGGCAAAGATTTTTTTATTACGTTATTGGCGGTATATCAATTCCCGAAGTAAAAGCAGCTTATGATCAATCGAACCTGAAGAATAGAGATATATTTATTGGCAGTGACGAAATCTTAACACCAACGAGTTTCTTAGATGAAGTGAAATATTTACAAAATCCAAGAGAATTCTTTAAATTTAAAGAAGATCAGCGCCAGCAAATAAATCCACCTGACTTTCTTTTAAGAGAAATGAAACCAGTGGCACAACCAGTCTCCCATGTTCATCTTAAAAGCCAGAATAACGAACCCAAGGTTGGTACTTCTAGTCCCAAAGTAGCAGGTTCTCCAAAGCCAGAAGTTACCGGAAAAGAGAAGAAACGTAGTAAATTTTCGAGATTTTTGAAAAGAAAATCTCACCATGATAAATGATCCCTAAATAAAATAAAGTGATTAAAATGTGACTTACCTTATTAATAAAAGGGAAATATAAACGTACCTTTTTATGTATTGTTCTTATGTATTATCTAACATGCTTATGGAGAAATTCATGATGATATTTAGACTTTGTCATATCATTAATGTATCCTGCTTTTGGTTTCTTTATGACATCGTCCTTGATATCAACACCCTTCGTGACTTTATGATGTCCGAATGCCGTGCCCTTCCTCCATGATCGCCTCGATGAAGTTCGCTCTTTGGCTTGCTCATTCTGTTCGAGCTTTAATGTATTTTCACCTTTAGCTTCTTGAACGATCGGGAGTTCTTGCAAAGAATCCCTTTGGTCATTATCATAACGCGCTTCTTTCAAGAACCCTTTCTCCACAGGATTCGGTTCTTCTTTGCTCACTTCTGCCTCCTTCACGCATTTATCATAACTTCTCCCATCTTGCATACTGGCTGGCTTAGATTTATACTCTTCTTTAGATTTTCTGTATTTCAATTTTGTATGACCCGGTAGCAATCTAGCATGTTCAATACCTGTTGGTGTATAAGCCGCCGCTTTTGCACCACTTCTTGCTTCTAACTGTGGTCTGTGTGATGTGGTCATGGTTAGTGGTCTTGCGGATTTCTACTTCTTATCAACTACTCTGAAAATCTTTAGAATTTTGTCCTTGCTATTCACTCTTCATCAAGAGATAAAGAACTATTTTTGGTCATATCATCTTATTTTTCTAGTTGCGAGAAATGGAGAATTGACTTCGTAATTAGCCTGTAATGGATAATTCAACACGGTGCACAGTAAAAAAATTCAAACCACGCTGCATAACATATACCAATATAGCGCGATCGGTACTAACAAATCTCAAATCTTGTTCACTTATTATTCCCTTAACTGATCTTTAACTAACATATTTTATTCAATTCGCGATGGCAACAATGGAAACAACTACACATAAAGATGCTAATATTCTGAAAGCTGGTCTTCAAAAAAATAAAAATGCCCTCGATGAAGCAGTATTACAGAATGGGGGAGAAGTGGAAATAATGCAAAGAGAGAATAGTGAAGCAATGGAAAATATCGGAACCACTACCATAGGTTATATTTCAATTAAAGACTATGCATACGAAGATACAAATCCGCTCCATTATGGTTATTTTGATGGGGATAATGAAGAAGATGACATGATTTCCGATTCTTCAAACACAGATAATGAATATAATAAAAGACAAAGTGTAACATTACCAGACGACTACATAGTTAACCAACGTGCCGTTGCTCTCTACGATTTCGAACCTGAAAATGATAATGAATTGAAGTTAGCTGAAGGAGAAATCGTATTTATCAGTTACAAGCATGGGCAAGGTTGGTTGGTAGCAGAAAATGAATCAAGGTCAAAGACGGGATTGGTGCCGGAGGAATTTGTTTCTTATATACAATCGGAAGATGGCGAAGACGAGCTGGAAAACAAGGCTCGACCTTTCTATCTAACGCATTTGATCACACAGAGTGTTAGTCCGGAAGAAAGCAGTAATACCGTTGATAATAACTATGATGACGATGATGAGTGGGAAGACATTGATGATGTTACAGAGATTGAAACAGATGTGAAAACAAAATTAAACATATCAAATTGAGTATCAAACTGAGTATAACCTTCAACTGGTTATGCCAGTGAAAATATTCAACCTACAACAGATAAAGAGACCATTTGGCTCTATGCATAGTAGAGTTCCTTTCATTTTCTTTCACCTGTTCTATGTCATAATTTCTATTCTTTACGGATATAAACGTATATATATATATATATATATATATATCGCTGTATGTACTTATGCATATGTTAAATTAGACAACTATTAATCAGAATATTCGTCCTCTATATCTAATTCTTCAAAATCCTCGTTTTCATTCACTATTTCTCCTTTCCTAATCCGTGACAGTTCGCTTGGATCCAGCGGACCACCAATTTCTTGGAGTAGAATGTTTGCACCACCCAATAATTCTTGCACAATTTCATCTTTGCTATCAGCATTGGTACCCGTTTGTAGTGCGAAACTTAATGCTAATCTGGAATCATAGATAAATTGGGCAATTGGTTCATGGGATAAATCCAATGGAACTTCTTGAATGACCTGATTAAATTCGTATATGTTTTCAGGATGCAAATTTACTTCAGGATGGTTCAGCTTGAAGATTTCTAACTTACTCATTAGGTAGTAAGTAAATCCTTCTAGATAATACCCCTCTGTGTTATCTTCATCAATATCTCTTACTGCAGCAATAACCTTCAACGCGACCTCATAGGCGCCCACTTCAAGGCACATCTTTGCTAAAGATAAGAGAGATTGCAAAAGATCTACATATTCTGATTGCAAACTAGTTCTTTGTGACGTGCCGCTGTTATCATTTATATCGTTACCAATTTCTTGCTTCTTCAAGTCAAAGAAATTCCAAGCTTGAGAGAATGCTTCATAGGCTTCACCAAATTTTTGTTGGGATATTTTAATAGAACCCAAAGTAGACCATGTTTCAGGAGATTTTCCTTCTGTGAGTTCCATGGCTTTCTGTATTAACTCCTCGCACTGCTTTTCTGCATTTGGTTCCATACATAAATCAGTCATCCAAATTTCAATCATAGAAAGCAGCCCACCAACAATTTTCTCAACTTGGTCGTTAGTTAAATTTTCACCACCTATATTGGAGATATTCATAATTCCACGAGTTATTATCGACACACCATCCTGTCCACCTATAATTTGGCCCATAGTGAAGAATTTGTTCGGTCCGCCAACTTGTCCCTCAGGATCTAGTTCACAAGCACGCGCTAGAATAGGATAGGCTTTTTCTACTTGACCATTGTCCAGATAGGCATCTGCAAACACTTCGTTCAATATCACATTGTCTGCATTTTCCTTTTTTAATGAACTTTTAAACGGTTTCAATATTTTGAGTGCCTTTTTGGCATTATTTTCATCCAAAGCTTCTTTAGCTTGTTTAATCGAAACTTCTAGGTCACTCATTCTTACTGTCTTTATTTGAAACCTTACTTTAAAATACTTTTCAGATTTGGCCTTCTATTTTCGTTTGAATTTCTAACACTACTATACATAGTTAACTAGTTATTACCAAGGTCATCTCATCGAAATTTTTTTTCCTAAATTTTTCAAAAAAAGAAAAAGCTACCTGGTTACCCGCGCATTTATACTACGTAAAGACTGTTAATACTAAACCCCGTTATAAAACTAATTAATAGTTATATTCTTAGATTAGCCATGTGACTAGCTTTTTGGCTCGTTCCTTATACGTTCCCAAATATTGGCTATTTTCAGTCCAATCAGTTCTGTCCATTTCTCTCCTTCCACTATCCATATCCAATTGATCTAGCCTTTGAATCTTTGACGTTCCAAAAATCTTGTAAGATGTATAGCTGACGAAGAAAAACATCAGCCCACCATAAGCTGAGAAAAAAGCCTTAGTACTCCAAAAATGATGTATAAAGTTAGGATAGCCCATGAAAATAACAAACAATGAACAGCCAATTAGTCCATAAATGGCTAAATAAGGTTGAAGTGGAGACTTATAAGGATATGATGAATCATTTCTGGATATGATGTCTTTCCTCTGTTTTAAAGCGTAATAGAATCGTAGAAAGGAGAGATTCAATCCCATCCAAATAATAGATGTACTAGCGCTAGAGACATTAGCCAAGACGTCGAAGTTTTCAATTGCAGTTTGATCAACTGCAATATAAGCAATAACCGAGGATAATGAAGAGAATATCACTGATACATAAGGTACACCTCTCTTGCTGCAAATCTCGAAAACTGGTGGTGCTTTTCGCTGTACGGACATGGCGTATAGTGTTCTTGAACAACTAAATAATGACGTTATTCCCGCCGTAGCAGTGAAAAAAATCAATATAGCATTGAAAGCGGATGCAAACGTACATAACCCGAAATTTTGCAGTGCGACTACCCAAGGACTAGAATAACCTGTTCCAACTGAAATCTGTCTATAATCAATACCACCGCGACAGTTAGTTCTGAGCCGCCAGTCCATTCCAACTCCCTTTATAATAGCTTCATACCTCTTTTCGGAAATACCAGGAAAATATGATAGTAGCCTTGGATCACCACTGTATATATTGATGCCGACTGAAAAAATCAAAAAAACGTAACATATCAATACAATGGAAAATGTCCTCTTTGTAGCAGAAGGGATCGTTTTCCTTGGATTTATAGCTTCCCCGCTGGCTAAAAAGGTCATTTCGACACCGCTGAATGCAAAAGTTGAAATAAGCATCACTGATGCCGTTGCTAAAAATCGACCTTTTGAACCAGAAATACCTTTTCTGCTTCCTTCTCCAGCATCTGCCAGATCAAATGTTGGGCGATATAGTCCGTAAGTTAAGTTTCGAACAGATTTAGAGCTATCCCAATATCTAAAACCAACTTCTTCGTGAATATCATTTCCATGCCCGGCATTCAAGATCACCATTGTAAAAACCATCAAAATGGCAATCACCACCTTGCTAATACCAGCAACATAAACAACTTCACCCATTAAGCTGACATCTAATAAATTTACAACGATGCTGAATGCCGAAAACAGCGTAATAAACCCGGCTGTTACCCCCTTTGATATATTGATATTGCTATAATAGCTGAGATAAAATGTACTCGAAGAAACCTGAGCAGGAAGAGCAAGCATATAGGAAATCCAATACGTCCAACCCAATGCAAACCCAAAAGCATCTTCTACAAATCTAGAAGCCAATCCGGAGAATCCGGAAGATACAGGAATAAGCGTAGATAGTTCTGTAAACGACAACATTGTCGCTAAAATGATACTACCTGTAAGTCCAAACCCGAGTAATGTACCGAAGGGTCCAGCAATAGAAAAAGCTTTCCCTGAGGTCAGAAACAACCCGACGCTAAAGCAGGCCCCTATAGAAAGCATTTGGATATGCCTCACTTTTAACTTTCGTTGAATATGGTATTTCCTGGTAGCTCGGGACCTATTGAATACCTTTTTAATGACATGCAGTAATGAACCACCTTCTACGGCGGATTCACCACCTGATATACCTTGTTCATTTAGTTTGTCAATGGCATGCTCCTTATGTAACATATCGATATTTTCGTCTATAGCAATATTTCTGTAGCTTGCATTATCAATTACATCCGTACAGAAGCTCGATATGGAACTATTGCTTTTGGTTTGGCCAGCAGTATTAAAGTTATAATCACCTCTTCTTTTTAGTCCTTCGGAAAAACCGAGATTCCTTTTCAAAAAGGTTGAAGTTAAGTGCTTCATTCTAGAGTATCTATCGAGGGGCAGTGCATAATTGGTGGGCCCTAGCGGTGAATATTGTTGATTCAATGAATCCTCGTTTAAAATGTGTAAATTATTCTTCGTGTTTTGAAGAAAGAACTGCTCCATTCTTTCTCTAAGTTCGTATTCTCTTTGAACACGTTTATTATAAGTTTGGAAATCTTGAATAGGTTCTTGGTATATTTGTTCCTCTTCAGAAGTAATCATGTCTTCTATAGTCAAATGTTTCTTTTTTGCGTATTTATCCGTCAAAAAAAAACGTTGATTCTGTATTGAACTTCTATAAAATTCTGCATCATTCCAGCCTTGTTCTTCAATAATGCTCTTCAGGATACCTGTGTCTACGCTGCCTGATAAACTTATAGTTCGGTTCCTAACATTTTTAGTAATGCTAGTCGAATCATCTTCTTCCCGTGAATGAGAATCAGTGAACTGAATGTTATGTTTATCTGGAAATAGGTCGTAAACTTGGTCGGTTGAAACCATATTCCTTAAGAAGGTCCCTCTTTTCGAAGAAATTTTCCAATTTGGGGCTTCTTATCACACGCTTGATGTCTTTTTCTTCCTAAAGATGCTCCTAATAGTTATTAACGATAATACAGTTATAGTAAACAGTGCATATGTGAAGTGAATATATCGGAATACTTTCTGCCTTGTTTTGTATACAAAAGCTCTGTAGATTATCTTTTGCTTGAAACTTTGTACTTGAGTTTTGGCTTCACTTTTTTGAACAACCATTGGGTTTTCCTTCCGCCGCAGAAGTTTAGCGAAAAATTATTGCACAATAGCTATAAGACGAAATATGTATATTTTAAGGCATTTTTTCATGATCTTGTATTAAAAATGCATATTTTCTTTTTTATATATTACAAATGTTCTAATCGTTACTTACTTTTTTTCTGACAGAATTGATCAGAGTCTTAAGTTCTAATATACTATCAGGAATATCCCTCTTATCTTGATCGGTGCTATCTAACACTGGAGTGACAGCGTTAATTGGTGTTTTGTATATGTCCTGGCTTTCCGGAACTCTTTCAAAAGCATTATTCGAACTCTCGGCCATGCTCCTTTGATTTTCAGTCGGTTGTTGGGGTTGTATATCTGTGCTGCTATTGCCATTTAAACTTGTAGCTGGCAAATTGTTACTGTGACTTGGTGTGCTGACGGGGAGAACAGTATGTAAACTAGTAACCCTTGAATTGTTCCTGAATTTCATTGCCAAATGAGATGGTAGTGGTGGTGATGTAGACGTACCAGATGTATTTAGTCTAGATGCTAGGGGCGTTTTGAATTGGCTTGAATGGGAAGATGATAAAAGTATCGGCAGCTTTCTTTTCTTGACTTTTGGTGAAGCGGCTATATGTGATTCTAGATGCAGGTAGGTGTTCCTTTCACCAATTTGATGTTGGTACTTTTTCTTTTCTTTTTCCAACATATTTTTCATTTTTTTGTCAATGTCCTTTGTAGTCTGTAATTGGGTGCTACGTGAGTGTATACCAGCTAATGACCTTTTCTGACGAAGTGTTTTGTTATATTTTCCCCTTTCAGTCAATTTGAATAGATAAGATTGTGATATTTCGAATAATTTATCTTCTAAACACTTATGAGGGTATTCCTCTGTGAGGTTCATTAAATCAATACGTTCGATGACACTATTATAGTTTTTGGATATTCTGTTCAGCTTTAGAGACTGTTTGATTGTGCTTTCTGATAGTGTATTCTCTGCAGATTCCCAATAAATAATTAGAAGGCAAAAGCATATATTTGTATTTAGCGAAACACCTGTAATTAGCTTAATCAGCTCTTCGCCGTCATCTTTTAGTTTCATCTCTAAATCAAATATATCTGGATTTGTAACTCCTGTATTAAAGATCAATAATTGCAAATCACTAAAATCAGCTGGCTCATAATCGTCATCAATACAGCTTATTCTGCTAGAAATGACAGTATTACTGAATTTTTTTGAATCCTGCATAGTCTGTAAGTCAAATTTACTCAAGATCCAACGATTTGAAAGAGATGTCCAATCTTTGGCATAAATGTTAATATTTGCTGGTGTAAGAACGTTCGCAGGAAATTTTTCCGTAAGCTTATCATAATAAATTGATATCATATCCAATGGTTCCCACAGTTTCGAGGTTTGCGTCAAATGTGTTGCAAACTTGTTGATTTCATCATTTACGGGCGATAATATTATATTTTTATCCGAAGATGATAGTATAAATGATGAATTCGCGTTACTTTTATATGGGGTTTTCAATGAACAGGTATGTTTTTTGAAGCCCGGTACTCCTAGTTGATGGCTGACAAGTTCGATTTCTTTCCTCTTTTTTTCTTCTATTGCTCTGTTCTTCCTGGCCAGATAATAAGATGCTTTCCACTTCTTGAAGAACTGTTTTCTTAAGGTAAAGTTCCTTTTCAATTCAGCACGAGTATTCATGTATATGAGATACAGTTTTTCATGTACAAAGGCATTATACAGTTCCTGAGTCATCGTTTCAATAAGCTTCTTTCTATGATTAACCTCTGAGATTTCATCCTTAACAATATTAGTGACGTTGCTGTTTACTACTTTCCTTATTAACTCATTTGCTATTTGTTCTGTGATTTCCTTTTTGTTCTCATTTTCCTGTTTCTTTTTCAACAAAATTTCCTCTTTTTCAATTCTTTGTTTTTCTTTGCTCCACTTATCGTCTTGTTCTAGACTCTTACTCTTTGATTTTTCGTCATCTGTATCATTAATGGTAGTTGGTATCCTGAAAGGTTCGGATGCTTGCACTTCAGGATTCGGTAATGATCCGTTAGAAAAAGATTTGAACCCTCCATCTACAATGTTTTTAAACTGATGTTTCTGTTCGGATAGATATGCCGGTACCTGCTGAGTCGATGAAGCATTTGTTGATGAACTCTTAAATTGAGATATTTCAGTAGATTGTTTAGATTGTTTCGATAAAAGATGATCCTTGGGTTGAATGTTGATTGCCTTTGAAGGGATATTAATTTGCGGTTCAAAAGATGAGTTTCGGTTCACTACGTTATGGTCATTGAGAACGTCACCCATTAGACAGGATTGGGTAACGGAAGGAGAATTTATATCATTCTTCAAATTTGATTTTATATCAAAAAATGAGCCAAAATGGTCTTTCCCATAATTGATCAAACTCTTATAGGTAGTTTTTTGTAATCTGCTTTCTAAGCAGTTTAAGTAAGTTTTTTTTAAAGGTTGCGTTTCTGCTAATTTATGAGAATAATTTTGTAGTGTTTTTAAATCCGCAGAATCTCCGTTTATGATTTCAATTGAATAATAATTGCAGAATTCAGTTATTTCTTGCCAACTATTAAAGAGTAACATATTTTCCAAATAGACAAAAGGAATTGGTTTATGTCGTTTGTTTAGAGTGTGTGATAGAGCTCTTAGCGCATAAAATCTGACCTCTGTAAGATGCATTTGCAAAAAAAATCCCATCAATAATGGCAAATTGGGTGACTGCATTAACTGGAAAAATCTTGAATAAAAGTTTAAACAATTTTCAGTTTTAACAATCCCACGTTCAGTATATGCTGAATTTGAGATAATCCTTCTAAAGCACAGAGCCGTTTGAACTAATTTATCTTGAAATATATGCTGTGGCAATCTTTGAATATTTTCATCGTACTGAGAATCTCTTATTTTACTCAGAAGGGCATAGGCTCTAAATTCAGCTTCATTTGGACATGTTCCACCGCAAGAGCGAACATCGTCATATATTTCTGACAATGTGATCAGGGACTTATGCAACTGTTCTAATTCTTGTTGAAGCGAAAACTCCACATTTGATTTTACCATTACATGGAGAATTAAAAGATGTATTCTCACAATACGCTCATTACAATCAACTGCCTCAGGTCCTGAATAATTTTGGTAAGTAAAGTCTTGCCTTATCGATCTCATCCTGTCCCACAAAAATCCTTCACTCTCCGGTAAAGTTGTCAATAAATTATCAACAATATAATCCAGTGTTTTGACTAAAATGTGCGGTGGCCTAACATCAGATGGTAATGGAGGAGCAGCAGCGGCCGCTGGTCTTGCAAAGACCTTTAGTGCTTTGGTTCTGGAAGCCTTTTTATCATTTGGTTGATTTTTCTCATATGAATAGACCGTATATTCCACATTTCTTCTTGATCTTTCAAAAATGGGACACATATCCAGACAAGTACCCTGGAAAACAATTGCATCGTAAAGGTCTTTTGCCGAGTCAGCTTTATCTACTAATCCCTTTTCTTCCATTATCGAACGCTCTGTATTTCTCATTTTTTTCAACGTTTCATATAATTCATTGAGATCATCTATGGATTCTTCTAGTGATAACATTTTCTGTTGATTGATTTTATCCCATGAATCTTGTACAAATTCTCTCTTCTCCAATTGAGGGTCCTGATTAATCAAAAACCTTGGTAACTCTCTTGGTTTATGTGACCTCTTTTGGAACCCCAAAATATCAGGAGAGGCAACTAAGGGGCCGACAATCTGAATAGTTTTTTCATCTGCTACCATATACTTCTTCTTTTGGTCGGCTTTTGTTCCTGTATGGGAGGATGAGTGTGAGGGATCTTGTGACTGTCGCTGAGGTTTGGCTTGAGCAGCAGAGTGTACCTTTAACACATTTCTCGAGGAGTTTGCACCATTTTTATTTAGAAAGAAATTACTGTTTCTAGCATCAGCATTTGTACTAGTATTATCATTATTACTGGGCAAATTAAAAAAATCAAAATTAGTGGAAGGCACTATCGAGCCAAATGTTGTGTTCATTTGAGAATCACCTTTCCAAGAGTATTACTGGAAACGAAAATGGCCAACAGAAATATGGTGAGTGTATTCCAGTCTTGAGATTTATCTGCTTTTTCCCTATTTCCTTTCTTTGTCTGCCGTTGAATTATGCGGATGTAAAACACTTTGTTTAACTTTTTTTCTTGGGTCAGCAAATTACCTTTCTTTGTAGAGTAAGAAAATCAATAAAGTTAGGCTGGGTATGCTCTTTGAAAATGAAGAAAAAAGAGAAAAGCTAACAAGCATGGAATCACTGATGCCCAAAACCCAAAACTCAAATAATTAATAATAGAAACCTAAGTTTCGAGCTATTATACGTACATAATTATTTACTTGTTTTTTGTTCGTTGGAGAGAAAAGTTAGATTAGGAAGGACTTATAACTTTGCAGTCTTTTTCTTAGATCAAGTTTCTGGCAAGTAAGATTTCGGCAATCAAAACACCAGAACCGGCGGCACCGATAATGGTGTTGTGGGATAGAACAACCATTTTGAAGTCCAACAATGGATCCTCTCTGATTCTACCGACAGAGACACCGTAACCACTGTCCCTGTTTCTGTCCAACCTTGGTTGTGGTCTATCAGGTTGTTCTAAAACATGGATTGTTTGTTTTGGAGCAGAATGACAACCTAATTTGTAAGCGTCACAAACGTATTCTTTTAGACATGTCTTGACTTGTTCGACAGATGGAGCAGGTCTATTCTTGAATCTCAAAGAGATGCATTCGGTGTGACCGTCAGAGACGGCAACTCTATTACATTGAGCAGAGACTTTAATTTCTTCTGAAGTCAAGAGTTTGACATGAGTCCTGTCTTCTGACAATGGAGCCAAAATTTTCTTGGTTTCCCATTCCATCTTGTCTTCTTCACCACCAATGTATGGGATGATATTGTCTAGGATATCAATACCTGGCACACCTGGAGAGAAACCCGCACCTGAAATTGCTTGCAAAGTAGTGGTGGTCAAGGCATCAATAGGACCGAATTTTTCGACCAAAGGTTTCAATGGCGCGACCAAGCCTGCGGTAGAACAGTTGGAAATACAGATGATAAACCCTGGTCTTAACTTTCCTTGAGCCTTGGCAGTCTCTAGCTTTTGAGCAACAATATCCAAATGTTCAGGGTTGACAACAGGAACAATCAATGGCACATCTTGTTCCCTTCTGTAATTCTTAGCATTGGATACGATAGCGATACCGGCCTCCATGAATTCCTTCTCGATGGCACCAGCGTAGTCAGCATCCAATCCAGAGAATACAATGTCACACTCTTTGAAGTATTCGGATTTACATTCAGAAACAACGATATCGGTAGCGGACTCTGGCAGCAAATCAGTTTGCTTCCAGTTCACTGCATCGACGTATTTTTTACCGGCAGATCTAGAAGAAGCTCCAAGAACTTTTAGTTCGAAATGAGGGTGATCAGCCAACAAGAGGATGAAACGTTGACCCACAGAACCAGTAGCACCTAACACACCAGCAATCTTCTTACCAGCCATCTTTAAAATCTTTTACTTATTATTTAACTTTCGTATATGTTTGAGAGAAAAGCAAGAAGGACAAGATTTAATCCTGTGTTCAAAACGCAATGACTAAATACTTACAGCTCTTTTATTTTTTCTCTGCTTTTCTATTTTTCTTTGACATTTCGAGCTGGTATTACATCAGAGGAAATGAGTCAATATGTGTTTGACATACTGTGAAAAAAGAAAAAAAAGTGTGAAAAAAAGAAAAAGCGACTATTCTGAGGCCGCTGCCGGTGATTTTGAATCTGAAGAGAAAGAGAGAAAATAGTGAGCACACTGCGGCTACTACGGCATCAGGATTCGAGATGATGTGATATGTTATGATATGCATATATTGTAGTATACAAAAGGCGTATGTGAATGGATATGTAAGATCTTGTATGAGCAGGAAGACAGACGGACAGCGCTCATTCATCAGCGAAAGTGGTTTTCTTGCCACCGGTGGCACTGACACCGACGTTGGTCTCGTTTTTGTCCGCTGTGGAGACCTGGATGGGCGCAGAAGAGAAGTCTTGTGCTGGTGGTAGACCCTTGAAATCTCTCTGGATTCTCTTTAGTTGTGATATGGAGCTGAAAAGGTTAGTATCCATGTTAAGGCTAGGGTTTACTACAGCTGTCACGTCGCCATCAGCGGCGCTGCCGCTGATGGTATTCACCGTAGTGCTATCGATAACGTTTTCCTTCTCGTTGATGAAGCCCTCAAGAAATTGTAGGACCTCATCAGTAGAGACATGTTGGGGCAACTGCGTCGCATGAATAACCACAGGTGTGTTTAGCGTAGTAGACGCGTTGTTGCCCGTTCTCCTGGAACCTTTCATCATGGTATGTTTAATTTCCTGGCTTATTTAGTACTGCTCTACTGAACCGCTGACATCTGTTTTTTGTTTTGCGTTAAGCATATACATCATCATCTTGTAGAGAATAAGCGAGCTTGAAATGAAAAAAAAATTTTCCGCAAGCCTCTTACCCGCCCGAATAGCTATTACCCGCTCTTGCGCCCCTTAAGGGTACCCGCTTTCCCCCTCCTCCCCTACGACGTTTTCTGGGGTCCAGCCCGTAGCCTCCCGCCTCGTCTCAGATTTCTTCTTTTTGTTAGACGGGCTTCTACGCTGTTCCACACATTTCCGTCTCTGGTAATGACCGTGGCCCTTTTCCATTTGGTTGGGCTTATGCTGACGAAGTATCTGTTCGATTCCCTGTATAAATATAAGCGTATTCTCTTGAGCGTTTTATTCTTTTGCCACTATAAATGTTAGAGGTTCTTATCCCCCTTGTTACACTGTGTTCTTAGGTCTGACTTGAAAGTAGCATCTCAACTTAACCTAACTCAATCGCAAATACTACCATGTCCCAAGTCTATTTTGATGTCGAAGCTGATGGCCAACCAATTGGCCGTGTCGTTTTCAAGTTGTACAACGACATAGTCCCAAAGACTGCTGAAAACTTCAGAGCGCTATGTACTGGTGAAAAGGGTTTCGGCTATGCTGGCTCTCCATTCCACAGAGTCATCCCAGACTTTATGTTGCAAGGTGGTGACTTTACTGCTGGTAACGGTACCGGCGGTAAGTCCATTTACGGTGGCAAGTTCCCAGACGAAAACTTTAAGAAGCACCATGACAGACCAGGTTTGTTGTCCATGGCCAATGCTGGTCCAAACACTAACGGATCTCAATTCTTTATCACCACTGTTCCATGCCCATGGTTGGACGGCAAGCACGTTGTCTTTGGTGAAGTAGTTGACGGTTACGATATTGTCAAGAAGGTTGAGTCCTTGGGTTCTCCTTCTGGTGCCACCAAGGCCAGAATTTCTGTTGCCAAGTCCGGTGAATTATAAACGCTCTACGTGGAATAGTGCAGCAAGCTGAAACGAACTATTTTTTTTTCTCTCTTTCCTCTCTAACTATATGTATATGTAAAGAATGTATGTGTATGTATGACATTTAAGTCTTATAACTAACCGTTGGTATATGCTGCAGGTTGCTGCTAGTCTAGTCCTGTCTGGTGATTGGTTTGCTTAGTTTACCTACTTCTTGTTGGCACTTGCCGGGTACTGCCCCCCTGTTTTTAGCATGTCATTTTCTTTCTTTCCTCAACTAGCGGGTTTTCGGCTTATTTGGCCTCATGGCCATAGCGAGAAATTTTCTTGAAATTTTTTTTTTTTTCAATCTCATTTACAATCTAGAGTTGAATTTATCTCAAACTTTTCCTTAAGAATTGAATTCATCTTCTGTACTCAGATCGTATAGTGTTTCTTTCCATTCTTTGAGGACGGCGTCTCTACCTGGTATAAGGAACAGAAAGGAAACGCAAGTACATAAGCCAAGCACCCAGGATCACTACTATTATCAGCACCCCCAATGGACTCGTTATCGAAGAAGATTCAAAACTTAGGCATGCATGACATAAGAAATGCCGCCAGGTTTGCTCAGAACGTGATTGTTCAATACGAACCTTATCAGATAGACATCCGTCGCGCTACAAACACCGATGCTTGGGGCCCCACTCCGAAGCATCTGGCCAAAGTATTAAGAAACAGATACCAAGTGCCACTATACTTGATGACCGAATACACTTTGAAAAGATTGGTCGATCACATTGCCACCAGGCCAAAAAATTTTTACGAAAAGGCAAGAAAAGATTACGTTAATTACGGGTCCGAATGGAGAGTGGTCTTAAAATGTCTAGCAGTGATTGAATTCTTGTTACTGAACGTCGATACAGGCGATGAACTAAACCAGATCAGATCATGTTTGCTCACCCATAAGCATATTTTAACCAGAGAGATTGCCCAATTCAAAGTAAAGTTCTCCAATGATGGCAAAATGGAAATTCACGAGAGAGGTATTAGGAAAAAGGGTGAACTGATTCTACAGTACTTGGAAGACGCTCAGTTTTTGAAAAAGGAAAGAGCCAAAAATAAGAAAAACGCTTTGAAGATCCGACAGCAAGGCGAATCCTCCATTTATAACGCCAACCAAATCTCATCATCTGCTAGCTACGACAACGTGGATGATGATGAATTTGATACAGATGCGGATGGGGTTGATGATGAAATGGATGCCAACAACGTGACCAACTTCAATGTGCCCGTAGATACAGAAGCAATTCCCAATACTCGTAGGCGTTCTCGTATGGAAGAACAAAGAAAACAAAGAAGAGAAATCTTAAGAGAGCAGATCAAAAATAAAGAACAACAAAGAAAAAGAAAACAACAGCAAGATAGTATCCCTGACCTAATCGATTTTGACGACAATACTCACACCATCACGAACGACATAACCATAAATGATGGTAGTAATGACAATAACAAAAACAATGATGATAAAAATAACGATGATGATGATGATGATGATGATGACGAGTTTGGAGATTTTCAAAGCGAAGCGAGTCCGAACACAACGGCGCCAAAACCATCTAATAGCCAAATAGATGATTTGCTTGACTGGGATGGTCCAAAATCAAGCGCGGATACCACCGCTGCCACAGAAGCATCGCTACCTTTTGCGGAGAAGAAGCAACAAAAGGCTCGTCCTCAAGCTACCAAAGACAAGTCAAAGGGGAACGATGCCTTCTCTGACTTATTCTCTTATTCCAAGTCGTTGGTCTAGTGCAACAAGCACACCTCCACGTGCACAATAACTTCAATACAGCACCACCACTTTTCATTCTCAAATATATGTACACATACATACACTAATAATACCTTATTAAAATTGTTTATTCCTTCTTCGAATCTATTTTTTTTTATTTAACAACAGAAAAATTATACTTATGTCATTATTCCATGCAGAAGAAAGTATTTAGATACTTAATTGTTTATTGTTTAGCTATTTCAGTCTTGGCAAGTTCCTTGGCTACGTCATCCACTGTCGCGCCATCTTCTTCCATATATTCGTCGTTCGTGCCTACCACTCCTTGTTCAAACATTTGCTTACCGGTTAGCTTCCCGTGATGAGCCTTCATCCTTCTCACCTGATCTCTTTCATCCAGTTTCAATTCCTTGCGGAACTTAGACCTCCATTCTAAATATGATTCTCTTGTCACTTTTGTACCGTGGAACTTCGCTTGTTCCTTCTTCTCACGTTCTTGTGCTTCCAGATCGTGCTGTTCTTCGAGCTTGCTCAATTGCTCGCTGTACCACTGCTCACATCTCTCTTTTATTGATGAAATTAATGCAAAACACATTTGCATACCCAGTAACATGTCGGTTTCGATTTGGGTTTCTAACTGTACAGTTAATTCAGGCAAGTATCCTTTGAAGCTAATTAAATCTGGCAGGTTTTCCAACTTCTTCAGCACTCTATTACCATGGTCATCATATTCAACCTCGTCTTCATCTTCATCGCCATCTTCATCGTCATCATTATCGTTGAACTCAACTTCCTGAGCTTCTAATGAAATCATGCATGGCTCATCAGGATACTTTTCCGGCAACTTGAACTCGGCAATTATAGTATGCTCTTTAGTCAATGGTGAGGTAGAATCGCCTGTATCCAGCTCCAACTTGATATCTACTTCGAATTTAATCTTTGGGTATGCATCGTTTAGGATCCTCAGTTCATCAGGGTAAATAGACTCCAGTACTTCTAGCTCCTGATTCTGTTCTTCTTTATAATCCATAGTAGCAATATGCTATTTTCAGAATAAAGAGGCTTTTTTTCCTGACTTTCACAAATTGCAACATCGTAAACTAAGATCTTCGAGGTCTTATTCAAGATATTGGTTAATTAAAATCAAAAAATTTTCCATTTCCTTCCTGTTACCCGCTCTGTTGTCCTAGGTTTGTGAGGCCTTACTTTCTAGGGCTTTGGATGGAAAACAGCAAGAGTTCGAATTTTCCTGCCTGATATGTTAGGTTCCGCATCAATGGCACCCAAGTTTTTCTCTCTTTTTCGCTCGTTTTCTCTCTCGCTTTTGAGCAACATGAGCAGTTACTAATATACTGGATCAGAGAATACTAATGAAAAGCTTGACGGCATAGATCATTGGGCAAAGTGTGACATTTTTGCACGACAATCTCACTTGTTTTCTTAACAGCTCAATCTTATTCAATTTCTTGAATCATAAAGATAGATCATAAAACTGTGCGCCTCTGAATCAAAGTCTCTTCGGCAAGACTAGCCAATACGAAACGTTGAGAAATATCACTAACCATGATAACAAACGTTGCCCCAAACAACTATTATCTAAACATACCGAATGCTAATTCGACGTCATCATCCACTTCTTCCATCTTTTCTGACCTCAAGAAGCAGTACGAATCAAAGATTAAAGAAATTGAAGAATACTACGTAAAGACGTTGCTCAATGAAAATAACGATAATGATGATGAAAGCACCTCCGACGGACCTAATTTAAATGAAACAGACATCTTGAGTGAGTCCTCTCCAAGACCGTCTCCATGGTTACCTTCAAAATCGAATTGTTATCATTCACTGGCAGATTTTAAAGACTTGATCATATCAGACTCTAGGCCTACAAATACGTTGCGTTCTGCTAGTCTTTTCACAACCAAGAACAACATCTCGACGCTTGCTTTTACCGAGAAAAAGCGTAAGAAAAGGTCACTCGAAGTTGAAATTAACCCCACTTATACGACAAATGCGCTTTCACTACCTTTGACGGCAGAGAACTTACAAAAGTTATCCCAAGTGAACTCTCTGCCCGCTGGGCTACCATATGTAATCCCAATTCAGAAAACGACTAACCCGGAACCGTGCAGAGTAGCACCTTTGGAGATGCCTCAATTAGTAAATAAGGCATTGTACAAGACGGAACTTTGTGAATCTTTCACCATCAAGGGTTATTGTAAGTATGGTAACAAGTGCCAATTTGCTCACGGTTTAAATGAACTAAAATTCAAGAAAAAATCGGATAATTATAGAACTAAACCCTGCATAAATTGGTCAAAATTAGGCTATTGTCCGTACGGTAAACGCTGTTGTTTCAAGCACGGTGATGACAAGGACGTTCAAATATACCAGAGTGTTAAAAACTGGAATAGTAATGATATGTTGTTGGTCACACCTTCTGCCGTGTCAACATCTAATAACAATATCAACTTCAGCAATTTGGGTAAACCTAAAAACTTACATACTAGTGTTAAAGCATTGCAAAGGATGACTTGGTAATCCGTTTAGAAGACCTTTTGATTTTTTTCGCGCGTTTTACTTCGCCTTCATCTATTTATTTATTTATTTATTTATTTATTATCGTTTTCATATTTGTTTAGTTGTAAAACAATAGAAAGGAAATTGTGACCTACCAACATGGCAGTTGGTTATTTTCTTCTATTTGGCTTATTTAGACCACTAGATAAAAGCTCTTTTGTTTACCCTTCATGTTATGACTCGTAACTCAACGCATTGTTACTCAACACATGCGATATAAGGCTGGCGTTTACTGTGCTTACAATGAAAATAATAACTGTTCTTAACTCACTTGATATATACCACACATTTTTTTATTTAACTAAGTATTTCACTTTAAATTTCCAAATGAACGGCTTTTTGGCACTCTATTCCTCAAAGATCTTGCAGATGCGGATCTTCTTGATGCGCTAAGTCTTTTACTAGAGTTTTTAGTGCTTTCACCAGGCAATGGGAAAATTTTTCCTGAATACATATTATCTGTTGGATCATCAGCGATATCCTCTAAGCTTATCCCTTGCATGTTTCTTTGAATTAGATAGCGTAATGAATTGTACCAAATGTTATGTCTTTGCCTTGTAGGGCAAGTAAATTTAATGGCCCTAGTTTCTGTAGTAATAACAATACTCTTGTGATACAATCCTGTTGGGTATGGGTTAGGGTCTGTAACGCTTTCAACGCCCAAGATGGCAACACCCTTTGTTTTCGTATTAGCAGGATTTTCTAATATAGGATTAGATGCTGACCAATATAAAGTTAAGGTATATGGGT
This sequence comes from Saccharomyces mikatae IFO 1815, assembly GCF_947241705.1. Classification (NCBI taxonomy): domain Eukaryota; kingdom Fungi; phylum Ascomycota; class Saccharomycetes; order Saccharomycetales; family Saccharomycetaceae; genus Saccharomyces; species Saccharomyces mikatae. Next base: position 747,351 of record NC_079259.1, on the reverse strand, counting down.
GAACCCAAAAAAATCTTTCATGACGTGATTCGAAACCAAAAGGACCCAAACGTGGATAGTACTTGAATAAATATTCTCCGATGACAGTTTGAGTCAATGCAGGTATTATGCTTGGTTCATTCAATGAGGCTAAAGTTTGCAACGATATCGCCCGATCAGGCGATCCTGCATGTGGCATGGACGATGCCGCACCATCTCTTTTGGAAGCTAGGGTGTTCTTGGACGAATGTGCAGTCTTTGAAGTTGAATTTGAGTTTGTCAGGCTCTGGTGACGCTTATGGTGTTTATTATAACTGTTATGATGAGATTGTTGTACTTGAGGGTAACTTTCAGAATCGCCATAGGCTATGGTCGCTGCTGCCTCTGCGAGTCCTTTTCTTATATCGTTCTTAGAGGATGTGATAGAGATTTTGTTGCTTGGTTTATATGAACGGAACTCACGTTTAGATGGTGCACTTTGAGTCTCACTGTCTCTCTTTGTCGGTAGCACAACCAGGAATCCACGCCTTTTAATTTCCGCTTGTAACTCTTCATTGGTCATGAAGTTCAATTTCTTGTCTTCAGAAGATAATAGGTTATGATAATATGGTGTAGGAAGAGCAACTATATTGCTTGTATCTGGAGTATTTGAATATGATGTAACCACGAAAGCACTTTCGGGAATACACAGCAAACCATATTTTCTAGCTTGAGTTTTGATGACGTCCACATCGGTTTTTAATTCCTGCGTTTCATCTGCAAAACTGTCAGATATATCGTCATCATAAACCACGTTACTTTGGCTGATTATATTTTCATCTCTTGGGAACAGTGTTTTATCCCTACTTGTTAAGATCAAACTTCGATCGTCAGAAGGTTTCTTGAGTTGTCCTTCTGTGAGCGTTGGATGAGCCAGTTCATATTTTATTTCCTCCAGCTTTTGCTTTTGTACAGGCACTAAATCAAAATTAGCAGCTTCACGGATGATATCAGCCTTAGAAGTAAAATGTTTCTCCGATCTACGCAGTAGTTCAGTATATTCTTTCTCGTTGAGAACAATGAGATTTAGTTCTCGTGCGCTGTCAATGATTACTTCTTTGTCCACACCATTACAAGCAAGATCTTTTTTGGGTTTATGTTCTTTAGACATATTTTGGGTCTCCGTTGTTGAAGTTTGATTTACTCTCTCAGAATTATCTGTTGCTTCTATGTCACCGTTAAGAGTGGTCACCTTATCCTTTAACACACGATATTCTTCGAAACTTTCATCAGAAATGAGAGTCATACCATGCTTTTCCGCCATTTTAGATAAGTGATTGATGTCGGCACTGCTAACAACACTGATGACATCATTATCACCCGAGAAGAAAGGAGTGTCTATGCTTACGGGATTCATACCTGAGCTCTCAATTGGAACTAACTTGTAACCTAATTCTTCAGCAGAACTTTTGATGGTTTGGTACGTAGGGGCAAGGTGAACTACATCCTTTACCGTAGATGATTTTGAAATTATATCGGTAATGTCATCATTACGTTCAAATTCGGTATCATTAAATTCTTCGATATTATCATCCAATGCATCAGTAAACATGCTCGAAGTTGTGGTTGAGTTACTCCTCGTCGTGTTTAAAGATTGATCATCATTGCTTGATGGGTTTTTCGAGTCATCAACATTTAACTCTTCTAACAAATCTTTCAAAACTGTATACTCATCTTCATCTACCAAGACCAAGTTTAGGCGATGGCAATATTCCTCTAGATCTTTCCGATTGGAATAAGTGCTTTCCGTATTTGTGACCTGGTCGATAAGTATTTTGTTCATTCCAGCAGCCTTTTCGGTTAAATATGTCAAAGAAGGGTGCTCAATTTTATTGCATAAATTCTTCATTTCTTCATTCTTTAATAGCACCATGCTTCTGTGTGTGGCTTCTTCTTGCATGAGCTTAATACTGTGCGAACTAATTTCTTGTTTCATGCGAGCTAATTCCACCTTGCTAATTAATTCATATCCTAATGCTAATGCCTTCTCTAGAATGAATTCATAGGCCGGATTCTCAAGAGTCTCTTGCTTTTCTTTGTGAATAGATTCATTGGTTAAAATTGATCCATTATTTTCACATTTTTTCTTTAAGAAATCAATTGATGGATTACTGAGTTCGTTTAAATTCCGACCGTTTTCCTTCTTCATCTCGTCATATTCCTCAGCACTCAATGGAATCAGGCTAAACTTGGAGCATAAATTCAAGACATCCCCTTTAGAGATACTCTCGACAGCCCGTTTTTCCATGTTTGCTAGGTTTCCTTTGGTAATTGCGACGTAACCTAAGGATTTTAATTTACTCTCAATATCAGATAAAGTACTATTTTGAAGTGATGACTTCTCTAGAGAAGCAAGCTGTGGGGCAGATATTGGAACAAAACCAAGGTCCTTTACAGAGGCGATAAGGGAGTCCTTGTTGCTTAATTTATCTTTCATTGTTTGATACTCTGTTTTATCAATTGGCATAAGGTCAAATAATATGGCTTTCTCCTTGATATATTTTTTAGAAGGGTTTTGAATACAATTTTTCAGTTTTTCATATTCTTCAAACTTCAAAGCGTAACAGCCTCTTTGCTTACAAATGTCAACTATGTCCTCTTCAGAAGGATTTGTTGCTATCCTATTCAAATCAAGATATTTGTGTGCTTCTATCAACATGTAACCTTTACTCTCGGCTTTCTCTTTAATAAATTCCAATGTCGGTGATGTAGAATTGATGATTAACTCATTGTATGCCAATGTATCAATTATATTATAACCATTCAACTTGGATTCTAAAACATTCACGTCCGGTTCTTCCACAATTCTCTTTAATTCAATGTACGAATCGTGTGGAATAACGTCGTATTGTAAACTGTGCAACTTTGAAGTTAGGTACTCTAAAGTAGGATTCGATAGGGTATTCCAATCCGATGCTGGAATGATCTTTTGTTGTAGTTCTTCAACATGTTCGACTAGATATGCCAGCGGTGGGTGTTCTAGTTGATTCTCTGCCTCGGAGTACTTGTTCTGTAGTACAGAGTAATTGCCTTCTACCTCAGAGTATTTGTTCTGTAGTTCAGAGTGTTTGTTCTGTAGTTCAGAGTGTTTGCTTTCTACCTCAGAGTGTTTGTTCTCTAGTTCAGAGTATTTGTTCTGTAGTTCAGCGTACGTCTCATTGGAGACAACTGTGTGACCCAACTGAGCGGACTTCTCCTTCATAAACTCGATGTCAGGCGTTTCTTTGTACCTGACCAAGCCTTGGTATGCCGTTTCTGAGAGCATGTGGTAATTTGTGTTCTTGGCATGTTCGACCAAGTACGCTAAAGTTGGTTGTTCTAATTGTTTCTCGGCCTCAGAGAATTTGTTCTGTAGTTCAGAGTGTTTGCCTTCTACCTCAGAGTATTTGTTCTGTAGTTCAGAGTGTTTGTTCTGCAGTTCAGAGTGTTTGTTCTGCAGTTCAGAGTAATCGCCTTCTACCTCAGAGTGTTTGTTCTGTAGTTCAGAGTGTTTGCTTTCTACCTCAGAGTGTTTGTTCTCTAGTTCAGAGTAATTGCCTTCTACCTCAGAGTGTTTGTTCTGTAGTTCAGAGTAATTTCCTTCTACCTCAGAGTATTTGTTCTGTAGTTCAGCGTACGTCTCATTGGAGACAACTGTGTGACCCAACTGAGCGGACTTCTCCTTCATAAACTCGATGTCAGGCGTTTCTTTGTACCTGACCAAGCCTTGGTATGCCGTTTCTGAGAGCATGTGGTAATTTGTGTTCTTGGCATGTTCGACCAAGTACGCTAAAGTTGGTTGTTCCAATTGTTTCTCGGCCTCAGAGAATTTGTTCTGTAGTTCAGAGTGTTTGCTTTCTACCTCAGAGTATTTGTTCTGTAGTTCAGAGTAATTGCTTTCTACCTCAGAGTGTTTGTTCTGTAGTTCAGAGTGTTTGCTTTCTACCTCAGAGTATTTGTTCTGTAGTTCAGAGTGTTTGCTTTCTACCTCAGAGTATTTGTTCTGTAGTTCAGAGTGTTTGCTTTCTACCTCAGAGTATTTGTTCTGCAGTTCAGAGTAATTGCCTTCTACCTCAGAGTGTTTGTTCTGTAGTTCAGAGTGTTTGTTCTGCAGTTCAGAGTGTTTGTTCTGCAGTTCAGAGTAATCGCCTTCTACCTCAGAGTGTTTGTTCTGTAGTTCAGAGTGTTTGCTTTCTACCTCAGAGTATTTGTTCTCTAGTTCAGAGTGTTTGTTCTGCAGTTCAGAGTGTTTGTTCTGTAGTTCAGAGTAATTGCCTTCTACCTCAGAGTGTTTGTTCTGTAGTTCAGAGTGTTTGCTTTCTACCTCAGAGTGTTTGTTCTCTAGTTCAGAGTAATTGCCTTCTACCTCAGAGTGTTTGTTCTGTAGTTCAGAGTAATTGCCTTCTACCTCAGAGTGTTTGTTCTCTAGTTCAGAGTGTTTGTTCTGTAGTTCAGAGTGTTTGCTTTCTACCTCAGAGTGTTTGTTCTCTAGTTCAGAGTATTTGTTCTGTAGTGCAGCGTACGTCTCATTGGAGACAACTGTGTGACCCAACTGAGCGGACTTCTCCTTCATAAACTCGATGTCAGGCGTTTCTTTGTATCTGACCAAGCCTTGGTATGCCGTTTCTGAGAGCATGTGGTAATTTGTGTTCTTGGCATGTTCGACCAAGTACGCTAAAGTTGGTTGTTCCAGTTGTTTCTCGGCCTCAGAGAATTTGTTCTGTAGTTCAGAGTGTTTGCTTTCTACCTCAGAGTATTTGTTCTGTAGTTCAGAGTGTTTGCTTTCTACCTCAGAGTATTTGTTCTGTAGTTCAGAGTGTTTGTTCTGTAGTTCAGAGTGTTTGCTTTCTACCTCAGAGTGTTTGTTCTCTAGTTCAGAGTATTTGTTCTGTAGTGCAGCGTACGTCTCATTGGAGACAACTGTGTGACCCAACTGAGCGGACTTCTCCTTCATAAACTCGATGTCAGGCGTTTCTTTGTATCTGACCAAGCCTTGGTATGCCGTTTCTGAGAGCATGTGGTAATTTGTGTTCTTGGCATGTTCGACCAAGTACGCTAAAGTTGGTTGTTCCAGTTGTTTCTCGGCCTCAGAGAATTTGTTCTGTAGTTCAGAGTGTTTGCTTTCTACCTCAGAGTATTTGTTCTGTAGTTCAGAGTGTTTGCTTTCTACCTCAGAGTGTTTGTTCTGTAGTTCAGAGTAATTTCCTTCTACCTCAGAGTATTTGTTCTGTAGTTCAGCGTACGTCTCATTGGAGACAACTGTGTGACCCAACTGAGCGGACTTCTCCTTCATAAACTCGATGTCAGGCGTTTCTTTGTACCTGACCAAGCCTTGGTATGCCGTTTCTGAGAGCATGTGGTAATTTGTGTTCTTGGCATGTTCGACCAAGTACGCTAAAGTTGGTTGTTCCAGTTGTTTCTCGGCCTCAGAGAATTTGTTCTGTAGTTCAGAGTGTTTGCCTTCTACCTCAGAGTGTTTGTTCTCTAGTTCAGAGTGTTTGTTCTGCAGTTCAGAGTGTTTGCTTTCTACCTCAGAGTGTTTGTTCTCTAGTTCAGAGTGTTTGTTCTGTAGTTCAGAGTGTTTGCCTTCTACCTCAGAGTATTTGTTCTGTAGTTCAGCGTACGTCTCATTGGAGACAACTGTGTGACCCAACTGAGCGGACTTCTCCTTCATAAACTCGATGTCAGGCGTTTCTTTGTATCTGACCAAGCCTTGGTATGCCGTTTCTGAGAGCATGTGGTAATTTGTGTTCTTGGCATGTTCGACCAAGTACGCTAAAGGTGGATGCTCGTAATCTTCTTTCTTGAGAATGAGAAAGTCTGAAGCAGAAATTGTATCCTTTATGACTTCAATTGTGGGATTTTTCAAAGCTTCTAGTGTTTTATTATCAATCAACACAAGGTCGTACTCTTTTGCCTTACTTGATAGGTACTGTTTTGATGGTGTTTCTACTTTATCAACCAACGAAGAGTACACATTATTATTGATTAATTTGCAGTCGTTTTTCTTTTCTAACCATTTAGAAATAGTGGATTCTATATCTTTATTTGCTGCCAAATATTCTTTTACCTGCTCCACTGATGGATGCTTTACAGCCTCATAAAAGTTATTGTAATCTTTGGTTGGTATTACTAAACAGTCGATTTTGGATGCTAGAGGCAACAAAAAGTCGATAGTAGGTTCCTCCAGCAAACTAAACGTGCTTTGGTCAACGGGTATCTTTTTCGACGCTTGAAGTTTCTCCTTCAAATAACTATACGATGGGTTTGACACGGATCGCTTTAAGTTTGTAAACTCTTCTTGGGGAAGTACTTTATGACCAGAAGCCTCTAAATATTTGATCTGAGATTCTAATGAGAATTCCTTTTTGTTGTAATTGTCATCATTTGGTAACGCAAATATATTCAAATTTTTTGCAACCTCTTTAGTCATCAATTCATCGTCTTTTGGTTTGTATGTACATTTAGTTCTTTGTAATAAATTGCTGTATGAATCGTTGGACAATAAAGTTAAATTGTTTTTTTCTGAGTATTCCTTAACGAGATCTTCCGAAAGGTCCTCCACAGAGGGGTGTGCTTCAATAATTTGGTCAATGTCGGCTACTATATCGAAAATATCTTCTTGGCTGGAAGTGCATCCCGAATCAGAATCAGATGCCACCGTATTATTGGAAAAGTGCTTTTTGTGACAATATTTCTTTTGCAATTTACTTTTCAACGAGTGAATAGACTTCTTAGCGTTATCTAGTTGCTTTCGGATTTCTATTCTTTCAGCTTTATCACTTCGTAGGGAGTTAATTTCACTTGTCAAATCAGACGCACTAATGATTAGTTTATCGTTTTCATTGTTTAAGTCTACTATTCTTTCCTTTAGTTCAGTAACCTCTCTCTCATAATAGAGTTTCTGAGAGTGAAGATCATTTTCCATACCATTTTTAGTTAAAGTTAAGATTTCTATATCTGTTTTCAGATTCCTCAAGCTTTCCTTTTCATCGTTCCAAGATTTTTCGGTCTTTCTCCTCAATTCTTTTAAGTGCTTACACTCCACGCTCAAGTTTGCTAATTTAGATTCCAGATCCCAATTGAGATCTTTAATTGAGTCCAACTCTTTCATAATGTATTTTTTTTGGTTGTCCATCTCCTCAATCTTGCCATTTAACGATTCGTTGATTTGTTTGAGCGACTTTATTTGTTCATTTTTATCGTCATTAGAAGATTGCAACTTCCTACACTCAACTAGTAAATTTTCACTCAACTCCAAAGTAAAGTTCATATCCTTTGATGAGTTTGCTGTGAGTACCCCATTATGAGAACTACTGCCAGCAAACTCCGGAAGCACGTCTTTAGTCTCCCTTTTACTCAAAATGTTTGAAATTGAAAAACATTTTGGTTTTTCAATCTCACTATCACTATCGCTTTCACTCACTTCTGAGTTGGATGCCCTCGTTACATTATTTATTCCTACTTTTTTTTGGGCTGATTGATCGTGAATGATGTTGGCATTGTGCTCCCCTGCACCGTTTCTATCATCAATTTTTCGATGTCTGTTGTCCTGAGACATATTTGGCAGTTAATTTAAAGCCTAGTCCTTTGTTTCTTTCGCCCTCTCTCTTTCCCCCCTGTCATCTTTTTAAACTGCTCTGCTCCAACTCTATACTTTTTTGTTGGAGGACAATAAACAGAAGAGCTCCAGCCACCCGCTTAGCCGTCTAAGACGATGTTTACAATTCTTTTTCCAGCCAATCAAAACTAAGGTCTACCCGGAGTAAGCCAATAAAGCGGCCACAAATTACGCAGCAATCTAAAATTACCTGAAGTTCATGCTTATTCTGCGTTGGCTACATTCTGTAATAACGCTCGGATCCACTCTTGATCTATATAACAGATGTAAATTCTTTTTCCCTCATCTTGGCCTATTTTTCAAGTGCTTTTTTATATATAATCTCTTCTTGTGCTCAGGGGAGGATTATATCTAGCGTGAAAAAGAAAAATCTGTAAAAGTCCGCTATTTCTAACAGTATATAGTCATTGAAGAATATTGCTATTATAAGCTTCATTTTCTATATCCATAACGGCCAAAGATATAACTTCTCATCACTATTTTTACAATGCTTTCGAGAGCTACACGTACTGCAGCTGCCAAGTCTTTAATAAAATCTAGAGTGGCTAGAAATGTCTTGGCTGCTTCCTCTATCAAAAGACATGCGTCTACAGGCTTTTTGAAACAAACCAATAAGGCCGGATCGTTGAGTTCTATGTACTTATCTGGCAAGAGAAGTAGATTTGTGACAAATTCATTCTCCATAACTGCCAATCGTTGTAAATCTACCTCTATTGAAGTCCCTCCCATGGCAGAATCCTTGACAGAGGGTTCTTTGAAGGAATACACTAAAAATGTTGGTGATTTTATTAAAGAGGACGAATTGTTGGCTACTATTGAGACCGATAAAATTGATATTGAGGTCAATTCACCAGTATCGGGTACCGTTACGAAGTTAAATTTCCAACCGGAGGACACTGTTACAGTAGGCGAGGAATTGGCTCAGGTCGAACCGGGTGAAGCTCCCGCTGAGGGGTCCACTCAACCTAAATCAGAGTCTACGCAACAAGTAGAACCATCACAAGAAGCTGCTCCGAAGGAAACTCCAAAGCAGGAGACAATTTCAAAGAAGGAAGCTTCTCCTAAGAAGGAAGTTGCTGAGCCAAAAAAAGCCGAAGAACCAAGGAAGACTACTCCTAAGGCAAAGGAAACCCCAGCAGCTTCCAATTCCTTTACTCCATTTCCACGTACAGAGACTAGAGTCAAAATGAACCGTATGAGATTGAGAATTGCCGAAAGATTAAAAGAATCCCAAAATACTGCTGCTTCTTTGACCACTTTCAACGAAGTTGATATGTCAGCCTTAATGGAAATGAGGAAACTATATAAAGATGAGATTATTAAGAAGACCGGTACTAAGTTCGGATTCATGGGTCTTTTCTCCAAAGCATGTACGTTAGCTGCTAAGGATATTCCAGCCGTCAACGGTGCCATTGAAGGCGACCAGATTGTTTATCGTGATTACACAGATATTTCTGTTGCTGTTGCCACTCCGAAGGGTTTAGTCACTCCAGTTGTTCGTAATGCAGAATCGTTAAGCGTTTTGGATATTGAGAACGAAATCGTTCGTTTAAGTCATAAGGCTCGTGACGGTAAATTAACTTTAGAAGACATGACTGGCGGTACCTTTACCATTTCTAATGGTGGTGTTTTCGGTTCTTTATATGGTACTCCTATTATTAATTCACCACAGACGGCTGTCTTGGGTTTGCATGGTGTCAAGGAAAGACCTGTCACTGTGAACGGACAAATCGTCTCAAGACCAATGATGTACTTAGCTTTAACCTATGATCATAGACTATTAGATGGTAGAGAAGCTGTTACTTTCTTGAAAACTGTTAAAGAGTTGATTGAAGATCCTAGAAAGATGTTGTTATGGTGATTGGAAGTTAGCCCTATAACAATATGATTTATGCCTATTATCGCGCTATGAACATTTTTATTTAATTGTTATATTTAAAGTTATTCTATGGTCATAAATGGAACTATGAATTGATTCTGCTTTCTCTTTATATCGGCGTGTAAAAATATTAGAAACAAATTTTTTGGCCATAATTTTTTGATAATAGATTACCAACATTAAATTGCTAGTATTATACCTATTTATTATATAAAAGAATTTGCTAATATTCTTCCGAATTGGTAATTAGTAATTCATTTTTATGAGGTATAGTACCAAAGAAAATATTTACTTTTTGTTACGATATGTGAAGTTTTATATATATTTCTCTTTAAAAATAAAAACTTATCGTAGATAATAGGGGAATGTGCATATAGCCTAAAAAAGGATCTTAGTATCTAAGTAGTCAATTTTTCCCACATCAGAACAATCTCTGTCAATAATATTCATTGTAATTAAATCACCCCAAAAGACAGACATCTTTTCTTTACAAAACCCTAGATAGTTGAACGACCCATCTTCGTAATCATCGTATTTTCCGTTCTCTTTACATTCGTCGTTTTGGTATGTAGTAGTATATGCCTTATCACATGGAATATATTCTTTGCTAATTATTCTTTTATCTTTTGTCCGTCGTTGTCGAGAAAGCCTTCCACTTTGCAAAAGGGCCCAAAGACACCAAAATAATTGAGCACAAGGCCTCCACTCTATGATTAGATTATAGAGAATCCGGACTTCTTGTGAATGAATTTCCACATGATTTTCATTCATGTGGTTTATATAACTTTGTGCAAAGATCAATATATCTTCTTCTTTGGGGTACTTATCAACATGGGATTTAAATGACTGTACGTCATTGTAGTCTTGCATCCATTCATTTAAGTGATTCGATAAATCAAATACAACAGGATTAGGACCAGCGTATTCAAAATCAATAATTGTTAAGTCATCTACTGAGACGTTATCATTGTCCTTACTATTAAAAAGTAAATTACCATGCTGTAAATCATTGTGACAGAATACCATCTTCAGCCCAGTATTCATCGCATTATCCTTGTTACCTTCTCTCAACAGTTTTGATGTAAAAGCCGAATCATTATGCAGCCAGTGCTTATAACTTTTAAAACATTCTATAAAAAAGTCCCAGCTTGAACAACGTAAATTTTCACTAATATTATTTTTATCAGTAACCCACTCTTTATGTGAATCTATTAGGTTGATCCATTGATCAAAGGTTTTCCAACATAATGGTTCATTCGATCTTTCTTTATGCGTTAGTGGAACGGTACAATGCAACTCTTTAAACTTTTTGGCAATTTTCATGGAAGTATCCCGATCTATAAAGTCAGCTTGAGTAGATGTTCTTGAACCCTCAATATATTTCTCAAACCTACCATTCTGAAAATATCCTTCTAATTTGGGGCCTAAATTATAAAAAGACAATCTAGCAATTACCTTCAATTCATATTCCCTATCAATTACAGAATCGATGTTATCACCAAAAATTCTCATCAGTAAAGAGGGCAAATATGGATATTGAATTTTATAAATGACATTCGTAAGGGCCCCTTTAATTTTCGTCAAAGTTAATAAATCTCTATTCAGCGAGATTTTTCTGGAGCAGTTTACAGACCACCCAGGAATCTCCAGGCTTTGTATAATGTCTAAGATATCCTGCTTGAAATATTGGGACGGCAAAGACGGATCTAATTTCGAGTTTACATATGTTAATTTGATGAAGTCGCTGGAAGTTCGCGAAGTCCATGAATTTGAAGTCATGTCACCGTCTTCGTTGGAGCCCGTTACTGACAATTCATTCACTAACTCCGGTTCTGAATCACCATCGGTGTTAATTATATGGGCTACCTTCTTCGTTAATTCGCTGCAATTCGCTAATTGGTGCTTCTTCTCAGACATTTTTAGTGAGGCTGTACCAACCAGGTAAGTTCGGGACACTGTGTCATTGCTTGTAAGCGAATAATTGGTGTACATTATTCCTAATTGCAGGATATGTTTTCGTAATCCCTGATAGTGCTTATGTACCAAACTCTAGCTATGTATGAATCACATTTACACCATAATTTTGTGCCATTCTGTTATCTCAACGACTAAATCTATTGTCCTCTAGATGGCATATGCCTTCTTTCGTAAACGATATCCGGGTAGCAGGATTCAGACGATAATTTTCCATTTTTCCATTGTCATTGCCGTTTTTCACATGCTGGAAGTAACTTCCTACCATATAGCTAAATCAGCTCTAAATTTGGGCAATCACGCATACTTTCCATGCAGTGGTGTCAATAGAATATTAATAGAGTTATCCCAAAAGCTTCTCTCCTATCCCTTTGAAGTAGCCCCGAAGCAAGCACTTCAAATTATTGTTATATAAACTCAAATGTAGTGATGGCTACTTAAAAGCAGATACGAGTATTCCTGCCAGTTCTTACTTCTTCAAATATTTATCGTAACAGTTCTGCTCGAATTGATAGTGTCATAGTTACAGATATATTGATTTGCTGCCCGGTCCGGGCAAGCACAATGGATGAAATTTTCATTTTGGTTCTTTAACCAAATTAGGAAAAAGGTAAACAACAATGCTTACCATCAGTTACTAATGTTGTTTCCTTCCCCCTGCAAGTCTGCTCTATAAACAATTATTAGAGCACTATGGAAAGATCCTCTTTGATTTTACAGCTACCACCTATGCCTTGATGCAATTGTTATAGGGAGAAGAGTCTCGAGGATAGCAACATTGATACCCTAATATATCTCGTTCTTGGAACTAGATAAATAGACCCTAAGAACGTGTTGAACTTTCGCAATATACCATAGAGGAAAACCAGAAAATACACCGACATCATTACATCTCTGAAAGATGGATACATCAAACTCTTGGTTTGATATCTCGAAGGCGCAAAGCCTAAATTTTGATTTGCAAGCTAGCTCCTGTTCCTCCAAAGCTAGAGGCGACGAATATTCAAATTATGCTATAGAAGATGACTATAAAACACTGGCGACGGATGACTTGGGAAACATATTGAACCTAAACTATGGTGAAACTAACGAAGTGATAGTCAATGAAATGAAAGACTTAAACCTTCCGCTGGGACCGCTTTCTGATGAGAGAGCTGTCAAGGGCTCTGCTTTTTCTGAATTAATAACAAACGATTGGCAAGGTATGAACTTTAGCTTAGATAATAATGGAAGAGACGCTGTTGTAAACTCGATCAGTCTATTGAATAAAAATAGATCAAATCAAGACCTTAGTATGGCTGTTGTACAAAATACAGTGGGCGAAGTTCCCCAAGACCGGAAGAACATTACCACATCAGATAATTTATTAGAAAGCATGAAAAAGAGTGCAATAGATAGGGGTTTTGATAGAAACCTCGGCGAATTACTATTACAACAACAGCAAGAATTACGTGAGGAGTTGAGGGCACAACAAGAAGCTAATAAGAAGCTAGAGTTAGAGCTAAAAGAAACTCAATACAAGCAACAACAATTACAAGCAACTTTGGAGAGCGCTGATGGTCAACAATTTCGATCCCCTAAAGCAAACATCGCTCTTCCCTCCGAAAACGTAGAAAATGTATACATAAACAGTCTCTCACCAATGATTTCCCCGCCAATGTCGAACACTTCATTTACAGGCTCACCCTCTAGGAGAAATAATAGACCCAAGTATTCCTTGGGAAAAAAGAATTCTACTGGTACGGCTGGACCATTATGTTTCCAAGAATTGAATGAAGATTCTAACGAATTATTTATCTCGCCAAAAAAATCCCGTCCAAATGCAAAAGAATACTTGGATTCGAAATCCAAATTTATTGCTCCTTTTACTCCTAAAAGTAGAGTTAGTTCTGCTACTTCCAACTCCACTAACATTACTCCTAATAACTTGAGATTGGATTTCAAGATTAAGGCCGAAGAACAGGATGATGAATATTCTGAAAAACCTTTGGGACTTGGTATTGAACTTCTTGGTAAAACAGGTCCTTCTCCTACAAAAACAATGCCACCAAAGGCTGCTCCTGTGGATATTATGCCCACAATTCCAGGGTCTGTGAATAACACACCATTAGCCAATAAAGTGGCTATATCCTCCAGTTATATAGATCAATTTACGCCAAGAGGGAAACAGTTACATTTTAACTCCATCATTGAGAATTCATTGGGTATTACTGCTACGACACCGCACCTAAAACCACCAAGCCAGCAGACAGGGCATTGCGAGGGTGTTTTTAATGATTTAGATCCCAATTTACTCATGAAAAATACAGATAATGAAGGTAATAATGAGGAAAATGAGCCCGAAAGCAGATTTGTTATTTCTGAAGCACCTTCTCCGATTCTAAAATCGCAAAATAGGTATGAAGGAAGATCGCCCCAAGTTGGTACTCATGTTAGGGAATGTGACACAAATATTGCAAATAGTCCCTCAAAAATAACCAGAAAACTTACAACACTACCCAGGGGCTCGATTGATCGATATGTAAAAGAAATGCCTGATAAAACTTTTGAATGTTTGTATCCAGAATGTACAAAAACATTCAAGAGAAGATACAACATCAGGTCACATATTCAAACGCATTTGGAAGACCGGCCTTACTCCTGTGATCACCCGGGATGTAACAAAGCATTTGTACGGAATCATGACTTGATAAGGCACAAAAAATCGCATCAAGAAAAAGCATATGCTTGTCCCTGTGGTAAGAAATTCAACAGAGAAGATGCTTTGGTTGTGCACAGGAGCAGAATGATTTGCAGTGGTGGTAAAAAGTACGAAAACGTAGTGATCAAAAGGTCTCCGAGAAAAAGAGGAAGACCAAGAAAGGACGGATCTTCTAGTGTTTCTAGTAGTCCAATTAAAGAAAACCTTAACAGGGATCACAATGGACAATTAATGTTCAAACTTGAAGACCAACTTAGAAGAGAGCGTAGTTACGATGGGATGGGAACGGGAATTATGATTTCGCCAATGAAGATTAATCAAAGGTAAAGAAAACATTGACGTTATGGACACTTTTTTAATATTTAGTAATAAAAAACCGAAAAAAAAGACAAAGATTTTGTTAATCATATATAATCTGGGTAAATAAAAAACATGAACATTTGAGAGTTACAAATACTAATTAATTTCAAGGATTTTCAGCTTTGTAGACATACGTAATAATATAAAATGTAACTCTGAAGATCTTTGCGTAAAAAATAAAAAATATGGGAAGCGGAACTATTTTTTCGTATTTAGGTTCGCAGCATTGTTACCGTTATTTTTCGCAGCTGCCACTTTATCAGATGTAATGCTTTGCAATTTCTGATTATAACTCTGGGAAGGATTCCATTTTCTTGTACTTCTTATTTCATCGGCCGAATAACCAGGAATTCTAATATTCCAGTTTCTTTCTAAATGTAGCTGAATGTCTCTTGCCTCTAAGTTATCCGATCTTCTATGTTTGGCCAATCTACAGGAAAAAGCAGTGACATTTGTGACAAAATCGTCGGCAAGGTCCAACAGTAATTCTTCTACATCGCCATCAATAACAGTTTCACCATCACCCTCATCAATGCCAACGGTCTTTACCAACTCCCTTAATTTTCTCTTCGACATAACTCTCTGAGTATCCATCTCATAGGGTGGTAATTTAGTCGCTGCCGGTGTATTCAAGGCGCTTGCATTCATAGCAGAACCGCCTGTTATCGTAGGCCTGTTAGATCTATAAGCTACTGGTGCTGGCGCTTTAGCCGATATATTTTCTGATATAGGTATGGCAGGTTCTGTTTGCTTGAATATTGCTGACTTACTTGAACTTACGTTATTCATCATAGATGCTGTTGCATTCACATTAGTTACCTTAGCTTTCGATTGCTCAGTCTGCGGAGCGTTACCATTTCCTCTAGGTGTATTAGTGCCCGGAAGTGTATTTTGTTGTTGCTGCTGAGGTTTCGATGCATCAAGTGCAGTCGTAGAAGATATTTCAGTGGAGTTTGTAGAGGTATTTGTTGGGGTTTGACCCTGGTGTTGCTGCTGCTGCACTCTCTGCTGCTGCACTCGTTGCTGTTGAGTACTTTCCTGTAAAAACTTATGTAAAGCTGGATTATGTCTCGCACACTCCACATAGAATGTCTTTTTGCTGTTTTGATAGCTATTGAACAACTTAGTATACTCAATTTTTAAAACTTTCCAATCGTTAAGCAACTCATTTTTCTTTTCTTGTAGCTGTTGTTTTGCCCCTTCCTCTGTCTGTTTATTTATTTCTTGTTCTAACCTATCAATATTCTGTTTCAAGAATGTTTCTTTCTCCTTTATACTCGTATGGCGGGCCTGAAAATTCTGCCACAGTTTTTCATATTCTTGGTTTTCTTCAGGAGTGAGTACTTGCTTTATCATGCTGCTAAATTTGTTACTATTGTTCCTTGTCTGCTGCTGCTGGTGTTGCTGCTGGTGTTGTTGTGATGAATTCGAAGTTTTTTCAGTAGACATAGTGACTGGGTTGTTCGAATTAGAGTTTGTGTTTCCCATGGAAGCGTTCCTGTAAGCTTGTGCAGCTTGTTGTCTCCTTTTATTTAATGTGAGAGCATCGTATACTTGTTTGATCTTTGCGGCTTGAAACATCAATTCTTTGCCCCTGGGGGTAGTTTCCCCTACATTTCTTGCTTCAGTCAGTAAGGCCGTAAATTTCGCAGTCATTTCTTGCAACTGCCTTGGTTGTAGTACCATATTCTGCTGAGCTGCTGTGGCCGCACTGGCATTACCAGTACTCGTATTATTACCACCAATACCAGCAGTATTTTCTGTATTTGAGGACATTATTGTGCTTTGTACAAGAACTGGTAAAGTCTTGGCTACCTTTTCAACTCTCCCAGTTAATATATTGTCTCACAATATCAGCTTATCTATAATATTTGCCCAATATTCCTTTGCTCCGACTTCTGTCTAAACCCATTTTCTTGACAAAATTCGCCGGCCATAGTGCCCGGGTAATAGAGACAGGATCATAGTCTTCGTCGAATGGGCTTGTTGCTAAAACTACTATGGACTGAATCGTATAACCACAAACTATCAGTGCTCTTCATATATATCACTGCAACTACTGCGTTCTTCATGCACTCACTAGACTCCTATTCTATCATGAAGAGGATTTTCATAAACATCGTTTCTCACGCCAACGTTTACACGCGTTTTTTTTTAACTGAAATTTTCAGCTACGCATCGAGAAAGTTAATTTGGCGGATTATTTTTTAAAGTTTTCAACTTGTATCAGGGCCTTTTTTTAATAACTTTCATTATTTCGTCAAAACTTTACTCTTAGGAAGGAATTTGATAGGCGCCACTTGTTCTTGTTCAGGAATTGAAATTGATCACACCAAGGAACGAGAAACCCAACTTTGTTCGTTATTCGTGGGCAATATACATCAAAGATAACCAAAAAAAGAAAGGCCGCGATGAAATTATCTACCATTAAATTCGTCGTGAATGCATTACTTCTCCACAGCTCAATGGTGTTTGCTGATTCTATAATTTCACAATCGTCAGAAATTAATGATGGTTATGTTAAAATGAACTTTCAGAGGAAGTACGGTGATTCATTTGAGAGCGCTACTAATGATACAAAAGCCAGAGCGCGTTTAGTGACAAGAGGTGACGATTACGAACTAGTGGAATTGACCAATCAAAATAGTTTTTACTCCGTGGAACTTGATATTGGTACCCCCCCTCAAAAGGTTACTGTGCTTGTAGACACTGGTTCATCTGATCTATGGGTCACAGGTTCAGACAATCCGTATTGTTTCACCGAAGGGGAGGATACCTCTGGCTCATCGTTCAAACATGTAAACAAAGATAATCTAGTTAGTGTAGTTGAAAGCGTGTTTACTGAAATTAGCTATGACACTACTATGGTTACCAGTGTAGCCACTGCCACTATAGGTAATACAGCTTCTACATCCCAGGCTATGAATTGTACTACATACGGCACATTTGATACTTCCAAGTCGTCTACATTCGAATCCAATAAAACAGAATTTTCGATCACCTATGGTGATTCAACTTTTGCATCCGGTACATGGGGCCATGACAGATTGAGTCTAAATAATTTGAACGTTACTGGTTTATCGTTTGCTGTGGCAAACGAAACGAACTCAACAGTTGGTGTCTTGGGTATTGGTTTACCAGGCTTAGAATCGACTTATTCTGGTGTTTCTCTCAGTTCTGCACAGAAAAGCTACACTTACAATAACTTTCCAATGATTTTGAAGAATTCGGGTGCTATCAAATCAACAGCTTATTCTTTATTCACTAATCATTCTGATTCCAAGCATGGTACCATTTTATTTGGGGCTGTCGATCATGGAAAGTACGCAGGCGACCTATATACAATTCCAATCATCAATACTTTGCAAAATCGCGGTTACAAGGATCCAATTCAATTTCAAGTCACTTTACAAGGAATTGGTGTGAGTCATGGAGAAAGAGATGAAAATATGACTACCCTCACTACTACGAAGATCCCAGTTCTGTTAGATTCAGGTACCACCATTTCATATATGCCTGCTGACCTGGTCGAAATGATCGCCAGTGAGGTCGGTGCTACTTACTCTCCTGACTATGGTTACTACATAATGGATTGTATCAATGAAATGGAAGAGGAGAGTAGCCTCATCTTTGATTTCGGTGGTTTCTATATTGCTAATTGGTTGAGCAATTTTCAATTACTCACAGACAGTCGTTCAAATGTTTGTATACTGGGCATTGCACCTCAATCAGATCCGGCTATTATTCTAGGAGATAACTTCTTAGTTAGTACTTATGTGGTATATGATCTGGATAATATGGAAATATCAATGGCTCACGCTGACTTCAGTGACGGTGGTGAATACATTGACACCATAAAAGATTCAGTCCCGAGTGCTCTCAAAGCTCCCGGTTATTCAAGCACTTGGTCGACATATGAAAGTATTGTTCCTGGAGGGAACATGTTTCCAACTTCATATAACTTTAGTTCATCGAACTCGGTCTCTCTGTCTCATTCGGCGACAGGTACTTCCAGCAATAAGGGTCAAAAAAGCCAGACGAGCACAACAGCATTTTCAAATTCAAGATCTAGCTCAACTATTTCTTCAACAGCAATGTCATCTTCTACTTCAAGTTCCTCAACGAGAAAAGAAAATGGTGGACACAACCTAAATCCTCCATTTTTTGCTACATTTGTTATGGCCATCCTTTATCACATAAGGTGAACCTCTGCTCTATGAAAATTATTTACTGGTCCTAGAGAGTCAAATTATATATGTGAAAGTACAATATTGTACATTAGGTAAGGAAGACATCCTTTCATGTGGGATGTTAGCTTTGTCCTTTCATATAATACTCGTTATTTCTCTCGTAGCATGAACATCATGATTCATGTCCGGGTAAAACATACATTTCAAATTTGTCAAAAAGAAAAGAATTTTTACTTATAATTGTATTAGCACTACGAAACCACCAATCTGAAATAACTTAAACAAAAGCTTAAGGAAATACGATTTCTCATATATATTTCTTTATTGAAGCTACTATAAATAGAAATTATTTGAAATTCTCAGAATAGCTCGTTTCTCCCTTTCTTTTCCTTTTTTTGCTTTCTCTTATAGTCTTGCAACCTCAGCTTTTGTTCATTATGAGTGAGAGCGATCAAGCACAAGGCAGAGGCACAAACGTATCACCAAACAACACTGGAAATAATGGTAGTTCGAATGATGATAGAATACCGCCAGATTCAAATGCAGCGTCCACCCAACTCAATAATAGTACCGAGCAAACAAGAAATATAACTGTTTCCATTCAGTATTCGTATTTCACTCCGGAGAGGTTAGCACAGTTAAGTAATACATCCAATAATGGTAATAGTGAAAATAGTAATGCGACTTCCACTAACACGATTGCCAACGGTGCCGGACCCAGCTTTGGCATCGGAAACGGGGGTCATCAACCAGATGGTGCTCTTGTTCTTTCCTTTCGGGATGTTCCTGCATCCACCCCACAAGACCGCTTGAACAGCTTTATATCTGTTGCTGCTCAACTTGCAATGGAAAGATTCAACAGACTATTAAATAGGCCAAAAGGCATAACAAAGGATGAGTTCGGTAAGTTGCCTGTGTTAAAGATATCGGATCTCCCCACATCTGAAGGACCCCTGTGCAGTATATGTTATGATGAATATGAAGAAGAAAACGATATTTCAAAAACAAAAAGAGAAAGAGAATTTGAAGATGAAGGAGAATCTGAGGGAATAAAAAAAAGGAAAGATAACGGAGGTGCGCCAATCACACAGACCACCACTGGCAATAGTGGTAGTGCAACGGATACAAATGCTGAAATTGCTGGGCAGTCTTCTACTCCTCTCACTGAGCAGCCTCTCACTCCCAATGATGAAGAAACAAATCCAAGCTATAAACACTCACCAATTAAGCTACCTTGTGGCCACATTTTTGGAAGGGAATGTATTTACAAATGGTCAAGATTAGAAAATTCTTGTCCTCTTTGTAGACATAAAATTAGCGAGAATGCAGGTGTTCAACGTGCAGCCGAACAAGATACTGACGAAGTAGCGGCTAACGAAGCAGCCTTCGAGCGTATTAGACGAGTTCTATACGATCCAACGGCGGGGAATAACACTAGTGAAAATGCGAATGAAAATTCTGCTACATCTCAAAATACTCCTAATTCAACAACTCCTACTATTGGAAACGCTAGTTCTGGCGAACAGATGTTATCAAGAACAGGGTTTTTTTTAATGCCCCAAAACGGTCAATCTCTACATAATTCAATCCGTTTACAACCCAATAATAGCGATAGAAACATTCTCAACGAGGCGAACTCAACTGCTCAAAATTCACCTTCAAACCCTGGTAATTCAAATAACAATCAAAGTCCACGTTGGGTTCCTATCCCCTTGACTTTATTTCAATTTCACAGTCCAAATCCAAATCCCTCCACTTCTGATTCCTCAGTAGGTCCATCGACGATGAATGGTGCAAACTCAAGTGGCACAGGTAATGACACAAATGACCCTCAACACAACAGGCTGAGAGCTGTTTTGGATCATATATTCAATATTGCTCAAGGGGGGACATCAGAGCCCTCAGAAACGGCAACCACAGAAGGTCAGACTATCCAAAATCAAAGAACTAATGACACAACATCATTTGATGCAACCCAAGGAAGTCCTTTTTTGGAAAACATTTCGCGATTGACGGGCCATTTCAGGAACAGCTCAAGAGGTAGTAATAACGAGAGCAATGACGAGAGCAATGACGAGAGCAGTAACGTCAATAACAACAATATTGATCGACAAGGAAATGGAAGTGCTAACAACAATGATAGAAATAACCTATTTTCCTCCGGTGTTGCAAGCTATAGAAACCCAAACGGTGATGTTACTACCGTTGAACTACCCAATAATAATTCTGCTCTTCCTTCTGCAGATGAAGATTCATCCCAAAACCAAGATTCAAGTAGCTCAGAAACGACTATTCATAACAATGCCCCTAACGATAACAATGAGCAACGTTCAACGCAGTAGAGAGTGCCACTTATTGCTGTAAGCTCCTAGTGAGATATGTCCCATTATCATTAATTTGTTTATAGGCATCATTTTCAATCTGTTTTAACTTTTTTTATGTGCATCTTTACATATATATAGACATATATATTATATACCTATATTTCTTTACCTCTCTACCTAAAGTTTCCTAATAATCGTTGACCAGAAATTTGCATGTCTCACATATAAATATATAGGCCGAAAAATTGAGTCTCCGACATAATGACGTCCCAAAAGTGGCTTTCCAATCTGATGGAAAGTAACGAAATTTCCTAGTCCACTATACCACCAACTAGTTGAGCTCTTGCTTTCGACCCTTTTGATCAAGTCGATATTATTTTGAGATCATTTTCTCTTAATTTGACACAAGATCTTGAAAAGTACAACATTCCACTGTTTTGACGAAATTTTACCTAGCTTATTGCATAATTTAGAAAACATGCTCAGCTATCATATGCAGGGTTTTAGTGGATATGGAGTTCAATATTCTCCATTCTTCGACAACAAGCTCGCGGTAGCTGCCAGTTCAAACTTCGGCTTAGTTGGAAACGGTAAGTTATACATACTCGAGATAGGTCGTGAGGGTAAAATAGCAGAGGTTAATTCATTTCTGACACAGGATTGCTTGTTTGACGTTGCATGGAATGAAAGTCATGAAAATCAAGTACTGGTGGCACAAGGAGACGGCACATTACGCTTGTTCGATACGACCTTGAAAGAGTTTCCTATTGCCATATTTAAGGAACATGAAAGAGAAGTTTTCAGTTGCAATTGGAACTTGGTTAACAGGCAGAACTTTTTGAGCAGCTCATGGGATGGGTCCATAAAAATATGGTCTCCTTTGAGAAAGCAGAGTTTAATGAGCCTTACCCCACGACCTTTAGAAATTACCAAGATGGTGGATCCGCTGAATGCAATTTTATTAAACAAGAAAAACCATACTGGTATCTCTAAAAATAAAAACTGTGTATACCAAGCACAATTTTCTCCCCATGACCCAAACTTGGTCATATCCTGTTCCGGAAATTCATATGCAAGCCTATTCGACATCAGGTTACCGCCGAGCAAGAATCAGAATAATTTTCTGGTGCATTCAGGTCTAGAAGCATTGACTTGCGATTTCAATAAATATAGACCATATGTGGTTGCTACAGGCGGTGTAGACAACGCGATTAGAATCTGGGATATTAGGATGTTAACTACAAATGGATCAGCCACAAACAACAGGACAACGCAGAACCAAACCCATAACCCGTCATGCATTAATGAGATAATCAATGCACACGGGCTAGCAATCAGAAAAGTTAGTTGGTCGCCTCATCATTCAAATATTTTGATGTCTGCTTCATATGATATGACTTGTCGAATATGGAGAGATCTCAGTAATGATGGCACAAAGGAAACCTATAAAACTAACTCTACGGATGCTAGGAAGGGCTCCATTTTAAATTTCACCAAGCATTCAGAATTCGTATTTGGAATTGATTGGAGCCTGTGGGGAAAGCCGGGCTACGTAGCTTCCACTGCATGGGATGGCAATTTGTTTGTATGGAATGGCTTAGGTTATTGACTCGTATATATTTTCTTCACACTTTTAGCATCGAAAGGACCTTACAATCATCTTTCATTCATTTCCAGCATTTGCGAGATCATTTACGTAGTTATTTTATATTCCAACGCAGAATTATATGCAATATATCTCTAGCTAGATAAGCAATTGTTCTAAAAACATGCCTGCATTTAAAACTGCTAACTATTCAACCATTTACCTACACAACTTCTAAAAGAATCTTTCGTAAAGCTTGAAAGCATTTACATCTATAAACGACACACTAAGCCTTTTGCAGAAAGTGCAATTCCGGGAGCACGTGATCAAGTTATTTTTAGTCAAGTTTTTTACAAAGCTTAAGCTGAATCTCACAGTAAAGGAACAATAGATGTACATGATGTATAATATGGTCTCTGAATTGTAGTTGTGGCGTTATACTGGAAAGTCAATAAAGAAGGTTTTAGTAGAAGGATTAAAAGAAGATGTCCTTGCCTTTAAAGCCACTTACAATTGACTCAAATAATAAGCAACTAGACTCTAAACAGAAGAAGTTTCGTGCTAATGTTGAGCGGGCACTAGAGAGATTTGACTCGGTAACAGAATGGGCGGATTATATTGCTAGTTTGGGAACCCTACTGAAGGCATTGCAAAGTTGGTCACCTAAATTTCAGAATGTAAGATACTACGTTCCTTCGCCATATCAGGTAAGCCGAAGATTGACATCTTCGCTATCACCTGCATTACCAGCAGGTGTTCATCAAAAAACATTGGAGGTTTATACGTACATATTCGAAAACATTGGCCTTGAAACTCTGGCTACAGAATGTAACATCTGGATTCCAGGTATTTTACCCTTAATGACTTACGCTTCAATGTCCGTTAGATCGCATTTAATAGAGCTCTACGACAATTATATCCTTCAGTTACCTCAAACAACATTAAGACTGCTAATCAGACCTTTGATTTCAAGTTTGTTGCCTGGGATTGATGATGAAAGTAGTGATTTTTTACCTTTAACTTTAAAGCTCATTGAGACTCTGCAAGAAAATTTGGTTGACGATTCTTTATTTTGGCAAACGTTGTTTCTGGTAATGACTGCAAATAAAGGTAGAAGACTGGGGGGTCTCATATGGCTGACCAGAAAATTTCCATCACTAAATGCTGTACCCCATCTGATCAATAAGGTTATAAAGGAGACTGAAGAAGATACGAGCGAAAGTGGGACTAGCGATTCTCATCTGGACAGGAAAAAAAGGAAAGAGGAAGCTTTTAAGATCTTACTACCCGCGGCTAAAGATTTAGTGACTCCTGAGCCAGGGTTGCTTATTCGATGCCTTGTTGGTTGTTTAGAAGAGGAGAATGACATTCTTATTAAAAGAGGCGTTTTAGATCTTTTGTTACAGAGGCTAAGGCTAGACTCCCCTGTTTTAAATGTTCTTATTACTTCTGAAGACAAGAAATTACTGATCATGAGCTGTTGCAAAACTACTTTGAGCAAGGATATGTCTTTGAACAGAAGAATATGGAATTGGCTTCTAGGCCCTACTGCGGGGGGGATACTGAACAGCAACAACGGAAACTCTATGACAGACAATACGTCAACAAAGGCTGAAAATGAAGAGAGTAATGAGTACTTCACAAAATACGGATTAGACGTTCTTTTAGAAGGTTTAAATGATCTTCTTATAGAAGAAGAATCTGTTCTAACCGCGTTTAAGATGAGCATGGCAGTCATGGATAGATGGGAAATTGGTTCAATTGTAATACCTGAACTGTTCATCCCACTTCTCTTTTCGTCGGAAAAATTCAAAGGCAACGAACAAATCATGAAAACTGCCCGTACTTTTTTTGATAATGTTGAAACTAATATTATATGGGGAAAGCTGTTTCAAAAACTTGAAGATAGTAAGAATTTGAGAATTCTAGACTTCGTATTAACAAACTTTAATATTGGAAGCGACGAGGAAATAATTGTGCGTCACCTTCCTTTAATATTATTAACTTTACTTGCTCTACCATTTGATAATAAAAACATTCAAAATATTCATAGGAGCCAAAATTTTTCTTTGTATAACAAGTTGTTGAGTTTTATCCCTGAAAGAGCTCTTCTTCCCCTCAGCCACTCAAAATTAAATTATGAGGATGATGATATGAGCTGCGAAAAACTTTTGAGCAAAATACGCGCATTCTACGGTATTGTTTCTAATCCATCTAGCACCTTAGAGAAAGACAATGCGGTCGAACGTTTACCACCTTTTACAACGGAGGACTTAACTTTTTGGATAGCAAAACTCATTCACGAAAAGCTCCTTTCAAGTTTAAGCAACCTGGAGAATATTAACGAGAGTTCTAAGTTATTCATAACTATCTTTGAAAAGATACCTGAGTCTGAAGAATTTAAAGGAGTTTCCAACTCAATCTGGTCCGATAAAAAAATAACTCAAAGTATTTTTGAAGCGATTCCTAAGCTCTGTGAGTCTGATGATGATGAAAAATCCAAAGAAATTGTCGGGATTGTCGAAATCTTTAGTAACTATTTATATTCACGTATGGATTTCATTGAGTCCATGAAATTATTGAAAGTAGTTATGATGGCTGTGTGGAGATCTCTGAAAGATCCACACCATCAAATATTAGGGATCAAGAACTTGAAGACCTTAAACAGATTTGTCCCAGCCAAATTTATTGAAAGTGCGTTAGTCTATACGTTCGTGGAAGAGGATGATATATCCGAGAGACTGGGAGTGCTGGATCTGCTATGGACACAACTAGACTCCAATACAAATTTGATTAGGCACCCTCTGGAGTTAATTTTGGGTGAACTGTTTGACGATCAAAATCCTTTCTATCTAACCGTTTCAAAATGGATTTTATCAATAATCAATTCGGGATCTGCCTCTAGACTGTTTTATATATTGACTGATAATATTTTGAAAGCTACTCATTTTGAAAATGAAACTTTAGATGAAAGGGATGATCTTGATATGCTCACATATAAGCTTCAAATGCTTGCCTACGTTTTGAAAACAAATAATGGACGCATTAGGAAAGTTTTCTCCACTGAACTTACCTCAATAAAGTCCTTAACTATATGGAAAAATGAGGATGTTTCTACTTATAAATGCTTGCTGCTAGTTATGCTGATGAAATTTCTGAATGTTAAGAATAACACTCATGCTAAGAGTATCAGGAGTGCGCTTATTCTTTTGGATATCTTGCTTGATGGCACTGAGGAAAACTTCAAAGATATTGTTATATTTTTACTTCAAATGTCATCTAAGTATATTGCAGAAGAGGGGATCGAGCCGGAATTGATAGCGGTTTCCTTATTGGATATTGTGTCAAAGGTTCTAAGACTCTCACACGATAATGGTATCAAACTGGACATTTTTGATGACAATGCCGCTCATTTGAAATACATCGATTACCTCGTCACTAGTGTTTCAAATATGAAGAGTCCTCTCATTGTAACGGCTTATGTGAAGCTTCTTTCGGAAAGTATTGTTTATTTTGAGAGTTCTATATTTCGAATGATTTTGCCGTTATCTGCGTCTTTAGTGCAATGTGTTCAAAGGTTGTTTTTACTTGAAAAGAAAGAAGGGGGTTATTACCAACCAGTAGCTTTGCTGCTAGGTGGCCTGGAGGAGTTATTGGAAATTTCACATGGCTATCTTGTTACTGACGAAAGGGAAGGATACTTTTCTGGGTCTAATCTAAAAGGTGATTTTATTCAGTCTGTGGTCTCAAATGTTTTTTCATCAGATTCTTCAAATGAGGAGAGTAAGATACAAGGCGAAAGGGACGTAATTCTTCAATCTTTCAGACAAGTTATTTCATGTTGTTTGGATATTTGGTATTGGGCTCACAGCATTTCGGGTAAATCTAAAGATGATTCTAATCTGGATGTCACAAATCATAACTCGTACAAGTTCAAGTTCAGGTCGAAGAAACTGTTAGAAACTCTATTCTTACTAGAACCTTTAGAGCTTTTAGAGAATTTAATAAACATTAAGCCAGAGAATGTTACCGTTACGCTGGTGCATGTACTTGACGGCAATAAACCCGCCATCACAATACCGCATTTACTATATGGTGTAATTGTCAGGTACAACAGAACGGCATCAGTTAAGTTTTCTAATCGTGATGGAAGCAGAGCAAGTACAACTAAATTAACTAAAGGTGAGCCTTCAATGTTGAAAAGATTAAGTGGGGAATCAGTTATTTCTTTTTTGTTCCGCTACGTAGATTCTGTGGAAAACTCTGCTGTCGAAGAATTTTATGGAGATTTCCTATTATTCTTTAGAGAAGTAGCAACCAATTATAACCTATATTCCGAAGTTTCATTGTCTTTGCTAAAATTTGTTGCTCTTATTTCTGAAAAAGTAAGTAAAACACAGTTTGGAGAACAAAAACGAGTTAGAAGGGAGATTTCTGATGTGTTTTTCAAATACCTACCCAATGCATTTATCAACTTTACGAATTTACATCGTAGCCATCCCGATTCATTTAAAGATTTAGAGTTCGTACTATGGCGTATCCAATATATCGTTGACGATCAAGTTGGAGGCGACAAGTTTAATACAACGCTATCGACAATTGTGAATCAATGTTTAACTCCATATATCAAACCCAAAAGTGAAAAAACTATCCCAAGTTACGTCTTAGAACTAGCTGTGGTGGTAGCCCATTTAGGTTCAAAGGTCAAGAGTTGGAGACTTTTAATCGCGGAGCTGTTTCAAAATGACAAGAAACTTTCGGTGATCGGCAGTAGTCAAATTTGGGAAAAGATTATTTATGAATGGTCCATATACACAGAAAATAAATCAAAAATTTTGAACGATTTGCTACTGGAAATTGGTTCTAAGCGCTCAAGTGTCACACCGACGTTGATCACATTCAACTTAGGCAGCGATTCAGAAGTTGAGTACAAGTGCCAAAACCTTCTGAAGATATCGTACCTGCTAAT
Source organism: Saccharomyces mikatae IFO 1815 (assembly GCF_947241705.1). Classification (NCBI taxonomy): domain Eukaryota; kingdom Fungi; phylum Ascomycota; class Saccharomycetes; order Saccharomycetales; family Saccharomycetaceae; genus Saccharomyces; species Saccharomyces mikatae. Next base: position 719,751 of record NC_079259.1, on the reverse strand, counting down.
GATATCACCAAATGACGCGTATTTGTTACAGTTTTCCTCTTTGATAAGTTGCATTTTCCAATATTTGGTATCCAAGGATATCAAATTAAAGGGAAGTTGTTGGATCTTGCTAAGAGTTTTGCTTTTGAGATTTTCAGAATCTCATTTCAACGACTACTGGTCTATGATTAGCTACTGCTTACAAACCAATTTACAGGAATTTTATGAGTCATTGCAGATACAATCGGAAGTCGATTCACGAACAGTATTGCAAGTATGTAAAACTTTGGATCTACTACTCTTACTCAACATGGAAGGGTTCACTTCTACGAATGAATGGATATTTGTTATCGATACAATAAACTGTGTATATAAAACAAATTCATTCGTCGCACTGGTAGACGAAATTGCAGAGTTCAAGGATTATGAAATTACCAAAGCTGATGATCTCGAAATGCCAACAACTTTAAAAGACGGCCTTCCCTTATTGCGAGGCGTTCACAAAATTGAAAGGCACACACAACTAAGGAATTTTTTCCAGAATTTGAGTTATGTACATTATGAGGAAGTTTACGGATTAGGGACAGTTGATTTATATGGTTGTGGTGAGGATCTCAAAAAGGATATTCTATCATAATCCTGTCCTAGAGTTTTTTTGTAAATTGTAAGAGTGTTATATAATTTAAATAAGTACAAAAATATCAATCGTAGCTTAGAATCATCTGCTCGGTCATCTTGTAAAACTATAAACGCTAAGAACTTCCCATCCCGCCTTTCTCGTTTCAACTAATTTTACATTCCATCCGTAAGCCTTACGAAATTTTTGAATGACTTTTTCAGGATTATTTCTTGCACAGAATAAGATATAAGCAATACCATCTGGAGAAAGGATTTGCTCTAATTTTTGTAACAGTTTGTCAGTAATCGCCATTCCATCTTTTCCGCCCAATAATGCTAAATCGAGCCATTGATCTGCTTCCTCCCTTGACCCTGGAACATCTGGCACGCATTCTGCTGGTACATACGGGGGATTAAATATAAGGACATCAACTTGGTTATTTCGAAGACTAGAATTCAAATCCATTTGAATCACATCCAAGAAAGAGTTCTGACATGAATTCAACTTTGCCGTATCCAAGGTTGCTTCGAGCGCCCATGGATTGATATCCACAGCTAAGTGAATAGAGTTTTCTTGCGGTATTATCCCATTTTGCATCAAAAATGTTGTAACGATACCCGATCCGGAGCCAATCTCACAAACAATGGTCAAACGACAACTAAATCTTTGTTTTAAGAAGTCCTGTTCTTTCTCTAAACAATCTAATAAGAGGAAGCTATCCTCGGCAGGCTCGTACACTTTGGTGTAGTCGCATTTTACATAAGGGGTCGGTAACATTCTTCACTTTCTTTGGTCTCCGTTCATCGTCCATTATACCTAAAATATACATACTAACACTTGAGATTGATTTTGATGCCGTCTTCGGGAAAGTAAATACAAAGCTTGTAAATGAAAACCAAAAAATACTAAGTTACTCATATACAGCATTCGGAGAGAGACGTAGGTAAAGAAAACTAGTAAACTCCTTGTATCGTAACCAATGATTGTTAAAGTAAAGACATTGACCGGAAAAGAGATTTCCGTTGAACTGAGGGAATCAGACCTCGTATATCACATTAAGGAACTTTTGGAGGAAAAGGAAGGGATTCCACCATCTCAGCAAAGACTTATATTTCAAGGAAAACAAATGTATGTAAAATTTACATGATCGTCAATTGTATCTAAATTTTCTACTTTTTCAGATCTTACTAACGATCAGGACAGCGATGACAAGTTAACTGTGACGGATGCACATCTAGTAGAGGGAATGCAACTTCACTTAGTATTAACACTAAGAGGAGGTGCATAGAGCTATTTCCTGTCATCTATGTGATTTTTTTCGAATCTAGTTATTATGGTAAAGCGAACACAAAATGAACTTCCTTCTATTTGGAGTTTTGGTAGGTTAGCGCCCCTCAATGCATCAAGCAATACATATAATTGTTCTATAGAGTATACTATAATAAATAATCTCCTCTAGATTAAACATGTATATTTGAATAACTATCAACTCCTACCAAATGATCATTGTGATATGTTAAACCTTTTGAAATGGTTTCATAGTACGAAACAATGCACCCGTTTCATATATTGTACTATTGATGTATTTTTATAATACAAGATTTTCCACTAATATTTTGCTAAGGGTGTATTTATGTCATTCATTTGACTAAGCGAATTGTTATCCTTGTCTGAAACGGTTATATTTTGTTTTTCAGCCTTTGGATTCTCTAGTTGAACTCCAGTACCTTCTAAATCAGACTTCTCACTAACCGCTCTATCATCAGCATCTTGTGGGGGAAATCCCATGCCTGCTGTTTCAGAATTTTCTTCTGTCACTTCTTGTTCTCGTGGTGTCTCTTTACCTTTCAACTCTTCTCCCTTCGTTTGTGAAGTAACATCTAAACATTGTGACTTTTTTTTTGGTTCTTGCCTTACCGATGCCTCTTCCTCCAGTGTTCTCTTCTTCTGTTCTTTTCCGATTCTATACTCTCTAGCGTCTTGCAGTTTCTTCCTATGATCCTGGTTAATTTTGTACAGGAGTTTCTCCTTAAAACCGTCATTTAATGCTCCTGATTTTGCTGATTTTTCGAACAAACCGTCAACGCCGGTATTTTCACTAACTTTGTCGAAATCAAACAAGTATCGCGATCTCAAAAAGCGTAGAGTTTGCCATTGTCGGATTATTTCATCTTTTGCTTCTCCTCTAGAAATTTCGGAGGGAATTTTTGATTCCCACTTCGCTTGGGCTGCTTCATACACACCCTCAGGCTTCTTTACCTCTTGTTCAATCTTGTCTAGACCAATAGCAATTTTCCAGACATTGTTGATCAACTTACTCCCCATCTTAATAAAGGAAAACTTTTTGAAAGTTTTATCGAAATCAGGCGACGATAGCTTATCTTTAGATATCTTGAAATTTTGAAACTCCTTGAAACCATCAATCTTAGCAGCTGAAAACATTTCATCGGAAGACATCAACTTCTTAATAACGTTATAAAAATCAGGGTCTTTGATTTTATAAAATTTCAAAACACGATTCTCGCAGATGTATGAACACAAGCTAAGACCGCGCTTTTTATTCGTTTCATCAAGATTTTCAAAATCAACATTGCTTAAGGGGTTTTCCCTCAAATAACAATTTTTATAGAAATTCTTTGTCTCATCGGAAGAAAATAGATTACGTATAAGATTTGTTGTAAAACATAGCTGCAAAATGAATTGTTTGCGGTAGTAATCATTATCTTCTTGAGTCAATTGCCTATAAAGACTATTCGTGTTTTTTAAAGAAATGTCCATAATTGTAGGTCGAAAAATAAAGTCTCCAGATTTCTTAATATTTTGTAAATTTGTCCAAAATTCATTTCTGTCCTTCTTCATTGCATGAGAGTGTTTCATATACACAGGTAGCTTGGGGGTCATAATATCATAATTAGCATAATAGTCAGTATTCAAAGCTTCTTCTAGGGAATATCTAGTCTTATTGTTCATCTTGATTTTACCATAAAAGTTTTCTTCGATTTCCAAAATTGCATCAAGGAGAGGGCTTAATGATCTATCAACATCATTTTTATATTCTACATCGCTGAAGGCAAACTCAATTGGGCAAGTTATAAGGTGATAAAACACAAAATTATAGTCTGCAGAGAAGATAACATCGGAATTACGACTACCCTCTCGTTCAGATGTTGATCCATTCCATTTGCTACCAGACTCCTGTGAGTTTGAAATAGAAGCGGATCTATTGAAATTTGATTCCTCATTTATAGGTAATAGTTCTGATAGAAAGTTCTCAATTTTATATTTCATATTATAATGTTTTGTTGTATTGAGCATATCATTATTTTCTAGTTTCACCAAAATATCATTCCAATGGCGTAACTTTTCATATAGCGGCTGCTTGTAACTAATCAGATTACTTTCTCCTAATAATACTGGTTCAACAGACGTATTCATTTTGAACCATTCAATACGCGATTCAGCATAGGGCCAAAATTTCGAAAATGTAGTTGGTGAGTTTAGCAGATCAATGGTTGTAGAAAATAATTCAAAAAAGGAGTTTCCCCAGCTAGACGGATTGGTTCTGTTGACTCTTGAATAATATACAAAATCGAGGCATATACACGAATTTAACAACCCTCTTTCAAGATTATTTTCTTCTCCACCCTCAATGGCATTCGTCATGGAATCTATGATGAATCTTTTAAGAACAATGTCAATAAAAAAATCTTTATCTTGAATTGTTAGAATATGGTTCTTGAGTGGCTCCCACTCAAATTTAAGGATATTTTCATGGAACATTGTAGACGGAAGTGGTTCATTTTCAATGGTGTAAAGGGAGACCGGAAATGATTCGAAGATTTTGTGGAAAAAACCCACTGAATCTTGAATCAAATCTTCAATATTTGACATTGTTATCCTTGTTGCCTAAGGTTAGTGGTTCTTGAGTAACAAAAAATGTCTGATGCTTCAACTAGTCATGCTATAGCTGTCGAATTTGATCATAAAGAAAAATGGCAACTGGAAAGAAATACTTGTCGTGTCAAGTGAGCTGATCCGAAATTGCGCAAGAAAGAATTAAAGACATGAAAACAATAGAGTAAGCCAATATATTGGTCAACTATCTCGTAAATATATCCCTGAATACCCACAGCTTACAAAATATTTGGAAATTTGGTAAAATTTTTGGTTTTAAACTAAACTTAAATGCAAGACCGATCTTACAACTATACTGTATGCGTTTGTTGGTTACCATCCCATGAAATCTTCAGACGTGGCCAATATTGGAACGGGAACGTAGCAGGAAAACTCCTCACCTTCTAAACTCTCTTTTGAATGAAACAAAACACCTTTTTTGTCTTCATAAAATTGATCCAATGTGATACTTCCTGTCTTGGCAACTATTACAAATTTTAGACCTATCATCCACTTGTGGTGAAAGACGTCTGTCTTGAACTGTCCCGTAATCTGACTTGTGGGTGATCTTGGAGGAAGTAGTTTTACGGACACGGAGTTGCATTCATCGAAACAAATAAAATGTTTTTCATAGACTGAATTCCCTTTTGGCTTGCTATCCATTCGTTTTCCTTCAGTTCTATATTTTGGATTTATAATTTCAAAAGATTCTAAGGATACAGTTAACGAGGTCACTTTTAGTACAGGGGTGGTTATTGAATCTAACTCAATAACCAAATCTATATTATCTGTAGTCTTAAAAAAAGGTGCTGACAAAGACACCTTTGCCATAGGCACATTGTTCCTGTTTATTTGATATGCACTTTGTAAATTGACCAGTTGAGGTAAGAGATTGGAATTATTGTCTGACTTTATGAGAGATTTATCATTCCAGACCTTCCGCTCGAGGTTAAAAATGTTGTTGCGGATGGATTCACTTTTTCTCCTTTTATTAACAGCATTAACAGTCGCACTAGAACTCGCCGATGCCACCATTTCATTGGAAAAACGGGTGTCGTTAAGTTCAGGGTCTGAAGAATCTTCATCCTTTTCAAACTGTACTTCTAATTGCCGATCAACAAGTTCATCTATATCTTTTGAAACGTTTTGATTGGACTCAACTAGTTCAATAAAGCTTTCTTTGACGCGATTAACAATTTCACTATTTTCCAATGTAGAATCAATGTCAATAATGGATGATTTTCTCCTACCAAATGATACAGCAGAAGCTGTAGAAACTTTTCGAGTAAGTGGACGAGGCCTCAATTCTTTTATGTTGCCTGTCTTTAATATAATCGGAGGTTTATCGAGATGTGATGTATACTGCTCGGCATCTGAACTAATATATGGTGCTATTGTTATTGGGACTTTATTCGAAAATGGCTTGATATTGTCATCAGAAAGTACATCCACACCAACTTCAAGAGCATAGTTTATTGACACAACCTTTGACGAAGAATAACTTGGACAGACATCTTTTGGCAATTTTGTTGATTTGAAATAGAAGGTCCTTGCTTCACCTGGTCCCAAAGAAATCTCAGAAAATAGCAGTGTCTGCGGTATTAAAAGGAGGGGCAAGGTTCTTATGTTGGTATCTTCTGAATTTGCTAAAACTCGTCCATTACGATTACCTGTTCTACCTGTAGAACTGATTTCTGAGGAAAGACCATTGATTACGTTCATATAATCAGAGTTGAAATACTTGGCTAAATCTCCTTTACCTTTGACTTGTGTCGCATCTTCTGATGCAAAAATAGAATTTGTGGCATGTCCAGATAAAATATCTAGTCCTACCATTTTTACCCCATCTTGTTCAAACTTCGACTCCCCAATTACTTCGGAATCGTATTGAAAGGTGCCTGATATTTGCACATAACCAGATATTAAAGTCACAGGTTGATGAAAATACATTTGCTTCTGAATTTTTGCTCTTAGAACCTTGTTTTTATTCAGCTCTTTCATGTTTTGTGCGTCTACACTCTCTTCAGCACCAGCTGTTTTCTTCAAAGCACCAAATATTGATTTCAGTGACCAGGTTTGGTTTTCAATCGTATTTTCACTATCTTCTTGCGTCTTCGCTTGCTGTTCTAACTTCTCTTCAACTGCTCTATCAAATGCGAGGAGCTTTTCTTTATAGCTGGATAATTCATTTTGAGAGCCTAGGTGCTTGAATCTGAAGGCAATTGATATATGTTCCCCACCAAAATAGGAATTCGACTCATGGATGATCTCTAGTTTAATATTTTCTCTTATGAGAAATGTATTGGTTCTGTGCGTACGCATAGCTTCCCTTACTAACAAAGAAAATTAGGAGCAGAACCGATGAGATGCTTTGAGAAATTGTATTTTGGCCTTCGCGGTCTCTTTTTTTGCGATTCCCTTTTTGCAATACTATTGAAAGATATCGTATCCACTTCCCTTCTGAATCACTCTTGAAAAATAACACTTTGGAGACGCGCCTTAAATTTCAGAGAAGCCATTGGGATAAACATCGATTAAAAGAGGAAATGGGACAAGATACTTAAGTACTCAGCCTAATATTTAACTACTACTTCCACCTAATAGAGTTACAAGAAACTTTATTATTCTTCACAAAGAATTTTGTTTATCAATTAATTATTGATTTCATGAACATTTCCTACGGGCAACGAGTTCTACTGGATAACAATTCACAGTACAATTTACAATGACAAAACTATCCCAATACGCAAGCGTCTAGAATATCGTACTACCAAACATTAATATCTATTCCTCTAGTCATCTTGGCATGCTTTTTTCTTCATGGTGAGGATACAGGTTATTCCGGCGCGATGATGCTTGGGCGCTGAAAGCTTACCGCTTAGTAATTATGGAAATGATGGAAAAAAGTTGGTCTTTCTTATATAACTGCGATAGCTTCACATGGACTTCCATTCGGAAGCAGGACTGCCACCTACCATATCAGATTAAGAATTTGACAATAAAAGATAAGCATCATACGGCCATAAAAAATCAAGAAAATGACTGGTAGTCTTGCTTCGTGGTCCTGCAAGCTCTGTAGATCTCATGAGGGATTCGGACCTATATCCTTTTATGGCGACTTCACTCAATGCTTTATTGATGGTGTAGTCTTAAATCTGTCAGCAATTTTTATGTTAGTTTTTGGTACCAGGGATTTGGTTCATCTTTGTAAGATAAGACATCCTGGCGTAAAATATAGACGAAATTGGATTATTGTTTCTAGAATGGCACTTGTCCTGTTGGAGATAGCATTTGTTTCACTCGCATCTTTGAAATTGTCTAAAGATGAAACTGAAGATTTTACAATTGTAAGCCAATATGCTTCGACCATGTTGTCTTTATTTGTTGCCCTAGGTCTACATTGGATTGAATACGACAGATCAGTTGTAGCCAACACCGTACTTTTATTTTATTGGCTTTTTGAAACATTTGGTAATTTTTCCAAACTAATAAATATCCTTATTAGACATACATACGAAGGTGGATGGTATTCTGGTGAGCAAGGTTTCATACTGACATTATTTCAAGTAATTACATGCGCCGGTATTCTACTACTTGAAGCTCTTCCAAAGAAACCGCTAATGCCACACCAACACATACATCAAAGCTTGACAAGAAGGAAACCGAATCCATATGATAGCGCCAATATATTCTCCAGGATTACTTTTTCGTGGATGTCAGGTTTAATGAAAACTGGTTATGAAAAGTACCTAGTGGAAGCAGATTTATATAAATTACCAAAGAATTTCAGCAGCGCAGAATTATCTCAAAAATTGGAGAAAAATTGGCAAAGTGAACTAAAGCAAAAATCAAATCCTTCGCTATCTTTGGCTATATGCAAAACATTTGGATCTAAAATGCTTCTAGCTGCCTTTTTTAAGGCCATTCATGATATTTTGGCATTTACTCAGCCACAATTACTAAGGATTTTGATTAAGTTTGTTACCGACTATAACGATGAGAGAGAAAATGGTAGTAATCCTTCTGTTTTCGGATTTCAAAGTAGCCCCCATCAAAAGTTGCCCATCGTAAGAGGGTTTCTGATTGCGTTCGCTATGTTTCTTGTGGGATTTACTCAGACGTCTGTCCTGCATCAGTATTTTCTGAACGTTTTCAATACAGGGATGTACATCAAAAGCGCTTTAACTGCCTTGATATATCAAAAGTCGTTAGTCTTATCTAATGAGGCATCTGGACTTTCTTCTACTGGTGATATTGTTAATCTAATGAGTGTGGATGTTCAAAAGTTACAGGATTTGACGCAATGGTTAAATCTAATATGGTCAGGTCCCTTCCAAATTATTATCTGCCTGTATTCATTGTATAAGTTGTTGGGAAATTCAATGTGGGTTGGTGTAATTATCTTAGTTATCATGATGCCATTGAATTCATTCTTAATGAGAATACAAAAGAAGTTACAAAAATCCCAGATGAAGTACAAAGATGAAAGAACCCGTGTTATAAGTGAAATCCTAAACAATATTAAATCCCTGAAGCTATATGCATGGGAGAAACCTTACAGAGAAAAGCTGGAGGAAGTAAGAAACAACAAGGAATTGAAGAATTTAACAAAATTGGGCTGTTATATGGCGGTTACAAGCTTTCAGTTTAATATAGTTCCTTTCCTTGTTTCATGCTGCACCTTTGCGGTATTTGTATATACCGAAGATAGGGCATTGACAACTGATTTGGTTTTCCCCGCTTTGACCCTTTTCAATCTGCTTTCATTCCCATTAATGATTATTCCCATGGTTTTGAATTCTTTTATCGAAGCTTCTGTTTCTATTGGTAGATTATTCTCATTCTTTACTAATGAAGAGCTGCAACCGGATTCCGTCCAGCGCTTACCAAATGTAGAGAATATCGGCGATATAGCCATTAATATTGGAGATGACGCTACTTTTTTATGGCAACGAAAGCCGGAATATAAGGTGGCCTTAAAGAATATTGATTTCCAAGCTACAAAAGGGAATTTAACTTGCATTGTCGGCAAGGTTGGAAGTGGTAAAACAGCTTTATTATCATGCATGCTCGGTGATCTATTTAGAGTGAAAGGTTTTGCAACAGTTCATGGCTGTATTGCATATGTTTCACAAGTACCGTGGATAATGAATGGTACCGTAAAAGAAAACATTCTTTTTGGGCATAAGTATGATGCGGAATTTTATGAAAAAACTATCAAAGCCTGTGCATTAACTATTGATCTGGCGATTTTGATGGATGGGGATAAGACTTTGGTTGGTGAGAAGGGAATTTCCTTGTCAGGAGGGCAGAAAGCTCGTCTATCTTTAGCAAGAGCAGTTTATTCAAGAGCAGATACTTATTTACTCGACGATCCTTTGGCAGCTGTTGATGAACATGTTGCAAGGCACTTGATCGAACATGTATTGGGCCCAAATGGTTTGCTACATACAAAAACTAGGATATTAGCCACCAATAAGGTGAGCGCTTTATCAATCGCAGATTCTATTGCATTGTTGGATAATGGAGAAATCATTCAACAAGGCGCATATAGTGACATTACTAAGGATGCGGACTCTCCGTTATGGAAATTACTAAACGATTATGGTAAGAAAAATAATAATAAGCAGAGTGAAGAGTGTGACTCTTCCAAAAACTCGGTTCGTGAAAGCAGTATACCAGTCGAAGGCGAGCTGGAACAATTGCAAAAACTAAATGATTTGGATTTTGGAAGTCCTGATACCGTAAGTTTAAGGAGAGCTAGTGATGCAACCCTAAGAAGTATTGACTTTGGTGACGATGAAAATATTGCTAAAAGAGAGCATCGTGAGCAAGGGAAAGTGAAGTGGAATATCTACTTAGAGTACGCTAAAGCTTGCAACCCGAAAAGTGTGTGTGTATTCTTATTGTTCATTGTTATATCAATGTTACTTTCCGTCATGGGTAATGTATGGTTGAAACATTGGTCCGAAATTAACAGCCGCTATGGAGGTAATCCGAATGCTGCTCGTTACTTGGCCATTTATTTTGCCCTTGGTATCGGCTCTGCACTAGCCACTTTAATCCAAACAATTATTTTATGGGTTTTTTGTACTATTCACGCTTCCAAATATTTGCATAACTTGATGACAAACTCTGTTTTAAGAGCCCCGATGACTTTTTTCGAAACAACACCAATTGGTAGAATTTTGAACCGTTTTTCAAACGATATATATAAAGTAGATGCTTTATTGGGAAGAACGTTTTCTCAGTTCTTCGTCAATGCAGTAAAGGTCACATTTACTATTACGGTCATTTGTGCAACGACGTGGCAATTTATCTTCATCATTATTCCGCTAGGTGTATTTTACATTTACTACCAGCAGTATTATTTGAGAACATCGAGAGAATTGCGTCGTTTAGATTCTATCACCAGATCACCAATATACTCCCATTTTCAGGAGACTTTGGGCGGTCTTGCTACAGTTAGAGGTTATTCACAGCAAAAGAGATTTTCACATATTAATCAATGCCGTATAGATAATAACATGAGTGCATTTTATCCCTCCATTAATGCCAATCGTTGGTTAGCTTATAGACTGGAACTTATCGGTTCTATTATAATTCTAGGTGCAGCAACCTTATCCGTTTTTAGACTAAAGCAAGGCACACTAACCTCGGGAATGGTTGGCTTATCATTAAGTTACGCATTACAAATCACGCAAACGTTAAATTGGATCGTTAGGATGACTGTAGAGGTTGAGACCAATATTGTTTCAGTGGAAAGAATAAAAGAATATGCTGACTTGAAGAGTGAAGCCCCTTTAATAATTGAAGGTCATAGACCACCCAAACAATGGCCCGCTCAAGGTGACATTAGGTTCAACAATTACTCTACTCGTTACAGGCCAGAGCTTGATCTTGTTCTGAAGCAAATTAATATACATATAAAACCAAACGAAAAAGTTGGTATTGTTGGCAGAACAGGAGCGGGGAAATCCTCATTAACATTAGCTCTTTTCAGAATGATCGAGGCCAGTGAGGGAAATATTGTGATTGATGGTGTTTCCATCAACGAGATTGGTCTATATGACTTGAGACACAAACTATCCATCATACCTCAAGATTCTCAGGTATTTGAAGGTACTGTTCGTGAAAACATTGATCCGATCAATCAGTACTCCGACGAAGCTATTTGGAGAGCCTTAGAACTCTCTCATCTGAAAGAACACGTGCTATCAATGAGTAACGACGGACTAGACGCTCAATTATCGGAAGGTGGCAGTAATTTAAGTGTTGGACAACGACAATTATTGTGTCTGGCAAGAGCAATGTTGGTTCCTTCTAAGATTTTGGTACTCGATGAAGCTACTGCCGCAGTGGATGTGGAAACAGATAAAGTCGTCCAAGAGACAATTCGCACCGCCTTCAAGGATAGAACTATCCTAACTATCGCGCATAGGCTGAACACAATTATGGATAGCGATAGAATTATTGTGCTGGATAATGGTAAAGTAGCTGAGTTTGATACGCCAGGTCAGCTGTTAAGTAATTCCAAATCGTTATTCTATTCACAATGTGCAGAAGCTGGGTTGGTCAACGAAGAGTAGACCTCGGGCCTGTATGATTAATTTGCTATGAAAGATACTTGATGGACAAGATAAATACGTAAATACAAAAAGTAACTTTAATTTGGACAAAAATAGGCAGCATGACTAGGCGTGGCCTGACTGTAAGCTTCGCTACAAAGCCTTCTGTGGATGAAGGACGCTACTTGAGTAGGATAAGAAGTTCTCTTTTTGAATTCTCAATATACAGTTCAAGAGTAACCAGTTGTGCAAGTACTATGCCTGAAGGCAAAGATGAAATAATTGTATCCTCTCCTTTCTTCACACTTCCCATCAATGCCCCTTACAGTAAGATGCTAGTTTTGTCCCGGATGGAAAAAGACAAGCAAAATGTAATAACCGAAAATATGATTGACACTAATTTCCTTTCTGGTGTCGTAAGGGGAGCCTTATGCGGGGCAACTGCCTTATTAGGAAATTTCTCTGCTGACTGCGGGCCCGCATGACAAACCTTAAAGACACATAAGCAAAAGAAGGCCAGAAATGTGAAAAAAGAATACGGAGTAATTACCTATTCCTATCAACCCACATAATTCTCGTCCCTGATATCCTCAATCCCGCAGTCCATTTTTTTCTGCTGGATTAGTCACCACTTGCGTCACCATCAATGGAACTGTAGACGAAAAAGTTTATTGACTCCTCCTTTTTCTCATTCATTCTTTGAACATTGTGTAAAAATGAGAAGTTGAATTCCGATGTGTTCAAAAATTCTTGAAAATGACCTCCATTTTTTATAGTTTTTCTCTTCGTTTTTTTATTGATTTTTTTTTTGATGAGACCAACGATGGCCGCTATATTACTTTTTCTTTAATAGCATTAAAGCGTGTGGCATGACTGTGTTTGGCAGTCATTCAAACAATAGCTGCAGATGTGCTGCTCCAACGTCAATAAGCAGGCTTCGGCGCGGTCTCTTTCTCGTGGTTCCGTGTATGTGCTTCCGCATGGAGAAAGCCACCCGTTTTGAGGCACTCCGACAACGCGATCGCCCAAATAGGAAGGCAGTCTCCCTGGTCGGATTCATGGCTGGGTTTAACCTGCAGGACGCGCTGCAGCGGGAAAACTCTTCACACATCCACGAGCCTAGTCCTGCGTCACTTTCTGAGAACGCGTGTTCCGTTGGCATGCGGGTGGTTTCCAGTAAGAGAAGGGGCTACGCGGGGCGAGTCCCTTCCAGGGACCAGTGCAGAGGGTGAACCAATGGCCCCCTCATAGAATTCTCGTAGGGATTTTCTACTATCTGTATGTCATGTTTTTCCTCTCTACTTTGCCTTAACTTTTCTTTTTACTAATGTTTCAGTGATTTTTTGTGTACAGTTTCCACAACCTAGAAAGAGGTTTAATCATCTCTCGAAGTATATAAACCGTTGTTGTGTCTTACTAGTTATCGTTTTATTTCTCACTTACACATTATTTCTCTTTGAATGTTTTCTTGTTAAAAAAATAAGCAAGAATAACAAACATCTTCTTTCGTTCGCTTCAAAATAACAACAAATTAAAAATGCAATTTTCTACTGTCGCTTCTATTGCTACCGTCGCAGCTGTTGCCTCCGCCGCCTCTAACATTACCACTGCTACTGTCACTCAAGAATCTACCACTTTGGTCACTATCACTTCTTGTGAAGACCACGTCTGTTCTGAAACAGTTTCCCCAGCTTTGGTTTCTACTGCTACCGTCACCGTAGATGATGTTGTCACTCAATACACCACTTGGTGTCCATTGCCAACCACTGAAGCTCCAAAGAACACCACTGCTCCAGGTCCAACTGAAAAGCCAACTGAAAAGCCAACTGAAAAGCCAACCCAGCAAGGTTCCACGACTCCAGGTGTTACCTCTTACACTGGTGCCGCTGTTAAGGCTTTACCAGCTGCTGGTGCTTTGTTAGCCGGTGCTGCCGCTTTGTTATTGTAATTGACATGAATTTTTTTTCGATATTATTTCAGGAAAATGGTCAAAGTATTTTTTTCAATGCAACTTTCGAAAGAAATTTCTTTTATTTCAATTGATAAGAAATTCTGGTAATTTTTTATCTTAATACTAGGAGGCAACAGCCCATAACAAAATGATTATAATAATAATGCTAATATAAAGTTAATATCTCTTTTAGGTTACACGCAACCTGTTCTTTTTTTTCTGTCTACTGGTTGCATTGTATTTTTATCTCGTATATCTTAATATAGGTTGTTTAAGGTTCGTTATTTCAAAATAAAATCTTTGTGTTTACACACTTACTAGGAAAGTGGATCCAATATACTATCCATTATGAAGGTTGTAATTTTGAGTCTTTCAATTTATCTCAGCGATCAAGGCAAAAGATCACATTGATTCTGTGCCGATGTCTCATTACTGTTCCATGCGGATCATTGCCTAGACGTTTTTCTTGGCTGAATTTTGCTTTGGTTGCACGGCCGACCAAACTCAGGAAAATCATGTAAGCCTCAATTGCTTACTAAGTCAATCTTTTAAAGGATCTTCCCAAACAAAAACAAATGGTTCATACTACAGAAAATGTATAGCACAGAAGGTTCAACACCTTACTTTCGCAACAAATAATAGCCAAACGATAGTGAAAGAGGCCTTACCCTCACTGATATTCGTCACTAATAGAGGAAAAGAGAATCGTCAACACTACTTACTATATAATAAAATGTCTTTTCCAACAGTAGCAACTTTGTCACAAGAATACTTCGATCCGAATATTCCTCAGATTCTCCCACACGAAAAAATGTATAAGATCCAAGTGGGGAAATCGCTATTCAAAATTAGCGGTGCTTCTTTAAGTTCGGATGGACCCAGTTTCTTCACTGAATATTTCTCCAAGAAATGCTCCTTTGCTGAAAATAACGACAGCGGCAGTAATGCCAAAGAATCTACTGAAAATGAGGTTTTATTTATAGATAGATCTGCGGAGGTTTTTGGATGGATTTGTCAACATTTGCAAGGATATATAATCGAAATTAAGGATGAAGTCCAATATACTATGCTTTTCGCAGACGCAATATACTATAATTTACCGCGATTGAGATCCTTATTGAAAGAAACAGATTATTACTTCACTAACATTGGTGGGCAATCATTCAAAATAGCTAAGAATTTATTTAGAAGGAAAGGTGATTCCCCGAATTATTTCGAAATATATGCGGCCACAGTTTACATCGATGTGGAAAAGCTAATCATATCTAAAAAATTATTGAGACCACCGCCTCATTCTGCTCCTTACGTTCCAAGATCTTCAGAGTATTTTAAAGACTTACTGACACTACTGGGAGGAGCATCCCTCGATTTGGATGATAATAGAAGAGATGCCTTAATAAAAGAGTGTCGATATTACAGGTTTTTAAACCTTGAACAAAGGCTAATCAAATCTCAGGTTACCTACAATCCGATAACAAGAAATGAAGAGATTTGTCTTTTACTGAGGGATTTGTCCAAAAAAGGTATTACTTTTCCTGCTATTTCCACGTTTTCAACTTCATCCTTTTTGGAAGAAAACTTCTGTAGTGCAGATGAATGCGGTACATCATCGTTACCTTGTGACCAACCAGTAATCAAAAAGATTAAACCTAATATCGCCGAAAAATATAAAGATTCTTGGAACATGCTTTGCTATAAAAGGCCATTTTTGGATGACTATGCAAGAGAGCTACTTTTTCAAATAGATTCAACTGATTGTACAATAGGCTTCAATAAAGAAACCCAGAGTATACATTTAGACCTAACCGGGGAATCAGCACAAAAGTTTGAGGCCTTATTTGGAAATATTTTGCTGAACATGCCTTTTGGTGCGGCTAACTTGAATGATTATAAATATCATTTTCCATCCGATAACACGCAAGCGAAAGTTAAAACTCATTATTTACTTCCCGCATGCATATATCTTTGTGATTTGGACATAAACGGCATTAAAATTCCTCAAGTTCGAAGTTTATTAACGGATAAAAGTAAGTTTAACGATAAGATCATTGACGTCTCAAATCCATCTGGCCTCAAACTCTGTTCCGGTTTGAAACTTTACTTAAGAAAATCTCTATGGAAGTTGGCCGTAAAAGACGGAAAACTTATGCTGATAGCTATTAAGGCTATAGCATTTAATGGAACCAAGGAGTACTACAAGGGATATAGATATCTCTAAGATTAAGTTTTAGCAAGATTTCCCCTTTTCTAACGTTTACATTATATAGTATTTTATGCACCGGTATGGCGCTTAATATAAACTAAAAAGACGACTTGATCTACACCCTCAAATAGTTTCTTTCCTTCCTTTCCTTCGTAGGTTATCGTATCTTTTCTTTATTGCTATTATTAGTAAGTAAGCTAGGAAAAACTAAAACCTCGGGAATTCGAATAGAAGCACATGTCAAAGCAGAAATAACACAATGAACTAATGTATGCGAAACCAACAATTTTTCATAAAATAGAAAATAGACCGAAAATTACACTGCTAACTTAAAAGACTCAAAGCAATGCTCGATAGGTTACCATATGACATTTTCAAACAAATTGCCAGCATAATTCCTCAGGATGATAAAATTGCCCTGACATACGTATGTAAAAAATCTTACGAATCAATTTTACCTTTCGTTTATCGGAACATATTCCTTAATGAAACCTATCACGTCCGCGGGGACTTTGATAATTCGTTTGGAACTTGTTATTGGTCAGTCTTGAACTTTCCCTTTATGAATGAGGATGATCCCAATGCTGAAAACCAGATATCAAATAGAGCACTAGCCAAACTGAAGTTTAGTTATTTCGAAAGGACATTAGCGGAATCTCCAAGCAGGTTATGTCCGCTCATTGATAGAATTCGTTGTACGTGGCACTTGAATGAAGATGTGATGTCAAATGTACTGAATTTGTTATCCGAGTATGGATCTAATGTGAAATTTGTCGACCACTTTGTTCGACCATCAGTTAATAGTGGACTAAGTCCCTTATCCAAGCAACTTAAAACTTTAACGTTAACTCCACCAACTGTAATGCCCACTCACAACAGCGTAAGCAGTTCTTATTTGAACGAAATTGATCGTTTATTTCTGAACTGCAATCTATCTCAACTAGAAAAACTATCAGTTCATATTAACGCATTGAGGTTTTTCAAGAATATAAAGGTTCCTATGAAAATTAAGTCTTTGGTGTTGAATCTGCGACCCGACACACTTGACCTTGCGGAATACGATGTATCTGATGGACATTTTGCAGAGTTAGAATACAGTGATATCTTTGACACCTCTACTTTGAAACAGTTGGAAATTCTGTCTTGGTACAGTCGTGATGATATTCCCTCCGCGGAGGAGGGTGGTTTTGATAGATTATACTTTCAATGGGGACTAGATGGTTTTTGGAAATTCCCCGAGATTGAGAATTTATCATTAGCATCACTAGTCTATAACGAATTTTTCTTAAGGAACTGTTTGACTGCTTTCCGTAATTTGAAGAGACTGAAATTAGACTACATGGGTAAATTTGAATTCGATGTATCGTTGATCAGATTCCTATCTAAGCAAGTATGTGGCAAAAAATTACAACGCTTTGATATACATTGTGAACTAAATCACCCACTATTTTTTCCAACAACAGAGAACCCATTAATGCGTTTGAATTTTGATGATTTCTGCCCTTGTTCAAATTGCAGAAACACCATTAATGAGGTCATTTTGAAAAAAATATTTCCTAAGAATCAGTCAAAACTTGTAAAAAACCCAAGTAGGTTCCAAAGCCGTAATTTCTTATTCCAGATGTTTTTTCAAAACAAGATTATGCCTTATACTAGTATTATTGACACTTCGACACCTGCGATGGGATGGGATTCCATACCTATTGAAACGTTTGTACAGAGATTCAACGAAATTCTGCAAGACACTAACTATACCGAGAGGAATTCAACTGATAATATTACTAGAGAAGACGCTATTTGTTTGTATCACCTCTACCTACATTATCTAAAAGATATATTTGTGGTCTTCGAGCAAAGTTTGCCGAACTTGGAATACCTAACGCTAAACGGCATACCCACAAGAATTATACAAGTGGACGAGTTACAAAGATGTGCAGTACCACTCTTCTATAACAATGGCTATAAAAGCAACTCAGTATATGAATTAGTTGACGCTGAAGCCTTATTTAGCTGAGACTGACTGCAATATTGATTGTAAGACGTACATAATGATATACGTCCCGAATTCTGTGTGGATGTAAATTGTAAACAAGAACAGACCGAATCCAGTAAATAGATGAGTCCAGTCGAAGCTTCTTCAGTATTCTGATTGAAGGGTGAACTAATACTGTTCAGCAAAACAAATTATGAATAACAAAGGTAGCCGTAGGAGTTTACGCGATATAGGGAATGTAATTGGACGGAATAATATACCTAGCGACAAGGACAATGTGTTTGTGAGGTTAAGCATGTCCCCTTCGAGGACAGCAAGTCAAAGGGAGTTCTTAAAACCCCCCATGAGATTATCTCCCAGGAAGACGGATGGTGCAAAACATAGTATACAGGTAACGCCAAGAAGAATAGCATCGCCGGAATGTTTGAAGGGCTATGTCCCTAAAGTAACTCAAAGTCTGGATAGGCCTCAGTTCAAGAACTCACATAAAGACGTGAAGATCCAAAGTTCAGACCACATAACTAATATAATATTCCCTACATCACCAACTAAGCTAACATTCAGTAATGAAAGTAAAATTGGAGGTGATGGTTCTTTGACGAGAATACGGGCCCGATTCAAGAACGGTCTCATGTCACCCGAAAGGATACAGCAGCAGCAGCAGCAGCAGCAGCAACAAGAGCAGATCCCTTCATTGGGAACCGATAACAGCATTAATCTTAGTCACAATACTAACTTCGAAACAACCTCAGTAGAAAACGATCTCTCTCAAGATAAACTAAAAAAGAAAAATCTATTAATTGACCTAAAAAAAGAAGAGGAAGGTTTAGGAGATGGCATAGAGTCTCTTACAAAATCGAATACAAAACTGAATTCCATGCTTGCAAAGGAAGGTAAGGTACAGAAGGCCAGCATCCAGAAAACTGTAAAATTTAAACTCCCTGATACTATAGTGACAGAAGACACTAAAGAACTAAGGGATATCAAGGATCTAATATTGCAAATGCTAAGAAGACAACGAGACATTGAATCGAGGTTGAGCAATATCGAACTTCAGCTCAAGGAGATACCGAAACATAAATAACAATATCGCTTTTTGCTTTCACACCAGATGTAAGCAAAGTATATGGTATTTCTGACGCTATGATCATTGACTCTAAATAGTTAAATGTTTTTCCTATATAACAAATTTACATATAATCCAAATGATACAGGGTCCTCTTTCAAATAATGTGAACGGCTCTCCTTTTTGCTCCCGATGACCTTCATGTCAAAAAAAACAATTTTCGGGAGGCGGAAAAATACCGAAAGTACGGGGCGAAGTTTTATAATGGAGGTTTATCGATATAAAGCCTAATTATTTCAGGAGAATAACAGTCTCTTACATTGTAGTTGCTAGAGAGGGTTATAATATAATAGCGCTAAAGGTGCATTCAAGTATAATGAATATCGTCAAGTTACAAGTATGTATCTTTTTCTCGAGTTTTCGTACAAGTGAACACATTGTAGCACTTTATTTTTACCCTTTTAGGTTCTAATTGACCGTTTCATATACTAACGAACCTTTTATCAAACTAGAGAAAATTTCCAATTTTGACTCAAGAAGATCTTTTTGCAACAATTGAAAAGTTCAGAGCCATTGACCTAGATGATAAAGGATGGGTTGAAAAACAGCAAGCTTTAGAGGCGGTTTCCAAAGACGGTGATGCAACCTATGACGAAGCAAGAGAAACTCTGAAACATGTCGGTGTGGATGCGTCAGGTCGAGTTGAATTGGACGATTATGTGGGGCTAACTGCGAAGTTAAAGGAATCTAAAACAGGAGCCGCTCCACAGACAACTTTCAATGTAGCACCTAATTCAGCCCCTATTGTTTCCACTTCTGCCACTAGGCTGCAGCATAAGGGTAAGGGTACTCAAGCCAAGATCATTGTTGCTGGTTCCCAAACAGGTACTACACATACTATTAATGAGGAAGAGAGACGTGAGTTTACTAAACATATCAACAGTGTCTTGGCTGGCGACCAAGATATTGGTGAGTTGCTTCCATTTCCTACGGACACTTTCCAATTATTTGATGAATGTAGAGACGGTCTGGTGCTATCTAAGTTGATCAACGACTCTGTTCCAGACACTATCGACACAAGAGTCCTGAACTGGCCTAAAAAGGGTAAGGAATTGAATAATTTTCAAGCTAGTGAAAATGCTAATATTGTGATTAACTCTGCAAAAGCCATTGGTTGTGTTGTTGTTAATGTACATTCAGAAGATATTATAGAAGGTAGAGAACACTTGATTTTGGGTTTAATTTGGCAAATCATAAGAAGAGGTTTGTTGAGTAAGATTGACATTAAGTTGCATCCGGAATTGTATCGTCTATTAGAAGAAGATGAAACTCTGGAGCAATTTTTGAGATTACCTCCAGAGCAAATCTTATTACGTTGGTTCAACTATCATTTGAAGCAGGCGAACTGGAACAGAAGAGTTACCAATTTTTCTAAAGATGTTTCTGATGGTGAAAATTACACCATATTATTGAACCAATTGGACCCTACTTTGTGTTCTAAGGCACCCTTACAAACTACAGACCTAATGGGAAGAGCAGAGCAGGTTTTACAAAATGCAGAAAAATTGGAATGTAGAAAGTACTTAACACCAAGTTCTTTAGTTGCTGGGAACCCCAAGTTGAATCTGGCTTTTGTGGCTCATTTGTTCAATACTCATCCTGGATTGGAACCAATCCAAGAAGAGGAAAAGCCTGAAATTGAAGAGTTTGATGCTGAAGGTGAAAGAGAAGCAAGAGTTTTTACTCTATGGTTAAACTCTTTGGATGTCGATCCACCTGTGATTTCCTTATTTGATGATTTGAAGGATGGTTTAGTATTATTGCAAGCCTATGAAAAGGTGATGCCCGGTGCAGTTGACTTCAAGAATGTCAACAAAAGACCTGCTTCAGGTGCAGAAGTCTCCAGATTCAAAGCCTTGGAAAATACTAACTACGCTGTCGACCTGGGCAGATCCAAAGGGTTTTCTTTAGTTGGTATTGAGGGGTCTGATATTGTAGATGGTAATAAACTATTGACCTTGGGGCTAGTGTGGCAATTGATGCGCAGAAATATTTCGATAACTATGAAAACATTATCGTCCAGCGGTAGAGACATGAGCGATTCACAAATACTGAAATGGGCTCAGGACCAGGTTGTTAAAGGAGGTAAAACCTCTACTATTAGATCATTTAAGGATCAAGCCTTATCGAATGCACACTTCTTGTTGGACGTTTTGAACGGAATTGCTCCAGGATATGTTGATTATGATCTAGTCACCCCTGGTAATACTGAAGAAGAAAAGTATGCAAACGCAAGATTGGCTATTTCTATCGCTAGAAAATTGGGTGCTCTGATTTGGTTAGTACCTGAAGATATCAATGAGGTTCGTGCAAGATTAATTATTACCTTTATCGCTTCCTTAATGACTTTGAACAAATGAGCCTGGAAATAGCTTCGGGCTCGAATTTTTTGTTTCTATGCTCCATTTCACCACTGGTTAATTGTATGACGCTATATAACCTCAAATATATTTGAAGTTTTTAATATGTAATAATAGATTTCAACTTCTTTCTATCTGTTACGTTTTTACTATTAGCACCTCATGAAGATGGCCTTCAACATTTTTTGCTGTTATTAATATTATCTGTTCTTTTTTTTTCTAGATTCAAATCATCTTCGTAACATGAATTGGCTTTTTATTACATATCCTATAAGTCTATACCTAGAATAATTTAAAATATACATAGGACGTATCTTATCATTAAGTTTTCAGGCATCGAACATATCTGGGCAATTGCATCCACATCCAGATGGACATTCATCACCAATCTCCCACCAAATTCTGGCGCACGCAGAGTGTAAAACATGTTGGCAATTGCCGCATATGAAACTACTCCTTGTCACTCTTAAATCACAATAATTACAATTTCGAGCAATAAATTTTTCTTCTCCAAATTTCTCATTTTCAATCCAGTGCGTAAGTACACCACCATAAGGACTGTTCTCTCCACTATTAGGTATATCATCTTGAGAGTAATAAGAGCTTTTAAAATCAGTACTAACTTTTAAAATTTTGACCCTTTCCAAAGGCAGCCCCCATCTAAAAAGTAATTTAGAGTATTGGTAAATATAGGTTTGAAACTTCGGTATATCTGACACCTCCAAATGCAAAAGATCCTCCTGTTCATAGGCATCCATAATGTCGTCATGTAAAAGCTCAACCTTAATATCAGGCATTCTATTATGAAAAGGACTAGGTGAAAAGGCACGATTGCTCTGTTTCTGACCAGGATCTGCAAATCTACTACCGCCACTAAAAGTGTTGTGCGTCCTTAATCTAGCATGGTACTCGTCAGACCTTATTGAAGAATTGTCTCCTCCGTGGATGTTTGTCCCTCTTAAATGAGGACCAGAGCAATTAGGTGTTACAGTACTACTTCTGGATCTAGTCGAAAAAGCATCTGAACCTTTCCAAAATGATGTATTTTGACTTTCATTATCATTAAATACAATAGTCCCTTCCATATTCTCTAACTCTTCCCCAAAATACCTGTTTGTATTTTTAGCTGAGCTCTTTTTTTTTCGGGCACTTAATATAACACAGCATAGCATAGCCAACATCTGTAAATTTTGTTGCCTTTCAAAGTAGATAATTGCTTCCTTTATAAACCATTTTATCCCCATAGGATGATTGTTCCACATGGTCGTATAAGGATCGCAATCAGTTTGATCTATTAACATATCAGATAATATTTGCCAACAGTGGCTAATTTCGTCAAGCTCGAATTTCTCTGCAACTAAGGCGTTGTTTCTAGCAAACTCTTCAGGCGTAACATCCATGAATAAGTATTCTAGCGCCAATTCCTTACGATCACTTAGCAATCTGCTAAAATCTTTGCAAACTACCAGGTTTTTATTTTTTTTAGTAGATTCTACCGTTTTTCCTGATTCAGAATGTACCGAGCTGAAAGCTCTGAAATTACCATTTAGCATTGGAATTTTGGTTCTTACTATTATGTCGTTTCTTAGTATATCATCCCAATCATCTGCGACACTGTCAAAAGAGTCATCGGATGACGACTCGTCGTCAGAGTATGTTCTGGAATCACCATAAGCACTACCTCCTACGCCTAAAGTGTCAACATAACGCTTAGGGCGAGCCTCTGATTCCTCAACAGTAGTGACACCATTATTGTCAACTTCCTTATCGTACAAAACTTTGGGCTCAACCTTAAACGGATGCTTCTCTACTCCTGTATCCTTTTGAGATAGTTTAATTATTGCATTTTGCTTTTTTTCAGGTTTTTTGTCATTTGCAAAGAAGCAGAAAAGTTGGCCCGTTGCAGTCCAACAAGATCCACATCCATTTGGAACAGGTGTCGTATCAAGAGCTAGATTTCTCCCAAAATTCAAACCTGGATTCGACGTATCTGGGAATACCAGTGCTTCTTTATATGACTCTGTATCTGATTGCGAAGAAAGATTTTCCAGATTTTGAGAATCAGAATATGAACTGTCTAAAGACGATAACTCCTCAAAATCTATATGGTCTGCAATATCGAAATTTAGTAAGGGCTCTTGTCCTTCTTCAATGTCTTCCAAGCTAACTTTCTCGCCTAAGACAAATCGTATACATGGTTCCAAACAGTAAAGGTTTGAGTTCGTATACTTTTGGCCAATAGTTGATAAATTGGACAGTATTTCTTGCCTCTTTTTCACGGTTAGATTTGCGTTCTCCTCAATTACAAATTTAGGAGGGTTCCCTTTGTTTGGATAGTTGGGCGGAAAATTGATACTTATACGCAAGAAGACATACTCTTCAAGATTTGCTTCTGACCAGGGACCATTAAGTGTCAGACACAATTCTCGTGTGGACACGGAAATCTTCTCAAAAACGACTTTCGGGAATTTGTGACCAATGGCACTTACTTCTTCCCCTAAATTCTGGATTTTGGTATCGTTGAATAAATCCTCTTGTGAATTGTCCCTATTCATTCTAATACCTGAGAGCCATGTGATATGGTTGGTCTTACTTGTTTTTAAGCCTGATGATGTCACAAAGTTTTCTCGTATGCGCTTGAATTGATTTTTTTGGACATTTTCTCTATTTTCAGGTTCTTTATTGTACGAACAATAATCATAATCTGGAAATTTCTCTTCGAGTCTTTTATGTCTGTCAAAATTTACTTTCTCATATATATTATCAGACAGTGGCCATAGTTTCAAATCACAATCTTTAGACCAAGTAACCAACTGGAATTCACGGTCATCGTAATCTCCATTGTACGTATGTCTTGATCTCCAAAGAAAATCAATTACTCGGTCACTATGTCCTTTGAATGCATATATTGGCTGAAGTTTTGTCTTCTTATTTTCTTCATTATCATCGTCGTCGCATAGATTAACTAAATAAACAGCATTGTTACCTCCAACCATTGGCATAATACAATATCCCTCACCAAAAGGAAGGTAACGCCCTCTCCAAATTGGAAAATTGGTTGTAACGGTCCTTTTTGACTCTGTCGTACTTGTTGAATAATCCCAGAACTTCACCGTTCCATCGTTCGAACTAGACATGATTTCAGTCGATTTGAACCGGTTGAAGTCTATACTATTTACTGAACTTACATGGCCTTTCAAAGAGCAAAGTGGAGTAGAGCCTTTTCTTAAATCCCATACAAATATGTCATTTCCATGTGAGGACGCTAGCACGTTTGGGTCCTTGTAATTCCATTTCACTTGAGAAGCAGCAGATCTCCATGAACTTGTAGAATAAAATGGTCTATGTGGACTTCTCATATCCCAAGCATGTACGTACGTGTCAACCGAACACGTAGCTAAAACATCAGGATGTTGTGGATTAAAGTTTATATCTGTGATTGCCCTTGAATGACCATGAAGCACAAATTCAATGGCATTAGCTGAAGATTTTGCTAAATTCCATATAATCGCCTTTTGGTTTGATGTTGAGACTATCCAGTATGGTTTTGCAGGATGCGGCGACCATTGTACATCGGCAACTTGCCACGGTGTGATATGATGTAACCACCTTGGAGGCGTAAATGGATCATCCAGATCGATAATGTAAAGACCTTGCCGACTGGCCAAAACAACATCCCTACCAGAGGGATTAATGGATACAGCATTGAACCCTCCATCTACTTTTAAGGATAGCGATTTTCCAAAAGTTGGCGAATTAAACGGACCGTCATTAATACTACTGTGCATGCTTATCTATCTAGTGAGTGTACAGCCCAGAGGTAATTTCATGCAAATTTCCTGTAGTCGGGAGGTGGATGGTCGGCTGATTTACATATCTTGATGGCTTCTAATGAGTTATTCTTTGACTATCATCCTATAAGATGTAAGGGTAACTTGTACTCATCTGCAACCCCCGTCCTGCCACATAATAAATATAAAGGATGATCTTTTAACATATGTAATCATAGTCACACTGACTTTTCTAAAAAACTTATACATAGTGAAGTTATCATAGGAGTGCTGTATAATATCAAAAGAGAAACGAATGCTGTCGCTTACTCTTTTGTAACAGCATCAAAAATGGCTTTAAAAGGAGCCTTGAACCCTGTCCACTTTTCAAACTGGGCCACACCTTGGTGAACCAGCATTTGAGAACCGGGGACAACGTGCCATTGATACTTATCTTGCGATATGGTCATAACAGGGGTGACACTTGGCTTGTAAGCGGCTTCTAATAAGGTTGGTATAAAAGCAGCATGTGCGCCCTTTACGAGGAATCTTTCTAACTTACCTAAAAGTTCGTTGTCCAATGGTTTGTCGGCTGGTACACAACTGACAGCGACACCAACGTGTTCCTTGATTTCCTCTATAGACTTAGTGGACTCTATTCCAATGATGTTGAATTCGGATGGAAGTGATTCGATCAATGGCTTCAATTTGGAAATTGTCCTGTTAATGATAAAGATCTTTTTACAACCTAAACTGTGTAGCGCATAAAGAGCGGCTCTAGAAGTTCCACCTGCACCAATAACCAAACCAGCAGTATGGCCAACAGATTCAGGGACACCATTGCTGATTAACGCATTACGAATACCTAACCAGTCGGTGTTGTCACCTCTAAATTTGTCATTACCTAGTGGGATAACAGTGTTTACAGCACCAATCACTTTAGCAGCATCAGTCAATTCATCCATATACTGCATTATATCTAATTTCAGAGGGATTGTCACAGCGGCACCGCCAAAGTTCTTATTTTCATTCAAAAGTTTTTCCTTCACTAACTCTGCGGAGTCAGTTTCAAACTTATCGAATTTGTGAGGCAAACCTAAAATCTCGTAACCAGTATTATGTAAAATTGGTGATCTAGAATGGCCGATTGGTTTTCCAACAACGAACATTTCTTTAGGCTCGATTCCTCCCATAGATGTATATAACTTGTTGATTTGTGCCACTGTCAATTGACCAGGAGCAGCAGCGTTAGGAAGTAACTCTGATGTCACCGGTGTTAAAACATTATTCAAAACACGGGAAATGCTACCTTTTGAGGACATGTTAATTGCAATTAAAGGTTTTGCCTTGTGTGCGTCCCTGAACCGTTCTAGTTTCAAGTTGTCTTCAAAATTAACGGCAGTACCCACTAATTTTACGATATCCACATCAAGAGTTAGAGCTTGATTAAATCTGTTTTCCCACTCAGCATCATCCCATGAGTACACTCCTTGGAAATCATGGTGGGATCCAATGATTTTGGTGTTTCCCCTTTTATTGATAACTTCATATTGAATATCAGTGGGTAGGGTTAGTTCCAAGTCAAGGAATTCAACACCATTTTTCAAGGCAATATCATATAGCCCTCTTAAAGTTTTGAACTCTTCATCCGGGAAGTTACCGCCTTGCTTCTTAGTACGTACAGTAAAGATGATAGGAATACTGTCTGTAGCTTTGCGCAATATTGACAATTGTTTACTGACGAAGTCAGCAGAGTATTTAGCTAAATGGTCTACCCGGACCTCTACAGCCTCACAACCATAACAGATTGGGGTCAAATTTTCGGCCTGTTCAGTCAAATCATCAAATGTCAAGCAAACGAAAGCAGATCTTTTGCTTGGAATTCTTACATCTCTCGTTCCTGTAATTGTGGCGATATATTTACTGAATGACCTTCTCAAAGCTTGAAACTCGGCTTCTGCGGAGCAATGAGGCGCAAAGAAAGAGAAATTTGAACATTCTTTATACCATACCTCTCTTCTATTCCAAACTTCACGAATCTCTTCCACATAGGCAGGTCTAGAAGGGTCACTTTGTAAGAAAATGATTGTCTCCTCGATATCTCTATGTAAGTGTAAGACATAACCGCCTGACGAAGCAAAGTCTTTCAAAGCTTTTCTGGACTCCGCGCTTTCAACAATGCCACCACCTGTAGAGAACACATACCCATCGTCACCGTAATTTTGAATGACCTCCTTGAAAATTCTTGTTTCTTCCTCACGGAACTTCTCCCAACCATTTTG
This sequence comes from Saccharomyces mikatae IFO 1815, assembly GCF_947241705.1. Taxonomy (NCBI): domain Eukaryota; kingdom Fungi; phylum Ascomycota; class Saccharomycetes; order Saccharomycetales; family Saccharomycetaceae; genus Saccharomyces; species Saccharomyces mikatae. The sequence goes on along the minus strand of NC_079259.1, from coordinate 692,006 downwards.
CACAACAAACTGTTTGACACTTTGGTTGTCGTGCTGTTGTTCAAATAACTCATCTAAATCGACTAATTTGTAACCTAAAGCAGTTGCACACCATTTACTAATAGTGGTTTTACCTGCTGCTCTCATACCAATAATTACAACGCTTTTCTTGGAGTTCTTTTTAGATGAAAGCTCTAAAGGTTCTGCACCATCCAATTTCGCGCCTAGTTCAGAATGTAATACATCCCACCAGCCAGGCCAGGTTTTACCAGTACAATGCCTTTCAAGTATTCTTACAGGCCCAGTGGCTTCATTTGGCTCCTTTTGAGAATTGACCATACCTGCAAGAAGTGAAAAACTCATGGCAACACGATGGTCATCATATGTGCATACACCAATAGGTCCAGTAGAGTCCGAAGGTACTTTCAAATCGTTTATTGAATCTAAGCCGTGGACCTGAATACCATCTGGTAGTTCTGTAGTTTTGACACCGAATTTGGCGAGCTCTGTAGCCATGGCTAAAATTCTATTACACTCTTTGACACGTTGATTTGCAATACCTTCAATGGTGGTTGTATTGGTAGAGTTTGGATCGTCGTCGTGTGAAACTGCGGCAACCACGCACGCAGTCAAGAAGGCATCAGTCATTGGCTCCATGTCAACGTGTTTCAATGGCTTTAGGGTGCCTCTTGGAGGACCCGAAACAGTTGTTGAAGTTGCAGTTTGAGTTATTTTACAGCCCATAGGTTTCAAGACATCTCTCGCAAATCTAGCATCACCCTGTAGCGACTCAAAACCAATGTTTGGAACTGTAACAGTGGTACCAGTCATTGCAGCGAAAGCTAATGGATATGTAGCACTAGAGGCGTCACTTTCAATAACATACTCTGGTGGATTGATATAATGGCCCTTTGGGATATAATAGGTGTAAGGTTCTGTAGTAGAAGTTTCAACATTGATGCCAAATTTTTCCATCATTTTTATTGTCATATCGACGTACAATTTAGAAATTGGTTTACCACCAACAAGAGCCAAAGTGACAGGTTCTTCAGCATATGGGGCACACATTAGGATAGAAGACACGTATTGGGAAGAGACTGTAGCAGCCAATTCAATTCTACCACCCTTGAAAACAGAATCAGTATACACCTTGATTGGAAGAGAACCTTCATTATTCAAATACTCAATTTTAGTACCATTAGTACGTAAAGAATCGACCAAAGGAGCAATCGGTCTTTGTTGCATCCTTGCATTACCGGTTAGAACTACATACTTTTGCTTTGGAGTGGAATTTACCAAGGCAGCCAATGAAGTCAAAAATCTTGACGCTGTACCCGCATTTCCTAGATACAATGGATCAGGACATGCTGATAATGTGGATCCACCGTGCCCTTCCACTACTACGGTTTCACCATTATCTTCCCATGATATCGTTGCACCCTTCAATTCGTGAACGGCGGTTAACATATGTTTTGTATCATCTGAATGTAGTAGATTCTTAATTTTGCACCGACCTTCTCCGAGAGCAGCAAGAATTAAAGCACGGTTAGAAATAGATTTAGAGCCAGGAGGGATAATCACTTTTTCTTGACTAGCAGGAATGTCCCTGAAAGGGTAAACAAGGGTTTCATCGGTTAAAATAAACCTCAAATCTTCATCACTAACAAATTGGGCAGAATCACCGTAACACTTTCCGATACTTTCTAAAATGACCACTTTCTTTTTCGAACCCTCATTTTTCTTATCAATACTCATTTTCTTCAATAAGGTATCCAATGGTGTTTTCTTGTGTAAAGTTAACTCTTTGAACCATTTCTCATTAGGGGAAACAGGTAAACCGTATGCGACCAAAATCTTGGATAGACGAGCAACTTGAGTAGGGGAGAGAATATCGAAGTAACGAGATAACTCTGCTTCTTTAACCATACCAATGGATACACATTCGCCATGTAATGCCTGTGGAGTTAGGATAGCTTCATACGCATGACCAATAGAATGACCGAAGTTCAAAAGATTTCTTAGGCTGGATTCACGTTCATCAGATGAAACAACCTCTGCTTTAACCTTGATGCTCTCAAGAACTAACTTATACGTATGATCCAACATCGATTCAATATCAGTATTCGATATCTCGTCAATTTCGTTTGTCAATTGGTTAGTAACCTTTACATTTTTAGCACCGTTAACAACACTCAAAAACAATGAGGCGTTTGATTCCAATCTAGTAAACTCATCAGCGTTCCAAATACAAGCGGTCTTGATAACTTCTGCCATTCCATTGATGAATTCTCTTTTGGCTAATGTTTCCAGCCATTTAATATCTACAAGGACAAATTTTGGTTGCCAGAATGCACCAACAAAGTTTTTACCCAATGGAGTGTCAATGGCGGTTTTACCGCCGATAGATGAATCTACCATTGCTAATAAGGATGTTGGCACTTGAATAACACGGACACCTCTCATAAAGGTAGAAGCAACAAACCCAATCATGTCACCGATAACACCACCACCAATAGCTATCATAACAGTATCACGAGTACATCCTTCTAATAAAAGATAGTCTTCTAGTTTTGCCTTAGTTTCTCTACTCTTACTTGTCTCACCTGGTTTGACAACATAGGTAAGTAAACGAGAACCTTCTGGTAAAGAAGCTTCGAATTCCTGAACTAATTGTTGGTAATATGGGACCTTACTCAGATTTGTATCATTACAAATAACGTACGTTGAAGAAGGGCAATGTTTGATTATAGTTTCAACCAAATGGTCATGAATATTATACCCAACATGGATAATATCATTTCCTAGAATGGGGACTTTGGCTAACTTCACCATCGTAATATACAACTATCTTACGTAGGATTTCTCAGCTAGGAGATTATATAAACTTGAATGACTGCTGTGACTTATTACAAAGGGTTACCGTTGGATGTTCTGGATCCTATATCATTGAATCACCTACAAATGAATCTGTTCCATATTTGCGGTTAGAATTTATGGCGGTGAAGAAAAAAACCGAGTGAAAAAAAAATCATGTTCGGGATGAGTCATATGCATGCTAATTCACTGTATTAAATCTGTAAAGTTGGCCAAGAAGGTGCCCTTGTCATATATATTCGAAATTTCTGATGCGTCTTTAATCGTAATGTAGTGTGCTAGGTTGTACTGCTTATGGTCGTAGGCGTTGGTGCTATAAAATGTAGCATGTTGGTCTTGGGTAAGTTTGGTAGTATCATCTTCTGTGAGTTTTAGAAACCAAGACTGACAATTATCATTCAATGACCTAACCAGTTTCCCTTCTCTCATATACTCTTGAATGGTATACCATTTATCTTGCTCATTTGTAGTCATTCCCTCCCTAACAATAGTCAATTGGAGATATGTGAAAATAATGCAGATGATAGTGAAACATCCACACAGTATGGTTAGAGTCAAAACAGCTCTGGGAAGTGCCGTTTTACTATTCAAAGAAATACACCATAGTCTTAGAAAAGCATAGAGTAGCGAAAATATGTTGGAAATTAGGAAAAGGTAAAATTGAAGGTAGTTTCCCTTTCCGATGCAGTTATTTACCCAAATACAGTGATGGTCAGCAACCAGAATGCATCGATTGCATATACTACAATGTTTGGACCTAGCAGGTTTGATAATATGGCATGTCGAACACTTTACGACAGGATAATACAGCAAGTAATCGTAGGGATATTTTTCTGTTGAACCTGGTTTATGGTGGTATGAATCTTCTGCTTTAGTAACCATGACCAGAATCCCACATGCTATCGGTGCTAGTGTGATGATCGGTACTACAAGTATCCGTTCGCAAAGAAAGAGTTCACTCCTGACTAGCCACTCCACTCTCGTATGGTATGTATATACTAGGTATAGGTAAATTAAAGTGTAGAAAATGGGTACCAAATGGAACTTCCAGCGATATTTTTGGTCATCGGCAATAAAGGGCTGAAACACATTACGGTAGAAGGTCGAAAATGGCCATGTTGACTTGAATACTGGGGAAAGCAATATCAATACTACAACCCCCACTAACAGTACAAACAGCACATTCCATGACATTGTTTGCTCTTTTCATTTTAGAAAGCAAAGGTCGTATTCTGTTGTTATATTGAAGATTTTTTTGAAGGAAGCGAAGTGTACTTTATTACTGGATTTATAGATAGCAACAAACGCCATGAGAGTAAAGTAACGTTGTAGTATTTACCAAACAGTACATTATATAATGTATTATTTACAAGTAAATAAATATGTGAAACCTGTTAAAGGTGATTTCAGATTAAATAGTAGATAACTCCAAAGTGGTAATTCCTGTCGAACAAGTCTCTTTTGTTTTAACAATTTGATTTCAGAACAAAACAATATTTTTTTTTGTTTGAAACAGCGATTTCCTTTAAAATATCCGGTTGTTCCCAAGAATATAGAAGCTATTTTAATCCTTACTAGACTGTCTTCACAGATATACCAAAGTGGACTCTGGAGGTTTAGGAAAGAAAAGAATGTATATAAATAAATGTTGCAAGTGGAGCAGAGCCTTTCATAGTAGCAGAATTCTGCTTGAAGAGAAACATCACGATAAGAGTCTCCAGAGAAAAATTCTCGAAAGGATTCTTAGACCTCAGGAGGAAAATGCTATCAGAAAATCAGGATTCAAGCTATGGTTAAGTCATTTGAGTAATTCGCGTAAAACGTATGAGCGATTAGAGAAACTACAGAAGTGTATCATGGAACAAGTACATGTTGAAGGATCTAAAAATAACGACAAGCTATTCGATGAAATAAATCAGTGGCATTTTCGAAACGAAAAGGCAAGTACTGTTTTGACACCTACATTACTGATACACGGTTACGCTGCTTCTTCAATGTCTTTTTTCAGAAATTATCCGGGTCTCTCCAAACACATCCAAAATCTATACTCAATTGATCTGCCAGCAAGCGGATTGTCTTCGATACCGCCATTAGAAATCAATGCGACGACACCTTTACCTTTGGATATTGAATTCACTGGAAAAAATAAGTTCAAGATTCCATATACAATAAACCTGAATCATCATAAATTCGTAATCCAAATGTATGAGGACTTTTATCTCGACAAAATCGAACAATGGCGCATTGACAATAAACTAGGCAAGGTGAATATCGTGGGGCATTCTTTTGGTGGATACTTATCTTTCAAGTATGCTGCTAAATATCCTAATTCAGTAGAGAAACTTTGTTTGGTATCCCCGCTAGGAGTGGAAAGGAATATATGGTCGATAAATAATAATTTTCGCTCAAACACTCTTTATACTATTGGCTTCGAAGATCCAAGCTCTAAGTTTTACTCGAAAAGAAATATGATTCCTAAATATTTATTTGAACGACAATTTCAATTACTAAGAATGATGGGTCCAGTAGGAGCTAAATTATGTTGGAATTATATAATGGCAGCGTACAGTCGAGTTCCATCGTTAGCGTACAAAGAATATATCTTTGAATTGTTTTATGGTAAGGGAGGTATACCGGAGGTTACAACAGAAATTTTCAAAGGATTATTTTCAAGGTGTATTTTAGCGAAGGATCCTTTGATGGATTCTCTGCATTATTTAAATGTCAGAAAACTGATGGTAGTATATGGGCAATATGATTGGATGAATAAAAAAGCCGGCATGCTCATGGTCGAAAACTTGAACAGTTTAGGAAACTGTTTAGAAAAAGCAAGTTATTTAGAGATACCTTCATCTGGTCACAATCTTTTCTTAGATAACCCGCTATCGTTCAATCAATCAATCGTGTCATTCTTATCAGAGGATCCTAAGTTGCCTTGATCACATCTAAATCAAGCCAAAAAATACTCGGAGAACGTGTAGCAGCATTATTACATCAACCTATTTCCTATTTATACTACGTATATTTTTTTTGTCCTCTTCCACGTCTTCTTCATGCTCTGAAAGTTTTATGCAAAATACCGAGGGTCGTCGCTGCTATCTAACGAATCACTGCTGCTTAATTCATCCAGTCTGGTAAGGAGTAGCGGATCGAAATCAACTACTTTTTCTAACCGGGATACGCTATTTGATTCAAGGTATTCCGAATGTTCCCTGGATAGATATTCTGTGCGATTTCCTTTCATTGAAGGAAGCCTTGAGCACGAAGAATTATCTCTATCCGAAACGTGTGAAAACTTTTCTCTCATAGTGGTCGTTTCATCGACATTCAACCGATGACGATAATATGATTCTTTATGTTTTTTGGCCAAGTCATTTAGATCATCAAGTGTTATGATCTCACGTTTGGAATCTCTGTCACACAAACATTTTGCAATTTCGAAAACATTCTTCATGACTACTCTTTTCACCTTTTCTCTTTTAAGAATGGTCATTGATACGGTCAATCTTACAAGCTCATCTAAAATCTCGAGCTTGGAGGGCAATTGCGGTAAAACATTCATTATTATAGTGCACATCAATTTCAGCCGATCTGCCTTGTGCAGGTGGTCTGGCTCTTTATGCTCTACCTCCTTGGGCCACCACGCTGGTTTTTTAGCATCCCCTTTGATATATGGGAACCTGGTCTTCTTCCTTGGCTCAATTATCTTTATCCATAGCTTAGCGATTGCCTTACACGGCACCTGTCTTAATAACTTAAAAGCGGCGTACAAATAATCCTGCATTAGTATGGGCTGATCTAACGGTATTATTATTGTTGGTTGGTAATTTGTTTCATAAACTGTCATTGTTTTCCGATTTATCTGCGGATAGAACGTTAATGGAGGGTTTCTTCCAAATGAAGATGATATGAAACTCTCTGAAAAGAAGTTGTTTTCAATCGACTCGCTTCTTAGGTGGTCTTTCTCTCTTATGAACACCATAAATTCATATCCTAGACCATTTAGCAGCGCCAGCGCCCCTCTAAGCTCATCCATAGCATACGTGTGCACTTGAGCTAACTGTCTAAAGACTAATATATACGCAAACACACGTCTACAAATACGCATTATATCCTTTATATAAGCAGACGCAAAAGCAGAGAATATAAGTTTCTATTGCAAATAACTCAATTGAGCCATCTCTTCAAATTCATGTACCCATAGCAATCAGCTTTCCACAGAGACTTCAGAGGCACCGCTTCAGGTACGTCTCAGATCGCGGGATCGCTACGACAATACGAAACAACTACGATGCAACTGCAGCATGGTCTCTTCAAGAATAGAAAAAAAAGTTCTGCATCGAGCCATAGCCCCTTGCCATTTTCAAATAAGAAGATCTGCCATTAAAAGAACTTCTTCCCCTCCGAAATTTTTCTTGGTTTGCTTACTTGGTAGCGTAGATTAGCTACGTATCTCTATCCATTCTAATATTGTAATCTTGACGCTTGCCATAAATACATGGGCTATTCGAAATCACGTATACGCTAGCGACAAGCGGTAAAAGCATAAAAACGCACCACAACCCAAACTGGATTTCCCAACAATGTCCTTCAACATGCTGCATTTGCCAGTCCCTAATGCTCTTTGTGCGCGTTTCCGTTGAATCAGCTTTCCTCGTGCAGCAGATAGTCACCAACCTTTTCCCACCAGGTGGTGCAAAATTTGCCGGTTCTCTGTTTTCCCCCGTCATCGGCAAGGCGTTGCTACCTGTCCAAGTACAACACATGTGAATTTTTTTCAAATGATTAAAGGCTCATCTCATCATATCTGGTTGAAATTACTATTTGGTGTCATTGGTTGACAGAATAAGCAATTTGAAATTGGCTTGATTCAGTCTCTTTGACGTGCAAGAGATAAATACATGGAACAGCAGAGGGAAGAATGCAACAAGCAACGGGAAACGAATTACTGGGTATCTTAGATCTGGACAATGATATAGACTTCGAGACTGCTTATCAAATGCTCAGCAGTAACTTTGATGACCAAGTATCTACTCATATACATGAAAATACGTTTAGTACAGCATCTCCGCCCCTATTAGCACATGAACTCGGTGTGGTTCCTAATTTAGCGGTGCAACCCTCACACATGGAGATTATACCTACTGATAACCAAACTCACCATTCTTCTTTGCATTCTCATGCACATTATCCGAACCATACTTCCAATCAGCCAAGTATGGGGTTTGATCATACTCTAGGTCTCAAACTCTCTCCTTCCAGTTCCGGATTATTAAGTACCAACGAATCGAACGCCATTGAACAATTCTTGGACAACTTAATCTCGCAGGATATGATGTCCTCTAATACTTCTATGAGCCCTGAAGTACAACCTTATGCAAAATCACCGAACAAGCAGCATAAATATTCAGAAACAAATCAAAGGCGAATTGGAACAAACTTGCATAATAACACGAGGGAGTTGCACACAAGCTTAGTGGATGTATCAACTGAATTCACAGCCAGGGAGGGGCCTCACCAGCCCACTAACCATAATCACTACAACCCACCACCATTTTCAGTACCTGAGATAAAAATTCCAGATTCTGATATCCCGGCTAATATCGAAGACGATCCTGTTAAGATAAGGAAATGGAAACACGTCCAAATGGAGAAGATACGAAGAATAAACACCAAGGAAGCCTTTGAAAAGCTGATCAAATCGGTAAAGACTCCATCGAAGGAAAACGGAAAAAGAATCCCCAAACATATCCTACTTACATGTGTAATGAACGACATCAAGTCCATCAGAAGCGCAAATGAAGCGCTGCAACACATCTTGGATGAGTCATAGAACTGGTCAAGCTACCAACAGTAAAAATTCACTCTGCTAGACCAATTCAGTTATATATACATGGACGAAAATATCCTACTATTGCAAAACTGGTCCTGTAAATATACTGATCCTAAGCCACTCAATAGAGGAAGGCCATATCTCTAACCGAAGAGTAAGATACATTTAGCCAACGGCCATTACTGGTCTCCTTTAATTAATAAATAAGAATTTCCGAGGACAGTGACAGTGACAGTTCTGCAGAAGTGAACTTTCATAACGGCATATGTGTGGTATATTCCTCGAAGCAAATGACTCCATACGGCGCCTAATCATATCCACTGTTAAGTGTTATATTATCATAGTGCAGTTTTACACTTTTTTCTATCATAAACAATTCATGTTTTGATAGCACAAGATAATGACAACTCCACATATAAATATCTATTAGTAACGAACTATTAGTTTTGTGAAATACGTGACAATATTTAAACAAAAAGATTGGTAAAAAGAGACAAAAGTATAAACTATTGGATATCTACTTAGGTCCATTCTATTATTTTTTATCACAAAAAGAATAGAAAGAATCTATGCGAATATATAAACTTCTATCGAAAGGATACTCTTTTTCAAGAATATCAGAAAATGTAAGCCGTAGTTCTCAAAAAATATATCGCCTATAAGTTTAGTTCTTTTAATATACTAGAAGCCAGTTCTTTATACATCCAAGTGTTCCCAGAAATTTTCTTAAAATGCACACCGGCTAAACCAACAATACGTACCTTGACAATATGGATTTCAAATTTGATGGGTTCTTTCTCTCTTGTCGCCATGCTTTCGCTTTCATCACTTTGTTGGCGAATATTCTCCAATGAAGTTCCGGAGTGCTTATCGTCTGTATAGGTCTCAGTAATAGATGACTTCCTTTGGTGAGTAGAATTAGTCGTTAAAGGAGAGGAGGGTGAATATTTATTAGATCCTTGACGCCTGACAGAGCCATGATATGAAACCGGCATGATGGACCTTGGAGTCTCTTCTCTCTTTGCTTCCGCATTACTAGAGAAAAACCTTTGTATACAAATGAACCCACCCTTAACTTCCTTGAAATCTATATGCATTTTTTTCAGTACAAACATGATTTTGTATCTGACAATTGGTAAAGGCTTCGATGAGGTTGTTTGGACAGAAAAGAAACCTTTCAAAAATAAGGAACGAGGAAAATCAATCGACGGCATTGAACCTGCAGGAGCTTTCGAAGCCTCTTGTAAAATCTGTTCATCCGTCAGTTCCTTTTCTATTGAAGGAGAAGTTATGTGCACGTTCATGGAATGTACACTGGTGCTATCATTTGTATGCGAAGTAATATTTCCTAAACTATCAGACTTATTGTCGTCGCTAGACTCCAAGAATCCAGTATCTATGAGCTCCTGCTGAGGATAGGCAGAGGTAGGCACTGGGGGCCTCATGTATTTTAGCGATTCACGGCGAGCGTGACCAACAGATTTAGCCCTTGCACTTGGGTGTAGTTTTCGACCTTTTGCAACGTTGAGTGGTGGTAAAGGGTGATTCTCGTCATCGTCGCTTCCTTCAAATTTTTGCACAGCATAATTCTCCCGTTCACTTCCTTTCTCAACTTCATTATCCTGTTTGTTAATATCACGCAATTTCATAACGTCTTCCTCCATTTGCTTTTCTCTTTGCTTCTCTAGCATATTTTCTGCATTGACAGGTAGTGCCGGGAAATCTCCCTTATTGCTACTTTTGCTATCATTACTCTTAACAGGCTCAGTGATAGAAATATAATTTGAATCGTAATTTGGCTTAGAAAAACCTGGAACAAAATCCGAAACAGCACGTGAATGTGTCTTTTGTACGGGCTTATTGAAACTATTATTACTATTGACGGATGGTTGTTCAATAGTCTTTTTACGGCGTTGAGATAACTTTCTAAATATATTCCCAAATTTCGCTTTTTCTGAAGATTCACTTGTATTCGAAGGTACTCTGAATTGCTGATAATCATTTCCCTGAGGAGTTGGTGATAGGGCATATTCCACTTCATGGTGTTGATTATCAGAACTTTTCCTACTCGTCGGTGACGTATGAGCTTGTTCTGGCATTGCTAATTTTGGTGGAATCATCACATGTAAGACAGGTTCTGCATTATTAACATTTTTTGGAGTCAAAGGTGTAGCTGTATCTTTCCTAGGTGGTGTTGGGTGCGTAGCTTCTGGCTCTGATTTTATAACAGTTTTATTAACCTTGATATCGTTTTGTTTTGAATTTTCCGGTATCTGAGAAAACTTTTCTGTATTCTCATAACTCTGTCGCTGTTGTTGATTCTGGGCTTTTGCGTGCTTTCTGTTGAGCATTTCAGAGGTCAAATAGTATATGGAAATCATTGGATGGTACGCCCTTGTTGGATCTTCAAAACTTTCCGTTATATTAGGAACACTTTCATTGTCACTGGATTCTGCCCTGGCCTTTGCTACTAAAGTCCAGTATTGTCTAGAAAGAAGAACGTAAGTAGGATCTGAGATTATACTGACCAAAACACTTCTTGTTTCTTCCACATCATCAATGAATTCCAAACGGTACATCTCTTTCAAGACATTCGTATTAAGCGTCTCGATAGTCAGTGGAACTCTTTTCGGCAAGTAAGAAGGAGGGGGAGCATTAAAGCCTCTCACCATCCAATGGTGCTCTACAACTTGTTTGAGTGTCGCTCTTCTTTTTGGATCTACCACCAACATTTTAGATAGCAGTGATATTACCTCGATAGATAAATGTTGAGGATATTCAACCTTACCTTGCTTAATCTTTTCATGCAAAACGCTCGAATTTTCGTCATCAAATGGAACTTTCCCGCATACCAAAACAAATAAAACTACACCAAATGACCAGACATCTACTTCAGGTCCTGTATAAGGATGAGCTTTCAATAATTCAGGCGCAGCAAAGTATAAAGACCCACAGAAAGTGTGCAGTTGCTTTCTAGAATCATAAAGATTGGACAACCCAAAATCAATTATTTTGATTTCGCTAGAATCTGAAATCATGATGTTTTCTATTTTCAGATCCCTGTGAACGATATTATTAGCATGTAAATACATTAAGGCACTTGCAATGCCTCTAGCAAACTTTCTTGCTTGGTGTTCTCGTATCGATCCATGTTGGATGATATAATCTAACAGTTGACCACCTGAAACGTATTCAAACAACATATAGAAATGGTTCGACAAAGTGCACATTTCAAAAAGCCTACATATATGCGGATGATACAAGACTTGACCCAAAGATGCTTCCCGAATAGTTCTTTTATCCCTAGATATCTCCTTTTCCAATTTTTTCTGTCTTTCCAGCACATCTTGTTCATTTTTCGGTGGAGGCAACATCTGTTCCTTGTGCAAAAAAGCCTTTGTAGCTCGGTTTACAATTTTTACCGCACATACCTCATTAGTATAGCGATGCTTTGCCAGTTTTACCTTACCCATAGAACCTGCGCCCACTGTTTCGACAAACTCCCAATCTCCCAATGATTTTCTATGGAATTGCTTAGGCATACCCTGAGAAGAAGGAACTCGACTTTGGCTAGTGGTATTTGACTTTGATGAGTTTTCTCTAGGTCTACTTTCAAGTACTGATTGTCTCTCCTTTTGCTCTGCTTGATAAGAATTACCATTGTTTAAATTCTTGATATCTGCTGGTGGCATTAAAGGTATATGCTGCTGCTGTTGTGGACTCTTCCCCATCATCCTCAGCGTTGCAGGTGCCATAGTGCTTGGTTGTGTGTGTACACTATTACTTTCACTATTGTCATCATTCTGTTGGTTACGTTTGCCCATTGAGAAGGCCGTATTCACGTGATAATCGTCCATATTGTACTGTTTCTAATTACAAATTTGATATGATCAATGTTATTATTAATTTGAAGAAAAAAAAAGATCGTAATAAACTGTCCCTGACAAAAAAAGTTTAAGAAAAATATTGTGATAGCTTAAAATCTCTAGTATATTTAGTTGCTCTACGCAAAACGAAAATATTCAAATTTACTAATCAATAGTTGGAAAATGAAAGGCAGATAGGGTAGGGGGGGGGGGGGGGTAAAGGAGGCAATTGGATTACGTTAACTAATCTAGGTTACCGTATAGCCTTCGTATAGTGTAGTGTACCTCTGCAAATTTTTGAAATCAAAGAGTAGTTCTGGCTAGATCCTTTTAGTGTAGTATCTGGCTATTCTACTTTCTTAATACTATGGTTTCTTCTTCAAGTCTCATTAATATTCACTTCCTGTCCCCTTTCTTTCCTTCGGCAATTTACACCGCAGCGGGTTCCCCGGCTTACAATTAACGATGATGCATGAAGCTTATGTTATATATGGTGGTGTAAATAAAGGGCAAGCTACACAAAATAATTGTGCTAGTCGTGGTAAGCACTAGGGGATAGATTCCACAGACGTCTGCTCAGAGTTTCGTACTGTAGTGTCCACGTCTTGGTCGTCCATTTTCTGTTTCTTTTCAGAAGTCTCTTCCACACCCTTTGAGATCTCACCTTGTTCTTCTATTTCATCACGCTCTTTAATCTGTTGCACAGGCATGATCTCCGTACCTCCACCGATGTCAATATCACCATCAGCATCTACTTCACCGCTATCTAATGTTTCCTTTTTTCTTAGTTCAACGGCAGCTTGGTATTCATCTAGTTTATCTCTAACTGCGGTCTTCAATGCTGATTGTCCTATATGGTCCAAAGCATTCAAAACATCATCTACACTGCAGCTTTTTTTATCTTGGCTTTTAGCGATTTCTCTCGCAAACAAGAGCAAGTGGTTAACAAACACGGTAGCACCACGCTGTAACGCTAATGACGCGTCTTTATTTATCAGTAGTTTCTTCCCACTTTGCTGTGGCACCTCACGAGCCAAATTTACGATAGCGCTTCTAGGAAATAACAGATCCTGGATCGTTATGTTTTCTTGTTCTTTAATGTAAGAGGTGGTGGGGTAATTCCCTTGCGCATCCTTTCTCCAGCCTTTTGGTGGCATAGTGTATAAGTATATGATCTATTGTAGTGGATGGTCAAACGCGCACTTCCTTCTAGAAGAATCCGAACGGGAAATACTTCTGTTCCAATCAAATGCTTTCTACGATTACAGGCTCTTCTGCTGTTGTCTCATTTCCACAGTAGTAGGAAGCAAATCTGAATTTATTATTATCATAGTTTAAACAGTGTTCGTGTAAAGAGATATAGTTATATGTTTTTTTTTCTCTTCCAAGTTGACATTACAATGCTCATCGCAAGGTTACAGATCTTCAGCAGTCATTAGTTAATATATTCCTATAAATAATTTGTTCATGAGAAGTTCCTTCAGAATACGCTTAAAGCGGACAGTCTCATACGGAATGTTGAAAGCAGCTATCTCCAAAATTAAAGCGAATTTTACCGCGTATGGTGCACCAAGAATCAACATTGATGATTTCAATATAGTTAAAGAGGGCAAGGCAGAAATTCTTTTTCCTAGAAAGGAAACAGTTTTTTATAATCCCATCCAACAGTTCAACAGGGACTTAAGCGTTACATGTATCAAGGCGTGGGATAACTTGTACGGTGAGGACTGTGGACAAAAGAGAAAAAGTAAGAAAGGTAAGAAGAAAAGATGTGCGGAAAATAACGATGATTCCTCCAAACGTCAAAAAACCGAGAATGGATCACCAAAGGAAACAGTTGAAAACTTTAACAAAAAGGAACCTTACATAAATATTTTGGAAGCTTTGTCAGCCACTGGGCTAAGAGCCATTAGATATGCTCATGAAATTCCTCATGTCAGAGAAGTTATCGCAAATGATTTGCTTCCAGACGCTGTCGAATCTATAAAAAGAAATGTTGAGTATAATAATGTTGAAAACATTGTCAAACCAAATCTCGATGATGCTAACGTCTTAATGTACCGTAATAAAGCCACAAATAACAAATTTCACGTTATCGACTTGGATCCTTATGGTACGGTCACCCCTTTTGTGGATGCTGCCATACAGAATATTGAAGAGGGTGGGTTAATGCTAGTAACTTGCACCGATTTATCCGTCTTGGCTGGTAATGGATACCCAGAAAAGTGTTTTGCCTTATATGGTGGTGTCAATATGGTTTCTCACGAGTCCACTCACGAAAGTGCCCTAAGATTGGTGTTAAATTTACTAAAGCAAACTGCTGCAAAATACAAGAAAACTGTGGAGCCACTTTTGTCATTGAGCATCGACTTTTACGTCAGAGTTTTCATTAAAGTCAGAACTAGTCCAATTGAAGTCAAGAACCTCATGTCTAACACTATGACTACTTATCATTGTTCTCGTTGTGGATCATATCACAACCAACCTCTAGGCAGGATTTCCCAACGTGAAGGTAAGAAAAACAAGACATTCACTAAATACTCAGTAGCGCAAGGTCCACCGGTAGATACCAAATGTAAGTTTTGCGAAGGAACATATCATCTTGCTGGTCCAATGTATGCGGGTCCTCTGCATAATAAAGAGTTCATTGAGGAAGTATTGAGAATCAATAAAGAAGAGCATCGTGACAAAGATGATACCTATGGAACACGTAAAAGGATTGAAGGTATGCTATCCCTAGCTAAAAATGAATTATCAGATGCCCCGTTTTATTTCAGTCCCAATCATATCGCGTCGGTGATAAAATTGCAGGTGCCTCCCTTGAAAAAGGTAGTTGCAGGGCTAGGTTCCCTAGGCTACGAATGTTCATTAACGCATGCTCAACCATCGTCACTAAAGACCAACGCTCCTTGGGATGCAATTTGGTACGTGATGGAAAAGTGTGATGACGAGAAGAAGGACTTAAGTAAGATGAATCCGAATACTACTGGCTATAAAATCTTATCGACCATGCCAAAATGGTTGAATGATGATGTCAAATCAGAATACGAATCAAAATTGTCATTCGCATCGAATGAACAAAGCGGTAGTATTGAAAAACTAAGAAAACTAAAAATTGTGAGATATCAAGAGAACCCTACGAAAAATTGGGGCCCAAAAGCCCGTCCCAATACTTCATAAATATGTTAATTACAGAATGCTGTTTTTTCACTTGTGGTATGAGTGCTCTGCTTAATCGAGGAAAACCGTATGTATGTGTAAGATAAATAGTAAAAATCATATCTGAAATTAAAGAAATATAAACCAGTATATTTTCCGTATCATAATTATTTGTTGTCGCAATTTCTGGGAATAAAATAAATAAAGTATAACATCTAGTATCAAACTAAATTTGTTATGCTTACAGCGTTTAACTCATTTGGCAAAACGTTATATTTTACACCAACCTCAATCTTTTCTTGCCTTACTAAAAAAGTATACAGCACTAGGCCAACCTAAACAAATACTTAAGGTAGCACTCCATTGAAATACTTCTGGAATGAGTCTTCTACCTTCCGTGATTACCCAGGATTCACCTACTCTACCACCCGTGTATCTCTTGATAGGGGCAGCGCGAGCAGAAGACCTCAAAACTTCACTGAAAAACATGTTGCGTATCTAATGTTAAAAGAATTTTGTAAATATTAATGATATGATGGTGATTATGAAATGGTAAAAACCAAAAGAATTGAAAAACGAAAGCAGAGATGGAAATACTTCTATTCAAGAAAAATGTATGAACGAACAATAACAGACTTTTATATCAAGTAGTAATTAGTTGGGGGTACATTTACTCCAGGCATATCGGTTAGAGGGGCTTCCGCTTGCTGCGTTTTCAGCAAGTAAGAATCAAGCTATTCTGCCCATTCATATCACGGATGCGATATCCCCTTGTTCAGTCTGCTATTCTTCCCCGCGTCACACGATCATTTTTCAGATCCCGCCTTTGTGCGGTCACCGCGATGATTTAAGTTTCCTGCATCTTTATCTGAGCGACAAAACTATTATCGGGTTTAAGAAGAATAGAAGAAAAACTGTATTATTTTTATTTCACGTATACATCTTATCTACTACTTTGTGATAAGGATAGACTATCCAAAAAATGTCAATGAATTCTGTTGAAGAAGAATAGTGTGACGACTGTAATCGTAAAAAAAAGGGCAGAGAGCTTAAATACGTTCCTACATGCTTGTAAGTAGCACTCAATCAAAGTTCGAAATATAAACTTAGGCGCCGATTTATGTACCCAATTTGAAGATTGCGTGGCATGTTTGATAATTTTAAAGAGGTCCTTCTTTAAATAGCCTTGCTTGCTAAACTTCATCACTTCCTCATTCATAGTTCTTACTAAGGTCTTATGAAAAACATAACCTGCCGAGGAAACGCCGATTGTTCCCCCCATAGCAGCAAAACAATAAGCGATGGAACCACTAATCGGTGACTTTCTTTGTACGTGGTATTCATGATAAAGTGTTGACAGCAAGGTCAATATCATAGAAGAACCCAGTAAAGGTAGAGACAAACATGTGTATTGCTTCCATACTGATAGACTTAAGTTCATTCCCATGAGCGCCACATATAGTAACAAAGTGACTCCGCTCAATACAAATTTAAACAGATAATTCTGCCTTTCTGAATTCCAAAAATAACAAACGCTAAAATATCCTACTACAATGGAAAAAAAGAAAGGGAGCAATCTTTCCGCAATTTCTAAGGTGTCTAAATTCAAAACAATCATGAAATATGTTGTACCGAAAGGAATGATGCACATCAGTGCTGCAAAGCAGAAAAATATTCCCATCATTGTCCATATTAAATGCTTATCTCCTTGTAGTGACAAGGAAAAAACGGAGTTCATACGCACATCACTCTTTTCTATCACGAAAAATAGAACGCCACAAATGATGATTACAGAGAATATTATTTCTTGAATCATCGTACTATGCTCTAGTCTTGTTGAATCTAGCGAAGTCGCTTGAACGAAACAAAGTAGGAATAATGCAAGCGTCAAAATTTCGTATAAATCAGGACTCCATAGTACTTTTTTAAATCTTTTCTGTAATGTAGTTGTTGGACCTTCATGATGTATAGTATTTTTGACAGAATATATATCTGCCAGCATAATTGAGGCATTCACAAGGCAAAAGGGGACAGGAATTAGGAAGGCGTTTTTCCATCCACTACCATGTGACGAGTCAAAGAAGCTTACCAAAAATGGCCCAACTGCTACACCTAGGGAAAATACTGTCATAGAAGTACTCAAAGGGTACTGATTCTCGTTCTTTTGAGAAAAACGATTCATTATAGTACTCTTGAGCGCTATGAGCGAACCACTTCCGAATCCTGTAACAGAACGGGCAAGGATAAACGTCCAGAAATGAATAGAGCTCCAAGATAAATAACTGCCAAGGATAAAACTGAATTGAGCTACACACAACAACAGTTTTACACCAGATACTAAAGATAGTTTCAAAAACATCAGTTGCCCAATAGCATTACCCAATAGGTACACTGAGATGACCAAAGATAATCTCCATAATTCATGAAACTCAGAAGCAATTTTGGAAGCAATTACTAGGATTATAGAACTGTCCATTGCAATAAAGAATAAATAAGTACACATGCAGGAAGAAAATATCCGTTTTCTTGTCAGATCATGTACAAGCTCATCAGAAGATGAATTTGCGACATAAGTAGGATTTGCTCCACTCTCCACATCTTCGATTGTCCGTGATATAGAACCATATCCATATGGGTCCATTTGAGCTCTACCCCCCGGAACTTCAGGTGGTGATGCCGCCATGGACAAGATTTGTCCAGTGGGAATCTGACTACTTGGCTGAACAATAGGCATATTGTCACCTCTTTCAAGCGAGTTTGTAGAGGACGCTGGCAGCTCATGCTCACTCATCGGAGTATTATTGCTGGTGATGCTTTGCAATGGGGAAATCGACCTATCAGTAAAATCTGTCATAGAGCTCTGTAAAGGTAACTTTATGCCTGGTTCATCTTGCGAAAGGGACTTAGGATAGTCATGATCCGTCTTATTCCCAGATTTTCTTTCCGCACAATCAGCCTCAGTTTGATGCGAGTCATCATTTTTCGAACTATGAAGAGGATGCGTATTGATGGTATCAACATCAGGGACTTTTGAAACTTTTTCCTCCTTCTGTCCACCGTGAGTGGATAATAATGGGACATTTTCGTTAATCTCTTCACTTTCATCGTTAATCTCTTCACTTTTATCGTTTTCTAGTTGAACTAGATCTAAATGTTCTGAGCATACAGCCTTTTGTTGAACTTCTTTTTTCAAATTTTGCACACTTTCTTTCAAATTTCGCTGCCTGTTCTTTAATTTAGCAAACTCACGCAGTTTCTTACGCTGTCTATCTTTCTTCCCCATCTCTGGTTGATTTATGTCAATTACTTTGAAAAAAGTAAAAAAGAAATCGAAAGTAGCAAAACCTGAGGAAACTAATACTTCTGTTATTAAATGTAGTACACCAGCTGCCTTATCTCAAGATAACCAGAAAAAGGTGTGAAAGCAATGCAAAAAAAAAAAAGAACTTGACACAATTGACTCCATTTTGAGATTGCGGGTCCTTGCAATTTTTTTCTCAGTACCCAGAGACGGGTGCCAGCTTCTTCAAAACGCGCCAGATAGAAATAAAAAGAATGTTAACAGAAGAAGAAATAATACTTTGCTATATATGTTTACATTCAAATTTTTATTGTTATTGACGACCATGATATCAATGGTATGAAAGAGAAATGCTCACCATCTACTCAGTGCTTCATAAAATCATTTTCCTTTCGGAAACACTAAGGAGGCACTTCTTCCGTCCACGGATATCTTCGCAGTGCATGCTATGAAATCTTCACTTTTTTCATTGTACGTGATGTAGGTGGGGATAGTTATTGCGCCGTCATCTTCCCCATTTTCGTCATCACCTTCCTTATATTCGACATTATGTTCACAGTCATAGTTACCGTCTGAGAGTTCAATTTCCCGAATTAAATTTGGGACCTTTTTTAGCACAAATCTTGCACCGCTAAAACTATAGAACTCGAAAAGCTCTGGAATCTTTATCGACGATTCTCTCGATATAACATCCAAATTATCATCCTTCAGGGTACCTATATATAGTTTCTCTATGCTTCCCTCCGAAGGAGCTTCTTGAGTATGCTTTTGTTCCGTTACCTGAATGAGGTAAAGTATGTAATTGTGCTTCGGTAATTTTACAGCATCAAATACATATATTTGCGAAGACGGATATTCTTTTGAATAGACGTCTGTCCTCGATTCCACCAGAATATGCTGTTGGATATGAGAATTTACATTACTCTCTGCGATCTCTTTTTCCATGTCAGACATGCTATTGATTAGATCTCTATAGAGCTTCATATTGAGAACCGGGCTAGTTTCTGCACCCCTGTTAGATATGTTGTGAAAGTAGGTTAGTAAATCATACCCAAAGTAAGGATCGTCTTCAAACTGAACTTTGAGTTTATAATCTTCGTCCAGCACTTCATGAATTCTATCGTTAAGCCATATAAAGAACGTTTCAAAAAGTGTTTCATCCTTCCCCAAGTCTACTATTGATTTTAATGTAATAGTTAACAATTCTTGCGAATTTTTTAAAAGAGTATCAACAGCTGTCAAATCTGACGAATCGTTAAACTTATTCTGTATGGAGAAAGCTTCTAATATACCCCTTAATTTCTCCACAAAAATAATGATCCTTTCACAGGCAGGCACAAATATCAAAGTCAGAATCTGAGTAGTTTTTTGATAAGCTTCACAACCTAAACACTTCCATCTCTTGAAGTTTTTCTCACCTACAGAATTGCATAACCAGTCCTCTAAGTCACATGAAACTTCCCCGAGTAAAAACAGACATTCTAGCTCTGATATTAACTTATCGTATCCGTAAGCTTCATCACATAATCTATTGACAAATTCCAAATAGGGTGTTACAAGCTCCCGATTGATGAACTCAATATGATTAAGTAAGTAACCTATAAGCTCTTTTATTGCCATTATATACTTTAGTATGTTCATCGATGGTTCACTCCGTAATAATGGTCCTAAATTTAAAGTTCGTACAGTTCCATCGTCGTAAAAGCAGTGGTAAAAGCCATCTTGTATTTTGACAATCGATTTTACAAACCTCTCGTTCTCATCAGCGCCCACTGGCACAAATATAGCGTAGTCACCATTAAAAAAAACAGTTATTTTATCGTGTCCTTCGTTGAATATTATGTGAATGTCTAGTTTTTCATTGTTTTCCGGTTCATCCTCGTCTGGACCTCTCCATAAGCTATTCGGTGGAGTATAAGGGACAATGTTAATTCTTTTGGAATCCTTCACATATCTTATTAGTTTTGGTAAATAATCAATAATATTGTACGCCAAATTTCCATTACCTGATTCGGATTCTAAAGGAATTCGGTCCCATGTACCTTTGGATATCTTTGTACTCGGTATTCTCAAAAATGAAACCAGTCGGCCATCTTTGAAAATGTCATGGATTCTGATCGTTCCATCCTTAAAGAAAATGGACAAAAACTTACCAGTGACCGTGTCCCAATTGTAATTTGCCACTAAATTTATATTTCTTATGGGAATTGCTGCAAGTCTAGCGTGATCTGAGACCCTATTAATAGCAAGGCCTTTTGCCGTTCTTGTAGCAAATATTGGGAAGCGTGGATTATAGTCAATAAAATAATCATTACCGGGAGGTGGCATTTCGTTTATAATTGCTTAAACGTCTTTAACAAATACATAAGTTCCAAGTTTTGATAAGTAGTATTGAACACATTCTGTACTTATTTTTGTAGTGCTTGATAAACTAGGGCGCTACGGAAAACAAAAATGCAAGCATACAAAATCGTGAAATAGAAACATTAGAGATTAAACTAATGCATTAACCTCCTGAATGACGAAATAAGTTTAAGTATGTTTAAGAAGGAACCGCACATAAAAGCTTTGAGTAATTTGAAAAACTCCGAAAGAAAGAAGTTACTTCAAACTTGTATAAAACAAACGAACAATGAGGAATATACTTTCCCCACCTCCATTATAAAGCAAACGAACTTCGGTGGCCAGAAGAGTGTTGGAACAGTATACACAGATGAAAACAATATACCTATATTATTCAAGGAGAAACATTGTGAACAACTATATCCAACTGTATATTCTTGCTGGAAAAATCCTTCACTATTGCCTATCGTTTTAACACATGGATTCGTTATAGAAGAGCATTTATTCAACGGTGCTAACTTGATGATTTCCGGTTCGATTCCGCCTTTTGATTCTCGTTGCAATGTAGGTACTCTCTGTGGTGTGGCTGGTAAGCAATCACCAAAAGTTGTTTTAGCCATAGGTGTTGTTGAACTGGACCTACCGTCATATGATAGAGTAATCGGCGAAACAGGCGTTGCCGTAAAAGTCATACATCACTTTAATGATGGCCTCTTTAAAGCTTTCAAAGTAAAGTTAGAACCTCCTGTTGTTCTCAACACTGAATCGGAGGATGAAAACATCAACAGCAAACAAACTGAGACTCCAGAACAAGTGAAGTCTGCTGACAAGTCACAGGAAAGTATTAAGAAAACGGCTCCTGATTTAGAGGAAGTTGCTGAAGTTTTAGATCACTTGACAGTGTCAGATGTAGATTATTTCATTACAAGAGCATTATATTATAGCTTAACTCAAGATAAAGGTTTAATATTGCCCATTTCTGCCTCTAAATTTATCTCAAACCACATTATGCGTAATTTGCCTCCTATTGATCACAATGAAGTCAATGTAAAGAAATCTTCATGGAAAAAGAGCGCAAAATTTTTGAAACACTTTGAGAAAGAAGGCATCTTGAAATTGAAAGGGAAAGGAGATGACTTAACCATTGTGGGTAAAAATACGGACAAGGATGAGTTAAAGAACTTTGTGCCATACAAGCTTGGTTGTAGTAGTCCCTCAAAAGGAAGTGGCGAGAATGCAACTTCAAAGGATAGAACATCTGGAATGATGCATTCTCTGACACTATACAAACCATTCAGTCTTGCCAAAGATCTTTTGAGGGAGGCCAAATTAGGCTGCGACACATATTATACCTCCCAAGATGTCAGAAACGCAGTTTCTGAGTATATTTCTGTCAAGAACCTAGCGGATAAGAAGGATAAAAGAAAAGTTGTTATGGACGATTTATTATTCAATATGGTCAATAAAAAGAAGAAAACACCGGACACTACACGTATCATTGCTAGATCTGAAATTTTGCAGCCTTTGCTAAGCAATAATTTTACCGAATTTTACCAAATATTCAGAAACGATGATACACTTTTATTTAGAGTACCAATGAAGGGTTGTCCTCCACGTATCAAAATTGTAACTGAAATGAAAATCGGTAGAAAAGTTATCACTAAAGTTAGCAATTTTGAAGTATTTCATATTGATCCAGAATTGCTTGCTGCAGATTTAAGAAAGATTTGCAGTGGGTCAACAACGATAGGTGAATCACAAACGTTTAAAAGCGCTGAGGTACAGGTTCAAGGTCCACATGGTCAGTTTATCATAGATTATCTCAACAAGTCAGGCATCCCCAGCAAATGGATAGATTTCGAGAATAAACTAAAAAAAAAAAAAAGTAAGTAGACTCGAAATATTATAAATGTATAAGTATTTAAAAATGCTCTATATTAGAGCGTCTAAAACTTCTCTACTCGGTCTAAAATTTTACATGGTGCTGTGTGTAGTGTTCTTAAATTTGTGGACGTGTTATAGAAAAAAGAGAAATGTTACCAAAAGGGAGGAGAATATACTTGCAAAATCAGTTCACTTGGATAATTTTTTAGTTACTTTTATAATAAAAGTAGCGGCGAATTTCCTTTCTGAGCGAAAGAAGAAAACGTTCGAAAAACCAGAGTACTTGTAAAAGTTACTTGAAATAAAGGGAATCTGAAGAAAGTGGTACAATAGTTAGTCACCAAGCAAGATGCTATCTGTAGTAGCAATCCCAAAGATATGTATTGCAAGTTCTACGAGAAGGTGCCTCTCGCACACTGCGAAAAAACTATATGCAGAAGAATATAAACCGACAGCTATGTCCTCCAATGCACCTTCACTGACAAAAGACCAGGCCAAGAAGAGAGAGTTGAAAAGATTAGCACAACGAAAGGCCGAAGCAAAGAGGCCTGCAGCGACAAACCCATTGTACATGCCCGTTACTATGGCACTAAGATATCTGCGTGCAGCAGAAGTGGGTAGACCGCAATCTCAACAAACTATTAATTTGACTACACTGGTAGTGGGCGAAAGGGGTACAGCACCTTTGTCTGGCAGTGTCACGTTTCCTAAACCTTTAAGATATATTAAAGTTGCTGCCTTCACTAACGATGAGAATAAGTTGGAGGAGCTTCGCAAGAAGTACCCAAATCATTTGATTGGTGGAGCAGATCTTGTCGCCAGAATTAAAAGTGGTGAGATTCCTGTTGATTTTGACAAGGCTTTTGCTACACCAGATATTGTTCCAACTTTACAATCACAGGTTGCCAGGATACTTGGTCCTCGTGGGGTTCTACCTTCCCTAAAGAAAGGTACTGTGAGTGATGATATAAACTCCCTCTTGGAGGAAAGTTTAGGCTCTATGCCTTTTAGACAAAGGGGGAACTCCATCAGTCTTGGGGTTGGAAAATGTTATTTCTCTGATCGAGAAATATTGCAAAATATTATATCCGCAAGGTCAGCATTTAAAGCAGCTGTTAATAACCAAAAATCAAAGAAACCTAATTTATTGAGTAAAACCACATTATCAAGTACACACGGTCCAGGTATTGTAATTGATTTCGCCTAGTTGGTAATTTTCCTTTGTTTTTTGGACTCTTAGTTATATATATATATATATATGTATATAATGGCGCATATTCTGTCCTTTTATATACAATCATGTACATACGAAATAACCGTCTTTCAAAGTAGACTATATTAACTGTGTCTTCTTATTTTCGAACAATAGTAAAGGCATATGTTGCATAATCATTAGATATCTATGTACAAGACATTTTCAAAAATTTTCACCGTGTGTGAATTTAATGTGATAAAAACCACCTACCTTTAAGCTTTCTCCTCTTCAATATCTTAGAACCCTGTTTGCTCTTTGCTCTCGCTAAGAACCCAAATGTTCTTTTCCGTTTCAGCGTACTAGGTTGATAGGTGTTACCCCTAGACTTCCATCTCCTTTGATCAATGAAGCCAAATCCAAATGTAGTTAATGACATAGTCTTCAATGGTGAACTATTCATAATCATGCTGGTTTGCGGACGTAACACAGTTAGGGCGGAGAAAGAAGAAATGGAAGAAATCATTCTTCTCGACTGAAGTTGGTATAGCCTTGCAAATAGGGTCATTCCTGCTTGCAAAATTACTGCCGTTTAGAATTGACTCTCCCGAAAGGTTGCCCTTTTAGTTGTCCCATATGCTATCCCTCTCAGCTTCAATTGAAAAATTGTCTTTCTATTTCTTTAGGGTTTTTAATCACGTGATCAAGGGCTTCGCATAACTTCTCGGATATTCCGTACTTGTATACATGAATATATATATATATTCTTTTAAGAACCTATAGTTTGCTACTTATGAGTACATTCAATTCGATTCACGGATAGAATAGTGCTATGGGACTGAAGGTGTGCATGCCTTACTACCTTTTCTTTTGCGATACATCTATTTCCTAACATGAGCATTCCTTCTTATATCTCACACAAAGATCGAAAACGCGTCAAAAATTGTATGCGAAATCGAGAAGAAAAACAAACAAAATATTCAAAACAAAACAAACAAAACGAAATCAATGAAGCTTAAGTCTATTGCCAACGAAGGGGAAGAAACAGTTGCTAGCGCTTTTTTTCATTAACATACTATTTTATTTCACGGTCTGGTTTTAGATTAACTGCTAGATAATAAGCTCAAGGATGCCGGCTAACGAAGATAAGGAGAACAATATCGTATATTCAGGAAATGGAAGTTCCAATCTCAATTTCCCACAAACACCGGCTCATCTACTGAAAAGATCACACTCTAATGTGTTAAAGCCGCCAACGAGATTGGACCAACTTAAAAAAGACGTCAACAGCAACAATTGCAACGCCTTAAAGTACATACAGGGAGGAAAAGAGGTATCACCCACAAAAAGGTTACATACTCATGCGCAACAACAAGGGAGGTTGCCTCTGGCAGCAAAGGACAACAACAGGGCTAAAAGTTTTATCTTCATTCCTGAAAATTCAAATCAGAGTAAAGATGCGGACATTATACCGCAACAACAAAATACGTTATCTATACGCAAGAACGACCAGCTCAGAAAGCTTTCGCAGATCTCTCGGAATCGTAATAGGGTAAATCATAGCGATTTGTTGAACAACACAAGAAAATTACAGAAGTACGGTTCTGTTCTTGGTTATAATGCTTTACCGAAGATGAAAAGTTTGGTTCTAAAGGATTTGGTGGATCCAGGTAAAAATGAAGAGAGCTCGGATGATGATGACGGTAGTGAGGGGTCTGAGAATAAACTCAGTAAGAAACTCCAAAATGCACTTCTACAACAGCATTCCTCTGACGATGAACATGAATTTAGTGGTGACATTGGGTTATTCAATAATCAAGGCGGCCTGCAACAACTCATAAAGAACTCCGTGCAAAATGAATCGAAATCTAAAAGTGATAACGCTGATGGTTACGAAATTGAAATAGCACCACAGAGACTGGACCCACTTCCATATGTGCCAGATGGCTATTCACCCTTTCGACAAGAAGATATTCAAAAGCTGAAATCGTTCAACTCACCATATGAACTTGATTTGGAAGACGATGGTGGTAGCACCGATAAAGTTGATTTGCTTCCACTAGAGGCAATCAACGAAGAAAGCGAGCAAGATGAGATTGTGCATATAGCTGGTGATCGAGAAGAAGGGACACCATTACCGTTATTATCTAAGAACCTAAGGAAAATCACCGCAATTCCAACCATAGAATCACTATGTAACGGTGAGGGACTCGACCCTGAAGAATTAGAAGACTTGATCACTTAGAGCCAGTGCTCACTCACACATACATAACATATGTACACGTATATATAGATACTATACAATATACAGTTTCTGGCTATATCTTGTTCTCGCCGCCGGGATTTAAACCGCGGCCTCACCCATACCTCTACTGCTGCTATTGTTTAATACACTTTAAATAGCCTTACTCTGAGGTTGTAAAGGGTCCAAATAGGGATCATACTCAACTTTATTGTGTTTAAAATTGTCCTGAGGACTATCACTCTCTCAATAACTTCAGTTGCTTCTCTTTGGGTTGTGGAACTTCCTTGTCATAATTACTTCACTAAACCTAAGAGAAAATTTTGCCATATTTTTTCTTCTATTTCTTTGACAGAAAAAAATCTGGAAAATTTGGAGTCTTGGTACCATTTTTTATAGAGCGACTCGCATATTGAACTGGCTCATGGTTTTTAAACAAATCATTGCATCCCTCCGGTTTTATTAATCACTTATAGAAATCTGTATAATTTCTAAGCTACCAAGAAAGTTTGCGGTAACCGTTATTACTTGCTGTTAACTACCATATTTTCTGTCCTTTTCTTGAGTGAATATTTCTGCTCATTTAGTTAATACCCCAATATTTCCTCTCACCTCTTCCCGAGATAACTACAGAGAAGTAATAGATAAGAATAAAGGGAAAAGACGCCACAGTATTTTTGAATTTGTGAGTTCGTAAGCACGCAATAGCAAGAGCACATGGCGATGACACACCAGCAGGATTTGAAGAGTGTGTTCACTACTAAAGACTTAAATTTTAAACCTGCTGCAAAGATTACGAAAAAGGATCTGAATGCAGGTGTCACTAAGGCAGAATATGCTGTAAGGGGTGCCATTCCGACTAGAGCGGATGAGCTGAAAGAAGAACTTAAAAGAAAACCAGGAGTTTTGCCCTTCGATGATATTATCAATGCAAACATTGGTAATCCGCAACAACTGGACCAGAAACCTTTGACTTTTACCAGACAAGTTTTGTCCATATTGGAGTACCCGGAAATTTTACGAGTAGGACCTGATAAATTAGCGTCTTTGAACTTGTTCCGCAAAGATGCCTTAGGAAGAGCTGAGCACCTATTGGAAGATATTGGAGGTTCTATAGGAGCCTATTCACATTCACAAGGTGTACCAGGAATAAGGCAATCA
Source organism: Saccharomyces mikatae IFO 1815 (assembly GCF_947241705.1). Taxonomy (NCBI): domain Eukaryota; kingdom Fungi; phylum Ascomycota; class Saccharomycetes; order Saccharomycetales; family Saccharomycetaceae; genus Saccharomyces; species Saccharomyces mikatae. The sequence goes on along the minus strand of NC_079259.1, from coordinate 664,172 downwards.
GTGGCGGAGTTTATTACGAAAAGAGATGATGGTGAACCTGCCGCCCCAGAGAATATTTATTTAACCACTGGTGCCTCTTCTGCGGCCACTTCTCTGTTATCTTTATTGTGCAAAGACGTTCAAACGGGTCTACTAATCCCGATTCCCCAATATCCCCTTTACACAGCTTCCGCATCACTCTTTAATGCACAAGTACTTCCATACTACTTAGATGAAGGGTCGAACTGGTCTACAAAAAGTGACGAAATTGAAAAAGTCGTTAAGGATGCTTTAGAAAAGGGGATCAAGCCATCTGTGTTGATTGTTATTAACCCAGGTAATCCTACTGGTGCTGTTCTTTCAGAAGACACTATTGCAAAGATCTGCCTGATTGCTGCAAAGTATGGCATTGCGATCATTTCAGATGAGGTATATCAGGAAAACGTTTTTAACGGTGTAAAGTTCCATTCGATGAAAAAAGTGCTAAGAAAATTGCAACGTCTTTATCCAGGAAAATTTGATAACGTTCAGTTGGCCTCCTTGCATTCCATTTCTAAAGGGTTCATGGGTGAGTGTGGCCAAAGAGGTGGCTACATGGAAGTTGTAGGATTCTCTAAAGATATAAGAGATGCTCTTTTTAAACTCATGTCTATATCTATTTGTTCCGTTGTCACAGGACAAGCTGTAGTTGATCTAATGGTCAAACCTCCTCAACCTGGAGACGAATCATATGACCAGGATCATAGCGAAAGGATGAAGATTTTTCATGAAATGTACACAAGAGCCACCTTGTTGCACGAAACCTTTAATGAACTTGAAGGTATTGAGTGTCAAAAACCTCAAGGGGCGATGTATCTTTTTCCAAGACTTGTTTTACCTGAAAAAGCTCTCCGTGAAAGCGAACGTCTAGGCATTGAACCTGATGAGTTTTATTGCACATCTTTACTAGAATCTACAGGTATTTGTACTGTACCAGGGTCTGGGTTTGGACAGCAGCCTGGTACGTATCATGTACGAACAACATTTTTGGCCCCAGGAACTCAATGGATTCAAGACTGGAAACATTTTCATCAGGATTTCTTCAACAAGTACCGTGATTGAGAGTAAAAAATTAATTAAAATGGCTCTATCTGTGTTGCATATGTGAATGGGGGCAAAGCCTAAAATTGTAATTATATATATGCATCATTCTTTTGTGAAAAAAAGAGAAGTAAGTATATATTGTCATTAATATATTATTGTTATGATAGCAATCCCTCATAGCATTTTTTTTGCATTTTTTTTTATAAATGCTGCTGATAGTCCAAAAGACCATTCTACAGGGAAGGTTCGTTCTTATTTAAATTGATACGTATACATATAAGTGATTTTCAACCATGTACATCAGATACCTAATAGTATACAAAAAAAGCATCCGACCTCTTTTTGTTTGATGATATTTATATAATAAGTGCTTCTTCTTTCTTTTTTTTTAGCAATGGTTAATCTTCCTTTAATTACATTTTAGATAGTGTTACAATTCCATTGACATACCAAAGTCTCTTGTTACATCCCCATGATTCTGCTGATCTAACTTTTGCCTTTTGGTCGACGGTGATTCCATAGTTTGAAAATAAGACGTCTCTGGTTTTGCTATTTCTAAACTTTGATCTACTTCTGGCTCTGTTTGCGGCGTAGCATCTGCATCTTTTTGATGCTTTTTTTCAAGCTCTCCTATTTCTTGCCTCGTGTTTTCATTGAGTTGTGCAACCCCACTGGCTGAACCTATTCGTTCCTCCTCATCAATACGAGTATTCTTTTCTTCGGGGGTTAGAGTGCTAGGTCCAAATTCGCCCTCTGATGATTCATGAGCCAAATCATCGTATTCGTCTATGTAATTTTGTTCAGTTAAATCGAATTGTTTTTGTACCTCTTCTTCAAAGTTATCATTGTCTACATCATTATTATGAGAGCTTCCATTATTATAACTGTTGTCTGCTTTATTTGCTAGCGCAAAGGTATTCACATCTTCCAGATATATAAGACCTTTCCCGCCTGCCGTCTTGAACATGTTACGGGAATATGTGTTTTCTATAACCCTTTCTCTCTTAGTCTCAAATTTGGCATTGTGTCCCGGAATTTCACTAAGTAATACCTGCGCAGGTTTACGCTTTGTTCTCTTGTTTCTTCTTCGATTAAACCTGTAAGGGCCATATCTTAAGCATTTACCCCAATCGGCTAAACATTCTTCTTTATAGCTATTTAAAGCATAGTGAATACACAGTATACCACCTGTATGGAATCTTGCCGAACTTTTTAAGCCTAAGCCAATACGAAGACCGTATTTCGATGCTATTTCTTCACAAATATCATAAAGATCATCTTTATCTAGGGTGCTTGATGTGACAAAAATTGGAACTCTAGCGAAAGATAGGAAAAGCGAAGAAATGACAGGGATTAGATGTTTAAATTTTGTACTCTTTAGTGGTAATAACCACATAAAACTTGAACGATAGTCTCTGCACAATAATACATATGAGTATTTCCCTTCAATGGTTTCTCCACTAAAAGGTTCAAATACCTCAATATGAATCCTTTCCATTGGTAGTAATTTGTCATACATGTCAGGACGTTTATATTCTTTCAATGGCTTAATCTTCCCTTTTTTATTGCATTTTGAACAAAATTGCTGGACCCAATCGATGATAGCATGGCTAATATTGGCAAAATAAGAAAATAAAAAAGAGTGTAGTGTTTTACCTCTAAGGTGCTTATTTATTAAGTGCGTTGCCATTACCATGTCGTAAATATGGTTCGGTTCACAGTATATTTTATCGTTATTTCGTCCATCTCTGACGTTTCCCTCATCATCAACATAATATTGTCTCTGTAGGAACAGCAACTTATTTTCTGCCACTACACCATCGTATTTATCGCTGATTTGTTGAAGAGTATCTGCAGTTAGAGATTTTGTTTTTATTAGTTCGTATATTTTTTGGGTGAGTTGTCTTGTCAAAGATTCAAGGAAAATCGGTGTTTCTCTTTCACCCCTTTCCAATAATTCTAAGTTTAAATAAGAGTCAACGTATTCAGTATACGATTCCCCCATAGAGGGAAGTATCAGTAGACGATCCTTCGAAGAATCTCTTGATTCTCTAGATGATGTTGCTTTTCTCCCTTGCGAAGGTGCTTTCCTCGTAGCAGATTCCGATGGTAACGAATCATCATCATCAAACAACACGCCATTATAACGCGGTTTCGTCATTTTTCTGTCCTCAAAACGCACTCGTGGAAATAGCTCTTCCAGAAGACTTTATTTATCGTAGTTAAACTATATTCATGCGATGAGGAATCATTTTGTAATTTTTTTTCAGTATATCGCGAAAAAGTGAAAAAGATTAGTGCTTTCGTGTAAATAATTCTGTCTGACGGTTTTGTATTGAAAACAGTGGTAAAAAACCTCGTCTTGTTGCCCTAGTGTGTATATAAAGTCTTTCACAGAAGATCAGTGACAATTTTTTGGCATGGCAAAGAAATAGTAAGGGACATGAAGAAACCAGTACCTGTTTTAGTGAAAGCTAGTGACTAGTATTAATCAATCAGAAAAATTGCACACCCAGACAGCTGAGCACAATGAAAAGGTGTAAACGAGACAATAAATATATTCCTATAGTATATTACTAAGTGTACGTGAAGGTAAGGAAACCGAAACAGTATGCAAGATAAAATATGGCAGTCAACAACATTTCCGTCACAAAGAACATCTGATTCTCGCATATCTCAGCATGAATCTGAAACGAAATTCTATGTTGGTGTGGATGTCGGAACAGGCTCTACAAGGGCATGCATTATAGACAAATCCGGTAATATTTTATCTCTGGCAGAAAAGCCCATAAAGAGAGAGGAATTATTATCTAATTTTATCACACAATCTTCTAGAGAAATCTGGAACGCTGTTTGTTATTGTGTTAGGAAGGTTATTCAAGAAGCAGGTGTTGATCCTGCAAGAATTCATGGAATAGGGTTTGATGCGACTTGTTCCTTAGTGGTCGTATCAGCTACTGATTTCAAAGAGATTGCAGTTGGTCCAGATTTCACCAACAATGACCAGAATATTATACTGTGGATGGATCATAGAGCAATGAAAGAGACTGAAGAAATTAACTTTTCTGGAAATACATGTTTGAAATATGTGGGAGGTCAAATGTCTGTCGAAATGGAAATTCCCAAAATCAAATGGTTAAAAAACAACTTAGAATCTGGAATTTTTCAGGATTGTAAATTTTTTGATCTTCCAGATTACCTAACCTTCAGAGCCACAGGTAAAGAGAACAGATCGTTTTCTTCTGTCGTTTGTAAGCAAGGATTTCTACCAGAGGGTGTCGAAGGTTCTAATTTGGGGTGGTCTAAGCAATTTTTAGATTCGATTGGTCTCTCAGAGCTAACTGATAATGATTTTGAAAAACTGGGTGGATCTTTAAGGAATCAGAAAAACTTCTTGAGTGCAGGTGAATGTATTGGTCCGTTGGACGGAAAAGCTGCTCGTCAATTGGGCCTGACAGAGTACTGCGTAGTTAGTTCGGGAATTATTGATGCATATGCAGGATGGGTTGGAACAGTAGCCGCTAAGCCAGAATCAGAAATAAAAGGTCTCACTGAAAACGAAGATTATAAACATGATTTTAACGGCGCAATTGGCAGACTGGCAGCTGTTGCCGGTACATCTACATGCCATATTTTGTTATCAAAAAGTTCTATTTTTGTTCATGGCATTTGGGGCCCCTATAGAGATGTTCTTGCAAGAGGTTTTTGGGCAGCAGAAGGTGGCCAAAGCTGCACAGGGGTTCTTTTGGATCATGTGATAACTACACATCCAGCATTTTCTAAGTTATCTCAACTGGCGGACGCAGCCAATGTGTCAAAATTTGAATACTTGAACTCAGTGCTTGAAAACCTAGTTGAAAAACGTAAAGAGAGGTCTGTTATTTTCTTAGCCAAGCATCTTTTTTTTTATGGTGATTATCGCGGTAATCGCTCACCTATAGCAGATCCAAATATGCGTGCTTGCATCATAGGACAATCTATGGATAACTCGATTGATGATTTAGCTGTTATTTATTTGGGAGCCTGCGAGTTCATATCACAGCAGACCAGGCAAATCATTGAGGTAATGTTGAAAAGTGGGCATGCAATCAATGCAGTTTTCATGTCGGGTGGGCAGTGTCGAAATGGTTTACTAATGAGATTGTTGGCTGATTGCACTGGTCTGCCAATAGTGATTCCGCGATACATTGACGGAGCAGTTGTATTTGGTTCTGCCTTACTCGGAGCTGCAGCAAGTAAGGTATTTGATCTTAACAAAAGAAGAAGGGTTATCAAAAGTAAAAAATCTTCTTTAGTACAAACAGAATTTCTCGAAGGTTTATATCCATCGATACAAAACTTGCCATTGGAAAATCACTCAACAAATGTTGTTGCGTCCTATAAGTTAGCATGTTCAAATTTAAATGCTCCTGCCAGAACAAGTAGTGATCTCTTCCCGATCTCTAAGGAACAACCAGCTGACATGATCTCTGACAAAAGTAGCAAGGGCATTTCATTGGACAAAGGACGAGAGAATCTGGAGGAGGAAAGAGACATAGATAAAAATATTCTATGGAAAGTTATGCAAGAGCTAACAGGTAATGCAAAAGTAATCTGTCCCAATACAAAAACTCATCCGGATAGAATTCTTTTAGATACGAAGTATCAAATTTTTCTTGACATGGTTGAAACTCAAAGAAACTATAGACGTATGGTAGATAAAGTAGAAGAGACCTTTAGTAGGTGAAAAAAAGTAAACATGCAAAAAATAAGAAGTCCTTGAAAGAAACTAACGATCTATGGTAGTTGTATCTGCGGAAAATTTGAAAGAAAATTTCTGAAAAAAAAAACTCTATAAGATTCGTACATATATTTTATACTTAGAATATGACTTTCTATAAAAAATCATCCAATAAAACTAACGCTTGTCATTGTAGGATTCTTTTCGGTGGGACTCGGTGCAGAATTTAAATCCTTTAAATTGAGTTGATTATGCAACTTACTTAAAATCAAACCGTCACCATTTAGAAATTTGATATCCGAATAGATGCTTTCGATATCTTTTAAGCACCAGGAAACCTGTCTCCATTGTTTTTGTTCTGCCCATTTCCTAGCCGCTATTAACCTAAAAAAAGCCGCTTTGCGTTTCCTTGTTAATCCCTCCGATAATATGTCATCGTCTGTGAAATGATCTGTGGAGTTTCCGTCGCCACCTCGGAGGTCTTCAGTGTCCCTAATGCCCTTTTTCATCGCACCAACTCTATGTTTGATTCTAGGGTCAACTCTCAAACTATAGCAGTCACTAAGTCTCTCCCAAATCATAATTTGGCAGCAGGGCCCCAATTTGCATTCATCGAGAATTGTTTCCAAATATTGAATAGCGTAGGGTGTAGATGTCCATTTATCGCTTAAGGATAAAAATAATTCGGATGCCAAAATCATACAACGTGTCTCATATGAACGCACTGGTTCTACAGTATTTGAAGACGATGATTTTTCGCTTTTACTGCGCTGTATTTTGGAGCAGTTTTCGTATGTGGCTAGAGCTTTTTCGATGAGTGGATTTATATCATTTTTGATCATCTTCACTGTGACTATCCTCTGTGCACCCATCAGTAATGATACTGCACACCATTCGATGCAAGAAGCCAGATATTTGGGGAAAGCATCTAGATCATCCATAAGTGACTCATAAGTAGAATAAGCAGTTTTAAAGTCGGATAGCATCATAGACCAATCTGCTAATTTCCTCATCAAGAATTCAGAAGATGAAGATGCAAAATATTCATTACCTTGGTTATCACTCGTTAGAGAATTGTGATGATGATTGCCATTGCTAGGATTTTTATTCATGAACTTTTTGAAAAATTTTGCACCGTTAAATAGCGACTTTCTTGGTTGTAAGATCGTCTCTTCCCAGAACGAAACTTTTCTCTTCATGAATGGTATCATCAAATCATAAACGAGATAATCAAGCATATCATAGATGGAATTTATCAAAGGTAAAGAAAGAGATGTTTGAGTTGGAGCTTGAAGAAAAAAAAGAATTTCTTCAAGTGATGACATGACTGGTTGATGTAACTGTATGGCAGAGTTATTGGCTTCAATGAAAGAATCTTTCCAAAGGGATAATAAAACACTCTCGACAAACAACTGTTTTTTTAGCTTCTTTGCCAAAGCTTGGCATTTTTCGAATTCTTCTTGGGATTCATCGTTATAGCAGAGTAAGAAAACTGGAAGCATTTCGTTTGTATTCATGAAAAGAGGAAAGTTTTCGGTATTATGATTTAGATTCTTGAAGTTGACTAACAGATCTCTTGCATCCTCATACACTTCCCCATTTGATATATCTAAAGCAATTAAGGAAAGAATAGGATGGTTAAACGTTTCATATGGTGATAAGTTATTAGTGGAAGAAATTGCTAGCGAAAAAAAACTATGGTAAATCGACTTCTTAAGGAGGTCATGGGGTACCATTTCATCAGTATTATCCGCAACCAACTTCAAGTAATTATCCAAGAACACCTCCAAGGAATGGTAATTAAACAGCATATCGTTCGTGTCTCTGGTTTCAATCAGATCGTCTAACGGTCTTGTAAATCTGATATACTGGGACTGGGTCGAATCCCTTTGAAAAAGACTATTCGACCTGCTGCGGCTCCCTTTCTTTGGTAAATTAGGAACTTCTAAATTCTTACTTTTGGAAAACGATTCCATTGAGGCGTTTGTATCACCTACCTGATGTTCATCTTGTCCAACTTTTACTTCGTTTGCTTGATCTCTATCGGAAACACAACCACCAAAAAATCGTAGCAGCATATAGAGAGAATCAACTTTGTACGCTTCTTGAATGTGTTTGTCGAATAGTGGAGTTGAAGTTACTGTTATCACGGGAGCTATAGCATTAGAAACTATCCTTTTCGCAATCTCTGGAGGCACTGTTTCTTTACTATTATCCAAATGGAAAAGGAGATTCATATAATGCTCGTAAGAAAAAACCATTATTAGTTACTTTAGTACCTGTAATGGTCGAATGAATGACAACCTATTGTTCCTTTGATCTACTCAAATCATTTGCCTGCCAATCCATTAGTTTTTCTGATATTTTCACTGGAATTTGTCCGAAGAAATTATAGCTTTTGTTTATAGTTGAGTTAGAAAGGTATTTTGAGAACCCTAAATTTACAAGATATGAAAATTACAAGATATGAAATTTAGTAGCGGTTGTATTAATACACATGTAGACAACCAATATAGGGTGATGAAACAAAGTATTTGGTTGTTACTTTTTTTTTATATTGGTCTAACTAAGGCATTTTCTTTGCCTGGTTTATCTCCTACAACTTATCACAAAAACGATGAAATTCCACTTTTGGTGAACCGCTTGACTCCATCGATTTACTTTCAGCATCAAGATGAAAATGGTAAAGATATTTCAAGTGATAAAGAACATTATCTTTACTCTTATGATTACTATAATGAAAGGTTTCATTTTTGCAGGCCAGAACATGTCGAGAGACAGCCGGAGTCGTTGGGTTCAATAATATTTGGTGACAGAATTTACAATTCCCCGTTCCAGTTGAGGATGCTAGAGACAAAGGAATGTGTTGCTCTTTGTGAGAATACAATTCCCGGAAAAGATGCCAAATTTATTAATAAACTAATTAAAAGTGGATTTTTCCAAAATTGGCTTGTTGATGGATTACCGGCAGCAAGAAAAGTTTGGGATAGCAGAACCAAAACAAACTACTACGGTACAGGGTTTGAATTAGGTATTACAGCTGTTAAGAATACCATTGATGGTAAGGTGATTCCTAGTACAATGGAAGAACTTGATTCGGAGACCTCAAATACAGGTGCTGCATTAGATGCCCGAGAACCTAAAAATATAAAGCCTAATTTGGTTAAAACAGTAGAATTACCTTACTTCGTCAATCATTTTGACATTGAAGTGGAATTCCATGATCGTGGTGACGATAATTACCGTGTTGTTGGTGTCACCGTGAATCCTATGTCCATCGAAAGATCATCACCTGACTCGTGTTCTAAAGCGACGAAGCCTCTCATACTGGACGAGGAAGGGGATAATGAGATTTACTTTACGTATTCTGTTAAATTTGTTGCTTCTGATACAGTTTGGGCTACGAGATGGGATAAGTATCTACATATCTATGACCCACAAATTCAATGGTTTTCACTCATTAATTTTTCTGTTATCATTGTATTATTGTCTTCTGTCGTCATGCATTCTCTTTTGCGGGCTCTAAACAGCGATCTTTCTCGTTATAACGAACTTAACTTGGATAACGAATTTCATGAAGATTCCGGTTGGAAATTGGGACATGGTGATGTATTTAGAACCCCAACAAAATCAATGCTGCTTTCTGTACTTGTGGGTTCAGGTGTTCAATTGTTTTTGATGATCATATGTAGCATTTTTTTGGCCGCATTGGGTCTGGTATCTCCCGTTTCGAGAGGATCCTTGCCAACTGTAATGTTTGTTTTTTATGCATTATTTGGATTTGTAGGATCCTACACCTCAATGGGTGTATACAAGTTTTTTCATGGACCCTATTGGAAGGCAAATCTAATATTAACGCCAATATTGCTTCCTGGTGGAATTTTTGTACTAATAGTTGCAATGAATTTTTTTTTGTTATTTGCGCATTCTTCAGGAGTAATTCCAGCAAGTACTTTGTTCTTCATCATTTTTCTATGGTTTGCAGTTTCTATTCCGTTGTCTTTTGCGGGTTCAATGATTGCCCATAAGTGGTGCAATTGGGATGAGCATCCAACTAAAACAAATCAGATCGCTAGACAGGTTCCATATCAGCCTTGGTATTTGAGAACGATTCAAGCGACCCTAATCGCTGGGATCTTCTGTTTTGGCTCGATAGCAGTAGAATTATACTTCATTTACTCCAGTTTATGGTTCAACAAGATTTTTTACATGTTTGGATTCTTACTATTTTCATTCTTGTTGTTGACTTTAACAACCTCACTAGTGACAGTTTTAATCACATATCACTCATTGTGTCTCGAAAACTGGCAATGGCAATGGAGAAGTTTTATTATCGGTGGTTTAGGATGTTCGGTGTATATGTTTATCCACTCCATACTATTTACCAAATTTAAACTTGGTGGATTCATTACTATCGTGTTGTATTTTGGATATTCATTTATTATATCTGCATTATGTTGTGTAGTCACTGGAGCAATTGGTTTTTTTAGTTGCATGCTTTTTATTAGAAAGATTTACTCTGCGGTTAAAATTGAGTAATTTGGTTTTACTCTCTTATAGAATAAAGAAAGTAACATGCAGGTTTTTCTGTAACTTGAGAAATTGTGTCAAGTTACACATGTCAGTAACTTATATAGCGTGAGAGACATTTTGATAAAATAGGATACAAAATTAATCTCCTTATCTTGTGGGAAAAGTGTGCAGATATCAAGATTTTTGATCACGAATATACGGCCAAGAAAGAATAAATTTCCTATGCAATTGGGTAGATGATGGTTTTATTGATATTTTCTCAAACACAGACTGTTGAAAATAACAGCAATATATGTTTATATACCTTTCCAAACGCAAAGTTACGATAAAAATACAACCAAGATTATTCATGAGAGATTGGTAAATTTTGAAAGAATGTTTGGGGTCCCATCCTTTGATCAGAGTAACGCTACTATACATACAGAATGTACTAGAAGTTCTCGAGATATAGCAACCACGGGGGAATCGATAGTTCTACACAACAATGTATATATTTGTTCTCTTGCTTTATGCGTTGTCACTCATTATCCTATTACATTACCAATCCTTGCGTTTCAGCCTCCCCTAACATCGATGACAACGTCTCATAACTTATGTCATCATCTAACACCGTATATGATAATGTACTAGTAGTATGACTACTAGTTGATAGACGGTAGTTGATTTCATTCCAACAAAAGTAGTATTTTGTTGATAATTAGTTGTTAAGTAAGCTGTAATAATTAAGAATAAGTCGTTCTTTCTTAAATTATATAAGAGAGGTATATAAAACACACGCTGATTGGTTGTGTTAAATCCAACGGTTCAGACATAATTCAGTACATTGATGATAAGATCTTAGTTATGGATTCTATCTTCTTATATACTAATTTCTGGACAATTAATAGATCTTCATCTCATTACTGCAGTAAATTCTATTATTAGAATTTGTTTAATCCAATTTATACGAAGAAAGTATAGTTGTAATCGCTTATTCCAATTCATACGAATGAATGTATATTTTTAATCACTTATTCCAACACATGGAGAGATAGAGAAACATTTTTAGTTTAGAACATATATTTCCTTAATAAATGTATAATAATTTTTGCTAGTTGTCAATAACTGTCACGTAGTGAACTTCCTATCCAAGTATTAGGGGAACTTCTGATCTAAAACTTATTTATTTTTCTCTATCTCTATGTATTTCTTCTGGATTGTAGTTTCCTAGAATACTACTATTTATATATGTTAGTTATCATTACTGTTTAGAGTAGAGTGTCTAAGTTCGTTTCAAATGTCATTAGCAAGTACCTTTTTAAGTAATTTCTAATGTGTCATCCACATCATAGTCGTCACTGCTAATGCGTCCTATACCATTTCAACATTAACAACGACAACAAGAAATGGTCTCTTGGCCCAGTTGGTTAAGGCACCGTGCTAATAACGCGGGGATCAGCGGTTCGATCCCGCTAGAGACCACTTTTTTGGTTGCTTTTGGAACTGAACTACCTATATGTCTCCAAAATCAGTTCTCAACACTCTCTTTTTATGTAGAAGAAAAGCAAGCAGCGTTGTTTTTAACATTTGAGTATATACAATTTATTTAAGGTGAAGGCTGTTTTATGGGCTTCACTCCACTTTTGAAGTAAAAGTCAAACCAATCAGGAACAATGTTGGGATTATTACAAAACTCATCTCTTTTCAATCCTGCAACACTCCCCCCTCTAGAATGCATAAATGTCTTTGCGCATGCAGAGCCAGCCTGCCAGTAGTCTTTAGAGAACTGGATTATAGATGAACTCATGTTTTCCCTGAATAATTCTTTTATTGTTGTTTCGAATTTCTCTTCGATATTCACTATGATGATATTTTCCCTAAGAGGTTTCCTCAAGTCAATGGGAAGTGAATCTATAATACCTTTGACAAGATTTATTACTGGAATCTCATCGTCTTCATAAACTTCAAAGTTGTACTCTTTGTCAAAGAATATCGACGTATAGGGACAGCTCGTGGGAGACTTATTTAAATGTACGTCCTCTTGATCTCGCTTTGTATACTTTATGTACTGTTGCAAAGGCCTAAGATCAAAGATGGGTACACATGTGGTATGACTGGCAACTACGTCCACAACAATCGCATTCCTTGTATTGCAGGATAGACAATGTACGATAACTCTGGGAATAAATGCAACATAAGCACAGTACAATTCATCAAACAAGATGCTACAAATAATTTTCTTTTCAGCTACAGAAATAAATATATCTTCCAATATTAAAACTTGTATTTCGTGATTTCTCAAGGTGTTGAACGACTGAAAGTAACGTTCCAATATTTTCTTTAACCCTATCCTATATTCTCCATTAATATAATCTTTTTCCCAATTAATAATCTCTTGCGGGCATGATCCAGTACTTCTCCCAATTTCGATTCTGTTAGCTCCTAAATAAATTATCACTGTACTATTTGGCATCTTTTCTTGAACCATTTGGAGTAGGCCTATTTAATTCTTTACAGCTGCCATTGGTTTGCAATCTCTGTTGTAAAATTTCGGCAATAGCCGGATTATTATACTCTAACGAAAAAAGAACCGTTTTTGATAATTTCACATCCCTCTACGAAATTCATAATAATACACAAAGAAGATTTTCCTATCTAAACACCTTCCATAAAGTACTGCAATATATCATGGGTGCCGTAATTTCTTTGCCGGTTAGTATGGCCGGCTCCTTCGTGGCGTCCTGCTTTGGAGGCTGCTGCTCAAACTTAATGTCCAAGGCAGCATCTTCATTAGGGTCTTCCTCCCTGGGGACAAGACTTCTCTACGCCGTTTGGCTTTTAATTAATTCATTGATATCATGGATATCATATTCGGCGAACAAATCTATTCTCTGGCCGGGGAAGACATGCACTGGGACCGGAGAATGTGGGTTCTTCACAGTTCATAGATTAAATTTTGCATTAGGATGCTTGCATTTGATATTAGCGTCTGTACTAACGGGAGTGAAGTCAACTAATGATATGAGAGCTGCATTCCAAAATTCATGGTGGAGTTTGAAGTTTATATTGTATTTATGTCTCATCGTTCTTTCATTTGTTATCCCAAACGACTTTTATATCTTCTTTTCCAAATGGGTATCAGTTCCTAGTGGAGCAATTTTCATCCTGGTTGGGCTTATATTGTTAGTGGACTTTGCTCATGAATGGGCAGAAACATGTATTAGTCACGTTGAGTCTGAAGATGAAGACTCCTCATTTTGGCAACGGTTTTTGGTTTTAGGAACAACTTCCATGTACACTGCATCGATCATCATGACTGTCGTTATGTATATTATGTTTTGTCACCAGCAGTGTAACATGAATCAAACAGCCGTGACAGTTAATTTGGTATTAACTGTTATAACGCTTGTTTTATCGGTGAATCCTAAGATCCAGGAGGCCAACCCTAAAAGTGGGTTGGCACAAAGTAGTATGGTTTCTGTTTACTGTACTTATTTAACGATGAGTGCCATGTCTTCTGAACCGGATGACAAAATGTGTAACCCATTAGTTAGATCTAGTGGTACCCGTAAGTTTAGCATTATATTGGGCTCATTATTTACTTTTATTGCTATTGCTTATACAACAACAAGAGCGGCTGCTAATAGTGCATTTCAAGGCACTAATACGAATGGTGCTATATATCTCGGAAACGATATCGAGTATGAGGGATTGGGTGGTCAGACAAGAAATCAGTTAAGGTATGAGGCCATTAAGCAAGCTGTGGAAGAAGGATCTTTACCAGAAAGTGCTTTATATGATACGGCCTGGTTAGGAACACCTACCTCTGCTTCAGGCGCTATAGGTAGCCAAAATGATGATGAAAGAACTGGTACTAAGTACAATTACACTTTATTTCACATCATATTTTTTTTGGCAACCCAGTGGATTGCTATTTTACTAACAATCAACGTTACTCAGGATGATGTAGGGGATTTTATACCGGTGGGAAGAACATATTTCTATTCTTGGGTTAAGATTGTCAGCGCATGGATATGTTACGCACTTTACGGCTGGACAGTAGTAGCGCCAGCCATCATGCCCGACAGATTCGATTACGAAAATTACTACTAAATAGACTATAACGCGAAAACATTTGTTCCTATGTATGTAACATGTAATAAATCTCAATAGAGGTACTAATTGTTTCATATTCATTTATTAGTTTCAGGAAAAATACCACATCTGTTTCACGAAAGATAGATCCTAGTATCCTGGGTGAAACAGTTTTAAGAAATCCACTTGATTTACTCTGTATTCTTCATTCATGTTATTTTCCTCATTGGCAGATCTCTCTTTCAAAAGATTTGTTATTTTTTTTTAAGGGCAAGTGGCCTTTTTTCAACTTTTTATGCAAAATTCGGAGTTTGCGCCGTACTTCAAAAGAATTCTTATAACAGAATCATTGTGGTTAAAAAGTTATGTGTGGTTTAAACATCAAGAAAAGAATAAAAAATAACTGCAGCGACTTTAAAGAAAAAGCACATACAGTTTGAATTGTCTGAAAACATGGATTCTATTGTCGCCATTGTGGAAGATGATATTAGTTATGCGCAGCGAGTGATTAACTTCAGCTCACCACAAAATGTAAACGTTAAGGTGTTCACTATTCCTCGACATTCCTTCACAGCATTTAGGTTGTCGTATGTTCCACCTACAGAACTTTCAAAATGCTCGCAGGTTACTTTATTGGGCGGTATTCCAAAACAATGGTACGCTGATCAAAATAGTCAGGTTTGGAAGCTTATAACTAAAATTTCACTTCGAAAGGTTAGAAAGCAATCGGATATGTTAAAAAGATACGGCTATGGAACAATTTACAAAAAGCGTGTGGGAAAAACCCCAAGTGCATCGTACTTGAGAAAGCACTTTACATGGCAATATGAAGACAAGACATCAATCTACAACAGTCGTTATCTAAAGGATTCAGAGGCGCAGATAGAAAGAACTAAATCAAGCCCTGTGCAGAGCAGCAAACGTAAAATAAATCTACCAAAAAGATGTAGAAGCTCTTCTATTCAAAGCTTTGTGCAAAGAAATGCTTCGGAAGAAAGGAATGCAGGGCCTTCTAATAAATATAATCCACCTCTGGACGATGCGGTAAAGTCTACGGTGATCAAATCAACTTCGCATAAAGAATTGTACGACAAGATAAACGAAAGAATTGGGCAGGCTTCTTTAAATCCGAATCGAAAGAATGAACAGCAAATAGAAAGCCTTTCTAGAGAAGATCATCCTCGCTTCGATCGAATACCAAGTGGCTCTTCAATCAGGAAGGTTAAAGGAACAGACTTCAATTTTATTAGGAGGCCTTCAGAGGACACTTTAAGACATTCCCCCGGTAGTATAGTTGGAGATATGAACCTGGCAAATCTCGGAACAACACGTAGTTTCCCAAATGGATCACAACAATATAGACATTCCAATGATCTGAGTGATGGATTTTCTACATCTAATACTATCGATAATTTGCCGTTAAATGTGAATGAGAAAATCATTTATGAAGCACTACAAAGTATGGAAAAAGAAAACTTTATGGTGTGGAGAACCTCTCAGGATGAAAAAGTTCACCCTGATGCAAGACAGAAGATTTCTGATGCTTTTCAGAAAAGAAAGAAGATTTTATATGAAGAAATTGACAAGTTAAATTCGAGCCAATTTCCTTTTTTTAGTGTCTTACCACCATGGCCGACGGAATTGACAATGGATGAGAAAGCTGTACACGACAAGTTAGTCTCTAAGAATTCCCATCATATAAGAAAGCATGTTCATAATGCTAGAAGCAGAACTAGCTGCAAACTCAAAAATAGTGTTGGAACTTTTTTGGGCATGACGAGTACACTAACAAGTAAAGCGACAACCAGGAAACGTACTGGCCAAATCCTAAAAAAAGAAAAAATGTTAGTGATGGTAAAAGAGGCTATACAAAATAAGGTACCGCTTCCAACCTTCTCTGAAAACGAGTGTTTTGATACAAGGGTCAGTGAAAGATGGAAAGAATATATCGTGATAGCAAGATCTACAGGAAAGTTTGATCCTCCCATTCTTTTACAATTTTACCGTCACCGCCACATCCCAGAAATTGAGGATATTAGTACCATAGCCACAAAGTATCATCGTAATCCGTTGGATTTTTTTCTTTCAAGAAACTGTATTGTAAAGTTTTATAGCTCCCTGGACAAAACTATATCCATACAGAAACCTGATAAGAGATTAGATGGATATATAGATGAGACCATAGAAAACAAGGACGAGTTGAAACGCTATTCTCCTGTTAAAATATTCATTTTAAGGTGTAGTAGCATTCACTCCTCTGGCAGATGGTACAAGTTCCTCCTTGAATCTTTGGGTCGACAGTTATTTACACCTACTATCAACTTAAAGATTCCACAAACAGAAATATCGATAAAAATCAACTTGAATGAAATAACATTCCAAAAATTAAGAGATTTAGGTAATCAGGAAAAGAACAGTTTGAAGATATGTTTTCTTCAAAAAGGCTATAAAATTTTTCAGCATCCTCTTTTGCGATATTTCACAATTGCCATCTTAGAAAAATTAAAATCTGCAAACTATGATTATCTAATAAAAAAATGGGATGCAGAGAATTCTGTGCTAGGATGTGCTTTGAAGAGATATGATAGACTCGAATGGATTCCATGCGACGAGGATTCTTTAACTACCGGAATTTTCGCATTTTGTCAATCTCACCTCATTCAGTATAGACCAATTGCAAGCTGTTCAAGGGAAACAAAATCCATAAAAGGAGAATGTTGGAAAGAAATGCCACCTGTTGAAGGGTTTTTGATAAGATTGACTGACAAATATGGGTCTGCGAGGACACATTTTGGTAAATATAGTATTGCAACAGCTTACTTTTTCACATGTGATAACTTATTTTTTTCTATGAAATCATATAGAGCAAATCCTCCATTACCTATAGATTCTATGATTGATGAGACTAGCACTGAAACAGAAAAAGAAGAGATTTGGAAACAGTGGAAAAAAATTCCAGAAATTTACGAGCAACAACCCTATCCCTTAGATGCAGAAGATCATATCGAATGGATGAACTGTGAAACAAATCAACATGAGTATGATTCCAGAGATTTTTATGCTTTCCATTGTTTTCATCGAAGGATCGACCAAATACTGAAATCAGACACCTTGATTGACCTAACTGAGGTGAAAGATATATACCAAGGAGCAAGGACTGATTGCGAGTCTGATAAAATAAAGTATGGGGTATACAAAGAGGCTAGTGAAATGTTTTGGCACAAGAGTTACGAAGTTGATGATGTTTCGCAGTCTATCATAAATATAGAAACATCAAATGGTCTTCTATTGAAGCTTCTTGCTTCATCAGTAACAGTTGCAGAACAATGGGTCATTAAACTGAAACAGATGTCATCCTATTGGAAAAGTAAACAAAGGGAAGATACAGAAAGGCTACTAAAAATAAGACGTTCCAACGCAGGTCTTTTGATGCTGAATGGAGAAGAGGAAACAAAGATTGGTGAGAATACATTGCGCTGGATCATAGAACATGGACGCGCAGATGAACAGACATTTAACGCAAACGGAATATCACTAAGTAGACCGATAATTCAAAAGGGCCCTTTATATCAAAAACCTCACAAACACTCTGTTTTCTCGAAGTACTACGTTGTTTTGATATCTGGCTTTATTGTTTTGTTCCACTGCTTTCATAGATCAACTACAGGCTTTGCTAATGAAGTTTTGGAGTATGCGCATTATATGACTATTCCGATTGATGATTGCTATTTATACTCGGGAACTACAACTGAGTTGGATCTTTTGCAGAGAGATCGTACTTTTGATGAAATAAATTATGGATCTCATGCTCTTCCTCGAGTTTATGGGGATGGATGGCGATCTGTAGAAGATGAAAGTTCACGGTGCTTTACCCTTTGGTTTGGAACAAGACGTGCTCTTTCTAGCAATCGATCGCGAAAGAAAGAGAGTGAGAACTCCTATACAAAAACTTATGACGGGCAATGTAACTTTGTTGATCAACTTTCTGCTTTAGAAGTTGACATAGATAACCCTGATGTTCCAAATAACACGGATAAAATACATTTCACTAAAAAGTTGGGTGTAAGCGGTAAGTCGATGGTCTTTATGGCAAGGTCAAGACAGGAAAGAGATCTTTGGGTAATGTCTATTTACTATGAGCTTGAAAGACTGAGAAGAGCAGCATCCTCTTCAAATGGACAAAATCAGGCTAAATGATCTAATATAGTTATGGTACATTCAGAGGATGTTTCCTCGTCATATTATTTGCATAGAATTAAATATGTACTCTAAATATGATCTATGTGCAGTGCAATGGATAAGTTTGCTTACCATTCTCCACAAACTCGAAATTGAACTACGTCGTGCTATTTCATCGATTCTTTAATCAAAGTCACCTTCATTAGCACTTTCTCCATCAGAACAAATCGAAAACTTAATATTTGGGATTGGTGCTGACTCCACTGCAGAAGTAACAGTTTCTAGATTTGTTATATTACCGTATTCATTTTGAGTATGAGAACTTATATCATTCGCTATACCTACAGCAACGGCTTCAACATCAAATGGAGAACCAATATGAATGGTAGTTGTGGATTCAACATCAGATAGTGATCTTGAAGTATTATCAAGCTCATTTTCAGTTGAGTCATCATAATACTCTTCGTCATCGTCGTCATCATCATCAAAGCTTAAGCTAAAACTACAACAAAGAGTTTCTAAAACAAAAGTCCAGGAGCTCACTTCGACTAGTTCACTTATGTTATCACTATAGTCCACGTTCAAGTAGCCTACTTTAACCTTCAATTCATTTGGCCTTCTTCTTCCAAGGCTTCTAAAGCATTTGTAATCTTGAAATAATACAGATTTACTTGCTTCCATATTATTATTTGAAACAACTACAATACCCAAATTCTCATGAATCTTCCCTGGGTATAAAGCATCTTTCAACCAGATGGAAGAAAATTGTGACAAAGAACACTTTGATTTGAGCTTTGAAATGAAATCCGGTGAATCTATCTTGTGTAATACTGACCCATAATCCAAAACATTATTATTTCGATCTACAAAACAAAACTGCAGACGTGAAAACTTGATCGTTAAAGCTTTTAAGCTGTTATATATAACGATTAAACTTTCTTGCTCCTTCAGTTTTGTAAAATCGACTTGTATAATTATTACCAAATTGTCAGGTTTTTCTCGTTTTAGTGAAAGAACTGAGCTTATCGTAGTCAAAACAGATCGTATACTATCGACAGTACTGTGCCTAGATGATTCAGTTGAATCTAGAGTGAATCCCCTCCTTATAACTACAGTATCATTACTTTGATTCATATTTCCAACCTCAACAACTTTGTTAGGATTAATTAAACCTAGAAAGGTACTTGTCTCATATCCACTGTCGTTTGCATTATTTGAAAAGTTCTTTAAAATCGGAAGAATAGGCAATGTGGAGGTAATATTGGCTTCATCAAATACAAAATCATGGTTTAATAAACCTGATATCCATTTCTGTACAGTTGTGCTTGCATCTGAGTTTATATTTTGAACGATGTAAAGCTCTGATGAAACGATGCAATCCTGTTTATTTAAAGTGCACTTGAGAACAGAAGCTTTAAGTGTGGTCATTTTCAAGTTGGTTATTGGGGCAAATACTTCTAAATTCTTAAGGCTAATCTCCATAACATCAACATCACTATTCATTTCTGTTATTATTAGCGCATTTTCAAATAGGAAACACCAACACTGTAGGTAATTTTGTCCATCTTTGGAGACCATTAATTTGTCTACCAGTCGTAATAATCCATAATCCCCGTCTATCCTCCAATCTTGCAATTCGTTCTGGAAATTGTTCAAAAGAACTTGAATAAAATATGATCTTAACAACGGTAGTGGTATTTTGGTTTCTCTAACCTTCTGTTTCATAGAATCAGAAATAGCGGATATAGAATCGTTAGCCGGTGACATCGTCGAGGTGGATGTAAAAATAGAGGCAGCTTTCGATGTTCTTCTATGTCTTAAGGGTGAATTTAGGAATGAACTTTTTGAGTATTGTTGTGGAATTTGGTTTCTATCCTTGGGAGGTGCCGCTAATATGAGATTTGAACCAAGGTTTGGAGTTTGTGAATATATCGTTTGTCTTTCGACTGGTGTATACGATAAGCCAAAAGGAGGCAATAGCGGAGAAGAAAGAGGAAACCGTGACTGGGGTATTTTCGATACCTCAGAATCTGGAATTTTATGAATCAAAAAATCTGAAATTAGTAGATCTTTTAATTCATCATTTTCTGGTATGCATTGAATGGCCTTGTTAGCATCCTTCTTACATTTCACACAAAAAGGAAAGAGCGCACCTACATCTTCCTTTGCAGTTGTACCAAAAGAGATTATGAGACATTCTTGGTGACTTAGATGACCACAGGTAAGCTCTATAATCTTCTCTCCTTTTCTTCTGCTGGAAATAGGTTCATCACATAATGTACAAGCAGCATTTAAAAAGGATTTTTTGATCGATGCTCTTGGTAACGGATAGCCAAATGGAGCGACTTTAGGGGGAATATTATATGATGTTCGAGAATTATAATTTTCCTTCTCTGAAGGCACATCAGATCGAGGTGCATCATTATTAATCGCGTAAAAAAGATTGGAATTTGGTCTTGGTAAAGAAGATGTTCTATGTGGATGTGGCGTTAAATATTCTGTAGAAGCAGACGACGGTGTACTTAGCATATTACTCTCTTCATCGCCAGAAAAATTTGAAGAAGATACCTTAGACCCAGGTGAAAAAGAAAATGTGGATGAGGAAGCAGAAGAAGGCGTGAGTTTTTTCTTTTTACCACTACTTCGTTGGAACCTGGCCAATTTTTCTGTCCATTTCTTTCCCCTAGACAAAGGGGATAGAGTGTTTGGCTTTTCTAGTTCAATATTCTGTCTAGGAGTTTTCGAAGATGTATTATACTGGGTAGAATCACCAAAATTGTGAAACGGGGAAATTATATTGTTTGTAGGAGTTTGGATCATCTTTATGTTTGTTTCTGATGCCCTCGTTGTTTTTGTAAGAGTGCCGGGAATGATGTTGCGATTTAAGAATATTTTAAACTTCTTTTTTTCTTGTATCTCTTTTATCTAGAACTTTTTTAAAGAAATTCTCGGTATTTTCTCTGGATATGAACGCCTTTCGCATTTTGATGCAGAAGAGTACATGATGTATTTGTTAACAAGATATATATCGCTGTACTAGAAAAAAGAAAATAAAAGGCTCAAAATGATAAGCACACATAAAAATACGGCGCTGATTTTTGTCATGTTTATTTTGACTAATCGATGTGTATACGTCCAATCTATAGCTAACGCGCTTTCCTAAATTGATTTCACTAACCCAAACACTGTATCAAAAAGGAAAAGTTAAACAAACATAATGTTCAATATTTGTGTCTGGTATTCACTTGGATCACCTGTCTTGGAATCTCTTATTATCTTCTCCAAAGTATATCTGATGTCACTAGATCTCATTTATGTCAAATGATTGAACAATGTATTCGCAGACACCAGTTAACAACAGCAAGATAAATTGAGGGACGGTGCTCTACTGCCTGCTCAGATAACTCATCGTGACTGCTCTTCTGTACGGTCCAACCTGTATTCTCTTCTTAAATTAGAAGACGGGAAGTTGATAATGCCCTATTGACGACAGGGCATAAACCCTAATTACCTTTTACCCGGAGAAGGGTTCTGTCTTGTTATTTTTTTATGCATTCTGAAAATTTTTTACCGAGGTAAAGAAAAATTTCAGCAAAAGAGATGAGATGAGCTAGAACATCGTTTTATTTAGAATATATTCAAGAACAACCCCGATCCGACCAATATCGCACAAATTACCATGGCTCTAGCTATCTCCCACGAGGATACTCAAATTTTGTTAAAGGATAAAAATATCCTACAAGAATCGGTCTTGAACAAATATAGAACAGCTGGACAAATTGCACAAACCGCCTTGAAATATGTCACCTCTTTGATTAATGATTCATATCACTCTAGGACTACACAACGCCAATTAACTGTGTCAGAACTTTGTTTGCTAACTGACTCTTTTATTTTAACTCGTTTAGAACAGTATTATAAAAACAAAGTTAATGAAAGAGGAATTGCTATTCCAACCACTATTGATATCGATCAAATATCTGGCGGATGGTGTCCCGAAATAGATGATACTCAAAATTTGTTGAACTGGAATAAGAGTAAAGACGCCACTTTCGCATCATCTGTGACTGGCATCTTGAGGCCAGGTGATTTAGTTAAGATTACATTAGGTGTTCACATCGATGGTTACACCTCTGAAGTTTCTCACACTATGGTTATCTACCCGGTTGACGAAACTAAAGCTATTGCCCAGCCCGCCGGACCACTGTTAGGCGGTAAGGCGGATGCGGTGGCAGCTGCTCACATTGCTATGGAAACAGTAGTTGCATTGTTAGCTTGTGCTCTGACGCCAGAAAAGCTACCCGCTTCATTAGGAGGAACTTCCAATGGTATCACAGGCCAATTGATTAGAACTATCGTAGATACTATTGCCAGATCCTACAACTGTGGAGTTGTCCCTGGTTCTCGTGTAAGAAGAATTAGAAGGTTTTTAGCAGGCCAAAACGAAGGTATCGTTGCCGAAAGGGAATACAAGGGTGTTATTTGGACAGAGTCACATCAGGAAGCAGAGTTGCTATCTAACACTGATGCTAAAGACTTGACGGTAGTCGATCGTGGCCAATCTACTCCATTCACTAACATTTCTGCTATTCCAAGTGACGATTTTGTCGCACAATCAGGGGAAGCCTATTTGATTGATTTGAAAATGGCTTCTTTGGAACATTGCAACAAGAAGGGTTTGGTTACTCTAGAAACCGTTGACTCTTACACCGGTAAATCTCATAAGGCTGGAGAATTGATTGCCAGACCTGGTGTTTATGTGAGAGATTTTGCTCAATCCCATATCCTCAAACTGAAGACCTCGAGACAACTATTGACCAAGATTGATAAACAGGGTGTTTATCCATTCAAGCTATCTCATCTATCTTCTAACTTCCCCTTTACTGACGAAAATGAAGAAGAACTTGAAAATTTAAAGAAGGATCTGAAATCGTTTAGACTTGGAATGAGTGAGATTTCCAACAATTACTTGTGTGTAGAAAGTCCAGTACAAATTGCTAGATGGGTTCCATGGGACCACATCTTGAAGGCTACTAATCCGAACGGTAACCTAAGTTATGATGCTACCTCTACATTGACATTACCGGGGCATGAACTACCTCTGCCAAAATTGGGTGTATCAGCCATCAAACTTAAATCCTTGTTGAATTCCACTAAGGAATCGATTTCTTTACCAGTTGCTCGTGAATGCAATACTATCGTATTGTGCGACTCTAGTGTAAGTACTACCGACAGACCAGAATTATTGAGATTAACTGGCGGTTCTAGAACTTGTCAACCAAGCTGGATTCATTCCCAACATGAATTGAATCCTGAAGATTCAATTGTTCAAGGCATCTTTCAATTGGCTACTTTGGCCAAGGATAAGAGATTTGGTCTATTATTGAAGGAAACACAACCAATGAAGCAGAAAAGTGCAGCCACATTGAATGGTTAAAGTGAAGAAACCTTGAAAATATAAGAAATCTCCATCATTCTTAAAGCACATATACAAATAATATAAGTATATCATAAAATGTAAAATAGAATATTATAAGAGTCAAATTAGCTGTACCTCAAATTCCTGCGTCATTTGCTCAAAATACTCAAATCATAAGTACACATCTTTGTTACACAGTTTGAACGAAAGAGCAGGTATATTGTCTCTCTCTCTTCATTGTTTTGTATCACTACAGGAGTGATGGAGACGTGGGGTTTTCCAAAACTAAATCATATCGTCGTCATCATCGATGTCATCACCAATTGACAAAGATGAACCGGGCGCTCTGAAATTAACAGGTTCTTCCACGAATTGTGAAAAATGGAAGACAATGAAAGCAACCCCTAAAATGAAAGTAAGCATCCCTGCCAATATGTTGTAAATACCACCAAAGCTAATTATTAATCCCAATAAAATATACGACAATCCTCTTCCAAGGAAACTAAAGTAAAAAGAAGCATACCTGTAAAGGTTAGATGGTATCTTGAACTCTAAATAGACGATAGGTACGGAGAGTACCAATCCATAAATGGCTAGGAGAAAGACGTTTAAGTTGGTGAAAAGGTACGTTAATTGCGAAAGAGCAGCAATGATATCAATACAACCGATTGATAAATTTGCAATCTTGAAAAATTTCGGAGGAATAGCTGACATCTTTTAGTTTATGATTCCTCAAGTTTATTTCACTTTATTCATTGTTCTCTTCTCCGTAGGACGTCCACATGATGCTATTTTCTACTTCGAAGGTATTTTTTCTTTTACGGATCTACGCGATTCGCCCCATTCCTCACCTCTGCCCCCTATACTTTGAGAGCTCTTATAATAAATGATAAAAATGATGTCTACATTTTAAAGAAAGATAGAGACTCCAAATTTAGGGAAAAGCAAGTACCAGGAAATAGTATGCATATACTAGACAATTATTCTGTCAAGATATATTAGTAGCTGTACAAGCTTGTTTTTACGTTTTGGTTTGCTCAAAATGCGACACGATAATCAAAAAATAAAATCGTGGAGGAAAGATAAAGGTAGATACAGAAAACAGTAGTAATAGTGATGGTAACAGAGAAAACTATTCTTATGTTATATATTAAGAAACTATTTTTTTAGAGGTTTTGTATATTTTGTGATTTGTAAAATTGAGAATTGTGAATTTGTACTATACGAAGATATTCTTTCTTCCTCTAAAATAAGTATCAAAATTGAATTGCATTTATTTTCATTAGCAAGAAAACTGGAGTGGTAAATCTTCATTTCTCGTTGTAATTTTCAGCACCTTATTTGGCTGGTTCACCTTGAGTTTGTTCTGCTGGAGCTTGTTGTTGCTGTTGCTGTTGTTGTTGATCTTCTTGACCAGATTCAGAAATGTCAGAAGTCCATAAGGTTAAGTTGTCTCTTAATAATTGCATGATTAGAGTACTATCCTTGTATGATTCTTCAGATAAAGTATCTAGTTCAGCAATAGCATCGTCAAATGCTTGCTTGGCCAAATGGCAAGCCTTATCGGGAGAATTTTGAATTTCATAATAGAAGACAGAAAAATTCAAGGCTAGACCCAAACGAATTGGATGAGTTGGAGGCAATTCGGTAGTGGCAATCTCGGAAGCAGTCTTGTATGCTTCCAAAGAGGCATTCGTTGCCTTCTCTCTAGCATCGCCACTAGAAAATTCAGCCAAATAACGGTGATAGTCACCCTTCATCTTATAGTAAAACACTTTAGACTCGCCAGTAGTGGCAGAAGGAATCAAATGGGAATCTAATACGGACAGAATGTCATCAGAAATCTTAGTTAATTCAGTTTCAATCTTAGAACGGTAAGAACGAATTAACTCAACTTGATGTTCAGATTTTTCTTTTGATTCTTCTTTTTGTTCGATTGAAGAAACTATTCTCCAAGAAGCACGACGAGCACCAATGACATTCTTGTAAGCAACGGATAATAGGTTACGTTCTTCGACAGACAATTCTTGGCCTGAAGAAGCAACGGTCTTCATGTTTTCGACCATTTCTTCGTAACGTTCGGCTTGTTCAGCCAATTTAGCTAAGTAAACAGAATCTTCACGAGTTTGAGACATTTTTTTTATTGTAACGGGACTTTTTGGTTAGGTTGTTTATGCTTTTCTATTTCGTTTTGAAATTGATAAAGTATTATTAAATCTTCTGTTTAACTTTTTCGTTCTCTGCTTTTCCCCCTTAATCGATCTAGAAAAAATAAATGATCAAACTGGGAGGTGCAATTTTTTTGAAAAAAGAGTTAGTAATGAGTGAGATGATTAAGAAGAGACGATTTGTATAGCTCAAGAATTATTCCTGATCGTTGGTAATAATACTGAAGGATTTTTTATAAGATTTGCCCCTTTCGACCGAATTTTTCCATGTATTTCCTATATGCCATTCCATTGTTCCGGGTGACGTAATATAGTATCATTTTGAACATAGCCGATTTATCCACTGCTACTCGTAAAACAGAAATATCGCAATTTCAACAGTTACTACTATGTTATCCGTGCTAATTCTTCTTCGAATTTTTGTCCATTAGCACACAATTTTTTTATCAGCCACAAAAACAATAAGTCGTCGTAACATATCTCGACGATGGAGAATTAAATGGATTGGAAAATAACGTGAAATAAATATGGAATGTTCCTATTTCTTATAGCAAAAGAAAGCGAAATGTATTCAAACCGCTATAAGATATATAAAAGATAAAAGTAGGAAACAAAGTAAAAAAGAAGGAAACAACTATGGCATTCCACTTTAAGGCCAATTTAAGTCGGAACAAAAGCGTTTGGAAAAGGTAGCATTCATGGTCATAACTATTTAATTCATAGAAAGTGAGGGTAGTTGCAGAAAGAGCTATCAAAAACCCGAGATATTGAAAAGGAAAACATACGGTTTGGTTCAAAGTTGAGTTCTTAAATCTAAAGAAAGTGTGAAGGAGGATGCAATTGATCGTTGCTTTCTAAAATGAACTTGCAGCAAGAACAAGAAAGGAAAATAAATAAAAATACGCAAGTCATCAATATATATAAACAGGGATTGAGCCTATGAATTCGTGTTATAAATAAAGATAAGACAGAATGGAGAAAGAGGAGAAAGAGCGATCTATGCGATTCGCCCCCGAATCTTCGCGTCACGCTCGACTATGCATTTTCTACGACACCTACAATTACAAAATGTCATTAACAACGGACATTGTTTGGGCGGCTAATTTTCGGGTACTCTGGAAGAGACGAAATTGCTTTGTGCAAGTATTTTATAACTGTTTAGATTATTGCTAAGGTTTTCTAAGCAAATCTATTTATTCATTTCTTAGAAGAACTGTAATAACGACTACGCCTGCGTGGTCTGGCTTCTTAAGAATATTTGTGTAAGTTGCTGCCTTGTGAACGCGATGCGTGGTAAATGTTGCGGCAGACTTCAACGACGATGATAGTGTGTGAATCTTGTTTCATGAGATGTTACATTAGTATTGGAACCATGTACAATTCATTCATATTAGCGTGCACAGCGAATCACCATTGGTTTGAAAAAACGTTGATAGCATGTTTTCCTCAGTCCGTAAAATTTTAGACGCTTATTTATCTCGAGTTAATTGAACACTTCGTCAGTGCTTCCTGACATGGTATAGGAATTTGAAAAAGTGTATCAATAGCACAGTTTTCCATGGATATTATTTTTAATATTTTAAGTAAAGGATCATTGTAGTTCGTAATTAAGAAAATTTTCGTGAACAGTGTTCTCCTCATTCTATTTGGTGTCTTCTTTTGTAAGAACTGTGGGAGAACAACTCAATCATATGTCTTTGAGATGGAAAGCTAAAAAGATAACGTTCTACTTTTATCATCACAATAATCTGTCAATATGATGCAATAAGGTGGGTACTATCGTCTGATGATAGTGGTATACCTTGTTTGCAAAACATTATTTTATGTGATTGTTTCATTTTTGTTTATACCACATTTTGTCGAGCTCATGCATCACATACTATTTTGAGTCTATTACCGTTCATGATAAGATACATCTTTGCTATTTCTCTCCATAGAATGATATTTGTCATACATCTACTTGTGCCACCTACAAAGCTTTACTTCTTACAGACAAGCATCTTTATGCATATAATAGTTGAAGTTTAGACATCTGTATTTGAAACCCCTTGAATTAAATACCATGGGCATTACAGTTAATTCAATAGATAAAAAAAGCTAAGTTCATAATTTTTATTGAAAAAAAAAGTGTATTAAAACTACCCTCAAGTTGTTGGAATGAAAATCAACTATCGTCTATCAACTAGTAGTCATACTACTAGTGCATTATCATATACGGTGTTAAAAGATGACATAAGTTATGAGAAGCGGTCATCGAAATAAGTGGAAGCTGAAATGCAAGGATTGATAATGTAATAGGATAATGACTGACAATATATAAAATGACAATAAAAGCATATACAGAATTATGTAGAATAACGAGTTCCATTTATTGGATTCCTATATCCTCGAGGAGAACTTCTAGTATATCTACATACCTAATATTATTGCCTTATAAAAAATGGAACCCCAACAATCATCTCAAAATTCACCCCATTCTCAATACGAACAAATGTATAGTAGTAATCACATATTCCAACATCAACGCACATCTGAGTTTTATAAGCGTTTCAGGTTGTGTCAGAAAAGATGTGTGGTTAAACGCATCTATATTACTCTGATTTCATCATCTTTCGCAAATGTCCTGGTCCTATAGTGTAGTGGTTATCACTTTCGGTTTTGATCCGGACAACCCCGGTTCGAATCCGGGTAGGACCTTTTTTAAAGTCAATCTTTATAATTTGCGATTTGACCGTCATTCCAGGTTTTTTTTTTTCAATAAAGAATGCCGGGTCATGCACGAGCCTGCTAAACTAGAGGCCAGTGGAATATATCTCAATGACTAATTGTGCTCTTTTTTGTATTCAAATATGCTTCTTTTTAATCGTTCTTCTTTTATTACAGACACTAACAACCAAAATTTACGCAGCAACGAAACTTTTCTAACGAATGCCTGTTATCGGAATCAACGATCAAGATCAATTTACATACTTAACCACCACTGCGGCCGGCGACAAGTTAATTGTTCTTTATTTTCACACTAGTTGGGCAGAACCATGCAAAGCTTTGAAGCAAGTCTTTGATGCCATCAGTAGTGAACCATCTAATGCCAACGTCTCCTTTTTGTCCATTGATGCCGACGAAAACTCTGAAATTTCAGAATTGTTCGAGATTTCAGCTGTTCCATATTTTATCTTAATTCATAAAGGAACAATCTTTAAAGAGTTATCTGGCGCAGACCCAAAAGAATTTGTGTCTTTATTAGAAGACTGCAAGAATTCAATAAATTCCGGATCATTTCAAGCTGGCACCATGGAAAATGCAAGGGTAAACGAAGGAAGTCGTAATGATGATGGTGCTGATAATGATGACGATGATGATGATGAAGAAGAAGAAACTGAGGAGCAAATAAACGCTAGATTGACCAAATTGGTTAATGCCGCACCAGTAATGCTTTTTATGAAGGGGAGCCCCTCTGAACCTAAATGCGGATTCTCAAGACAATTAGTGGGAATTTTGAGGGAACATCAAGTAAGATTTGGCTTTTTCGATATATTAAGGGATGAATCTGTTAGACAAAACTTGAAAAAGTTTTCTGAATGGCCAACTTTTCCTCAACTTTATATTAATGGGGAATTTCAGGGTGGTTTAGATATCATTAAGGAATCCTTGGAGGATGACCCTGATTTCTTACAGCACACTCTTCAATCTTAAATAGGTAAGTACAATCAGTGTAATCCAAAACAGAAAAGTTTATATTTTTGCAAGTGACAGCACTTGCACATTCTTATATATGCTGCTTGAACAGACTCTTCCGGTTCAAATTTCTTATTGGGTGTGCTGTTGCCCGGAATGAAAGAACGCGTGAGAAGATCCTAATACGCGTCTCATCTTTTCGTTTCTCAAAGATCATCACAGAGAGAATGATCAAAATTGCATTCATTAAACAGTCCTAGCCCTTTCTTTTTCAGACCTTTTCTGTTAAAAGATATTCATCCTTGATTGCGGTTACTGGCGAAGCTTACCAACGAGCAGAGAAGCCTGATAGATCTTTTCTGCATTTCAAAATGGCACCCTCTACCCCTAAAACTTCCAAGACTGTTAACTTCAAAAACGGCTCGATATCGTCCCAAAAGAGAATGAAGCAATCAAGTTTGCTGTCCTTTTTCTCTAAACAGTTACCTACTGGTACACCTACAAAGAAGGACTCTAAACTTACTTCAGCGACTTTACAGAATCCAGCTGGTAGTAAATTAACGAAAAATCCTGAAGGGGAAAAGGTGGACAAACTTTTTGTTGATGTAGACGACGACAATGATTTAACAATGGCTGAAGAAACATCGGCAACTGTGAAAAGTGATACTGTACATTCTGAGGAGCTCCAATCTGATACTATTTTGAATACTAACACGACGGAGATCAAAAGTGCTGCAGCAGATGATGATTTATCATCTTCTTCACAATCTCGAAGAACCGATAAAAAGAGGGTCAACTATGCAGAAAGTGATGAGGAGGACTCAAGTTCTATGTTTGCTACCAAGCGAAAGAGAAGTAAAGTAATTGGTAGCGACAGTGATGAGGATGAATACTTACCCGATAAGAATGAAGCCGATGAGAATGATAATTCCGCTGAGAACAAAGGATATATTAAAGATGAATTGAGAGAAGATGATTATGATGATGAGGATGAGGATGATGATGAGGATTTACTCTCTTTGGCAGGAACTGCTTCAAAGAGGAAACCGTCTAATACTTCCCAATCATCATCACCCTTTGCAAGAAATACGTCACGCAATAGCTCGACCAGCAAAAGCAGGAAAAAGCATGTTCAAGGTAGATCATACACTCCCCCTTACAGCCACAGATCCGCAACGTCCAAATCCAGCAAATTCAATAAGCAAAATGAAGAACGATATCAATGGCTAGTGGACGAACGAGACGCTCAACGCCGTTCCAAGAGTGATCCAGAGTATGATCCTAGGACATTGTATATCCCCTCTTCGGCATGGAATAAGTTCACTCCATTTGAGAAACAATATTGGGAAATTAAATCCAAAATGTGGGATTGTATCGTCTTCTTCAAAAAAGGCAAGTTCTTTGAACTATACGAGAAGGATGCTCTATTGGCCAATGCCTTATTTGATTTGAAGATTGCCGGAGGGGGGCGTGCTAATATGCAACTCGCAGGTATTCCAGAAATGTCATTTGAGTATTGGGCATCTCAATTTATTCAAATGGGTTATAAAGTTGCTAAGGTAGACCAAAAAGAATCAATGTTGGCTAAAGAAATGAGGGAAGGTTCAAAAGGTATTGTGAAGAGAGAGCTTCAATGCATATTAACCTCAGGTACCTTAACTGATGGTGACATGTTGCATTCGGATCTGGCCACCTTTTGTCTTGCAATTAGAGAAGAGCCTGGTAACTATTACAATCAACCTCAGCTAGATTCATCAACAATGATTCAAAAGTTGAATACAAGAATATTTGGCGCTGCCTTCATTGATACCGCAACTGGTGAACTTCAAATGTTGGAGTTTGAGGATGATAGTGAATGCACCAAATTGGATACATTAATGTCGCAAGTAAGACCTATGGAAGTTGTAGTGGAGAGGAATAATTTATGTGCACTCGCAAATAAAATTGTGAAGTTCAATTCGGCCCCCAATGCAATCTTCAATGAGGTTAAAGCTGGTGAAGAATTTTATGACTGTGATAAAACCTACTCTGAAATTATTTCTTCTGAATATTTTCCCACGGAGGAAGATTGGCCAGAAGTTCTGAAGGCATATTATGACACGGGGAAAAAAGTTGGGTTCAGTGCATTCGGTGGATTGCTATATTATTTGAAATGGTTGAAGCTAGATGAAAATCTAATTTCGATGAAAAATATAAAAGAGTACGATTTTGTCAGATCGCAACATTCCATGGTTTTAGATGGGATCACTTTACAGAACTTGGAAATATTTTCCAATTCGTTTGATGGTTCTGATAAAGGGACTCTGTTCAAGTTGTTTAATAGGGCAATTACTCCTATGGGTAAAAGAATGATGAAAAAGTGGTTAATGCATCCATTACTTCGTAAAAGCGATATTGAGAATAGGCTTGATAGTGTTGACTCTTTGTTGCAGGATATTACTTTAAGAGAAGAACTAGAGATGACCTTCTCTAAACTACCTGATTTAGAGAGAATGCTGGCTCGTATTCATAGTAGAACTATCAAAGTTAAAGATTTTGAGAAAGTGATAACGGCATTCGAAACTATTGTTCAGTTGCAAAGAACTTTGCAGAATAATGTTTTGAAAGGGGATGTTTCGAAATACATATCATCTATTCCCAATGGACTTCTCGAAGGCGTTGAAAATTGGACAAATGCGTTTGAAAGACAACGAGCAATTAACGAAAACATCATTGTGCCACAAAGGGGATTTGATATAGAATTTGATAAATCATTGGATAAAATACAAGAATTGGAAGACCATTTAATGGACATTCTGATGAAGTATAGGAAACAATTTAAATGTTCTACTATCCAATATAAAGATTCTGGAAAAGAAATCTACACTGTTGAAATTCCTGTGTCTGCGACTAAGAATGTTCCATCGAATTGGGTCCAAATGGCCGCGAACAAAACATATAAGAGGTATTACTCTGATGAAGTGAGAATTTTAGCAAGATCTATGGCAGAGGCAAAGGAATTGCACAAGGCACTAGAAGAGGATTTAAAGAACAGGTTATGTCAAAAATTCGATGCACATTATAACACTATATGGATGCCCACCATACAGGCTATATCTAACATAGATTGTTTATTGGCTATCACAAGAACGTCCGAATATCTGGGTGCTCCATCATGTAGGCCGACTATTATAGATGAGGTCGATTCAAAAACGAAAACTCAGCTAAATGGATTTTTGAACTTCAAATCATTAAGGCACCCGTGTTTTAACCTTGGCGCTACTACAGCAAAGGACTTCATTCCTAATGATATTGAATTGGGTAAAGAGCAGCCTAGATTGGGATTGTTAACTGGTGCGAACGCAGCAGGTAAGTCCACTGTGTTGAGAATGGCGTGTATTGCCGTAATCATGGCACAAATGGGATGCTACGTTCCCTGTGAATCTGCTGTTTTAACGCCAATTGATAGAATCATGACACGGTTGGGCGCTAATGATAATATTATGCAAGGTAAATCTACATTTTTTGTAGAATTAGCAGAAACAAAAAAAATATTAGATATGGCCACAAATAGATCACTTTTGGTTGTTGACGAGTTAGGAAGGGGAGGTTCTTCAAGCGATGGGTTTGCTATTGCAGAAAGTGTGCTACATCACGTGGCTACGCATATTCAAAGTTTGGGCTTTTTTGCGACACATTATGGGACATTGGCGTCAAGTTTCAAGCACCATCCCCAGGTACGACCATTGAAAATGAGTATCTTAGTGGATGAAGCGACTAGGAATGTTACATTTTTGTATAAGATGCTCGAAGGGCAAAGTGAAGGTTCTTTTGGTATGCATGTAGCATCAATGTGTGGAATTTCAAAGGACATTATTGACAATGCACAAGTTGCTGCTGATAATTTAGAGCATACTTCTAGGTTAATTAAAGAACGTAGTTTAGCTGCCAATAATTTGGCCGGTGATGTGGTTTCCTTACCTGGTGGTTTACAAAGCGATTTCGTTCGGATTGTCTATGGAGATGGATTGCAGAATACACGTTTAGGTTCTGGTGAAGGAGTTCTGAATTATGATTGGAATATAAAGAAGAATGTTCTGAAAAGTTTATTTGGTATGATTGAAGATTTGAATTCTTAAGTATTTTATTTTCTCTGTACTAATAGAAATAATTCTTCTGTTTTTTTAAGTTTGGGCGTTTTAAAGCGGATTTATGCTAAAAAACATCTGGTAGAGTAATAAAAAAAGTAATTGATAAAACTAATGAAGAGAAGAGTGGATGGTAAGGCATGATAAAATAAAAGTAAATTTGAGTAGAGAATAATTAAAACAAGGAGTATAAATATACTATAAAAAACCAATATTAAAAAATGAAAAAAACAAACAATATTATTACAGGAAAGTACTCGAAAGATTATTTCTTCTTGAACACATTTTGTATATTATTTACCCGTCCTATGATTCCGCTATTTTAGTATTTTCCATTTCTTGAGTACACGGAATTTTTTTATTCAAATGCTGTAGAACATGGTCTCTTCTCTTAAATCTTTTACCGCACCTTGGGCAAGAATGTGGTTTTTCACCAGAATGAACTGATTTCTTGTGCCTCGTTAAGTGATGACCGGAAGAGAATTGCCTATTGCATTCTCGACAAATATAAATTTTACCGTGATCTGACATAATGACCTCATTCTCACCAAATTTAGAAGAATGTGCATGATAATTGTTACCGTTGTTATTCATTGAAGAAGTACGATAATTATCGTTGCTATTAGTATTATTGTTTAAGATTGTCGAATTAGGTTCTTGCTTGTTACTGGTAAAACTGTAATCAAAATTATTGTTGTTGAGGTTGCTATTATCATTACCATTGAGGATTTTGGGTTTTTTGTGAAGAGGAGAAAAAGATGGACCTGCATCTAAGGGATTAATATTATTACTATTTTGGCGAATTCCAGTACCATTTGAATAATCGTTCAGTGTGGAAGAGTACATGAGTGGGTTACTTACACCCAATGGAGACCTATAATCGTTGACAAAAGAAGATATGGGGCTCTTTGAAGCTTCTCTTGAAATGTTTAATGTCACGACATTATTTCTTTTAAGAAACGGGATGTTAGATGTTGAAGGTGATAATGGGGCAAGACCTGAGTTTAATGGATTCTTGGAGTTGGTCAAATAAAGAGACAAGGGATTCGGACTATACGTTGGATTAGGAGACACTATGGACAGATTGTGAGGTGCTGATGTGGCAGTGGCTGCAGCCGTAGCCGTTCCGTTAGAATATGTATTGTGACCATTACTACTGTTGCCATTATTGCCGCTATTATTCATCATATTTCCATTGAAAGACGCCTGGCCATTCGGATTCATTGGAGATGACAACGGTGGTAATGTCAATCTTGGCGATGCAGTAGCGCTATTGGCCAATGTGGCTAAACTCAAAGCCAACATGTTGTCATCGTTATCGCCACCTAGGCCTGAAGTCCCATTTAAAGTGGACGAATGCATCATTGAAGAAGGCACCGTGGAAACATTATTATTACTACTGTTATTGGTACTATTGTTGATAGTGGTGCTATTAGTAGTGACGGCAGGTGTGGTAGTACTCGCACCGTTAGTTATAATATTATTGTGGTTTTGATTGCCATTTGTCGTTGTTGATGGATTAGTTGATGTAGTAGTTATATTGGATAATAAAGAGTTTGTATTTGTTAAGGACGGTGTGCCAAAATTAGAAGAGTTAGATGGAATGTTCATCTGCGGCAATTGTGGAGTTAAAACCTTCCTTTTGAATTTAGAAGTCGGATCATCTAAAGTAGGTTCGACAATATTAGACAAGTCCATCATTCTTGATAGCAACGGAGAGGAAATTCTGCTTATGGTAGTTTGATTCATATTCAAAAATTGGTTTACACCATTAGGCGTAGTGGATCGAAGGGAAGTACTTTGCGGTCTATTCATACTAACGTTGGAAAATAAGGGGTTTTTACTATCTTCTAGATTTTGTAATTCTTGAGAGGAGTGGTTAAGTAGTTCGTCAAAACTGCGAACTTTTTGAAACAAATCGTTATCGTTTTCGGTAATGGATTCCCGTTGCTCTGATTCATTAGAATCGTAGGATAAATTTGAAAACACACCATTTTTTTCCTCTTCATTCTTACTATCACAAACACATTTCAAAGGCTGCCTTCTTACAGCAGTTTGCTGATCTAGTATGAATTCAATAGATTCACCAAAGTTATAACCATAATTAAATCCGGAATACAAACTATAAGGGAAAGTAATGATGAACTCGTGCTGGAACTGTACTACTCTATTATATTTTATATTATTACCTTTTAGAAACTCCGGTGAAGTTACAATTTCTTGATGCCTTATGAAAGCGGGACAATTCTTCTTATTAGGTGGTAGCCCCTTTGATAGGACGTCTAAAAATTGGTCCGTATTAGCACATGGTACGGAATACCATTGTTTGGGGCTACCAAAATGCAAGTAGTTTATAGAACATTTGTTCTGTTCATCCAAATGCCATGCGAATATAGAATTAGACTGACCGGAAAGTAGCTGTCTATTAGTTGAATTTATGGAATCTGATAAATTATTCAAATTCCACAAAGTCAAATCGTACGGAAAAAATGAAGAGTTTTCGTCCACAGCATAAAGTGGTTTCGATGAAGCAATGGTTTTCCAAAAATTGGTTTCCAAGTCTTGTAGTTGGCCCAAATCATAACAGTCTTGTTGATTATTCACATTACAATTCTCCTTTAAAGGCTCATCACCATGGTAACCTCGATTTATTCGAGAATCTGACTTCATGGCTAATTCCTTCCACTCTTTCAAATTATACGATTTATCTTCATAATCATTCTTGATGTTGAAAATGTCATTTTCTTGTTTTTCCCACCGCTTGACGTTTTGCTGAATCGGGGAGTTGAGTCGTATACTCTTTAAGCTTTGTGCAGGGGGCGAGCCTTCCAAAAGCTCCAGCCACTCTCTAGGAGGAATGACTTTGACAATACCATTTTCCAACCCAAATTTAGTGATTTCATCGATGAAATATTGAAAATTCGCAAATTCCATCATAGACGGCTTGAAGACGGGAACACCATCAATAACCTCAACTGGTTTAATTTCCATTATACTTTGTTTTCTTTGGCTATTCTTCAGATTAAGAAATTACAATGATGTCAACTTTGTAAAAGCAAGTACTTTCTAAATGCCCAACAAAGAAACAAAATAATGAAAATTGGAAAAATTTAGGAAAAAATTCAAAAAAAATAGAAATCAATGAAGTATGTAACAGGAAAAATGATCAATAAATGTGTTAGACAAATAACTTCTTTAAGCAAAACGCTTTGTGAAATGAAAAATCAATACGGAGAAGTAACAACGTAGTATACCTTCTTTATTTTCTTGTATCACACCAATTTCCTTTACCTTCTGTATGGCGGGAGGAGGGGGGAAGTTTTCTTGTTTTTTTCGTTAACTTTTTCCCGATATGCGTAGAATAGTTTCGAATATACACACACAAACACACACGTTTGTACTGTTTACTCAATATGAACGATTTGCGTTAAAGACTTCTTCCACTAACTAGTGTTGAATTCTATCAAACAGAGTTAAAAGACAACCGTTTCCTTTTTAGTTTACTATTTTTAGCCTTTCTCTTTCAAGTGAAAAACTAGATCGGTGTAAACGCAACTGCAAATTCAAGGGACCTGTTAGAAAAGATAGGATGCACAGAGTTATTGGCGACAGTATACATTTCTTAACTTCCTTTCCATAAAATAGCTACATTCCACAATACCGCTAAATTAGAAAAGACGAAATAATATTCCTTGAAGCACAAAACGCCACCCCTTCCCCTTGCCCTTGCCCTTGCCGGCCCTTTCCCCTCAAAAATTTTTTCTTTTTTTGCCGCCTCCGGCTTCGCTTTCTACTCTTGGCGCCGGGGAAACCCCGGCGCAAGAAGGGGCTAGGTTCTCCCCTTTCTGTCTAGAACTCGTGCGGCGTTCGCGCCGTACCCCACACCGCGGGATGCGACCGTGCCGGGTGATCTGAGGCACCACAATATCAGTAACGTCTATATCATATGACATTTGTTATACATAGTACAAAAGAACAAAAAATGTTATCATTAACGCGGCTGGTCTCGGCTGTGCTGACTGAGCAGTGTTTCTGCATGGTTGATACCCGGCAGGTCTAGCGATGCTCGTGCCCTCTCTACAGAGTATCTTGTGTCCAACTGGTGGTTGGCAAGCATCTCTTCTCTTGTACGATCGAGCGAGGCTCTGAGTTTATTGCCGCGAGCACTAGCCATAGACCTCCTCGGTAAGTCCATAGTAGTCATAACGGGGCTGACCTGGTCATGACGATCAAGTGTGGTAGATACGCGAAAACCCTTACGTGAGCCCTCCTGACCATTAAGTATGCTCATTGGTATCTCTTCCGTGATTATCGTTTCTTGTGAGTGACTGACGCCATCAAGATGAGTGTCCAGAGAGATAGGCTCTTTGAAATCTGTGAAGGGTTGTAGGTCATCTATTCTAGGTCTACTGGGATCTGTGGGGTCATAACCTTGTGGGTAGCGGTCGAAGTCACCGCGCAACCACATTTCTCTAACGATCTCTATATCTTTCGGATAAAAGATCTTTCTAATACAATCAATAGTAAATCTTGGTAAAAGACAGAATAATACGCCGATGAAAAGCACTGCCCAATATGAGGGCTGTGCAAACACACGTGCTGCACCCTTGTAAAATTCGTTACTGGACGATGAACTTGTCCAGATCCCTGTCCAGCCATAAAACACGGCCAAAGAGAGGGCTATGAATAGCCCACAGAACCAATCCCATCTGTACTGCTCCATAAAGACGTAAAAATTACATGCAGTAACTGCAATTGCGGTGATGAAGACACCCACGAAGTAACGATGATCTAAACCAAGCCCATTCTTGGTTACGATCATGTTCTTATGATATGCCAAATACGGGAAAAAGAAACATATTACAGATTGGTATACACCATCCAGCATGTACCAAATAAATTTGGTTTGGTTCCACTCTTTTCTTAGAATACCCACACGGTACAACTGCGGCATCAGCATCGAGACGGTATCGGAAACATCTTGGTCCAATACGGCTAGTAATATGACTGGTACGGATGTAAATGCCAGGTTATAAAATGTCAGAAACGTATACTCAAACAAATACGATCCATCATAGTCATTATAGATACCGTACCAGAACAGTGATAGTGTAAAAATAACATTTTTGTAGAAAAACTGCGGAATCATCTCTGCCAATCGCTTGTAACACCATTTACCATGCACCAACACCAGCCTTGTCACATACCTGAACTGCCCAATGGCATAATCAGAGCACATGACAGCTTGTCTACCTTCTTCACCGGCGATACCGACACCAACGTCTGCTGATTGAATCATGGCCACGTCATTGGAACCATCACCAATGGCCAAGGTCATAACGTCCAAAGTCTTTTTAACTAGTTTGACTACTGCAGCCTTTTGCGCGGGAGAAACTCGACAACATAACACAGCTTTACAGTTTTTACATAACAGCAGGAATTTACGCCTCATTTCTTCACCATTCAAAGCCATTTTTAACGCGTCACCATCAATAATGACAGCAAAATTTCCTTGTGGCAAACCATGCTCTTTTTTGGCTTCGTTCAGTTCCTCTTCGGATCCAGTCATGCCAAATCTTTCCTTCAAATATTTTGTTAACAAACTATTCACTACTTGAGTAGGATCATCACCAAATTCTTGTACATCTTCTCCAGAAGCTTTTACCACTAATAGTTCCATATCATTGTTCAAAACGTTACAGGAGAACCCAATGTTGATAGCAGTCTCCACTTTATCTCCTGTTAAGACCCATAATTTAATACCGGCCTCTGCCAAAAGGGCGATTGAATCAGGAACCCCATCTTGCAAACGATCTTCAATGGCTGTACCACCAAGTAAAATAAGCTCACGTTCAATAACGTCCGTGACTTTATCCAGCTCTTCCTCTCTATTGGTCACAGAGGCAGCTGCCACATCGTAAGTCTTGACCCAACGCTCATATTCAGACCAAGAAAGTTCTCGTTGGGCCAAACATAATGTTCTTAAACCTTCTGTGGCATATTCTTCCAAATGAAGAGCCGTCTTTTCCAATAGAATAGCGTCATTTTGAGTACGATCTAATCTTGAATAGATAACAGAATCCGCACCTTTACAGATCAGCAGTGCCTTAGGTTCATCACTTGGTGTGGAACCTGGAATCTTGATTATACAACTCATTCTCTTCCTGGAAGAATTAAACTCGAGAATGTTCAATACTTGAAACTCTTTCTGAACACCCTGGACTTCAACTATTAGTCCGCTTTTCGAATTACCAATGAAACTGTACCCCAATTGCCTAGCCGTGGAAACCAAAGCAGATTCATCAGGCGATTGAGCCTTAATGTCCAGCTTTTTGGGATCATCCTTATTTGGCTCCACGAGAACAGAATGACATAATGCGAGTGCTAGCAAAAAATGTTCACAACAATTTTGTTGACGGTCACCGCTGGTTCCTTTTAAATCATCTACAATTTCCTTAGATACAAAAGTCAAATCATCAGGACAAAACTGCGTATTAACACACATTGATCTTAATTCATCAATCATGATTTCCCTGTCCTTTGTTATCTCTTCTTTTTCACGACGACCCTCTAATTCGACATCGACACCTTGTCTTTTCCTCAGACCAGCTAATGCCTCCGTATAGGCACGTCCATAGGAGACACCGTTGATCGTACATTTCTTGAATTCCATAACATTTTGCGTCAATGTTCCTGTTTTATCCGAGAAAATATACTCAATTTGCCCTAGATCATCGGAGATATTCCATGATTTCGGTGTGCAAGGATAGTCTAGCTTTGCATTATACAGTAAAACATCGGTGTAAATGAAAATAGCTTGTGCTGTCTTGATAATCTCCACGGAAATGTATAAAGAGATAGGGACTAGTGACTGGTAAAGAATGACTGCTACCCAGAAAGAAACGAAACCGTTCGTGGAGGCAGAGCCTCCAATGGTACCAAACTCAAAAAAATCTCTTGATCGAGGTTTCTGTTTATAATAAACACCGTTGACAACACCAGCGACTAAACATAGGACAAACAATAGTAAAAAATTCAAAAGTACAGAAAAATTCAGCTCTCTTGAAATTCTAGATTTTTTAGTTGGCGTAACACCAGCGTTTATCATAATCTTAGTATCATCACCCGTAAATATAACCATACCCATGGCCCACTTAGTATTTCTTAAGGTGCAACCTCTCAGCAATAAGTTATTTATATTGACCGGTTCATTTTTGATGTTTCCATTTTGGGTATCCTGCCATTTGAAGTTACCTTGATAAGAGTACAAGTTGGCATGTGGGCCCTCACTTTCCACCCAAAACTTTGTTCTGGCAATATCTCTAGAACTCTTGATAACCTTGCTACATTTTAATGATTGACGAACCTTTAGGTTGGTTTCTCCATCCAAATTTTTTGTTTCCACATAACAAGCACCGTCGACATCAGATGTTGACAATAAGATTAAATCAGCGGGGATTTCATCATTATTATGAACACGAACAATATCACCAACTTTTACATTCTTCCAGTAATCTTTTGAAAACCTGCATTCAGGGTTTGACTGTAACGTCCTATCAACTAAATTCTCTCCATCATTGTATCTGTTGTTGGCTTGTGAAATTGTTTGATTTAAGTTCGCATAGTCTAAAGAGGGACGACCATAATCAGCAGAAATTCTATAACTACCAATCGAATCCAGAGATCCACGGGGGCCAGAGCTTTTCGAGTTTCTTTTCCTGCGTAGTTCTTCCCTTTTTCTTTGTAATTTCTTTTCTCTA
This sequence comes from Saccharomyces mikatae IFO 1815, assembly GCF_947241705.1. Lineage (NCBI taxonomy): Eukaryota > Fungi > Ascomycota > Saccharomycetes > Saccharomycetales > Saccharomycetaceae > Saccharomyces > Saccharomyces mikatae. Next base: position 622,455 of record NC_079259.1, on the reverse strand, counting down.
CCAGCAGCAGTGAGGTTTTCTGAAAAATATTCAAAAGTCTTCATCAATGCTCTAGTATTCGCCTTCTTAAAGCGTCTCCACAAAGAAACGTTATCAACAGCAACATTTTCATTTTTCACACCGGTTAAAATATGCGTTCTTGTATTATTGACCTCTAAATCTAACACAGTCCTTCTAGAATCCTCGATACCATCCTTAATGGCAGTGATAATGACAATAACAATCAAAGGAACCGAGGCAAAACCAGGATTTGTCACACCAAATATTTGGAACGCACCAAGGATCAGCAGTATTAGAAAGTAAATATTGGCGAAATTATGAAATTGAAAAAGAATGTTCTTGGGGAAAAATGTTAACGGAGTATACTTCGTAGTTCTAATTTTATTACGAGCATAAACTATTATGGGCAAACCGTCCTCATCAAGCTTATCCTCTGGTAAGGGTAAGTTATAGAATACAGTTCTCAATTCATCAGACCTATTCTGCAAAGCCGAATTTTCAATGCTATCTTCCTTAGTACTGAATTCATCAATGGCATTATGGAAGTTCTTTTTGGCCCATTTTAAGGTTTTTGACCTATTTATATCCATTTTACCTGACCTGTTTCTTCTTGTACCAAAACGTACCCTTTTCAATTTATGATCTGCTTGCAAATCAATGTTACTGCTATCATTGTTATCCAATTCAATATCATCAAAACCTCCTGTGTTAGGCATAGGTGTTGCCTGAAATGAATGAAGATCATCGTACACCTCATTTTCGTGTTCATGTATCTCGGCTTTTTTACCATTGAATTCATCGTCGTCATCAATATCATTATCGTTACTATAATCATCGATTCCATCAAAAGTAACTTTTGATAAATCGGGTGTGCTAATGTCTTTCATTGGCTTAGATTGTCGCTTTAAAACGGAACCGCCAGTTTTAGCTATTTCAATATTCCCATGTGCATTGCTGGGCCTTTCAAATTGAAAACTATCGTCAAAAGGTGACATGGACGAGAGACCGTTAGATCCTGATCCTGATCCTGATCCTGGCCCATGCTCAGTATCATCCACGAAGGGTGATGTGGGTTTGGAGGGACTTGACATATATGTGTTGAGTATATGCTATGGTTCTTTTTTAAGACTTCTTTTTGTGCAATGATTGAGATGGAAAAGAACTAACTAAAAATATGAAAAAATCGAATAGATTCAGAAACGGACTGTTTTCAAACTCCACCGACGTTCTTGTGTTTAATAACTTTCTTTGATTAATCTGTTCCACTTAAAACTCTGTAACAGCAGTGACAGGCAGCGAGAGTAAATACTAGAGAGTAAACAACTGAATGAGCAACGAATAGAGGTTTGTCTATGAATGTCTATCACTACTCAGAATATGATAGGATCAACAAAAGTGACAATAACTAGCAATACATCGACAATTTAATGATCCGGAATTAAACGTGGACCCTCGAGCGGACTATTGCTTACATCACGGTGTAGGGCAGTCAATCCCGGCTTCCATGGAACGAACGGTTGAAAAATTTGGTGCGAGAAAAAAAACGAAAAGGATTGAAAAAATAGACTAAAACGCGTCTAGCAAAATTCTGGCGTATAATTAAAGTTAGAGAAAATCATTTTAGCGATGCTACATAATTAAAAAATGTGTTTCTTAAAATGAAAAATTTCGATTCATACATTTATCATTTTATTGTGCTACAGCTTAACAGTAATATATATATATATATATATATATAAGTGATAGAAAAATACACATGAATGGCTACTCGGGTTTCTTCTTGGCATACAGTTTTGTCCATTCGCGAGCCTTAGCTTTGGCACCTACTTCATTCTTGATCCAATCTTCAGCAACATCATTGGCTAGAGGGTCGTTGGGGTTAGGGCTAGCCAACAAGGCTTGAATGGAGAGTAGCACAGTTCTGATCTGTAAAGCGGGTGACCAATTAGTTTTAAGTACATCAAGACATATGCGACCTAACCTATCGATATTGGGGTGATATATCTTAGTTAAAAAACGTACTTTCGGCGCTTCCATTGGGTAGTCGTCGGGCAGATACAATTCTAATTCGAAAATACCATCTTCATATGGCGATTGTTCTGGGCCTTCGATTGTTACCTGGAAGTAGCGTAGGTTGTCATCATGTGGTTCTGCTGTAATGCCAGGAACAGGATCACTCACCAACTTCTCAGTCTCCTAAAAAAATTTTGAGAAAGGCTTTGTGTTAGGTAACCAAGTAGCAAGTTCTGCTGAATCCCTCATACGCAACTATTCAGAGAAGAGAAAAGAGAAAGGCAGAACATTGCAGCAAACCGGTCAGAAACGGCCATATTTTCAACATCTCGAGTTAGTATATTCGTTTAAGATTCTATTATGAGAAATCAGTACGGGATGGCACTATAGGGCGAATGTCAGATTTTGTATATAATCTACTATAGCTATTAAAACATACCTTGATAATTCTTTTTGGTAATGAGGCCATTTTTGTAGTTATGCTATAATGGGACTACTCGATTGAAATTTTGAAAAATACTTAATTATGCATAGAGCAAACTTGATTGAGGATAGTTGTTATGATACGTTGTGGCGCACCATCCTTCATCTAAATCGCTTATCCTTAGTTTCAAAAAGGTTCCAAGGTCGGGTAACAAATTTCATGGTGGAGCAATGTCGAATAATCCTTTTATTTGGTATGAACGAAGAATGTGATATGGATTGGGATGCATTATATATTTGCTCCTCTGAGGATAAACAAGAGATAATGTAGGTTACTAACCATTTGTAGCGAGGATATCTATTTGGCCTTTTTTGGACCAAGTTTTGTTTAAATCACTAGTTTCTATTTTTGCTTTACAGTATTCTATCAATAAATTGGAGAAAGAAACACTAGAGAGCCGGTTCTCCTTGCTTCGACCTATTTTGTTTTTTTATAGTAATTGTAGTTGCTTTACGCTAGTGGTTAGAAAAGTATTTTATGGACCTTTACCATATATTGCCTAACGACAGTGGAACAAAAAGTGCAGTTCTTTTTTTCTAAGAACTTTTGATTATCATATATGAAGTTTTATGTAACCTTACAAGAGAATCAATGTCCATCACTGGAGATATTCCATTTTGATCCACCACTATTCAGTAGCATCTATTTGAGATGACGCCTAATGAACTACTTAACGTTGCCATCGTCTAAACGTTGTTAAAAATAAAGACCGCTTTCAAAAAGTATTAGTCATGAAAACATCCTCCTCATCAACTTTTGTTCTTCTTCAATTAAAAGTTACTATATTTTTAAAACATCTATAACTTTAGGACATGTGTTTGAGAATTTACCATTCAAACAGCGAAAGGTTTTGATGGCCCTTTCGCTTGCATCCTGAAGTTATAGTACATATTATTATATTGCATCTTTATGCTTTGACAATAAACGAACCGTTCGTTTGAAAATGTATATAAAATTAAACAATACTGGATCATGGAGTGCCGTGCCAGAAAACAGAGTGGGTATTATATAGTGGTTATTCCAAATTGCAGTATCAAATCCTTCGCCTTATGCTTTTTAACTAATCTTAGTCAAACCTTTATGTAAAATACTAGGATGAAGCTCGGTGATTTTCCCCAGAATATGACTGAATATCTAAGAAATATTTTGATGGATGAATTATAAACTCTTAAACATTGAACTCAAGAACGTAATATCCACCAAATGATATCAAATTAGCCGCCGAAGTTCCATTTTTCTCGTCGTCACCAATGATCAAGCTCCAGTAAAATTCGAGAAGAGTAACATTTGAAAAGAACTTCGTTTAAAACGCCGCGGAGAACAAGAAAGGCCCCGGTGATAGGTGCTTCATCTATCACACATAATGGCTGTTTCAATATAGTTTATAAACCTGTTCACAACCTATCAACAGTTAATTATAATGACTGAAAGAGCCAAGCTTTTCTTGTTGCTCATGTGTTTAAGATTAAACCTGCAGCCGGGTAGTTTTGTAACTGAAAAATTTTTCTTTTTTTTTCAATCGCATCGCTCAGTTACAACATGTAAGTGAAAAAAAAATACAATGAAGCTTTCTATCAACCTTTAATTTCTTTGCGTTGTAGTTCATTATTACAAATTAATTAAGCGTAATTCCACTAAGCCTTCTGCAAGAAGTTTTTTGAAAACACGACGGACCATAATGAGTGATAAAAACAGTCGTATCGCTATTGTTAGCGCTGATAAATGTAAACCAAAGAAGTGTCGTCAAGAGTGCAAACGTTCATGTCCTGTTGTGAAAACTGGTAAATTATGTATCGAAGTAACTCCAACTTCAAAGATTGCATTCATATCCGAAATACTATGTATTGGTTGTGGTATTTGTGTTAAAAAATGTCCATTCGATGCTATTCAAATTATCAATTTGCCAACTAATCTGGAAGCCCATGTTACTCACCGTTACTCTGCCAATAGTTTCAAATTGCACAGATTACCAACCCCAAGACCAGGCCAAGTCCTTGGTTTAGTCGGTACAAACGGTATTGGTAAATCTACAGCTTTGAAGATCTTAGCTGGTAAACAGAAGCCTAATCTGGGCCGTTTTGATGATCCTCCCGAATGGCAAGAAATTATTAAATACTTCCGTGGTTCTGAATTACAGAACTACTTCACCAAGATGTTGGAAGATGATATCAAGGCTATTATTAAACCTCAATATGTTGATAACATTCCTCGTGCTATTAAAGGGCCGGTCCAAAAAGTGGGTGAACTTTTGAAATTGAGAATGGAAAAGACTCCGGAGGATGTGAAGCGCTACATCAAAATTTTACAATTAGAGCACGTTTTAAAGAGAGATATCGACAAGTTATCCGGTGGTGAACTGCAAAGATTTGCCATTGGTATGTCATGTGTCCAAGAGGCTGATGTTTATATGTTTGACGAACCCTCATCTTATTTGGATGTTAAACAGCGTTTGAATGCCGCTCAAATTATTAGGTCTTTGTTGGCTCCAACCAAATACGTCATTTGTGTTGAGCACGATTTGTCAGTTTTGGATTACCTTTCTGATTTTGTTTGTATCATATACGGTGTTCCATCTGTTTACGGTGTTGTTACATTACCAGCTTCTGTCAGAGAAGGTATCAACATTTTCTTGGATGGTCATATTCCTGCTGAGAATTTAAGATTTAGAACGGAAGCTTTACAATTTAGAATAGCCGATGCCACCGAGGACTTACAAAATGACTCTGCTAGTCGCGCCTTTACTTACCCAAGTTTGAGAAAAACTCAAGGTGACTTTGTATTGAATGTAGAAGAAGGTGAATTTTCTGATTCTGAAATTCTTGTTATGATGGGTGAAAACGGTACTGGTAAGACTACTTTAATTAAATTATTAGCTGGTGCCTTGAAGCCCGATGAAGGGCAAGATATTCCTAAGTTAAATGTCTCTATGAAGCCACAAAAAATCGCACCAAAATTCCCTGGTACTGTCAGACAATTATTCTTCAAAAAAATTAGAGGTCAGTTCCTAAGTCCACAATTTCAGACCGATGTCGTTAAACCTTTAAGGATTGATGACATTATTGACCAAGAAGTCCAGCATTTGTCTGGTGGTGAATTACAGAGAGTAGCCATCGTCTTGGCATTGGGTATCCCAGCCGACATATACTTGATTGATGAACCATCTGCTTACTTGGATTCCGAACAACGTATCATTTGTTCCAAAGTTATCAGAAGATTCATCTTGCATAATAAGAAAACTGCTTTCATTGTCGAGCACGATTTCATCATGGCTACTTACCTTGCTGATAAGGTCATTGTCTTCGAAGGTATTCCCTCCAAGAATGCTCACGCAAGAGCCCCAGAATCTTTATTGACTGGTTGTAACAGATTTTTGAAAAATTTGAATGTCACTTTCAGAAGAGATCCAAACTCTTTCAGACCAAGAATTAACAAGTTAGATTCTCAAATGGATAAAGAACAAAAATCATCTGGAAACTACTTTTTCTTGGATAACACCGGTATTTAAGCATATTGGAATTTGGAGAGCCAGGAGAACGATTGTTTTTGCTCGAGGATTAGAAATGTGGAGAAATAATTAAGATGTTATAATGTTTATGCAAAAAAATGAGTATGATATACATTGAATTTCTTCCCGACTAATGAGTGGTTCTTCTCTATTAAAAATTTACTGATAAAGAGTTTCCAATTTCCTGCTTTCATTACCCCATAATCTGAAAGTGAACAACTTTCTTCGGTGATCCATACTCCAATTTTTATTTCATTTTTTTTGTAAAACAGCTACACCCTATTTATTCTCTATTTATTCTATATACCTGTTGTATTTTAATTAGTCGTTATTTTGTCCGGATCTCTTTTGCAGTTAAATTAACTATAAACGAGTTGCTATGGTAATAAATTCATGAGTAACCTATTGGCTTGCCTATGTCTTTCTCCGAATGACATTAAAGTCCGCTTAAAAATCACCTGATTATTTGCGCGATGTGAGCGCCAGATAAAATGATTCCGGGTAATAAGAAAACGCCGTTCTTCGGTAATATTTTTCTATGACTAACTAGATTACATCTTTATGACACCTCCCGTGCAAGAACTCATATAAATTATGCCACCTTGATGTACTTTTTTCTTTCTGTTGTGCTCCACACCAATATAATCGCTAAAATATAAACTGGGATTTTCTACAACGTAAAATAGGTTTGATAGTAGGTATTCATGATCTCTGAGAAGGCTGCTACAGCTTTGGCCACTATAGCCACAGTCTGCTGGTGTGTTCAGTTAATTCCCCAAATTATCTATAATTGGAAAAAAAAAGATTGTACTGGGCTGCCACCGTTAATGATGTTTCTTTGGGTTGTTTCTGGAATTCCGTTTGCCATATATTTCTGTGTCAGTAAAGGTAATGTTATTTTGCAAGTTCAACCACATCTCTTTATGTTCTTTTGTTCTATAAGTTTTATTCAATCGTGTTATTATCCACCAGTCAGTATGGCGAGATCGAAAATTTTATTGATTATAGCTGTTGTTATTGCGGCTGATGTTGGCATGGAAGTCGGTTTCATATTATGGCTGAGACCTCTTTACGAGAAAGGTGTTAAGTGGCCCGATTTAATTTTTGGTATTTCTGCTTCTGTTTTACTAGCTGTTGGATTGCTTCCCCCCTACTTTGAACTAGCCAAAAGGAAGGGTCGTGTTATCGGAATCAACTTTGCTTTCTTGTTTATCGATTCGTTAGGAGCCTGGTTATCCATCATCAGTGTCATTCTGGGTAATATGGACATTATGGGCATTATACTATATTCTATAGTTGCTGGAATGGAGATAGGGATTTTCGTATCTCACTTCATATGGTGGTGCAGGTTCAGATTACTTTCAAAAAGTGAAATTATCGATGAAGAGAATAACCAAGTTCAAAAGGAAGAACAGGAGGAAAAAATTGAAAAAAACATCGGCAAAAATGACCAAAATGTTACCGACTATAACTTGGACAATAATTCTACTCTCGATGATGTTTCAAGCTACGCAGACGATTTAAACGAACAAAGTAGTGCAAACGAAGGATCGTTGTTAAGAACTCAAACTTTGCATGCTGTCCATGGAGTTGTGGTTAGAACGGATTCAGATGGTTATTCCAAGCTAAGTGTATAGTACATTGGCGTCTATTTTTTCAGTTTGCGTTTCTATCTCTTTTGATAGTACCTAATAATATTCACCACAGGCACCGTAGCGTGATACGTACTCTTTTAATTTAGAGCTTCTTACAGTGTCTGTTATTTATGATAGTCGTGAACTCAGGACACAACTAACAAAAGATCATATTAGGTATTATTAACTATAACTGTATCGATTAGCTTTTAGGGCATTTTAAAAAAGCTAAAGTTTCCTCGAGCAAAAGTTCCAAATGAGCTTCATTACTCTTCTACGTAAACCCATCATATTCATATTTATATAGATCGTACATATGAAGAACTTGTATATTCAAGGAAATAATTAGAAAAAAATCTCAACCATGCCGTAGCATACAGTCCCAGTAACCGAGAAAAACATAATGAAACAACCGACATAATGCCAAATTGGCGCCAATGTGAATCTGCTAAACAATAACAACAAGCAGGCGCAGATCAAAATGAGCGAAACTAGTAAGGAAATAATAATAATGGCTATGAGAATATTTTGAACTTCCAAATCTATCTCATTGTTATTTTTCCCACGAAACAAAGACAAAACTATCCCAAGACATACACTTGCCATGATACAAGATGTCAGTAACGCAGACAAATATAAAAATGCAACTACTTCATCATGTCTATATTCATAAATAGACTGTGACTCCTCTATATCTTGCTGCTGGTATTGTAAGTATCTTTGAACGTCATCATATGATGCCGAGGTTGATTGTGAACTAAATGAAGCCATAGAATTATAGTTCACGGAATAAGGGGGGTGTTTGGAGTTGTGAAACGCAGTTGGCAAAGTTTTGTTGCCATGACTGATTAAACTTCGTAGCTTTTCGCAAAAATCATACGTGCGGTTAATAAAGTTCCTACTAAACAAAATAAACCCATAGTCGGCTGGAGAATTCCTTAAAAGTAGAGAATCTTCATTATCTGTTGTATTATTGCTTCCATTTAAATCAACGTAAAAGTTGTTATCTAAATTATCCTCTTCTTGTTCGTCAAACTCGTTCCAATACCTTATGGGTTTCTTTTTACTTTCTTTAACTGGCTGCTTTCCTTTTTTGTTAATCCGGACTTTTGTATCGCTGCCAACACTTTCTTGAGAAGTGATTATTGGTGCAGTTAAGTCAAACTCTTCCTCTAAATGATCCTTACCCAGCTGAAAGAATTCGTCAGGTGACAAAGAATCATCAGAACTCAGTTTATATTGGTCTCTTAGTAAAAGTTGAAATAAATCATTTCGCAATTCATTTGAATGTACTAGTTCTAAACAAATCTTCCATGTAGTTAAATCAGGGGGTATCAGACTGCATTGAAACTCATTTGTAACAAACGACTTCATTAATTGTTTAAACTTGTTGTCATCATTAATGGCCTTTTGTGAAAGACTGTCTGATCGACTAACCTTTTTGACTTCTAGAATCGGAAAAGGTAAAGTGGATATATTCCCCATGGTGATTGATTCATCTAGGGCTATTAGGTATATATTTCCGTTTTCTGCCGATATAAATCTTGTTCTTTTAAAATCCAGTTCGGGCTCAATAGCTTTTAATTGATGAGATTGAATCCATTCCAAAGCTATCCTATTGATCGGTGATGGATTCAGAGAGTTTATAAGGACGTTAATATCCTCTGTGTTATTATCTTTTTTCATGGCTGAAAGAATATGCTTGACATCCTTTAAAAGTAAACTGTTTGTGACAACATGATTTCGTAAGCCACCCACATGGCACATTAAAATACAATTATCCTCAGCACTGGAGCTGATCAACATATTTGGATGCTGATTGATATTCTCATCAGTGACTAATAGAGGATTACGTTTGTTTACTTCGGTATCTAGTATGGAGAGAAAAATATGCGTCTCGTTTGGTTGTACCGCAGAAGGTAGCTTGCTCTTCTGTTTAGATCGCGGCAAAGTATGTTGCAAGTCATTGAATGATTTTGCTGATCTTATAGACTTACTGCATGTAGAATTAATAATGTCTGTAGTATCCAGAATCTCTCTGGAAGTAGATATAATACCATCGTCTATTATCCTGAAGCCAATATTTAACAACATAAACTTCAATCCCTCAGTATCTTCAGACGATAATAAAAACCTTCCGAGGGTCTCGGCTTTATCTATAAGGGCAGTATCAAATTCTACCGAAGAATCAATCATTTTTGAAGTTTTCTTATTCGAGAGTAACGGGATTGACTTCGGAGAACCTGGTGAAAAGAAATTACTAACTTCTGGGCTTGAATTTATGTGAACAGACTTGTTTGAGCCGTTCAAGGGTCTTAGTTCCTTCATTGGTTCAGTAGCATCTTCAACTTTGTTTTCCAAATCGTGTAAAACATCAACAATTAGGGAAACCTCCAAAAGGTATGGATCTAAATCAAGCTTCATGAACGATATACCTTCATGTCCATTTCTTAAGCCATCTAAATTTTTAATTGATGTCACATAATCACTTGCTGTCAAAGAACTTTCCTTATTTTGAGGAAATTCATTTAATAGTTTTTTGAGCAACTTTCTTAAGGCAATCCTTTGTATAATTAAAAATCTTGACAGCAACTGTAACTCAAAGTTACAATCATCAACATGGGCATTGATAATTTTCAGTTTACGGAGGTTGAAACGATTCTTGGAACTTTTGTTCAAGCCTTTTGAAAAATCAATTATCGAGGATTCAATAGAAAGAATACGTGTTGATATTTCTTTAATTTTCATAGAAATGAACAAATTAACGTTTTGAAATTCGTGATTGAACGCTACAGTACATTGACTCAACGACTTTTCAAAAGCCAAATCGCTTGATGTGCGATGATCATAAGTAATTACCTTTTTGATCACTAGTTTCAATTGTTCGTAATTTATATTGTAAAACTTCCATTCCGGGATTGATTTGTTCAATATTCGATCTTCAAATTTCATAATTATACTACCCCTCTTATATTGTCCTTTGGTTTGTGTACAATAAGGGCTGGATTGAGATAAAAAAAAGCAAAACTGAGAAGCGAGTATTAAGCTCTGTCTCTTTTGTATTCAAGAGGGTGATAAACAAATGATTAGTGAACGAATTGTAGTGCTTTTTTGATAGCGTTTACGATAAGTCCCTTTGGCTTTCGTTTATCTATTTATCTTTTTTTTTTGGACTAATTTTGACTTTTCCACACCCATTCTGCTAGTGCAAAACAAGAGACACAAAGTTTATTCATGAATTAAGAAGAAAGCACCAGAGCCGATTCAAGTAATTACACAGAATTAAAAACTGCGTTCATGTTTTTCTGTTTTCATCTTACAGTTTTACCTAAATCAATGTATCAGTTTTTGAGTTTAGTATATATTCATTGCTTATGTTGTGAATAGGAAAATTAAAGACGTCCACATCGAAAATTCTATTAAAAAGAGATTGTAACCCGATTTGCTAAAGTAAAAATGTATCTATTTGATCAAGCCAAAAATTGATGCCTGACTAAAGAGATACACCTCCACATTGTCGCAGATAAGTTTTGGCGTTAATTACTGAGATAATAGTGGAGTTTGATGTAATTGTTGGGATTCCATTTTTTAATAAGACAATAATATTAGGTATGTAGATATACTAGAAGTTCTCCTCGGGGATTTAGGAATCCATAAAAGGGAATCTGCAATTCTACATAATTCTATAAACATTATTATCATCGTTTTATATGTTGTTATTCATTTATCCTATTACATTATCAATCCTTGCGTTTCAGCTTCCACTAATTTAGATGACTATATCTCATCATTTGCGTCATCTTCTAACACCGTATATGATAATATACTAGTAGAATGACTACTAGTTAGTAGATGATAGTTGATTTATATTACAACAATTGGATTCCTATATCCTCGAGGAGAACTTCTAGTATATTCTATATACCAAATAATATTGTTTTTATCAACAATGGAATCCCAACAATCATCTCAAAATCCACCTATTTCTCAGAAAACCAGTATAATATCAACGCTTTCATCGTTTAGTTTTCAGTAAGGCCTAGATAAATTTGATGCATACGTTTAAGTGGCAGCTCCCATAAAATTTCTTGCACTACTTCTGAGTAGCTAATGATTATAGTAACTATGTGTAAATTAAACTGACACCAGTTGCCGTACAGGTAATCTACGGCTCAAAACTGATTATACGGCATGTGTGAAAGAACATTAGATGAAGTCTCGATATCCAGAAATTTTGGACACACGTCTAGTAGTATAATCTAAAACCGACCAGAGTAATCTTGTTCCTCGTGGCCCAATGGTCACGGCGTCTGGCTACGAACCAGAAGATTCCAGGTTCAAGTCCTGGCGGGGAAGATTTTTTTGTAAATTTCATGTGTTCTTTTCCTACAACAAGAATCGAGGAAGAGTGATGGGCACGACTAGTGCTATTTCTCAAACCAAAAGGCCTTCTACTAGTATTCAACGAGCTTCTTTCAGCCGAAGTACCTGTTGCTTTTTTTTAGTGAGTGGAAGTAATAGATACATCCTAAGAACATCTATCGCACAAACTTGTCATTTAAGTAAGTATTGTAACAATCCTGCATACCATTTATAGAGTGCTTCCGGCAAGGATACCTGTTTTATTGGCATACCAAGACCATAGTGAAAAATGAATAGCAATAACAGAAATAATAAAAATAGAAACGCCAATAACCGAAACAAAAAGCAGCTACAACTAGCAAAAGACAAAAATGAAAATATCCATATTCCGAGATATATTAGAAACCAACCATGGTACTATAAGGATGTGACCAAAGGACTGGAGGAGAAAGAACCTATCAATAAAGGTGCGAGCACAACTGAAGAAGTGGGGAAAAGCGATTATTTAGTGCATCATAGACAAAAAGCAAAGGGGGGGGCTTTAGATATTGACAATAATTCGGAAGCAAAGATTGGTTTAGGTATCAAGGATGAATTCACAATAATTAAGCCACATGATGTGCCCTTTAGGGATTCTTATTCGTCAAAGTTCTGTAAAAACTGTGGTGAAACAGGGCATACGAAGAAAGATTGCATGGAAAAGCCTAGGAAAGTGCAGAAAGTAATATCAGATTTAAATTTAAACAACAAAGTTAATGGTACTATATTAGTACGTGGCACTGACGATGACTGGGACTCCAGAAAAGATAGGTGGTATGGTTACTCAGGGAAGGAGTACAATGAATTGATAGACAAGTGGGAACGTGATAAAAAAAATAAAACAAAAGGCCAAGAGAAATCTCCAACTGACGAAACGCTTTGGGATACTGACGAAGAGATAGAGTTGATGAAGTTAGAGCTTTACAAGGACTCCGTAGGTTCATTGAAAAAAGACGATTCTGAAAACTCCAAGTTATATAGGGCATCAACGAGGTTGAGGGAAGATAGGGCTGCATACTTGAATGATATAAATTCAATGGAGAGTAATTATGATCCTAAATCGAGGTTATATAAGAGTGAAACATTGGGTTCAGTTGATGAGAAGTCAAAGATGTTTCGTAGACATTTGACGGGTGAAGGATTAAAATTAAATGAATTAAACCAATTTGCTAGATCACATGCTCAAGAGATGGGGATACGTGATGAAATTGAAGATAAGGAAAAGATACAGCATGTTTTAGTTGCCAATCCTACAAAGTATGAATACCTGAAGAGAAAGCAGGAACAAGAAGGATTCAGGCAGCCCAAGATCGTTAGTATTGATGAATTGGAAGCCAAGAAAGTGGAGGGGACAAAGCAATCAGAAGAACAACTCAAGCGTTTGAAAGATTTATACGGATGAGTTTCATCATCCTCTTATTTATATTATGATCACGGGGCACGAGAGGTAAAGAAATTGGAGAAAAAATTAGGCGATGAGCTGAAAAAAATTATCTAACATGGTTTGAATTCTTTAATGATACATATATCGTTTACATCCATGACATAATACACTAAGTAGATACCAATATTTAGAGGAGAATCAAAGAATCATGGAGACTTCAAAATTTGTTAAACAATTATCCTCGAACAATAGAAATACAAGAGAAAATGCACTTGAGGCGTTAAAGAAATATCTAACCGCTAAACAATTTAAAGAAAACAAACAGTTGCAATTCAATAAACTTTGGAAAGGTCTCTACTATGCCATGTGGTTTAGTGATCGTCCCAGACCGCAACAACGTTTAGCAAACGAATTAGGTGAATTGCATGAACTATATTTTGACCCTAAGGATAATAACAATACAGGAAACTTGACCATAAACGATAAGGCATTTATCAAGTTCAGTAGAGGGTTCTGGAAGGTAATGTGTTTCGAGTGGTTTAACATCGATAGATATAGATTGGATAAGTATTTGCTGTTGATAAGAAGGGTATTATTCAACCAGTTAAAATATTTGCAGTCCAGAAACTGGGATGAAAGATTAGTCGACGAATATATTACCAAGGTATTAAGGTGGTTACCTCTCAGTGGGAGCCCAAAGGTTTACACAGGGATTCCAATTCATATTGTCGATATTCTATTGGACGAATGGGAGAGATTGTTGAAAGAGGGACCCGAAGACGAGGACGATGAGGACGAAGAAAAGAAAGAGGAAGAGCTACGTAAGGTTGCAGAAAGTGCAAAAAAAACACCACTGGCCGATGTTATTACTATTTTCCAAGATATTGTGGCAGATTATAACAATAGCAAGGTGTTAAGAGAAAAAATCAAAGAAGACCTATTCAGTGACACTAGACTTGTTTCATGGGGTGTTATCCAAGGCAAAACACCCGAGAATGACTCTAGCGACGAATCCGAAGACGAAGAAGCTGAAGAATGGGAAGGGTTCTAATATCTTGTAGTGTTAATCTTTATGGTTAGCCGTAAATTGCTTATAGAAATGAAAGTTGTATATGTATAGTACGAGAAAAATCATTACCCTCTATGGATAGTAGCGAAAATGCGAAACACGTCGCCTTTTTCTTGCAACTTTTTTTTTTATTTTTTCACTTGAAACTAGATAATTATTAGCGATAAAGCAAGAAAATCAGTCCTATCTAGCGTATATATTGTTCATAAATCGTGTCCATTGCCTGCAATATACTTTTTATCAACGATAGAAGCAACAATAACATTAGAGAAGAAATGGCTAGAGTCAGTGAAAAGGGCGAAGAGAAGAAACAAAGCAACAACCAAGTTGAAAAACTGGTCGAAGCACCTGTGGAATTTGTCAGAGAAGGTACTCAATTCTTGGCCAAATGTAAGAAGCCTGACTTAAAGGAATACACCAAGATCGTTAGAGCTGTCGGTATCGGTTTTGTTGCAGTTGGTATCATAGGATATGCGATTAAGTTAATCCATATTCCAATTAGATACGTTATTGTTTAGATGAAGCAAACAATGAGATAAAAAGATTAAATGAAACAACAGATTAAAAAATTAAAACCAAGTAGTGCCCACTATGTGCATTTTCTCCTTTCAATTATAGCTTTTTCTATTTGTGTAGTGTGCATATGTGCAGCCCCTATATAATAATTTAGTATGAAGAAACAGAAGGGAAAGTCCTAGTCCATTCAATATAATATTACAATGTTTCTGTATTAAAGGTGTTTTTCATCTGCCGAATAAGGACAAGATGAAGCACGTATTCCCTTCAACTCAAGAAACCTATGCCCAAATTTTTGTACTGGCCGTAAGCCAACTCCCTAAACGGCATGAAAAGTCAAGAAAACTTCCTATTGGTGTTGTGGTGTTTGTCTCCTTCTCAAATTCTACACTACTACCTCGGTGCCACTAACATGAAACAAGTATGATCCCTGAACGGGACAGCGCCTAAAAATAGATGGACATTCACTTTTCCTTTTCCGCATCCTCTCTTTTTTCAATTATTTCCCTTTTAGTAGCATACTTTATTCAGATTGCATGCTCGACATACCCCAGGTTTCACAAATGTTTGGCCTCTTTTCAATAACTTTTCTTTGCCCTTTCAACAAATTCATTGGGCCCGACTTATCTTGATGGCTTAATGAGACGCTTACTTAAAGTTCCCTTTTGAATAAATATATATACCGCCTACGTATAATATAGCGATAGAAGAAAAAAGAAGACGGAAAGAAGGAAAGGATTGTCTTATTATTCATATAAGTTATATTGGGTGCTACAACAGCTAATAATAGTATAATGCAAGGATCGTATCTATCTGGGCAAGAGGACCAACTCATACCGGAGCGATTGATACCTAGGTCAAATTCAACTTCGAATTTATTTGCATTATCTAGTAGATTCTCTAAGCTCAATGTTAGAAGTGATACTGATCATAATTATTTGGGTCCAAATAAAAAGAGACACATATATGACGGTGAAATGAACCATAAATCTATTTTTAGGCCCAGTAATTTTCCTGTGAGGTCCTCTTCAATGACAGCCGCCCAGCAGAGAAGGAAAACTGCGCTGTTTACAGTTAGAGAAAGAAACTCATATCATGAGGGACTTAATGTTAATTATAATTTTGAAAGTCAGTGCCAGAATCCGCAGAATACCGTGAGAGTATACAAAAAATTAACACCTTATCAAATCCAACGTTCTAAAATGAAAACGAGTTTCCAATTTCCCAATGGCGAAATGTACAAACCAAAGGCTGATGGAAAAGGCACTCATGGTTTGAAAAAGACAAGCATGAATTCAAGAAACTCTTTTTCATTTAATTTTGGTGAGAAGGAAGATATAAATGCATCAAAAGACCCCTCTGCTTTTTACAACCCAGTGCCTATTTCACCAATTTCTAACACAGATAGCACTAACGTTGTTAATAGCTTAGAGGTGAACTGTTCGCTTTCCCCAACAACAAAGAGTTTTGTTTCGACAACTTCTCCAACATCTACTGTTAACACCCTGACCAGCTTGACAGAAAGTCGCACGGATGATGATGACAATTATGAAAATAGAACAGTCACTATCTCATATTGTTTCCAAAATATGGTAAACAAAAACCATAGTGACCATACAGAAAAGTTGGGTCAATTGAGTGAGGAAAAGATAAAGCCACTTAAAAAATCAAGCAAACCTGACAGAAAAAAAGGGCCCCATTTGAGCAATGACAAAAATGAAAGTAAAAAGTTGTCGTCGAGATTAAATTTGGGTTTTGTTTTGAAAAAACTCTGGTCTAGTTCTGGAAATTTAAATACAAAAAATAGCAAAAAATATATGAAAAGAAGAAAGATTCCTGTGGATGACATTGTTACCCATTCTGACAATAATTCCGACATGGAGAATGATTTTGTATTGATGAATGCAAACCTGGATGGCATCGAAATTGATGACGATGAAACTCTGATGGATACAGATTCAATATTTGATGATTTATTATCCAGGGAAGATAATAAATATGATTCCAGGCGGAAACATTTAGAAATACGACAGAAACTCCATGAGACCCTGCCAAACCGCTATGACGAGACCTCCTGTCGAGATAACGAAAAAGCAACTGTCCACGATGCATTGATCGACGAGACCATAATTGAAGACTTTTCAAAGCTCGGTGAATATATAATTGACACAAGAAACCAACCACCACCGAGGTCTTCCAAGAGGCCTTCTTTGGACGACAATGAATCTGCGCGACATTTTTACAACTTATCGACCGAGTTGCGACAGTCTTCGTCCAGCCCGATGAGCTTACCGAATTATGTTGGGACCGACATGGTAAATAGACTCAAAAACGATTGGGATTATATTAGATTCTACGATTGGAGTAATTTACCGCCAAATGTCTCTTTCAGCAATGTCGGAACAGCTTCAAAACCAGCTAAAAAGAGTGTCCGGTTCGCACAAGAAGTTTGTTTGGCAAGCACTTGGTCATCGACTACATATGAGAGGGCCAATCCAGAATTTATTATGAACCGCCATAGATTACTGTGGATGATGAAAGTAAACCCAAGTATGAATAGCACCATGAATGAGATTAAACTTGAACTAAATTCTTACAAAGAACATGAGATGTTTGTTCATGAAAACAGCAAATGCTTCACACATTATCTAACTTGAATCGCTAGCGTAATACCCGCTGCAATATATTTTTCCCAATAAACGGCATCAAAAGTATTTACATGTATAGATATATTTTCCGTTAGTGTCACTTTTTCTGCATACTACTTCGGTTTATCTGGCCTTGACCCTATTATTTGTCCGCAAGGCGCCTTTGAGCGAAAAGGGATTTCATATTCATTACGACGACTATACATGAGATAAATGAAGAAAAGGTTAGTTCGAAAAGACTCTACCGTTAATTACGAATATAAATCCTGTTAGTGCTCAGTTCATAAATGAAAGATGGATCACGCAAGAAATTTCTACAACACAATTTTAAAATCTTCGCACCCGTTGCTACTATCATTTCATTTGGCAGGTAAGGCGGTTCCTATTGTATTTTATATCATAGGTTCTATGTTTTTGAATTTTACGCCTCAATTCATCACTGTTGTTCTTTTACTTTCTTTCGATTTTTACCTAACAAAGAATATCACCGGTAGGAAGCTGGTTCAACTACGCTGGTGGTACGACTCTACAGACGTAAACAAAAACTCAAACTTTACTTTTGAATCATATAAGCAATATGCACCGGGCCCACCTATAAATGCAATTGATTCCAAATTATTCTGGTGGTCGATGTACGCAACACCCATAATTTGGGGTATCTTTGCTGTATTATGCCTTCTAAGATTGAAGTTATTTTACTTGATTTTAGTTATCGTAGCAATGTGCTTGACCGCGTGGAACACATACGGTTTTCGTTGTTGCGATAAATGGGAACCCACCAATGGTCAAACTGATGGTCAAGATGCAAGTTCTTGGTTTGCATTGCCCTCTGTTCCAGGTTTTGAGAATCTATCAAGGCTGGCCAGTATCCAATCATTCTTCCAGAGACAGTGAAACCTCGATTTTCGTATGCTTTTTTTCAAAGCGATTTTTTTCACGTCTCAAGTATCTTTACCCAATGTACTGTCGAAAAAAGTACAACGTTTATATATAATTTACAATATAAAAAGAACAAAAACAATATTACGATATTAAGAGGGTAGGTAAAATCATCATCTTCTCTTATAGATACAAGGCTTCAAAAGCCATTTGCCCTCAGCAATTTTCTTTCTTTTCTTTTCTAACTCTTCCTTCTCTGTCTCCACTTCAATAAATTTTTGCCTTCTCTCTAATTTTTGTCTTCTTTCTTCAATAATCTCTGCAGGTGGCTTGAAAAATTCGAATCTTGTGAACATCTTATTCTCGTCGAAAGTTTTTTTATGAAAAAATCCCATCAATTTTAATGCGTCCACAAACTCATTACCTCTACCGTCACCAAATCTTGATTTAATTTCCGCAATCCATAACTCACCTCTTGGCGCTAAAATTCTATATGCTTCTTTAATGAAGTCAAGAAAATTTGTGCCCATTAGAGCCAAACAGAAGACCACTATAGTACAGGATTCATCTGGCAACGGCACATTTCTAATATCGGCAACAGTTATTCTTTCGTTAGCTTTCTTTAAATCGAAACTGTGAACTTTATGGCGTCTTTTTAAATATTTTTTCGCTTTCTTGTTGTAGCTTTTGAAAAAATTGTCAATCTCTAACGCTAACTGAGCCTCACCACATCCCATATCAGCAATAACTATTTCTTTATTATCTTTGAGACCTGGTAACCCACCTGGAGCATTAACAGGTTTCATGCATCTATAACGAATTTGATCAACAAAAACATCAACTGGATTTTCTGGCCATGCTTGCACTTGTGATCTAAAACCATCATGGTATTCATCAAATAACTGCGGTTGTTCTTTCACCAACTTTAATGCTTCATCAGAGGTAATTGTGTACAGCTGTTCATTGATCCATCTGAATCTCGAACCTGTTAGTTTAGCCATCATCTTCTGTTGTAAAGGGGTTAACTGCTTCTTTGAAGGCTGTTCAACCTTAACTTTTGCTTGCACAAAGGCACCCTCATCATCATGCTTACGCTTCTTGCTGTTCGCTTTACTTTTTCCACTTTTATCTTCATTTTTTTGGTTGTTTTCAGAATCTGGCTCTTCAGTAGAACTATCTTCCACCTGTTCCTTTAACTCAGCCTCCGTCTCCTCTTTTAACTTCTGTTCTCTGGTAAGTTTGTCATTTCTTCTTTTCTTATTCTTTCTTTTTTCTTTTGAAGACTTGCTAGCCTTGTCATCAAAAGCAACAGCTTTTGTCTTTATATCCCAACCTTCTACGTTAAATAAAGCCATGTTAAAGTTAGTAAATGTCCTTACTCGTTTTATAGAATATATATAATATATGCGCACAGTTATCTTCTCTTGTTATAAGCTCATCGCAAAATTTTTCATATATGGAGATGCGCCGTTGTTGACGATATTGTTTATCAAGTGAATCATGAGTTAGAGGCGTATTCCAAATGCAATAGAATTCCACTACTTTGTCCATCGAGGTTTTTCCTGGATTCAAGATCAATCCACCAATTTTTTAGCGTCTGGGGATACTGTTTCGTTGTTTTTCTAAGGCATTCTTTGAAAACATCAACGATGCCGTTTATTGTTACTGACGGCAAATGCAGCTTTTCTTGGACATGATTAAGTTCAATGGTACCCGTATAGCACCGAAGCTTCATTAGTACCAATATTCGTTTTTGAGCGTATTCAAACAGTTTTTTCAAGGGCAACAAATCGAGCATCTTACCTTCCGTATCTTTTAATGCGACTAAACCTTGGTTGATAAGAAGGTGAACTAGATCCTGAAATGCTTCAATTTCCAAAGTATCGAAAGATTTCATGATGCCAACATTTTGTTGTTGAAAATGAAACGATGCTAAGCTAGTTACTATGTTCCGTACTTCCCGTAACTCGTAAAGGTCATAATTGGAGATCTCTTTCATTCGTACTTCTAATAAAGTCAGCATTAAGCTTGATTTTGCCGATGTTTTATTTGGTACCGTCACACTTGGGTCTGTGCATTCACATCCTAGTATTCCTAATGATTTTTCATCATCATTATCAATTTGATTAGAAGAGTTTAGAAAATGAGTATCAGATAAGTCCTTGAGTGACGATATGAACTGAAATGACAAAGAATGCAGACTAGTTGAAGTATTAGTACTATCATATGGACTAGTAATCTCCAGTTCATCCTTCATGCGTTCTTCTTGCAGTTGCTCAATAAATGTTGTTTTATTTTTTTTATGTTCCGGAGTTTTGTACCCAAGACTTACAAAATCCTCATTTACCACCTCCATTTGGGCTTCCTCAGGTGCCCAGTCCTGCTCTTGCGTAAATAGCTCTCCAATTACAGAATCACTTAGGAACCAAGGTTTTTCAAGCTTTTCCCGTGTTTCTATTGTACTTTTCCAATGATCTATTTCTTCTGTTAGGGTATGACATATTTTCAAGTACTTAACTTGCAACTCTTGATAATTTAAACATATTTTCCCGTAAACATGGAGCGTAGACCCTGTTAAATCGGTTATGTTCAATCCACATGACATAATGACGTTCTTGTTAACTTTGCATGTTAAAAATCTCATATCACTACTATAACCTACTAACAAAGAATCTGAGGTACAATCATCCAACTGAAAGAAAATGTATTCCTGATTCCCTATCCATTTGTATTGGAATCCAACGACACAGCCAATGAGATGTATTTGTTGTAAAGGATGATTTTTCCAGAATAGCATTGATAGCCGGCGATCATAGTATTTTTCACAAATATATATGGAGCATCTCATCCAGTACTTCAAGTCTCTAACAAATACTCGAACATCCTCTGTACCTTTATAATAACTGTTGTATTCGAATAACGCTGGGATATAAAAACAAACATTGCCTTCCTGATGAGCTATATGACCGTGTTTATCCATGACTGTAACTCATTATTAAAAGCTAGATGATTGCCTTACTCCCCAGAACACAGGAACCTCGACGATCGGGGTTTCCATGTCTCTCAATAATTGCCTCCTTTTTCGTTCTTCTTTATTCTTAGCTTTGCTGTGATTTCGTGACTTTGTTGTTGGAATGCTTGCTACAGATTTCCGTCTTTAGTGACTTTGCCCATCGAAGTCAATCACTCGAAAGATATTAATTATCAAAACCATTAGCTGCTTAAAAATCAGCTGCAAGATTTAAATGAAATCAGTAAAGCTTGATCAGTCGTGACAAGTTCGCGTTTGGATTTGGGGTAATACAAAACAATAGGGAAACAGCCTGATCATAACCAACATGCTTTCCATTCAGCAAAGATATAATATCTGTCTAATGGCAGAGAGGCACCCCAAGTGGACGCAACTCGAATTGGCAAAATGGGCATATGAGACGTTCCAGTTACCAAAAATTCCTTCTCAAGGTACCATATCGCGTCTATTGGCTAGGAAGTCTACGTACATGAATTGTAAAGAGCACGAGAAAGATGCGAATAGGTTAAGAAAGCCTAATAATCTTTTAGTTAGGAAAATATTGCAAGAATGGATCTCTCAAAGTTTGTGGAATGGTATCCCTATTACCTCGCCCATTATTCAAGACACTGCACAAGCTGTCTGGCACAGAATTCCTGCGGAACATCGAGAAGGAAATGGTTCCTTTAGTTATAAATGGATATCGAATTTCTTATCAAAAATGGATGTCAATATTTCTGTTTTAGACGAGGAGTTACCGAAGACTCCCAAAGTTTGGACATTTGAAGAAAGAGATGTGTTGAAGGCTTATTTTGCGAAAATCCCACCAAAGGATCTATTTACTTTAGATGAAGCGTTTCTCTCCTATAACCTACCATTGGATTATGCTCAATACGAAGCCAGCAGTATTCAAAGGCGTATAGAAGTGGCAACTGTAATGCTGTGTTCCAATCTTGATGGCTCTGAAAAGTTGAAACCTGTTGTTGTAGGGAAGTATGATAGTTATAAATCATTCAGGAATTACTTTCCCAACGAACCGAAAGACCCTGTCTCACAATCGATGCTCGGTACTAAAATGGCTAAGAAGTTTGATATTTCTTATCATAGTAATAGGAAAGCATGGCTAACGAGCAATCTCTTTCATAACTGGTTAGTTAGATGGGATAAGAGGTTGGTTGCTGTGAATAGAAAGATTTGGATTGTATTGGATGATTCATGTTGTCATAGGATCATCAATCTACGTCTTCAAAATATAAAACTTGTGTACACCTCCTCCAACTCAAAATTCCTGCCATTTAACTGGGGTGTTTGGGACGAATTCAAAACAAGGTACAGGATTCAACAATATCAGGCACTCATTGATTTGCAGAATAGAATTTACAAAAATACTTCAAGTAAAAATAAAAGAGAGCAGAACGACTGCTTACCAAATGGCAAAAAATGTCTGATCAGCTTTGAACAAAGTCAATTGACAATGTCAAATGCATTTAAGTTTATTAAGAAAGCGTGGGACGATATACCCGTCGACGCCATAAAAGCTAATTGGAAAAGCTCTGGTCTTTTACCTCCTGAAATGATTCATCTAAATGAGAATGTCAGTATGGCATTCAAAAAAAATGAGGTTTTAGAAAGTGTATTAAATAGACTGTGTGATGAATATTATTGTGTCAAAAAATGGGAATATGAAATGTTGTTAGATTTGAACATAGAAAACAAAAATACAAATTTCTTGAGCACTGAAGAATTAGTTGAAAGTGCTATCGTGGAGCCTTGCGAGCCTGATTTTGATGCAGTGTCGAAAGTTAGTGAAGTTCATGATGATAATTTTGATTTATCGGTCTTTGCCAATGAAGAGGATAACAATCAAAACCATCCAATTATGTCACACTCTAGCCACAATCACAATCACAATCATAATAGTGATCACAGTAATGAAAATACTAATAACAATGGCAGCAGTAATGATAATAATAATGTTAGTGCAAAGTATTTGCAACAAAATACAATTAACAATAGTAGTAAAACTGGTAGCTCTGGACAGCCGAATATTTCTAGCATGGAGGCACAAAGGAATCCTTCAACGACAGATTTAGTTGTTGACGGGAGTTACGATGTCAATTTCAATGGTCTTTTGAATGACCCGTACAATGCAATGAGACAACCAGGTCCACTAGATTATAATGTCAGTACATTAATTGATAAACCGAATTTATTTTTAAGTCCAGAGTTAGATTTATCTACTGTTGGCGTCGATATGCAACTACCATCCTCTGAATATTTTAGCGATGTATTTTCCTCAACCATTCGAAATAACGATAAAGCTACCTCAGATCAGAATAAATCAGCAGATGACCCTCCTTCAAGCACTGCTATGACAAACTCAAATTCAATAACAACGGCGCTTTTAGAATCAAGGAATCAATCGCACACTTTCAATGTTCCACATATGAGTGGGTTATTGAGCGACACCTCAAAGGGTGGACATTCTGTAGCCTCCTCGAACGTAGTGTCTCAAAATTCATTAAACAGTTTTCAACATAATTCTTCATCTGTTCCCGAGGCTTCCTCTCCTTCAATCACACCCTCTCCTGTGGCAATAAACTCTGTAGGCGCATCAGCTAGATCTATTGTGTCTGCGCAGATGGGCTCAACTTCTTCTGCGTCATCGCCATCTGGTTTGGAACATCTTGAACGTGCCGTTTCTGCTATGTCACCCTCTTCCACTACAATATTAAGTAACTTGCAAACAAATGTAAACATTGCCAAATCTCTGAGCACCATCATGAAGCATGCTGAATCAAACCAAATATCACTGACAAAGGAAACAATAAATGAGCTCAACTTTAATTATGTGACGCTTTTAAAACGAATTAAGAAAACCAAGAAACAACTTAATAGTAAGAGCATTAAAATAAACAACAGCAAGAATGCACAAGACCATTTAGAAACCCTTCTATCTGGGGCCGCAGCTGCCGCTGCAACTTCAGCTAATAATTTAGATCTTCCGACCGGTGGCTCAACCCTTCCAGACTCTAATAACTTACATTTGCCTGATAATTCAGGTTTTTTTTAAATATAACGTTAGTAAGATCTCGATGTTCATTTCTCATTTTTTTTTTTTGTTTTGTCTTCAACACCCGGTTTTGCTAATATTATTATCCTTCTGAACTTTAACTTTTATTTGATTTTTAATGAATGAACTAGACCTGATAGAGTAAATAATGTCGAAATGCTTTTTATTTAACTTATATTAGTCTTTGAGGATCGCATTCTACGATTACTATTTATATAAATAGAGGTGTCCCTTTCGTTCTCATCTGTGCTTTCCATAAGCACATAAAACAAATGAACACCGCCCTATGGCTACAGGAAATTAAGATAGTGGCTCTTAAGAAAAATTATGTAAATCGCCATTAATATCATTATCAGTTTCATCGACTTGAAATACTTTGCCCCGGCTTCTTACTCTCAGAAACTCATCGGCATATTTATTCGTTTCATCGTTAATGATCACTAAAATATTATCTCTAACTTCCAAACTTAATGAATTTTCTTGGACAATGTGCTTGACAATATCCTGTAGGTTGTCAATTTTCAAGTTATTTGACATGCCTCTAATCACTTTTAAGTAAATTTCACTAGTCTCATCAGAGCATGTTAAAATTGCCTTTGTGAAATTAGGTTTATCAAGACTATAATTAATCATAAATTCCCAAAGATCCGAATCACCCCAATTCTTAACAAAATCTATAGCCAATTGCGGGTTTCGCAACTCATCAATAATCAAAGATAATGCTTTCTTTGTTTCGCCAATCTTCCCCCACAAATAGATCAATTCATTGTATAAGCCCGTTTTTGAGGAACAAACCTCAATGGCAGCCTCCACATTGTAGTTATTGTGTTTTTGCAAAAAAGATAGAAGACTTTGGCGGTCGTATTCGGAATAAAGTTCAATTAGTTGATTCTCATAGGGATTTATCATGAATGAGTCGTCGGTACCCAAAAATTTCACTAAATAACAGAATAAAATTTTGTTGAAACTTTTGGGACAATCGTGTTCGAATATTTTGTATATTCTATCAATTGGTATAGTGTGCCTATTCTCAAATAACAGGTCAATTGGTTTGTTAAAAATTGTTTGAATTTCAAATATTGATAGTTTAGGGATATGAGAAACTTCGCCATTGTATGGTAGAAGAATAATATCAACTATCTGATCCAGGTATTGCGGCAACAAATTTTGTAATTTTATAATAGTCAAAGCCTTTAAATCTTTGGATTTTAATAAGTGCGGTATAGCTTTTGTATATTTATTCTCTTTCAAATATAAATGAACCAATTCTGTTCTATAGGTAATATTATATTCTCCTTCATCACAGATAGCCATAGGTTTACTGGCAGTCTCTATTTTCGTTTCTAGCTCTTCCTCGAAATCTTTTGCAGAAAAAAGCTTTAGATCCCATTTAAAAATGTATTCGTGAAATTTATTGATCATATCATTAGCTAAAAAGTAATGTAACACATCGTCATATACTGACTTTCTTAGAGCTGGTTTTTTCGGAATTAAAGGTGCAATTTCTATAATTTTTCCTGATTTAATCAAAACTTCTATTATATCTGCCCACTCTTTCAGTACCTTATTGATAGTATCATATGAGTTGGAATCTAATGAATTTAAGGTTTCTTCAAAGATTATATTCAAGTGATTGACCAATGTACTCCAATCCTTTTTAACTATTAAGGTGTTGAGAAATGTCAAGCCTATACTAAATCTTTCTTCTGATCCAATAACATATTTTCCAATTTTCCAGGCTTTGTAAAATTGTTTTCTCTCTATAAACCAATCAAAATGGTCTTTCAATGACAATTCTTGGACCCTAATAGCGTCATTTGAACTAATTAAATAGTACTCTGGCGTCGTTTTATCTATATGTTTACCAAGGTGATAATCATTTAGAGATAGTTTTTCATAGTTTTTCATAATTACTTCATCATTATATATTTCATCACCATTAAAAAGATCAACGATTTTCAAATCCGGAGCATTTCCTCTAAGCAATAAATTTTCCGGTCCTGTGCCAAAAGTCAAACCTCCCTTATTTTCTTGGATAGCTCCCTCCTCTCCAATTTCTAAATCAAATCCCAGACATAATAACTGATCATCCTTAAATGATGCAAGCCCCGAAATCAGCATTGACACGGTGAAGTGACATTCCAACTCAACTTTCTTATCTGGTGTCCCTCTAAAACTTGAAGCAGCACTAGACAGGAGAGACCCGAGATTTGTAGTAGGGTTGAAATGACCCATGTTATTACTTTGAGAATTAGAGTCGCTAGATCTGACCGAGTTTGACTCTTTGGTATATGAAACTTTAAATAGCCAAATATTAGACCCCCATCCGATAACAATACGGTCACTTTCTAAGAAATGGACGTGAGGTCTAAATAGATCTGGC
The DNA here is from genome assembly GCF_947241705.1 of Saccharomyces mikatae IFO 1815. NCBI lineage: Eukaryota > Fungi > Ascomycota > Saccharomycetes > Saccharomycetales > Saccharomycetaceae > Saccharomyces > Saccharomyces mikatae. The sequence continues at coordinate 595,456 of NC_079259.1, read as the reverse complement.
CTAACATTCTGAGCATTAAAAATTCTTGAAGGGAATGGAATGTTCAAAAGCTGTGACCTTGTAGGGATATCGCAAAATGTAATCCCATCGTCATCCATCCATAATATAAGGTCACCCAAAGTATATATTCCCATAATTGGGCCCTTCATATCAGAGGATAGATCATCTTTCTTGATATTCCTTTTCTTCCTCTTATTTAAAACAATATCGATTCTGTTTCCCAACCAATTTCTCTGAGACAGTATAACATCGCCAGCCATTCCACCAGAAACGAACATTTTAGATGTCTGGAAATTCGAGTGCAACGCTACAGAATTAACGGGCCTTTTAAAATCGTATTGTGTAATATTTTGCGGATCATCCATTGATCCGATAATAACTGTACCATCAATCGATGCCGTAGCGAAATACTTTCCATCAGTATTAATGCAAAGTATCGAAGACCTATGACATTTGATTGTTTTGATGGGTTCAAATGCACATGTAGTTAAATGTAAAATGCCTGAATGCGTGCCAAATGCAAAAAAACTATCAGCAAATAAACATGAAGAGATTGAGTCTCGCTGAAAAAAGTTTTTCGGGAGTTGGTTAATTCGCGTATACTTCAATGAAGGTGGTTCATCATCGTCATCGTCATCGTCATCGTCATCATCTTCATCTTCGTCCTCTTCACTTTCATCATCACGAACTTCTTCTTCTGTAGCACTTGTTACTATCGTGCTTTTATCTATTATTGAAGAGGTTTTGCTGTCTGTTTGTGGAATGCTACCAATATTCCCCATTGAAGGTGTTACATCAACAGCTTCCATCTTTTTATCATCATTATCCTTCTCAGAGATGGAATCACTTCGGTCAATTGTAGATCCACCGGATTGCTGGTTCAGAATGGTATCATCCTGAAGGTTATCTATAGTCATTAATGTCTCTTATCGGTTTACTATCCTTTGTTGTGATGCTTTTTCTCTTGCGTATATATTTTGTTGTAGGTTCAATAACCCTTTTTTGATTTTTTCTCTTGGATTATATCACTTGAAAAAGACAAACAAGCCGTACTGAAGTTGAAGTACGCTCTCAGCAGGGACAACATCATGTGTACGCTTTAAAACAGGATAAAAAACATGGCTAGAGCAAGAAAGGGGGCATTGATCCAATGTGATCCATCTATCAAAGCACTCATACTGCAAATTGACGCAAAGATGAGCGATATAGTATTGGAGGAGTTAGACGAAACACATCTTTTGGTAGATCCTTCAAAAGTAGAGTTTGTTAAGCATGAGCTGAATAGATTATTATCTAAGAATATATATAATCCCATGGATGAAGAAGAAAACCAATAATTATTTTTCGTTCTCCTTTTTTTCAAAGCCCTTTTGGTAAGGTACGATTAGTGCATAATCAGGCCAAAAATGAATATAGAGGAAGAGTAATGATCTAGTGGTAATCTGGCTATTTACTATGTACATGTAAGAATAATAATATAACTATAGAGAAAAAGAAGAACTGAGTATTCATTAACATACATCCTTTGTGGTTTTCCTTTTATCATCCTTTTTTGAGAGCTAAATCCCTTCTGATTTTTTCCTTTTCTTCTTCAAGATCCAAACCAAACTCCTCTTGTATTTTCTTTTCTAATCTAAGCCTTTTCTCCAAACGTTCCTTTTTCATCCTTGCTAGTTCAGCTTTAATCTCATAGGGTTCCTTTGGTATCTGATTCAACGTCGCAGGATCCGGCCAGAACCCTGGAACATTTAGTTTTTTATCAGTATCTGTACCAATATAGTACATTACAGCGACAGGTGCTAGCAAACAAAAGGAAAACCTGAAGATCTCCAGTTGTGCTCTTGTATACTTGAATTTGAAATTAAAAAGACCCATTTTTTTGCTTAGTGAAGTTACTGCTTTTGTTGGTCAGCCCTTGTTAAATTGATATGGAATAAAAAATAATGGTATGATGGGAAGATATACTAGAATTAGTACGGAAAAAATAACCGTTCAAGTTCAAGCCGGTAAAACGAAAGGATATGCTGATGAAGAAGGAGTGGAAAAAAAGGGAATAAGTAACAAGGAAGGGCATGTCGAAGGATGTAATAGAATACTCAAAACTATTTGCTAAACTAGTCAACCCGAGCGATGATACGAAACTAGATGATACAATAGCGTCCTTCTTATATTATATGTTTCCAAGAGAGCTCTTTATTCGAGCAATTTCGTTGTTAGAATCCTCAGACATGTTTATTTACATACTAGATAAAGTTTATGAGAAGGAAGGTAATGTGGCTGCATCATTGATTGATGTATTGGTTGACGAGTTTTATACGGACTCATCAAGTTCACCGTTGGAGTATCGCTTAATCGTCAAGGATACCAACGATGGAGCCCCTCCAATACTGGTAGATATAGTTCAGTGGTTCTGTTCATGCGAAGAGTATTGTGAGCATTTTCACGGGGCACTAGAAAAAACTGACCAAAAAGAAGAATTGCACGATGCGCTGGTTAATGAAATTGATGATCACTTGCAGTTTTCGAATGATAGGTTTGCGCAGCTGGATCCTCATAGCTTGTCCAAACAGTGGTATTTCAAATTTGATAAAATTTGCTGTTCACATTTGCTAGCGTTTTCTATTTTGCTCAGGTCTTCAGCCAACGTACTGAAGTTTTTCACTGTTAGCTCAAGTAAAGTTTTTGTTATCTCTATAGATAATATCGATGAATGGTTAAACTTGCATATCAACATAGTTGAATAAGGAAGGGAGGCAAGTATTTTAGCTCCACGGGAATTTTGTTGCCCAGCAAAGATATCAATAAAAAAGAAGACATTATTAAGTTTTTTGTATTAAAAATTTAAGAACTAAAAAATAGTATATACGATGATTATATAAGAATTATTAAACTACCCCTACCGTTTATAGAAGAACCTATCTTATAATATAAGATAGTTTTTACATGAACCACACGGGAATCATTTTTGAAAGAAAAACCAGCGTAAAACCATATCGTATGTATTAGCAAACTTAGGTACTTAACGATTAAGATAATGAGGGGCAGAAAAGGCTAAGCTAGTAGAAGGCCCTGAAATGAAAAATGAGAAATGAGTAACATAAACGAAACCATAGTACTGAATAAACGCGTTAGAAAAAAGGCGAATGTGTCAAACACCACCCTTACAACAATAGCATAGCAACACCAGCTAAACCTAGAGCACCTGGAACGACGACATTAGCACCGTTGCTGTTGATAACAACGGAGTGAGAAGAAGCAGATGGTGAAACTGGGACAACGGTGGAGACAGTTAGGCTTGGGTTGGCAGTAGATGGTTTGGTAGTGGCACCTGTTTCTTTCTTGGTGGTAGTACCCTTTGATTCGGTGATGGTGATAGAAGATTCTGGAGCTTCACTCTTTTCAATGGTACATGGACAATCGGTGATGGTCAATGTAGTTGGTTCGGTGACGGTGTAAGTCTTACCGTTTGTGGTGAAAGTGGTTGGCTCTGGACAGTAGGTGGTGTATTCAGTGACCACAGTGTATTCAGTGGTTGATGTGGTGGTTGGCTTTTCAATGGTACATGGACAATCAGTTATGGTCAATGTAGTTGGTTCGGTGACGGTGTAAGTCTTACCGTTTGTAGTGAAAGTGGTTGGCTCTGGGCAGTAAGTGGTGTATTCAGTGACCACAGTGTAGTCAGTGGTGTATTCTGTAGATGGGTTGTAAGGTGGAATGGTTGTGTTACTTGGTGGTAGAGATGTGGTTGGTGGGAATGCTGTGGTACTGTTAGGAGAAATGAACGAAGTTGGAAGTTCGGTAGGTGCCTCACTGGAGGTACCGTTAGTTGGAAGGGCAGTGGTTGGAGCTTCAGTTGGAGCTTCAGTTGGAGCCTCAGTAGATGTACCATTAGTTGGAAGGGCAGTGGTTGGGGCCTCAGTAGGAGCAGCAGTGCTGGTACCGTTGTCGGATTCTGGAGCTTCAGAAGATGTAATAGTTACTGAGCTAGAGGAACTGGAAACAATAGAAGAAGAAGTGATGGCGCTGGAGGAAGCAGCGGTGCTGTTGGAAAATTGGGCCAGAGTGGTTGAAGCCAAACCAGCAGATAGTAGAACAGTTGAGAATTTCATCTTAATAGAGCGAACGTATATTTTTGTTTGTCTTTTATTTTATTTATCAATAAAAAGTAAATGATAAGTCCTAACAAGAATTGAGAGAAGTTTCTAATAAGTAATATTGTAGAGAACAAAACAAGCCAGGTATTTATATGACGATTCAAGCGAATGCAGTAAATGACCTGCACTTTAGTTCTATCCCAGCCCCTAGGGCCAATCTAAAAATAATGTGACTGGGAGCCATACCATACCCTACCCAATATGGTTTACCACAACAGAAGAGAAAAAACTTTTTAATGGCTTTGTCTTATTTTTAGAAAGGACTGGTGGACAAAAAATCATTCGAAATTAAAAATATACAAAAATGGAAAGAAATGACATCGGAAAGGGATGGATCTATAGCCAAATGAAGTAATCGATGACCGTGCGCGCCCTGGCGCGCTGGGCCCTCTCCTCTTTCGTAATAAAAATACAATAACAAAACGATTGTGATGGCTAATTTTAGCGATATATGCCTCTAAGTCCTCGAAAGAAAATGTGCATGACGTAATTCCGTGCGTGGTGTGCGGGAGGTAAACCTCGGGGCTAAACTTCCTGAGAGAATCAGTGCCGTCTAAAATTGTCATTTCCATCATTATTACCCCTTTAGGGCATAATCCACCCGCAGTGACAAGTATTACCCGTTCTGGGTTTGACAACCGTACGTGATTGACGTCTGGCGTACGGTACAAAAGGTCGCTGCAGCAGCCTATCTCTTCCCCCCTTACCCCCTCTGTTGCAGCGCTTTGTTGGAGCAAGCTGCATTATCCAGGACTTCTATATCCATTTAGGGAAAATGCATATCCAAATCTGGTGCATATGCATGGATTGTTGGGTCGTGTTACTACTTCCGTACATGCTGTTGCTTTCCACAACACCCAAAAGGGTAATCAGTGTAGTGCGGCCGGGGTTGTTTACATACCCCTTTGGGTTCAAAGAGCATATCCTAATTTGGAAAAATGTATCCAAATAATTTCCAACCCGTCAAACTTCCTAAAGGAGCAAATTGTACCCTTTAATTTTGTTGTAGTTGTTGGGTGGAATGTTTTTTTTTTTTTCAATCCCTATATTCTTTCGGTAAACTCTTTCTAGTTTTGCCGTTAACCTTCACTGTCATAAATTATCTCCTCTTTTTCCTCCGCATTTGGTAATGGGTTATTGTCAGACTGAGTATTGCTAAACACTTGTGAGCAACTGCTGCTGCTCGCTGATAATGTCAGTGTTGAGTCAATGTTAGCAGCACCGCCTTTTCTATCAATTATATCGCGGAACTGTCCTGTTGCTTTATCGAAATCAAACTTAACAATAGAGTGACGGTCGTCGCCATTTCTTGTCCGTTTCCAGTTTTCCCCTGCTCTCTTTCTGTCTTCATTGTGTAAATTGAAAACAATAGCTATTCTAAAGTTTTCAAAGTTCCGTTTGTTTATTCTCATTTCTTTGATCGTGGTACGCCCCTCGTTATCTTGCGAGGACGGCATCTTTACTCTTTTGCTTTTCACAAATATAGTTTCATCCACTTGCTCATTCCAATCCCTAAAGAAACCGATCCTATCTCTTAAAAATACTTCCCAGGTGGAGTCCTTGCTTCCCATAGCGATGTTAGCGACGAGAGCACTTTTCAAAATATGCACATTGTTCTTACGTCTTTCATTGTTGGAGTTGACGAAGAAATTAGAACCGTCTTCTAAGATTTCGTAGTATTCTTCTAAAGACTCAAATTCGTTTGATTGGAAAGCAGTGTTCATGCAGTCATTTAAAAGTATTATTGTCGAACCCGTAGAATGTGTATATTTGGTCATTATTGTAAACATTAATATCAAGTGCCTGCATTTTAACTCGTGTATACTTTTATCCAGCATACCACCGCTTCTTTTACTTAATGTACACAAGTGATCACAAACTATTTGGGAAAACCCATCAATTATAATTAGTTTGTACTTCATACTTTGAGATAACTTGAACAAATTCTGAAAAAAATATAACAGTTGCCCAAATTTTGTTATTCGGACACGTTTTACATTCTCATCTACAACATCACGTTTTCGAAAGCGTTCTCTTAATAAATTTATAGGCATATCTTGGAAGGTTTCTATCCACAGAACTTTATCGTCATTCATGTCCGATGGCTGTATATTTTCTAAGGAATTGCCTACCAGTTGGATTCCGAAATTAGTCTTGCCAATCCCTGGAGGTCCAAACACCTCGTAGATCGATCTTGCTTGGAATCCGAGGTTTAGCATCTCATCTAATCCTGTGATGCCACTACTTAATGGCTTCGGACTTTCTACTATTAATTGGGAAAGTGGTATGCCAAAAGACATTTTCCATATTATCTACTACGTACGCTACTATTATTGATTCTTTTGCGCCTTTGAGAAACTCAGCTTTTTTGGTTTCGATTTTATCATTCACGGCGGAACTTAACGTTAGCTAGCTGCTTTTCTTATTTTCCTATTCTCCCACTCGTTTATTTTTCCATACAGAACGCGATGCTGAAAAAACACGTCAATAACCAAGGATATATTCGCGTCAGTAATATAATGTAAAGGAATAAAAAAACTAAAACAGCCGATAGCTAAGTATTTAATTGTATGTATGTATGGTTGTATTGTTATTAGCTACAATGATTGCAGAAGTGTGTGTGTGTAATATTACAATTCTTTTCTTCTTTACTCGAATAATGAAAGAAAAAGAAATATGATGCACCTGATAAGTGAGTGATCGTTAAAAAAAATTATAAGAAATAGTCCATTTGAGATTTTTTAGTCGGAATTATCGCATTTCCGACTTCATTTTGTGCTTGAACTGCTTCAAAAATTGTATATTCGCGATTCAAATCATCGTCTATTTTCAACACAGCTGCCACATTACCACATCGGTAACAATAGTTTGGTGCCGACCAAACCGTCACTAATCCACCGTCGAACATTTCTTTATAACCTTCCATAACTAGTTGATGGGCCCTAGCAATTAACTCGACGTCGTTTTTCTCCAAGAATTGGTCAACTTCTCTCTTTCCGAAAAGAAACCCAGCACCTCTCGGTGATAATGACCATGTGTCAACGTCTTCAGGGTCACTCCATAATAAGTCACACATAGCACCTTCATGTGGGACTTCTTGTTTCCTGTCAATCGTTCGTATTTCGTCGACTGTTGTCATATCTGGAGATAAACCACCATGAACACAGAATATGCTATTATTTATTATTGCCCCAAGTGATAAATAATCAAATACTTCACAGCAATATCTCCATACATTACTATTACCGTATTTTCTCACCACTTCATCGTAGAATCCGTATACTTTAGTAATTTGTCGAGTTTCGTGGTTGCCTCTAATCAAAGTAATTCTATCAGGATATCTTAATTTGTAGCATAGTAAAAGCAAAAAACTTTCCAATGAATAAAAACCTCTGTCCACAAAATCCCCCAGGAAAATATACCTTGTTTTTTCCACACCACCACTTTTTTCAAAAAGCGTTAATAGGTCGTGTAATTGTCCATGTATATCACCGCAAATAGTAACTGGTGTGTCAACGTGGGTTACATTTCCTTCATTCATCAACAATTCTTGTGAACTCAAACATAGTCTGAAAACAGTTTCTTCGGAAATGTGTTTCCCATCTCTCAGTGACGCTATAATCTTATCTAAATCCATCATGCCTGCTGGAAGTTTGTAATTACTTTATTCCTGCTATTGTGCTTTCGATACGTGTGACTACAAGTTAAACTGCTCAAAGTTCCAAAGAAAAAGTGAGGTGCTAACACGCGAAATGAAAAGTCTGGTGATATACTTCCTTGTATTGAAATGGTATTTCAACGTGCTTCTTTTTACAAACGCTTCTGCTTCCATCTATAGTCATTAATCAAACATTAATAGACACTTTTTCCCCTCTGATATACACATTTCTTTTTTTCTTCGCGCCGGACAATGCTTTAAATTTCTTTTTCAAATTGATAAAATCAGTTAACATACTATTATCGAAAAACCGCTTGGGAACAGTGATAGTAGTGAAAAGTCATATATCATATAAAGATATTACATATCAAGAGTTTGTAAAAGTATACTGTATATCTAAGTCATCATGAATGGTATGAACTACTCTTACATACCTCCATTACAACAGCGCATATTGGCTATTCAAAAATACAATACAAGGATTAATAAAACATGAAAGAGGAGGAAGTAAGATATGCCCGATTCATAACCTGTTCGTAGAAAAGTTTTCAAACCTTTGCACCAGTATAAGAAGCAGATCTTTTCATGACATAAGCTTTAGAAGCCAGTTTTGATTTCAAACTGCTTTCGCTATTCTTTACATGACCTCTCGAATCCAAGTCGACCGTACCAGCACTTTGGAAAAGCGAAACATCACCAACAAGTAGACCTAAAGTTTCCAAAACTTGCTGAGGATCAGTTAAATGTGCCTTAGCGACAGTTTTTTTAGATGCAGATCCCACGGTGACAGGATAAAATCCATAATTACCCCATTGATTTTTCTCATCAGGGTATTTTTGCTTCCAACAGGATTCGATGGTATTCAACTGTCTAAACATATCTTCGTCAGTGAAGTCATCACCCAAACATAACACAAAATCGGGCATTTGATCTTTTGGTAGTTTTTCACTGATCCCCTTCAATATGTCTTGTGGTTTACCATGTTGATGCCAGACTAGTCTCTTGACAATTTCACCCTTGTTAACGAATCTTGGACGAACTTCAATATTGGCTTTACCATCCATAACTTCCAAATCGAAATCATCGGTGAAAGATAATAATTTTTCTTTCAATTCTTTGGCATGGAACTCACCCAACTCTGGAACAGTGCGCCTATAGTGCCAAGTAAGAGCGACTTTCTTTCTTTCGATAAATGAACCCGGAGTTCTTGTAGTGAATTCTTCCATCACTTCATTAACACGCACTTGCCAAGACATATCGACTTTTTCGGTCAAATTGACCCAATCTTGGCAAGATACATCTTTCATAAAACAACCATGTTCTGCACTTAGACCTAGTTGAGGTAGTTTGCCACCTAGCCATTTATTCAAAAACTTTTGGTCACGACCTGAAATTATCCAAATCTGATTATGCGGATCGGCACACAGTTTTTGTAGAATTGTGTAAAGTCTTGCTGATGGAATAGCTGCAGCTGGGTCTTTGACGATTGGAGTCAAAGTACCGTCATAATCGAAAAGAAACAGTCTACGCTTAGCTTGCTTATAGTTCTCCAAAAGAACAGGCCTATTGAGCGCAGGCGTCATTTTTCTTTCCACATCATCGTCAGATGTGGCTTGTTCCCTTATTGAGGTTAAAAACTTGTTGGTCCAATTTTGAATAGTAGGAACTTCTTTCCATAATTTCGATTCTAAATTGTTTTTTTCTTCCTTGTCCAATTTCAAAGCCATGTTGATCGATTTAGCAACGGCTACCGAATCCCATGGATTAACCACAATAGCATCCTTCAACACATTGCTGGAACCAGAAAACTCACTTAAAATCAAAGGATTTCCGTAGCATAAGAAATTAGACATGTGCGATTTGACAGTGACATATTCCAAAGCAGTAGTATTCATACCATCTCTAACACTTGTGATTAAACACAAATCTGCAACTCTTAGAAGGGATAGGTAAACATCTTTAGGGATTCTCATGTAGTAATGCTGAACGGGAGAGAAATTTAGGTTACCATATTCTGAATTGATGGAGTTAACCAGTTCATTGACCTGCTGTTCCAATTTGATTGTTTGTGGCGAGTTTCTATTGGCAGTAGGGCTACTGACTTGAATCAATACCACTTGGTCTCGCCATTCTGGGTACATGGCTAAGAAAGTTTCAAATGCTCTTAATTTCTGAACAACACCTCTAACGGAATCTAAACGATCTCTACCTATTATGATTTTTTTGTTTTGATAAGCCTGCTTAATAGAAAGAACTTTGGAATCAATATCCTTTGTGAAAGCGTCCTTTAGGATTTGGGTCGTATTGACACCAATAGGCAAAGAGTCTACGAGCACGTCACCACCGTACACGGACACTTGGTATTGATCGCTATTAGAGGAGTTTTTAGATTTCTTGGCTGTCGCATCTAGTAATCTTTTACAACTCGATACGAAATGACGGGAAAACGATTCGTTTTGGAAGCAAATTCTATTGGCTCCCACAAGACCATCTAAAATTTGCTTTCTACGTGGTAAACAACGGAAATATTCATTACTTGGCCAAGGGGCATGATGGAAATAACCTATGATAATAGACTCGTCGTTGAATTTCATTCTCAGTAGTTGAGGCAATAACAGTAGGTAATAGTCATGAATCCAGATGATATCACCCTTCTGGTAAACTTCTCCGATTTTCTGTGCGTAAGCTTCGTTAAACTTGACATAATCGTACCACCAGTTCTTTTCCTGTTCACCTTCATTCGAAGGATTTAAGATATAGTGGAAAGTTGGCCAAATAACTTTCTCAGCGTAATTTCTCCATCTGCTCTGGTTTTTTCTAAGTAGCCAAACAGGATGGACGTTATTAGTAGCAAAAGCGGTTTGAGCGGTATCCGTCTTAGCTTCTTTATCAGATTTCATGTGGTCTTGTAGAGTCGTGGTTAAACCCTTGATCTGCTCCTTTGTCAAATATAAGGGATCATCGTCTAAGTCTTGCGGTTTTTCCTTGGCCTCTCTGGTGAAAAGGTTGCGTTCAGTTCTCGTTATCTCACCTGTCCAACCAACAACGTGCTGCTCGTACTCGGTAGAATCAAACTGAAGGTACTCTAGAGAAGAATATAAAGCGCTGTTGCCTGTAGTTGCGGATATTTTCCAGTCATCGTTACTTTCGCCCAATTGAATCTTGTAGGGCAGTTGCGTAACACAATTTATGATACGTTGTTTCCTCTTGGGAGAATTGTCTTGGGCAGTGGTAGTCATTTCGGCACAATAGCAGTAAGAGTAACGCGCAGTGTTCTTTTGATTCTTATTATTTGCTCAACGTGATCTAGGGACGTCGCTTGCTGTTCGTATTGAAGTTTTTTTTTTTTTTTTGCCTTGGATGGAACTGCAATGAGAAAGGGAAGCTATTAGAAAGATCTTAAAGTGTACGAAAATTAATAGTATTTAAATGGATCAGATGAGACTTCCAGGGATGTCTGAGAGTTGGGGGTGGAACCTGTATTGTCCCAAAAAGAATGAGAATCGAGATTGTCCCTCCTTGATCGTCATAGTGGGAGTTTAACCAACCCCTATAAGTAGACCCTCGGCCGCTTCCCTCTGCCTATTTTTCTGTATGGCACCAACTTCTCTACCAATTCTGCACGTAGAGAGCGAGAAAAGAAAGGAAGGGGTTGACCGCCGGAAGGAGGGGGTCCAGCGAGGCTAGACTAGGTTAGGCTGGGCCATAGGAGAAGGGGAAGGAAAAAGTTAGAGAGTCAAAAGGGGAAGGGGTTACGCGAGAGATGGCGTAACAGTGTACCAGGTACGTGTTGAGATAGGCTCCCACTATCAACGTGCATGATGAAGATGACGATAATTAACTGCGATAATGACGAATGTTTCTCGATGGAAGTAGTAGAATAGCAGTGCCGAAGTAGACTACGATTAAAAGAATAAAAGCCTGTTCACATGAATTTTTACATACCGATATTATTATGTACGTTAAGTTACGCTACGGAGAGGGAGAGTAGAGTATAGCAGATTATATTTCTACGGGTAGTTAGTTATTCTTGTTCCTCTCCTCCTTTTTATCCTTCTCGTTCTTGTTCATCTGTGGGCATGCAGTAGTACCGGTAGTTGAAAATCAAACAATACAATAAAAGAAAAAAAAGCGAAGAAAAAGCGAAGAAAAACAGGATTTTTTACCATATCTCGAACACTCTTGCTAAGAGGAGATAGAGTTTAGAAAGAATATCTTGTGGGGATTGTTGTTGGTTGGCCAGCTGAGGGGGGGTGAGAATCAATGGTTTGGCTGAGGGCACTCCTTGGTTAATTTGAGATATGCAATGAAGATTGGCATGGACCCTTTTGAGGAGCTGAGATATAAGCTGCTGTATTCTAATAATATTATTATTGTTGCTATTATTTATATTGTTTTGTAGGTTGGTCTGTAAGCTGTTGTTCATCTGAATAACTCTGGCAAGTAGTATGCTATTTATATGTAGAAGCAGCTGTACTTTATATTGTCTTTGTTCATCGACGGTGGGCAGGTTCAGATCTGCAGTTGCATTAGCACCTACATCTACGCTGGCGCTAGTCTTGGTATTCCCATTTTCTGCTGTGGTGTTTATATTTGAGTAGGCAATGTCACTGCTCATTTTACTGAGAAAAAGAAACTTTGTGTGCGATATGTTTTATGCAGAATGATTTCTCACTAGTGGAGCTCATGCATTTCAAACCCTGAACACAGACTGATATATGGCAATCTTTATCACGGCCCCACGGAAAGATGCTGTTATGGGAAGTTTGTTTTCCACTCCGTGTATGCTGTCAAAAGAAAAACGAAAAAAAAAAGTGTGCAATATGATACCCGGATGGGATGCGATGGTTCAAGAAGCATGTGGAACCATGTAATGTCTAAAAACAACATGATTCCTATATTCTCTTGGTTGTTTTTTTTGCAGTTACTTTCAGTGGAACAAGCAGCATCGTATCTCCAATCCCGTATACGTGATTCGTCTTGGTGTTTCCTCTGCAGAAATACGAAAAGAAACACGCTTGACTATACAGTGAGTTAGTCCATGATTAGTCGTAAAGGCAATGAATCTAAGTTGGATGATTTCTGTTGAGGATGCATGAGAAAAAGCACGTCAACAAGCAACAACAACTGCTATACAGCGCTGCCGAGCTTCAGGTACAGTTTGTACTCTTGTGCTGGTATAAACGGCTATAGGTTACTTCAGTTTGCCGCAGCAACTGCGCCTTTCCTGAGCGCTCACGTATTTTCCGCGGAACCCAATGAGAACGCCACGGGAAAAATACATTATCCCCGCGCCGCTTCTTGGCGCCTTCCTTTCTTCCTCATTGATATCGCTTTTCTTTTACCGGCTTTTTCTCCGCCGTTGTCTCAATGAAGTTGTGGTGTAAATTCTCTTACGAAATGCAAGTTTAGTGGAAATCCAAAAAAAGAATGGGTAAAATTCAGAGTTGCTGCCACAACATTTCTATATAATATACTCGAGCAAAAAAAGGCTCGAAACGTTGGAAGAGCTACCACGAATCGCCCAAGAAGAAGACCAAAAAAAACCGGCACATAGTTTTATAACTTTCGTTGTTTGTCCATCGCCACCCGCAACTGTACTTTATTCTACTGTTTGCACGTTAGGATTTTCTGCCAAGAATCATCCAGACGCCTTCAACGCGTAAGAAAGCATGAACATCATATCTTCCCTGGCGACGTTCGTCAAAAACATGTATAATGCAGGTTTGAATCAACGTAACTTAGTAACGCTACCGTTCAACTTCATGCTTAACTTCGCGCCAGTATTTATTTGGCTGTCTATATTTAAGCACGCTGGTCTGATACCCATTGAGATCAGACCTAACATTCATAGCAAGTTCGCCTTTTTCGCCGATCAATTTCTCTTTGGAGACTACTGGCACGAACTTACTGTTCAATTGCCCGATAACACTTACAAGCTGTTTTTTTGGTCTTTCGTATCATCTTTTGCATTTCTTTTAGTATTTTTGATATGCCTTCCTTTAGCTATCTGGTACTATATTTACTACGTTAAGCACGTTAACTATAATTTGTTAGAGTGGTTTGCGAATATTTTTCATTATCCCCGTCAGCGCAATCAACGGCCGATCCATAAGAAGTTTCGGACAATTTTCATACCATTTGCCCTGCCTCTGTTTACATTCGTTGTACTCAATATAGATCATTTTTTCGCCTACCAATCAGACGCAAATTTTACTAAAACGAAAGATCTTCTGGCTTGGTTCTCTTATGTCATTTTACATTTGACGGCCCCCATTCTAACCGCGGTGTATTTATACGTCTTCCAACCGCCGGGAACTCTGAAATGCTTTGGTTTTGCCCTAGGATTACAAAATATAGCGGGCGTCTTTACCCATCTGTTCATCCCAATGGCATCGCCATGGTTCACTCATTTATATGGCATTAATGACACCGAACATGTCAACTACACCCAGGAAGGGTTTGCTGCCGGCTTGACGAGAGTGGATAGCCATTTGGGTACTCATCTGAACACGAAGGGATTCCATATGTCTCCTATTGTTTTTGGTGCTGTTCCTTCACTGCACTCCGCCATCGCATTTCAATGCTTCCTGTTCTTAATTTCAAGATCCACTAGCTTAAAGCATAGATTTGCCAGCAGAGAAAACTCAACAATGAACAGTAATGATTTTTCCACCTTCAAACTGAGCGAAGAGGATAGCGAAGATGACGCCGACAACAACGGAGTATCCATGATGGGTCCAAACGACCTAGAAATGGAACCATTAAGTTCTGTTGAGCCCGTAGATCTTTTAAATGAACGGTCCTCCTCCCCTTCCTCTTCGTTGACTGTATCCAGCAATGAAAGAAGCGCCAGCAATAGTAGCAGAGACGTTACCAACAACAACAGAAATAAGAAACCACTCCAGTTTATCCGTTTATATCATGAAGATATGGATTTTACAAATAAATGGGTTTTTAAAATAGTCAACGATGGGTTTGTGCCAAAATTCTGGGCCATCTTATATATAATTTTACAATGGTGGGCCACCATGTACCTGGACCACCATTATAGATTTGACCTTTTCGTTGGTGTTTTATATGCAGTGGGAAGTTTCATCATTATAAACTGGTTTGTCTTACAACCAAAAGTTTTGAAGAACTGGATTCATTTAAGGTTGGGTGATAAAGTGGACACAAGAAACGAAGCTCGTACTTTTGGCATGAGAGTATTTTGTGGTACCAAGATGGAGTGGTTTTTTGATCCATTAGCATAGACAATAGGCTATCAAATAAAATTATAATTTTATGAACTAAGTAACATATAATAGCCTTTTTTTCTCAGTATTAACTACACACAAGTTCTTTTTTACTCTTTTCAAGGGTTAACCTGAAACTGCCTTTTTTTAGTATTCGTATGGTAGTCTGGAAAGAATAGTTTTGAACGGCAAAACTGAAAAAAGGAATACAAGAGAACGAGAAACATCCCACCAGGCAAGAAACAGAACGAGAAGTATAGAAAGAAAGCATAATACAAAACTGATTGAAAAGGATTCGACATCAGGATACACTTCTTGGGAAAGATTCAAAACCAGTATACTACTTCCAGACAAAAAGTTAAAAGATGGCCTCCTCAACCAATACGCTACCGCTTCATATGTATATTAGACCTTTAATTATTGAAGATTTGCAACAGATATCGAACTTAGAAAGCCAAGGATTCCCACCAAATGAAAGAGCTTCAGAGGAAATCATCAGTTTCCGCTTAACCAATTGTCCCGAATTATGTTCAGGCCTTTTCATCAGAGAGATCGAGGGCAAAGAAGTTAAAAAGGAGACACTGATCGGTCATATTATGGGTACTAAGATACCACATGAATTTATTACCATTGAAAGCATGGGCAAATTGCAAGTGGAATCCAGCAACCATATCGGTATTCATTCTGTAGTAATCAAACCAGAATATCAGAAGAAAAATTTGGCTACTTTACTATTAACTGATTACATTCAAAAGTTAAGTAACCAGGAAATTGGCAACAAAATTGTCTTAATTGCCCACGAACCATTGGTACCATTCTATGAAAGAGTTGGATTCAAAATCATTGCTGAAAATACCAACGTTGCTAAGGATAAAAGCTTTGCTGAAGTGAAATGGATCGACATGGAAAGAGAACTGATCAAGGAAGAATACGATAATTAGATCATTGGTTTTGCGCTCCTACGTATTATAATCTAATTATTTGTACTTTTTAAACCACATATTATTACTTAACTGCTACCGCCGTACTTATTCTTGACGACATTTCTTGAGACGTAACAATGTACTTTCGGTGATTGGGTTCTTTTCAACTCTTGTGGAGATTTACGTATCTTTTTTTAAGGATACCTCACTATTAAAGGGCTTGTTCCTGTATCGCCCCCTTCTTCCTGTAAAGAATCTTAGGGAGCCTTTAGAACATCGGTATATAAACTACCTACAATTTGTCTAGCAGGATTTGATTTGTATATTTAGCTGAATGTTCAGCTTTTCAATGTTCTGATTTTTATATACTTTTAGAGAGCGAAGTAAATCTACAGTCTCATATTAATATACAAATATCGATATTTTCAAACATGCTAAGAACCATTGTTTTACGCACTTCAAAGCAATTGATCTGCAAATCTACAAAGGCGCCCTTTTCCGTTGCTGTCAGGGCTTCAATGCCTCACTTAAAGAATAATCAAGATGAAACTGAGAAGAAGGAACAGGGATTGTTTGATAGCAATAAGAAGAAGTTGGATAGTTTAGAGCACGGAAAGAATCCTAATTTCAAACAACCAGGGATGGAAGACTTGAAGAAGAAGGGTGATGATGCTAGAATCGAACAGAATAGACCAGATGATGGTGTTTATTAAAAAACGCCTGACACACTACCATATACACATGTTTTCGTGACATACATATATTTATATTCCTTTATTCAATTTTATTGTACTTAGCAATGCAACACCATGTTATTATTTATAGCTACTCAAGTCAACAGCTGTTACTAGCATTTTTTATTGTTACATTATGTATCTCTTTATTTTTATCGTTCGTTACGTTTAGTAAATGGCTAAAGGTCTTTGTACTAGTAAACCCAGAAAAAAAAAGAAAGGATGTAATGTTAGATGATACGTATAATTTCATATATTAATCTCCACTAATATAAGCTACATTTGCCACTGGGTAAATACATTTCAAAAACTTTTTAAACTCTTTGATATATGGTTAAATTATGGAACAAAATATTATTAGCACTATAAAGAATGAGTGTAATCATCATCAGTCGAAATACCTTACGATAGCACAACTAACCGCTATTGCGGAGAGTAAAATTAACGAATTTATCATAAATGATAAGAGAAAAGATAGAGATTTGAGTAGCCTTCTGGATAAATGCATTGACATCTTGTCAATTTACAAGAAGAATTCGAAAGATATAAAAAGTATCATATTTAGTAGAAATAAGGGTGCAGTGATTAACTCAAATTCTGATATCACTATTCAGTTAAATTACATATACTACAAGATCATTCATATTATTGTAACAACCAATATTCCCCTCTTAAATGAATTCTCAAAGGCCAAACTACATAAGAGCTCAAATAATGATACCAATACCAGTAGTAACAATAACGAGTTCCAATTGATGAACATATACAATACTTTACTAGAGACATTATTAAGCGATGAAAACATAGCAAAAATCAAAAATTTCATCAAGTCTTCTGTAAGACAAAGAAAACTGTACCTTGATCAAGAAGAATGTAGCATGATGGGAACAGGTTCCATCATTACTCCGAGTCACCTAAATTCACTGATTTTTTCATCAACTAATTCTACTTCATCCCAAATGGAGACACTATTGATAGATATACGATCAAGATTAGAATTCAACAAGTCTCATATTGATTCGAAGAATATTATTTGTCTGGAGCCTATTTCTTTTAAAATGTCATACTCAGATCATGATTTAGAAAGAAAATCATTAATCACATCTCCTAATGATGAAATTAAACTCTTCCAAAGCAGAAATCTTTTCAAATTCATCGTTCTGTATACAGATTCAAACGAATACAATATCAAGCAACAGTCTGTCCTATTAGATATTTTATTGAATCATTCTTTTGAGAAACCAATATCCGATGACTATACCAAAATATTCATTCTGAAATCTGGTTTTTCAAGTTGGCTGAACTCAAACCATGGAAATCAAGTCTCTTCGTCTTTTCCACCGAGTGGCAATGTTAAAGATGATAGCGTTTATGTTAATGGTAACACTTCTGGTTTAAGTTTACAGCATTTACCTAGGATGTCTCCTAGTATAAGACATTCGATGGATGACTCTATGAAAGAAATGCTAATTGCACCAACTCCAGTGAATCACCTTCAACAACAGCAACAACAGCAATCAAGTAGTAATCATGCGGTAAAAAGATCTTCAAGTTTTAAGAAATTGTTTTCAAACTACACTTCACCTTGCCTGAAAAACTCAAGTTCAAATTCAAATTTATATTCCATATCCTCATTATCCATATCGAACTCACCATCACCATTACTCCTACACTCGCCAAACCCGATAAAACATGATTCATTGCCAGTTAATTATCCAGAAACGCCACATCTTTGGAAAAACAATGAAGCAGATTTTATGACGAACCAAAGAGAACAATTGAACCACAACTCTTTCGCACATATAACACCTATTAACACTAGGGCAATCACTTCTCCATCAAGAACTACAACGCCAAAGTTGCAACGGTTCCCACAGACAATTAGTATGAATTTAAATATGAACTCTAATGGCCACAATTCCGCCACGTCTACTATCCAACCTTCAAGTCTTTCCTTATCTAATAACAACTCTTCAGATCATACTGATTTCGCACCAACTTCCTCTTCTCACAATTATGATCTTGATTTCGCAGTCGGGTTAGAAAATCTAGGAAATTCATGTTACATGAACTGTATTATTCAATGTATTTTGGGCACACACGAATTAACTCAGATATTCTTAGACGACTCGTATGCCAAGCATATCAATATCAATAGTAAGCTGGGATCGAAGGGTATATTGGCAAAGTATTTTGCGAGACTGGTTCACATGATGTACAAAGAACAAGTTGATAGTTCGAAGAAAATTTCTATATCACCAATCAAATTCAAATTGGCATGTGGATCAGTCAACTCATTATTTAAGACTGCATCTCAACAGGACTGCCAAGAATTTTGCCAATTCCTTCTAGATGGATTACACGAAGATTTGAATCAATGCGGTTCGAATCCACCATTAAAAGAACTTTCTCAAGAAGCCGAGGCAAGGCGAGAAAAACTATCGCTGAGAATTGCCTCATCAATAGAATGGGAAAGGTTTTTAACTACTGACTTTAGTGTTATTGTCGACTTGTTTCAGGGTCAATACGCATCACGGTTAAGGTGCAAAGTTTGCAATCATACTTCGACAACATATCAACCTTTCACAGTGCTGTCAATTCCTATTCCAAAGAAGAACTCTCAAAATAAGATAACCATTGAAGATTGTTTTAAAGAGTTTACCAAATGTGAAAATCTGGAGGTAGAGGAACAATGGTTGTGTCCGCATTGTAAACAAAGGCAACCTTCTACAAAGCAATTGACGGTGACAAGGCTACCGAGAAATCTGATAGTTCATTTGAAGAGGTTTGATAATTTCTTAAACAAAAATAACGATTTTGTCAGATATCCGTTTTTATTAGACTTGACTCCATTTTGGGCTAATGATTTTGATGGCGTTTTCCCTCCAGGTGTCAATGATGATGAATTACCAATAAGAGGGCAAATACCACCTTTTAAGTACGAACTGTATGGTGTGGCATGTCATTTTGGTACTCTCTATGGAGGTCATTATACGGCTTATGTAAAAAAGGGATTGAAGAAAGGATGGCTATATTTTGATGATACCAAATATAAACCTGTCAAAAACCAGACTGATGCTATTAATTCTAATGCATACGTTTTATTTTATCACCGCGTCTATGGTGTTTGATTCATTTGAATTATAAAAGGAACAACTCTGTGAACACATTGCTCTTCTCCTTTATCTTGATGCCTCAGTAGCTCTAAAGGAAAAAGTGACAAACCTTTAAATAAAAAGTTTGTCTCGACGGTAACAAAAACGGATTTTCCTGGAATGATATAAAAATAAGATAACACCACAAGTTTTGTCTTCTTTCCTCTGCATCTCTTGGTTTGGTGATTTTTTCTTCTATTGTAATACGCCATGAAAAGTATGTAAATATATATAACTTGACTTACGTATATCACGTGAAAGAAACCACTTATTCCCAGTCATCATCGTCATCATCACCATCATCGTCATTCTCAACGAGGCTCTCAGCGCCAGTAATCTCTTTCAATTCCTCTTCTGGCACATCAGCATTTGTTTCTTTTTCACGCTTGTTTCCATCAACTCCTTCTACCTCATCGTCTTCATCATCCCACTCAACTTCCTCCTCTTCTGTTTCCTTATCCTTCTTAGACAAGATTTCTTTTCTTTTACTTTCTTTATCCAATATTCTGTTCTTTTGTAGGAAATAAATATTCCAAAAGTTTTTATAACTAATTTGATGAGGTACAATATCGTTCATTAATTTGGAAATATCCTTATCGTTCTGTAAGATTGAACATATATCCTCAGTTTTCTCATCCACATCAAATGGCTCCTGTTGCAAATCTATTTTATTGCTCAAATAAATTGACTTATCTCTTGATAGTATCCTTAGTTCAGCATCTGTTCTATTTCCGCCTACAGCGATTTCATTTTCTTTTGAATTCTCACCCTTATTAGCGGAATCGTTGTTCGTCGTATCATCGATGCCGCTAAAACCAGACCAGAAAGTTTTTGTTTTCATTTTACTCCAATATGACTGGGCTAAACTCTCTACATTGTGTATATTATCGTCTAGCTTTTTCAAGTATTTTTGAGCAGCCTCTGTAGTTTCATTGCTAATTGGTAAGTTGATTTCAATTCCGTCATCTTTCTCAACAACTAATTTTTTGAATGCGCTCGTGGTCTTTTCGTATCGCATATTGACTTCCTCTTCTAGCTTCTGGAAGGCCTCATTTGTTTTGTCGTCTCGACTATGAAATCCATTATTTTCATTATGCTCTATTGATTCATTTTCTTCTTGAGAGCCGTTCGTCTTGCTGTCTTCGATATTAGCTACCTGCTCCTCGTAAAAAAATTCCATTTTATCCCAATTTGTCCAACCAACTACTCCCAATAGGCATACAGTGATACAATTGCGTACCTCTTGGTATTTTTCCTGACTATTAAAGTGGTGTTAATCATCAATCGCCGCTATTCCACCTAGAGCAAAAAAAAAGTGCGAACTCAAAAAAATAGTTTCTGTTAAGGTAGAAAGGACAATCAGCATCAAGTATAAGTTTCACAGTTGCTATGAACACCAAGCTCATAGATCTGTAATAAGCTATATTTATTAAAATGTCACTGGTAACACCATTACAATTTTCGACAGTCCAGCCAAACTTATATAGAGGATCCTACCCACGAGAAATCAATCTCTCATTTCTAAGAACCCTTAGACTGAAATACATCCTATCATTGACACCTGAACCTCTGAATAGTGATCCTTTGATGGTAAGATTTTGCGAAGAGAACAACATCAAGACAGTTCACATAAGATGCCAAAGTGAAAGAAAGGCTGACAAGACCAAGCCCAAGATCAAAAGAAAAAAGAAAACAGTTCCCATTGAATACGATGTTGTGGTACGATGCGTGAAATTTTTAATCGATAAGAGGCATTATCCGTGTTATATGCACTGTACAAATGGGGAACTAATAATATCCCTTGTAGTAGCATGTATGAGAAAGTTTTCATATTGGAGCACAGTGTCCATATTAAACGAGTTTTTAGTATACAATTCCAGCATCAATATTCATGAGAGAAACTTTATTGAAAACTTCAACTCGGAAATTGAAGTTGATAATTTAGATATAAAGGATAAAGTTCCTTGGATTACCGTACGGTACATTGCCCGAACAACTACAGAATCAGAAGACGAGCAATATACCGGGCATGTTGATACATCTGAAAAGGTTGCAAGAGTAAGTAGTGTGTCGAATTCTTTGCCAAAATTGAAGTTTCATAGTATGTAACTTCCAAAGCTAATCGTATCATATAATATTTTCATAATGATATGAGCTCTGGGAAAAAGCGCAAGCGGAACCTTTAGCATTGATAATCTTTTTTTTAGAACCAAAAATAATAGAATAGACAAGGGGAAAGCTCTTCGAAGTTGCAGAAAGAGATACTGGCCAAAACGGCGTTGCTTTAGGGAGGGCATCGCATACCCGAAGAGTCATAAACGTATTCACACATTAGAAGTGCACGAATCATAGAACTACAATGTCTACAATAAACATTACGTCCATTCAGAGTACGGTGTTACAACTGCATCAGCTTCATGAGCAATTATCCTTGGCAGAAGTTCAAATGATCAATTCCGCCATAGTTTCCATGCTCACTAAGTCATCTTGCCAAAATGGAGAGACACTAAAATACTTAGCACGATTACTTTCACCAACATCTTATATGGATATAATCAATGCCAGAACAGAGAACAAATTATGTGGGTACCCGTTATGTCATAAGAGGGTGATGGAGGATCTTGTTACTGGTATCTTTAAACATCCAATGTATTGTAGTAGATTTCACAGTAAATGCTCGTTGTATTTGATGGGACAATTGCCTCAAACGTCACTGCATGAGAGATTAGGTGTGCATTTGATAAGCTACAACATATTCAATTCGAATAATGAGTACACAGTAGATCTTCTAGAGGAAGTAGTTGGAAATGGGCTATCTATAGACGCAATTAAATCGTTAATAGTGAGTTTCAAGGTTCTTGGGTTTGATGATGTCTGCGAAGATGAGTCTTTATTACTAGATAAGTACTTTGAACAACTGTTTTCTGAAGAGCAAAATTCATGGAATATTAGATAGACTGACATCGTTTCATGAGAAGTCATATGGTGGTTCAGTAAGTAAATATTTATATAAAAAATGACAATTGAAATCAACTAGTTGTTAGTCTATTTGATTACTTGCTTTCTGCAACTTGCATCCTTAAAACCCGTACTTGGCCAAAACACTTGGCAGGTCTCTCTCGCCTATGAAGGGCGTAATATACGGTAAATCTTCTTCGCTCATCCTCTTAAAAGATTCCAACCGTTTGATATACATTTTTTTTGACATTTTATCAAAATATGCTAGTTGACCATCTTTTTTAAGAAGCTTTTCCTTATAATTGTTAAAGTACTCCACTCTTTGAAAACTTTTAGACTGCAAGTTAAACATAATGTCTCTCAATGGATCTATCCATTCCTTAATTGATTTATTCAGACCAATAGAATTGTATTTAGCCGATTTTGAAGGATATGAAGTGTACTCCAAGTACTTCGGCAAGTTTAATTTAATAATCTTTTTAGACTCCAAATATTCTTCCCAAATAGCTTCATGTAGTGCCCAAGTGGCATTGACTTCACAGAAATTTAGATTGTCAATATTTTTCTGAGAATTTTTTCTCTCTTGTCGTATTAATATTCCCAGCTTTTTTGATTGCTGTTTCCCTTTATTAATCGGTGACCGAACAAACCATATTTGGTTTCTTCCTTCTTTTGTATATGATAGCCTAGCAGAAGGAGGACCTTTCTCCAATTTTTGTTGGATGTGAAACAAATTCTCGCATGCGTGATCATTCAATGCTAATGGTAGTAGGAGATTGAGCTTATATTTCTTTGATATATAGGCCGGTAAAAGACCTGAATTTTGCTTCTGTTTGATATACCTACTTAGTATATGAAGTTTCCTGATTTCATCCGGACTTTGACTGTTGTCCTCACATAGACCAGTCAAAGAGTTGAGAATTTTTGTTGTTTTTAGTTGTTTTGTCGACTTCTTTAGTGGTTTCATCAGGTTTTTGATTTCAAGTAATTTATTTTCCAAAAGATAGTCGTTCAATTGGTTGAATTTCTCAAGCAGGATATAGACACTCCAACTTGATTTGTCATGCTTGTGTTTAGTCAATTGCTTTGATAGATTTTTTTTTATTTCATATTGAAAGGCATATGAGTGACAATGTTTTGGAATGTTTCTAAGCACGGTACGATACAGACTCAACACATAAGATTTATGTGAAGGAATGCTCCCGAAATTCTGAGCCATGTTCTACTTGTTCATTACGAAAGTGATGAACAATTCACTTTCTTAAGGTATGTTCAAAAGTGAAAAAAAGTTTGGAGTTTAAATCAAGAAATCATTTGAAGATAAAAAAAAAACTCTCCCAAAAGAAAATATGCGGAAAAGTATTGAAGTGCAACTTGTCTTTTATGTAGAGATGTTAAAAAATCAGTTTTAATTATACAAAAATATACATATAAAGAAATAATGAAGTAAATGATTTAAACACTCTAGTTAACCAAAGCAGAGGCAGTGGCAGATTCGTACTTCCAGTTTGGTGGCAAGACAGAGACAGTTCTGTAGTATCTAGCCAATCTGTGGATTCTAGATTCGATCAAAATTAATCTGAACTTAGCATCCTTGTCCTTTCTGTTTCTTTCCAAATGCTTTCTGACAGAGACAGCCTTCTTAATCAAGTAGTACAAATCTTCTGGGATTTCTGGAGCCAAACCATTAGACTTCAAGATTCTCATGATCTTGTTACCAGTAATGACACGAGCTTGGGTAACACCGTGAGCATCTCTCAACAAGACACCAATTTGAGATGGAGTCAAACCTTTTCTGGCATACTTGACGATTTGTTCAATGACAGATTCAGAGGACAACTTGAACCAAGCTGGAGCGTTTCTAGAGTATGGAATAGCAGAAGAAGAAATACCTTTACCCTGTATAGAATGACATTATTCGGAAATGGAAATTCCAAAAATATGCATCAAATGTTAGTAAAACAAAGTTTTATATGGTAAGAAAAGCGCATCATGTACACATTCCCTCATCTAGACCATACAATTCCATTAAAGTACAATTTTGCGAAGTGTTCCTTCCATTCTGCTTCTTCGTAAGAAGATAGATTAACGTATTAATGTTAAAGAGCCTAATGAAATCAAGTTCATAAAGGCTGAGATTGGCAGTCAGTGATACTTCGAGTGAGGATACACTCAAGTAGCAGCTAGTGACAAACCCTATTGAATTAATAACATGTTAAAAGAAATTGGAATCACCCAGCAAATGTACAGCGAGCAGAATTTGCTCTCCAGTATAAATTATACCTGTGTACACAACCGGAACTTGTAATAGAATTGTGATCCGAGAGAAGTAACGTATTAGAAATTCATTTCTGAATTTCACATTATAATGTCTTCTGTTTGAACGAGTAATTTAATTCAGCATATCTGTATTAATATCTCGTTATAATGTTAATAGACATACGGCACTGTGCATACGACCCATTTTGACTGATTGTTGTTGATTGGCTTAGTAGATTGCTCTTTCACTGATAGGAAGGAGAGGGATTACAATTAAAATCAGATTGCAAAATATACGAGCGAAGATAAATTACTATTCCCCAACAATTATAAATCTCTCTAACGTCAAAATTTCATAGCTTCTTTGCGCGCTCATGAAAAATAACCATTAAAACTGTAACACTGAAAAACAAAAAAATTCTTGACCCAAACATATTATGGTTTATGGGTTCTAAAGCAGTCTTTTATAATGTTTCTATGAAAAGTAAAAAGTAAATATTAAGTGTCTAATGCGGTAATACACATGTGGTTAAGCGATTGATGAAAACTATACTAACAATTTTCTAATTGCTCTTTTAACTCTTCAACGTCTGAGTCATCTTCCAGACCAGAAGAAACCTCTATCAATTTGAAAGTACCACACTCGTTTCTGATCATTTCTAATGCGCCCGCATAAAGCATCTTCCATTCTTGTGACACGACCGTCATTGGCTTCCAATAAATTAAGACCAAGGGAGTCTGCTTGAACCCATCTTTTGTTGTTATTGGAAACGCAGTGAGAAGAAATCGGGGTGAATTGTCAGGTAGAATTTCGGCTAATTCATCTACACCTTCCATCTCATCTAGTTCCTCTTGTTCGTCTTCATCAATAATTATTTCACAAGACGGTTTTGGTTCGATCTTTATCGATAGAGCTTTTATGGAGTTGGTCCTTGCTGTGGATGTACGGAACTCTTTGATTTTTTTTTTTGTTTCAGTACCAATTTTATAGAGGTTAGACATGACTATTTGTTTGAAGCTTTAAAAATGCAATAGCAGTATTAACCAGTCTGTTTAAATGGACAATTGAGATAAATCCGAAACAGAGGATGAGCAACTGTTAATCTATACTGTTTAACATGCTCTATTCATTTTCTTTGGTTCGATAAAATCACTAAAGGGGCTATCACCGTCTGATTCGATTCTTTGTCCGCGAGAAAAAAACACATTACTGCATAGCGTAATTGGGAGTATGATACGATAAAGTTGTATATAGAACATTAATTTATAAAAGATGAAACGACATGTTGTTTGAATTCATATCCTGGAACATCTTGCGTCCTTCTTAGCTTCTTAATTCTTTTGAACGCCTTCTGCAGCTTGTTTACAGCTTCTACAATTCTTGTTGGATCTTTAGTTGTTTTAAGTAATACTAAAAATGTTTCATGGTCCAAGATCTCCAGAAAATCTGTAATTTTTACCTTAACAGGTCATTGGCTTTAAATTTAATTGACAAAATACTTGTCGTTCTTACAGTCCTCAGGTGTTCTTCTAATGACTTCTTCGATGTCCCACCTTTGACGTTTACCATCGTAACTAGATTTCCCTGAATTTGATTTCAAATTCAATTTATCACCAACCTCACTAACATGACGTAATAAATAATCAATATCTTCTTTTGTTAAAGATGATGACATACAGAATCTCACTCTCGATTCAATTAATGGAGTAGCGGGATAGGCAACAACAACAACGGCAATCCTTCTTTGTAACATCATCCTCGAAAATGCAGGCATTTTAGAAGGACAATACAGCAAAAGTGGGATGACTGGCGAGTCGGCAACACCGTAGACAATAAATCCCAACCTTTGCAAAGCTAAACGTAGGTAGCGGGAGTTGAAGGCAATACGTTGTAATCTTTCAGTACCCTGTCCCGGACATATTTCGCCACTAATAGTTTGCAAAGAGGAAATAGTTTGAGCTAAAACAGGGGCTGGCATCGATTCACTATAACTAACAGTGGTCAAATCTAATCTCAATCTATCAATAATCCATTTATCAGCAGCAATGTAACCACCAGCAGCACCAAAGGACTTAGTAAAAGTGCCCATTAGGATGTCAACGTCCTTGGGATTAACATCAAAAATTTCACATACACCACGGCCAGTTGGACCCATGGCACCTATAGAATGAGCTTCATCGATGAACAGGTAACATTTATATTTCTTTTTCAATTCAACCAATTTTGGCAAATTGCACAACGTACCCTCCATGGAAAACAACCCTTCCGCACAAATTAGAATCTTCTTCCATGGGCGATTTGTTTTTGGTTGGCCAAGGACAATTTGTTCTCTAATAAGCTTTTCTAATCCCACCATATCACCATGCTTGAAAGTTCTCACAGCAGCACCTGATAGTCTAACACCTGTCCTAATGGAGGTGTGGTTTAGTTCATCAGATATGACTAAGCATTTCTTATCCAGAAAAGCGTTAAACAAATTGGCGTTCGTTCCATAACCCATTGAGAAAACAAGAGCATCCTCCTTACCGATAAACCTGGCAACCAATTTCTCTGCTTTAATGTGCAGGTCCGTAGTACCAATTTGAGTTCTTGGTCCACCCGATTGAATAGAATATTTATCGACAGATTCTAGGGCAGCATCAGTACATTGACCCTTACTTTGTGCAAAGCCTAAATAGTTATATGATGATAAGTTCATGCATGGGTATACTGCGCCCGAGTAGGTAAAATACTCGTTTATATTATGAGATATTCTATCGATACAACGAATAAATCTACCAGGAACACCTGTTGTTGGTCTAGAAAAACAATCGTCAATTCTCAACTTAATTCTTCTAACGTAAAAACTCTCGAAATTTGAATACCAAGGTGCTAACCCATCACGTTCCAAAAGATCCAAATGTTTACTCTTTTGGAAAGTCATACCTAAAAAATCATGAACATGGCCCAGTATGATCAAAATCAAATAGTTTAGATACGTCAATAAGGAAATATAGTAAGGAGGAGTGTCAATGACAGGTTCTGATAATGGTTCTCCATGACGTGATTTGACTTGGTACAAGTGCTTTGGAGAATCTAGTGTACCATATTCATTCTCTTTTTGTATGTCGGCTGGCAGCTCCTCTGGTTCGCACAAGGGAACACGCGTATAATTTGCAGGAGTACTCATACTGTATCACTTTTAATGTCCTGAAAACTATTACGGTGAAGTTTATGAATCTTTTTATGTCTTCTTTCTTTTCTTCGTGTAATGAAAAAACACGAAAATGGAAGGTTCTTTGTCTGGTAAATTAATAGTCTAAAACAAACAAATACAGATAAAGCTTAATATTAGGAACCAGTAAACAGAGTGAAAATACTAATAAAAGCTATGGGCTCTGATTGTTATGGTACCCTCTTGTTTCGATGTAGTGCTGTTATTCGTAGTAACGTCGAACACCTTTCACGGATTTGCTCCTAGAGAATGGTAAGAACGCTTTCTAATGAATAATCTCTCTCTCAAACTCAATAAAGAATTTTCTTGCGAGATTGATAATATCGTATACTATTTAGATAATCACGTTTACTGTTCCTTTTCAGTATGATATAATTGTGTAAGTAATGTCACACTACAAATTTTTTTTGAAATTTGTCGTAGAGAAAAGGAGATGATATCGCACCCAGGCACCGCGCTTCGCCTCTGCGCTAAGCATAAATGGCCTTCTTAGCTCCAGTCGTTCCCAATAAATGAGTTATGGTTAAAGTAGTAGTGTTCTTATTGAAATTTAAGACGATACACTGAAGGCAGATTAATTGAATCCTTATCCCATGTACGCGTAGTATTACATATGTATCCTATAATTTTCGAACCTTTATGTACCTTGTTCTGTTATGTGGATGATAAACTGTCTAATTTTCATTGATATCACCAATTTCATACTCTCTAGGGGATATGAGTCTTAGGTAATGATCACATTTTGGTGTCTCTTCAGCAACATGTGCCACTACAAGAACAGTTCCAGGCCATTCTTCTAAAAGTTCATGACAACGCATCATTGGTCCCACTTCCATACCAGAAAATGCTTCATCAAGAATCAGTATCTGCGGCATCTTGATCAAACACCTGATAAAAAGGACAAGTTTCTGATCACTTACGGTCAATTGTTGAAATAAAACGGTATCGGCATTTTTATCCAAACCAAAATAGCTCAAATACATGTCCACAATTATTTTGGCATTTTTGTCTAAAGAATTCCATATTGGTAAGAAATTATTAGAAGATGTATCACGGTAGCCAGTTGCAACACTTTCCCGAATGCTTAATTTTCCTCCAGCATTCTTTAAAAAAATTGCATGTAATTCAGGTGATGACATACTTATTTTACTATTTATTTCAAAATAGTTTGTCTTACCTGTCCTCCGTGGAACGCCATTTTGAATCACCTTCGAATTCCACGATTGAGGATGCTCTGCTGTAAGCAAAGATAGTAAGGTCGATTTACCTGACCCGTTGTCTCCTCTTATATGCCACGTCGAACCGGGTTGGATTTTCCAATGCAAGTTTTCCAAGATAGCTTCGCCTTTGTATGAGACACTCAGTCCGTCTAATTCTAAAACATGTGGCATTTTGATAATTTCATGGTCTTTTTTGCCGAACATAGGATGCATGCAGATCAAGTTTTCAATAGGAAAATCCCCTTTGGAAGACTTTCTTTCCTTGAACTGTTCTAGTTCTTTCATTGAACGTAATCGGATTTCATCTATTTTATTATGAAGTTTTTCGATCGGGCCTTCAAACAATATGCCTTTTTGCTCATCGACGCAACATATATGGGTACACCATGCCGGAATAGTATCTTGAAACCTCAACCCAATGACGATTGGGCATCCACCATTCACTTTCCTGTTATCATATCCAGCTAGGAATTTTGAAATTGTTGCTGTTGCACCTGGATCCAGCCCTAAAAATGGGTCATCGATTAATAGTAGATCCGGTTCCTTGAGTATACTGCGTGCTAGTCTTGCTCTCCTCATTTGTCCATTACTTAACCCCATTACCCACCTATCCTGTAAGCTGGTCAATCTTAAGTTTTCAATTAGAACATTATATAGTTCCATGTTTATTTTACGATCGTTCGTCTCAACTTTATATGAAACAGCATTTGACCCGCTCGCCTTGTCAAATATAAACTGTTTGCATGTTTGGTCATAATCGTCTTTAAAATATTCGTATCGGGCACTTAAATGAGCAGTTGGCATAACGCCTTTAAAAGCAACTTGCTCTACTCTAGGCAAGATGTTAGAGCTTTGTTTTAAAAATCCAAACCTCAAAGATAATGGAGGCTCACAGATGTATTTGTTGCTCAGTACACTAAGAAACTTGCCCTTCCCAGGTCCCCATATGACCCATTTCTCGTTGGGCAGAATCTCAAAGTGTTTAATGCGCTTTGGGTAAACTGATGGGCTGTGATTAGCTAGCGATGACTTAAAAAGGGCATTTGCTATTCGTACGACGAAAGTATTTCCACTCATAATCAAAATTTCTTCGACAAAATATAAATCAGATAGCACAGATCTCTTATTCGTCCATGTAATCAATCAATTGAAACCTGTGATTCAAACTAACGTATGTGGTATAAAGTCTTAAAATTTAGTTCCTGATTATTTACGTAAATAATTAAGTATCATGTTATACGTATTAACTTAAGAATCTGAGTAATTTTACTAATGAGGAGATGACTAGTAAATGAATTAGTGATTCATTTGAGGTCATATGGTATTTTTTTTATTTAGAAACTCATTGTATGTCGTAGAAAGGTTATGACCGTATGTACGTTACTTTGAAGATACCTAAGAGATTATTCGGTAATATAATACATCGTGTTAAAAAAGTTGGAGCATTTCCTTTTGTTAATGTGGTACCTTCGTTTCAAGTGTCTCCCGTCATGTCAATAACATCGGTGATCTCAACCATTTATAGCCTTAGTCTACAACCGCTTCTGCCTCCTCTCTTACTCCGCTCTTACTCCGCTCTTACTCCGCTCTTACTCCGCCTACCGCCGGTCGAGTATTATCTCAAAAGGCCCTGTGGATACTTTTCATCAAAATGCAAATGCGTATCACGTCTTTCATCTTCGGTTTCATATTCAACCATTTGATATTGTACAAAATTTCTACTTGTTGTATATAATTTACAGCACCGAAGCGTCCTAATAATTTAGCATTTCTTTAGTCTGAATCTTGATCTAAATATTGAGCATAGTCGTCTGCAGATGCAAATACTGGCAAACTTTTGAGCATATTCTTTCTTTGCTTCTTCTTTGCTCTTTTTGCAGTACCGTCCTCATCATCACCATCTTTTTCTTCTTGTTCTTCTTCTTTGTCCTCTTCTTCACCACTTTCAGCAAAAGAACGTTTCTTGTCTTCACTATCTTGTTCTCCATCAAAACTGTAGAAAATATCTTCATCGAGGGCCTCTTCTTCATCGCTTTCTTGACTGCCTTCACCTTTAACATCTTCATCGTCAAGTGCATCAATTTGAGCTTCGTCTTCGCTACTTGATTCGCTGAAATCATCTTCACCAAAGTCAAGTTCACTATCATCACTATCATCTTCTACATCGGGCCTCGATTTAACCAGAGCACTCCAAATTTCATCCTCATTCATCTCATCATCACTATCAAAATTGGATTCCTCATTAGACTTCTTACCTTTTCTATCAGCAGTCTTCTTGGTGGTGAAATACTGATAAAAGAATTTATCCTCCGGTTTGATATCTCCGACTTTTTTAGTTAGCCAGTCTTCAGTGTTAACGGGATCCTGATCATGCATAACATCAGATGCTTTGACTAAAACAGAGTCGTTGACCCTCGAGCCACTAAATAAAGGTTGCATAATGGATGCACCTCTTGTGACGTTCGTCTGCTTAGCACTTCTGTAGACAAATCTATCAAGGAAATGCGATAGAGTAAATAGACCTAAGTCTGGCTTAGCAACATGCTCTGTTTCTCCTGTAACATAAGCACTTGCGTACGTCTGTATAGTAGGGTGGAAATGATTGATGAAGTCATTTATTTCCCATAATGAAGACTTTTCTGCGTTGGCAAATTTTGGATCACGCTTACGGCCATCATATTCCTTTCTCTTTATCTTTTTATCCGCTTTTTCCCCTTCTGCATCAGATTCATATTCGTAATCAACTGGCGTATTAGTTAGAAGGTTTTTTATTTGTGGTATTGTCTTAGCCAATTGGATCAATAGGTAAAAGAAGCCAGTAATAGTACCAACGTTCAACCAATGAGAACAAACTTGAAGAATTCTCTTGACAAAAGCCTCTACTCGCTCTACATTTAGTGCATCTTGTTTTAATGATTTGTAAAGTAAATTCAAATAAATACCCTGTTTGGAGGAATTTACCAACCTCGGATCAAACAAACTTTCATATAATGTTCTATAATATCGATCACTGTTTAATTTTGCTTTGACAGTGACTTGATTAATTAAAACTAATGCTTGAATTGAGGTATTGAAATTGGAAGAATGTGTAATTTTAAAAAGGGTTTCCATATGTACTTCATAAACTGAGGCTGGAATTTGAGCAAAAGGAAATGCACGATTAATACCTGTTAATAAAGCACTAAATAGTTTTGAGTTCTTTTCATCTAAAACTTCATTCTCCGTTTTTTCGTTTTTTACAGACCTACCACCATGTTTACCCTTTTTGAAATTTTTCTTTCTTTTTTCTTCATATAACTTTGAATTACTCTTCACAGCACCATTAATATGATCTTTATCAGTGTTGATTAAAAACTTTTCAAATAACGTGAAGTATGTTTTCACCAATTTATTAGCAACGAAATCTTCCGATCGTTTCAAGATCGTTTGATTTAGAGTAACAACAGAATAGTAAGTGGTATGATAGTCAGCATTTGGTCTCAATGCGATATCAACAATAGAATCGATGACGATAGATTTCATGTTTGGATGGGCTTGTTCCAGCTTTAATAATAAATACGAAGCCTTTGAAGAGACCTTGGAATCAATGTCACCAATCTTATTCACTCCTAATCTTAGTAAATTAAATTCTTGTTCGGGTTGGTTGGTCAGTAAGTCGAAAACATGGTTCAATACTTGTAATCTAACATGAATGATTGGATCATGGGAAAGCACTTCTAAAACCTCTAAAACACGGAAGAACAGCTTCTTTAGATAATCTTCGAAATAGAAGAGAGCTAGAGTCCTCTTATTTAGCAACATGGATAATCCTGGTTGGTTTTTAAAGTATCTTAATTTCCTGTTAGGTAAAAGACCATTCAAAAACAAATCCTTCAAAGCGTTTAAACTCTGTAAAGCGGAGTTTCTCGATTTCTTTCCACAGTAAGAGACGAGAGTTTCTAAAGACTTAGTGTTATGTAATGGCGAATCTTGAATCAATAAAGTCACGGCAGATATTTTATCATTGAGGGTACCGTCGGACAAAATTTGGGACATGAACTTTGCCTGGGATGAGTCTTTTGTAAACTCTTCATAGTAAGTTTGATTGTCAACTTCCAAGGTTTGTTTACCTCTTTCAAAAAGTTTCTCAACTTGTTCTTTGGATAATTCTTCAACATCATCGTTCTGTCCAACTTGAGGATCCAATGAAATTTCATACCATGGTTTATCGTAAGGAATAATGAGTTTATCAGATGAAATAATAGTTGTCTGCGTGATTAAACCACCATCTTTTTTCTCTTTTTTTTCTTCCCTCTTGGTTTCTGTTGATTCTGGCAATTCGTCTGAACTAAGGTTAGCCTCTTTTTCATTCTCATCTTCTTCTTTGTTGCTGTCATTGTCAGGTTTTTGCGTAAGCTTTTCTAGTTTCGTTGCTACGAAACTTTGTTTTACATTGTCCTTTTCCTGTACAGGTCTTTTGGCTCCTTTGGAGGTAGTGGATTCTCCTTCCACATTTTCATTGCCATCATCCACATCTTCGAGTTTGTGCTTGTCAAATCCAATATCTCTCATAAAATTTTGAAGGTCATTCTTGAATCCTTTATCATTTGCGCCCTCATCAGCAACGGCATCGAATTCCTGTTCGCTCTTATCGTCATCGTCATCGTCACTCAGTCCTTGAATTAATTTTAGATCTTCTTCGCTAGCACCCAATGCTAACGCTTCACGGCGTATATCTTCACCTATTTTTTTTCCATCAACAATGACCTTTAAGTTCTTATTTTTCACGTCCTTCTTCGTCTTTTTATTGTTATTGTCCTGTAATTTTGAAGAAATCTTGTTTCTTAATGAAGACAAATCCAGCTTCTTGTCCCTGTTTTCATCCATTATTTTTTTTATTCTACCAATAGAAAATACAGAGGCGATTAGTTGTATACGAAAGTTGATTGGACTACTGAATTGTGGTTACGATATGAATTATATGATACTTTCTTGTTCACAACTCTATTTCTTTTACATTTCTGATAATTTTTCACCTCATCGCTAAAAAAATTTTCATTGTTCAACGGGTAACCTACTAAACAAAAGGAGAGGACGCGGTAAAACCTTCGGCGGTTATTTTTTTGAGACGATACATAACTAGTCTGCTTGGGAAAACCTCTCCCCATGGCACTTCAGCTCTAACCTTTGTTGGAAAGTGGGACTAATTGACAAAAGAATCTGTTGCAATTCGCGGCAAAAGCTATGTTAACGTTCTTGTATATCGGCTACCTTCAGCAAATAATCGGAATAGAATATAGAGAATGCCTAATATTGGAGCGGTTTAGAGGCATTCCTTGTTTTCCTTATATAGAACCCGCTTGAAATGTTGACTAGTTTATGTTTATTGTTTTCCTGATAAGCAGTATATTTGTTTACTTGCTCGGGTAGTTATTCCTCTAACAAGTAGAAAATTAGTTGTTGAGTTGTTATCCAAGTTGGATTAATAGTAATAGAACAATCTAAACTTCCATATTTGCACTTAGTAACTTTGCTATTATTGTTAAGGTACCGTCCCCGCCATTGCCACTGGCGGCGGGTAATAGAACGGCTACCGATGCTTACGCATTTGTCCCAAAGATGGCCGACCAAAAACTATAAATTAGTCAAACCCCAGATTTCAATGAATCATAGTGGCATTTTTCTTTTAACACCAAGGCAGTACCTTAACCTTCATCTTGGAAGTAGTCTTTCAGCTCATAAGTTCCGAATTAAATAATGTCATCTTCCAAGCGTATTGCAAAAGAATTAAGTGATTTAGGGAGGTATGTCGAAAAGACTAGCTATTTGTTTTATTATCTGAAAAAAAATGATTACTAACCTTCGCTGTTTTTTAAACAACGTTTCACAAGAGATCCTCCAGCTTCGTGCTCCGCAGGTCCTGTAGGAGATGACTTGTATCACTGGCAAGCCTCTATCATGGGTCCCTCAGACTCTCCCTATGCGGGTGGCGTTTTCTTTTTGTCTATTCATTTTCCTACTGATTATCCCTTTAAACCACCAAAGGTGAATTTTACGACTAAGATTTATCATCCAAATATTAATTCGAGTGGTAATATTTGTCTGGATATTTTAAAGGACCAATGGTCACCGGCGCTAACGCTTTCAAAGGTCCTTTTGTCTGTTTGCTCTCTTTTAACAGACGCTAATCCAGACGATCCTTTAGTTCCAGAAATTGCACAAATATACAAGACAGATAAAGCTAAGTACGAAGCCACCGCTAAGGAATGGACTAAAAAATATGCTGTTTGATTATTCTGTTTTAATGGATCGATCTTGGAAATTTGTTCTCCTTAACAAACACCAGTATATTTTAAGTCCTTTACATATGCAAATATTCATACATATTTCAATACGGGCTTTGACCGATCGCTACCTTATATCCCCTTCGGCGACTATCGCCTTCCCAGTACTTGATATACATGTATTATACCCAAGATTTCAAAGAGAGCAAAAAAACTCCGCGACGGGGAATTGAACCCCGATCTGGCACGCGACAAGCGCCCATTCTGACCATTAAACTATCACGGATATTGGAAACAAAGCACTCACGATGGGGGTCGAACCCATAATCTTCTGATTAGAAGTCAGACGCGTTGCCATTACGCCACGCGAGCTACTTTTTGTTGATATTTCTTCTGGCACATTAGATCATTACCTGTTTTCAAGATTAATATTTTTTCTCTTTTCAATAATTTCTTATAGAAATAATGGTTAACCCTCACATACAGCCATTTGAAAGAAATATAAGTTAGAAAGGATAAAGAGTGTGGAGTGTGTTGTATCAAGGGTAGGAAGTTGTGCTTGTATTGAATAGGAATAAAAAATGAAGAATAATGGAAAATCTAAAGAAATAATAATAGATTCTGTAAAGGTTCCTGATTCATACAAACCCCCAAAAAACCCTATTGTATTTTGTCATGGTCTATCAGGGTTTGACAAACTAATTCTGATCCCTTCTGTATTCCATCTAACGAACTTAATTTCTAATTCAATACTTCATAATATGACAGAAAATTTCATGCAAGATGACGAAGATGATAGCAATTCAAAGTACCCCAATTTGATAGAGATTGAATATTGGATTGGTGTCAAAAAGTTTCTCCAATCTAAGGGATGTACTGTAATTACTACCAAGGTACCAGGTTTTGGTAGTATTGAAGAAAGGGCAATTGCCTTAGATGCTCAATTACAGAAAGAAGTAAAGAAAATTGAGTCAAAGGATAAGCGACATTCGTTGAATCTGATCGCACATTCGATGGGTGGACTAGACTGCCGATATCTAATTTCTAATATCAAAAACAGGAACTATGACGTATTGAGCCTAACCACAATTTCGACTCCACACAGGGGTTCAGAGATGGCAGATTATGTAGTAGATCTTTTTGAAAATCTAAACGCCCTGAGAGTGAGTCAAAAGATACTACCGATATGTTTTTACCAACTTACCACGACTTATATGAAATACTTCAATTTAGTAACGCCAAACAGTCCGAAAGTTTCCTATTTTTCTTATGGTTGCTCCTTTGTACCCAAGTGGTACAACGTCTTTTGCACACCGTGGAAAATCGTTTATGAGAGATCTAAAGGTCGGCCCAATGACGGTTTGGTAACCATCGATAGTAGTAAATGGGGCGAATACAGAGGAACTTTAAAAGATATGGATCACCTGGATGTTATCAATTGGAAGAATAAGTTGCAGGATGATTGGAGTAAATTTTTTCATACTAGCACCATTGGAGAAAAGGTTGATATCTTGAATTTTTATTTGAAAGTGACGGATGATTTGGCAAAAAAAGGATTCTAAATGCGATTCCATTCACAGCAACTTTATGTAATGTACCTTTTTTTAAGTTTATGCATATATTTATTGATACGGAGTTAATAGAAATATCATTACTTTATCAACTATCTACTAAGTTAGAAGCAAAATTAAAAGAACAAATAGTAACTAAAAGATTATATTTGACCCTCTCAAAGTTCATCGTGATCAATAAAAACATCGGCGTTGACATTTGTTTCTTCTGATTCAACAATTTCTGTTGTACCTGAGCCATCTTTTGCGATTTCCTTACTTGAGTTAGTTGTACTTTCTTTCTTCTTGCTGTCACTGGCTTTTTCCCCAGTTCGGTTAGGGAGTTCAGTGACATCCTTATTACCTTGAGTGTTCTTATTATCATCAATATTTGCCTGTACCTGCTCAACATTGTTTTCATTAATTCCGGCAGCTAGCGAATGTTTCAACCCGTTTAACAGTGCCAGTTCAAAATCGTTATTTGGCTGGTTTCTTATGCTTTCAAATATCACTTCCATTTCACGTGGACCTACAATTTCATTTAATAGTTCTTTTACTTCAGTTATTTCCCTAGAAAGCCTCAAGAACAACTCATTATCGGGACTTATTAATTCTTCTTCTGACTGAATTGTTTCGATGTTTTTCTCTGCTTTATTTAAGCGGGTGATTTGGCTGAGTTCAGTCGACTCGCTAGGGTCCCCGATTTTGTATGATATAAAGTTCCCACTATTTTCATTAAATGATAACGATTTGTTGAAAGATATTTCTGCTCTTTGCGAATCAAGTATGTTTAATGATAAAATGGTTTGAAATTGATCTTTAATGTCTACCACCTCCGCCTGCCAAATACAAGAATCGCCAGGTTGAAGAATATGACCATCAGGTAGCGATACCAATTTCAAGCTTAGCATTTTGTTAATAGCATTACCAAATTTCTGATAATGTGTGTCGATAATCACATCCCAGTTTGACATCACATTATCAGTAACCATTAATTTAACCCTTTGATCAGCGTTAGAAGGTCTTAAAAAGTATATTCCAGAACCTAAAAATATTGGTTCAAACTCAGTGATCAAATCTAAAGAGTTAGTATCTATACTTGATTTGCCAGGCATCCTGCAAAAGATAGGCGAAGCGTTCTTTTGATCTTCATTTTTAGCTAACAGTTCTAAATTGCACAATTCAGGTATGGTAACTTGGGCTTCGTAGACACAGATTTTTGTTTCCCTCACCCATTGAATCGTTGCTGGTCCAGAGTTTGAGCCACCACAGACATATTGTATCTCAACCATTCTTTCAGCACCTGTCACATCACAAGTATCACCAGAGCCTATAATTTCGCTAATATAATATCCTACATCATCATAAAGCAATTCAAATTCCCTCTCGTCTAAGTTTGGCTTTGGCTTTCCCAACCGGTAAACTAAAGATTCATCTCGATTGACGATTTCGCCAGTTTGTACGTTTACTCTGCCATGAAATTGTACAAATTCTATACCAGGACAGTACTCGTAAATCCAAAATCCAGCTTGGTAGAAAATGCATTTTTCATTTAATTTATCGAAAATAGCTCTAACGCCTTGATTCAGAGTATTGGTCAACAACGCAGCCTTTTCACTATTGTTATACTCATTGGAATTTTCCAATACATCGCTCAATTGAGAACTTGCGTTCTGAATAAAACATTCAAGGTTGCCGCCCATGTTTACAATATATCCTGAGTTCATAGCAGATTCATTATGCAATATTGTATCGCTCCAGGTATCCTCATCAATGTACGTTATAAGATATTTGTTTGATACTATAGGGTCCTCTATTGGTGCTAATAGGGATGATACTAACGGTACTAGGATAGAAATTGCACCCAGAATGTATATCGTTTTACCTTGCATCAGAACTGAGAAGAAAAGGGATGCTAGTGATATATGAAGAGCTTTTTGATTAGTTTAGGGAAGTTTGTTTCTTATTTTACCAAGCTATATTTTTACTTGAGATTTCCGCTGATTTTTTTGCATATGTTGCGGTGGGCCCTTAACTAAGGCAATTGTATGGTAACTTAAAAACGCAACATATTTAGGAAAAATCCGCAATTTATAAAAGACACTTCTCAGCAGAAAAATAAGGTAATACATATCCACAAGAATCATAGGCTTCTGATTTTAATAAGAATGTTGGTGCGGCTGTTGCGTGTTATTTCATTGGCCAGCGTGGTCTTCGGCACTGATATTTTACGATTGAGTTATACAGATGATAAGAAGGACGCTATTCCCTTAGGTACTTTTGAGATTGACAATACACCCGGTAGGAACGTATCAGTCACAACTGTTGACGTGCCAAACGTTCAAGTCTCTGGACATTACTGCTTGAATGCTCAAATTGAAGGTAAACTAGATATGCCATGTTTCAGCTACATGAAGCTAGAAACACCATTAAGATTCGACTTAATTGTGGATTTGAATGATGATAATGAGGTTAAACAAGTGTTACTCTCCTATAATGAGACTAACAACGCTATTGTTGCTACTGCAAGGTACCCAGTAGTGGGTCCAAGTGCACCAGTGGCTAAATTAAAGAAAAGAACCAAGACTTATGCTGATAAAAAAGCTAGTAAGAATAAGGATGGAAGTACAGCACAATTCGAAGAAGATGAAGAGACCAAGGAGCTCTCTTGGTTCCAGAAGAATTGGAAAATGTTGCTTGTTGGTTTACTGATATATAATCTTGTTGCAGGCTCGATAAAGAAGCAACAAGATACCGGATCTGGCCAAAAAGCTGATTAAATAAGAACATTGTAATATGTTCTACTTCTAAAGTGTCGTTATTTTTATTTCCTTCCTGAAAATATCTGAATACATAAAATAGTTATATAGATGTTTTTAGTAAGACGCATTTGTCGTAAATGGCTTGTGCTAGTAGTTATCCAAAGTAAGAGATTGACTAAAAAACATAAGGAGTCGTCTTCTTAGCTCCATTATATTAGGGACATGATGATTGCCGTCAAAATGCCAAACAAAGGAGTGGCTTGACCAATAGGGACCATAATAGCGGCATCGCCTTTTGAACTCTTGGAGCTGGAACTGGATGCGCTAGAACTTGAGGAACTGGACACAGACGCAGCAGCCTTGATCTCACCAGAAGTGAATTTTTTCCCCTCAATCTTAGTAGATGACTTGGAAGGCTTAGAAGTACTTTGGCTTGATTGTGGTTTGGAGGTTGATGACAGTTTAACGGATGTGGATGATGCACCGTTCTTGCAAACAAAAGATTCGCCTTTAATACCGCCCTTCTTTTGTAAGGCTTTCAAAGCGTTACAGGAAAAGTTATTTGACTTTGATTCGACATCAGCACCTCCCTTAACAGACTTCAAGGAGTCTAGATTCAAGGCCGTAAAATTGCCAACCACTTCTAAAGTACCGCCAATGGTTGTTAGGTTGTCGAGGCCACCAATTTTTTGTAAACCAGTATTATTAGCGATGACAAGAGCACCTCCTATGGTTGACAAGTTGGAGAAGGACAAGTTTTTCAAATAATCATTGGAAACAATACTAAAGGTCTGGCCGATTGAGTTTAGCTTAGTAAAGTTCAAACTAGAGATGGAGTTGTTGATGAAACCCAGTGAGGAGTTGATCTTTCGCAAGCTAGCAAAGGATACAGAATGAACGTCCGTTAAACTAATATTGTTTGCCCAAATCAAGTCATCAAAGGTGATTTTGGTCTGATTACCATTGAATGAGAACTGTAAAGAGTCGGTGACCGTCTCAACGGGGGACTTGATCGATGTTAATCGTTTATTATTATTGACGTTGAAAACGTTTACTTTCTTCAAAACAGAAAAACCATCCACGGACTGTAGCGAAGTGTCAGAAATATAAATGTTATTAGCAGATTTTATGTTAGATGTGAAAGTAGAGATTGCGGGTAAAGTGATTAGATTTATACTATCAACACTTTGTAAAGATCCGAATGAAGCGGATGTCAAAATGGTTAAACTCTGTAAATTCAAAGAATCTGTGATAGATTCAAGGGAATCAGCAGCGAAAGAAGTTAAGTTTGTAGCATTGAATACGGTTAAAGATCCCTTAATTTCTTTAACGTTAGCCAAAGCACCAGTCTTCAAACCACCACCAACAGTTAGGTTCCCCACTAACGTCTCGCAGCGGCTATATTTATCCAAGTCGCTCTGTGCCGTAGCTGTGGCATGTGAGCTTATGGTACAGGAAGAGGGTATACTAGAAGAGGACGAGGTAGCACCTAGAGCTGATGTCACTAGGAAGGCAGATGAAACGATAAGTGAACGTAGTTGCATGATCTGATTTATAACGAACTATCCTTCTTTTTTTCTTGGTTTAGTGTACTGTAGAGCGGTAGTACAATACGAAAATACACTCCTTTTAAGCTCACCAGTTGATGAATAGCAAGAATAAGTCTACTATTTATATGTTTATGCATGGACTGTATATATGTCGTTCCTAAGGAGTCATGAGCGGTTGAATGATAATAATTAGAATTAATCCTATGAAAACCCAGCCCAATCATCGAATATGACCCTTTGTAGTAATAGGCTCTGACAAAGTCCGAATCAGGGCAGTGTACCTATGCTATTTTTAGAGAATAGTATTATCATCACCACAAAAAACCCTCTACTAATTAAGACATCTCAACTTTGTGGTCTTTTTTTGGGTTTCTTGGTTTTTTTCCCTCAAGGATACGGAAATGCGGTCCTTAAGCCAAAGCCTTTGCCGTAAAGAGAAAACAAAAATGAGTTGGCGGGTAGAAATAGTGCTGTTTAAACGACTCAAAAAGAATAAAAAAATAGCCGCCCAGCTGTCACGTGAACATCTCGTGAATTATAACCCGGCTTTCGGATAATGGGATTCCGTCCACCCTTTTTTTGTCGATTTTTTTCCTTGTCTATGGGTCATTCGCGGAAGGAAAAAGAAAAGCGGACAATTACTAATGCGATCACTCTCAAGAGGATTTGATGTGGCAATAGCAAGTTTATGATAGCAGTATGCCATGTAGTGTGGAACAGCAAATACTGTACTTCACTTTTATCCTTGCTACGTTTTTAGGTAAAGCACTTAGTAATGGTATATATTCCGTTATGACACTTTCCTTAGAAGGCTAACCACGTGCGATATCGCCTTGTATTTGTCCGTCCCTTGGGGTTCTTCGGATTTCCTATCTCCTCTTTTTTTTTCTTTACACTTTCATCCTGAGAAAAATTCGATTCTTTTTCTTTGGTTTTTCTTTGGTTTTTCTTGAATCTGTAAAGAACAAGAGTAGAAACTTAAAGTAAGAGAGAATAGTAAAAGCATATTATCACAAACGAATAGGAGTTTTTGCGTTTATTATTTTTGTGGAATAATAGAATCTTATACTCTGGCACTGATATCTCTATTCCTTCACTGCCTAGGGCCTATAGCGACTGAATAATTGTTAGTATACCAAACAAGGAAAAAAAAGAACAATACAACGTAATATGAGTAGTCGCAAAAGCACCGCTTCTAGTTTACTGTTACGGCAATACAGAGAACTCACCGACCCCAAGAAAGCTATTCCTTCGTTTCATATAGAACTAGAAGATGATTCAAACATCTTTACTTGGAATATAGGTGTTATGGTACTAAATGAGGACTCTATTTACCATGGCGGGTTTTTCAAAGCTCAAATGAGATTTCCGGAAGACTTCCCCTTTTCTCCACCACAGTTTCGTTTTACGCCAGCCATTTACCATCCAAACGTTTACAGGGACGGCAGGCTTTGTATTTCTATTTTACATCAGAGTGGGGATCCTATGACCGACGAGCCTGATGCTGAAACGTGGTCTCCCGTGCAGACCGTAGAAAGTGTTTTGATTTCTATAGTATCTTTATTGGAAGACCCCAATATCAACTCACCAGCGAACGTAGATGCCGCTGTCGATTATAGAAAAAACCCTGAACAATACAAGCAAAGAGTCAAAATGGAGGTGGAGAGATCAAAGCAAGATATCCCTAAAGGTTTTATTATGCCCACCTCTGAATCAGCGTACATTTCTCAAAGTAAATTAGATGAACCAGAGTCCAATAAAGATATGGCGGATAATTTTTGGTATGACAGTGATTTGGACGACGATGAAAACGGATCCGCCATCTTACAAGACGATGACTACGATGATGATGATGGAAACAATCATATCCCGTTTGATGACGATGACGTTTATAACTACAACGACAACGATGACGATGATGAAAGAATCGAGTTTGAAGATGATGACGATGATGATGACGATAGTATAGATAACGACAGCGTCATGGATAGGAAACAACCCCACAAAGCTGAAGACGAAAGCGAAGACGTAGAAGACGTAGAAAGAGTTTCTAAGAAAATATAAAACAAGAAAGAAGGTAAACAAGACGAAATTTAACAAAACATATTCAAATTCAAATCCAAAGTCATGAATCATCTTATACATACGAAATACGTTCGCCATCAAGCACATACTATAGTTTTGCCCGTGGTATGCTAAGATTATCACGGGAAGTGGAAACTAACTAAACATCCAAAAAGAAAATTTAGAGGAGGAGTTAATCGATTACCACATATTATCTCTCGCTTTACACTGCAGGAGATATGAAAGAAAAGAGTGTATAATTGCATTATTTTACACTACCTTATAATCACAAGCGTGTATATTAAGAAAGTTTTAACGAACCAAAAAAAAACAAAAAAAAAACAAAAAAAAACTACCGAATTCGCCCCTTTAATAGTCCCTAAGTTATTGTACTTTTCGAATATATATTTGCATATATGTACATATATGTTTATATCTATATCTCTTTGCATCTAACTCTTCGTTACCTTAATACCTTTATTCTCTTGACGGTTCTTGACTAACGCCTAATTTTCTTTTTGTATTTTACCCGCAATAAAGTAAACAG
This sequence comes from Saccharomyces mikatae IFO 1815, assembly GCF_947241705.1. Classification (NCBI taxonomy): domain Eukaryota; kingdom Fungi; phylum Ascomycota; class Saccharomycetes; order Saccharomycetales; family Saccharomycetaceae; genus Saccharomyces; species Saccharomyces mikatae. The sequence goes on along the minus strand of NC_079259.1, from coordinate 551,206 downwards.
GCATTTTTTTTCGCAAACGCGTCCCAATCGATCTTTGCGAAAACGAAAAAAAGTAAAAGAAATAACGATAATAATAGCAGTAACTCAGGCTAGGGGAAATATAAATTAAGCTGTATAACCTATATCTAACCAAGTATAGATTCCTCGCGATCTGTATTTGCTTACGGGGCTAATTATCTTCACATTTCAAATTTTGAGTCTGAAGGGCGTTTCAAAATTCCTCTTTTGATTCATATTTAGAACAGAGAGAAAGAAAATGGTATCTCCAACGAAAATGATAATAAGGTCTCCGCTGAAGGAAACAGACACTAACTTGAAACATAAAAATGGGATTGCTGTATCAACTACGACAGTGGGCCATTTGGATATATTCTCTAACGATAATAATTGTAACAATAACAACGCTACGGAATCCTTCCCGAAGAAAAGATCCCTTGAGCGCCTCGAGCTCCAACAACAACAACATTTGCATGAAAAGAAAAAAGCCAAACTAGAAAGGGCTAGATCCATTGAAGGTGCCGTTCAAGTGAGCAAGGTCACTGGTTTGAAGAATGTCGAACCAAGGGTTACACCTAAAGAATTACTGGAATGGCAAACGAATTGGAAAAAAATCATGAAAAGAGATTCTCGCATTTACTTCGACATTACCGATGACGTAGAGATGAATACATACAACAAGTCCAGGATGGACAAACGGAGAGATTTATTGAAAAGAGGATTTCTTACACTAGGTGCACAAATCACTCAATTTTTCGACACTACTGTTACAATAGTCATTACAAGAAGATCAGTTGAGAATATATATTTACTAAAAGATACAGACATTTTATCTAGGGCTAAAAAAAACTACATGAAAGTTTGGAGCTACGAAAAGGCAGCCAGGTTTTTGAAAAATCTTGATGTTGATTTGGATCACCTGAGTAAGACTAAATCTGCTTCTTTAGCTACACCTACTCTGTCCAATCTTTTACACAATGAAAAAATATATGGACCAACAGATAGGGACCCCAGAACCAAGAGAGATGATATCCACTACTTCAAATATCCTCATGTATATCTTTACGATCTTTGGCAAACCTGGGCCCCCATAATAACTTTAGAGTGGAAACCTCAAGAGTTGACGAACTTGGAAGAGTTACCATACCCAATATTAAAACTGGGTTCTTTTGGCAGGTGCCCCTTTATAGGCGACAGAAACTATGATGAAAGTTCTTATAAGCGCGTGGTAAAGAGATATTCCAGAGATAAGGCAAACAAAAAATATGCATTACAACTTCGTGCCTTGTTTCAATATCATGCCGATACCTTCATGACCACGTCATCAGGTGATGACCAAACCAAAAATTTAATATTTATTCCTCATACATGCAACGATTCCACCAAGAGCTTCAAAAAATGGATGCAAGAAAAGGCAAAAACTTTCGAGAAGAATGAATTAAAAAAGTCACATGATGACGCTATACAATCAATTCAAAATGAAAATGACAGCCAAACTGATGAAAAGAATACTATCTCTTTAAAAGAGGTTGAAACCAGAAAACATTTGCTGCAAGAAGAAGAAGGAAACAAACAGCCCATAGTGGAACAATCAAAAAACTATACATCACAGAATGTTTTGCCTGCTGCTCCAAAACTAAGCCATCCAATCCTAGCAACTTTTACAAGGCAGGAGACTGAAGAAGTACCGGATGATTTATGCACATTAAAAGCAAAATCACGCCAAGCATTTGAAATAAAAGCAAGTGGTGCGCATCAATCCAATGATGTAGCAACCTCTTTTGGTAACGGTTTGGGTCCAACAAGAGCAAGTGTCATGAGTAAGAACATGAAATCACTAAGTAGACTAATGGTTGATAGAAAGCTAGGAGTAAAGCAAACAAACGGTAATAGCAAAACTGCCGCTACAACAACTGCAGCAGAAATAGCAAAGGAAAATAAGCACATTTCTGATGGTATTGTTCTAAAAAAAGATGAACCCCGCTCGAAGATGACCGGCAATAATAACTCCATACATATGGAAACTAATAGCAAACTACCAGATTTTTCAAATACAACCTCAAAATCTGCATCCACAAACTCAAAATTAAATAATGACATCAAAATAATAACCAAAGATTCTATAACAGCATTGAAAAAAACCACAACTTACACTAACATTTCCTTACATCCTAACGCACCAACAACACAGCCGGTGAAAAAAGAAACCGTGAAAAACTCGGGATACTGTGAAAATTGTCGTGTAAAATATGAATCGTTAGAACAACACATAGTTTCTGAGAAGCATTTGTCTTTTGCTGACAATAACCTAAATTTCGAGGCCATTGACTCATTAATTGAAAATCTCAGATTCCAAATATAAGGGAAAACAATAAAAGAGCATTAATTTTTAGTGTTAAAGCAAAATGAATATTGGTCCTGCTTTTAGTGCTGCGCTGAGCAAGAAAGCTATCAACGGAAAGGTTTTCGAATCACTTTGTTGTTCAAATTAAACCCTTATCTTATAACTTTATTGCTATCGATGTCTCTCTTAATTACTCGTTTACATATTATTAGTTGCATATATATATACTTATATATATTATTACCTAGATTATTTCCCTTTCACGTCATAACCTGTCTTAATCAAAAGGCGAACTGCGGACTGATGTTGACGTACCTAGCGCGCTTAATATTCTACCTTCTATGTCTACCCGATAGCTTGCGCAGGCCGTGAAGCAGGAAAAAAAAAAAAGCTTCTCAACCGCATTAGTTGCTGCTTACATTAGTTGTTTATTACGTAAAGGCTATGCCACAATATTCCATTCGAATACCTGAAAAGCATAAGCCCAAGAAATGTGTGAAGAGAACATTCATGTTAGTGAAGACGTTGCTGGCGGTGGAGGCTCTTTTACGAATGCCAGGCCTAGATTGATTGTACTAATAAGGCATGGGGAAAGTGAATCGAATAAGAACAAGGAGGTGAACGGTTATATTCCCAACCACCTGATTTCTTTGACTAAAACAGGTCAAATCCAAGCTAGACAAGCTGGGATTGACTTATTACGTGTTTTAAACCTAGATGATCACAACTTAGTAGAAGGTTTAGCTAAAAAATATATTAAAGACGAAAGTAATAGGAGAATTTTACCGTTGAAGGGTTATACTAGACTAAGTAGAGAAAAGGATACAAACATAGTCTTTTACACATCACCATACAGGAGAGCGAGGGAAACATTGAAAGGTATTCTGGACGTCATCGATGAATATAACGAATTGAATAGTGGTGTTCGTATTTGTGAGGATATGAGGTATGACCCTTGTGGTAAGCAGAAACATGCCTTTTGGCCCAGAGGACTTAATAATACCGGTGGTGTTTATGAAAATAATGAAGATAATATTTGTGAAGGGGAACCTGGAAAATGTTACCTGCAATATCGGGTTAAGGATGAACCAAGAATAAGGGAACAAGATTTTGGTAATTTCCAAAAGATCAATAGCATGCAGGATGTTATGAAGAAGAGATCGACTTATGGTCATTTCTTTTTCAGATTCCCTCATGGGGAAAGTGCAGCAGATGTGTATGACAGAGTGGCCAGTTTTCAAGAAACTTTATTTAGGCACTTTCATGATAGGCAGGAGAGAAGGCCCAGGGACGTTGTCGTTCTTGTCACACACGGTATTTATTCCAGAGTTTTCCTGATGAAATGGTTTAGATGGACCTACGAAGAGTTTGAATCGTTCACTAATGTCCCCAACGGAAGTGTAATGGTAATGGAGCTGGACGAATCTATTAATAGATACGTCTTGAGGACAGTGTTGCCCAAATGGACCGATTGCGAGGGGGACTTGACTACATAATATTTATAAAAATTCGATGTTCAACATATTTACTTAGAAGAATGCATATCATATTTTAAGTTCATAATAACGTGCGTCAGTTTAATAAGAAGGATTTACAGCTATGAGGAGTGGACCCCATTCAGGCTCATCTGTGATTCTCACTCTCCTTTTCCTTTCATATATCAGAAGTCACCTAACGATCCATCAGGACATTACAGCTTACCCGCTTTGGTAGTTTGGGCTTCCTCTATTGATGTTCCACCAGGACACCTCTTTTCCGGCATCCAGTTTTTATTCTCAGTGGCATGTGAGATTTTCCGAGATGAATTAGAACTATCACACAATTCTCTCGGATGCCACCTCGGTTGAAACTGACAGGTGGTTTGTTACGCAAGTTAATGCAAAGGAGCCTATATGCCTTTGGCTCGGCTGCTGTAACAGAGAATATAAAGGGCAACATAATTTAGAAGATTAACGAAATTACTACATTATTTATTTTTCTCCTAGAGAACATCTTTTCTACTCTTTTTTGAAACATTTTTTTTTAATTTCTTTACATATTCTTTCTTGCTCAACTATACAACTACAAAAACCCTATAAATAAATCAAAAATGGCTAGAACTTTCTTTGTCGGTGGTAACTTTAAATTAAACGGTTCCAAACAATCCATTAAGGAAATTGTTGAAAGATTGAACACTGCTTCTATCCCAGAAAACGTCGAAGTTGTTATCTGTCCTCCAGCTACTTACTTGGACTACTCTGTCTCTTTGGTTAAGAAGCCACAAGTCACTGTCGGTGCTCAAAATGCTTACTTGAAGGCTTCTGGTGCTTTCACTGGTGAAAACTCCGTTGACCAAATCAAGGATGTTGGTGCTAAGTGGGTTATTTTGGGTCACTCCGAAAGAAGATCTTACTTCCACGAAGACGACAAGTTCGTTGCTGACAAGACTAAGTTCGCTTTGGGTCAAGGTGTCGGTGTCATCTTGTGTATCGGTGAAACTTTGGAAGAAAAGAAGGCCGGTAAGACTTTGGATGTTGTTGAAAGACAATTGAACGCTGTTTTGGAAGAAGTTAAGGACTGGACTAATGTCGTTATCGCTTACGAACCAGTCTGGGCCATTGGTACCGGTTTGGCTGCTACTCCAGAAGATGCTCAAGACATTCACGCTTCCATCAGAAAGTTCTTGGCTTCCAAGTTGGGTGACAAGGTCGCCAGCGAATTGAGAATCCTATACGGTGGTTCTGCTAACGGTAGCAACGCTGTTACTTTCAAGGACAAGTCTGACGTCGATGGTTTCTTGGTCGGTGGTGCTTCTTTGAAGCCAGAATTTGTTGATATCATCAACTCTAGAAACTAAGTTTAATATAATAATTATATAAAAATATTATCTTCTTTTCTTTATATCTAGTGTTATGTAAAATAAATTGATGATTACGGAAAGCTTTCTTTTAAACAATTCTTCCCTATTGAACGGTTGAGGTTTTGCGAGGTCTCTTAAATGATTAAGAAGGATTATTTTGCCGCTCGATTTTACGTAACAAAATATGGTCTCCCATTGAGGTTCCTCGAAAATGCGTCAGAATTAATGAAGGTAAATTTTATGTTTTTTCGCCAAGTTTAACCAAAATATCTGATGGTTTTTGTCCTAATGAAAATAATTCAGCAGAAGACGAAAACTGTTCATAAAAAACAGTCAGTGACAAAAAAAAAAATTCGGATACTATATTTATATATTACGTTTCATTAGTTTAAATTGAAATGCAAGTGCAAAAAAAAAGAAAACCGCTGTAAAGATACATATCAGTTACTTTGTGGCCTTCTTCATTCTCTCCTCTGCAGCTCTAGCCCGTTGTTCTCTCATCAATCGGCGTCTTTGTTCATCGGTCAATGAATTGAGATTTTGTTGTTCGACTGATGGTATATTGGTTAGCTTTTTTCCGGGACCTCTTATTGCATCTTTAGCAAATCTCTGTCTTTCCTTTGCAGCTTCTAGCTCTAATTTAATTAGTTTTTCTGTTCTTTGATTCTCCATCGCTTCCTCTTTTTCATTGAGTTCACTAACTTGTTCTCTACTCAACGGCTCTCCAATATGCGATTCATCCCAATTAGTGAAAGATTCACCTAAATTGTGCCTTGCAATTTGAAATGCGTGTTTTACATCGTGATCCCTAGTTAAATCCCATGCAGTCCTTCCCAATCTGTTCTTGATCGTAGGATCACACTTGATATTCGAAAGTAAAATCAAAACCATTTTTTTCATTCCTTGTTGTGATGCATAATGTAACATAGTTGGAGTTAGAGAGTATTTACTGGCGGGTTTCAACTGAAAGTCTCCATTGAGCTTATTCTTTTTTAAAAAGGATACAAGTAAAGGGACTCTCCCCTTCTTCACTAGAGAGATCGCTTCTTCTGTTTGAGCTTCCTCCGGCGAAAGTTCTTGCTTTTCTTCAATTTTATCCTTCTTGTTTGAGCTTTCTGACTTTTGTACTCTTTGCTTTACTGTTAAAGGCTCAGGCTTAGGTAGAATTTTCAGATAACAGAGTTCACACCATGCCTTTTTCAACTCCAATACGGTTGGCCTACTTGTAGTGAAAGGAAAGCTCTTTATCCTTTCATCATTTTTTATCAAAATATTATTATCAGTAAAAATTTTTCTATCATTAACGTTACGAGCTCGAATAAAAATATTGTCACATTTTGACAAGTAAGGTTCCCAGTCTTTTAATAAGCCTTGTATATCCGTTTTTAATGCGTTTTCGTTGTACCTACGAAGGGCCGAACCAGCAGAATTGGCTTTCCCCTTTGCATTGTCCATTGCTGATTGAGAACCACCTTGTTTCCTTCTGGTAGTATACCTATGAAACGTCTTGTGCTCCAAGAAATTTACTGCTTGCTCAATTAAAGTTTCGTTCTTTTTGTGAGCATTCCCCTTTACGTTGAGCCTTTGATGAGAAACAATTGCTCCCGCAAAATGGCCACCTCCTACCATAAAAAGGGCTGAAATTGCCATCAAAGGGTTTTCTTCCGAGTTCCAAAAGGCCAAGGCTTCGTGTGGTTTAGAAAGAGATTTTTTACTAAACACAGACTTATAAACTCCCAGAACCTCATTCTCTTGAAGAAGGTTCGATTTAAAGTAGATAAAAGGTGATTGAGTATTAATATGGCTGACAACATTCGGTTCATCTTCCTGAAAACCTAATTTTTGCATATCATTTTCAATTATATTTTCCATTTGATCACCAACTTGTAGGTTCGAATCTTTATCGCTGGTTTCTTCACTTTCCTCTTCATCATCACTAGATATTTGTTCGTTATCAGAATGTTCATGTTCAGATTTAATATCACGCTCCTTAGAAACTAGATTATCGAATTCTACGACAGACAGAATGCTCAACCCCCTTATATTACGCTTGATATTCATCAAATGATAATCAGTCTGGTAGTGGGCCTTTTGTACATCCCTGGAGTCAAAGTTCACCTGACAAACACTGCAACGCATGGAGCTTGGTGTAACCTTTTGTCTTGGTAGTTGAGAATCCCTAATTTTCTTGTTCTCATCATTATAAGAGTGGTTATCTACCTCAACTTCTCGTAACATGGGATCAAAACTCATCAAATTCAATGAATTCAGAAGTTGTTCGGACAAATCAAATATATAAAGATCATTTTTCTTTAGCACGTTGGTCATACTATTCATTATCTGTAAATTCACACTTTTCTCAACTTTGTGACGAGCCGTGTATTTCCTTTTAAAAGTATTTTCTCTGAAGGGAAGGCAACATGCGTCCTCTTCTTATTTTATTTTTTATATTCCATCATCATTTATTTCCATTCAAGATTTTGTCACTACACTCATTTCGAAGAAATTGCAGAGAGTAAAGTACATGAAAAAAAAACAACAACCAATGAAGAGCCTCAAGAACAACACAACGCCATCTTATTTAAGGGGTTTGAAAATGGTTTTGTTTAAATACAAGTATATACTTTCATCTATAGCACAATATGACATAATATTCTCACCACTACAGGGAACCAATCCTGTGGCACTCCTCCAAGAAGAACTTGATGACATCTGGATCCATGAAAGGGTGGGTGCCGTGACCGAAATTTACGATGTAGCGGGACTTCCCACCGCCAAAAGCGTCTATCATCTGCTTGACTTTCTTCGTTATCATCTCTTTGGAACCATACATGACGCCAGGATCCAAGTTCCCTTGCAAAGTAACACGGTTCTTGTTGATTTCAACCGCCTCTCTTGGGTCCCAGCTCCAATCCAATGAAACAACATCAAATCCTAAACTGCATAACTTGTCTAGAGCATACCATGAGCCTTTCGCGAAAACAATCATAGGAATCTTTTCCATGATACCTAATTCTTGCAACCTTTTTGGCACTTTTTCAGCTATCTGTCTTAAGTATGGTAAGGAGAATTCATCAAAGTCCTTTGATGAAAGTTCGCCCCCCCAGCTTTCGAAAACCTGCAGTATTTGAGCACCTGCTACCACCTGCTGACTTAGAAACTCCACGGCTACATCGGTAATTTTCTGCAATAATTTATGAGAAAGTTCTGAATACATGTTAATCCATTGTTTGGCAAATCTGAAAAGACGAGATCCGCCACCTTCAGTCATATAAACCAGCAGAGTCCAAGGCCCCCCACAGAAGCCAAATAAGGGGACCTCACCATCCAGCTTGATCCTTGTCATGGTGATTGCCTTAAAAGCCCAATCCAATTCTTTCAGAACATCAACCTTGTAATCCAACACGGTCTGAAGATCTTCTGGTTTTCTCAAAGGCTCTGGGAAATGTGGACCTTTACCTTCCAGCATTTCAACTTTCATACCCATGGCTTGGGGAATAACCAAGATATCGCTGAAAATAATGGCAGCATCAATAAGGCCCCTGTAACGCCTCACAGGTTGGATAGTAATTTCAGAAGCAATTTCCGCATCCCTGCAAGTCTGGAAGAAATCACGGTTATTTTTCACTTCATGGTATTCCGGCAGATAACGACCAGCTTGACGCATTATCCAGCATGGAGGTCTCTCCACTTTTTCTCCTTTTGCTGCTCTCAATATAAGATCGTTTTTTGGAGCTGGAAAGTTGCTCATAGTGCTACAGTATCTTTTGATCTTTTTTTTATTTAGTTTATATCGAAGAAAGCTTGGTAGACCCAGTTTTTAGGATGATCTTTGGTGAACAAGTCGTCGGTATTTCCTTTTAACTTTATGTCTTTAGCTTGAAATATCACAATTTTTAAAGCATTAACAGCAAGAAGAGCAGAACATTTCGTTGGCAGGGTTGAAACTCTTTCTAGTTTTTTTGCCTTTCACTCCTGCCGCGAAAAAAATTCGAACCCAGTATAAACGAGGAGGAATATGAAGATGATTGTGTATGGTAGCACCAAAGAAAACAGATAAGCTAGAAGTACTGACAGTGTGAAGCTAGGATTGTCTTATTTACTGACGAAGGAAGACACATTGCTCATAATTTCCGGTATATATGTATGATAGTATATTCTATATATACGACTCCGTCTCTAGCGGGGTTACAACGGTCTAATCGCATGCATTAAAAAGAGTATGTATCCGATAGTGAGCACCAATGAACGTTTTGAAAACACATTGATGCAGAGCAATACAATAGAATCCGATGACGCTAATTCCATGGTCTGACATGAGAATATCTGGTTCAACACAAAAAAAGACTTTTTAAGAATCACGGCAAAACAAAGCACCGCAAGGAGCACAATTCAGAACTCGCCCTTCCATCTTACTCTCAATTCTATTTACCTTCTAGTGCTGCCTTCATCATGTCTTCGTCCTTCATTGAGCCTGCTTATGTCTTTCCTTACCAGATGCGTGTTTTTTTTTCCGGCCGACACATCTCGCTGAGCTGAACGGACACCTTTCATATAGCCGTGCGCGCGGCTCCGCGAGAAGGGTTTTGCTACTATTACTTCCATTGCTCTGGAGCTGCGATCAACTAAGGCTCCTTTAAAGGCTCGTTTTTCCTCAAGGAAGCATGACAATAAAGTATGCGGCCATTTTCTCTGCAAGTAGTTCAGCTACGTCTCCAGGTTTACACAGTTTTTTTTTAGTCATGATTGTCCTTTCTTGGTCTCTCTGTTAATCTTGTTTCTTCACAAAAGGATTAGTATATTAACAGACGATTCATTCGGTCGATGAAATGAAAAGCTTCTTATTGCACATTTTGTGATAATCGGAATAGTCGGGCAATAAAAACCAAATTGCAATATCCCTCTTTCTTATTTGATGGATTTCCATAATTAGATAGTATATTTACCAATATTCTCTTTTCGCTTGAGGCAATGTTAGATCCTATAGTAACGTCTTCCAAAACAGAAAAAAATGCAGAATTCGAAGTAACGGACTCAGCTTTATATAATAATTTCAATACATCGACAACAGCATCATTAAGTCAGGAAGTTAAAGAACATTCTGAAGAATCCCGAAATGGGTTGGTTCACAGATTCGTCGATTCATTTAAAAGAGCTGAGAGCCAACATCTCGAAGATGACAACGATTTAGAAGATGGCACCAGGTCGATGAAATCCAATAACCGTTTGAAGAAATCTATGAAATCTAGACATGTCGTCATGATGTCTCTAGGCACAGGAATAGGGACAGGACTTCTAGTTGCCAACGCTAAGGGTTTGAAACTTGCTGGTCCAGGATCCTTAGTCATTGGCTATGTTATGGTCTCATTCGTCACATATTTCATGGTTCAAGCAGCTGGTGAAATGGGAGTAACTTATCCCACACTACCAGGTAACTTTAACGCATACAATTCCATCTTTATCTCAAAATCATTTGGATTCGCTACCACTTGGATATTTTGCATCCAATGGTTAACTGTGCTCCCGTTGGAATTGATTACCTCTTCCATGACTATCAAGTATTGGAATGATAAAATTAATTCCGACGTGTTCATTGTCATTTTTTATGTGTTTCTATTGTTTATCCACTTTTTTGGTGTCAAGGCATATGGTGAAACAGAATTCATCTTCAGCTCCTGCAAGATTTTAATGATTGCAGGTTTCATCATTTTATCAGTCGTCATCAATTGCGGGGGGGCTGGTGTAGACGGCTATATTGGCGGTAAATATTGGCGCGATCCTGGTTCATTTGCCGAGGGAAATGGTGCCACTCGTTTCAAAGGAATATGTTTCATTCTTGTGACTGCATACTTTTCCTTCGGTGGTATTGAGTTATTTGTTCTTTCCATCAATGAACAGTCTAACCCAAGAAAATCCACTCCTGTGGCCGCCAAGAGAAGTGTATATCGTATCCTGATCATTTATTTGTTGACTATGATTCTGATTGGCTTCAATGTTCCTCACAATAACGATCAGTTGATGGGTTCCGGTAGTGCAGCAACGCATGCTTCACCGTATGTCTTGGCAGCCTCTATTCACAAAGTCAGAGTCGTGCCTCATATCATTAACGCTGTTATCTTGATATCTGTTATCTCAGTTGCAAATTCTGCTCTCTATGCTGCACCGCGACTAATGTGTTCTTTGGCTCAACAGGGTTATGCCCCAAAATTTTTGGATTATATTGACAGAGAGGGCAGGCCTTTGCGTGCCTTATTTGTGTGCTGTCTTGTTGGGGTCATTGGCTTTGTCGCCTGCTCGCCACAAGAAGAGCAAGCATTTACATGGTTAGCAGCTATTGCAGGCTTGAGTGAACTTTTCACATGGTCAGGAATTATGCTTTCGCATATTCGATTCAGGAAAGCTATGAAAGTACAAGGAAGGTCACTGGATGAAGTTGGTTATAAGGCCAACACCGGTATATGGGGTTCGTATTACGGGGTTTTCTTCAACATTCTTGTCTTCATGGCACAATTCTGGGTAGCTCTGTCTCCTATAGGTAATGGCGGTAAGTGTAATGCTCAAGCCTTCTTCGAAAGTTACTTGGCTGCCCCACTATGGCTCTGTATGTATTTAGGGTACATGCTTTACGAAAGAGATTTCACCTTTTTAAACCCGCTGGATAAAATTGACTTAGATTACCATAGAAGAGTTTACGATCCTGAAATAATCAGGCAAGAGAACGAAGAAAACAAAGAGAGACTAAAAAATTCCTCATTTTTCTTCAGAATCTACAACTTTTGGTGTTAGTCCATAATAAGTAGCATTTTATATACTATATTCATAAGTGAAGAAACACAAGCACGATTCTGTTGACTGACCAAAACTCTCTTAATCATCGTCAATTCGATATCCGAATAGGTTAAGGTATTTTTATGGCCTTTCTAACAGGGAAAAGCAAGATTTTTAGCGCCATTCCTATTTATGATTTTAGATGCCACCGACTACTAAAAAAAAAGATGCAGACGGACGGTAAGATAAAAAAATTGCAGGTGAAATTTTCAAGCACCCATTATTATATTAAGCAAAGGTGATGGGATAATTGAGTCTTTCCATATCAAGAAATAGCAAGGAAGTTCCATCCAAAAGTATAACATCGAGGCGATTTTTGGCAAACGCATACATTATATGATTATATAACCAAAAGAGTCCACGTTTTATAGATAAAGTGTACATAACAAAACTTAGGATGCTTTCGTTCTGCCCTTCGTGTAATAATATGCTATTAATAACAAGTGGTGATAGCGGCGTATATACATTAGCATGCCGTTCATGTCCCTATGAGTTCCCTATAGAAGGTATAGAGATTTATGATAGGAAGAAACTCCCAAGAAAGGAAGTTGATGATGTTCTTGGTGGTGGTTGGGACAATGTGGATCAAACCAAAACCCAATGTCCAAATTATGACACTTGTGGTGGTGAAAGTGCTTACTTCTTCCAATTGCAGATCAGATCAGCGGATGAGCCGATGACTACTTTCTATAAGTGTGTAAACTGTGGTCATAGATGGAAGGAAAATTGATAAAATCTCCCACTATAAAAAGAAAAGTTCTAGACATTTAAAGAACTAGCGAGAACAGTTTCGAAATCAGTCAAAAAGTGTGAATGCACATGTAAAAAGAGATTGCAACAATTTTGGGATAATAAATAAAATTGATAGAATAATTTTCGATAATCCATGTGTTGTTAACACGTGCAATAAATAAAAAGCAATATTTCATATCTAAGAATAAAGATTCTGTATCAATTGAATTTGAAGAATTATGTAAAGGAAGTATATAATAAAAATAATAAAAAAATGTATAAATAAGTAGTTGAAATATTCAAATCATCATCGTCGTTGATATCACCAATCGTTTTGCTGACAAAACCTCAATTATTTAACCCATTCCCTTGGCTTGGTGGTAACCTCTAGTAATTTAGCTTCTCTAGAACCAGGAGCAGGGTGATGGTTGTATAACCAGGAAGCATGTTCAGGCAAACTCATCAAAATTGATTCAACTCTAGAGCCTGGTGTTCTCAAACCGAATTGAGTACCTCTATCGTAGATTAAGTTAAATTCAACGTATCTACCACGTCTAATGGCTTGCCATTGTTGTTCTTCCTTTGTGTATGGGGTATCCTTTCTTCTCTTGACAATGGTTAAATAAGATGGTAAGAAAGCATCGAAACAGTCTTCCACAATCTTCAATATTTCTTGTGGATCACGCTCATCGTAATCGTCAAAAAAGATACCACCAATACCACGAGTTTCCTTACGGTGGGTAATATAGAAGTATTCGTCACACCATTTCTTAAAACGTGGGTATAAAGCGGTGTCATGCTTATCCAAAGCATCTTTATGCAATTGATGGAACAGTTGACCGTCTTCTTCGTATAAGTAAGAAGGTGTTAGATCAGCACCACCACCAAACCACCAAGTTTGTGGGGTTCCGTCTTGGTTCCAAGTTTCAAAGTAACGGTAGTTCAGGTGAGTAGTTGGTGCGTGTGGGTTAACAGGATGAATAACCATACTTAAACCACAAGCGAAGAATTTAACACCATCAGTAACTGGTAAACCAGTTTTTGGATCTTCTGGTAAACTCAGATTCTTGTGGTCTGCCTTCATGGCTGAAACGGCTGCTGGACTCAATTGACCGTAAACAACGGAGACATTAACACCACCTTTTTCGAAAGTAGTACCATTCTGAATAACCATGGAAGTACCACCACCACCATCGTTACCACGGGTCCATGTATCAGCATGAAACTTAACAGTATCGATGGATTCCAAGCCTTGCGTAATTTCCGCTTGCTTACGACGGATAAGAGCTTCCATTTGTTGTCTAATTGGAAGATTCCTTGGATCTTTAGGAGCAGGCATCTTTATTGAGGATTTGTGGCGTTTGAGGTTTGGTTTTTTATTCAATTTGAAAGAAGAAAACTATCGTTATACTTTCGAAGAAAACACGGGGAATAAAAGCTTAACAGGTGAGACAATAGGTGGAAAAAAAGGAAAATATGTGTCTTTATATAGCCTTTTCAAAAAGAGAACAATGGTCAAATAAAGGTTTATCTACGAGTCGACAGTTCGTTGGCTGCAGTGTTACGCTTGGTTGAAGCTGGGGCATTATTGGTGGAAGAAGCCAGAAAAGACGAAAGAGTAGCGTAGCGTTCTTTCAAATTTTGGTTTCGGGTTCCTGCGACTCGTTTAAAAAAGAAAAGGGCCCGCGGCCCCGCCGTGAAACACTTCGTCTTGCTCTTCCCACCCAGAAAACTTGTAGGAGCCTCAGTTACAAAGTGCCTGTAATGGAAATCTTAGGGGGCTACTATTGTAAAGGCAATTTCTGAACAATTGAAAGTGAAAATATCGTGCCTGTGGTAACTTTCTTATACGCCGTGAAACGTTTAACATACGTTGAAAACTCCGCAGGGATTGGTTTGGAAAATTATAGTCACGAATTAGGCGTATTGTCTTTCAAGAAGGTACGAGCGGATGAACTTCTTGAGGATTTGCGGGTTCGGTGATAAAAAATGTATTGTTGAAAAGAACGCGAATGCAACAATTACGGTGGAGAAAAATATTAACAAGGGAAGGCAAGGCTATGTTCTATTGAGAAGCGGCGGACTTGCACTTTCCTCGAAGAAAAAAATGTCTTCAAGATCCAATGTTCATATAACTTTCTACAATAAGGTATCCTTCTACGATCTTTCAATGTTAAGATTGAAATCAATGTAAAAAGCACCATGTTGAATACTACTGCTAGGAGGAGATCACATATGAATGTGATTATTATTTATATTAGTAAATTTTCAGGTTAGGAAGAAGTTATGTGACGCTTTAGCTTTGGAAATTTGTTGCGGGAAACTGATAACATTCTTTTTATTTTTCTTTTGCGGGTGTTATTGGATCTAACTAGCTTCCTGTCGTCGATACAAAAAGCTAGGCGCTTCACAAAAGTATTAGTCGTTTCTTGTGTCTGGTATGGAATGGTGTACGTGTCATGATAAATCACATCTGAGCCCCGATTTGGAGTTTTCCTTAATTGGAATAATTTTTTTTTTCAACGTCTCATTTCCTCTCTTTCGTCGTTCAGACTATGTTTATCAATTCTAATTAATCTTGCAGCAAAAAGATTTCTACACAGTAGGAAATATCCCTGACCCAAAATTTCAGTTCGGAATTACGTTCTCGCATATACAAGATTTCGGATTATTTCCTGTCAATAGAAAAAAAAAAGTTCCCGTTCTCTTGAGGTACTTTTCATTCAATCACGCAATTTGATCGGAAATGAATTCCGGTACGTTGATTGCTTTCTATGCAACCTACAATTTGCGTTTAAGACCAGTGTTGAATACATGTTTTCAGTATTAGATCTTGCTTTTCAATCAGTTAGACTAAACTACGGTCAAAGCCTCCAAACAAAAATTCTCAATTTCGTTGGGAGAATTACGCCATAATAGCCCCTAAAAAGTTTTTATTGTAAAAGAGAAGGCTGAGCCCTCAGCTATTATTAGACGAACAAGTTGAATTTGTAACTTTTGGGTTTATTGAAAGCTCAGAATTGGCTATTTCTGAGGTTTCATTCTTCGAAGTAGCAAGAAAAATATACACCTTATCTTAATGAAAGCGTCTTGGCAAAACTAAATTCTACGCTTCTTGGCTATCAAGTGCTATAAGGCGTATAAACTACGCTGTCAAAAAGGCTCGTATCTATATGTATTAGGTGTGGAGAGAATGATTAACTAGGCAAAAGAAGCTACACTTGTTCATTGATGTAGGGCGAAGAAAGCCACGCCTCGTTTTATTCAATGCTACACGTATAATGGCTCGCCCGCCCCCACCTTGGAGTAATTTTCCTCCAAAAGTAGAAAAGTAAGAATCGAAATTTTATCATTGCCTTTGTGCTAATGCCCGTCCCTTCCCCGACAATCCAGTAAATTCTGGCTACCCGTCGTATGTATAGTATATTATAATGCGGGCCAATACCAGTATTATGTACAACTAGTACCAGATGGGGCAGTGACTTAGAACGCCAAGCACAAAAATCGCAAGCTGACATGTTTTGTCGCGAACACTTAAAGAGAACGAATACTAAAACGTACGAATTTTGGAGCAGCTAGAAAAAAAAATTCTCCTACTCTTCGTCCGAAGTAGCAATACATATGGACCGCAGCATACTGTTGTACCAACTTTCAGTTAAAAAAAAGAAAAAAGAGAGAATATTCAGAAAACTTAAGGTGCGGTAGATAAGCCTTTTCAATCGAGGCAGTGTTTCTTTTGTCTTTATAAAATGTCTTGCATAGGACCCCTAAATCATCTTAATCAGAACGGATGTTGACAATTTTTGTTTCTTAGCTGATCTTTTGCATATTTGTTCTTGAAACGTTTGTGACTGCAAAAACTCTGTTTTCTAGATGGGGAAATATCAAGAAAGCAGTATTGGCCTGACTATGGTCAACACCACAATGAAAGCCAAGAAATGCTTTTTTTTCTTAGGCACTGAAAAGGCCGCATCGGAAAAGAAGGGAAAAAATCATTGGGTCTAGATTCTTCTTATCGGAAAAAAGACTATGAACGGTCTCTTGAGGACCCTTAAGCGTGAAACGAAACGCGTTGAACGTGCAGAGGGGCTTCGCCGCCGGTCAGGGTGTTTGGGGTGTTTTTTCTCTTAATTATTCTCTTGGCAATGTCACCTTTTCACACACTGACAGCAGAATCCCTTTCATATATAAAGAAGAGAACTTTCCGAATCCAAATTAAAGAACTTGATCTTTATTTCTTTACAATAATAGGCCGAACTACTTAACTTCTATTGCAATTTTTGATGCTATAAAGAATTCTGCTGGTTTTGAAAGCAAAAATCACATTATTAAACATTGCTCAAAGCACTATAGCACAGTAAGCACCATTAATTTAAAAACATTTCCTACTGTTTTTGGTTTTTCTTTTTTGGATTGCCTCTCGATCAGCATATTAGTGTATCTCTTAATCCTTTAACAATGTTTTATCCATACAATTATAGTAACGTCAATGTTTCTGTAATGCCTGTACTGCCTGGAATCTCGGCATTTGATAGGGTCCCGGATGAAGAAACTGTTGAGATAAGCTCAGAAAGAAAGTATCAGACGTTACTTCCAGTGCTTACGAATTCTCACGTGGTAGAGAATGAACTAAAACACAAGTTAAACAAGACTGCTTTTGATTTTCGATATCAGGCAAAGTCAGAAGATGGCTCTGAAAAGTGGGAACCAAAATACCTGATAGCACCGAATTTGCAAATGAGAAGCGTCTCGTTTGATAATTCATCGATACAATATAGTTCAGATTCATCCGAGAGAAGTTCACTATCCCAACTAAATAGTAACTCATCATTAGTACGACAAAGTGAAACCGGAATGGTTTCGAATGATGATTATAATAAGATGGCAAACAGTAAATACTCCCTAAAAACGCGAAAACAAAGGACGGATCCGAGAAACACATTATCAGACGAAGAAGACCTTGAACTAAGACGCAAATACATTTGCAAAATTTGTGCAAGAGGATTCACTACATCAGGACATTTGGCAAGGCATAATCGAATTCATACGGGCGAAAAAAATCATTGCTGCCCATATAAAGGTTGCACTCAGCGATTCAGTCGGCATGATAATTGCTTACAGCATTACAGAACGCATTTGAAAAAGGAACATTAAGTGATGGTACATCTGTCTTTTTTCCTTAGCTAGTATTACTATTCCACTCTCCTACATCATTATTAATAAAATTCATGCATACATACATAGTACTTAGAAAGAACATTTACAGTTTCTTTATGACATTAAAACTCACTTTTAGATCAGTTACCTATGGCACGTGCGGCATTAGGAGAAATTTTTAAAGTCAAAAAAACGCAAACGAAGACGAAAACTCCTCCGCTTAAGATCGAGACTATCCGCATTTTAACTCTAAGGCTGCGCCACGATGACAAGTTATAACATAAAAAAGAGGCAATTGAGTAGTTCACGCGGACCACCTCAGCTTAATTTCTTGTTATTAGTATCCCCCGCGTCTTCTGTTCACATAGTGAAAGTACAAACCCGATTATATCTAGTATACAAAAAAGTAAAATTTCTTCGTTACTACTTCACTTTTGAAAGCTGTGACTGAATCTAAAGTGTGCACACAACGATTACATCACTAACAACGAAGAATCCACCTGAAAAGTCGTTGAGCAAAAGCGTGCACGTGACGTATCTCAGAGGCTAAGCCAAAAAATAATATTCTTAAGCACCTCTATCGTATATGGTAGCACCTCTTCAAAAAGGGAAACCAGGATGGGTTTTACCAGTCAGCTGGACTTGTCCTTGAATAATATCACTGTTTATCAATTTCTATTGAAACCCTAGAAGAAATATGCGAAGATGTAAGGATGTTGCTAGAAAAAGAGAATTCTTTTTTTTATTTTTTTGCTACTCCTTTGCCTTCTGGACGGTCATATAAAAAGGATGATATCTTCTGCATGGATAATTATACCAGAAAATATATTTCCAGATACAACAATCTCAGAGAGATAGACGTGTGGGTCGAATGTTAAGCAAGCAAGAAAAAAGGTATAGAACATATTCAGAAGAATGTGATATCTTTCTCGTTGACATGCATTTTTCTTGATCAAATGAGTGAAAATATATATGATGATACCCTATAACAACAACAACATGAATTTCTTCGTCCGAATCCTTTATAGGTGGAAACAAACTTTGACAATAGCTTTTTAACACTGATCATATATTTTCGCATCATTCTTGCTGGTTTTCTTTTGTCTTGATCTTATTGAACTTCACCACTTTCAATGGTGAGAACATGGGTCAATGTAGTTTCTTGTATTTTTTTTATCTTGTTCCAACTCCGCGTCGGGATAACAAGGCCTACTGATAACCGTTATTATTGCTTATGACACAAAATCCTGTAACTAAATGTAGGGAGAAGAAGCGGATAACAGGAAAAAAGTTACATCTGTGTACCTGTGATGCATATATAGTACTACCTGTATGTTTTCTCACTTTGTTATTCTTATAGTTACTCTAACATCCAAATAGCAAGCCCAATAATAGCTACTAAACAACAAGACCTCCAAGAGAAAGCATTCTTTTTTTCTTTCCTTCATTCTTATCTCAACATGGAGCAGGTACTATATAATCAAAGCCTTAAAATGCAAAGCCTTTCCACCTTTCAAGGATTAATTTTTCTAAAGGTCCTTGTCTTTTCCATCTTCCAACAGCTGCTTTATAGCCCAGTTGCACACTTATTCAGAATGAAAGCCATAGCAGCGATGAAATACAGTTCAATTTGTTTTTTGAGAAGCAATTGGGCTAAAGAACAAAATCTCTTTGACATTAATCAAGATTTTGTATCTGCAATCAAGAACATTTTCATACTATTCTTTACCATTTTCAGATTAGCGGAGTACATTATTTATAAACTCTCTGATCGCAGTTACCAGTTGCATACTTCCTTGGATGTTCAACATTTAAAATGGAATATGAAGAAAAATACAAATAAAAAGAGAATGCTCTCATTCAGCAGGATATATTTACCAAGAACGAACATATTACCAATTTCGGTGGGCGATGGATTAAAAAGTAGGT
Organism: Saccharomyces mikatae IFO 1815; assembly: GCF_947241705.1. Classification (NCBI taxonomy): domain Eukaryota; kingdom Fungi; phylum Ascomycota; class Saccharomycetes; order Saccharomycetales; family Saccharomycetaceae; genus Saccharomyces; species Saccharomyces mikatae. Next base: position 531,380 of record NC_079259.1, on the reverse strand, counting down.
TCATAGGCCCGCTACCTAGCAAGTCCTTGAAATGCTTTCAAAAGAAGAATTTTTTGAGTAATAACAATATTAACCGGTATACAGTACCGGAAACTAAAGCGACAAATGCAATCTTATGGCAAAGGCAACGTACATAATAGTGTACAGCGTTAGTACCAAGTTGCGCAATATATAATCAAACATATAATTAAAGTTCAATATGAATTCAATATAACCATTATATCATCACCTCTCTCCTGTCTTCTTTGTTTAATTTATTTACATGTGTTGAGTTCTTAGCTTAGAGAACCATGTTGAACAACTCATTGTTTTCAACATCACTTATCTTCCAAATGTTTTTTAAAATCAGGACTATTCAATAGTTCAAGAATTTTTTCACCGACAGCACTACTTTGAACCTTGTCACTATTTTCTAGAGAATATAAATCATTAACTTTACTGGATGACTTTTCTATCTCATTAGTGTCCGAATCAAAGTTTAATGATACTTCAGACCTTTGGAAAAAATTACACTTCATTCCTACGCCTGCGATTGAATGCTTTGTAACATAAGATATCAGCAATTGTAATACTTCTGGGTTTGAATCCCAGGCTCTGATGAGCCTCTTATGAGTGTGTCTCTCGAAATTCTCTTTGGATTTAGCGTGGACGAATGGTGATTTGATTACTGTCCACCGCTCTCTTCTCGTCGGTAAAGGTTTCGGGCCTGTTAATGCGATACCCAAATAGAAACCCGTCCTAAGTATGAAGTCTGAATAAAAATCGAGGTTCTCATTGTCATACGATCTTAACTGAATGTCTGCGACTAAATCACCATACTTAATAGGCACTTTTAAAGGAGCATAATAAACTGCCTCAACATTAACAGGATATGGTCGTGTCGACTGTGTTCTAATAAATTTCCTTAACGTGTTGGTATTTCTTAACATTGAATGATCTTTTACTCCTTTTTTGATTATGCACGGTTCGTAAACCTCTATGGCACCGAATAATATCACTACTATATTACGTGCGTTCTTCCAGTTTTTTTCTTGACCATATTAAAATGAAGATGGGCCAAACAGTTGTTACCCGCCTGCGTGCGCAATTAGTTGGTTCTCGCGCCCTATCGGTTTCTCGTACAATATGTTAATACAAGAATATTCTTCCAAAGCAAACGATAAGAAGAAACTCAACAAAAGAAAGCAAGTTTGATAAGGCTAGTATTATTCTGATAATCTGTTTAACTGTGGCTTCTTTCACGTTGAAAGCAAGTAAACTACCTACCTGGTTAAATTATGATGCTGCTGAGAGCAAATCTCTTCAATCTATCAGTGACTGATAACAAAATCTGTACTGTCACTACGCCTATTCCTATGGGATATTCGCTTCGTTGTTTTCTTTAGCCGTTCACAAAATATGTAAACTGTGCGTTCACTAAGCTATTAGCTTATTCGCACGTGGGCCATTCACACAAGCCCCGAATTAGTCAGCCACTCCATGGATAATCCATTATCTCTCCTTCTCGGAACTCGGTTGCACCCCTAATCCCCACTTACAGACCGTCAATCGTAGAGGCACTGGAGGTGGCTGTGCATTATGACCTTTCTTATCACTTCCTCCTATGAAAATTCAAATGTGTAATCAATAGATTAATAGTGGAGTGTGGGTGTTTTGTTTCTGTACGGACCCTTTCGTCGCAGAAGCGCCCGCACGACTTCGGTGCATTGTGCGTAACAGGGTCTTGGATGTCGCCGTGCGGCGTCGTTTTGCGGGGCTCCTCATTTCTTTTCCACTTCTATGACGTTACTTAGGGCAGGCATGTAGATTAAGGTCATACGCTCTACGTCAGGAAAGGCCATACAAGGGCTTTGAGTAATATTCGGAGGATGCAGATTATTTCCTTTACTGGTGCGGGTTAGAATTAGATGAACAGTAGGTTGTGGTGAATCCCCGGGGTGGGTTTCCCTAATGTCATGCGTTTTCGTAATTTACATAAAAATATCCACACGGAATATAAATATATGAATATATATATATATATATATATGCTTATGAGAAATCATTTCAGTAGATACAAGGATCTTTCTTTAATTTTTGCTTGTTCACAGGAAGCATTATTTTCATCTACTTATATCTTTTCTTTTTTTGATTGTAGTAACTAAATCATTTATTATTTATTCTCAATTTTTGTATAACAAATATCTACACCGAGTGTACTATTCATATTTAATATACACTTTTTAAGGAGATAGAAGTTAATATATTTACTCAAAGAAAAGAAAGAAAGAAAAACGTAGGAACATAAGTGAAGATTTCAATGAGCGAAGGAACTGTTAAAGGAAATAATTATGCAGAATTTAATGCATATCACACACTAACTGCGGAAGAAGCCGCCGAATTCATAGGTACAAACCTGACTCAGGGTCTCACTCAAGATGAGTTCGATCACAGACTAAAAACAGAAGGTGAGAACACGTTGGGTGATGACACCAAAATTGACTACAAGGCTATGATTCTCCACCAGGTTTGCAATGCAATGATTATGGTTCTGTTAATATCCATGATCATCTCGTTTGCCATGCACGACTGGATTACTGGTGGTGTCATTTCTTTTGTTGTCGGAGTTAATGTCGGTATTGGTCTTGTTCAGGAATATAAAGCTACCAAGACAATGAACTCTCTGAAAAACTTAAGCTCACCTAGTGCACATGTTATCAGAAACGGAAAGAGTGAAACTATTAATTCAAAAGATGTCGTTCCAGGTGATATTTGTTTAGTTAAGGTTGGTGACACTATTCCTGCTGATTTACGCTTGATTGAAACCAAGAATTTTGATACTGATGAATCATTACTAACTGGTGAATCTTTACCTGTCTCTAAAGACGCTAGCTTAGTTTTCGGGAAAGAAGAAGAAACTTCTGTAGGTGATCGTTTGAATTTAGCATTTTCTTCATCCACTGTTGTCAAAGGAAGAGCTAAGGGAATTGTCATCAAGACAGCCTTGAACAGTGAAATTGGTAAAATCGCAAAATCCCTACAAGGAGATGCAGGTCTTATTTCTCACGATCCCAGTAAGTCATGGTTACAGAATACATGGATATCTACGAAAAAAATCACTGGTGCATTCTTAGGTACGAATGTAGGTACACCTTTGCACAGGAAACTATCTAAACTGGCAGTATTGCTTTTCTGGATTGCTGTGCTATTTGCAATTATTGTTATGGCATCACAAAAGTTTGGTGTTGATAAGGGTGTAGCTATTTACGCCATTTGCGTGGCCCTATCTATGATTCCTTCTTCCTTAGTCGTTGTCTTAACCATCACTATGTCCGTCGGGGCAACCGTTATGGTTTCTAGAAACGTCATTGTAAGAAAGTTAGATTCCTTGGAGGCTTTAGGTGCAGTGAATGATATTTGTTCTGATAAGACCGGTACTCTTACACAGGGGAAAATGTTGGCGAGGCAAATTTGGATTCCTCACTTTGGGACTATAACCATCTCTAATTCTAGTGATCCATTTGATCCAAATGAGGGCGATGTGAACTTGATTCCAAGGCTATCACCTTACGAGTACTCTCATAACGAAGATGGCGACGTCGGAATTCTTCAAAACTTCAAGGATCGCTTATATGAAAAAGACTTACCAGGAGACGTTGATATGGAATTATTTCAGAAGTGGCTTGAAACTGCTACCTTGGCTAATATTGCTACAGTATTTAGGGATGATACAACAGATACTTGGAAGGCGCATGGTGACCCAACAGAAATCGCTATTCAAGTATTTGCTACCAAGATGGATTTGCCTCGCAATGCCCTTACAGGCGAGAAATTAACTAATCAAAATAATGAGGATGATCAATCTTCGCTTTTACAACATAATGAGAAACCTGGTAGTGCTCAATTCGAACATATTGCGGAATTTCCATTTGATTCAACTGTGAAGAGAATGTCATCTATTTACTCCAACAATCACAATGAAACGTACAATATTTATGGTAAGGGTGCATTTGAAAGTATTATCAGTTGTTGCAGCTGTTGGTATGGTAAAGACGGTGCGAAAATAACACCATTGACCGGTAATGATATTGAAACGATTAGGAAAAATGTTTACAGTCTATCAAACGAAGGTTTAAGAGTTTTGGGTTTTGCCTCCAAAACTTTCGAAAAAGACAAATTAAGTGATGAACAACTAACAAATATCACTTCGAACAGATCTGCTGCAGAAAGTGATTTAGTATTTCTTGGGTTGATTGGTATCTATGATCCGCCAAGAAATGAGACTGCTGGTGCGGTCAAGAAGTTTCACCAAGCTGGTATTAATGTTCATATGTTAACAGGAGACTTTGTAGGTACGGCAAAAGCTATTGCTCAAGAAGTTGGCATATTACCGACCAACTTGTACCATTACTCTCAGGAGATTGTAGATAGTATGGTCATGACAGGATCTCAGTTTGATGGATTAAGTGAAGATGAAGTAGACGATTTGCCCGTCTTACCCTTAGTTATTGCTCGTTGTTCTCCACAAACGAAGGTTAGGATGATTGAGGCTTTACACCGCAGAAAAAAGTTTTGTGCAATGACAGGTGACGGTGTTAACGATTCGCCATCCTTAAAGATGGCGAACGTTGGTATTGCAATGGGTATTAACGGGTCAGACGTTTCCAAAGAAGCGTCCGATATTGTTTTAAGTGATGACAATTTTGCTTCCATTTTAAATGCTGTCGAAGAAGGTCGCAGAATGACAGATAACATCCAGAAGTTTGTTCTACAATTGCTGGCTGAAAATGTTGCTCAAGCATTGTATTTGATTATTGGGTTAGTATTTAGGGATGAAAATGGTAAATCAGTGTTTCCCTTGTCTCCGGTGGAAGTCTTATGGATTATTGTCGTCACCTCTTGTTTTCCTGCCATGGGACTAGGTTTAGAAAAGGCAGCTCCAGATTTAATGGACAGGCCGCCAAATGATTCAGAAGTGGGTATATTTACCTGGGAAGTTATCATCGATACATTTGCATATGGGTTTTTGATGGCAGGCTCTTGTATGGCTGCATTCACTGGATCCCTCTATGGAATAAATAATGGTGGATTGGGAGTTAATTGTGATAGATCTTATAGTAATAGCTGTCATGATGTTTATAGATCACGCTCTGCAGCTTTCGCAACTATGACATGGTGTGCCTTGATTTTGGCTTGGGAAGTGGTCGACATGAGAAGATCTTTTTTTAGAATGCATCCAGACACTGACAGTCCAGTTAAAGAGTTTTTCAAGAGCATTTGGGGAAACCAATTTCTCTTCTGGTCAATTATTTTTGGATTTGTCTCAGCTTTCCCCGTTGTCTATATTCCGGTTATTAATGATAAAGTGTTTTTGCATAAACCAATTGGCGCTGAATGGGGTCTTGCCATTGCCTTCACGATTGCATTCTGGATAGGCGCTGAACTTTACAAGTGCGGAAAAAGGCGCTATTTCAAGACTCAAAGAGCTCACAACCCTGAAAACGATTTGGAGAGTAACAGTAAGCGCGATCCATTCGAAGCGTACAGTACATCAACCACGATCCATACAGAAGTAAATATTGGTATCAAACAATGATGGGTAGAGCAACATTAAGTACCCTTCATCTATTATCCTATATTCGTCACATATATATTAGATTTTTTAGATTTTTTTGTCATTTGTTTATTTTTTACTATTGAAGAACTTTTTACAGCTGCTAAATATAAATAAACTCGAGAATAGGTTTCCATATTTAGATTTCTATCTTGAAATAATACTTACATTATACAATACATTTTAAGATTATTTGGCTTCATGTTCTTCTTCCTTCTTGACTTCATCTCTCAAAACATCAGGTTTCAAAGTTGGGAACAACAAAACTTCCCTAATAGTGTTGGAATCGGTCAAGAACATGGCCAATCTATCAATACCACAACCCCAACCACCGGTTGGTGGTAAACCGTACTCTAAAGCATTACAGAAGGTTTCGTCGACCAATTGAGCTTCGTCATCACCTTGATCCTTTTGTCTTGCTTGTTCCTCGAAACGAGCTCTTTGGTCAAAAGGATCGTTCAACTCGGTGTAAGCATTACAGATTTCCTTTGTAGCAACAAAGACTTCAAAACGCTCACATAGGCCTGGTTGATCTCTTGAGTACTTGGCCAATGGAGACATCATTTGAGGGTGACCAAAAATGAAAGTTGGGTTGATACACATGTCTTCTAATTCACCAACAAGTTTGTCTAACATACGAGCATTGGTTAATGGAGGAGGACATTCCAGTTTATTGTCGGAAAGAACCTTTTTCAAAAACTCACCAGTTTCAGCGGTATGCAATTGATCACCGGATGGAAATTTGACGTTGAACACTTTCTCCAATTCTTCAATCATATTAATTCTCTTCCATGGCCTCGAAAAGTTCAATTCTAGTTCTTTAGCAGGATCAGCAGGGTCTGGATGGTACTTGATGACGTAAGAACCAGTGATCTCCTTGACCATTTCTGAAAACATCAATTCGGTCATATCCATCAAATCATATACATCTGCATATGCTTGATAGAACTCACAGGTGGTGAATTCTGGATTATGTGTCATATCGATACCTTCATTTCTGAATTGTCTACCAATTTCATAAACACGGTCCAAACCACCGACAACTAATTCTTTCAAGAATAATTCCGGAGCAATTCTCATGTACATGTCCATATCAAGATCATTATGGTGAGTGACAAATGGCTTAGCAGTGGCCCCACCAGCAATAACGTTCATCATCGGAGTTTCCACTTCAATAAATTTTCTTTGGTCCAGGAATTTTCTAATATAACGGATAATTTCAGAACGAGTAATGAAACGGTTTCTAGCGTCTTTGTTCATGATCAAATCCAAATAACGCTTTCTATATCTGGTTTCTTGGTCCTTGAAACCAAAATGGTCTGCAGGTAACATATGCAAACATGGTGTCAGTAATTGCACTCTGCTAACAAAAACAGAGACTTCACCTTCACCACCCTTCTTAGGTTGGGTTCTTCCGACATAACCTTCAACACCAACAATATCACCCCTCTTCAAAAGGTCATGATCTTTTTCATAAGAATCTGGGTCACAATAGTCCTGCAATTGAGACATGAGTTGAACTTCGACACCGTCACCATGAAGAACGTAAAACTTTAATTTGGAACCTGATTCTCTTTTAGCATGAATTCTACCAGCAATGGAAACCTTTTCTTCTGGTAAAGTTTCACCCTTTTTCAAGTGTGCGTATTTAGCCAAGAACTCAGGATTAGATATAGAAACCTGGAACTTATGTGGGTATGGGTTTGGTTCGTGACTCTTTCTCATTTCTTGGATTTGGCGAGATCTTGCTTCAAAGTACTGTGATGGATCCAAATCAGCTAGTAAATCAGTTTTTTTTTTGGAAGCTGGTTTTGGTTGCGCAGTAGCCTTTTTGGCAGCCTTCTTAGCTTCAACTTGTCTTTGTTTGATACGCTTCTTCAATTCAGACTTAGAGACCATTTCTCCAGTAGCTTCATCGAGATGTAGGTTAGCGACACCTTCGGTAGCTTTTTTGACATTATCTTGTTGAGACATTATGTTATTGGAATTTCTTGCAGATCTTTCTCAAAAGGTGATATCGATGTACTCAATAAGGTTATATTTTCTTTTCTAAGCAAGAAATTGCTGTATATATAAGTGTTCGAAGTTTATGAAGAGTCATTATTCATCAATAAATCACCACTACAAAAAAGAAAAAAAGAAAAAGAAAAGCGCCGGAAAAATTAAGAATGACAAATATTTTTCAAAACACCCAGACATTGCAGTCAAGGTGCCTTACCATTAATATTGTCACTAGCAGTCAATCAGTAGCTAACCAATAAACAGAGCATCTCTTGATTTATTATAATCATGAACTGGAAAGCATTGAATTGTCGGTAACATCTCCCAGCTTAGCAGGAAAATTCCCTGTCTTTCTGTGTTGTGCACGGTATGCTTGAATTCGTCAACATGCAATATCTTGAGGCCAATTTTTTAACATTATGTTCAAGAGAGCAACAGCCTACCCTATTTTGTATCAAATAATCTTCTAAGATTTCCGAGCTTTTTGCCATATCAGGCTGGTCCCTTGCAGTTTGTATCAACCTTTTCTTACTCAGTGATAAAATCCGAGTTACCCTTCTGAACTTGGTAATTGGAGAAGTAAAAGGCAAGCAAAAGTGTTAAACTTCGGAGCCAAGGATTGATGGGGTAGTCGATAAGATGGCAGTTTCCTGTATATATCTGTTGGCTTCCCCCTTTGTATACAACTCGTTTCTGTTTAACCGCCACACATGATGCTCAGAAACACGATAAAGTGTACCCAATCGTCGCCTAAATACAGATTAAACAATACTATACGTACATTCATGAATTATCAACCACAGTTAAATAGCGCTGCTGCTCCTTCTGTGCTCTTTACGGTTCAGGATACAGCCAGGGTCATCACACTAAATAGGCCGAAGAAGCTCAATGCTCTAGACACCAAAATGTCGGAATCTATGTTCAAGACTTTAAATGAATTCGCTAAGAGCAGCACTACCAACTTAATCATTTTAAAATCATCCAATCAGCCACGGTCGTTCTGTGCCGGTGGTGATGTGGCTACTGTCGCAACAAACAATCTTAACAAAGAGTTTGCCAAATCTATCAAGTTTTTCACCGACGAATATTCTTTGAATTTTCAATTAGCAACTTATTTGAAGCCGATTGTCACGTTCATGGATGGTATCACGATGGGTGGTGGTGTTGGTCTATCTATTCATACGCCCTTTAGAATTGCCACTCAAAACACAAAGTGGGCCATGCCTGAGATGGACATAGGCTTTTTTCCAGATGTGGGTTCAACTTTTGCCCTCCCTAGAATCGTGACGTTAGCTAACTCAAACTCACAGATGGCTTTGTATCTATGTCTCACAGGAGAAATTATTAATGGAGCAGATGCGTATATGCTTGGTTTAGCATCACATTACGTTAGCAGTGAAAACCTAAACGCTTTGCAAAAAAGATTGGGTGAAATTAGCCCTCCTTTCAATAACGATTCGCAGTCTTCATATTTCTTTGAAATGGTCAACGAATCAATCAATGAATTTGTATCACCATTACCGAAAGATTATGTTTTCAAATATTCCAACGAGAAGCTCAACGTAATTGAAGTTTGTTTTAACTTGTCAAAAAATGGTACCATTGAGGACATAATTGATAACTTGAATCAATATGAAGGTCCGGTTGAGGGTAAGATTTTTGCACAAGAAATTAAAACAAAAATCTTAACGAAATCGCCATCCTCTCTGCAAATTTGCTTGAGATTGATGCAAGAGAACTCTAGAGATCACATAGAATCGGCTATCAAAAGAGACTTATACACAGCAGCTAATATGTGCATGAACCAGGATTCCTTAGTGGAATTTTCAGAAGCCACTAAGCATAAACTTATCGATAAGCAAAAGATCCCGTATCCATGGACCAAGAAGGAACAATTATTTGTATCTCAGTTGACATCTATCACGTCGCCTAAACCATCATTACCAATATCGCTACTAAGAAATACCTCGAATGTTACTTGGACCCAGTACCCCTATCACTCGAAATACCAATTGCCAACAGAACAGGAAATTGCTGCATATATTGAAAAGAGAACAAATGATGATACTAGCGTTAAAGTTACCGAGAATGAAGTAATAGATCACTTTGCCAATGCGATTCCTTCTAGAAGAGGGAAACTGGGCATTCAGTCACTATGTCAGCTTGTTTGTGAAAGAAAATGTGAAGAAGTCAACGATGGCTTGAGATGGAAATAAATCTAAACTAGCAGTCTGCAACTTGTAAAGGCTTGCACCCAAATGTTACGCCCATGTAAATAATAAAAGTCAAACATTTCGCTATACCGGTATATGAAGGCTTATTTAATAATATATAAATAGCTGTTACCATCTTCTCTTTCTTATAAGTATTCTGTCTAGAAAAGTAAAATGAGAAGGTCAAGTATAATAAATATGGTTCAGAGGAAAAAATGTGGAATTAAGTTGTCATCATCATTTCAAATATTTTCACCTTTAACTTTGTTCGGAGTTTTATTTCTTCAAGGCCTTTCTCCTATTCCTGACACCCTCCGCTAATAACTCCAGTACCTGTTCGGTGCTCTCCCAACCAATACAAGCATCAGTAACAGAACAACCATACTTCAATCCCTCTCTACCGCCTTCTTCAGGAATATCTTGTCTACCTTCGTTTATGTTGGATTCAATCATAACACCACAAAGACTATTTTCACCCTCCGTCAGTTGATCATAAATACATTTAGCGACCTTTGGTTGATTCCTGAAGTCTTTATTACTGTTACCGTGAGAGCAATCGATCATAATTCTTTTCTGTGAATCGTTGGTTAAACCTGCTTTCTCTAATTGCTTCTTGGTATTTTGGACACTTTCTTTGTCGAAGTTGGTACCGTTCTTACCACCTCTCAAGATTAGGAAAGTATCCTTGTTACCTTCAGTACCTACAATAGCAGTAACACCTGGCTTTGTAACAGAAAGAAAGTAGTGTTCGTGTGCAGCAGCTCTCATAGCATCGATGGCGACCTGCAAACCACCATCAGTACCATTTTTGAATCCAATAGGGAAAGAGAGACCGGATGCTAATTCTCTATGCAGTTGAGATTCAGTTGTTCTGGCACCGATGGCACCCAACGAGAAACAGTCACTTAAGAATTGTGGAGAAATAGTATCCAGCATTTCACCAGCAATGGGTAATTTTTCAACCAGCTTTATGAACATTTCCCTCGAAATTCGTAGACCTTTATTAATTTGAAAAGAGTTATTCATATCAGGGTCGTTAATCAAACCCTTCCAGCCTACAGTGGTTCTTGGCTTTTCTAAGTAAGCTCTCATAATAATCAATAGTTCCTTTGATAGCTTTTCTGAGATTTTAGACAATCTGTCGGCGTAATCGTAAGCAGCTTTGGGATCGTGTAAGGAACATGGACCGATGACGATTACTAAACGGTCATCTTTACCATTCAAAATATCACAAACGGAGTCTCTTGCTCTGACAATGTTTTCTTCACCTTTGGCAGAAATTGGGAATTCATGTTGAAGCAGATCTGGAGGGGTTAATGGATCATATCCCTTGATTCTCCAGTCTTCTAAACGTTTTCTGTCGCCAGCATGATCGTTTTTAATGAACATAATGCTTAATAGTAATTTGATTGTGTATCTTGATGATATATAAAACCTAAATAAGCAACAGTTAATGTCATTCGGATATAAGTATAGAGAAAAATAATGAGAGAAAATGCTGTTACTTATAACATATGTATGTACATATTTTAGCTGGGGTGAACATCCATTCCGATGTGACTAATACTCTCTACCACTGAAAAAAACTTCAAAGAAAAAAAGAAAAAAAGAGGCTGCTTTAGTAAAATGTCATAATTAACGAACAAGTTTGAAAAAAGAAAAGCAGTAGCAGTCGTTTTCAGCGGCTAAGTATGACGATTTATGACGGTCAATTCGAAATTAAAAGACATCACAACATAGGTTGATCAAACAGAGGCAACATAGAAAATGACAGCAAGTTTTACAGCAACCACCAGATTCTTTACGAGGAGGAGGCTGCTGAACATAAATCGGTTGTTGCTGTGGGGCATACTGCATATTTTGATGGTGTCTCATTGTACCTGTTTTAAATTGAGTTACTTGGCAGTTAAAAATGGATGATAGTTGCGTGAACAGATAAATTATTCAACCTACCAATCCAACTTCGAAACATTTAAATATAACTGAATATTGACAAGGGGCAAATCGAAAAGGAGAAAACGAAAATTGACCTTGTATAACTCTTATATAGAATTATCCTTATTTCCTTGCCGTTCTTTCTTTTTTCAGGGTATCGCTACAAGCAAGAGGCTGTGCATTCCCAAGCCAAGAAAAAAATGGAAAGAGGGTTAAAAGTGTCAAAAAAGAGGTCCTACCCGGATTCGAACCGGGGTTGTCCGGATCAAAACCGAAAGTGATAACCACTACACTATAGGACCTTAAAATGGACGGTTTGTTTTCTTTATAGATTAATTGTGTCAAGGAAAAAATAAGAAAAAATGAGAGACTTAATAGGGTAGACCCTTGAATTTGATAAATATGCGACTTTGAAAATGAATTTTGGCCAAAAAGTCTTGTGAAAAATGTTAGAATAAAAGTCAACTACCGTCTTTCGAATAGTATTGGCATTACTAGTGTATTATCAATCTTAGCGTTTCAACTTCCCCCAAAATTCGATGACTCTTTCTCGATCGTTATGTCGCCTTCTTACACAGTATATGATAATATAGAAGTAGTGCGAATATTACTCGAAAGAGGAGAGTCGGTTCTCATTCCTACAATCTTTTAGTATTTACTGTCGGATTAAGTGATTACTACTCTACATTTATTCGTATAAATTGGAGTAGACAAATTCTAATATTAGAATTTCCTGCACTAGTAAGATTAAGATCTATTAATTGATAAGAATTTAGTATATAAGAAGATGAGTTATCACCAAAAGCTTGTCATCAATGTTCCCAGTGATGTCTAAACCATTGGGTTTAATATAACCAATCAGCGTATGTTTTATATACCTCTCTTATATGATTTAAGAAAGAACGACTTATTCTTAATTATTACAACTTACTAAACCACTAATTATCAACAGTTCCTGTATACATAATAATATTACATAAATTGACAATGGAAACCCAATAAATATCTCAGAATTCACCCATTCCTCAGTATGCGATTGTTTACAGCTACTTTTCTGTAAAACAAGAAGGGAAATTTATTCGAAAAAAACAAGATCTGAATAAAATCAGCCTCGATAGTTGTAAACTCAAAAGAGTAAAAAGATAATGAAGGATGCGAGGTTCGAACTCGCGCGGACAACCGTCCAACAGATCTTAAGTCTGCCGCCTTAGACCACTCGGCCAACCCTCCATGAAAAATCTTAATGAAGATAAATCATTAACATTACATACCTCCATAGTACAATACATCATTCTAAACGGTCATAAAACACATATAAAACAACCTTATAAGAAACGAACAGATTGAACAACAAAGAGAAAACTCTGAGATAATTGTGGAGTTTGATGTAATTGTTGGGATTCCATTTTTTATAAGGCAATAATGTTGGAATAAGTGATTACCACTATACATTTATTCATATAAATTGTTGTAGTTGATGACGAACATTCTTTAACATGATACTAATGATGTTGAGTAAATTAATACTAACATTCTTATGGTGATACCAATTTAAATGGAGTAGGGAAATTCTAATTATAGAATTTCCTGCACTAATAAGATAAAGATCTATTAATTGTCCAGAACTTAGTATATAAGAAGATGAGTTAACACTAAATTCTTATCATCAACACTCTGATTTATGTCTGAACCTTTTGGTTTAATTGAGATAATAGTGGAGTTTGATGTAATTGTTGGGATTCCATTTTTTATAAGGCAATAATATTAAGTATGTAGATATACTAGAAGTTCTCCTCAGGGATTTAGGAATCCATAAAAGGGAATCTGCAATTCTACACAATTCTATAAACATTATTATCATCGTTTTATATGTTCTTATTCATTGATCCTATTACATTATCAATCCTTGCGTTTCAGCTTCCACTAGTTTAGATGACTATATCTCATCATTTGCGTCATCTTCTAACACCGTATATGATAATATACTAGTAATATGACTACTAGTTAGTAGATGATAGTTGATTTATATTACAACATTAATACACCCAATCAGCGTGTGTTTTATATACCTCTCTTATATAGATTAAGAAGGAACGACTATTCTTAATTATTACAACTTACTAAACTACTAATTATCAACAAATAATATTAGGTATGTAGATATACTAGAAGTTCTCCTCAGGGATTTACGAATCTATAAAAGGGAATCTGCAATTCTACATAATTCTATAAACATTATTATCATCGTTTTATATGTTCTTATTCATTTATCCTATTACATTATCAATCCTTGCGTTTCAGCTTCCACTAATTTAGATGACTATATCTCATCATTTGCGTCATCTTCTAACACCGTATATGATAATGTACTAGTAATATGACTACTAGTTGATAGACGATAGTTGATTTTCATTTCAACAAGATGATAGTTGATTTATATTACAACAGTACGACAATTAGATGTTGTCAAGACAAGCATTGTTTCAGCCGTATGATGTATATGAGAAGTGTCGTTCGATACTGTATCATTGTATACGTAAGCGACGTGACTCAACTGGAAGAAATGACAGAGGAAAATTTCCTGAGGAATTTCAAAACCATATTCATGGGCCGATTAGAATCTTTATTGTTCTGCCTCACATCAGCAAAGGCAAACAAGAAAAGCCCAGCAGAAGTCGTCACGTAGCTAGAGGAATTGCTGTGAAAATTGCTAGATAATTTTTCCCTTTTGGTCCTGATTCGCCCCCTTTCCTTTCCCTTCCTCATCATTTTGGTATAAGATCTAATTTCTTGCAACAATGTTCGAATCTGTCAACTTGGATGTAAATTCCCCAGAAGATAAGGAACTGGCTAAAGTTTTGTCCCCACCGGGTAGTTATCTTTCTCCAGCTTCACTCGACAGTAGTTCATCGTTCACGAATAGTGGAACTTCGACTAGTTGCTTTGAACCAAAAAGTAATCTACCCTCTTTATCATTTTTAAATGCTAGAGCGGGATCTTTAGGTGGCATTTTTAATCATAATCAGATGACCTCACCGTCTAGTTCGAATGTCAGAAGTGAAAATGTTGAATTAATTAAGAATAATAATGATAGCAATAATGAAAATACAGACCACCCTAATACTTCACAGCAAAAAGATAGTGAACATTCCTCTTTGACTCCAAATTCTGCTGTAACTTCAACTGTTACAGATAAAAAAGGCAATACAGTCAAACGAAAATACTCCAGGAATGGTTGCTCTGAGTGTAAGAGACGAAGAATGAAATGTGATGAAACCAAACCGACTTGTTGGCAATGTGCAAGATTGAATCGTCATTGTATTTACGTTTTAAATCCCAAGAATAAGAAAAGAAGAACCTCTAACGCTCAAAAAGTGAAGGAGTTTGGAAAACACAGCATCAATCTCGATAACGATCATTTCAGTGATCGCAAACGTCAGCATTCGTCTTGCAAAGTTGAAAAGAAAAAAGCAGTACGATCAGATTTACAAGATGACGCTACGAACGCTAAGCATATTTTAGATAGTACCAAGAGCGTCCCTCTGGATGAAATAGAATCTTTAGAGATCCCAAACTTTGATCTTACTACCACAATGAATGGATATGACGTCAATTTGTTAATGCAAAACTTAAATGATATGGTTAATATGAAGCTTCATGACTCTTATTTATTGAATGAAGAACTGAAAGGATTAGATTTACCTGACTTGGATATTCCTGAACTTTTACCTGCACCGAATTCCAACAGTAGTGTTCCTATATCCTTTCTGGTGAATAATGTAATAACTTTCAACACAAAACTAAGCACTTTCAAATTGGGCGGCATTCACGATAAGTATCTAAAGATTTTTTATTATGATTGTTTAGATTCTATTGCGCCCTTTTTTCAAAACCAAGGAAACCCTTTGAGAGATATCTTACTCTCATTCGCAAAAAATGAGGCCTATCTCTTATCCTCTATATTAGCTACAGGAGCATCTATAGCGTATAGAAAATCCAGTGACTTAGAGGATGAGCGGAATTACTGTGCATACCTTTCACATTGTCTGAGTCTCTTAGGAGAACAATTCAAGAATGAGTCAAACGTTCTAAATAGAATAGAACCTATTATTCTAACAGTAATCATGCTTGCATGGGATTGCATCTACTCTATGAATTCCCAATGGAGGTCTCACTTAAAGGGGGTCACAGACCTTTTTAAGAAAATTAGTACCGGGAACTCCTCGAAAGTGCTTAACGTTGCAAAATGTTGGTTCAAAGTTATGGAAACATTTGCCAGCATAAGCACGGTATTCGGTGGATCTCTCATTGACAATAACGATCTAGATGCGATTTTTGACCCGTATGATTACCAATACGTTGACTCATTAAAATTCTTAAATATCATGACTCCTCTAAATGAATTCAATCTTTTGAGAGGCCATAAAGAGGATTTTGATCTCGTCATCAAGGAAGTATTCAAATCGCTCAATACCATTAGGTTGACAGAGAAATCCTATTCTTCAAAAGAAGGAGGTCTGTTCACTGAGAAATTAGATTACTTGCTTTTGTCGTCTCAGACTTCATCCGAAAAGTTCAAAGATCGCATATCATATTTCAATACCCAGAAAATTCTTGTGGAAATTGATAAGCAACTAGATTACGAGTTTATTGACAAATCTGGAATTATTCCTTCAAGCAATCAATCACACCCTAAAATTAGTAATATTCATGATAATGCCATTGATATAGTGACCTTAAAAAACGGCGAGGAAATTGCCATTAGCTGGTATGATATTTCTCACCAAACTCAAGTTTTATCGTTTTTATTAATTGTACTATTAAAACTTTTGGGTATACCGAAAGAATCAACCACTATTCAACAAGTAGTCAAAAGGATCATGTCTTTTTTCAAGTTCTTAGATAGTGATTCACCTCCGCAAAATTCAAGGACCTGCTATTGTAATTTTGCAGTATTGATTGCTGGTTTGAATGCAATGGACGAGGAAACAAGAGCAATTGTTAAAAGATACTATAAGATCAATGGTGGAAAATTCCAAAGACTTACAGAACATAATCTGAATAGACTAGAGAAGGTCTGGTATGGCAAAAATCAAAACTACAAGTTGGAAGAACAAGATGTGCTAACATGGTAGTTACCTATTTACTTAGTAAATTTGTTAGTTGATAGATATGTAGCTCGTGGATGGAAAAATTACATTGACACATAAAAAGTCCGAAAATTATTCCTTTTTTTGTAGCCCTGCGACAAAATATACGCCGCTGCTGTGCCTTCTTTTTCTCTAGAATGAGACCTTTCAAAAAAGAACTATTAGAAAGGTTTGTTATCAAATATTAAAATAACTATTAAAGTGATACAAATATATATATAGATGACGACGGGTATAAAAAGCTGGTTTCTAATCATCAACTATACGTTCCTTGATTAAAATGCACTAAGCAAAATACTGTTGGGACAGTAGAAATTGCTTGACGAGATGGATTGAATGGATCCATCAGATTAAAAAATGAGTCTAGAATTGCACTTTATATGATAGAAAATAAAAATTCGACAAGAAAGGGTGGACAATTTAACGAACCAAAATAGCGAAACGTTGGGAGAATAAAACAAAAAATGATAAAAATTGAAGATGGAGTCAAAATAATCTTGTCGAATAATCAATAAAGACACTTTAATCCATTTATAGGAAGAGTTTTGAAGAAATAGGAAATTCTCCAAAGATGATTGGAAGAAAGAAGAAAAGGACACATAACTGGCATGACAATTGATCTATTCTTCAGACTTCTTAGACTTCTTAGATTTCTTGCTCTTTTTGGACTTCTTAGACTTCTTGTCTTTACCCAACTTTGGTGTGGCAGCAGGCCTTGGGCTGGCAATAGGAGCTTTTGGAGCCATTACAGCTTCAGCATCACGAGCACCGAAGTGGTAGCCTAATTTTTCAGCACCGAAATGGTTGGCAATTGGAACTAATAAGGTTGGAATGAAACACATCAAAATAAGATCGATGATACCGTAGAAAATACCAGCAGAGTCTGGTTGCAAAACGTTACCTCCGTCAGTGATACCGAAACAAGTTGGGTAAGCAATAATCCACAAGAACATGATAATGCTGAAGAAAATAAGGAATGTCAATCTGATATCGTTATCTCTTTGCTTGACCAAGTTGTAACTGGTGGTCATAACACTGATACTAACGACAATAGCAGCACCAATACCGAAGGTGTAGTAACCCCATTTGTAAGTGGAGTGAACACAAGCAGCAATCAACCAACAGACAGTGAAAAATTCAGTAATACAAACGTTGAAAGCCATTTGCCAAAATGGAGTACCAGCTAGCATACAGATTTGAACAATCGGCCATGGCAAAGCTAAGAACCAACCAACGTATCTAGAGTAGAAGATTTGTCTGTAACCTGGGTGTTCCTTTTGAGTAGATGTTTGGACATGGTTGTACTTAGCCCTAACGGGAATCCAACCCAAGTTGGAGGCCATGGTGAAGTAAGCAATACACATGAAGAAGTTTGGAGCAATACCGGTTAGGTAGAAGAACCTGTCATTAACTGGCTTTCTGAACATTAAGAATGTTAAAATTAAACCGAATAGTAGGTAACAACAGAAACATGTCCAGAACCAATCGGAACCACGACTGGTGATGTGGAAATCCGCACCGGTTGGGGGGTTGATCTTGATGGCTTCGTTACCACCTCTTTTAATTAAAGTTTCAAAGGTAGACATTGTTTTTTTTTTCTTTTGTTCCGTAGGTTAAAGGAAAAGGATTAGATATTAAGTGAGTATTAGGTATTAGTTAAAATTAAAGCAAAAAATTAATGTTAAAATAGGGTCAAAAAATTGGGAATGTAGAGAAAGAAAAGGCTATTGGAATAATAATGCTCTTGCTCGAGAAATCTTCTTTTATTATTCTTTTTTTTCACAATGTTTCTTAACAATAAGGACAAAAGACAGTGACAACGATCTAAGAGGAAAAAGTAAGTTTAATTAAAGATAAAGAGAAGAAACTGGAAGGGGAAAGAAGTAATAATAAGAAATGGGAAAGGATTAGATATATTTTCCCAAGTCAGCGAAAAAGACATTACTTATAAATGAAGAAACCAGGTGAAGAGATCCTCTGTTTTACGAAGACCGTATTTATACATTTCCCTTCATGTCCATGTGTGATAAATTGGAAATCCATTTCTTAGATTGAACAGCTTTTTCTGACATCCTTGTGCAGTCGTTACTGCGATTATTTACATCTTTACTGATTCGTATGAGTGTTTATTTCTGTTTTACCTTTTTTGTCCAGGAAACCTAGAGATGCCGATTTTCGGTTAACAAAAAAGTCCTGGTGAGGGAAAAAAAACGCTATATTTTTCTGCTTACTGCACTAAGAACTAGCCGGAGAAAATTAAACTGAGGAAGGGATAGTACAGATGACGACGAAGAAGATTAGGTAAAAAAGTAAAGGGAGGCAAGATGGTGACAAGTAGCTCTTTTTTATTACCTTTTTCATTTACCCATTACCGTAAACTGATATATTTCTCAAAGGAGAAATAGCAAAGTGGTTGAGGTTTGGGTCTCCTAAAAAACGGACTACAATTGTTAGTTGCGTCTTTCTCTCGAAGCATTAATTCCCTCCATCATCTCCTCACTATTACCGGCATAATTTTTTTTTCAACTCCGTTGTTGAATTACGTATTTCTTTTTATGGTAAGCGCTAAGATGAACAGCACTGGAAGGCGAAATTTGAATGCGTAGCATTGGACATGACTGTTCGTTCAGCATTCACTTAACTTGCAGCCTCAGTAGACTTTGGCCTGCTTTACTCTTCTAATGTAAGACACAATGAGTAAAATACTGACCCCCTTCTAGTGGTAAAATGTGCTGATTGCATATCTGACTAAGTTTTTTTTTTAAGCGCCCTTGTCTCGAGGAAAAAAAAAAAAGGGAGGCCGTTGGCGGCAGTTGCTTCCATTACGTTAGGTTAAAACAGAAGAGGTTAAAACAGAAGAGGTTACTTACGGGCCGCTACTAGCATCTTGCTCTTGTCAATATATCCAACTAATCATAGAAGTTAATTAACTTAGTTTCAGAGTACCTAGCTAAACCAAAGAGTGTGTTGTTTTGCTGTTTTCCTTTTCGACACTATCATTCTCTCTTGAGCCATCGGAAAGAATAAAGATGAAAGAAGGAAATCTCAAAATATAGCAGAAATCTACTGTTACCCTCGCATTATGCCCATTTCTTCTAACATCTTTTTTTTACGCAATGCAGCAACGATGGATTAAGGCCGCCTGGAACAAGATTGAGAAGAGATGAAAAGACGTTTCTTTCAGTAATAACTAAGTGTTTCACTCTTTTTAAAATACTTTACTTATATAGAAAAAAGATAGGGATTTACAATGTTGATTATTACACGCAGCATCTAGTGTATACTTTTATGTTCCGAATGCCCCGTTATTACCCAATGAAGCAAATTAATACGGTCTTTTTATAAAGCTGTGCTTCTTTTTCGGGGTAGTTGTTCCGGGAAATCCGTAGATGGGAACAAGAAGAGCAATGAAACCCTTTTTAAATAATCCGAAAGTCTGGTAAATTGAAAAAAAAAAGCGCAAATGGCGGCGGGCCAAATGCAAAAGTCGCCCAAAAAATGAGATACCTTACCGCGTTCCAAAAACAAATAAACAAATAGAGCAACCAATCTGCGTGGAAAGCGAACCAAAAATGCACGGGAGGGTTATGAGTCCAGGTTATTCTTCTTCGCTTAGTTCCTATACGGAACCTAAAATGCAAAAGGAAAGACGAAGTACTGTTCTGGGATGCATGCTTTCTCTATATTTTCTCTTTTCTCGTAGCGGCATGGACATTTAAAAACATAATTAGGAAATTTGAGCGTGCCGGTGTACTTTAAACTCTTCGCCGGTACTGCTTTTGTTATGTATTGCTGCTTTAATAGCTTGGCAGGGTTCGTATCTTGAATAGGAGTATTTTTTTTTCTTGACTGGGCATTTGAGTTTCAAGCGTTCTTTTCCTAGTCTTTTGTTTGTAAGTTATAAGTGGATCGTCTTTGTTGCCGACGCCAATGTACAGACCTGCATTGCTAGAAAGAATCGATTCCATTAAGAAATTAAAGACTTCTCCAGAGTAAACAAAAGCTGTCTTGTCTATATAACGAGTGTTCTATTCGAAAAGACAGAAAAGTGTGTTATTTATCTTTACATGTCGAATGCAAGAAAATATTTATTTATTATTGCTAGTGCTTTAAAAAAAACGGCGCAATTAAATTACGAATGCTAATTAATCTCATTGTCTTCTTCTTCCCTTTTGTATTTTTTTTTATATTTTTCTTGTTTATTGGGGAATACACCTTTAAGATATAAGAAAAAAACTAATGAAGCAGTAGAGAAACAATAAAAAGAGTGTTGATAACTGGAATGATTCCTAAATCCAGTTAACCTGATAATTGTAGGCCACTATTCCTAGCCAAAAAGAGAGGGGCCCCATACTTTCGCTCTTGCGCAATGATAAATATCCCTCTTAGTAAGGCACATTCACCGTGCTTATCCTTGTCCAGCTAAACATGGAAGTTAAACATGAAGAAAATTAACAAATATTGCATAATGGGCTTGTTTGTCATTTTGCTTGTAGCTTCTCCCCTTTTGACTGAAACATTACTAATGTTACTACCATTGCCGCTCAGCACGAATGGTTACCCGTTCTGTAGGCCTGTCTTAGTAAAAAATTAATAATTCTGCGGGGCTGCACCTATTCTGTGTATTCACAAGCCTTAGCTTCGTTAGTAAACCCCTTTCGCACGATTGGCAGGCTCATTCTTTGTAAAGACAATATATATAAAAGTTGACAGAAAGCAGCATTACCACTATGTTTTACTATTATATTTTCATTGTTTATCTCTAAAACTGTTCCTAACATTCCAGAGAATTATATAACAAAAGACTTCCTACCTCCCTCCTTCCTTATCAAAAAAAGAACTAATTCAACACAATGCCAAGAGTAGCTATCATCATTTACACACTATACGGGCATGTTGCTGCCACAGCTGAGGCTGAAAAGAAGGGTATCGAAGCCGCTGGTGGCTCTGCTGATATTTATCAGGTTGAGGAAACTTTGTCTCCGGAAGTTGTCAAGGCCCTTGGTGGTGCCCCAAAGCCAAATTATCCAATTGCCACCCAAGATACATTAACTGAATATGATGCTTTCCTGTTTGGTATTCCAACCAGATTCGGTAACTTCCCTGCTCAGTGGAAGGCCTTCTGGGACCGTACTGGTGGATTATGGGCAAAAGGTGCTCTACATGGTAAGGTCGCTGGTTGCTTCGTCTCCACGGGAACTGGTGGTGGTAATGAAGCTACTATCATGAACTCTTTATCTACTTTGGCTCATCATGGTATTATTTTTGTCCCATTGGGTTACAAGAATGTTTTTGCCGAGTTGACTAATATGGATGAAGTTCATGGCGGTTCCGCATGGGGTGCAGGTACCATTGCTGGAAGTGACGGTTCAAGGTCTCCTTCCGCCTTGGAATTGCAAGTACACGAAATTCAAGGTAAGACCTTTTACGAAACCGTTGCAAAGTTTTGAATTACTATTGAAGTATTACCTTAAGTTGACTGTGGTTCCTATCCTATATACAAAAAAGACTCTACTGTGAGATTTTCCAGTAGTATTTTGATGGTGAATAACCGCTATGGTGTACATTTATATATTTTTGGAATATATACATACTTTGAGTACTATAATTTCCTCAGACATTTCTTGAAAGTATTCACAGGAACATAAATTGTAGTATACAAGGAGAGAAGCGGCAGGAGAAAGAAAAGAAGACCTGAATATTTACTTCTTGATCAATTCCAAG
Source organism: Saccharomyces mikatae IFO 1815 (assembly GCF_947241705.1). Classification (NCBI taxonomy): domain Eukaryota; kingdom Fungi; phylum Ascomycota; class Saccharomycetes; order Saccharomycetales; family Saccharomycetaceae; genus Saccharomyces; species Saccharomyces mikatae. Next base: position 508,764 of record NC_079259.1, on the reverse strand, counting down.
TTAACTCCATTAATGGAAGGCTTGATATTTTTATTTTCGACTTGCAATTCTGCACATGTTCTTAGATCTTGCAAGAACCCTAAACAGTTTTCATTGATAGTTCTATTACCCATATTATCACGAATGCATTGATCGTATTTTTTCATTGGCTCACTACATTGACTCATGATACTTTTCACACTGGGCACTTTCTCTCTGATGCATGCGGATAATGTTAGTCTTCCATCTTGGCACTTTCCAGGATTCTTCTCATTATCTCTTATGCACTTATGATACTGCAAAAACTCTTGTGGGCAATTTGCTACAACGTCTTCTATAACAATCTCATCCAAAATATCAGACATCTTTCTTTACCTTTCTTTGATCTATTTCCACAATCATTAGCAGAACATGCACATATTAAGGGGCGATTAAAAGTTTGCTTTAAGCGGTTTCTTGAAGTACAGAAAAAAAACTCCGATACCGGATGTATATCAAAGCATCACTACCTTATTTCTCTATTTAAACCGCAGACAACACTAAATTTGCTGTGAGACGTGAATGGAAGGCGATGGATCCTTTCTTAGAGTACAAGTTAGGTAACATTTCATTCAATGATCTTTATAGAGGAACTGTTCAAAGTGAACTTGAGAGGATTCTTGAAGATCCTTTATCAAATATGAAAAATTATCGCTTTAGCAGACGGTCGAGTCATGATCAAAGCAAAGGGAATCTATTGAATATAGGTGTTAATTGTCTTGATATTGACAATACCGGTCAGGTTTTATTAGGAGGTGGGGATGACGGGTCACTTTCTATATGGGGTTTAGATGAAGCATTGCACCAGAATGATGAAGATGAACAGGAGCTGATCAATAAAAGATTAAATTTTATCAAGCGGCAGCCTAATCAAGCAGATAATGAACCGGCTCAATCACTTAGTTATAAAAATAAGGTATCACAAACAAACAGTAGCAACGCTATGAGATTGGTGCACAGTTTTCAAACGCGAAGAAATAAATATCGGATGTATAGGCAATCTAATGCCATGATTTCCAGTCCAAGATCGCACATATCAAATGAAGCTAATTTCGGTAGAGGGGGTAGTGGTTCACTATTCGAATCCGATTCAGACACTTCCATATCTCATCACAGATACGGAATCACCACTTTAGGATGGTACAAAGCAGATAATGGAATGTTCTTTACCGGATCCAATGATAAGACGGTTAAAATATGGGACACAAACAAATTTGAAGCGGTCCAAGATATAAATTTAGAACATAGAGTAAACCAAATTGACAGTAACATTTCCAACGACAATTCATTGCTTGTGGTAGCAAGCGAAGATTATTACCCGAGATTAATTGACCTAAGAACCATGAATTCAGGAATAACCACCCTAGGAATGGGAAATAAGACACGCATGCAGTCCGAAATTTTATGCTGCAAGTTCAACCCCTTTAGAGAACAAATTATTGCATGTGGTGACATGGAGGGTGGAATAAAATTATGGGACTTACGAATGAGGAACAAATTGTATTTAGAATTGAAAAGAACGAAGAAAAAACGCGAAGATTCAAACAATAATGACGATGACGGGCGAAGCGATGTGTACCTTAGTTCCAACCAATCGAAAGCTCATTTAAGATGTTGCAGTGACATTGTTTGGAACGATGAGGGCTCGGAATTATGTTCAATTGGAACGGATGGGAAACTGAATATTTGGAGACCCTTTACAGAAATCTTACAACTAGACGGCATAGCTAGTTATACCCAGTTAGGACCACAGGATTTAAGCCGTATTAAATATAAAAAAAGAGTTTCCCAGAGGCTACTTTGGTTTGATAAGTTTTTACTATGTGCTACTGACAATGGAGAGATAGAAATATACAATACGGAGGAAGAGAAGCTTTGGAACAAGCTCGGATATCCAATGAGTAATCAAGTAAAAAAGAATCTGGCGTCGCAGTGCCAGTTTAGCTCTATGGCAGTGCAAACTAATATGATGAATTCGGTCGGAATCAGATTGTTCTTCGGAACCAACAGCAATACCATTAGTGATGGGGGCTCCATCTTTGAGTGCTCATGAATACTGAAAAAAATGTGTAAAGTAAAATAGCGTGTAACAATACGTCTTAGCGGCTCTTAAAACTAAGCAATTATAAAAGTAAATATTACCCGGAATACATTCAGATCGCTCAGCACGAGAATGACCCTTTTGAATTGTTTCAATTCTAGCAATAACGGGAGTATTTGTGCTGTTCATTGCTTCATTGCACTTCATTTACTCTACCTTTCCCGACGTACACCAAAATATACTGCATTCCTTTATCGTCTCTACATTACTTCCTAGCCGTGGCCTCTTTTCTGACATAATATTGATAAAGTCGTGTTAACTAATTCCGGGCCGAAAGCTTTTTTTTATTCACTCTATTTTTGTTTGTATTTGAACCTACACTGGGTTTTCAAAGAAAGAATCAACCCTGAGATTGCGTGACAAACCTTTTGGAGACAGAATAGGAGAACAACCAGCCATAAGAGAAGGATAGACATATATACACACACTGTTTAAACACCCCTTCAGGTTTTTTAAAGGAATAAAAGGAGAAGACAGAAAAGTATACCATATAGGAGACGCGATTTTCAAACGAAAGCTTGAGAAAGGGTTATCGCTGAAATTTAAGTATAAAGAGAGCAGTCACAACTAGTGTTAGCATCATCTTTATTGTCCCTCAGCTATACCAAAATATAATATCCGCTTTTTCTTTCTTTCTCTATTTTTTCTAACACCACCTCCTGAAAGAGAACTTATTGGTATATTAGATTTACGAAGGTTAACTTTTAGCCGTTATAAGTACAACTGCACATCTGGTATTTTCTGCACAATCGTGAAAAGTGGAAGAAAAAGAAAACAAAAAGATAACAAGCTTGAAGATTATAAATCCTTAAAGGAAGATAGTAGAGAAATAAAGATATAATAGGGAAATTGAAAAAAAAAAATGTCAACAAATTTAGCAAATTACTTCGCCGGTAAGAAAGATCTTGAAAATGAGCATGTAAATAGAAGTGCTAACCATGATAGTAATATTAAGGGTAATGGTAGTGTTGCTGGTAACAATAATGACAACGACAACGAAGATATGGGACCTTCAGTATCAATGGCCGTTCAAGCAAAAAATGATGATGAATTTCATAAATCAACTTTCAATTTAAAAAGAACAAGGTCAATGGGCCTCCTCGATGAATATATTGATCCTACTAAGAAACTGTTAGGAAGATCAGACGACTTATATGATGACGACAATGAATATTATGAAAACTCATCTGGTAATTCTTCAAGCAATTCTTCAGATGATGACTATGATGATGATGATGATGACGATGATGATGACGATTATCAGGACCACTCAACCTCCGTCTCTCCACCACCCCCGGACAACGATAGCTATTTAATCCCACAAGATGATAATGATGTTGTGGTGGAACCAGAAAGACACGTTGATTATCTGTCGCACGAATGGAAGGAATCTGAAATCTCTAATTCTTGGAAATACATCATTCTAAAGAAAAAGAAAAGAGACGTCGATTTGGTTAATGCTGCCAGATTAGAAAACGCCTCATGGAGAACGTGGGCAAAAGCAAGAAACAATTTGAAAACAGTGTCACCTGAAGTAGTTAATTGGTCAAAGGATTCTGACGTTACATGGTTATACGGTCCTATTGTAAGAGATTCTGAAGGTAATTCCAAAAGTGAAGAAGAGCATGATCTGGAAAGGGGTTACGGTTCAGATGATGAAAATTCCAAAAGAATCTCAAAGCCTACTAAAAAACCAAAATTACCAGTGGCTGCTCCCAAGCCAATTTTAAAGAAAAGGACCGTAACAGAAATCATAGAAGATAATGCTTTATGGAAACTGAACGAGGCAAGAAAACATATGACTGAAGTCAAGCACGCTTCAGTAATAATGGATCCCAACGGCAATAAAAATGTCCATGATGACTTCGATGCCCTTGCTGCTCAAGTTAACGCCCAGTATTATCATTATCCTAAGAAACCAGACAATAACGCTAGTTCGAATTGTCAACCTTCAGATAAAAGCAATGGTTCTCCTACAATACCGAATTCTATAGGGACAAAATCAAACAGTGGTGATAAAAATGAAAAAGAAGATTTTCACCTGAAATCGGCACTCCGCGTTCAAAAAAATCAGTCAACGACACAGTCTGACAAAGGCATACTGAAGAATAATACCAATATTCGTGTTGAGGGTCATTCTGACGAAAATCTGGATTCTTCTTTGTGTTCTGATAATAACCGGTTCTTCTCATCCAAATCTTTCACTAATAGAGACGATGAAAATCATTCGTTAGGATTGTCGTCAATATTAACCTCAAGTCCAAGTGAAAAATCCAACAAGTCCACCAAAAATAGACATATACATTTCAATGACAGAGTGGAACAATGTATGGCACTACGATATCCAGCGTCACAATCAGAAGATGATGAAAGTGATAACGGAGGGGGAGGATATGTTGATGTTAATAACAATGCGAACGTTACAACGATAAACAATAACCGGACTCCATTGCTAGCTCCTCATAAAAACTCTTTCTCAGTGAACTCTTCATCTGAGCACCTTCATAGAGATACTAGCGATGACGATATGTCATCGGCATCATCATCGTCGTCTCACTCGGATGATGAGGAAAATGGTGGTCTTTACATAAATGCGAGATTTTCAAGGAGGTCTGATTCTGGAGTTCATTCGCCAATAACAGATAATTCTTCTGTAGCTTCCTCTGCCACCTCAAGATCCCATGTACGTCCCATAATAAAGTTACTTCCTGATACAACTTTAAATTATGGATCGGACGAAGAATCCGATAATAGTGAGTTCAATGGGTATGGTAATGCTGTTTCACATAATGTCAATACCTCTAGAGGCTATGACTACATATATGATTATAATTCGGTTTACACTGGCGACACTTCTAGTTTTCTTCCAGTAGATTCATGTGATATCGTAGACGTGCCTGAAGGAATGGATCTACAAACAGCTATTGCTGATGACAACGCATCAACTTATGAATTTAATAATGCTGTAGAGTCCAAAAAAAAACATGCCCCAAAACTTCATAAAGCTACAACCAATACAAACCGCCAACATGGATCACATATGCTATTATATGACGACGACAATTATAGTTCTTCATCTGACAGCGAACAGCAATTTATTGAAGATTCCCAATACAACAGTAGCGATGATGAAGATGATGAAGTTAATGATGGTCAAGCAGTAGATGATAACAAAGACGAAGGACTTTCACTAAGGAGAACATTGTCATTGGGAAAATCGGGGTCTACTAATTCTTTATGCGATTTATCACAACCACCACTTTCTTTAGCAGTCTCTTGTCAGCAAAAGAATCCCACTAATTTCATAGAGGGTAAAGCCGACGCAAACAAGTGTGCGCAACTGGCTGTTAGACCGTATCCGTTGAAGCGCAATTCTTCTTCAGGGAATTTCATATTCAATTCAGATAGTGAAGAAGAGAGTAGCAGTGAGGAGGAACAGAGGTCAATGCCCAGATCGAATCTGCTGGCCAATCAAGATACTTCAAAAGAAAGTATAACACCAGCTAACATACTGTCCCAAAAGAAAACAGTCATTCCAAAGCAATCAAAGGCACCTGATAATTCACAAAGCTTTAGAATTATAAATAACACTCCTTCATCTGCCGAAGTCGGTTCGAGTGCTGTTGCCATAGAAGGTTACTTTTCTCCAAGGAATGAATCTATCAAATCTGTCGTTTCCGGAGGAAGTACGAAGGACCAACAAAATCACTCAGAAATGGACACCTTGGCCAAAGGATTCGAAAAATGCCATATAAATAATGCAGATAGTTCAAAGGACAGGAGTATTGAAAATGTTCAAAACAGAAGAAAGGAGGCTTCTTTAACAGATTCAAGTAACGAGAGTTTACAAAAAGTGATGCAAAATGCAAAGGGTATGGCAAGCAAATACTTACATTCTTGGAAAAAAAGTGATGTCAAGAAACAAGAAACCGGTAATGACAACAATTGAATCAAAAAAAAAAAACGTTCTGAAATCTACAAAGTGAAAGGAAACAAAGTCCAGGTAGTGTGGACCAGTACCCTCTTTAGGATCCAATTAAGCTGTAACCAGCAGGGAATAGCAAGGACGAAATGTAAACAGTGAAATAGTTTTTTACGTACACAATTAAATTAGCTTTGGGTTTCTAAATTTCTTTATATTTTTATAGTATATTGCACTTACGTATAAGAAGGGCTTGAGCTTCAATGATAGCAAGTGAGTTTTATATGGCAGCATCAAGTCCCAACTACAAGGAACTCTTGAAGTATATTCGTGCTTAGCGATTTTTAGATTAGGCGTTGTCAATGTTTTGCTCTTTGATCTTTAAAGGGTTTTTCCTTGAGAGAAAATATATCAAAATACCAATACAAAAAACAGAACGAGATAATAGTCAGAAATCTTAAGGCGCAGCTCGTAGCCACCATTGATATCATAAAGCGCTACACAAACAATATAGTTTTTGGTTTGGTATACGACGAAATGTCATTAAATGAAGTACCCCAAAATAACGGCCAGGGACTTCGAAAAGTGAATGGTCGTCCCAAAATTGTCGTACCTGAAGGATCGCCCTCTCGAAATAGTGATAGTGCCTCTTTTACACTAGAAGGAGATACCTCCCTTAACGATGACCTACTAAGTATATCCGGTAGTGTTACGCCAAGAGCGAGGAGATCTTCGAGAATGAGTCTTGATTCTATAACACCACGAAGAAGTTTTGACTCCAGGACCCTATCTGTTGCAAATAGTAGATCATTTGGATTTGAAAATGAAACACATAGTGGATCCATGGATTTTTCACCACTAGGGAACAACTCTATCTATGAAATTGTCATGAACACAAGAAGGAAAAACTGGCTTAACTATCCGACTGTTGCTGATATTCCACAGGTTAGTCTGAGCAAAAACGACTTAGATGACCATTGGAAAACGCATGTAAGAGAATATGTCGAAAACATCAAAAGTGAATATCAAATATTTCAAAGCACAAACAATATCAGAAACATGAATCAAACTGAACAACTAAAAGAACTTCGAGACGGCGAAAATATGAACGAGGAGCTGTTTGAAGAGAATATCAAGCAAGGTGACCCTGGACTAATAAGCAGTGTACCTAATTTTTACTTTTCAGACGATTTTCAATTAGATAACCCTCGAACCTTTCATAAGGTATTAGATGCAATTGATTTGTTTTTAACAAAACCAGACATGAAAGTGCAAACACGAAGGGACGAGGCCTTTTTTGAATTAAGAGACAAACTAACCGATTACTTGGATATTGTAGAAACTTTATTAGTAACAGAGATATCCAAATCCTCTCATAAGTTTTTCCATGCACTAAGTGAGGTTGACAGTATTCAGAAAAGGGCCTATGATACGTTAAGTAAGCTGGAGGAGTTGGCACAAAATATCAAGATTATCGACGGGGACAATATTAACAAAAAGATTTCACACCTGGAAATGATTTTTAAAAGAAAAAACGTGGAGAAACTGGAGCAAGGGCTATTGCAGGCAAAATTAGTATTGAACAAAACAGATGAGTGCAGTATAATGTATAAGGAAAACAAATTTGATAACTGTTTAGAACTTATAAAGTCAATTGATCATCTAATAAAAGGGGATGATTCAGTCAACAAAGATGTTCAAAACTGGACACGATCATGGCCTTATAAACTAAGCAATTTAAAAACGATACCATCTTTATCAACAACGAGGGAGTTTTTAACGAATATGAAAATAGAAATAGGAGGAAAGTTTAGTCTGCAATTATCAAACCTACTAATTGATGATTTAAGGTCCTTTTGCCAATCAATCGAACCTAATGAAACATTGTATAGGATACAAACAGGATCTAATGATAAAAAGCAAACTATATTTACTGATAAGTTCTCTTCAGAGATAGGCGAACTAATAGTCAAGCTAAATAGATGCGAAGAACTGACTAGTGCATTCGACTTGTACAGAGAAAAATCTATTATGGAGCTCAAATCTGTTATAAAAATTCATTTGCCAACTGAAAATATACACTCTGACAATAAAGATGTTATTGTCAATACCCATGATGAGAAACAACCTAATAATGGCTCTACAAGCGGATCCAAGCTTTCAAGACTAATAAAGGAGCAAACACCTGCTGAATTTCAGTCCATGCTCTTAAAAATATTCACGCATGCGTTAGAGGCCCTCCGAAGGCTTTACGGGCATCAAAAGTTGCTACTAGATATATCTCTTAACGAGCTGGCATCCGTTAAAAGTCCAAATGAAAACCAGCACAATATGATTACACAGCTGGATATACGTACCGGTATCAACGAAATAATTAGGATTATTCAGCTGCGTACAGGTAAGATCATTGCTGTAAGAAGAGAACTGAACTTATCTCTACGATACGACTATTTCTTGAAATTTTATGCAATATGTGTTCTTTTTATTCAGGAATGTGAAGTACTAAGTGGAGAATTTTTAACGAAATATTTAAGTAATGTTTTAGCATCTCAGATCAAGTATTATGCTAGTGCACAAAGTTCCAAAAACTACCGCAATATAAAAAAAAAGATCGACGCCGAGGAATGGGTACCATATATCGTAGACCCGTCCATCCAGAGCGATGTCAACGATATTGTATCAAGCATAGATATAGACCCATTAAGTTGGACAGCTATTTTAGATATGACAGGAAATTTTAGTGTTCATGAAAATGACATAAGTGACACGAGTAGTGGCAAAAGAAAAAATGAAGGCGACGAAGCATCACAAGGTCATAGAAAATCGGTTGTTGTTGGTGATAAAACGTTTGTCGCAAGCAGCTCCCTACTCGCTGCCATTGAAGTCATTAAGGAGTTAATGGCCCTCTCAATAAACCTTCCCTCTATTTATTTGTCAAATTTTGAGAAGTTGTGCTATGACATGCTACAATACTATAATAATAGCGCCATGGCATCTGTCACACAACCTGGAAACTCGCTTTTAAAAACAGGCAGAAACTTGTCTATTATGGGAGAATCATTGGACTGTCTTGCCGAGTTTGTGATTATCGTTCAAAGATTTTATCAAAGACTCTCCAACTCTAGCAGGGACTTCGAGCCTTTTGATCCCAGCCATTATACAAGCTTATTAGAGCAATACCAAGCTTCATCGAATAAAATATACACGGCCAATGCTCCACCTCTACCTGCATAAACCATGATAAAGAAAACCAAATCTCAAGCTATATACCACTACGTAACTTCTCAAACTAATCTAACTTTGATGTTATCCTTGAAGAAGTTTTCCTTTCTACTATCTCATTTACTTCTTTTTCAGACTTCGTTCGACTAGACGGACGGACAGAAAATGGTCGAACGACAAAATTGAGCGAGATCAAAGGTTTTCAAATATGCATTGGAAGAGAACTTTTACAACAGCTACCAAATCGCGTCCCAATTACCCTGACAGTTGACACAGCTCATCGGCTACAATTTTAACGTAATATCGTTTACAATACAGCTGACATAGAGTAGCACCGTCCATAGAGTCAGCGTCTGTTCCTGATTAGAGTTTGGTGGAAAGATATAACTAGAATGAATAACGTGTCCAATTCTGCCGATTTAAAGTTTCAGGATAACGAACACTCCAAGGAATCAGTAGAAGAAGCGGTACTAAAGTATGTGGGAGTTGACTTCAAGGATCACGTTAAAAAGGTGAAAAAATCAAAAAAAAATAGGAAGGAAGAACATCAAGGTAAGAATACCAATATAGATTGGTGTTTGAAAACATCAGATACAAGCAATGCACATAAATTGAATGAGATAGAAACAGATTCTGTTGCCATGGCCGCCATTGCAGCCGCGTATAATAGTTCAATAAGGGAAAAGGACAAGAGGAGACATCATAAAAATGCTTCTAATACTAAGCAAGAGGGAAAGAAGCATCACAAATCAAGAAAATCCAGAAAAGAAAGAAAAGCGAAAATAAAAATGGTTCTTGACCCGCAGTTAACGACGTTAGATGAAACTATAACAACATCAACATTTTTACCTGATGATCTCATTGCTGAAACAGCTTTTGATGAGTATGTTGATGCTGAAAAGGCATATTTGGTTAAAAGCTCGAACAAACTCTCAGTGATCGACGGAAATAATAAAGATATAGATGTTAATAACAACAGCACCCTTGTTAAGCTCTATACCGATTTAGAGGCGGTTCCAAATGATGGAAGCTATGTAAAGCGGACAGCGAGGATACCTGAAAAGGATGTCAATTCAGATGAGTTAAAACGGACACAAGAGAAAGAGAAGGGAAGTACCAAGTTACTGCGATCTGACATTGTGAAAGCATCGGTAGTGGACGGTGCTATCACAAAATCTATAGGGAGGAAATTCACTTTCAACGAAGAAGAAGCTTTGGACCAATTTATCGAAGAATACATGCAAATAAGAGACTTAAATAGACGCCAAATGTGTGAGAGAATTTGGTCTACCGACGGGGTCATTAGAGATGGGTTTTGGGCAAATTTAAGCAAGGTTTTGCCTTATAGAACAAGGTCTTCGATATATAAACATATAAGAAGAAAGTATCATATTTTTGAACAGCGTGGGAAGTGGACGCCCGAGGAAGATCAAGAATTAGCAAGATTATGTTTAGAAAAAGAAGGACATTGGACTGAGGTAGGAAAACTTTTAGGTAGAATGCCAGAAGATTGCAGAGACCGTTGGAGAAATTATATGAAGTGTGGTTCAAAAAGAGGCTCAAAAAGATGGTCAAAAGAAGAAGAAGAATTACTGACAACTGTGGTAAATGAAATGATCGAAGAAGCACACAATTACCAAAGGATAAAAGAAATCGAGGCTACTAACAAAGATGATATATACAATCAAATGTATACCAGGGGCCCAAAAGGGAAGAGAATTAGCGATAATCCTACTTTTAAAGATATGATTAATTGGACTGTGGTCAGTGAACGTATGGGCGGTACGAGATCTCGTATACAATGCCGCTACAAATGGAATAAATTAGTAACTGATGAAGCATCCAAGAGTATGTTGAGTAATCCTTGTTCCGACAAGAAATGACTCCTAGAACAATTGAAACAACAACCTGAATTAGCTTACTCTAATATTGACTGAAATGGTTTAGCCGCTTCCAAGCCTGGATTTTCCCGTGCTGGTTTTGAAATAAAGCTATTTTACGAGAGGATGAAAGAAAGAGTTTAAGGCCTCAAAGAAAGATCAATTGCTGACACCATTTATTGTTAGAACCAATGAATTAAAAAGAGGAATTTTTGCATATAGGTGTATAAGCGCAATACATAGAAGTGCATTTATTGATTTATGAATGGAAAAAAAATCAAGACGATATAACAATAGAGCATCCATTATGTGGTACATTTTACTTCTTGGAGAATTGGAGATTATTGAATTTATATTTTTAATACATTATACAAATAATTATAAAATAAACAGTTATCTAAGTTTTATCCCGATTTATAATCAGTTTAAAATTTAGCAAATTGTTTGTTAGCCTTACCAGCAGCAGCAGAAACCTTGACAACGTTGAATCTAACAGTCTTGGAAATTGGTCTACATTGGCCGACGGTAACGATGTCACCAACTTGGACACGGAAAGCTGGGGAAACATGGACTGGGACGTTCTTGTGTCTCTTTTCGTATCTGTTGTACTTAGGAATGTAATGCAAGTAAGCTCTTCTGATGACAATGGTACGGTGCATCTTGGTAGAGACGACAGTACCGGTCAAGATCTTACCACGGATGGAAACTAAACCAGTGAATGGACATTTCTTGTCAATGTAAGAACCTTCAATGGCGGTTTTTGGTGTCTTAAAACCTAAACCAGCATTTTTGTACCATCTCTTGGTTCTTTTGGAAGTCTTAACCTTTGGGTTGTTGAAGATGTGTGGTTGCTGAAAAAAAAACAATAATGAAACAAAAGTTAGTAAGTTACTCGCATATTAAATAAAAGAGAAAATTTACTCAATCGGTTGTAAGAGGGATTAACCCTGTATAATTATTCCCTTGATTTTTTGAGCATCCTGTGCCACTGTATTCGCTATTAATCAACAGATATATGCCATTGTTCAATGAAAAGTCCAACTTATCTAATAGTTAGCAAAACGAAACTTCATCAGAATATTTGCTACATTTTCATTTATGTCTAGGCTCTTTTTCTAACGAACATTTTGGAGCTTGGCGAAGTTATTGTTGGTAAATTTTCTTTAAATTCTTTCGGTTCGTTATGGTTGAATGCATACCTTTTGGAAAGCTCTTTCAGATTGAACAGTTAATTCAGTAGACATCTCGCTGGTTACTTAAGTTCCTTTTCGATATTCTAAGTAGCAAATTACAATAGTTACCACTAGTATAGGTACGCCTACTTTAGAGACCGGCTCCATTATAGTCTGTGATCTCGAAAGAAGTGCATAGTTGAGGAAGGCTTCCACAGAGAGCAAGAGTCACCAGGTCCGGGAGTGTTCCAATATGAGTTTGAGCTCCCTGTAGGCGTGGGCAGGTGAACACAGTCACGTCGGGGAACCCAACCAACGGTCCACTTAGGTGAGCCTGGAATTGAGCCTCCAAGCGAAGATATTTTCCGGGCTAAAGTGTCGCAAATAGCGGTGAAACCATCTCAAAAAAATGCAAAAAAAAAAATTCATGAAGGGAAGCCTATTATAAGGAGTGGGTGTAACAATAAAAGGTCTGGGTTATAAAGGAAATATTTTTGTGGGTGAATTTAGAGTCTTTTTTTACGGAACAACTGCTACTACGGTCAAATGAACATTATAAATTGGTAAAGGCTCATTATTTATTTATTTTATTATGCGACCATGTATTTAAGACTATGGAATTATCAACAAAAACATACTAGAAAGAGGTTAGCGAAACAAGAAGGGCAAATATATGATATTTGCGATACGCTATATTTAATTCTTCTTTTTCTTGTCTTTATTAGAGGTCGAATTCTTTGGTAACTCATTGACAAACGGTAAAAACTCTGGTTCACCTGGAATGTACTTTCTCAAGACTTCTGGTACAACCAAACCATCCTCAGTTTGATAGTTCTCCAAAATACAGCATAAAGCCCTTTGAGTAGCGGCTAGAGTAGAATTCAAACAATGCACGTACTTCTTTTCTCTATCACCCATTTTCTTTATACCGCATCTAATTTCCAAATTTCTTGATTGATAATCAGTACAGTTGGAACAAGACACTAATTCTTTATACTCCTTTTGGTATGGGAACCAGGCCTCTAAATCGTATTTTTTAGCGGCAGCATTGTTTAATTCCCCGGAGACAATACCTACGATACGGTATGGTAATTTTAAAGATTTGTAAAACTCTTCAGAGTAAGAGATCATCTTCTCAAACTCTTCCCAAGATTTTTCAGGTTCAGTTAAAACGAATTGTTCAATTTTCTCAAAAGCATGAACTCTGAAAACACCCCAAGCATCCTTTCCGTGAGAACCTGCCTCTCTACGGAAACAAGAAGAGTAACCAACATAATGAATTGGTAGTTGCTCTTGTGGCTTTTCAAACCATTCACCACTATGGTAAGCAGAAATAGGTTGTTCTGAAGTAGCAATCAAGTATTTTTCGTCTTCACCATCGATAACTTTGTATAATTCCTCGTCAAATTGAGATAATTGAGCAGTCTTTGCCATAACCTCTTTGTTCATCATAACTGGAGCTTGCAATGGAATGTAACCCTTAGCAGCTAAAAAATGTAGACCATAGTTGATCAAAGCTTGGTTTAAGAAGACACCATAATTTCTAAAGAAATAACCTCTGTGACCAGAGATCTTTACACCACGATCTGGGTCATATCCATCCAATCTAAGCAAGATTTCGTGGTGAGACAAACTAGCTGGTTTACCAGTTACCGAAGCAATGGGGCCAACTGCTTCCAAGTCTTCTGGTTTCCAAGTGCGAACCAATTCGTTGTTCTCTTCATCATTGGAAACAACAACAGATGGGTGAACAATATTGCCGACTTGAATGACTTTTTTCTTCAAGCCTTTATCTTCTTCTTGCTCCCTTTCGGTTAATTCCTTTTTGTGTTGAGTTAATTTATCCTTTTCAGCCAATAATTCTGAAGCATCTTCTTTGTTCTTAAACTTCAAACCAATATCCTTTTGTAGCTTGTTAAACTTCTTGTTTAATTCGTCAAGTTCAAATCTTGTTTTAACCCAGTCTTTGTAGTCAGAAATAATTTCATCGACAATTTCAACACTGGCATTTCTAGCTTTTTGAGATTGCCTGATTAGTTCTGGGTTACCGCCCTTATCTTCGATGAATTGGTTAATATCCAACATTGCTACTTTTATAGTTTGGCTTATGCCAGTTCGCGGAATGTATTATTTACAGTACACTGTAATCAAAACAATATTTTGTAAAACAGGTATCTTTCAAATGTCATTGAATTGATTCGAAGAAAATATGAAAAAGTGGAAAGAAAAAAAATTTTCACCACGTGATTTTGTTTTTCTTGTGCACACATGAGGAATAAACTAGTACCAAAGTACTAATTGGAAAAAAAGCCAATGAAGTCTCACAAATTTATGTTTAATGTAAGAGTCTAGGGTCTGTCTACTCAGCTTGTTCAAAAGAGCTAGCAAGAGTCGTTCTTCACGTGGGGGCAGATATGCGACTTTTTATAGTTACATAGCCTATATAGTCGAAGCTCACCTGGCCTGCTAACTGGTCAAGTTAAATTTACTCTACCTACATTTACTTTTAATTTAGGCATGGAATTTTTCCTTCGTTCGGTCAACAACACTATTGGGCAGAGCCTAAATATAATGAGCGCTGCAATTTATCACGGTATCAAGTATTTGACCAATATGTATAATGAAATGTACCCGTGTTGGATACTATGGATTATTAACTATATTAATGTCGTAATACGATAATAAATGGCAACGTAAAAACAGCAGGATTAGTAAGTATATTATTATGTACGATTATTAGTTCCCTTTGTAAATTCCTATATCATGACAGAAGAGGTTCTAATATATCTTAATATTCAATAATAATTCCTTTAGAAACAATATAATCCCAACAATCATCTTAAAAGTCAAATAAATCTTTGACCGACTATGCAGTTACAGCTTCAGAGCAATTATAGAACAAAATCTAACCTTTTCCCATTGCAACCACAACATAATAGCAGCAGGAAAAAAAGTATTGCAAACGATCGATACATAATAAATGAGAAAGACTTGAACAATCCTTAGTTTGTGTTGTAGTAGTTGATGACGAACATTCTTTAACATGATACTGATAATGTTGGGTAAATGAATACAAACATTCTTATGATGATACCAATTAAACTGGAGTAGGCAAATTTTAATAATACAATTTCTTGAACTAGTGAGATAGAGATCTATTAATTGACCAGGACTTAGTATATAAGAAGATGAGTTATCACCAAAAGCCTATCATCAATGTTCTGAATTATGTCTGAACCATTGGTTTAACACAACCAAATCAGCGTGTGTTTTATATACCTCTCCTATATAACTTAAGAAAGAACGACTTGTTCTTAATTATTACGACTTACAAAACTACGAATTATCAACAGTTCGAAGATGACTTATCAATCACGTAAAAATTGTGATCTCACATTTATAATTTATTATGATGCAGTTGTTCATGCAGAACACTCAACGGGTTTCGGGTCCAATGGTCCAGTGGTTCAAGACGTCGCCTTTACACGGCGAAGATCCCGAGTTCGAACCTCGGTTGGATCAAACTTGTTTTTTTACTCATTCATAATTAATGAACATGCACTTTTTTTATAAAAGCTGGTCAGGTCACCATAGTGCCTTTTTGGATTCCTTACCGAAGTTACTGAAGTGTTGTTTGGAAATGAGTGTGAACAGGAATGAACGTCACTGTTACTGTTTATGATAAGAATGTCAAGCACAAATTAGAAGAAAATGACAAGAATAATAAGGGTCTCAGCAAAAATGATCAATCAGTATACAATAATGAATCAAAGGGGGGTGACGGAAGTGACTATGCAATGTTTCCCACTAATATTAGGTACATATTTGAAGATAATGATGATGAAGTCGTGAACTCGAGTGACGCTGCTTTAACGGCAGGTATAGACAAGACTGAGGATGAACTTGAAAATGTTATAATTATCCAGTTGGATGAATCAGGGTCTCTTGAAGATATAACGCTGATCAGTGATCAATATGAGCTCTTGTCACACAGGACAAATAGTCTCAGCTTGGAAGAAAATAAAATGAGAACAAATGGCTCACATGGTGATGTTTACAAATCAAATGATGATGGAGAAGGACTCGGCGTTGGTGGTGATAAGTTCGGAATGGATATGGACATAGAACTGGACGTGATTTCTCAATTTTGCGACTTATCTCCTTTACTTGGCGAAATAAGTCTGGATGACTTAATTAAGCTTTATGTCACACAGAATGATCAATTACAAATGATTTCCAATTCCATATGACGGCGAATGAAGCTCGCATGAAACAGGACTCCTATATTATATATATGTTGTTTTTATATTTATGATAATTCTGCAAAATTTGCTGGCATTGGTTTTATTTTGATAGAGTAAAATTTTTCGATTTCTCTCAGCTTTGCTGAGTCAGTTTTAGTGATGAAGTTTATAGCCACACCTTTTCTACCAAATCGACCACTTCTACCGATACGATGGATGTAATTTTCTATTATTTCTGGCAGGTCATAATTGATGACCAAAGAAACTTGTTGAACATCAATACCACGTGCCCAAACATCCGTTGATATTAGTACACGAGAATGACCTGTCCTAAATTCATTCATTACTTTATCTCTTTCCTCTTGTTTCATATCACCATGCATGGAAACTACTGCAAAGTTGGATTGACTTAGCCGCTGAGATAACCAATCTACTTTTTTTTTTGTATTACAAAATATGACACATTGTGTAATCGTTAAAGAGTCGTATATATCACACAGAGTATCGAATTTCCAGTCTTCTTTGTCAACGTTGACGACATATTGTTTGATACCCTCAAGTGATATTTCATCCCGCTTTACCAGGATTTTAACCGGATCATTCATAAATTTTCTGGTTACTTCTAAGATGTCCTTATTCATTGTTGCACTTACAACAACAACTTGACAGTTTTTGGGCAATTTAGCAAAGATATCATATATCTGTTGTTTAAAACCCAGAGTCTCACTTAATAATTCATCAGCCTCATCTAGAACTAACATTTGAACATTCCTTGTCTGCAACATTTGCCTTTTGATCATGTCTAGTACTCTTCCTGGTGTTCCACTAACGACTTGGCAGCCATGTTTTTGCACTTTCTTCAAATCATCTTTCAAAGTCTTACCACCTGTCATGGCAAATGCATTAACATTCATATAATCGCCCAAATTTTTCACTACCTGTCCAATTTGGCTTGCTAACTCACGTGTTGGAGACAATATCAAAGCTTGCAAATCCCTTTTCCTCAAATCAATTGCTTGTAAAAGGCCAATCGTAAAAGTGGCCGTTTTACCGGTACCTGATTGTGCTTGCGCAATAACATCCTTACCCGAAATAATTTGTGTAATGGCCCTCGATTGGATCGAGGATGGTGCGTCAAACCCGTATGAGTATATTCCTCGAAGTAAGTCGTCTTTTAGATTCATACTCTCAAAAGTCGGAGAAACTTTTAGTTTTTTTGATGTTTTAAATTTTAATTTTAGGTCTTCATCTCTGTTAAACGACATGTCTACTGGATTCTTTGATATCTCTACTGTTATTCTCTCAGACAACAATTATTAGTTATTTCCGATGAGAATACTAATCATTGCACATTAAAATGGGTTTATACTTTCATTCTAATTGTATTTTTTTTTTGGGTTCTGTTGCTATTCAGCTCATCGCCTATGATAAAATTTTCAATTCTCGGCATGAGGTCTCGACGGCTGTGAAAATACAGAGTTAAGGTCAACTAATGACTGAACGCTGTCTTGACAGATAATCACCTTCCTTTGTTGGCTGCATCTATAACAGATCACAAGTGACATCCCTTTAATTTCCTTTTCAACCCTGGAAAAGTGGCAAGAGAAATATTACATAACATGGATAAACGAGCTGTTGAAGAAAAAAGAATTGTAATTTCTATCGGAGGAGGACATGCTACGGGCGTTGAAGCAATTGCACTGTACCTACAAAATACATTTAAAAGTATATATAACTTTATCAATATAAGAGTAATAAGCCTAGACAATATGACAGAAGATGGGATCAAGAACTACAACAATAATGACTATGATTTTGACAGCATTCTCGATCTAATATATGAAAAGCATGCCGTGACTTCGCAGAATGACATGATTCAACATGATTACGAAGACCCAATAGATTTGATAATAGTATGTGGCTGCTATGCTCTATACGATAAACGAATCAACGATATTTCTCAATTAAAAGTATACTTGGATAGCGATGCCGATAAAAGGTTAATTAGCTTAATCAAAAAGAAAAATGTAAAAAGTAATGAACAGCTAGCCCAGTTGATCACTGAATACATGGACTATTTGCGCCCGGAAATGCAACAATATATAGAACCCACCAGAGCTTTTGCAGATTTGATTATCCCTTCCACGAATGAAAACCTGGGGCGTGCCATGCTTGTGGATGGTATAGTCAAAACGATCGAAGAGACTAAAAACCAAATAGATGGTAATAATTCGAACAATAAAATACGCCCGCGTTTATGGGATTTTGAAGCTGAGATAATGGACTTGGAGAAGGATAGATATTACGATCTCTCGTGAGATTTTGCCCTTTTACATCCCCGCAATTGTATCGCATCATTGTGATAAATATTAGCACTCATCATACAGGTTTTATAGATTTGTTTAAGCATATATAATAGAGAAACCGAACCTATGCATATCAGTTCCTTCTTCCGTTTTTGGCATTCCTCTCTCTAGATACACTAGAACATGCCTAATACTAGCTGAGCTTCCACTTAGGTTGACCCTGTCTAACATACTTACTTATCGCGATGACTTCTTTCAACAGGGCGACTCTGCTCGGAAGCCCTGACTCGTGTTTTCTAGAGTGAAGAGCATGCGAAAAAGGACAAAATGATCAGATCCTGCATATATAAGGACTACGAATCCAAAGAACCTAAATATGCTAATCATTGCATATATCTGTATATAGAGTCTTGTAAGGTACAGACAAAAATGCCTGTAATCAAGAATCTTGTGTTTAAGAGGTTCAATTCAAATCTAAAGAAAACAGCCCTTCATGATCTTCATGTGTCATTAGGTGGTACAATGGTGCCTTATGCAGGTTATTCCATGCCTGTGTTGTATAAGGGACAAACTCATATCGAATCGCATAACTGGACAAGAAACAATGCCGGTTTATTTGATGTTTCTCACATGTTACAAAGTAAGTTATCTGGCCCACAATCCGTTAAATTTTTACAACGTGTTACGCCTACAGATTTTAATGTTTTACCTGTAGGGTCGGGAACCTTAAGTGTTCTATTGAATCCGGAGGGTGGTGTGGTAGATGATACAATTATCACGAAAGAAACCCAAAACAATGAGTTTTATATCGTGACCAATGCTGGTTGTGCAAAGAGAGACACCGAGTTCCTTCGCGGTGAGCTGCAGAATGATCCTACTTTAGATTGCCAATGGGAAATAATTCAAGGTAGGTCGCTATTGGCACTACAAGGCCCTAAAGCCAAGGATGTTCTGGGACCACTTCTGCTAAAATCAGCTCAGGGGAAAGATTTGAAAGAATTATTTTTTGGACAGAGACACGAATTTCCGTTGAAGGATGGTACTTTAGTTCAAATAGCTAGAGGCGGGTATACTGGTGAAGATGGATTTGAAATCAGTGTTCCAAACGAGAAGGCCGTTAAATTTGCAGAACAACTTCTGGCTAATCCAGTAATGAAGCCCATCGGGTTAGCCGCCAGAGATAGTTTAAGATTGGAAGCTGGCATGTGCTTATACGGCCATGAATTGGATGAAAGTATCACCCCAGTAGAAGCTGCGTTAAACTGGGTGATTTCCAAGTCAAGAAGAAACATAGTAAATGGAAAAGACAGGTTCAATGGATATGCCAAGATAACGGACCAGCTAAACAATAAGACTTACAGCAAGGTACGAGTTGGATTCAAATACTTAAAGAAAGGACCTGCTGCTAGGGACGGTGTCAAGATCTTCTTGCCCGATGCTCAAACAGAAGTAGGCCTAGTAACATCAGGTAGTGCATCTCCAAGTTTAAGCAACATCAATATCGGACAAGGTTATGTGCAGAAGGGCTATCACAAAAAGGGCACAGAGTTGCTGGTTCAAGTAAGGAATAAGTTTTATCCGATTGAACTTGCCAAGATGCCTCTTGTACCTACACATTATTACAAGCAGTAGACCTTCATCGGGCGCAGAATAAAACGACCAAATAATCTATGTCCTTTTTCGAAGAAAGAAAATGATGGAGATAGTTTAATATGTCACTTTAGATAAACAAACATACAAGACACGTATACTCAATTGCTCTATATTTCTATATTCACACAGCCTTTTGTATATCTTAAGGTCAGTTCACAACCTTCTGCCCCCTTCGCGTGGAGACAGAAACTGAGATTGGCTGAGCGGTTATCCTTATTAGAAAACACTCCAAATCTACTTCTCAGAGTTGGGGAAATGAATAAACATGTTCACATCTATGTTTCATCATTTAGGAAAGATGAGGAAGCATCAAGAGACCCATAAGCGTGACATTTATCAAAAAACCAGCAATGTATTTATTAAAGGATTACAAAGGTTATTCATTATTTGCCTGTTCCTTTTAGGTTCACTGAGTATCGTGATCTTTCAGGTCTGTTTGCAGCTGCTTCTTCCCTGGAGCAAAATTAAGCTACAGAATGGTATGAATCAAAGTAAGAAAGCCTTTATCATTTTATTGTGCTTGATTTTAAACATGGTCGCACCCTCTTCTTTGAATGTTACTTTCGAAACATCGCACCCATTAAAGATTTCATCTAATACGATGTCGCACTTTAAATTTAAAGACAGAGCTATAATCATTGCCAATCATCAGATGTATGCAGATTGGATTTACCTCTGGTGGCTTTCCCTTGTCTCAAATTTGGGTGGTAACGTCTTCATCATTCTGAAGAAGACTTTAAAGTATGTCCCGCTATTGGGATTTGGCATGCAGAACTTTAAATTTATATTTTTAAGTAGAAACTGGCAAAAGGATGAGGAAACCTTGACTAACAGCTTGGTTTCCATGGACATGAATGCAAGGTGCATGGGGCCCCTTACGGATTATAAGAATTGTTACTCCAACACAAATGAATCTGTTGCCGCTTATAATTTAATCATGTTCCCTGAGGGAACAAACCTAAGCCTCAAGACAAGAGAAAAAAGTGAGGCATACCGCCAAAGAGCACATTTGAGTCATGTTCAATTAAGGCATCTCTTACTACCGCATTCTAAAGGTTTGAAGTTTGCACTGGAAAAGTTAACTCCTAGTTTAGAAGCAATTTATGATGTCACTATTGGGTATTCTCCTGCATTGAAAACAGAATATGTTGGCACCAAATTCACATTAAAGAAGATATTTTTAATGGGTATATACCCAGAGAAAGTAGATTTCCATATAAGAGAGTTCAAAGTAAATGAGATACCCTTACAAGATGATGAAGCTTTTTTCAATTGGCTGCTGGATGTATGGAAAGAGAAAGATGAACTACTCGAAAACTATTACAACACAGGTTATTTTAAAGGTAATGACAAAAACAAGAATCCATCCGCCGTAATTACCAAACAAACAAAAGGATTTCATCATGACTCCCTGGCACCCTGGATTCTTTCGTACTACTGTTTTTTCGCTTTTCTTATCCTTTTATTTACAATGAAAAAACTTCTCGAGCTAACCTTGAGTTAACCACAGGCATTCTCATCTTTCCCATATTTTTAAATCTATTCAGATCAGGCACTCGCGACAATGGAGTTATATACTTATATAAAAAATAGTTGCTTTCATGTTATTAAAGACGCTTCTTTCGAACTCATCGCCGGAAGTGTTGCCGCCCCCCTCAACTTCGCGCCGTTTCGCTTTTTTTTTTCAGTACAGGATCAAGACAAGAAACACTTTTCTCTTCTTGTTTTGTCTCTGTTGGCTGGATATTATCTCCAACAAAAGGGAAAATCCGAGATTGGCTTATAATATTAGAATCGTGTTTCATTTTCTTTCTTTTATTTTGTACATCTTTCTGTCTTCTCAAATTTTCTTTTAATTTTTTTGTATATATAGAACTAAAGCTAAGAGACTATGGATACCTCTGACGAAATTCATGATAAAATACCCAATACATTGAGAAAACAACAGCAGCACTTACACGAAAATGAACCAAAAGAATGCGTAACAACACTAAAAGATCTTAACGTACCCGAAACGAAAAAGCTTTCCCCCGTATTACATGGCAGAAAGGCAAGTACATACTTAAGAATTTTTAGAGATGATGAATGTTTAGCCGATAACAATAATGGCTCAGATAGTAACAATGGCGGATCTCTGACATGTGCGGACAAAATAACAAGGTCGGAATCAACTTCTAAATCAATATCGGAAGCATTACAATCTTCCGGTAAAAAAAAAAATTCAGAGGCTTCATCTTCATCATTGTCAAGTTTTATTTCATCTCAGCACGAGGAAACCGTATTAAAGGGCAATAAGCACGTGGCACATAGCAATAATATTAATAAGAGGAGGCAAAAAACTGATGAGGACGTTGCAAAACAACAATCATACCAACCACATGTGACACATCAACAAACTCCTCCAGAATCGATACAAAATATAGATGAGGCGTGCATCTCGCCCAAGTCCACTTATCAGAACACTCTACATGGAATATCGGATGACTTAACATTAAAGCCTGTTTCTTCCGCAACTTACTATCCCCACAAAAGTAAAGCGGACCCTACCTATGAGGAAAAAGATAAAATGGAAAATGATACCGATACTATTCAACCTACCACCATAAGTTTTGAATCTAATGTAGCAACGCTTCCCAGAACGTATAACAGGCAAACTTTCAAGGTCAAGACTCACTCAACTTTATCACAGTCTTTGAGGCAAGAAAATATCAATAATCGTAATAATAAAATAGTTCAACATTCTGTACAACAAAATAAACCAATCAAAGAACAACCCAACCTTTTTGTTCAAGATAAAGAAGACGAGCAAGCGGAGGGAGAAGAGGATGAAGGTGAGAATGAACATAGGGAATATCCCCTGGCAGTGGAACTAAAGCCATTTACGAATAGAGTAGGAGGTCACACAGCGATTTTTAGATTTTCTAAGAGAGCGGTTTGCAAGGCTTTGGTTAATAGAGAAAACAGGTGGTATGAGAATATAGAATTATGTCATAAAGAACTCTTGCAATTCATGCCACGTTATATTGGTGTTCTAAATGTTAGGCAACATTTTCAATCAAGAGATGATTTTTTAAGCGATCTAGATCAAAAGAACAACAGTAACGAAAAAAACAAAATGATAGAGGATAGCCAGAACAACGATGATGTTGCGCTTAGTGTAGAACCTACTGGAACTCCTTTAACTCACATACATTCCTTCCCCTTGGAACATTCATCGAGGCAAGTGCTCCAAAAGGAGCATCCTGAAGTAGAACCAATTCATTCTCAACATGTCAAAAGGTCACTGTCGAGTTCCAATCAACCTTCTTTATTACCCGAGGTAGTTCTAAATGATAACAGGCACATTATACCGGAATCGTTGTGGTACAAATATTCTGACTCTCCTAATTCGGCACCAAATGATTCATACTTTTCTTCCTCCTCTTCTCATAACTCGTGTTCCTTTGGTGATCGTGGCAATATGAACAAATTAAAAAGACGCGATTCTGGTTCTACAATGATCAATACTGAACTGAAGAATCTAGTCATAAGAGAAGTATTTGCACCAAAATTCTTTCGAAGGAAGAGGAATATCAACACGATTGCGATAGGAAACCATGACGCGCGCTCCGATTCCAATCCATCTTTTCTCACACAAAAATCAAGAGCCTCGTCCCATGATGCATCGAGTGCCTCCATAAAGACTCTTGATGTTTCCTCGTCACAAGCGAACATACAGATAGATGACCCAAATGTCAGTCCGAATATACATGGTCCCTTCTTGAAAAAGTCGCTTCATGAAAGAATATCTAATGCCTTAGAAGGATCACATTCAGTGATGGATTTGAAGCAATTCCACAAAAATGAACAAATCAAACATAAGAACTCATTCTGCAATACTTTGTCCCCTATTCTCACTGCAACTAATTCTAGAAATGATGATGATTTTGTTTCTTCTCCAAATTGTATCAGTAATACACAAGAGGGTGTCTTTGATATGGATGAAGATACGGGAAATGAAACAATAAAGATGGATAATCATAACCGCCATGACAGCGGCGGTAAGGACATAATTATAAAATCTTTAGGATATAACGTTTCGAATGATTATAGTCATCATGACATTGAATCAATCACGTTTGAAGAAACATCCCACACCATTGTTTCAAAATTCATTCTATTAGAAGATTTAACAAGAAACATGAGCAAACCCTGTGCTTTGGATCTAAAGATGGGGACAAGACAATATGGTGTAGATGCTAAAAGAACTAAACAACTATCACAACGTGCGAAGTGCTTAAAGACAACGTCTAGGAGATTAGGTGTTAGGATCTGCGGACTAAAAGTTTGGAATAAAGATTATTATATCACAAGAGACAAATACTTCGGTAGAAGAGTAAAGGTTGGTTGGCAATTTGCTAGGGTTCTTGCAAGATTCTTGTATGATGGTGAGACGGTCGAAAGTTTAATTAGGCAAATTCCAAGACTAATCAAGCAATTAGATACTTTATATTCTGAAATTTTTAATTTGAAAGGTTACAGATTATATGGTGCATCTTTATTACTAATGTATGATGGTGATGCTAATAAATCAAATTCTAAAAGGAAAAGAGCCGCTAATGTTAAAGTCAATTTGATCGATTTTGCACGTTGTGTGACTAAAGAAGATGCATTAGAATGTATGGACAAATTTCGTATACCCCCAAAATCGCCAAATATAGAAGATAAAGGGTTCTTGCGAGGCGTGAAGAGCTTAAAGTTTTATCTGTTGCTAATCTGGAATTACCTGACTTCTGATATGCCATTAATTTACGATGAATCAGAAATGAGTAACATGATCAATAAAGAAACGAATTCGAATAGTTCTGCTTTCGCCACCGGTTCGAAAATTAAGTTTAACAATAAATGGGATTGGTTAGATGAATTTGACCAAGAAGATGAAGAAATGTATAATGATCCAAATAGTAAACTAAGACAAAAATGGAGGAAATACGAGCTTATTTTCGACGCTGAACCAAGATACAATGACGATGCTCAAGTTAGCGATTGAAAAGGAGGGAAATAATGAAATTTTTTTCAATTGCGCCATTCCCATCCGTAAATGCATTTACCTATTCCTGTCTTTTATTATTTTAATTGCATAAGCCATAAATACACACTGAGCATAGCATATATATGTATACATATATATATGAAAAGACAAACGAATGTATTCTGTATGAAAAGGTGGTCACCACAACCCGTTCGTTGGAAAGTGTGCTTCCGGGTAAAGACCAAAATCGCGAAAATACTATTTATTAGAACAAACAACTGCTGCCAATATGGGGAGTACATAATCACAGGAGTGTGGAAAGGATCCGTGAAGTGGTGGAACGCGTGTCATATATATGTACGTATGATGGCTAGTACATCTAATGATGAGGAAAAGTTGTTATCAATGACTGATAAGTACTTCATTGAGCAAAGAAATATAGTGTTGCAAGAGATCAACGAGACTATGAACTCGATCTTGAATGGTCTGAACGGTCTTAATATATCGTTGGAAAGTTCAATAGCTGTGGGGAGAGAATTTCAATCCGTTTCAGACTTGTGGAAAACATTTTATGATGGATTAGAGAGCATACCTGACGAAGTGCCCATTGACGAGCAACCTACATTATCTCAACCAAAAACAACGACAAAGTAGAGAATTCTGATACTGTCTGCTTTTCTTGGTATTACCCATATTTGGGGGGGGGGGGGGGGGGGTTAGTGGCAAATTAGGTAAAGAGTATGTAAGATATAAGCTGTAATCTAAGCGTAAAGGTAACTAAGTCGCGAACAACTTTTACAAATTGATAAATGTGGGGAGTTGGAACTTCTAAAATTTCTCCCCTGACTCAGTCGCCTTCTGTTTTTGACGATAGGAGCTGTTTTTTGGATAAGCCTACCTTATATTTAACCTTGTTGGAGTCCACTTGATAAAATGCCTTGTTTGTTTCATATATCAAGTCCTTCAAGCTCTTTTTCTTCCTTGGTGGACTTTTCTTCATTGATGACTGGGACTGTTTCTTCAAAGACTCTTTTGATGGTTGATTTTGTTCTTGTTCTCTTGTTATTATTTTCGCATCCAAATAAGTACTTTTAGTACTTTTAGCGTTGTACCTTGCGGCTTGCGTATTCTTAGACAAATATTGAACACGGAGATTCTGTTTTTCCAACTCTAGATCAAATAACTCTCTTTCAACAACATTGATATTCACTATGGCCGATGTTGTGGTTGATCTTTTGTTCCTTCTAATAGAAGCGACTTCAGGGTGTATGCTCTTTTCGGTACTATTAGGTCCCATAAATGGCGTTACTAAAGAGGAACAGCTTCTCTTCGTTGTTCTTTGTTGCATCTTTTCAACCTTTTCTCACTGTCTTGTTGTACTTTGAAAGGATATTACCTGGGCGGCTACTCCAATAAATACCGTATATCTTCAGTCAAAAATAAGATCACGAACCCTATATATAGGCCGTAAAAAATGAAAAAAACACGAGAATATATAGGTACTTTGAAATAATCTATCTATGGTTATGGAAGCTAATGTTCAACCATGTCTTTGAATTGGTGCGATTCTTCATCGAAGAAATCCACCTGTCTCAGCGAAAAATACATGTTTATCGCTCAACGACAAAATGAGCTGCACATAAGTAATAAATATATATATATATATATATATCCTGTAATTACCATTTCTTTTAGCCTGGCTCTCTTATTCGGATGAACTATCATGTGAGGACTCTTACATTTAAACAGCCAAGTGGTGGTGAACTTATCCTCCAGTTAGTAAGCAAGGCTAGCGGTTATAATCATTTACAACGAATTGCAAGAAAATAGAGCTGCAATGCAACATACATGAGATGCCAAGACAATACTGGCAACCTCTAGAAAATCGCTATTGTTGTTATAATCCTCATCGCTAATCTTCCAAGAAGGTACATGTGACATTTTAAGGCAAAAATATACATGCAGAGATGACATTTAACCCGGTACTAAAAAATCGTAGGCTAGGTCATTACATGCATGTTTTCTGCACATTCACTACTTTTTGTATACTGGGGACTGAAACAAGACAAGCCATAACAGCGCTTTCATCTTATTCGCCGGCATACATCACTCCTCCTACGGTTCTTTGGTCTAACTTGACATCATGTATGCTTATGGGTATCATGCAATCACTGAACGCATACACTTGGATGAAAGATCATCAAGTTTTATTTTTGGGCGTGACCACCGGATACTGTGGTTCTCTTTCTTCGTTTTCCAGTATGTTACTAGAAACTTTTGAACATTCTACCAATTTAACTAATGATAATATTGCGCATCACACAAGGTTTCCGAACAGAGCCTATGGGATAATGGAATTTTTATCTGTCTTATTGGTTCACCTTATGGTGTCCATGGGTAGTTTTATTTTTGGCAGACAATTTGGGAAAGAAATTATCGTCACCTATGGCTCTATAGCTTTTTCAAGGACCTATAATCATTCGGTAGGTACTACGAGCCAAAACTCGGCAGATGCGAATGCAGAAGAACTGGAAAAGAATATCCTGGTACTCAACTTTAAAACTCCAGCACCCTATGTTTTGAGGTGTTTTGATATTATAGATAAGCTAGCATACGCCCTAGCTATTCCGTTAATTATCTTATTCGTTGTTTTATGTGCATATTTCGATAATTATTCAAGGGGTAAATGGACATTGCCCTGTCTATTTGGTATTTTCGCTGGTTTTCTAAGATATTGGCTAGCAGAGAGGTTCAACAAGAAATACGAAAAGTTTCCATTGGGCACATTCTTTGCGAACACTTTCGCCACTTTGTTAATCGGCATATTCACCATGGTTCAACGTGGTAAAAAACGCTCCTTCATTGACGTTCCAATTGTGAACAATTTGAATTCGTGCCACATTGTTTCTGCCCTGATTTCAGGATTTTGTGGTACATTAAGTACTATCAGTACGTTTATTAATGAAGGGTATAAGCTGCCATTCATTCATATGTTTGTTTATTATATTATTTCTATTGCACTCTCGTATTGTTTATTGGTAATTACCCTGGGTTCTTATGCCTGGAAAAGAGGGTTGACCCTTGCAGCTTGTTAAGTTCTTTTGATCTTTTTTCGTCCTGTCCACGTATGGAAGTGGTTCTACCTCCTAACCTTTATTTTTGATTTCTTTCACTTCAAAATTGATAATTGATTATTTCAATTTTTGTATAGTTAAATCAAATCGGTGTTCAAGATATCACTGCTAATGAGACTAAGATATCCAAACCCAAAAGCTTCTCACTTGCGTACAATATTATACACTAGCAATTCTTTTATCTATTTATGATTTTCGTGATAAATTGTGTCGTCAAGTGTATCATCTACTAGCTAAGTGTCATTACATGTTATGCATAGTGCCAGTTCAAAGGAGGTTAAAATGAATATCTGCATAAAATTGTACTCATTTTTCTCATATACTTTATGGTACAAGAGCAATCGTCAGAAGTAGAGTCCGTAAAGAAGCGTCCTATCATTGCTACCTGAGATAATTTAGGCTAGATCGGAAGCGTTATAAGGCATAAAGAAAAAATAAAAAGCACATCGACCTCCCTGATGATTTGAACACGTTGAGAGCAAAACTCATAATTTTGGCAAACGCGGCTAAGTTACAACACGACATCTTTTATCTTCTAGATAGTAATAGATAGCACGAAATTTGTCGATTGCAACTGCCAGCAAATTGAATAATTCTCTTTTTGGGTTATCGATCTTTTTTATTCAGTCAGAATCTATTCAATATATACCTCTATTAAGAGGTGCCGTTTTCTTTTTTATAGATTGATTTTAAGTAACATAATGCAATTTCGATTTTGTTTGAAATTCCTTCATTGAATTGCGAGGTTTCTGATTTGAATACTTCTAATTCTACTAGTAATGTGTTGAGGTCTTTTGGATTTAAACAAATGTGCTCTCTTCGTTGGTTAACTACAAATGCAAAATTTAAATAGAATAAACCCTGGGTCAGTCTATTTTCAACTTCAGAACTTTTACGGATCATTTTAAGAAATACGGCTTTCATATTATGCCATACTTCGTCATCAACCTTCAAACCACGATCTTCTCTACCGCAAATGTTGAGACAGAGTCCTAAATGCAAGAGAACGTTATCCACTTTCGCATTAATCAAAGGATATATACTCTTTAAAATTGTGTTCATCGAATCTTTGAATATCATATTTACATCTTTCCATAGTGAATAATCATGCCCTTCCATATTTGTTAGCAAGATTAGAATCTTGACTAATGAGTTGTTACCTACCATATCCTTGAACTGGTTATTCAAATTTCTAATCATTCCATCAAGCATATCAGGATGTTTAAAATATGTGTGGCCAAAATTGAAATCTGTTATCATTTTTTCTAACAGGTGAATAAAAGCTATCACATGTTGACTAAATAAGTCCTTATTTGAAGCAAGAATGGATATTCTTCTAGTTATATCCATCGATAGTTTTCTATGCATTTCCCAGAGTGATAACGAATAGTAAAGTCCTGTTCGGAACTGGGTCTTTTGAAGAAAGTATTCAAAGTTCAGGTATGAGAGTTTATTGATGTTCTTATTTCTTTTCCATACTTTACTTTCATTTCGACTTAACTCAATAGAAAAACTCTCAAAGTTTGGTGGGAAATCGCATTCAGATTCACTAAGTTTATATAGCAAATAACCCTGCAATAACATCAATTCAGGAAAATCTGATTGAATCTGAACAAAAGTAAGACTAATTATTTCCTTTTTGAAGTATCTTTTTGAATACTGGAAGAATCCCCCATCGTTGATGATCATTAAAGATAGATTCAAAAGTTTCTTAAAGTGGTCATTTATTAGAAATTTATCATTGTGATTATTCTTATGATTTGATAGAAAGAACTCAATATCGTCTTGATATTTTATTGTGTCTCCCATATTTTTCAATTCATTGTAGTGGTTTGTTGAAGTTAATCCTTCTTTTTCAGCGTTACCACTATGAGCGTTACTTATGGATACCG
This sequence comes from Saccharomyces mikatae IFO 1815, assembly GCF_947241705.1. NCBI lineage: Eukaryota > Fungi > Ascomycota > Saccharomycetes > Saccharomycetales > Saccharomycetaceae > Saccharomyces > Saccharomyces mikatae. The sequence continues at coordinate 478,209 of NC_079259.1, read as the reverse complement.
CGTTAATTCCTTGTTCTTCTTCTTCCTCCACTATTTCTTCTGCTTTATTCTTGTTTAATAGTATTGTTCTGAATTTCCCATACTTTTTGTCTTTAGATGTGCGTGTATTGTCGTCTTCTTCGTCGTTATCTTTCTTCACTTCATTTTCGAACATTTTGTTCAACACATCTTCGTCAGCCTTTGGTAGGTTCAATATGAATTCGTTGATATCATTGTATATCTGCTTTATTGTTTCAGATTCATTCTGTAACAAAATATTGTCTTCATCTTGTATGTTTGATTCGATCGAAGATGATACGTTTATGTCATGTCTTTGATATGTCCTTCTTCTTTTTCTTTTAGATGTCTTGGAACCATCGAGAAAATCAAAAGCACTCAATTTTTCTTTTCTCATAAACGCTTCAGATGTATCACCACTATTTATAAGTCTAACATTTGAGTTCTTCTCCTTTAAATTTGGTGGTGATAACACTTCCCCATTGATACTATCGAGTGAAGGTGCGTCATCCCCAGCAATCGCCTGTTCGTCCATTAACTCTTCTATCGGATTATCGGAAATGCTGCTCGAAATGGTACAACTTATATCTGGAATAATAGAATTTACATCGTCATCACTAAATTCTACACTGAAAGATGATGACGATCTTCTGTTGGACATGAAAGAGGACCTGAAAACTGGGCCCCTCTTTCCATATGCTCTCATTTTGTGGAAGAAGGACGCTTTAGAATCAGAAGTTGGCACAGCTTCACGATAGTGTCTCTATGTTCTTTATATTAGATCATAGAGTAAAACTCTGTTAATTGTAAAAGTCGCGTAAAACTAAGAAAGGCTGTTCAGCCATTTTTTGTCACATATGTCCAAAAAAAAAAGCCTAAGTGAAAGGTAACATGGAAACAATGAAAACGGGTTACATATGTTGTTCTGTACACGACTATATATTGGTGAGATTAGCTGAAGGATAGTTCATCATATTTTCTGTAAATAACCTTGCTGAATCAACCGCTCTACATCTGACTGCCTTACAAAAAATTGAGAGTCTTTAATGAGGTTAAACACACCATATTCAGTTTGGATCTCACCGGCGTCTTTAAGCACCCTGACATCAATAAATACATCGCTTGGAGGAACTAAAGAGCCAGATAAATCAATATCTGCCAGGACACCACTTTTTAAATCAGTGATTAAATCGCAGTATTCTTTTAGATATTCCTGCTCTTGATGAGAAAGGTCATTCGTATCCTGCTGACTAAACGTTATACTACTCATTAAGTCCAGACCGTTATTATTCCAAGCCATAAAATCTAGTATATCTGTTCTTAATTTTTGATACGCCAAGAGACATCTTTTGTTCCTTTCCATACATAGTAATGTTACAAAATATTGACATTTGGCCACCTTATCATCCAGCATTCCTGATTGCTGCTGCTCTTTAAGGTATTCTGTATTTTTGCGTAGATTTGAAATTTCTTTTAGAATATTTCGTATTATATCTTCGTGATACATAGGTAAATTAACATCTTGACTATTTCTTGCGTATAATTTTTTTGTCCTTTTAGCTTCTAATACCAATTTGTTAGCTAGATCCCCGTACATGACTCTCCTTGGTTATGGACCATTTATAAACGCTTTCTTCTCATATTTCTCTATTTACTTGCTTTTTCATTGTTACGTCAATTCATACATAATCTCCGCGTCGCCATACTAGTAAGTAACAACTGCGCAATCTGCTTCTATTTGGAAAAGAAAAAGTCATCATGTAGGCAAGATTGAAGAACATTTTTCCGTCTCTAAAAGTACTACATTGGTTTGCACTGCAGCTACTAAATACGATACAAGGACTATATGAGGTTTCTCTTACAAAAAAAAGATGTTGATTAAAGGCTAATAGCATAGATACTTAGACGAGAGTTGATTTCTACAGTATAAAGATTAATCGTGCTTCAAAGTTTCAGTAAAGACAGAAGCTGGTTTAGTACCAGCCTTTTCAGCCTTCTTGGAACCTAGCTTTTCAGCAGCAAAGACCTTGGCGTAAGGGTTCAATCTCAACAAGACTTGCTTGTTCTTCAATGGGTTCTTCTTCAAAACGTGGGTACGCTTTTGAGTAGCTTGGCCAGCTGGTCTGACAGCAGATTGGATTTCAGAAGAGTTGATGATTCTGGTGACATCAGAAGTGGAGATGATGTGGGATGGCAAAGTGTAACCAACCTTGGAGGAGGCAACGGTTTCAGAACCCCAGACTTGGTCCAACTTGGCGAAGGCAGCTTCAGTCCAGATGACGAATCTACCCAAGTGAGCACCTGGAGCCAATTGCAACAAGTTCAAAGAGGCAACGTTGGCGGTTTCAACACCTGGAACGTTTCTCAAGGCCTTGACAATACCGTTGTCTTCAGCATAGACGACTAATGGACCTCTTCTTTGAGTCCATCTTCTGTTTCTGTACTTACCTTTACCGGCTCTCAATTTCTTGGACTTCAAGACCTTCAACAAGTCGGAGTGAGCACCAACAGCCTTCAAAGCAGCAACTGCTTCCTTAGTCTTTTGAACAGATTCCAAGTCAGTGGAGACAACCAATGGAATTTCTGGAATCTTTTCGACTCTGTGACCTCTGGCCAAAACCAAAGAGGCAACGGCAGTAGCAGCAATAGCAGAAGCAGTGGCATAACGCTTTTCGTTGTGGTTAACCTTAACGTTCCACTTTCTCCAGGTCTTGGTTGGAGCAAACATACGACCACCACGACACATGTTACCGAAGGCACCTTGACCGGATCTACCAGTACCACCACCACCAACTCTTGGAATACGAGCGACGGCACGACCGGTACCCCAGGATTCGGCAGAGGTTTGGTGACCAGCCTTTTCAGAAACAGCGTAAGCTTGTCTCTTGTTCTTGTTCACAGAGGTGAAGACGGTGTGAACAATGTCAGGACGAATTGGAGCGGAGAAGACAGCTGGCAATGGCAAGGCATTGGCAGTGGCTTCACCAGTCAAAGAGTGAACAGTAACTTGTGGACGAGACATTAATATTGGTATGTATTTTGATAGATGACTATCAATAAGTGAACCATTTTCTTAATTGAAAATGCACAATACACAATTAAAGTGGCGGTATATCTAATATCTGCATAAAATCTATTCCACCTTGTGCTTGAAAAAAAAAATGAAAAATAAAATTGCGTCTGCGCGAAGGATTCGTCAAGTATGATATTTATGATGGAACAGACATTTACTATTTTATGCCCTTATTGCCCGTTCTACCAGAAATGTACATCAATATAGGGAGAGCATACTAAGAATACCGTTTCTGGATTGTGTATGGTACCAATCACTCAAGTATCTTAATATTTTACTGCGTTTGAATTTTTTGCCAAAAATCTTTCACCGGTGCTGCACAGGGCTACGATATATAGAGACCTATATAATATAGGTTCAGTCGGGATAGGGTTTGCTTCGGTGAAAAGCAACGCTGTTATTATTGTGTGACCTTTAATAAAGCTGTGGAAGCTTTTTGTAAGAGGAAAATTCACTACTCTTATGTACCAACCTATCGATTTTTATACAGCAATAAGAAAAGTAAAATAGTACGCTACGATTAAGAATTTAGAACAAGTCTTATATACACATCTCTAAGAAAAATTGAATTCATTAGTAACTCTATCAACTATAATTTTTCATAACTTTTTAGTACTGATTTTTTTATGAGTATTACGCATGGGAAACGGTAATGTAGTTCAGACGTTGCTCTCCCACCGCGCTGGATTTGCGGCAGTAAACTGGTATTATAGGACATTTTCATTTGTTTAGCGACGGTAGTTTTTCTACTGGATATCTGTCGTATCTTTTCTCTTCGAGAAGTAAGGAACGGTACTTTCAGGTAGTATCACTAAGAGAAAGCCGTATAAACAAACAATTTATTGTATTTTGAGCTCTATTTTCTTTTGTCCTAAGATAGAAAGAAGGGGAGCGGAGCTGACACGCCAGGTAATCTACCTAGTTTTGTTAGATATATGGAACAGGTAACAAACGCGAAACAAACACGAAAACTTCATAATTTCAGGTTCTATTGGGATAGCTGATTTGTTTCTTGTTCCTCAAATAGGCTTAGCTTAATCTTCTCTAACTAGGACTGAACCGTGTATAATAACTATTTTCTCGCCAATACAAAATTGGTTCTGTTGTCTCATTATATACAGTACTTGTTATTAATTTTATAGATGTCAGTACAGAGATAAAACAAAATTCATGTTCGTTTTCTTTTCCTGCGATAATTATGAGAAAATCATTACTGGCAAGTAGGGGCAGATATTATAAATGCAAATTACCGGGAGCCCACATTATTGCTTCTTTTTCCGTATGTTTTTGATATTCTTCAGAATAGATGCCGGGCTTAGGATGGAAGATTGTCTTACATGGAAGATATAGTACACGCAAACCATGGCGATGATATTGAAGAAAATGTAAATCCAATATATTCCAAAATTTCTCCATAAGTAGCTATACTTAGAGCTGATATGCGACAAATAATTATCACCAACTTCATAAATGCAGTATGCACAATCGGAAGTAGCGTCAGGGTTTTCAATATAACCGGTAGCTTTTTCTAGAAATGGCTTCATGTATTCACCACATGTTGAACCATTTGGTGGGTTGAAGTAGTTTAATTCTTTCTTTTTGCATACGACTGGTTTTTTGTGTAACATGATGCCGACCAGGTTCTGAACAAAGTAGGTGTATGGTGAGGCCTTCCACATGAAGGTCCAAAAGCCAGGCATCAATGAGACAGGTTGTGTAACACCACAGAATGAAAGCATAAAGGACAAGCATAAACCTAAGATGACATTGGCGGATGGTAGGTTTGGTGACATATATAAGATCAGTAAACCAAGGCCCACGTAGTATAACTGGAACATAATACAGTAGTTCAAAAAGTATACCGCAGATCTTGAAGCTTCGAAGAAAATTCTCAATGGAAAATATGAAGAGACAAAGAAAATTGTCGAGAAAAATAAGTGGTATGGAAGTTCGCTCAAATACTGAGTAATCAATACAAGTGACCAATGGAACATATTAGACTGAGATTCTCTGACTTCGAAAAGTTCCCTAGAAGCAATCGCCCGGCCTTGAATTTGATTCATTGCAGGAGCAGACAAAATAATGGAGATAAACGCTGCGAACATCGCATTTTGTAGACCAACATAACTTTTACCAACATTGAAAAATGTGAAACCGATATATAAACCACCGACCAGCATTAGCATCAACTTCGACATAATGTAATTCAAACTTCTCCAAAATGAAGTAGAAGTTCTGATTAAAACATACTTGAACTGATAAGCATAAGATGTAGCATATTTGGAGGGTTTATCTCCAAAATCAGACTTAGTTTCTTGTTTCGATAGATCATTAATTAAATTCTGTACTTCGTATTTTGTTTTTTGAAACTCGGAAGAGTTCAACCACTTTTCATGCCAGTTTTCTTTAACGGATGCAGTAGCGCCAGCACCAATAGCCTCTAAGATATACTCAGCAGGATTCTCACTAGAATCACATTTTCTTGCCCCATTTCTTTCAAAATATTGCAGAATGGTGGCAGAATTTTTACCGATATCACCAAAGTAAACAGTTTGCCCACCTTTTCTTAAAAGTAGTAATCTGTCAAACTCTTCAAATAAAGTAGCCGAAGGTTGATGAATTGTACAAAGAATAGACTGACCAGCTTTTGATAATTTTCTTAATAATTGAATAATAGCCCATGAAGATTGAGAATCTAAACCTGATGTAGGTTCATCCAGGAATAATAGTAAATCTGGTTTAGCAACTAACTCAACACCAATAGATAATTTCTTTCTCTGTTCAACGTTCAAACCACAGCCTACCTCACCAACAAGAGCTTCGGCATACTCTTCCATCCCTAAAACTCTAATAATCTTTTCTACGTAATCCATTTTTTCACAATCAGGTAAACTTTGTGGACGACGCATACGGGCAGAAAACTGTAGTGATTCCCTAACAGTCAGCTCAGCAATGTGAATATCCTGTTGCTGAACATAACCTGTACGTCTTTCGAAACTTGCATCGATAGGACGACCATTGACAAGCATGTCACCCGTTATAATGCCGACGTTCCTTTGAGCGAGAGTGTTCAACAAAGTTGTTTTACCAGCGCCTGACTCGCCCATCAACGCGGTCATAGTACCTGGAATACAGTAACCTGAAACATTATCCAAAAGCATTCTCTTACCGCCTTCATATGGGATAGTAAAGCACACGTCCTTCCATATAAAAACCCCCTTGGCCTCTAACTCGTCAAACACTTCGTTATTAGCGCCACTACTTTCACTGGAAAATTGTTCTTTAGCATCTATATCATTGATATTTTCTGGCGATTCCTCATCTGTAGGTGTGATAAATCTTTTTGATCCCTTTTTGAAGATAAGGGCATCACCACCACCTTTTACAGGCCTCTTATATTCTGTGAATATAACTTTTAGAACAATATAACCTAGTAAAAAGCACCACATGATACCGAAGTTTCTCCAAGTGTGCTTATACACATACTGGAATTGATTCTTCAGGTAGTCATCACCAAGCACATAAGACTGACCGGGTTTTGAACCAACAAAAGCACAGACTTTGTAATCATCAGATAGATTGTCATAGTTCCCTCCACTGGGTACTAGAGTGTTAGCACAATCCATATGTCTCCCATGGAACTCCGCATTTAACATGGACTCGAAAGCATATCTGATAGGTAGCACGTACGATATCCATTTAAACCAAGGATGCATCGAAGGTAATTGAATCATATACGTAGAATACATTGATATGGACATCATCAAAATACCAGAAATAGAATTAGCCTGGGAAAGGGTATCACACACGGAAGAAACCATTTCAAATAAACCGTTAATCGCCTCTGAGCACATAGTTAAGAACAGGTAGATGGTGAAAAATGATCCCGCTGTCCTGTGCAACCCAGATAAGAAGAATAAAATGATAAAGAAGCATGTCAAACCAATCATTCTGAAGGGAAAAGATGCTAGAGTGGAACCAATGGCTTCGGCTGAAGGATGATACAAAGAATAACCCTTATGCTTTTGCAAGATTGGTCTGTGTTCAAAAGAAATATTTGCCAGCCCCATTAAAGAATAATATAACAGCGCAAAATACAGAACACCGCCTCTTGAGAAAGCACCAGAAGTAGATGAAGGGGTATTGTAAAATAAAGATCCGGTAATAAAAGATTGAATAATGGCAGAGCAAACATTGATGACCGTATAACTCTTGTTACCGTAGATTCTTTGAAATCCACGTTGAGTACAGAGTCTGACCTGTTCCCAATATGAAATGGTATAGTAAGATTTTTTTCTTGTATATTTAGATTTCTCTTGGGCCATTGATTCGTCGTAAACTTCCTTTGTCTTTTCGGTATTAACTCTTTCTTTATAAGCGGTAATATCATTCTTCATTTGGGCAAATTCTGGGGAATTTAACCAGTAAGTTTCGAATTCTTCAGCGGTTCTTGGTACTTTATGTTCATAACCTGGCTTGATTAAGTGGAACCCATTTGGATCTGTTAGTGCAGTCAAAAATTCAGCAGTTGCTTGCCTTGGAGGACACAAGTAACCCATTTTTGCGAAGTATGGTTTTGCTTCATTAATCAAACCAAAATATATTTGTTTGCCAGAGTAAAGAACAGTGACTTTGTCAAAAGTTTCGTAAATGTTTTCACTTGCTTGATAAATTGTTACAAAGGCAGTGGATTTCAATAAATTGGTCATAATACGGATAGCTTTGGCATATTCTAAAGCCGTGGATGCATCTAGACCCCTTGTGGCGTTATCCCAACAATAAATGGAACCCTTGGCAGCTAAGGCTTCGGCAATGGAAACACGCTTACGTTCACCTCCAGATACACCCCTAACAAAATCGTTACCAACTTTAGTATTATAAGTATGCCTTAGACCGAAAATCGTCGCATATAAGTCTCTTCTAGAACTAATGTACTCTTTTTTTGTAACATTATTGACTCTTAAAGCAGGCGTTTTGCAGGCAATAGCGAAATCCAAAGTTTGTTTAACCGTTAAGTAAGGGAAATGGACATCCAACTCACCATTGTAAATAACATCCGCCTTATATCGTTTCATCATCTCCTTCTGAGGTATACCATCATATGTTATATCACCGGAAACGCCGCCGGCAAATTGATCTATTTCACCTGCTGTTACTTTTAAAAAAGAGGAACAACCAGCACCAGGCCGTCCAAGAACCAAGATCATCTCACCTGCTTCTGCTAGAGCATTAATGTTGCTTATGATCTGCCTCATTTTTTGATGTCTCTTAGCCTTGATACCTTTAAAAATGGTTAATGGTAAACACAGTATGTTACCAAAGGTGGCACCCTCTAGGGCACTTGCATCAACACCTTTGGCGCTCACGTTCTCTATAGTGACGCCAGCTTTACGGATATGAATTCCTTGTTCATCAGCGTCTCTGACAAAACTTTCAAAAATGGCGTGAGCGTCGAATCCATCATCATCACCAGAATCCATGTTAAAGGCCCCACTTCTTGTAGTATGACGGGATAGCGCATCTGCAAAAGATTCCACTTTTGATACGACATCGGGTGACATATCAGACACAGTGGCGCTAATCTGACTCGCAGAGTCCCTCACAGGTCCCGTCAGCATTTTAGTTAATCGATCCGCCGGGGTATCGTTCTGCTTATCTTTGTCATGAGCAACACCGCTAAAGGACTCATCTGAAGCTGCAATTGAAGCGCTTGAGCTTCTCGCTACGATATTACCCGAGCTATTCTGAGTGTTTTTAATAGAACTCATCGAATATTCTTATGTGATTTGTTAGATTTATTTATCAAATTTTTTTTTATGATTTCGATCTTTTCTACCGTTTTACTATTAGTAAAATTTGTTTCTTTCTTTTTCTATGTTTCTGCGTTATATGCTCCGCCGTACCTTTGTCTTTTACTTAGGGAGAACTTTAACTCTACTCAATATAAAGAGAAAAATATAACCCGGTTACTAGGAGGATAATTGAACTGAGAATATAGTATACAGGCAGTGCAGAAATTACTCCTGGTGTACTTTTTTACCTTTCAATACTTTAACTTTAAAAACAAAAGATACAAATGCAACGAGAATTCGTATATATATGTTTTGGCCGGAGTATTCGGGTGTTGATGACCACTTACAAGCATTAGAGATGATGAAGAGATGGCGATGAGAAGGGTGATCGTTCATTGTTTTCTTTTATATGTTCCATCGCCTATTACTCATACCATAATCCCAGCGGGGTTGCAGGGAGTTTGTTTGGAAAGACCTAAAGAAATAAAAAGAAAACGGATTTAAACGGAAATGGGCAGTCTGTGATGGTATCTGCGCGGAACGGAGTCCGCGGAATGACTGAAAGCGGATCCGCGGATTTATGCGGATATTAAAATCTTACAATTTGTAATCTGGGCGCAAGTAAACAGTCATTCTTATATTGACGTTCTTCTTTACTGCGTGCCTATAAAAATGGTAGTCTACGGCGGGATGCTGCCCCTTTTTTTTTGAAGCTATTTTTGCCCTGGTGTCACTGTAAGCAAAAAAGGGTTGTCGTTACCATGGTCACAGACGCGATCACTTTCAAGTTCAACCCGCTCGCTATACGATGAGGCATTGGTTGCGCCAGCAGTTCGCACCACATTCGCTTGAGGGCAGAAGAAATAAACTATAGTAGTGCACTTCATGTATTTTCATTATGTAGACTAGACTGTATGAAATATAGGAAGGTGTGCTTTTCATTATTCGATGACTGTTTCATCAGAAATAAATCCTTAGTGTCACTGTTCGTACAAACAACAACCCAAAGCTGGCTTGGAAACAATTATTGCGCCTTTTAATTCTTCATCGGTGAGATCCGGGTATCTGACGTTGTAGAACTTTTCTATTAGCGCCTTTCGCACCTGTTCCACGTTCCCATTAATGCCACCAGGAACAAGATGAACTGTGCAGCCACCCCAACCGGCACCAGTCAGGCGGGAGCCAAAAGAGCCATTAGCAAGGGCAATGGAGCATAATTTATTGGTTTCTGCGCACGAACATTCATAAAGCTTGTCACAAGAAACCTGGGACTCATTCATTAGCCGACCAAATTCAGTAAAGAAATCCTCGTCCGTGTAAAACGTCGCACTTGTCATCATCTTCACAGCCTTGAGGACCCTCAATGACTCAGAGTAAACGTGTTTAGCTCTTTGATATAGTTTCAGGACTTGGAAACGGACGGGAAATCCCGTCAAGTAGTCCCTAGTGAACTCTTCACGTGAACAGTTCAAGGCTGTAGCAGCAGCATCTACAGTGAACCCGTTTTTCTTGCCCAAAAAAGATTCTTCAACCAACTTTAACATTTTAATTAAACGTTCAATACCAGTTTCGATATCGCCATTCCATGGTTGGGCTTGGTTTTCGTATCTGGCGTAGTAAGCATCCATAAAGTCTCTTAAACTGCCCCTTTCTGAGTTGGAATTGTCCTTGTGGGATGGTAAGGCAACACCATATTTAGCAGCCAACACATTAGCAGCAACTGTCACTTCTATCACTCTTAAATTGTAATTTGTTGCGGCACTTTCGAATTTATTAGATTTTACAAGAGTATTGGCAATGACAAAACTGATTTCACGACTTTTCAATTGAGGAAACTTAAAAGGTGTAGCCTTTAGTTCCGGCCTAAACTCTACATACAGTGCATGATCTTCTTCCCCATAAACAGAAGTTGCTTGATCCATACCACCATTGTTAACACCAACGTAGTGTTCAGCAACCGCTGTGATACGAGTCAAATCACTTTTAGAAATACTAAAATTCTTCCCCATATTGGCTCTTATGGTAGCCATTGCCACTGCGCAAGTAAATGCAGATGATAGGCCACCGCCAGTAGGAACTTCACTCTGGCAAAAGATTTGTGCACCAACTAAGGGTGTATTATTGAACCTCTCCGGGGCGATTGTCTTCAAGTACGAATGTGCCACATGTAGCCCGCACTTAAAATAATTAGACCACTCTGATACAGAAGGATCTATGGCCACGTAGGAACCATCTAGAGGGAGATCAAACTTTCGCTGAGGAAATCTAGGGTCCGCATTTGTTAAGGTGATGGATGGATTTTTTTCGTCCATAATTTTGACTGCGCAAAGCATGTCAACATCGATGGCCAATGGTAAAACAGAGAAATCACAATAATCTATATGCTCACCAATTAAGTTTACTCTACCGGGCGACCTAGCGATAAAATCAGGTTTGACATGGTATGTATTGGAAAATGCATCTACAATTTTTGTACCTTTGCGTTCGAAGGATCTTGGTAAATCCTTCGTTGATACACTGAATACCGGCACGTTTGTATTCATAGTATACTGTGAGCTGTTTTTTCTTTTTTTATTATTCTTCTGTTTGCACTGCTTGTCTGAATGAGTTGGTACGAAGTATAAATATCAGGATTGTCGATTGTAGTGGCAAAAACCAAACTCCACTTGTCGCTTATGTTGATTATGTCGTATCAGTCAAAAAAATCTGATAGGCTATGGGCTTCTACGGATCAATCAATTAAATAAAATACACATATAATGACTTACTATGGCGTTTCCATTCTTTCAACTTGGTAGTTCTTGAAAGGGTGAGGTAGAACCTTCGGTCAACTGTGGACCGAAACGTGGGGTAAGCGTACCAGGGTCCGGTTAAACGGATTTTACATAGGTGAGATTAGCAAAAATTATCTCTATATGCTATCATTCAAAAGAAATACGGAACCCTTATTTGATGAGTTGATGATGGCAGTATATTTTGGAAATAAACGGTTGCGTCTAGTACTTCTCAATATATTTTTCTCTTTATTTATAACTATCGAGTTCTACTAATGTTGGTTTCTTGCTCGCCCATTATGCGAAAGGTACCTCATTCGTGTGAATATTATATTTATGCTGCTATTAAATAATATGCAGTTTTGTATTGTTGTTTGTGTAGAAGAGTGAAGTCGAAGTAGTCAGAGAACGAGTTTGAGATATAGCGAGGTTTTATTCGCTGCAAAAAAGACAATTAGTATAGAAGAATAGAAAAAAGAAGACTATTATGTTACGAAGAGTGGTAAATACGTATTGGAATATTAGACGGTCGCGCATTTGTTTGTGGGAGAGGAGGGGTTAGTGTGAAGCAGTTTAGTAAAGTTTTACGTTGCATTGAACACTTTCTTTCCCTACGCGTTGAGGCATCATTGTATAGTATTTAGCATATGCTGCAATTGTTCTTCTACAGGGATCTATAAGTATGAATAAGGAAATTCCTTTTACTTCATAAGTATGCTCAATATCCCTGCATAGAATGGTAACGGGAAACTTTTTCGGACGGCTTTGCAATGTTCTACACGCAAGACAATAGCCAATAAGAGGGGCCTATCAAATATCTGCACGACCAAGCGGCCTAGATGTCACTGAGACAATAAATTGAAATCATTAAAGTAATCTATCCAAGCCTATTATTAACTCCGTCTTCAAATCCGTACAAGTTATTAATAGCCTTAGTTATTGACATTCAGCAATATAAACCGTTTTCATTTTCAGGGAAGAAAGAGAGCGGGAAACTGTGTACCTTTAAATAATCAGCCTGTAAATATATATCTTGAAACTTTAAAGAACATTGTCTTTTTTCCCATTAACGTCCGTCTTTTTTCTACAGATTTTATATTTACGTCTTCCGCACTTGCTCGGACATGGGCTTGTTCTCAAGTAAAAAGTAACAATGTAAATATATATATAAATATACATATATAATATTTACTTACTTTTTTGCATTACTAACGAAGTTTGCAATTTTATCGGTATCTTTTATGCCATTTGTCTCTACACCCCCGCTTACATCAACACCAACAACACCATTTAGTCGAAGCGCGTCGCAAACATTTTCAGGTGTCAGTCCACCAGCCAACATGAACTGCAAATTTTCTGGGTTTTCTTGCTTTGTAACCCAATCAGAGATAGAACTCCAATCTAAAAGTTCACCTGTTCCACCTGCCTCCGAATCAAATAAAGGAGTGAACAGATGTGATTTTTCTAGGGGTGCACTGAGTAATATGTCACAATCTTTTGGAAACACAAGTCTTTTAATAACTGGCAAGCCGAGAAATGCCTGGTATTCTTGCCACGGCTCATCACCATGCAGTTGAACAATATCAATGCCATAGTCATTTGCTATAGTCAAAACGTCCTCCTTGGACTGATTACGAAAAACACCAACCAAATATTTCGGAGTACCCGAGCTGTTCCTATATGCTTTTACCAGATGCGAAATTTTCTTGGCTACGACTGGGTCAACTGTTCTTTTCCTATTGGGCACACATATTATACCTAGCAAGTCAGCGTTCGAATCCAAAGCACATTGGGCGGCCTCTGCGCTTTGCAAGCCGCAAACTTTCACCACTGGACCGTAACTACCTAAAAAATTAACAGCGGGCATAATTTGGGCTGCCTTAAGAATATAATCATGTACGCTCCATGCATTAATAATCACCTATGATTTCTTATGTCTCTCGCTCCTTTTCTTTTCCGACAAGTTTCTTGATCGGTTAAAAAAAAGAAACATCCTCGATCAAGATCGGACGTAAAGTGACAATTCTTTTTTAGAGAATAAAAACTATCACTACTACGACTGCCTGTAGTCGTCAATTCTTGTGCAATATATACTTCCATACTAAATTGTTAGATGCGTCTGAAGCCGCCATACGTAGTAACCTTCCTTGCTAAGCGATAAATTTAACTGATTGGTCTCTGCCGTGCGGGTGAGCGGCGCGCCCAAATAGGCGGGTGAACGTTTCTTTTTCTGGCCGGTTCCCTGTGAGCTCTTTTAGATCGGGGCTGCCGTCTGAAAAGTTTTATCATCACCAGACTTGCAATAAGGAATATCTTCACTGTCAATTAACTGTTTCTAACTCAGTTTCTTTCTTACAAGGACCATTACTCGGTGTTGAGAAATTGGCACAAACCACAAATACGTATACGTTCACTCAAGACTTATTTTTCAACCAGTAATCTTCGTCACCCCTCTTCCCTTTTCAACACAGAGATGGACCAGCCAAGGACCCATTCAGGACCCACGACGGCCAGCAATCCTACCCCAAGCTCCACTAACTCGTCATCTGCTTCTAGCGCGGCTAAGTCAAAGCAAGAAAGATCCTCTTCGTCATTATCCAAAACTTCGTCTGTGGTGCCTTCAAAAGATTCACCAGATAGTACTACTATTGCCAAAACTCAAGTCGCCACTTTGAAGAATGACATGAAATCTAGTGATTCCAGTACGCTAGATGGCTCATCTCAAAATATCATCCCCAATAGGGCCTCGATGCAAAAGTATATTGACCAATCGTCTGATCTTTTGTCGAGGAGTTCAGGCGTAATAACTCCATCTATGTCTTTGAATGCAAGCACTGCTGCGACCAACAATGATAGCAGTGGAAATTCAGCTAGTGATAGTAATCCGAAGATTCCTATGGATAGGGATAATACCATATTCAAGGCATTTGACACTAAGACTGGTCAATTCTTGAAAAACGATGATAATGAAGAGGAAATAAGGAGAAGTAACAAAGTTGACTCCATACCCCCAAAGGTTATTTTTACGAATATGAACAATCCGTCTCCTTCACCACCACCATCTTCAACACAGCCTCCTTCTGCGTCAGCACCGCAATTGCCACCGGCAACGGAGCAACACAAACAACAAGCAGCGCAGCAACAACTACCGGGAAATGCTTCTAACTTTTTAAGAATTCTTTCAAATAAGAAGACAAGATCGCATTCCGTACCCACTATTCTGCATTCTTCTTTAAGAAAATTATCATCTCATAATCAATACTATCGTAATCAAAATATTCTTCTAAATCATCAAACCCCCTCTGGCATATCAAAGAAAAAATTCTGTAGAAACCATCATCAACCATACTTGCATTCTAATAATCCTCTCAGTTCAAACCTCCTTTCATTAAAGCGCGCCATCTTTCTAAGTCAGAGAATATCCGATAACACAAGCACTAATGCTAATAACGATAACATCAGTGACTCTACTGGCAATCCAATAACAAATTCCAACTTTACGTCAAACTCGAACTTTGACTTAACATTGGAAGATAGAATAAACTACATAAAGGCCACTCCAACACCTGTCCCATTCCCTCCAATAAATCTACAGGGGTTAAAAGAAATCGATCTACAAGAGATTCTAAAAAACCCGCAATTAAGACATGATATCATATTTGACCCGTTATTGCAATTCAGGCCAAACCTTGACGGTGAAAGAGGCAATAAAAAAAGACAATTGGCTAATATTTACTGGAATGACGTTCAAAACGAGATTTATGTTTATTCTAAGAAACCTGAAATATTTCAATACAACAGGTCAAGACTAGTACCACTTTTTGACACTTTGAGAGATGTATTGTTAACCATAGTCCCACAAAAAGAGTCCCCGATGATAAATAATGTATTAGACACGGAATTGAACATTCAAGAACTACTAAAAGGTTCTTTAATAATGTCTAACCTGTCAGGCTGGTTGGCTGATTTATTTAAACACCATTGTGCTCCCATGAGAGATCCATGGGTAGACAAGATGAGTAATAAATTCAAAGAAGCTGAAAGGGACTTTTCTTTAACAAGATTAATAGAAGGGTTAAGATTAGTTTTCCAAATTTTGGAAACAATGAAACTGGATATTGCCAATCATCAAATAAGAATACTAAGGCCAGCTTTATTAAGTAATGCTGTAGAATTTGAGAAACAGTATTTCAACACTCTTATAGCTTCCAAAAGAGTTAACTTAAATACATCCTTACTTTGGTTTGATAAAAAGTTCAACGATAATGTTTCCATGGGTCTTGTTAGAAATGCAAATTCCATCACTATCCCTGACGTCTACAATATTTGCATTAGAAGTATTATCAACCTATTATCATGTAGAAAAATGGTCAGAGAGTACCCAACTCCGCTTTCTTTTGATCATGCAAGATTAATTCTTTTGCGTGCTGATATTCGTCAAATTGTCTGTATTCTGGTTTGCCGTTTGCTTTTCCAACAATTAGTAGCTAACGATCCTTCAATGGATAAAGTTACAAAAGAATATGTCATCCATACATACACGACTAAGAGATTGAAGAATGAAATTATCAGTATTATAACAGATGAACACGGTAATTGCAGATGGACAAAGAACACAATGTCTATAGCTGTTCATCTTTGTAAAATTATCGATGATCTTCACAAAGAGTATGATAACAACAACAATGGTAGTTGTGAAAGAATCACGAAACGGCAATTGCCTTCATTGGACAACGGAAAAATCACATTTGCTAAATCATGGTTATCTAAACAAACTCAACCCCTCAGTGAAGTTTATGGTGTGCTAGAAAATAGAGTATTCAAATCGCTAGAGGACGCCATTTTGAACAGATCTGAGTGCACAATTGATGGACGTGTTAAACAAGACTTCGTATATCTATACAATACAAACAATGGAAACGTGGGTGGCACAAACAACCTGACTAACAATTCAGATACTGCTAGCGTCAAAATCAGCCCGTCTTTAATGTCTCCTTCTAAAACCTCCGCCACGACACCAACTAGTAATACGGCAGCGTCTAGGAGTTTGTTCGCAGCAACAGAGCTGGAAGAATTTGATAACGTCTATCGCCATTTATATGCATTAATAAACCTTCATTGGTCCGTATTTGGTCCACATTACATCGAAATGTTAGGAGATAAAGTTAATAAAAAAGGAATATAACTATGTCAGTAATGAAGGAGAAAAACTCAAAAAAATTTAATACCATTTTTTTACCTTTTCTTTATGTAACTTCAAGTATCATTTTTAAAGTGTACATTTTTTATTACTTTACCTTTCAAAAAACAGTCACATAATTAGCTAGTATTTATTATAAAATAATGTGTCGCCAATTTGACATTCCTCCACGAGTTACTGGCTAATCAGGGGTGCTTCGTCTCGCCTGCAGCAAAACCGCGTTGTGTATCTCAATTAACAAGAGAAAAAAAAGATAATCCAACTTAAAGAACGTGCTATCAATTATATAAAAGTGGAAATATTATACATCAGTATTTTTAGTAATGCGAAAAGAAACACATAGTATCATTTACTAAGATATTAGAAATTCTACACGTTCCATCGAGATCTACTATACTAGCTCGATACATCAAACTGATATTTTCGCTTCCAAATCTACGAAAATGAAAGTACGTTATTTCTCTAAAACTGCCGTTCCCTTTTGTTCTAGAATACTAACATGACACACAAAATCTTTTTCTTACTTAGTTTATCGACGAGTTGGACATAGAGAGAGTAAACCAAACCCTTAATTTCGAAACCAACGACTGCAAAATCGTCGGCAGTTGCGATATTTTCACAACAAAGGCGGTTGCATCAGATAGAAAGTTGTACAAAACTATCGATCAGCATTTGGATACTATTCTACAGGAGAATGAAAACTACAATGCTGCCATTCAGCAGCAGCAGCAACTAGCGACTCCGGAAACCAACCAATCACCTTGTTCGTCTCCTTTTTATTCTAATAGGAGAGACAGTAACTCTTTCTGGGAACAAAAGAGAAGAATATCTTTTAGTGAGCACAATAGTAATACGAACAACAGCAATAACAATAGTGGTAATGGCAATAACTATCCTGGAGCTAATAGTACTTGTCCAGCAACTTTTTCCAAAAGTGTCAAGCTAAATGATCAAAATTTGAAAGAATTAGTATCAAATTACGATTCTGGCTCTATGAGCTCATCTTCTCTTGACTCATCTTGCAAAAATGATGAAAAAATTAGAAGAAGAAGCAGTAGCAGTATTAGCAGTTTCAAAAGCGGTAAGTCGTCGAATAATAACTATACTTCCGGTGCGACAACCAATAATGTTAGCAAAAGAAGAAAATCTTCAATAAACGAGCGACCAACCAATTTAAATCTGGGTCCATTTGGTCCTATAAATGAACCATCAACCAGAAAAATATTCGCCTACCTGATTGCTATTCTTAACGCTTCCTATCCCGATCATGATTTTTCGTCGGTAGAGCCTACCGATTTTGTCAAAACATCATTGAAATCTTTTATTTCCAAATTTGAAAACACTTTATATTCTCTTGGTAGACAGCCAGAAGAATGGATTTGGGAAGTAATCAATTCACACATGACTCTATCTGACTGCGTTCTCTTCCAATATTCCCCCTCAAGCTCATTTTTGGAAGATGAACCAGGTTATCTTTGGAATCTCATAGGTTTTCTTTATAACAGAAAAAGAAAAAGAGTGGCTTACCTTTATTTGATTTGCTCGCGTCTAAATTCAAATACAAGTGAAGTAGAAGACACGTTGGCAAAGAGGCCTCGGGGAAAGCTCACAATAGATGATGGTTTAAATGAATATGAAGGAGAATACGATTTTACTTATGATGAAAACGTAATAGATGACAAGTCAGATCATGAAGGGCCCCTACAATAGTTTCATATGTTAATTTGTTTGAATTTACATTTTCCTTTCTTACTTCCACATTTCTGAGTAGCAAACGTATTATTTGCCTAACAATGCTGGTTTCTACTTACTAAAATACCCCGTTTTCTTGACTCTTCAACTACATATTTCTTTAACTATATTGTACCACTAATTAACTAATCGACTGAAGGAGGAAACTAGGGAAACTGTGATTATGGTTACACAGAATATCTGTTTTTGAATATAGACTACAATGCACTTAATCGCTTACGAATACATTACACATAATGAACTATAATCAAATTGTTTCTATTCCTCGTTTGGTAATTTGATACGCTACCTGTCCAGGTTTAGCGAATGTCGAGTATACAACTTTCATCGTCCTTTTAACTTGCCAAAAGCTTGCTGAATCATTTCCCTTATAAAGATAAGCCTCACCTCTTTGAATTATTGTTGAAGCCTTATAAGACTTTTGAAGTAATATTCGTGTTGAAACATGGTTTGACCAAGTTAAGCCAAGATTGGGGACCCGATAGTCAAATTTTCGCTTCTTTTTTTGTTGATAATTAGAACCTAATGGACGTCGCTCCAAGGTTTTATTTTTAGATATCGGGGAGTTCTTCTTCCGTAAAGAATATTCGTAACTTCGGTCATTTACACCGTTCACCACTCTCTCAATTAGCATATAATCTTCATCATCTGAGAGAATTTCGTCGTTGTTGGCGTTTGCTCCAAACAATGAATTCATCTGCCGATAAAGAATTGTTGAGTTTTTCCAGCCCACTAACCAGCCCAACTGGTAATCATAATCAGTTACGTATGTCCTATGTGCCACTGGACTACTTGTTAATGGCTTATCTCCAACTTGGTTAGCCACTACAACTGATAATGAGTAATCGTGTGCCAATATTTGAAGCTTTTCTGCCATCCTATCCAAATAGTTCTTATTTTCTTGCGATTCTCTGAAAGATTTATTTTGAAGTTCCACCCTCAAATGATGAGAAATCGAATCTATTATGACCAATTTTATAGAACCTTTAAACCTTTCTAATAAGATGGGTAATTGAACGTTAATTATATGTTCTTGGTTTATCAAGTCGTTACAGCTAACCGTAAAAATGTTGGATTGTGTAATACCTAATTTCCCATAAGCGGGCCTAGACAATAGCATACTTTCCAATCTCTGAGTAGGTAAATCACCTTCTGTAGTAATGTATACACATTTCCCGTCAAGCCCCCCCGCAGCTTCAGAAAGTTGGACACTTAAAGCTAACTGCATAAGTAATTGTGATTTACCAGTGGAACTCTCTCCGAATATTTCCGTAATGCCACGCGTGAATATTCCTCCACCTAACGTTTCATCTAATGCTACATCAGCGGTTGTGAAACATTTTGGACCGTCATCTGAACTGATAGAGCTGTTCTCACAAATGTCCAAATATTTTTCGTTATATTCATGAATTAGCAGTTGCTGGAACCTGAAAACCTCATTTATTGATCTCTGTATGAGCCTTGCCAATTCCTTTGGTGTAAGCGTTAAAAAATCAACAACGCAGACGCCATTCTGTTGTACTGCATCCAAAAGATAGGAAAATTCTTCATCACAAAGGAGTTTACTTTCTGGTAATTCATCATAAAGGTCCATATACGTATTGTCAAACTTTATTGATAAGGCGCTAGACATGAATTTGCATTCGAAAAGTGGGTAAATCTCAAAAATAGTTTATTACTTATCACCATTCGAACTCAGCCCGAAAAAAACTGAAGGTAAACCGACATACGCCATGTATTCTTAAGCTCCCTAACAAAAGAGGTGATGATCAGAGAAAAGAAAAAAAAAGAAAGAAAGAAATAAGGAAGGAAAGAATATATTTATTAGTATAAAGGCACATAAGCTAAATAGGGCATTATTATTCCTATAAACTCTTGAATGGTTCTTTTGGGGTCCGACTTTTGAAATGATTGGGTTGAAATTGTTCTGATAAAAGACTGCCCTGTACGTCGGTGCAACCCATTCCAATCCCAATGTCATTCACATATTATAATACACGACTTTAAATAGTCTCAATCTCTAAAAGGGAGAAAACATCTGTACTTTATTTCTCTTAACAATTTTTAAAAGTGTTCTCAATACGGCAGGTTGTGCGATGAGTTCATTTAACAAAAGTCACCTACTTATTCTTGCCCTTGCAGGTGCATTATCAATGTCAAAAGAGAATGACTCAACTGTTGGAGAACGCTGTTCGTTGCGATTATTCTGACCATTAGGGAAATTATTCATAGTAGGTCTAAGCAGATTCAAATCAAATTCAGTTTCACTAGGAATTCTTACAACAGCAGCGACTGGCCGCTGAAAATCTTTATCAGTAAAGCTCGCATGGTCTTCTGATAAAGGCGGCGGCGCTAAATACTCCGTTTTACCGTTAGGATGAAACTCTCCTCGCTCATCATAAAACCCCAAATCATTCTCATTTGTTGTTTCTGTATATTCAGGAACATAGTCTTCAACGCAACGTTGTGTGCCATTATAATCTCTTTCGGATTGTCTGTAGGTAGGCGGAGTTAACCAAGCCGTTCCCCTAATAGGAGCCTGGCCCATAATTCGTCTTCTTCTGTTCACTTTGGCAGTTGAAAATAAAAGTATAAGGAGTGCAACTATGAAAAAAATAAAAAAAATCCATCTTCCCCATCTCCACGAGGACGAGCTAAACGGATCGTCATCCGTAATAGCTTCACCATTCCCATTATTATCATTCGCTCTTTTATATAGGAAATCGACTTGCTCCCGCAAAATCATTTTAAAAATTATGTTATTCCCTGTGAGTTAGACTTGATTCAGCTTCCTTACAAGCTAGAAAATGTCTTTCGAATCAGCTCTTTCTTTATTACATCAAAGAGTTTTATAGAATTCGATTCTTATTAATAATAATAAAGGAGTGGCCGGAAAAAAATAAATGGAGCGAAAACATACACATGAAAAATAGGACACGGTACTATTACCCGAAGTAAGCAATAAGATCATTGAATCTATCTTATAGACACTAACGATATCAAGTCGTGAGCTTTCCGACTGCTTTATTACTACTTGAATTCTCTAACTCTTTTGTATCTATTCATGTGTGTGATTTCACAATGCTACATAAGTTTTTTATATAATTAGAGAGCAACTTTTCTTCACAGTGGATAAAAACATAATATGCACTCTGTAAAGGAAAAATACATTAGAAACAAAAAATCTAAACTCAAGTAATAATGTAATTAATCTAAGCCTTCTTGTTGATTTCTTGGGCTTTTTCAAACTCTTCTTTGAATTTGTCAGCATTTTCTTTACTACCAAATCTGATGGCGAAAGTGAACGCCTCTGCTTCACCTTCTGCAATATCAGCTGTACAAGCATAAACCCATGATCTATCGGAACCAACATTGGGTTTCAATGTGTATTCTGGAGCGATGATATGATTAGCACAAATCTTTAGAGTTTTGTCTCTTCTCATCAATATTCTGACCTTGTTAGTTTTTTTGTTCTTCAAAAACTTGCAGTCACCAGTACCTCTTTCTTTCCATTCCTTAGCATCGGCATCAAATCTAAAAAGCTTGGCTCTGACCTTGTAAAGAACTTCTTCGTCTTCTTCCATGGTCTTAACATCAACCTTTTCCAAGTGAACGACTGGTTCAAAATGGACGTCTGGAGATTCTGGAGCATCCTCACCTTCCTTCTTAGTTTCCTCCTTGGTTTCTCCTTCGTCTTTCTTGGTTTCTGGCTTTTCAGCCTTTTTACCACCAAACATGGAAAAGACAGCAGAGGATGGTGGCTTTGGAGCGGTTTCTTCCTTCTTGTCAATAACTGGTTTGGTATTTTCACTAGACATTCTTTCGTAATCTATAATTTTGTATAATTTATTGCTTTGAATTTAGGTAATATGGAACCTCTCCTCTTTCCCCAATACAAGTTCGATTTCACCACCAAATTTCATCTCAAATTCATTCTTCTATTTTTTTTTTGTTTCTTGCTTTTCCGCGTACTTCCCGCTGGGCGAAAAAAAAGAAGGAAAAAAGAAACGACGAGGCATCGTGTAGGACGAAGCCCCTTATCCCCTAGTTACCGAAGAAGGCTACCAAATTCTAAGTTTGATAGAGCAATACTTATATAAGGTTAAATATAGAATGGTTCATAGTGGTGTAGATATGGAACTTGCGCGATCACCGATTTACGGGATTTTTCATGCGAAGTACAAGATTGGCCTAAAAGATCGCAAAACATTAGCTAGAAATTTCCCCTTATCGTTTTCCGTACTGCAAAGATCACAATACTAAGAAAAATTATATATTACTTGCTTTCACAACTAAGGGCATTAGAATTCAAGAGAATATCAGATATCAAAACGCCTTATAAATCAAAAAACTAAGGAAAATTCCACTAGAATGAGCCAAGTTAATACAAGTCAAGGACCAGTGGCACAGGGGCGTCAAAGAAGATTGTCGTCGCTAAGTGAGTTTAATGACCCATTTTCGAATGCTGAAGTTTATTATGGTCCAACGACCGACCCAAGGAAGCAGAAACAGGCAAAGCCCGCGAAGATTAATCGGACAAGGACTATGAGTGTTTTCGACAATGTCTCTCCCTTCAAGAAAACTGGGTTTGGTAAACTTCAACAGACTAGGCGTGGTTCTGAAGATGACACTTATTCAAGCAGCCAAGGAAATCGTCGTTTCTTCATCGAAGATGTTGATAAGACGCTCAATGAACTACTGGCCGCTGAGGATACTGATAAAAACTATCAGATCACCATCGAAGATACCGGTCCTAAGGTCCTGAAAGTCGGTACTGCAAACTCTTACGGTTATAAACATATCAATATTAGGGGTACATATATGTTATCTAATTTGTTACAGGAATTGACTATTGCAAAGAGTTTTGGTAGGCATCACATTTTCTTAGATGAAGCACGCATAAACGAAAATCCTGTCAACAGGTTATCAAGATTGATTAATACACAGTTCTGGAATTCCCTTACCAGAAGAGTTGATTTGAACAATGTAGGAGAAATTGCAAAAGATACTAAGATTGATACGCCGGGGGCAAAAAACCCAAGAATTTATGTTCCTTATGATTGTCCAGAACAATACGAATTTTATGTCCAAGCTTCTCAAATGCATCCATCTTTAAAATTAGAAGTTGAATATTTACCAAAAAAAATAACTGCAGAGTACGTTAAGTCTGTCAATGACACCCCTGGTTTATTAGCGCTAGCCATGGAGGAACATTTCAATCCTTCCACTGGTGAAAAAACACTTATTGGTTACCCCTATGCTGTTCCTGGTGGTAGATTCAATGAATTATATGGTTGGGATTCCTATATGATGGCTTTAGGTCTCCTAGAAGCTAATAAGACTGATGTCGCAAGGGGTATGGTAGAGCATTTTATTTTTGAGATCAATCATTACGGGAAAATATTGAATGCAAATAGAAGTTATTATTTATGCAGATCACAACCTCCATTTCTAACTGAAATGGCCTTAGTGGTGTTCAAAAAACTCGGTGGTAAGAGTAATCCCGATGCTGTCGATTTACTAAAAAGATCTTTCAAAGCCAGCATAAAAGAATATAAAACTGTTTGGACCGCCTCTCCAAGACTTGATCCGGAAACGGGTTTGTCTAGATACCATCCTAATGGTCTCGGCATTCCTCCAGAAACTGAAAGTGACCACTTTGATACTGTTTTACTGCCATATGCATCGAAACACGGCGTTACATTGGATGAGTTCAAGACACTTTATAACGATGGTAAGATAAAGGAGCCTAAACTAGATGAGTTCTTTCTCCACGACCGCGGCGTTAGAGAATCTGGGCATGACACCACATATAGATTTGAAGGTGTATGCGCTTACCTTGCAACTATTGATTTAAATTCCCTTCTTTACAAATATGAGATCGATATATCAAACTTCATAAAGGAATTTTGCGATGATAAGTATGAAGATCCTTTGGATCATTCCATAACCACTTCAGATACTTGGAAAGAAATGGCTAAAATCAGACAAGAGAAAATAACTAAATACATGTGGGATGACGAATCAGGTTTTTTCTTTGACTATAATACGAAGATCAAACATAGAACTTCATATGAATCGGCAACTACGTTTTGGGCATTATGGGCGGGCCTTGCGACGAAGGAGCAAGCACAGAAAATGGTGGAGAGAGCATTGCCTAAGTTGGAAATGCTTGGAGGTCTCGCTGCGTGTACAGAGCGCTCTAGAGGTCCAATTTCCATTTCAAGACCAATTAGGCAATGGGACTATCCATTTGGTTGGGCACCTCACCAAATTCTTGCTTGGGAAGGTCTTCGCTCTTATGGTTATATAACTGTGACAAACAGGCTAGCATATAGATGGCTTTTCATGATGACAAAGGCATTTGTTGATTACAATGGTATTGTAGTGGAAAAATATGATGTCACAAGAGGAACAGATCCTCATCGTGTGGAAGCAGAATACGGTAATCAAGGTGCCGATTTCAAAGGTGCCGCTACTGAAGGTTTTGGTTGGGTCAATGCCAGTTATATTCTTGGCTTGAAGTATATGAACAGTCACGCAAGAAGAGCGCTTGGTGCTTGCATTCCACCAATCTCCTTCTTTAGCAGTTTGAGACCTCAAGAAAGAAGTCTTTATGGACTATAGTTCGTATATTATATATATCATATTCACTTCAGATGTAGCATTCTGAGTAGCTAAATCCTCTCTATATGATCATTAATGAATTGTTCGGAAGCAAAAGAGGTTCATCTATAATTTTTCATATCATTTGTTTTATTGTGAATACATTAGCATAAAATGACCCTGATGGTAACATTAGGGATATTTGGAATGAAATCAAATCAATATGAGTTTTTCTTTTTCCATGAGTAAGTACCTGTTGTACTGAACTCGTAGTGAGGAGAACAAAGAAAGAAAACGTGAGTGACACAATACGTTACTTCAAAAACTATCCCCTGACAATTCGATGATCGAAGAAATAAAGAGTCTCTTGTTTTCAATATGCATTTTAACCCATTAGTGCTTTAAAGGCTTTGTTCTCCGCAATTAGATTACCACTTTTACCAAGTTTTTTTGTTCGGAAATCAAAAACTGTCAAATATGAATTTCTTAAGAAAAATATTTATTATAAAAATAAACTTTAATAATTTTTCACTTTTGATATTTTATTATTTTTAATCATGTGACTAAACATTTTGCCATCTGCTGCTATCTTAAAAAATCATTTTACTGCGAATAAGTAGCCATAAACATGTATGGTTGTTATGAAAGGGAAAGCATATCATTCTATAAAGTCTAATAAATGTTCGTTTTTAAGTGCCAGAAGCTTCTCTTCTTAAAGCGGAAAAGAATACTCACTAATGGGCTCTGTTCATTGCATACAGTATTGCCGAACTAATTCTTGTTCCAGGCATGTATTAGTAGCACGTGTTCTATTGAAGTAGGTCTCTAAAGTGTATGAGTGCTTCACTGCATATTAGTAGCGCAAACGTTCCGAAAATTTTGTGCTATGTTCTAGCGTATCGGACAATATTGTAGGGTTAATGTAGGGGGGACATAGAGATGGTCAGTGAAATATGTTAAACCCCAATACTGCTTTGGAATGATTTTTTTTTTTTTGAGAATATTACTACCTGCACAGTTTATAGATTCGTTATTTATGTTCAATTTTTTGATTAGAGACGCTATAAGGTCAAAATCCTTAATTTTGGCTTGCCAACATGTCAACGACTATATTGATCACTGATATCAGTACTTCCACACCGACTAATAGTATGACAATAAATTCAAGATACTCTTCATGGGAATGGCCCAGCTGTTCCTTTAGCATTTGGAGAAGATCTGAAATCACCTCTAGTCTTTGGTTTAGGAGTGAAACACGCTGATTAATCTCCAAATAACCTCTAGTAGCTTGATATATGGGTTCCAGCTGTGGTTCTGACCACATAATCTCGGGAGAGTCCAAAATTGATCCATGTAGGTTGATATTTATTCTTAAAATGAACAGCTCCCCTATACTTTTCATTATATCTTCCTTGCTCATTGAAACTTTCCCACTATATGCAATTTCTTGAGGTATATCCTGAGTATCTTCAATAGTATTATCTACAAGCTCTTCGAAAAGTGAAATTTTTACACTTTGTGCAATAGCATGAGAAATAGAGAGTTTTACCATATAATTAGAGCCATCCCTTAGGGTAATGAAATCGTTATATATCCTCGGCTGGTAGCTTTTTGTAACATAATAATTAAACTCTTCTACTTGAATATCTTCTTCTGCCAATTTTTCTTTTTCAAACTTCTCTATATCGTTTAGAAATGCCTTCTCTTCTCTTTCAGTGAACCCCCACATAACAACAACACCATATTCAAAGATAAATAGATCGGGGTGCTTGTCACTAACAATAATTTCACCACCCTCATCATCTAACCTAATGACGTCCT
This sequence comes from Saccharomyces mikatae IFO 1815, assembly GCF_947241705.1. Taxonomy (NCBI): domain Eukaryota; kingdom Fungi; phylum Ascomycota; class Saccharomycetes; order Saccharomycetales; family Saccharomycetaceae; genus Saccharomyces; species Saccharomyces mikatae. Next base: position 451,194 of record NC_079259.1, on the reverse strand, counting down.
CATGCTCAAATCTTTTGTCCCCCCTCCAATCGTTATAAATGAAAGGAGTGTATAAGCACTCATCGAATAATTTTGGATGAGTATGGTGTAACTTTCGACTGTCCTTTAACCACCTTATAAGCTCTTTCATATTGTAACTGCTAGCAGTACAGTATGCAGTAGATCTTGGGAGTAAATGCCTGTGAGCCTTCCCCAACTTTTCGGCATCTCTTCTAGCGGGCTTATCTTTTATCCTATTAACCTGTGAATATACCTCCTGATTCTTAAGTTCTGTAAGCCCGTCGCCATCTCTTTGAAAAGGCTCCTCTGGCAGAAGTTTTAGTTTCTGCGCTGTACGTGATGTTCTTTGAGCACCAGCCCCTGTACGACTTTGTTTGCTTATTGGATTTATCATTGCACTTCCTGTATATGATGCTCTAGATTTCCTTGTATCTTGTGGGGTGGGTACGTACTTCCTCCGGATATTTGACGGCTTACTGATTATTTCGGAAGTTTGCTGCTCATTATCAAGCAGTGCCTGATGTTCCAGCTGGTAATTATTACTATCTACCATCATTAACGAAATTGTCAATGTATTTGACACGGTAATTTACGTTAAATCGCTCTTGAGCCAAATTTTTAAGCCGTAATCACCGTTACCGTTACTAAATAGACAATGAATGATTACACAGTATATTTTCATGCGAGGTAAGAAATCTTGTGCACGAAAGCGGTCAAGATATCGTCAGCAGTTTTTCGCCCTAAATCGCATTACCAAATTGAAAAACAAGACTACACCATAAAGCAAAAGGAGCCGACGGTTCTCCATTTTCCTTTGAAAAAAGATTTTCTTTTGAGAAAGGAAGGATTTCAAATAATATTTAAGGACATGATTACCACGCACATATATATCAAAGCGTCCTAGGGGCTAGAATCGTATTAGAAGTGGTCAGTATATAGGTGATAGTAACACATAAGAAATGTCAGTTGAGGAAAAAAAGCACAAACTTGAAGAATTAAAAGATCAGAATGTGGTACTTGGACTTGCAATCCAAAGATCACGACTTTCAGTAAAAAGATTAAAATTAGAGTACGGAGTTTTACTGGAGAGATTGGAATCTAGGATAGAACTGGATCCTGAATTGAACTGCGAAGATCCCTTGCCGACTCTGGCCTCATTCAAGCAGGAACTATTAACGAAACCATTTCGAAAATCGAAAACCAAAAGGCACAAAGTAAAGGAAAGAGACCCAAATATGCCCAAAAGACCTACAAATGCTTACTTATTGTATTGTGAAATGAACAAGGAGAGGATCAGACAGAATGGCTCTTTAGACGTAACAAGAGACCTGGCGGAAGGCTGGAAGAACCTTAATGAACAAGATAGGAAACCGTACTATAAGCTTTATAGTGAAGATAGAGAAAGGTACCAAATGGAAATGGAAATATACAATAAAAGAATAAACAGTGCAGATGCAGATGATGATAAAGAAGAAAGTGAAGACAAGATAAAAAACAATGAAGATAGGTCACCTACGAAAGTAGATGACACAAAAGAAGGTGAAGACGGAGCTTTGATTACCTCTAACTAAGACTTTAGACTTTCATCGTTTTATTTCCTTTTTTTGAAGATATGGTAAGGTTTTTTAAGGGGCTCTGTTCTGGAGGTCGTTCAACCTAAGTGTTTTGTATATTAAATTGGGAGTTGGACCTTTCATAAGCACAATTTTTCCTCTGACTGCTATTGTGCCCAAGTTCAAAAAAAAAAAAAAAAAAGAAGATTGTTTATCCTGGAAAACTTTCTAGACGTGGCTTTATTACCAGGTTGTATAGGATTATGTAAGTTGGTCGGTATATAGTGCTTACAATGGACCTTTCTTTTAATGCTAATGTTTACATGAAGAGATTTCAGCAGCGTCAGTAAACGTTGATTTATAAAGCAAGAGATCTGTGGTTATAGTCCTCAGTCAGAATATGTATCTTACTCCATAGCGTAGGCCTTGTAATAAGCTATGTTATGAAAATTGGGTATGTAAGGTCACCAACATCACCCTGTCTTTCTCAGTTATTAGTGACCCTACTAGATTAGTTAGTATTTACTGTTTCTTGTGAATATTGATATTAAACATATACAACATTATGTAAAGTCCTTAGTGTAAACTGATGTATATAGATATCAGCGACAAAGATTTGTCCAGCACAAAGCAAGTCTTTAACCGGTAATGAACTTTTCAAATAGGGCAGGTTTGGCGTCTATTTTAATACTGCCAAATGTTTCTGTTTGGCTCAAATCAATGCATCCCTCTGTAGCAAGAGATAGAATATCGAAGAACCCCTTACTAGCTTCTCTTTTAGTAATACTTTGCAAATCTGTATTTGCCTGGCTTTTCAATACATCTGTAAATATCACTTCTTTTTCTTCGGTTATTTCCTTTCTTAAAATCTCCGCCATTTGAACAATAGCTTTAGAAGCCACCTCACCAGAAGCAAGGCGGATCTTTTGAGCTTGAATAGTAGTATCTTCGCTTGCTGTCTTTGTCCTTGTAACATCTTCTCCAGGAAATGAAGTTTCATTCAGAACAGCGTCAATTGGCTCAAAGTCGGACAAAATATCAGTCATTTCATTGAAAGAACCATCGTTGGTACCCGCGTTGCTAATCAGATCATCACTGAGATTAAATGATACGTTTAGTTCAGGTTCGTCAACTGGCTCCTCTGGATTATTTTGTATTTTTCTTTTCTTCGAAGAGTCATAGGATAAGAAATTCTTGAAAATTGAATCCGGCAAATAAGACATACTTTCAGTTATCTCACTCCATAATCTTTTAGTTGTGAAGTTGAGGCGTTGAGTAGCGATTGGATTTTTGAGTCTTTCCTCTTTGTATGTGTAGGAGGAAGTTAAACTTTCCGAATTTTCTGTTTCCTCATCAATTTGAATATTCTTGGTATTGAGTATTTGAGAGTTTCTTCTTATGCCAGTTTGCTTTAATAGTGATACTGTGGACACATCGGCTGTCACATCCTCATCATTCATGGGTATTTCTTTTTCTATGTCCAAATTAAATCCGAAATCTGTGGGTTCCTCGGATATAATTGACTCAGCAACCTTTCTTCCTTGTTCAATAGAATTATCATCACCATCGCTGCTCTCGCCATTTTTTTCAGTGATACCTAAGTCCCAATCAACGGCTCCAGCATCATCAAGGGGGAAATCATCATCTTGTATAAAATTTTCGTGTGAACCAAAATTGTGCGAGCTTTGTCTTGTCCCTTCTTCCCAAGATTTTGAGATTATCGGACCTTCTTCGATGTCAAAATCAAGGTCCATACCAGATATACTATTATGCCCAAAATCTTCGTCAGGACTGAACCTTCTACCAACTTCAAGTGATGTGTCCCAAGGAGTAGCACCTTGAACTTTCCTTTCCATTGAATTCTCCTGTGCCATTAAACCTGCTGGTATGGTAGTATCATCCAAAAACTCTAACCCCGGTGTAACTAAAACTTCTCTTTCTGTGACAGCGTCTTCCAACATCAATTGATGGACCCTTGTGATAGTATTCAATCTGCTTACTGTGGCATTCATCCTCTGATTCGTTTTAAATAGCATGCTGATTTTTGTTAACGTATCCTTTATGTCTGTGAGTAGGAAAGTGGCTTGTTTAGAATATACACGTACAATACCTTGTAGTAATTCGGCTGATGTCCGAAGAGTAATGTGTTCAATTTCTCGTGACTCGTCGTCACAACCAGAAGCTTTTGCAATTTCTTTCGCTGATTCAGCAATGTGAGTTTGAATAATGGAACCTCTCGGTATGTTGGACATATTTGAAGCAAGCCATATTTGAGCCAATGGGCCTTTATTGGTGGCAAGTTTTAATACGGTAAGACGTTGTGAATTTTCTGTAGCCATTACTGTATTTTCTGTAAGGTATTATTTTTACTTGAGTTATTTTCTATGCGACTTTCTTCCTTTTCTATTACAGCTTTTTATACCCAGTTTAGCAATTATAATCTTTCCATAATATAAAAAAGGTCAATGACTTGAGCAACAATAAACAGCAAACGGGATACTTCTTCAGCAGTATATGTATATATATAACAAGCTGGTGAACATAAAATCCGCTGAGTTTGATACTGTATATGTGAGCAAGTATAGGAATCCAGCAAAAGACGCGATTTTATTCGACGCGTCTTTTCTCGAGCTTTTTGTTTAGTATAAATTTTTCAAACGCGAAAAACTTGACTTTCTTCAATGAGTAGGGAAAACGCGTTTACAAAAACCTATGAGTTGGTAAGCGATCTATTCAAAACGATTGAGGAATGGAAGTATTTTCTTGCTGACTACCTACAGACTACTTTTGCTTTACAAACTCCCACTCCTATAGTTATCAGCATAGTTTCTCTTGTTTTTATGAATAGGTAATAGTAGGATTTAACATAACAACCACTAGAACAATAAATCCCTTTTCATTCACAGCTGAAACATGCTTTATTTATTGTAATTTTCTTGGTTTCTTATCACATACTTTCATCATCTCCTTCTCATTGTTGGAACTAAGTTTCCCTAATGAACAACAATATAGCGTAATACAGGCCTTCAAACATAAATCAACCTTAATGTTATAATTAACATAAATTATGGAAAAGATACTGATTTCAGTTAGGATACCTTCTTTTTTTAAGAGTTTCTTTTTAAATAAGATACCGGAGGAAATTTCTTGGGCTTGAAGGAAGAACTAAATGTAAAAAAAGGGAAATGAAATCGTATTGGGACAAAAGATTCTTAATAAGACCCTCAAAAAGGACTCTAAAAACAATTCACTAAAGTACTATTATCCAGGACTTGCTATAAAAACTACACTTTAATAATTCTGTTTTTAAGTTTTCTTGTTTTGAATATAAAATAATACTATTTTCTTTTATTTACGCTAATAAATGGTTTTCCTGTATAATTTAGACATTAACCAAAATGTAAACTCAAATCCAAATACAACCAGTAATTTTTGCCCCATTTAAACAAGCCGCTTGCTAATTTTTGAAAAATATACACTTCTAAAGTTCTAGAGTGCGTATCATAAAGAAACGTTATTTTAATACAGATTGAAGGTTCTCTAAAACTTCTACTTGAATTGCAGCTTCTGCAGCTTCTCTAGCATCGGACGAACTAGAGTTCTTCTTGGCTTCGGTTAACAAGTTTCTTATATTTTCTTGTGAAAAAGATTCCAAAGGAAAAGCCTCAATCGCAGTCACACATAACTGGGAGTCCGGTTGGACTGTCGCGAAGCCACCCGATATAAAGAATTTCTTGGAGTTAGAGCCTTCCATAACTTCAACGACGCCTGGAAGCAACTGTTCGACAGTGGGAACATGGTTGGCCAATATACCAATACGTCCTGATTTAGCAGGTAAATTTACTTGAGTCACCTCGGAGCCACTGTATAAAGTTTCGTGCGGTAAAGCAAATTGCAATTTCAAACCTGATGTTGCAGCAGCAGCCTCCGCATATGTACGCTTAGCAACGAAATTGAATGATTTTAAAGCGCTTTTGCCAACAACAGAACGTAACATTTTTTACCTTATGGCTACACTTCCACCTTCACGATCTGACTTGAATTGTTTTAGTATTGGAAGTGTAATTACCTCACTTTGTTCACATTTCATTTTAATAGGAACTTCTACATTGATGGGGCGGCCCCTTCCTAGACGACTTCATAATGCGCTTTGATTGGCCGGGGCATGCGATACCGTTGAAGGTGATTACAAACAGCAAGTGAGGTGATTATTATACAAAATATTCATTACCACTAAATTATCCAGCAATATTAGTGTGATAGCACCAATATTAGTAGTCTGTAGTCCCGTTTGTAATTGGCGATGTATACAAGTATATTTACGTAAAATTGGAGTCAGCCAACCGATAATTCATTACGTACGGCTTAACCATCTTTCATGTGGTAAATAAAAGTCAATGACAATAACTGATGTACGGAAACCCTCTGGTTGTACATCCTACATCTCAAATAGTTTCAAATGTGCTTACATCTTATGTATAACTTTTCCCTTTTCAGGGAAAATGATACTTCAATATCACAATTGAAACTATTACCCGCTTATTACGGGAAAAGAGATATATGATTCAATGACAATAAGAAATTTCAAAACTAAACAGAAAAAAGCTGAAATTTTCATATAACTGTCAACAAGTGCCATAGTCTTTACATTCTCAAGCCAATTTGAATCATCAAATAGATCTTCCTAAACAAACAAGCCATAAAAAAATAATGGTAGTGCAGAATACGTCAGTTCCTTCTGTCCACATAGCGAATCTCTCAGAACGAGGAAATAATATTAAGGCAATGACGTATAAAAACAAGCTGACTGTTTGCTTTGATGACATACTAAAAGTTGGGGCAGAAATGATGATGCAACAGCAGTTAAAAAACGTTCAATTGGACTCCTATCTTGTCAATGGTTTCAATCAATCTCAGCAAAGATTATTGAAAGAAAAAGTTAAATTATTTCATGGAATTTTAGATGATCTAGAGACTTCTTTGAGTCAGAGCTCTTCATATTTGGAAACTCTTACTGAACTTGGAAAAGAAAAGGAAAAAGAAAGAGAAGAAGCTGAGAAAAAGAGGGCAGAAGAAGAGAATTTGAGAAAGGCCAAAGAACAACAGGAATTGAAAAAACGGCAAGAATTAGAAGAAGTTTCCCAACAGCAGCAGCAGGAGCAAAACTCAAAAGAGAAGAATGGTCTTGGCCTAAACTTTTCCACAGAAACACCTGCGGACAAGATAGATGCCAGCGGGTCCACACAGAATGATCAGGAGCCAGGATCACTCCAACCATCTAACCAAACACCAATTGGGAACACAAATGCAACCAGTAATAGTGCTACATTCCCTCCCTTAGCGACCACTCAAAGCCAACTTCAGCAGGGCCAACCTTCAGATGCGATGTTTAATGACTTAAATTCCATGGACATTTCGATGTTTTCAGGACTTGAAAATAGTGGTTTTGACTCAACAGCCTTTAACGCAACAGTAGACGGGACGAAAGGATTTGATGATAATGACTTAGGTAGCAACTATAATGACATGAATATTTCCTCTATTGACACCACCAACACAAATACTACTACTAATGATATCAAGAATAGTAACGATAACAATAACAACGACGGCAACGACGACCACGATGAGAACGACGACGACGATGACAACGAAGACGACAACGAAAACGGCAATGATGACAACGGCAATAACCATGACAACAAAAACAGCAGCAGCAACGAAAACAGTAACAGGAACAACAATAGTAGCGATAGTAACAATGACAATAACGGCGAAAACAGTAACAACGATAACAACGACGGGAACAACAATAGTAACAACAAAGAAAAAACCAGAAGTAGCGGCACTAATAATAACAACATAATCAATAGTGATCTACAAACGACTATTGTTTCAAATACTGGAGACAACCCTCCTACTGCTGATAACGGTGAAGAATACTTGACATTAAACGATTTCAACGACCTCAATATCGACTGGTCCACCACTGGAGATAATGGTGAATTAGACCTCAGTGGCTTCAATATATAACTTCGTTTTGCTATTGCTATATACTGGTTATGAATCATGCTACACATTTCATTTCGTGAATATAATCGGTACAACATGATGGATTATGCTCTCCAGTATGATCATTGAGTATCATGTAAAGGGTGTATGCAAAACGGATCTCGTAAGTTTATACATATAAATATACATACACATTGCATACCTCGACGTCTATGCATAATTTTGTATGTTTTTTAACAAAATTTTTAAAGAAAGACAACCATTACTGTAACATTATCTGTAGTACCATTTTCTAAAGCATATCTCACCAAGACTTTTGCAGCTTCATTAGGTTCAGTAATATCCTTGATTAATTCGCATGCATCTTGATCATCAATAACATCCCATAATCCATCACATGCTAAGATTAAAAATTTGTCTTCGGAGGTTATTTCCACACTTGTTGTAAATGGGCTTCCCACCACCAAACTATCAAAGAATTTATCTCCTAAGGACCTCGTTACTGCTAGCATACCATTTACACGGCTCTTCATTATCAAGCCACCTGCTTGTTCAACTCTTTGCATCTCCAGGGAGTCTGATGCTTTATGATCATAAGTCAGTCTTATGCTGTTCCCATTCCTAAACAATACTATTCGGGAATCACCAACATTTGCTGTATATAACTTCCTTTGATGCTGGGCTAAATCCATTGAGTCGTCAGAACTTGAATCTGGGAGCTCCCAACGTAGTACGCAAACAGCAGCCGTACATCCACTGTTTCCCATTAGTTTAGTATTAATTTCTTTGTCAATGGTGAGGAATGAATCATTCAGTACATCCCTAACGTCCCGTGTTTCATCTGCTAAAATGTTCTGTTCTATAATTGTGTGAAGATGCTTACCACACCATTTTGAGGCCTGAATTCCAGCGTGCCCATCAAATACTGCGAAGTATCCCCAATCTAATCTTGATGCAAAATTCTTAACATACGTATGAACATCTTCCATTGTCCTACGAAACTTTGAGTTTTTATTCTCCGCCACACCTACTCTGTAAGTTATATCATATGGCGCTTCTAGCCCTTCTAGAATCTCAGAATTATTGCTCATTATCAATGAATTTTAAACGATAAACGCAATGCCTAAAGGATGTATATGAAGTAAGAACGTTCAAAATCTTGTAACCTCAGTATGAAATGAAATTCTGTTTAGTTTCTATTCGATAATAATATTCACTGGTTTATTTTAACACCAACAAAATAACTTTCGCTCGTTCTAATCACTAGTTTTGTTGCGTTTGAGATCTGGTGATAAATATCGAATTCAAGATGGATAATGTCTTGAGATAACTTTAAGAGCGCTTTAGGACAAAATGACTTGAATGAAGTGTAAAATATCCCTGACTCTGCTTTAACTTGCAAATGCACTCCTCCTGTTTCAAATTTTAGTACACTTCAAAGTTGGACAGTAATCCAATCTCTCTTGAGATGTCCACCAGTTGCTTTTTGTCTGCAGCTAGAATTCGCGAAGGCCCAGCGAACTACCTATATTGGCTAAATTTCTGAAACAAAGGTTGCACGTGACACAATATATGCATACGTTAAACTTTGTTAAAGCGTGATTTAATATACGTAAATCTATTATAGAAACAATGTAAATGTACACATCACAAGTATAAACCCTCTAAATTCTCTTCCACTTTATTTTTCATGACTCTCTCCTTCGCTTGCTTAAAATCCTCCGCTGTGACTTGCATTCTCCTCTCTCTAAGAGCTAGCAGGCCTGCTTCTGTACACATCGCCTGAATATCGGCGCCTGACAAATCATCCTTTGTTGTTACCAAAGTTTCAAGGTTGACATCCTCACTTAAATTCATCTTAGAAGTGTGAATTCCTAAAATCTTTCTCTTAGTACTTAGATCAGGGTTCTCAAATAAAATCTTACGGTCAATTCTTCCAGGTCTGATCAATGCTGGATCAAGTGTCTCAATTTTGTTGGTAGCCATAATCACCTTCACATCGCCTCTATCATCGAACCCGTCCAGCTGATTCAACAATTCCAACATGGTTCTCTGAATTTCTCTTTCACCACCACTGTTTGAGTCATATCTTTTAGTACCAATGGCATCTATTTCATCAATAAACACAATACTTGGTGCATTTTCACCAGCTACTTTGAAAATTTGCCTACATAACCTGGGGCCATCTCCTAAATATTTCTGAATTAACTCCGAGCCAACAATCCTTAAGAATGTTGCGGATGTCTGGTTTGCAACCGCTTTGGCTAGTAATGTTTTACCTGTACCGGGTGCACCATAAAGAATTACACCCTTGGGAGGTTTAATACCCATCTCTTCATATAGTTCTGGGTGCGTCAACGGTAACTCTACAGATTCTTTTATTTCTTGGATTTGAGATTCTAGCCCACCAATATCACTGTATGATTCTGTTGGTGACTTATCCATTTTCATGACTGAAACCATGGGATCAGCATCATCTTGCAAAACACCTACGATAGACATGGTTTTATGATGCAACAACACAGAACAACCGGGTTCTAGTAACTCTTTATCGACAAAGGATAAGATAGATACGTAATAATCTGGCATGGTTGGACTTGTCACTATTGCATGATCATCGTCTATGATTTCTTCGAGGGTCCCAATGCTCAATGGATTCCCACGTATTTCTTCCAGTTGTTTCTTTTCCTCCTCCTGCTTTTTCTCAAACGGTTTTAAAATTTCAGAGTTGGAGACAAATTCTTCTTCTAATAACAAATGATCTTTGATTCGTTCCATCCTTAGCAATTTTAATTTACACCGGGTACTTGGGTATATATTGGGTAGTTTTTCAGCTGTAGCTGGTCCTCCCTTTCTTTTCTTACGACCAAATTTAGATTGAACTGGAGGTTCATATTTGGGTTTCTGGTTCGATCCCTTCTTCTTCTTCTTATCCTGTCCAGATGATACACCTTGTCCCATTATATTTTCTGTTGTAAATGCTGACCTTTCTTCTTTTGGGTTTAATACAAATTTAACATTGGTATGCCTTACACCTATCTGTTCACATATAAAACTATCTTTGTAGGTAAAGACATTTGCCACCGGAGAAAAAGATCATACATCTTACCCGGATCTAAACGGTAAGAAAAATAAAAAGCGACAACTGCAGGACTCGAACCTGCGCGGGCAAAGCCCAAAAGATTTCTAATCTTTCGCCTTAACCACTCGGCCAAGTTGCCTTCTTAATATAAGAATTTGTATTTTAAGATGGGATACCTCAGTATGACAATACATCATTCTAAACGTTCATAAAACACATATGAAACAATTTTATAACGAAACTGTTGGAATAAGTGATTACTACTGTACATTTATTCATATAAATTGTTGTAGTTGATGACGAACATTCTTTAACATGATACTAATAATGTTGGGTAAATTAATACTAACATTCTTATGGTGATACCAATTAAATTGGAGTAGGGAAATTCTAATTATAGAATTTCCTGCACTAATAAGATAAAGATCTATTAATTGTCCAGAACTTAGTATATAAGAAGATGAGTTAACACTAAATTCTTATCATCAACACTCTGATTTATGTCTGAACCTTTTGGTTTAATACAACTAATCAGCGTGTGTTTTTGAGAGATGGGCGAATTTTGAGATGATTGTTGGGATTCCATTGTTGATAAAGGCAATATTATTTGGTATATATAATATACTAGAAGTTCTCCTCGAGGATATAGGAATCCAATAAATGGAACTCGTAATTCTACATAATTCTGTATATGCTTGTATTGTCATTTTATATTTGTCAGTCATTATCCTATTACATTATCAATCCTTGCATTTCAGCTTCCACTTATTTCGATGACCGCTTCTCATAACTTATGTCATCTTCTAACACCGTATATGATAATGTACTAGTAGTATGACTACTACTTGATAGACGATAGTTGATTTTCATTCCAACAGTTTTATATACCTCTCTTATATAGATTAAGAAGGAACGACTATTCTTAATTATTACAACTTACTAAACTACTAATTATCAACAAGTTAGATCCGAGATTCCGCGCTTCTACTATTTAGTATAAACCATATCTTATATAATATATAGGATAAGTAACATCCCGTGAATTAAGTTGACAAGTCGTTTTGACAATAAGTTACTTCCCTAAGATAGTATATTAGGATTGTCAGGACAACCCGGTATTACTCGAGCCCGTAATACAACATAAAAAGTTCATGGTTTAAAAGTTATAGAACACATTAGCAGTAACGACTGTGTAGCAATATTAACAATTACTTGAAAGGATAATTACTAACCACACCTCAAACGAACAAAGACACAACAGTAATTGTTGGAATGAAATCAACTATCGTCTATCAGCTAGTAGTCATACTACTAGTACATTATCATATACGGTGTTAGAAGATGACATAAGTTATGAGAAGCGGTCATCGAAATAAGTGGAAGCTGAAATGCAAGGATTGATAATGTAATAGGATAATGACTGACAAATATAAAATGACAATACAAGCATATACAGAATTATGTAGAATTACGAGTTCCATTTATTGGATTCCTATATCCTCGAGGAGAACTTCTAGTATATTATATATACCAAATAATATTGCCTTTATCAACAATGGAATCCCAACAATTATCTCAGAATTCACCTTATTCTTAATTATGTTACACATAAAAAGCGAAGCCTTATATTGCCATGTTTTCCATATATGTATAATTTTAGCAACACAAAGCCACACTGGCGCTTGGGAGTTTGGGACGAAAAGAAAGCTTAAATTGAGATAATAGTGGAGTTTGATGTAATTGTTGGGATTCCATTTTTTATAAGGCAATAATATTAAGTATGTAGATATACTAGAAGTTCTCCTCAGGGATTTAGGAATCCATAAAAGGGAATCTGCAATTCTACACAATTCTATAAACATTATTATCATCGTTTTATATGTTCTTATTCATTGATCCTATTTCATTATCAATCCTTGCGTTTCAGCTTCCACTAGTTTAGATGACTATATCTCATCATTTGCGTCATCTTCTAACACCGTATATGATAATATACTAGTAATATGACTACTAGTTAGTAGATGATAGTTGATTTATATTACAACATAAATATTCCTTCTTATTTCCTGTGAGAGTCTTAAATGCTACAATGAAAACTGTTGAATACAAAATGAACTTAGGTTTTTTTAAAAGCTGGAACGTACTGAGCAGTCGAAATTTGTTAGTAAACGAAATAACCGCCGAGGATGGTAACTTTTTTTCTTAATGGATGATTGCAAGTGTAACAATACACTAGGAGAGTTTGGTAAGTTCATTCCAATAAGCTGGTGTTAAAAATATCAATAATATTTCTATATCATTTAAAGTATACTTTTTTATATATACCTCACTTTACAAACCATCTAGAACACTATATAATTCGGGGATTAAATCATCTTGAAATAGCGAATCTAGTTCAGGATCGCCTGTAGTAAAATTCGAAGATGAGGAAATTGAATTTAGCAGCAGCCCCAATGACTCTATGTTAGTATCCAAAACTTGCTCGATTTCTTTTTCTGATTTTTTATCGTCTTTTTCAATAGGCAGACAATGGTGTTTACCAAAGTACAGAAAAGCCAAAAGAGCCTGAAAAAATATAGGAGTAAACATGAAGATTGTGTCGAATTATTCTTCTTTAATGATGGAAGTATCAAAAACAGCTATTTTAATAGTGAAATCATTGATCATCTCTGTGTACTGAATGTTTTGTGAATAACGTTTTTTAGGAAACGTCTCGGGACCCTTGTCGGCTTTTCTTTTCCGCCTGTTGGATCCAATGATTTTATAAGAGTTTTGTGCTCACTCTTTAGTCGCCAAGGGAATTTTAAAGTAATGGGATAAGAACCGACCATTATCTTTCGACTAGTGACCATGCTACCAGCATATTACTATATACGGTGTTAGAAGATGACGCAAATGACGAGAAATAGTCATCTAAATTAGTGGAAGCTGAAACGCAAGGATTGATAATGAAATAGGATCAATGAATAACAACATATAAAACGATGATAATAATGTTTATAGAATTGTGTAGAATTGCAGATTCCCTTTTATGGATTCCTAAATTGTTGGAATAAGTGATTACTACTATACACCTATTCGTATAAATTGGATTAAGTTATTGCAACTATACGTCTTCGTATAAATTGAAGTAGAAAAATTCTAATAATAGAATTTACTGCAGTAATGAGATAAAGATCTATTAATTGATCAGAACTTATTATATAAGAAGATGAGTTATCATCAAATTCTTATCATTAACACTCTGATTTATGTCTGAACCTTTTGGTTTAATATAACCAATCAGCGTGTGTTTTATATACCTCTCTTATATAGATTAAGAAGGAACGACTATTCTTAATTATTACAACTTACTAAACTACTAATTATCAACATGGCGACCCCAGTGAGGGATGAAACAAGAAATGTTACTGACGACAACATTTCTACGCAGGTTCAATCAAAAGTCAATAGAAATGGTACTGCCAATAATGCACAAACATTGTTGAATAACTTAACTGTTAAAGATGATCAAGTACGGCAATATCAAAGAGGTTTACATAAGTTTGAGAACATTTTGAATGGTTTGAAACAAGAAGAGGAAAAGCTTTCCGAGACGGATGATATTCAAATAACTGCGGAAAGACTACTAAAACTCGAAGAAACCATTGAAAAGGTCGAGCATAGAATTCAGAGTTTAATCGAAAAGATACAATCACTCGAAATAAAAGATGATAAGAATATCCTACACGAGCATATAGATGCTACAGGGGTCTATTATTTATACGATACCTTAACTTCAACAAACAAAAGGTTTTATCCGAAAGATTGTGTTTTTGACTATACGACAAGTAATGTTGAGGATATTCCTTTATTCTTGAACAACTTTAGAAAATTTACCAAAAGATATCAATTTGATGATGTTTTCAATACTGAGATCACAAAAATTGACCCTCGGGAGAATGAAATATTGTGCAAGATAATCAAAGAAGGATTAAATGAAAATTTAGATATCATGAACACAACTACAAGTAACATTTTCAAGATTATTAATGGTTTAAAAACAAAATACAAAAGTCTCCATGGAAGAGAAGTTAGAATTAAAGCTTGGGAAAAAGTTTTAGTGGATACAACATGCAGGGACTCTGAATTACTAATGAATAAACTGCAAAAGTTGGTGTTAATGGAAAAATGGATCTTTTCAAAATGCTGTGAAGATTGTCCAACTCTCAGAGATTACTTACAAGAAGCAATTCTGGGAACCTTACATGAATCATTGAGAAATCCAGTGAAACAACGGTTGTACAACGTTTCACATAACTCAGATATTGGCCACGAAGAATTCCTAATCAATACTGTTATTGAGACAGTAGTTGATTTGAGTCCAATGAGTCACGATTTAATTGAAAAGAACTGCAAATATTGCAAATCTGTTTTACACTGTTCAAGAAACTGCAGAAGAATACCCAACAAAGAGCTTAGGCTTGGCACGACAAATTTCTCAAAAACATATTATTCGCAAGGTATGCAAAGAGCAAAACCATTTAAAACGTTTGAAAAAACAAAAGAAGAAGAACAAAATACACCAGAGAAAAAGGCTGGTAATTATTGATACTGGTTCAGGAGTAAACATTACAAATGACAAAACTTTGATACATAATTATCAGGAAAGTAATGGTTGTACACGTTTCTTTGGTATTGGGAAAAACAGCTCAGTGTCCGCTAAAGGATATGGTTATGTTAAAATCAAGAACAGTAGAAATAGTACTGATAATGATAGTTTATTAACATACTTTGTTCCAGAAGAAGAATCTACAATAATAAGTTGCTATGAACTAGCAAAAGGTACTGATATGGTATTAAGTAAAAACTATACAACCTTGGGAAATCAAGATGTAACAATCAAGACAAAAATAATCAATGGTGTAATTCACGTAAAAATGAGTGATTTGATTGACCGTTCCTCCGATGACTCAAAAATCAACGCAATCAAACCTACCGATTCCTCAAGATATAAGCAAAGGCAAAAATCGATAACCTTACATGATGCTCATAATAGAATGGGACATACAGGAATTCAACAGATTAAAAACTCCATTAAACATAGTCATTATGAAGAAAATCTTGACTTAATAAAAGAACCAAATGAATTTTGGTGTGAAACTTGTAAAGTTTCAAAAGCCACGAGAAGGAACCATTATAAAGGATCTATGAACGAACACAGTATCGATCATGAACCAGGTTCATCGTGGTGCATGGATATCTTTGGTCCAGTATCAAATTCGAACTCGGATACGAAAAGATACATGCTTATTATGGTTGATAACAATACAAGATATTGTATCACCTCCACACATTACAACAAAAATGCTGAAACTATTTTGGCTCAGATCAAGAAAAATATTCAGTATGTGGAAACTCAATTTGACAGAAAGGTCAGAGAAATCAATTCAGATCAAGGAACTGAATTTACAAATGATCAGATAGCAAAATATTTTGTTTCAAAAGGAATTCATCATATTTTTTCTGCTACACAAGATCATGCTGCCAATGGAAGAGCAGAGAGATACATCAGAACTATCGTTACTGATGCAACAACATTGTTAAAACATAGTAAATTACGTATTAAATTTTGGGAATACGCAGTGACATCTGCTACCAATGTACGCAATTGTTTAGAAAACAAAGCCACAGGTCAACTGCCACTACAGGCAATCTCTAGTCAACCTGTGAAAGTGAGATTCATGTCCTTTTTACCCTTCGGAGAACAAGGAATAATTTGGAATCATAATCACAATAAACTAAAACCATCAGGACTTCGTGCTATAATATTATGCAAAGATCCTAATAGTCACGGATACAAATTTTTTGTACCATCTATTAAAAAAATTCTCACTTCAGATAATTACACAATTCCAGACTATGCAGTGGATCCAATATTAAGGAACACACAGAACATATACCCAGATGATCAAAGTAGATCAGATTCCATCAATGAAGCAGAAAACTCAGATGCTGTTTCCAGGTTATATGATGCATTGGAAAATTACGAAGATGACCATAAACAAGTTACACTACTTACAGACTTGTTCACCACAGAAGAATTAGCTCAGATTGAATTAAATGCTAAGTACCCATCTCCTAGTGATAATCTAGAAGGTAATTTAGACTACGTCTTTGCTAACATAGAAGAAGAGGAAGAAGACGAATACAATCATGTGAAAAACATGGATATAGATTCAGATCTTCACTCAAAAGAAAAGATCACTACTGAAAGCGATCGAAACGAAATTAATAAATCAAGTAATACTGATGAGGATATTCTCGATGAAAATGTTTATAGAGTCCCCACGGCACTACAAGGGAACCTTGTTGGAAGCCAGAACAGCATAAACATCAACAATGATGATAATATTGCTAGCAGAACTCATAGGAAGATCAGTGGAAAGGAAATAAATTACAAGGAATCATCAGAAGATGAGAGCGATTATATTTCACATGATCCTACTAATGAATCAGTTACAGTTGCAAGTAATAAGGACAATGTAACAGATGATAATATCTTACAATCACAACAAGAATTATTCGAAAACATTGTTGATCCAGAAGTATTATTTGAACAAGATTTAGATTCAAAAACCTCAAGTTATGACACCTCTCAATACGTAGATGTTCAAACTGAATCAAATGTTACATCATTAAAGGACAATGATGTTCAAAATGATGACTATTCTACTCACGAAGAAAGTCATCACCTGCCCCTGGTTATAAATGTTATGGACAATACTGACCAAACACAGGTTGAATCAAACAAGGTAGAAAACAAAAATAACTCTGATACAAGTATCTCATTGGAAGGTAATAATGAAGAGTTAGTACAAGTGATGGAAAATAGCGAAGCGGAAAAACAGAATGCTACACTAAAATCATCAATAATAACAGATGAAACAATTGAGTCAGAAAAACCAGCAATAAACAAAGCTGGATTCCTGAATAAAACGTTTAATTCTTTGAATAAGAAAAGAAAGCGGCCTGTTGAAAACAGGACCTCGTTTCATGACATGGTTGAAAGAGACAATAAGCGTCAGAGAAAGAATATAATTAAATTACTTCCGGATAACACAGAAACAAGTTCTGCACCGAGAATTAAAACCATATACTACAATGAAGCTATTTCAGGAAATGCTGATCTCAAAGAAAAACATGCTTATAAAGAGGCATACAGGAAAGAATTACAGAATCTCAAGGATATGAAAGTATTTGACGTTGATGTCAAATACAACAGATCTGATGTTCCCAGTAATTTAATAATTCCGACAAATACAATATTCTCAAAGAAGAGAAATGGTATCTATAAAGCAAGAATTGTTTGTAGAGGTGATATCCAGACACCAGACACGTATAACGTTATTGGAACAGAATCCCTAAACCATAACCACATTAAAATATTTCTGATGATTGCAAACAATAGGAATATGTTCATGAAAACACTAGATATTAACCATGCGTTCTTATATGCTAAACTGGAAGAAGACATATACATTCCACACCCGCATGACAGAAGATGCGTTGTTAAACTAGATAAAGCACTATATGGTCTCAAACAGAGTCCTAAAGAATGGAACGACCATCTTAGACGATATTTAAATAGTGTTGGATTAAAAGATAATACTTATACTCCAGGACTATACCAATCCAAAGATAAAAAACTCATGATCGCAGTTTATGTTGATGACTGTGTGATTGCAGCAAGTGATGAACAAAGACTAGATGATTTCATAAACAATTTAAAAAAAACCTTTGAATTAAAAATTACTGGTACCTTAATAGATGGTATTTTGGATACAGATATTCTAGGAATGGATTTGATCTATAACAAAAAACTTGGTACGGTTGATTTGACGTTAAAATCATTTATAGAAAAAATGGGTGAGAAATATAAAAAGGAATTGGATAAGGTTAGAAAAAGGTCAATTCCACACATATCAATATACAAGATTGATCCTAAAAACGGAGAATTAAAAATGACCGAAAAGGAATACAAAGACGGCGTGTTGAAATTACAGCAACTATTAGGTGAACTTAACTATGTTAGGTACAAATGTAGATATGATGTTGAATTTGCGGTTAAGAAGGTGGCTAGATTAGTAAACTTTCCTCATAAACAGGTGTTCTACATGATTTATAAAATCATACAATACCTGGTACAACATACGAATATAGGAATACACTATGATAGAGATCTTAACAAAGATAAGAAAATTACTACTATCACAGATGCATCAGTTGGAACAGAATACGATGCACAATCAAGAATTGGTGTTATAATTTGGTATGGAAAAAATATCTTCAATGTTTATTCTAATAAAAGCTCAAACAAGTGCGTATCCTCAACTGAAGCAGAACTTCATGCTATCTATGAAGGCTATGCAGACTCAGAAACACTGAAGGCAACCTTAACAGAACTCGGAGAAGGTGGAGATAAGGAACTTACAATGCTTACTGATTCAAAACCAGCTATCGAAGGTTTAAATCGGAGCTATCTACAACCCAAACAGAAGTTCACATGGATAAAAACAGAAATAATTAAAGAGAAAATAAAAGAGAAGATTATAAAACTAATAAAAATAAAAGGTAAAGATAATATAGCAGATTTACTTACCAAACCAGTCTCAATATCTGATTTTGATAGATTTATTAAAGTATTGAACAATCAGATAACACCACAGGATATTTTGGCCTCAACGGACTATTGATAATTAAAATTACTTAAGAACCAAACACATAGCAGATATCTGTTGGAGTACAATAATATATCTTTAAGGGGGCATGTTGGAATAAGTGATTACTACTATACACCTATTCGTATAAATTGGATTAAGTTATTGCAACTATACGTCTTCGTATAAATTGAAGTAGAAAAATTCTAATAATAGAATTTACTGCAGTAATGAGATAAAGATCTATTAATTGATCAGAACTTATTATATAAGAAGATGAGTTATCATCAAATTCTTATCATTAACACTCTGATTTATGTCTGAACCTTTTGGTTTAATATAACCAATCAGCGTGTGTTTTATATACCTCTCTTATATAGATTAAGAAGGAACGACTATTCTTAATTATTACAACTTACTAAACTACTAATTATCAACATAAATCCCTGAGGAGAACTTCTAGTATATCTACATACCTAATATTATTGCCTTATAAAAAATGGAATCCCAACAATTACATCAAACTCCACTATTATCTCAATTAGTAATCACTTATTCCAACATACTCAGTATTTAATTTAGATCCTGAAATTCTTTTAATTTTTATATAACATAGTTTTTTACACGAATAAATCACAAGTTATAAGCTTCTATGGCCAAGTTGGTAAGGCGCCACACTAGTAATGTGGAGATCATCGGTTCAACTCCGATTGGAAGCATTTTTGCATCAACATCAACTGACACAAAACCGTTATCACCATTGGGCGAATTAGCACTACTCTTTATTTCTTTTTTTGTCTATTGAGCTTGGCTCAAGTTTCAACTGTACAAGGTGCATAAGTATTTTGTCGAATACCTATAGAACAATTAAAAAAAGATTATCAAATCCCTTAATCTGTAATATGAAAAGAAAAATTAACATTATACTATCATCTAAATACACAAAGTGGTAATAGTCTTGACAAGAAGAGAACCATAAAGAGGGAAAGTTGGTTGTGGTTACTTAACTTCTCTTATCGTAACAAGAAGTCTTCGTCTAGAACTGTATCGACCTGTGACCTGTCAATTGCATTATCCGTATTTTGCCGTATTGGTTCATCAAAATCCACAAAATCCTCAGCGACACCTTCTTCTATCATCTCTTCTCTTCTCCTTGAAACTATCTCAACGAATTTTTGAATATGAGCGTCATTAATTGCTAGGCCCTTTTGTAACTGGAACCTTTGCCTACACATCGGACACAGCCCTTTAGAAGTCGGCGTATCAAGCCATCGGTATATACAATGATCATGGAAGTTATGATGACATACTCCAATCACCAAAGGACACTGATCACCTGGAAATTTACAGCTTGGACAAGTACCATTATAACTGGCGCGACAGATGCCACAGACATCTTCGTTTTCATCATTGTCATTTAGCTTATCGTTAGTTACTTTTTCATCGGATATACTAGGTATTTGCCACGTCCAAGCAAACACACTGTGAACTTCGTTAATTTTGACTTTCATAGTTTTATTTTTCCATACTTTGATTCCTTTGTTAAGCTCTTCCTACCAAAGCATATATTGTATGAAAAGAATACATCATTTTTTTTATCTTATAGACAGGAAAGGACACAAGGATTATTTTTGGACGCGTACATCCCAAATTCACCCCTCATATCAAAACGCAGACAGACAAAAGTGCATAGAACAAACTTGTCCACATGAGATGCATAGCATGAGACAGAAAACATTGCAAATAATAAAACCATAAAGTTATATATATATATATATGCATGCTTATAAAGGCAATAAGGTTTTTTTCATTATTTTTTGAATGATCCTTCTAAAAAGATGTAATAGGTATAATAACGTTCCTGATGATGGCTTGCTTTAACAGAATGGAAGAATGCCTTAAAGTTGAGAGGACTATCAATTTCCGAATCTATTATATTTTGTACGATTTTGTTTTTATTTTTAATTCTGAACAATTTCAGTTATTTGAAGGCTTTTCATGCTGCTCGACGGAAAATTTTCCATCACTCCAGGACTGTAATGATTCTAGAAGTTTTCCTTGAGAGTGCAGTTTTCTAATTTCTTCATTACCCCCTCTTGATATTCCGTTAACCAAAAGATTTGGAACAGTTCCTCTCCCGGTCTTCAGTTTGATGTATTCTTGCAGTTCTTCCCCGTGCCCATGTTTATCGAGCTCTATTATATAGTAATTTGGTACAAATTGATACTCATTTTCGAGCAGTTCTTTCATACCCTTACTATACGAGCAGGAACTTTTACTGAATATTATGACTGGTGACAAGTCTAGCATGAGCGAGTACTCTTTTTGGACATTGAACAATTTACCTGTTCCTGACTGTTTATCGCTTTTTATAGCTGACAAACTATCATCATCCGATAATATGGGCCGCTGGAGTCCCACCTTCTGTTTTATTTCATTAATCTCTTCATCCACTTCAGAGCTCCCCTTATTTGTGGCAGAGGTCGGCACAGCAACGTATTTTCTCGTTGACTCTGCAGCTAAATTGTTCATTTCAGAATCAAAAAGTTCAGAAGATTCACGCTCCTTCGTCTCTAACGTCAAAAAGTTTGCATTCTGAGCTACAAAAAAGACCAACAACAATAGTAGCATCGTAATGCTTAAAATTCTAGCATTTCTCTTATTAGAATGTACCATAGTAGAGAAATTTCTAACGAATAGCAAACTAGCTTATACTTCTGAGTCTTTTATCTCACCGTAATCTGCTTGAGTGTTAATTGAGAAGTGAAATAAAGATCATACTTAAAGTAATGAATGAATGATATGCAATCTCGTAAACGTTCCGCTCCGCCCCAGGTGCCCCGAAACGCGTTAATGCGCGTTTTTCTATTAATAACAGCAACTGCGATCCAAAGTCCTGAGGCACACTTTGAATTTATAGAGCCTCCAATACTAACCGTTAAACTTAAATCAATTGCACCACTAATTAAAAAACGTTCCTCTGGAACATATCTTCTCGATCAAAGAAGGAGACAAGGTTGCTACGATATGAACACAGTAGTAACTAACCGATAGTTGAAACTACTTCGAACATTCCTACTGGCGTACTAGTTTCACTCCTTCAATCAAACCAAGCAAAACTAGACTATGCCACAACCACCCAGAAGAGACAGATATATTCTTCTAGGCCTTAATTGACAATAACAATAAGCTGCTAAAGTAGCGCATCACACATAAAGTCCTGCAGAGTTCTAGAGAAGAATCCTAAGCCCAGTCTAGTATAGGTAGCAACTAGCTTGAATAGCGACGGTGGGTTCTGGAAGCTTCCACAGCTGGCGCAATACTTCTTGTTAAGTGGCTTCAAATATATCGTAATAAACGATGTTTTTAATAACATCGTGAAGTATCGAAATATAAACAAAGTACTTACATGACCTGAAAATTGTGCTGGGGAAAAACGTATACAAGAGCTCAGAAACTAAGCAAACGCACAACCCATGTCAGCTCAAGATTATTACGGAAATTCCACATCGAAACAAAGCGTAGGTTTATTTTGAGAATTTTACTTTTAAACAGATCACGTCTTACTAACCAACCCTTGTATTCTCACTGCATCACGTTCGTTTCAGTATTCTCGTCCTACCGCCCCACCGCCAGGATATGAAACAGGATCTAGGGGTTACGCTCCCGCGCAAAGCCAACAACAATATTATCCGCCTCAGCAACAACAATATTATCAACAAGGGCCTCAATACTACCAACAGCAACAGCCTCAATACTACCAACAGCATCCACAACAGCCCATTTATGTTCAACAACAGCCAACCAGTAGTGGAAACCAGGACTGTTTAACAGGCTGTTTAGCAGGGTTGTGTTTATGCTGTACCTTGGATATGCTGTTCTAAACTATGCACACATCTTTTTGGTAACACAGTTCTCACATTGATCCACTATATTAAACAAAGCACGGTCGTACCCCTGATCTTCTAACCTTAAGTAAATGAGCGTGGTAAAACGTTCATGCAAGTAGATAATATATAATGATAATAATTCGAAAATGCCCTTACACACGTTCTAAAAGTATACTTCTTTCAACTTCCCTCTTGAACGAATCAGCTTCTTACAAGACTCTGCGGGACATAATTTAGGACCATAATTATCTGGATGAGCTGAACCTTTTAGTTGAGCCAATTTCTTTTTAGGTGTCTTAGATTTCTTTTTGGCATTATCAATCCTGGCGAAACATCTGCCGCAATATGCATGACCACACGATGCAATAAACGTTCGCTTTGATAAATCCCTGTCAAGCACTGAGGGTCGCGCTAGGGTTTGGTAGGGGCAGTGGAATTTGTATTTCGATACTAACCCTTCAAATGAAATGCCACGGTCCCTTTGACTCATTCCAGTAAAATCATCTGGTATGCCTACGCCCAGTTCTGCACCACATAAACAACAAACAGGGATATCATCTAGCGTTTTGGCTAAATCATCGTCTGTCACAATGATTGTTTCCTCTTTGCCATTTTTCATAATATCTAGTTTCATTTTTGGCGTTGTGTCAAATGACGCGCTATAACCTTCTGGCAAGCTGGCTGCCCTAGCTTCAAATTCTTCCTGTTGAGCCTTAGTTTTGTTCATTAAATTCTTCATGACGACGTCCCGTTCCCGTTCTTCTCTCTCTTGGATCATATCAATGATGTTTTGGGTGTGACGCTCTTCGTCAGCATCATTTAGTACTGAGCCACTCCACAAACGACTTAAAAAGCCATCATCTCCATTGAAGTTAAGATAGTTTGCAATTGATTCACGGAATACGCCACGATGAAAATTTCTTCCGGTTGTTCTTCCTTGTCTTTCTAACGCTTCTCGGTGAAGTCTTAAAGCTTCTTCCTGAGTATTTCTAACCCTTTCTATTGCCCAATTCTGCAACAGTTGGTTTCTGAACTCAGTAAATAGTGCCATTAGTTCCTCTTCACATTCTTGCAAAGTAACTGGAGCAACATTTTGTAAAATAGACCTGAATTCATGTAGTGACTCAGCATGATGGAAAGCACTACGAACATCTGGTGTATAAGATTGAATCCGTTCCCTAATTGATTGTAACCTAAAAGAAGTACTCGTATTTTCGTCCCTAGAAATCCTCTGTTGTTGTGCCATAAGTTGTCTTTCTGCAATCCTACGATTCATTCGCATATGACTTTCTCTACGAGCCCTCTGAATAGTTTCAGGTAAGCTATGAGTATGTTCTGTCCAATCTTCATCATTTTCATCAGACCGGTCCACAAATAAACTACGAGCTCTTGTGGCACTTCTTCTCAATAATTGCCTTCTTGATGCTGCCAAATCTTCTTGAAATTCAAATGACCTCCGTATCGGTATGTCTGTTGTCGTTGCATTTACCTCAAGCCTTTCTCCGCCTGGCAGGTTCAGGGTTATTCTAGGACGTGTCGTTCTCTCTTCAACTATTGTCAAACCATCATCGTTCTCATTATCGTCATGACTGTCATTTAAATACCCGTTTGCGTTATCCACTCGAATAGTTCTTGGAGCCTCCAATGTTTCAGAACCTGGCTCTTCATCAAGATCCACATAATGCGCAGAAGGATCAATAGGCCCTTCATCTCCAAAAAAGCGTCCAACTTCTCGTATTATGGTTACATCATCGTTATTACCTTGAGTATTGGAATACTCAGAAGTCGTTGTTGTATGAATCCTTTGGGCATTTCTGTTCCTTGAATCTGATCTGACAAACCTATTTAAAGCATCACGTCGTCTCCCTACCCTTCTGTCTGGATACAACCGGACAGGAAGATTAGCCTCGCGAATAGAAGCGTCTTCTTCTTTATCACTGTCAATCAATATAACTGCCTCATCTGGACTACTGGCCGATGGACTATGATCACTCTTTGTTCGTCCATTAGTATCACCATGCATTGTACTATTTTTGATTCTTGAGTGCTCCGCGATCCAAACAATAATTCCTAAACTAAACTTTTCCTAAGGATTTACTCCTAGATTGAAGCTGCTAGTGAAAGTTTCCCAACCTGATTATTACCAAGTAATGGGACGACACACTATTCCTTATGAACGAGACGTCCTTTTGGTCGTATATTGCCTCTCATCCATGATAAATAGTAAATACTGCGAGCTTGCGTATGTAATGATGTTACCTATGCTGAATGGAAAATAAAATAGTGGAAAGCGGCACATGCGAAATAATAACAGATGATTAAGTGAACCTTCAAGAATAAAATTTCATTAAATTGTTCTTAAGTCAAGGCCAAAGATAAACTGGGGAAAGTGATGTGCCGTACAGTTATTTTTTTTTTCTGCTGATCAAACAACTTCTCCACAATATGACTACAGACTCCAAAACTCGGAGAATAGTATTACGATTACTATATTTACTTGTTCTTAATAATCGATGACCAAAAGTCATCATATGTATTCATTTCTTTTTCATGGCGAATACGTACAATACTTTCGTTCTCTAAAAGAATTTAGTAATATCTATTTTACAAAGTCGAGGGTTACAAAAAATTTCAAATAGGAAGTGAATCTGAATGGGGAAATATATATAAACGAAACAATAATTCTGTTAATAATCGAATGAACTATCAGATACTTCTGACTAGTTTCTTTTACTCAACCTATTTCTTCAAACCACTTCTCATATATCTACCAACGACGATACAATGGTCTCTTTCGTATGGTTCCAAAGTCAATTGTTCCAATGGCTTAATACGTTCCTCACGTAACTTTTGAACTTCTCTGGCAAAAACAGTTTCTGCGTCTACAGTAGAGTCAATACAGTTAGCCTTGATAGAGATAACAACGCCACCTTGATCTTTCAAGAACATATGAGAGTTCAATGCAATAATACGAGCTTGGTCAGGTTGAGCAACATCTGCGAAGACACAATCAACCATACCAATCAACATTCTGTACTTTTGTGGGTGTCTAGCATCTTCAATAATTGGAATAATATTAGGTCTCTTCTTAGCCATAGAAATTAATTCTCTGCCCGGTCTGTGAGAAAACTCAACAGCATACACAACACCTTCTGGGCCAACAACATCTGAGACGTGAGAAACAGAAGTACCTGAAGCAGCACCTAAATATAGAACTTTTTTACCTGGGGCAATGAATAATTCATCTAAACCTCCCATAATACCGGCTGCCAACTTAGATCTGAAAGGATTCCAAACACGGTATTCAACCTTGGTAGGAGGAACACCATCTTCTTTTGAAGGTTCTTCAACAGAAATTCTCTTTTCACCATAAACAGATTCACCTGGGGCCATATTTTTGGTAACTAGCAAATCTTCTTTACCTCTGGCAATGTAAACACCAGCATGTCTATGTGGTTCAATAACAACCTTGGCACCACCTCTGGCACCACCAGCAGCACCACCACGAGAACCACCACGGGCACCACCTCTGCCACCGAAGCCTCCTCTGGAACCACCACGAGCACCGCCTCTGCCACCGAAGCCACCTCTGGAACCACCACGAGCACCACCTCTACCACCGAAGCCACCTCTGGAACCACCACGGGCACCACCACGGGAGCCACCTCTGCCACCGAAGCCGCCTCTGGAACCACCACGGGAACCGCCTCTGCTACCTGGTCTAAATGACATTACTGTATTAATTGATTTGAGTTTTTTTAATCGAAGTTGTTGAAAGCAATGGGTAGCCTAGATATATCGAGTGGATGATAATCTTATAGTTTCTCGAAGTATTACTTTATATAACAGTATTATATCGACGTTAGGAAAACTTCTTAACTATATAAAACTTTTCAAAAGCTAGAGAAAGGAAGTATTATACATTCAAGAGAGATGAGCTTTCCAGTTTGAAAAATTTTTCAAGAAAAAGAAAAAAAAATTGAAAAAAAAAATGAAAAATATAATTAATGATATCATTTTGTACGTATAATGTCAATGAATCTTTAAAAGGGATAGGAAGAGAGAGCGTGAATTTTTGAGAACGTAAGGTCAAGAATTAGAATTTGCTAGCTATCCAATGACCAATTGAGGTGCTTGGAAGAAGAATAATATTTGAATTCATTACTACTATGCCTGTCACTATCAAGAGTCGCTCTAAAGGGTTGAGGGACACTGAAATCGATCTGTCCAAAAAGCTTACTTTGGATGATGTTCTAAAGCGAATCTCTGAAAACAATAGAAACATCAGTAAGTATAGGATTAGATTAACCTATAAGAAGGAAAGTAAACAAGTTCCAGTTATTTCCGAATCCTTTTTTCAAGAAGAGGCTGATGACTCAATGGAATTATTCATCAAGGATCTGGGCCCCCAAATTTCGTGGAGATTAGTCTTCTTTTGCGAGTATTTGGGTCCGATTTTGGTTCACTCTCTTTTTTACTACCTATCTACAATTCCAACATTCGTCGATAGATGGCATAGTGGTAGTTCTGAATACAATCCATTTTTAAACAGGGTTGCATATTCTTTAATTCTAGTGCATTATGGTAAGAGATTATTTGAAACTTTATTTATTCATCAATTTTCTTTAGCCACCATGCCAATTTTCAATTTGTTCAAAAACTGTTTCCATTACTGGGTTTTAAGTGGTCTCATTTCATTCGGCTACTTTGGCTACGGCTTCCCATTTGGAAATGCTAAGTTATTTAAATATTACTCTTATCTGAAATTGGATGACTTAAGTACGTTGATTGGTCTCTTTGTCGTTTCAGAACTATGGAATCTCTACTGTCACATTAAATTGCGCCTCTGGGGTGACTATCAAAAGAAACACGGTAACGCTAAGATCCGCGTCCCAT
The DNA here is from genome assembly GCF_947241705.1 of Saccharomyces mikatae IFO 1815. Lineage (NCBI taxonomy): Eukaryota > Fungi > Ascomycota > Saccharomycetes > Saccharomycetales > Saccharomycetaceae > Saccharomyces > Saccharomyces mikatae. The sequence continues at coordinate 423,062 of NC_079259.1, read as the reverse complement.
TGAATCAAGGTATTTTCAAACTTTTTGTCGCTCCTAACTATTCCTTCGAAGTTTGGTCCTGGATTTGGTTTACCTTTGTCTTCAAGTTCAATTTGTTTGCCGTTTTATTTTTGACCGTTTCAACTGTCCAGATGTACGCATGGGCTCAAAAGAAGAACAAAAAGTATCATACTAGAAGAGCATTCTTGATTCCATTTGTTTTTTAATTCTTTATTGCAACGTAACGCAATTAAAGGAAAAGACTAATGTTAGTTTTCACAGTATAGCGTTAGTGTCTCTATTATTTTGATATCGCTTACACATATGCTTTTCATATTCAATAATAGTTTAAGTACATATATTTTATGCTAACCGTTTTACTTTTTGTGACATTTTATTTAAACTTTTCATTATGCAAATATATAAATACCAAGAACCTCTTGTAAAGAAATGGCGTTATCATCGAGCCCAGCAACGGGTTGCAAGTTTGCTATTCAGATATTAGAAGGACATCTTTATCGAGCAAATCTGCCTCACTTGAACTGACGACGTCATCTTCATCAGTACTTTCGCCATCCAGTAAATATGTGTTTTCGTTCAATTCATTAAAGAATGGATTTTTCAGTAAATCTTCCGCTGAACTACGTTTTTGAGGATCCATTTCGAAGCATTGTTCCAAAACTTGGAAGCACCAATAATGATCTGACCAAATTTCTTCTTGATACTTTTTCAACTCATAGGCATCAATAGCGTCCATGCTCGTCTTGGAATCAGGTAACTGCGGCTCAATAGACATCCTATCATGTAATTCTTGTTGGAGAAAACCAAATGTTTCAAAAGCGATACTATACTCAGGAAAGGTACCTATGGTACATTCTTTATTGAGTAGATCATAAACGAATTCCTTCAATCCATTTGGATATCCATTTTGTTTATCCCAAATCAGCCCGCTAGCTTCAAAGCCTAATCCGTGCAAAGCTGCACATTTTCTTAGTTCTTTCCAACCAAAAATGGTACATAATTCCAACAAGGAATCTGCATCGTCTAAACTTTGAAACATCGGAAATCTTCTACCCAAAAGACTCAAAAGAATAACACCAACAGACCATATATCAATCTTTGTTGTTTGAGCTCCACATTTCATTAGTACTTCGGGTGCCCGAAACCCACGGGTGCCTGCTCTATTGGCCCGTTTGATTCTACGGGTTTCATTTTTAGGATAACCTTTTGTTAGATCCACGCCGTTTACATTGTTTAAGTGAACAACTTTGCCATTTTGTATAGTGACCATGGGAGGTGTTTGGTTGTGCGAGTTTGTTGAATATTGATTACGCATGATGCATGGGCAAAATTGTTCGTGATTTCTCATCGAATATCCGCCATCATGATTTGTATTTGCATAATTATCGTAATCGCCCTGACTAGATATCATACTTTTATAATCCATTTGAGCTTCTGCCAAGCCAAAATCAACAAGAACACCACGTCCCAATTCCAAATTAAATAAGAAATTTGTCGGCTTAATATCTCTGTGAATTATTCCCTTTGAGTGGACAAATTTTAATGCTCTTAGTAGCTCCCAAATATACTTTTTGATACCTTTTATTGGTAGATCTCTATAAAAAGTTCTAAATTCTTCGTGAGGATAATATGGTAAAACTGCAATGACTTGATCTCGCACTCTTTTTGCATCACATAAAGGAGCAACTCTTGAAGAGCCTGTCATTATGTATAGCAGATTGAGTTCATTGTAAATTCTTTGTGGCGATGAAGTCACGTATATTTTCTTCAAGGCAACATAATTCGAACCATAATTCCAGAAATGAGATGCGAATTTTTTTGTTATTTTTCCAGTGATATCTTTGGCTTTGTACACTGATGAAAAAGTGCCCTCACCAATTTTGTCTATGAGCTTGTATTCCTTTTCTAAACCGGGTAGATCACTATAAAGTTGGATCATCTCTTCTTTGATCTCTGTAGGTATATCATCGATGTTTTTTATCTTGCTTGTCATTATGATGAGATCGTTGTAAGATAAAGTGCTTCCTTCTTAATAAATGTAAGTAACAGCAACAGTCTATTTAAATTTAGAGCAGTTCGTGTTTTCCCGCTAACTTACAGGAGCTTTTTTTCTGTTAGTAGTTCTAGTATTGATTTTAGGCGGAAATGTGAAGTATTCTTCTACTCACTAAATTGATGCCGTTCAAGAAGACGCCACACAACAAAGAAGACGCAATTCTTGAGCTGGTCGGGAATAAAATGATTAAGGCTTATGTAGGTTTTAAGAGACTGATCCTGCTAAATAGAAAGCGATTTCGCCATAGAAAATCTTTTCTACACAAGTGTGCCGTTTATGATATTTATTTATCTTCAGAACTCGAGCCGCACATTATCTCTAAGCTTGAGAAGATACATCTATATAAAAGTCTAAGGAACTCGTTGAGCAGAAAAAAAAAGTGTACAAAGACGTCAGTAGGATTGAATAACTTTTATGCACTAAGTTGCCTTACCTTTCATTGCCAACAGGGACATATCAGCAACAACAACAACAACTGTAACTGCAACTGCATCAACTAAAATGAGATATCAACACAACGCGTCTTGAATTTTTCGCTCTTACTTGGAGGACGCGTTCCTCATAAACCCTTTCTCAGTGAAAGAAGTTGGAGCGACAACATCTTGGCAAAATTTGGCAGGCATCTAAATAAGTATCATATTTGAGAGGGACATTGCGAGATAGTTGAACAACTGACATACAATGTTCCGTTTAAGTGAGCTTTGGGTTTGCTGGTTCTTTTTGACACAATTTTTTGTGGGGGCATCACCGTTAACATTTGAGCTGAAAAAGGGTCGAAAAGAGTGCTTATACACGCTAACTCCGGATATTGACTGTACCGTCTCATATTATTTTGCAGTGCAACAGGGGGAAGGTAATGACTTTGATGTTAATTACGAAATATTTGCTCCAGATGACAAAAACAAGCCAATAATTGAGAGGTCTGGTGAACGTCAAGGTGAATGGTCCTTCGTAGGCCAACACAAAGGAGAATACGCTATCTGCTTCTATGGTGGCAAAGCACACGACAAGATTGTAGATTTTGACATTAATTACACTTGTCAGCGCCAAAACGATGTCCGAAATGAAAGACGCAAGGCAAGAAAGGCACAGAGGAATTTGAGAGACTCTAAAACCGATCCTTTGCAAGAGAGTCTGGAAAATTCAATAGACACGATAGAAAGGCAGCTTCATGTCTTGGAACGTAATATACAGTACTATAAGACCAGAAACACCAGAAACCACCATACAGTTTGTTCAACAGAGCATAGAATTGTTATGTTTTCCATCTACGGTATTTTATTAATCATCGGAATGAGCTGCGCTCAAATCGCCGTATTAGAGTTTATTTTCAGAGAATCAAGAAAGCATAATGTTTAGACGATTGTGTTATTGCTCCTGCATTTTTAATTTATCTAGAATGTGCGCTGTTCATATCAGGTGGCGGAAAGAAAAGTAGATGGCATGTTTACACATAAATAGCCCCTTTATATATGTACATCTTATACAATGAAAGACCTGGACTGTCTTCTGTTAGACATGTTACAATTTGAAGGAACTCATTTCAGACCGTAGCATTTTGTTTTTCTTCGAGAATTTGTTAAAATAATTGTCGTAAGTATAACTATCTTCCTTATGGGGCTCGCACTTTCAAACCTTCATGAATTCAATCAGAGTTTCAATCAGTATATAAATTTGTATAGTTTACTCCTTTTGTTATGTATAATTATTTTTTTAGTGAAGGAAAAGGTAGCCATACTGTCTAAAAATCACAGCAATGTAATATAACTTTGAAGGATCAGAAGCGGGAAACTCTTGATTCGAGAAAACGTGCTTACTCTACCATTGATGGATGTATTACCAAGATTTCCGAGCAGAATCCATCTGTTATCACTCGATGCTTTGTTGAACCGAAAGATAATATTGATGGTATTATCCGGATGGCACTCCAAGGTTACGAGAAATATGCACGAAAAAATTACTACAATACTATTCGAAAATATCCGAAAATAGTTGTCCTTCCTTTTATATTGAGCAATTATGATATGCTTCATATTATCGTACAATGCACCGTAGCGTTAATATTCTGTCTTTTTGCACTTGGAAAATGAACTAACAGTAAATAGCAGATTTTAGATTTTAATCTGTTACATATGATAATCGAAACTAAAAAATCCATAGTTGCCAACAAGCTTATTTCTCCATGTTGAACTTTGTAAGAGAACCATGATGCAAAGCAAAAAAAACTGTATGTGGTTCGTGGAAAGATTGCGTTATCCATGTGTTGACGTGGTAAAAGTAATGATAAACATCACCCCGACGTTGCTTTGTATCTTAAGTTGTTGCAAACGACATCACACAGACAGTTCAGCATAGAACTACTTAATTCGCCGGTATGATGCGTTACCGATAGTGGTTACGTCGGGTGCGAAGCTGTAGTATGTTTTTAGTATAGTGGCGTTAATGATCATAAAGTGATCAACTTAGCTTCTGAAGTTTATACGGATTTTACCTTGAGATTCGCGAAAGAAGTTATGCCCAAATGTACCAGATATTTTTAGGCGAAAGAGTGACCTAATTGCAATTCTAAGAAGGCTTAAATTGAATGTACATGATTTTTACTCTGTTCTTTACATTCTGCAGATATCAGAGTATTTTGTTAATTTGGCGGTATGGATTTCTAACAGAATCTTGAGATATATAGTGCCAAGTCCTTACGGGAAGAATTTAAAGGTTTGCCTGATTCCTTGACCACTGAATGTTCCGCGTCATATACTACACATCGTATTGCATAAATTGAGGCCGTTATAAAGCTGCTATGACAAAAGTCTTTCTCAATGGCTATAATCGAGTTCATGCAACAGCAATGTAGAATTATTATTAAGCTTTTATTAGACAAGCCTATATAACAGACATACAGAAAGGTGAGTTTCTTCATCAATCGAGGAAGGAACGTGCAAAGTCACCAGATAATCCTTCATAAGGTTAAGTCAAAACGGTTATCCATATGCGATACACTGTGCCAGTTTGAAGAAAAAAATACTATTGCCATCCTTATATTAAAGTAGTTCTTGAAAAAAGTTGTTGAGCAGTAATACTGTTGTAAATATATCCAAAATATCACATTCAAAACTCTTGGAATATCATTACCCCAAAAAACATTTGTATACTTCAAGTTATATTAACTGTTCTTAAAGAAAGTCCTCGAACACCCGTGACAGCTAGCGGATTTTCATTGAATGTGTTATTTATGATGAATACATGCTTGTCGTTATCTCTTCCAAACATTTGCAAACACACGGGTTCATTTTTTTAATGGAAAATGCATCCTTAGTACAGACCAAAGTTTCTAAAAAGTGTTGAGAATGACCAATAACAAAAACACGCAGAATAAAAATTGGTTGATTTTGTAGAATTGCCAGAACAAAAGACTAAATTTCCTGCTGTCTAGGTGCAACTTATTTCCACAGTAGTGTTCGAAAATGAAGATGTATTCTATGCTAATACTCTCAACAACATCTTATCATATATACTACACATACATGTTAAGGCTCCCTTGAAACAATTTATTTCGTAGTTTATCCAGACTTGGACAACTCTTGTTTGTCCTTTCAAATTATAAATATGAGTGGTGTTATGCACATTTATTACATCATGACTCACACATCATACACAGTTCTATTACAATACAATAGACATAAAAATACTATAATGTCTTACTTCTTGGGCAAGGAGTGTGCGATAACACTAGCAACTGATCTCAGTTGTTCATGCTCTTTTTCGATTACATATGAATTTGACTTTGAGGCTTGTTTACCACTGCATTAGGTACTCTTTTCTATCTTTAACAAAGCCTTAGTCAGGGTCTTTTTCGCTCCTGCGGGATCATTCAAATAAAGACCCCTTCTCTTCCCTACCCCTTTAGAGCGAGAAGGAGGAACGACGTGGAAATCGTATCATTTAAGCTCTGCAATTAAATCGTTTCAGCAGAGGGAGAAGAAGCAGACCAGCAGCGAAAAAGAAAGGTGAGACGAAATCCTTCGTTGTTTGGCTTTATTTTTGGTTTTGAAGTGCAGCATATTTATTCTTTTTCACTATATATAATATTTTTACTGATATTGCTCAATTTAGAAAGTGAATATTGATCAAGCATTTCGAAGAAGATATTTATTTTAACCCCGTATAGTTCACTAATAGAAATAGTGATAGGCACACGTACCAAAAATCTTACGAAATGTCTAAAGAAGACCTGTCTAGTGCAGAAAGTCTCAACCAAGTAAGTAAACCATTACTTAAAGTGAAGCTGTTGGAAGTTTTGGGCCAGGGGGACTTCAATCATTTAAAGGCACTTGTCGATAATGAATTTCAACCCAGAGACGACCTATCCGTGAAACAAGTCCTCAGTTTGATTCTACATTATGCTGTTCAGGTAGCTCCTATTCTCCTTATCAAAGAAATCGTTTCTAATTGGGTGGATCAAATAGACAATGGGAAGAATCCATGTAACAGCAATGATAACATTCACTTAGACTTGAATTATCAGGATGAAAACGGTAATACTCCACTGCATCTGGCCGCTGCACAATCTCGTTCGGATGTTATCAGCTTCCTTCTTGATCAGAAATCTATTAATGATTGTATTAAGAATAAAGCTCATCTACAACCTTTGGATATGTGCAAAGATTTGAACGTAGCACAAATGATTCAGTTGAAAAGAGATGATTATTTTTTGGAAACAGTTCATTCTTTAAGATCTGCCATGAATAACAGAAACTTTTCAAGATTAGATTCAATTTGGAAAAGCCCAAGAAATTTAAATTTATTAGATATTAATGGCATAGATCCTGAAACTGGTACGACATTACTGTACGAATATTCGCAAAAAAAAGACGTTGAAATGTGTCAGTGGTTGCTAAAACATGGTGCAGAAGCAACAGTTAAAGATGAGAAGGGACGGTCACCACTGGATTTAGTGAAGAATATAAGACTTCCGACTAAACCATCTAGTAGTGCTACTCCAGAAATTAAATTGAAAATTCTTCTTGAAAAGAACTTGAGAGAACAAGCTATTGTCCATGAGAATGTTGAGACGAATAAGCCTCCTACGTATAGGGGATTTTTAAAAAAATGGACAAATTTTGCGCACGGGTACAAATTGCGTTGGTTCGTTTTAAGCAGTGACGGAAATCTATCATATTACAAAGACCAGTCACATACAGATAGACCCCGTGGCACTTTGAAAGTTTCCACATGCCGTTTACATATTGATTCTTCTGAGAAGCTGAATTTCGAGTTGCTAGGTGGTCTTACTGGCACTACAAGATGGCGTCTGAAGGGTAATCATCCCGTTGAAACTACTAGGTGGGTCAACGCCATACAAAGCGCTATCAGATTCGCCAAAGACAAGGAGATATTATACAAAAAGAAGGCAGTACCACCATCCTTGGTTTTAAAGAGCAAATCTCCAGCCCTGATTTCACACTCTAAAACTCAAAGCTCTCTTCCCGAGGCTTCGCAATACTATCAACACGCTCTACATAAAGAGGTGATTCAGCCCTCCTCTGTGAGTCTTTATCGAAGACCAAGCAATAATCTATCTGTTGTATCTAGCGAGATCCAATTGAACGATAATTTGACTGAATCAGGTAAACGATTTGTTAGTAAAATGATTGAAAACCGGTTGGATGGTAATAAAACCCCTGTTGGAGTACACACCGATCATGCTCTACAGAGGGTTCGCAGTAGTAACACTTTAAAAAGCAGCCGGAGTGTCCAAAGTGGTTCAGGTGTAGCTAGTCCTATAGATAAGGTTACTAACAATATTACTATCACTAATAGCAACAGTGCGAACATAAGCCAGTCTAATACGACAGCAGGATCTAGTGCTTCTCTGAGTGATAATAACTATATTGATAATTTCGAAGGTGACGAAGCAAATTCAGATGATGAGGAGGAGGAGGACCTTGGAATAAACTTCGATCGTGATGAAGAATATATCAAAGCACAATATGGGCCATTTAAGGAAAAACTTGACATGTATGAACAAGCGATAAGTATAGAGTTGAGTTTTCTAATTGAATTAATTGAGCAAGAGGTACCCAGTCCCGAAGTTTGGCTTACAGTAAAGAAAAGTCTGATTAACACATCAACCATTTTTGGTAAACTGAAAGATTTGACATATAAAAGAGATAAAAGATTGGTAGACATGGTTTCGAAACAAGGTGATGTTAACAACGTTTGGATACAATCTGTCAAAGAACTGGAAATAGAGCTGTCCAACAAAACTGAACGTCTGGCGTCTATCGATAAAGAAAGAAGAGTTTTGAAAAAAATACTACATAAAAAATTATTAGAATCACAAGTCTCCGTTGATAGGAAGGAAACCTTGGAAGATGACCAAGAACAAGAATCAGATACCTCCGCGAGTACTCTCGGTCAAATTGCGAAATTCATTAGCGCCACAAAGGAGGAGGACGAAGCATCTGATGTTGACGAGTTTTATGATGCCGCAGAATTAGTTGACGAAGTAACTGAATTAACAGAAACTCATCCAGAAATTTCAATGTCAGCAGCTCCTAAACATGCTCCCCCTCCGATTCCAAATGAGGAAACTAACAAAATCCAAAATTCTCAGAGCAAAGAAAGTAAAGAAGAGCCTGAGTTTGAGAAAGCAAGCCAAAAGTTTGAAAAACAAAGTAATCCGCGAATAGAAGAGGAAGCAAAAACTGAACAATCATCGAAAGACATCAAGAAGAATGAGGTAACTTCACCCCTTATTGTTGCAGTTACAACGGTACAGAAGAGGAAAGAAGAATACTTACTAAAAGAGGGATCCTACCTTGGTTATGAGGATGGTATTAGAAAAAGGCTATCCATGGATAAGGACGATAGGCCCAAGATTAGTCTTTGGGCCGTCTTAAAATCGATGGTGGGCAAAGATATGACAAGAATGACTCTACCCGTTACGTTCAATGAACCTACATCTCTTTTACAAAGAGTGGCAGAGGATTTGGAGTATTCGGAACTGTTAGACCAGGCTGCAAGTTTTGAGGATTCATCTTTGAGGACTCTATATGTGGCAGCCTTTACAGCATCTTCATACGCATCTACCACCAAAAGAGTGGCAAAACCTTTTAACCCACTGTTAGGAGAAACATTCGAATATTCTCGACCAGATAAACAGTATAGGTTCTTCACGGAGCAAGTTTCTCATCACCCACCGATCTCTGCAACATGGACTGAATCACCAAGATGGGACTTTTGGGGTGAATCATTTGTTGATACTAAATTCAATGGCAGATCTTTCAATGTTAAGCACTTAGGTTTATGGCACATTAAGTTGCGGCCAGATGACAATGAAAAAGAGGAACTGTATACTTGGAAGAAACCAAATAATACTGTTATAGGTATTCTCATTGGTAACCCACAAGTCGACAATCACGGTGAAGTTAACGTTGTCAACCACACAACGGGTGATCATTGCAAATTGTATTTCAAAGCAAGAGGATGGAGGTCATCAGGAGCATATGAAATAACAGGTGAGGTCTACAACAAGAAGAAACAAAAAGTGTGGATCCTTGGAGGACACTGGAATGAAGCTATCTTTGCTAAAAAAGTAGTGAAGGATTGTGATCTCTCTCTCGAGAAAACCAAAACCGCTGCATCGTCAGCGAATGGGCCAACTGATGACGGAACGAAATTTTTACTATGGAAAGCAAACGACCGTCCTGAGGAGCCATTTAATTTGACGCCTTTTGCCATCACACTGAATGCCCCACAACCACACCTGTTGCCATGGTTACCCCCCACTGATACACGTTTGAGACCAGATCAAAGAGCAATGGAAGACGGGCGTTATGACGAGGCAGGTGATGAGAAATTTAGGGTTGAAGAGAAGCAAAGAGCAGCACGCCGGAATAGGGAGGAAAACAGCATTGAATATCATCCTCAATGGTTTGTTAGGGATACTCATCCTATCACAAAAGCTAAATATTGGAGGTATACGGGTAGATATTGGGTGAAGAGAAGGGATCATGATTTGAAGAACTGTGGTGATATTTTTTAATGTACTTTTTTCGCAGACCTTTTTTCTTTTTCCCTTATCTACTGTTTGAATTGAATTTGAACTAGCTGTATTGTATTGTATTGTATTTTATTGTATTTTATTGTATCGAATTATATTGAATTGAATTGAATTTATTTTCTTCTAGTGCACTTCTTTTTTTTGGTATATCCATTGTGTTAACACTAGAAAATATATTGTTTAGTAATATATTCCTTGTTGTACCGATTAGATTATTTGTTCGTAAATTTCATTTTTTCCATGATGCAATAATCAGTATTACTTCGTGTTTGTAAACACTTAGTTCCTTTGGTTGAAGTAGTGACAAGATCCGTGGAAGCGAACAGAAGAGAGATCCTTTCCACGGAAACGATCACGTGATACATATTACTAATTCCCGTTATAAACGATAATTCTAGAAAGTTCCGTTTCGGAAACTTGTTGAGGAGAGCGATTCTATATAAGGAAAGAATAGTTCGAAGCCCAATTTTGGGGGAAGCCCGGGATGAGCAGCCCAACCCACACGGATTTTTTTTATCGTTCAAGGAGGAGGAGACGTTTATCTCTGATATAAATTAAAGATAAACTCGAAGCGCTTTTTTTTCTTGTTGGTGAATAGTATCTTAAGAAATAAATCAGCTTCATTTCGTTTTCCCTTTTTCCGCAGGGAAGAACACCGCCTTTTAGTTCAACTAATAATAGATAGTACCAATAGCTATTTGCACCCTTTTCAAAAGTTTCCTAAAATTGTAAGCAATCATGGCATCTACAGAACTTGGCCTAAAGAGAACTTTAACGGATATTTTGGAGGACGAGTTGTACCATACTAACCCGGTACATAATCAATTCGCAGGCCATTATCAAAACTATCATCCAAATGCCAGCATTACTCCGTATAAGTTGGTGAACAACAATAAAGAAAATAACAGTTTTACGTGGAGTCACTCTCCTTATCAACAGAATGAATCCAGTGTGGCCTCTATACCTCCACAACAAACTTACCATTTCCCAATATTTAATAAATACGCAGATCCTACTTTGACAACCACCACCACTTTTACAAATGGAGACACAACTGCAAACGATAGACAGATTAGTAACGTTCACCTCATACCAAATGAAATTAAGAATGTCAACGAAACCCCACTACAGAAAACCGTTAATTTGAAAAATATAATGAAAGTATCGGATCCCTATGTACCGACAAGAAATACTTTTAATTACGACGTTAAGATTTCTAATGATTTTTTTGACAACGGTGATAATCTATATGGTAATGACGAAGAAGTACTCTTCTATGAAGATAATTATAATCCAAAGATGCAGTGGTCTCTCCAAGATAATACCACCGCAATAAATAATGATGACGCAAGAGCTATTTTTAACAATGAATTTGACTCCGATGATGATGATATTAGTGATGATGAGGAGGATGACATTGAAGAAGGAGAAGAAGAAGAAAAGGATGATACTGTAGAAAAGGAATATCGTTTCCAACAAAGTCAACAGCAGGAGGAACCTCTACTACCTTTGGATTCTACTCCAATTACAATATTTGGTTCTGATCAAAAAACCGGTCGAGCTAGGAGTACTGGTCATCTATTTAATGAGTACAGCTATGTTGACTCTAATATAGATAACATGACCAATATTGTGTCTGAAAATTTGTTGGACGAACAAGAACATGGCAATGAAGGGGAAGATGAAGACGAAGGGGAAGATGACAATGACCTTCTTGAGGGAGACGATATATATGATATATCTCTTTTAAAGAATAGAAGAAAGCAAAGCTTCGTTCTAAACAAGAATACTATTGATTTTGAAAGATTTCCATCCCCATCAACCTCGGAAAATATACCGTCTACTACTGTTACCAGCAAAAGAAAACCAACAAAGTCGTCTAATAATCGTAATGGCGTTAACAGTAATAGTGAGAACGCTACATTAGAAAAAATAAAAAAGCCGACACCGGCTGTATCGGGCTCCCACACAAGCAGACGGAAACTAATCAACTACACTAAGAAGCACCTATCTTCTCAGTCCTTATCTTCCAGTTCGAACTTAAAAACCTCGACAACGTCACCCTCGGTGCATACGACATCTTCGGATACTAATAATGAAATATACACTTGCCAGATAATGAATCTCATTACTAACGAACCATGTGGCGCCCAGTTTTCAAGATCTTATGATTTAACAAGACACCAGAACACTATTCATGCTAAAAGAAAGATCGTTTTCCGTTGTTCCGAGTGTATAAAAATTCTTGGGTCCGAGGGCTATCAGAAGACATTCTCGAGGCTGGATGCTTTGACAAGGCATATAAAATCAAAGCATGAAGATTTATCAATCGAAGAACGCCAAGAAGTTACAAAATTTGCAAAAGCCAACATTGGTTATGTCATGGGTTAATCAAGGTTACACATCATTAATAGGGGATAAAAAAGGAAAAACGCACACAAAATGGAAAATAAATATACACATTTATATATATATATATATATATATATATATCTGCATTCATAAATGTTCTTATAAATATCATATTTTTTCAAAGTACTTTATTAAACATATATTTATTGGCTTTTCTATGAGTTTCCATTCTACTTATGAGTATGCACAAGTGTATGAACTTTACTCTCTTAGGGATTTTTAACGAACCCTTCATTACGAACTTTCTCCGCATTAATCTTGGCAGATTCAGGATCGAGATAGAATTTTCTGATGAACTTAAGACCATTATTCTTATCCAATTCAACAACTAATGGAATGCCGTTCGGAATATCAACATTCTTGATGTCATCATCCGATATACCCTCCAGAATTTTCAATAGCGATCTTACTGAACTTCCGTGGCCCACAATTAGACACGAAGACTCATCATATTGCTTGGCTAGTTTCAGTATGACGTTTTGTAAAAAAGGGTTCAATCTATAAACCACCTCACGAAGAGACTCGGAATCGGGTAATACAATGTCATGATTACTACATTCCAACTCATACTTGATTTGTCTGTTTGGTTCCTTGAATTCATAGCCGGTGGAAGAGCCTTTCTCGTTTTCTTGTTGAATCATTTCACGGGTAAGATCTACAGGCGGTGGTTTGCCTTCGTAATCTCTTCTGATAAACATGTACTTATCTTTACCGTATTCTTTTAAGACATTTGGTTTCCTTTGACCTTGCCAAGAACCATAATGACGCTCGTTTAGCCTCCAAGTTTGAAGAATGGGGATTTTCGTAGCATCCTTCCTGTTGCTGCCACAGTCACTTCCAACTTTAATTTTTTTGAAATTGTAGACAACCTGTAATTGTGGTTCCAACTTAAATTCTTCGCACATTGTTTCTATTGTCTGTTGAGTCCTGATCAAACGTGAAGTATAGCCAATCTGGGGTAATTGTAAATGATTCGTCTTACAATATTGCTTGATTAGCTGGGCAGAATGACGGGCCTGTTCTTTACCTTTTTCAGTTAACTTAGCGTCAATCCACCCACAAAATATGTTCTCATGGTTCAATTCACTTTGCCCATGCCTCAACAGGAATAATGTCATGACATTGGGTGATGCGTTCGCAGTCATTCTCTTCTCTGTGTTAATTTATCTGAATTATTTTAGTTTTTCGATTTGAAATTGATGAACTGCGTGTTTTGAGGTGTGCCTTCAGATATATCTACATAGTGTATATATATATATATATATAGATAGATTATCAATTCAAAAGATTTCTATGTCACGTTTTATCAGGTGGAAAGTTTCGACCAAAAACAAAAAAAAGAAAAGGGTTGGCTCCGTATTGTTTTCGTGGTGGGGTGACAACAACATGAAGATGGTGAACACGTACTTCCAAAAATAAGGAACTCTCCTTTTTTGCAAACAACTACGAGCCTAAGAGGAACAATCAGTCAGGGAAGCCTTTATTTTCTATAAAAGCAATCACTCATAATTATGATAGTCACATCTTGAAGCACCTATTTATTCGTCATGAAGAGTTTGCCAACTATTGTTATTCCTTTCTTTTTTTTCCGCTATCACTTCTCTGAAGAAACCCCTTATTTTTTCAGGACGCCGCAATATTTAGGAAACTTGTCTTGATTGCGTGTGCTCAAGTATATGCGCCATAAAGCTTTGGCATGGGAAACCTAAACACGACAATACTAATCTTCGGGGAAATCTTTTCACAGACACAGTGATGCCTTAACACCAATCAATAGTTTATAATTATGATACCATATTTGGTCGAATGGGGAGACATATATAGGCGCATTTTAAGCTATCGTTATTCTGAAGGAACAGGGGAAAAAGGAAGAGTAATGCTGATGTATGTATAGAATTAATGCTTTTATTCTATGAGAATTTTTTGGGTTTTAAATATACATATTTATTTATTTTTTATTTTGTTATTAAATTTTTATTAATTTAATATTAAGAAATTTCTAACGTGATAAAGTAGTTATGAGAAATGACATAATGCTAATTCATGAATATGATATAGAAGAGCCTTGAAAGAAGTGATGGGAACAGTAAGAGACGATAACCTTCCTCCTTCCTACGAGATCTAATCTTCGTGTAGATCCAATTCCTCAATCATGTCCGGCAGGTTCTTCATTGGGTAGTTGTTGTAAACAATTTGATATACGGCTTCAAATAATGGGAAATCTTCAACAGAACCACATGTTTCCAACCATTCGTGAACCTCTTTACAGGTAATCAGACCTTGAGCAGATTGGCCGTTTAACAATTCCTTTTCACATTCCCAGGCGTCCTTACCAGAAGTAGCCATTAGCCTAGCAACCTTGACGTTTCTACCACCAGCACAGGTAGTGATCAAGTCAGCAACACCAGCGGATTCTTGGTAGTAAGTTTCTTCTCTGGACTCTGGGAAGAACATTTGACCAAATCTAATGATTTCACCCAAACCGACTCTTTGGATGGCGGCAGAGGCGTTGTTACCCCACCCTAGACCTTCTACGAAACCACAACCTAAGGCGACAACGTTCTTCAAAGCACCACAGATGGAGATACCAGCAACATCTTCAATGACACTGACGTGGAAGTAAGGTCTGTGGAACAAGGCCTTTAGCACCTTATGATCAACATCCTTACCTTCGCCTCTGAAATCTTTTGGAATGTGGTAGGCCACTGTGGTCTCTGACCAATGTTCCTGAGCGACTTCGGTGGCAATGTTGGCACCGGATAGAGCACCACATTGGATACCTAGTTCTTCAGTGATATATGAGGATAGCAATTGAACACCCTTAGCACCAACTTCGAACCCTTTCAAGCAAGAAATGGCCCTGACATGGGAGTCAACGTGACCTTTCAATTGGCTGCAAATACGGGGCAAAAATTGATGAGGAATGTTAAACACAATAATATCGACATCCTTGACCGAGTCGATCAAGTCTGGATTGGCAACCAAATTGTCCGGCAGAGTGATTCCTGGTAAGTACTTGACGTTTTGGTGTCTTGTATTTATGATTTCGGTCAATTTTTCACCGTTGATATCTTCTTCAAACACCCACATTTGTACTGTTGGAGCGAAAACCTCTGGGTATCCCTTACAATTTTCGGCAACAACCTTGGCAATTGTGGTACCCCAGTTACCAGAGCCAATAACGGTAACCTTGAATGGCTTCTCGGCAGCCTTCAAAGAGACGGAAGAGGAACTTCTTTTTCTACCAGCATTCAAATGACCGGAAGTTAAGTTTAATCTATCAGCAGCAGCAGACATCTTTATATTATCGATATGTGTTTGTGTGTGTGTGTGTTGTGGGAGCTATACAATATACAATTGTTTCTTGATGTCTTATGTACGAGAAAACATAAAAAAATAAATAAAGGGAGAACACTCCAAGCTAATGTAACAACAACCTTTACTGACGGTAGTATATATATAACTGCGAACCTACCAATATCAAGCCAGTCTGTGTGCGAATTAGGTTGGATAGATTTGATGAACCCATTCTGATACTTGTTGTGTGGAAAAAGGGACAAAATAGGGAAAACTGGAAAAAGAAAAGGGAAGGGAGCGAAGCAAGGCGGGAGGCCGTGCGCAGGTGGGCCTGCAGGGGGCGCCCCGTTTACGTATTGGCGGTGTGGGTGGGGACTTTGGGTGCCCGGGGTATGGGTTTTTAGTTTGTTGCTGAGGGACAATGGCGCGTGGTGGACCAGGGACACAGGGACAGAGATAAGACAAGAGTCTCATTGGCCCTGTCTTGGCCTTCTGTGTTTCTTCTTTTTTTTCGTGTTGCACTTTCTTCTGACCTGATCTACTGGGGACAAAACAAGATAAGCCAAAGACGATATGTAACTATGATGTTTTTCCGAAGTAACGGTGGGGTTACTTTTTGTTACGTTTGACGCAATTCAGGAATTTTCATGCTGCCTGGATCTAGCTCTGCCCAAACCCCAGAAGGGGCCATTGTGGAGGAAATAGGGACCACCGACATCTTGCCTAAAGAAGAGTAGAAGCTATCCGCCGTAGCTATTCATCGTTTTTAGTGGGATTGACTCAGCGGTGGGCGGTGAGGGGCGATGCGATTACGTGGACATCACGTGCGTGCTAGGTATACTACCATTATGTACGTTGTTACAATGTAAGTTCTTCGTGCTTTTCCGTTTTTTTCCGGCCGTTAATTGAGCCGGGCAAAGCTGCCCGGCTCTAGAGGTGAAAAGAAAAAAAGAGAGGCGAGGTTCCACCTACTATCTGCACGAAATAATCGGAGAACCAACAACTCTCTCGGGCTTCCGACAGTGAAAACACCACGCAAGAAGGTCATGCCTTGAGTTGCCAAAGTGTAGGATGACGCGCATTCTTAAGGTCAGCAGACTCACAAGGACTTGCTTGCATGTATGTACATTTACTGCCCCAAAGTAACTGATAGATATTGTTGGAAAAGAAATTAGGGCGAAACTCGAGCAATACAAAACAATTTTGGACTGTGTGTTGTAAAACAGGCCCGTCTTCATCTGACGTACCTCATCTTGCCAATTCCGTATGAATATACTTGATTTCTTTGCCGTATTATATTCATGAAAAATGTACGCGACACAAATTTTCATGTTTTTGCGACGGCGAACAAGATTGGCCTGGCCACTCTCCTCTAAGTTCATTGGCAGAGAAAACAACAAAAAGCTTCAAAAAATAATTTGGACGAGTCCGGAATCGAACCGGAGACCTCTCCCATGCTAAGGGAGCGCGCTACCGACTACGCCACACGCCCATTATCTACATTGTATTATTTTAATAAGGGCTTTACACATACTACTATCTTAGGGAAGTAACGCCTGTTGTAGAAGAAATATTGACAATTACTTTAAAAAGTAATCGTTTACCACATCTGAAACGAACAAAGAGACTGTTGGAATGAAAATCAACTATTGTCTATCAACTAGTAGTCATACCACTAGTACATTATAATATACGGTGTTAGAAGATGGCATAGGTTATGAGAAGCTGTCATCGAAACAAGTGGAGGCTGAACGGCAAGGATTGATAATGTTATAGGATAATGGCTGACAACACATAAAATGACAATAAAAGCATATACAGAATTATGTAGAATTACGAGTTTCATTTTGTTGATAATTAGTAGTTTAGTAAGTTGTAATAATTAAGAATAGTCGTTCCTTCTTAATCTATATAAGAGAGGTATATAAAACACACGCTGATTGGGTGTATTAAACCAAAAGGTTCAGACATAAATCAGAGTGTTGATGATAAGAATTTAGTGTTAACTCCTCTTCTTATATACTAAGTTCTGGACAATTAATAGATCTTTATCTTATTAGTGCAGGAAATTCTATAATTAGAATTTCCCTACTCCATTTAAATTGGTATCACCATAAGAATGTTAGTATTAATTTACTCAACATCATTAGTATCATGTTAAAGAATGTTCGTCATCAACTACAACAATTTATGAATAAATGTATAGTGGTAATCACTTATTCCAACACATTTATTGGTCTCCTATATCCTTGAGGAGAACTTCTAGTATATTCTATATACCTAATAATATTGCCTTTATCAACAATGGAATCCCAACAATTATCTCAAAATTCACCATATTTTCAGAGACACTCTCCAATGTAGTAATAACTACCAATATGTATGAATATTAGTATTCTATGGAACCACAATGTGAGACTAGATACATAAAGATAGAACAAAAAGTTCAAGTTTAGGTCAGATGTTTCCTTAGTACTTGGATAAGAAGGTTCGCTAGGTGACATGAAAGTTGGCTGTGCTGACACAATATAGCATACCTCGAATAGTAAACCACTGTCGCAGGTGAGTCACTAGAAATTCTCCAAAAGGTCACTGACAACTACATCAGAAACTAGCAAAGATTCCCTACCCAAAGAGGTGATCACAACCGGCATATATAGATTGCAGTATCCCACAGAACCACAGTGAAAATTAGATACATTGAAATGAACTAGGTGGGTTAGTTTGGATCTGAAGTTTCTTTATTACTTTATATATATATGGGTTTGCTACGTGACAGATACCGTTATCACATCTGCTGTTAATGTTAGTCACCGCATCTCTTTAATAAAGTCCCGTATCCTTCAATATTATTTCATTTCTTTCATTGAGCAGCATAGAACTGTTTCAGTAACTCTAGGCTGGTCCCCGTGAACAACTATATCAGTAATGATGACTCGTTATCTTCCCTCGAGCCCTTTCTTGATAATACGGTAGGAGCAGCTGAAAAAAAAAGAATAACTTACATGCATTCTAGAATCATTGCCTTGGTTTTCCATCAGAAATTAGAAAGATCATCTTGAAATAAGGAACGTGAAGCCTGGTAACGACTTCTCTCCAGATTGTACATACCTTAGTTCTGTAAAGGATGGCATTGGCACCTTGAAGAGTCTGGCTTTACAGCGATTTCTCAGATAGTTGAGAGAGGTCGTATGATGTCGCACTCCTGTATAATATACTTTATGGTGTTGTCATCTTAGAGTATTCGTACAACAGAAAACAACCTTCGATGAATCGTAGCGTAGCATTGTTAATTAATGGTTAGCTTATTTCGTTTTCGCTGTTTTCTAGCCACTCAATTATCGTAATTAGTTGCGGTCCCACTTGAAGTTTGAAGATATTGATTAGATGTGCTTTTAGCGGGTCTTTCTCGCTTTCCAGGCAGTTTTAGACCGTTCTTCTTCTTTCCTCCAGCTCCGGCATACCAACCAAGACTCCTAAAAATTGCTATTAACACGAATACAAAAAATTGGCAGGTGCGGTGAAAGGTAACCTACAAGAAATAAGACCAAGGGTGACTTTCAAACGTGGTGTAATTTTCTTGTTATACAAGGGGGTATTAGGTATCGTTATCGCTTTTAAACGACAAGTATACTCTTTTATTCTCGATGATAGTAACCAATAAAGGAAAAGAAATCGATCGAATCAATAAATGCTACTTTATCAACGCAACAGTGAAATTTATACAGAAATTTGGGACGTAGTTTATACATGATACTGATATTCTAAATTAGTTGACAGCTCTTATTTTGATTGATGACATTGAACTTTTAATTACCGTTTATGTTCCCTTTTGAGACTATTCCTACCATAGATCGTGACAAATAGTTCGAGGGGTTGGTTACGTTTTATATGAAAACATTCGAATAATTAGATTTACGTCGTTTAGATTGTTTAGAGCTTTCTTTTAGTTTTATTTACCTAAATTAAGTAACTAAATATAATATTGCGAAGGTGAAATATATTTTTCCTTTGGACGTTCAAAAAACAAAGGTCAAGTAAAAAGTACATCAACACCCCAGATGCATCGAAGACAGCCTTGGGATCAAAAAATCTACAACTAACCTTGAATATTTAAGTAAAGAATCGACACTTCCATCCGTTTAAAACTGCTGAAAAGCGCTGCGCGAATAATGCTTGAAGTGACTCTTTCACTTTTGCAGCTCGAGCGTGAAACCTAGATCATGCTTTTACCGAGTGCGGATACTTCTCGAGATACGCTTGTCTACAATAAAGATGGAATTCAAGCTAGATATTCACTGTGTCATTTTTTAGTCGAACTTCTATATCGTGTATGACTTCCTCTTCCTCTTGCCTGCAGTATTCATTTCACCGCCGCACATTCGTTCATTCTTTGTCAGCAAGAGGCTTTAGCAGTAGGAGCAAGTTTGGCAAGAAAAATAACAGGCAACATAAGCGAGGACAGAAGAACTAATAAACAAGGGATTACTACAACAATAACAAATTCCATTCATGAGCACATCATCCCTCTCATTAATCACCTTTAAGGACCAATAAATGTTATGGGGCAGCCTTTCTTGCAGTTCGGGTAATATCGAACGGCGTACATCTATAAGGGGAAAACCTACTTCCGCTTCTAATATATCTATTTTGCAGTATGACTCTTCCTACTCTACTAAATGTTGTACTTTTTATAATAAGCAGGTTTTCTCGTAAAAAAAGGATTTTCATTACTGATTACAAGTAATAGTGAGGAATAGCTAAAGGTTCTTCTTTTCCAAACGTTGATTACGCCATTCATTCAAAGTGACTCTTTGCCGTGCTAATAAGCTGAGAGCATTTCAAAAGAAGATTAAAAAAAAGAGCAGAAAAGGAGCAGCGTAAAATCAAAATATAATGGTTAAGGACGTTGCATTGCACTCCTCTTCATCAACTTCACTATCATCTTTATTTAAGCCAACTAAGTTGAAAAATTTATCGGCGAAAATATTCAACAGCGGTGGTAACCACCAATCATACACAAAGGCGGACGATATTTCAAGATCTTCCTCTAGATCTTCAAAAAAAAATACAGATACTGTCCAGGAGGATCACATAAAGTATAGTAAACCCAACGAGCGAAGGCCAAATATAGGCAACAACACTGAGGTGAATGGCACGCCATCAAAAGATTCACATGCAGTAGCAAGTTCTACATTGGCAGGGATCTCTCCCTCTCCGGTCAAGAATGCTCCTACAGAGTACCCTTCGTCGCGGTCCTTACACAACAATCACAATCATGGACATACTGGACATACTGGACATACTGGACATACTGGACATACTGGACATACTGGACATACTGGACATACCGTGTCCCACTTGCCCCATAGTATCCACAACCCAATGAACTACATTCATCAAGGTTCAAAAGATACTTTCCACCACCCTCACCCTCTTCGCCCCTCAGCTCATAACAACATATCTACAGTATCTTCAGCCAAATCTAATGCATCTTCAAGTTTATCATATCAGGCGCATATGCACCCTGTAGAAATACTACAAAAACAGATTGAAGACAGACACCTCCTGGACTCTCAAGCCTCCACCCCTGGGTCTGTAGAATTGCAACATAATTCGTCAAGTGGCAGTGATGACACCTCATCTAAAAAGAAAAAATCTCTAAGACTAACGAGATTTTTCAAAAAAATTCATAACGATTATCATGACAATCATCATCACCACCATCACAATCGTGGGTCCACTCCCACGAAACCGAAGCCTTATTCAAGTACCAACGAAAGTTTGGTAGAAAATAACAGCAAAACATTATACGAGACGGATAATCCAGTGGAGCTATTAGAAAAATATGGTATTCCTGGCAGAAAATTGGGTGAAGGGGCTTCTGGTTCGGTATCAGTGGTGGAAAGAACTGACGGGAAATTATTTGCTTGCAAAATGTTTAGGAAACCACACTTAAACAATGAAGGCACCAACCATTCTCAACTAGCAAACTATTCTAAAAAGGTTACCACTGAATTTTGTATCGGTTCCACGCTGCATCATCAAAATATCATTGAAACTTTGGATATGCTAACTGAAGGTGACACCTATTTATTGGTGATGGAATATGCTCCATATGATTTTTTTAATCTCGTCATGAGTAACCTAATGACACAGGAGGAAGTCAATTGTTACTTCAAACAGCTCTGCCATGGTGTTAATTATCTCCACTCCATGGGCTTAGCTCACAGAGATTTGAAATTAGATAATTGCGTTGTTACTAAAGACGGAATCTTAAAGCTGATCGACTTCGGTAGTGCCGTAGTTTTTCAATACCCTTATGAAGACACCATCGTGAAGTCACATGGAATTGTGGGGTCCGACCCTTATCTCGCTCCTGAACTATTGAAACAGACATCTTACGATCCAAGAGTAGTAGATGTGTGGTCCATCGCTATTATATTTTACTGTATGGTTCTGAAAAGATTCCCTTGGAAGGCTCCAAAAAAGAGCTTCAACTCGTTTCGGTTATTTACTGAGGATCCTGAAGACGAAGATGATATTGCTCGAGGTCCAAATAAAATATTGAGGTTATTACCAAGACATTCAAGGAAAATAATAGGCGGAATGTTGACTTTAGACCCAAAGCAAAGGGTATTAATGAACGACGTGGTAAAGGATGATTGGCTCGCATCCGTCCCCTCTTGCACTATTGACCCTACATCTGGCAACTTGGCTGAAAAACAGAAAAATCATAAGCATCACTTGGTTACTGAAGAGGAGCTGAATGAAATGACCAAGCAACACGGAAATAAGGATTCAAACTAATGAACATTTTCAAAACGAATAACTCCGAAAAAATATAAGATTACAATAATAGTCCTCATATCATAAAAAGCATTATATAAAAAAAGATGGCGTGCATATAGGTGGAACAGCAAATCTAACGAAAGCCGCAAAAAAAAGCACTTACATATATATAAATATATATATATATATACATAAATACATTCATCAAAACGAAAACGCTTAAATAACTCAAAAGTTTTACAAGAGTTATGTTATACAGGACGCACTCACTCATTGTTGTGTCCCGAAGTCACCCGCCGCATGCCTAATAGAATCTATGAAGAAAAGAGAGCTTCCACTACAAATCGTAAAGGATCATAGAAGATGACTTAACAGATAAAAAAAGGTCTGCAACACTACTTATGAGTAGGAAAAAATGCTTAGAATTCCATTGGGATTAGTCAGTATAACAAGACCGGCGACGAATACCGCCCTGTTCAATAATACAATCCGTTTCAATGCATTTTTGCCTAGAAAATTAGGGAACTCTCCTAAACCAGTATCATTAGCAGTTATATTTCCCTCAATCTCGAAGTATGCAAGAGAAGGTTTCCAACCTCGTAGAATTTTTTCGTTAATGTCATCTAATTACTGTTCGTGTCCACATCAATTTCTATCCAATTCGATGAGCTTGTCTTCCAAGTTAATCAGTAAAAGAGCCTTCCATTCAACACGGCATGCTGAAATAAAGTTCAGTTTTTTCTCGAGGTCACATAGGAACAATAACAAGCCATTCGTGAAAGTATACAAAGTATCTCCATTTTTTATCCTCTTTGCAACTGCGAGTATTTTCACTTTCATCTTAACATCGACAATTATTGTTATTCCCTTTATCTTCCATTTTTTTTTCCCTCTTCTTATTATGCTTGTTTTCTTCAAACAGTTTAAAAAATGGCAAAATAACACCTTTTACAAGGATATCTTGATCTCTTTACCCAAAACAGAATTAAAGATAACGGTACCTACTATGAGATCACTACAATTGCAACCTATGATTCAGAGTTGGAGGGAAATTTCCTCGCGAATGGGAATTCCTAATGAATTTGCCAAAGGTCTTAATGTTGATTTAGAGAAGCAAGATGAAACCAGAAAGCAGTTTCTGAGTTTTTTACAAAAAAGAGTACTAGAATCCTTTACGAAGAACGAAATGGGAATAAGATCATACTTTTTAGGTGACCGTGTTGAGAAGTGGATCGAGGAATCTTATGACCTAGAACTCGATATTGATAATTGCCGGAGCGAACTGAGAAAGTTTCAAAACTTTGTATTCTCCAGTGTTCGGTACCGATTGTACCTAGATTCAATAAAAAAATTGCCTTTGAATCCTTCAAAAAAATTTGAGGGCAAGAAGCACATTGCTGATGTCTATGTAATCATTTTAGATGAGTCATTTCCTGAAATAATGTTCAGTGGTGAAGGCTATTCAAAAGCCGATTTTTTCAAGATATTACGGGAAAGCGAAACTGCCAATAGCAGTAAAATGCTTAATATGATTATTGCCATCAAAAGTGTTAATCCGCTATCAAGTCACTTTGTTATTACAGCAAACGGTGATTCTGGTAACTTCTTTTCGAAATATCACATTACAAAAATAGATGGCAAAAACACCGAGTATACCTTAAGAGAATAGACAATAATAAGACTGAATGGATGCATTACCATGATGTGATTATATAGAGACCTTACAGCAGAGCACATATACATATTTATATATTCTGACCAATACCTTTTTTATGGCATATTGTGACACAAAAAGAAATTCTAAAGTCACGATAGTCGTATGAAACTACAAAAATACAGATTCGAGATAGTAAACAAAACTAAAAAAACTAGCAAGGGTTGCAAAGATTAATTACCGATGTTGTGCGAAGGCAAGCTTATATAGAACTTAAAATCTATCGTTTCAATAGCAATAAATTGAAACGTCAGAAAGGGTGTTTAAAATAAGCTCTTTGAAGGTTGAAAAAGGATATTGCGGTTGTTCATCGAAATCGGTGCAACACTCAAATTAATAGTTTGTCTCCACAAGAACTGAATGAACTCGATACAATAATGTCAACAAATTCATTCCATGATTATATGGATTTAAATTCGAGAACGAACATGCGACAGTTTTCAGATGATGAAGAGTTTACCACCCCCCCGAAATTAAGCAATTTTGGATCTGCTTTACTTTCGCACTCAGAAAAGACTTCAGCACCGGAGACACTATCAAGCCATAAAACTAATAAGATGACAAATCATGTTTTAGAAGAAATGGACAGAAGCTCTTCCAGGAGTCATCCCCCATCATCAATGGGCAATTTGACATCTGGCCATACTAGTACCTCATCACATTCAACCTTATTTGGACGATATTTAAGAAATAATCATCAAACTAGCATGACAACAATGAACACTAATGATATAGAGATAAATGTTGGAAATAGTCTCGATAAGAGTTTTGAAAGAATAAGAAACTTGAGACAAAACATGAAAGAAGATATGACTTCAAAATATGCTGAAAGAAGAAGTAAAAGATTCTTAATATCTAATAGAACAACAAAGCTGGGGCCTGCAAAGAGAGCAACTACATTGACAAATGTTTTTGATGAGGAGGTGCCTAATTCTTCAAACCTACCAATCAACCCAAG
This sequence comes from Saccharomyces mikatae IFO 1815, assembly GCF_947241705.1. Lineage (NCBI taxonomy): Eukaryota > Fungi > Ascomycota > Saccharomycetes > Saccharomycetales > Saccharomycetaceae > Saccharomyces > Saccharomyces mikatae. The sequence continues at coordinate 397,771 of NC_079259.1, read as the reverse complement.
GGAGACAATAGAAACACTTCTTGAGGATTCTAACAAATCTGGATTTAGAGAATCAAAGAAGAATATGGACTATGAATCAATAGAATTTGGAGATTTGAATCCGATTCAATACATTAAAAAACATAACCTGCCTACCAGTGACCTTCCACTAATATCTCAGATTTACTTTGATAAACAGAGAGAAGAAAATAGACAAGCAGCACTGCGAAAACATAGTTCCAGAGAATTACTTTATAAAAACAGATCTTCTTCCACTTCTCTTTCTAGCAATAACTTATTGCCAAGCAAGGACAATTCTATAACGTTCATTAATAGTTCTTTACCAAGAAGGAAAATTTCTACTGGATCATCATCTTCTAAATCATCAATCGAAATAAGAAGAGCCCTTAAAGAAAACATTGATACTAGTAATAACAGTAGCTTCAATAGTCCAATCCATAACATACACAAAGAAATTTCAAGAAATAAAGATTCAGATTCTGAAAAAAGAGGTGTGTTACGAAACATAAGCATAAATGCGAATCATGCCGATAATATTCTTCAGCAGGACAATAAAAGATTGAAAAGATCATTGGATGATGTCATTACAAATGAGAATGAAAACAAAAAAATTCAAGAAGTTTTTTACCATCGACCAGCCCCCAAACCCCCCGTCACAAAAAAAGTTGAAATTGTAGAGCCTGCAAAATCAGCTTCCTCATCAAACAATAGAAGCATGATTACAGTTAATGATTCTCAATATGAAAAAATAGAATTGTTAGGTAGAGGTGGATCCTCTAGAGTTTACAAGGTGAAAGGATCAGGCAATAAGATATACGCACTTAAAAGAGTGTCTTTTGATGCTTTCGATGATTCAAGTGTTGATGGGTTCAAAGGAGAAATAGAACTATTGGAAAAATTGAAGGATCAAAGACGTGTAATTCAGCTACTTGATTACGAAATGGGAGATGGTTTATTGTACTTGATAATGGAATGTGGTGATCATGATTTGTCGCAAATTCTTAATCAAAGAAGTAATATGCCTCTGGATTTTAATTTTGTTAGATTTTATACAAAGGAAATGCTTCTCTGCATTAAAGTAGTTCATGACGCCGGCATTGTTCACTCGGACCTGAAACCCGCAAATTTTGTCCTAGTAAAAGGTATTTTGAAAATAATTGATTTTGGCATAGCAAATGCCGTACCTGAACACACAGTGAATATATATCGTGAAACTCAAATTGGTACTCCAAATTATATGGCACCAGAGGCATTAGTTGCTATGAATTACACCCAAAGTAGTGATAATCAACACGAGGGGAACAAGTGGAAAGTGGGAAGACCATCAGATATGTGGTCGTGTGGTTGCATCATATATCAAATGATTTATGGGAAACCCCCATATGGCAGTTTTCAGGGCCAAAATAGACTGCTAGCTATCATGAATCCTGATGTGAAAATTCCATTTCCTGAGTATACTAGCAATAATGAAAAGATTCCAAAATCAGCGATTGAATTAATGAAGGCGTGCTTATACAGAAATCCAGACAAGAGATGGACCGTGGATAAAGTACTGAGTAGCACTTTCCTTCAACCTTTTATGATATCTGGATCAATTATGGAAGATCTTATCAAGAATGCTGTTAGGTATGGTTCCGAGAAGCCTCAGATATCGCATGATGATCTTAATGATGTGGTAGAGACTGTTTTAAGAAAATTTTCGGACTACAAAATTTAGAGGAACAAGAAAAGGAAAACTCAGAATGTAATGGTTATGTCAATGCATTCGTTTAGAGTTTGACGTGCATATATAGGTTCATTGATTGTCATCAGCTTGTTCCTACATTTATATTCATTTAATTAATTATTTTAATCACTTTTTATTCGTCAAATATATCGCATGTCTTTAAGCGAAGAAAAGACACTCCTGTCTGACGGCGCTTAAAATAACATCTTGTTTTGATATTTTTTTCAAAATTTTGTCTTATTGACTCACTACATTTATATATATGTTTATATTTTTCGTTTCCATTTTCCATTTGTAGATTTTTATTTTTTATTAATTTTTACTTGCATCAATAAAGATCAAATCTATCTTGGACCAAATTTAGCCATTGAAGCTGGTCCACTTTCTAGCCACTCTTGCTTCGACAACCACATGTGATCTTTATCGGCCATGATGCTAGCCAAGACAGCACCACCGATAAAAACCATATGTTTTCTCCTTGGGGGATCTTCGATTCTAACCTTAAATTTATCAAGCCTCGAAGGGTCATTGTGTAAGACTCTACTAAACCATAATTGTTTCAGTTCTTTTTCTAATCTTGAAGGAAGACCTGGATACATACTTGAACCACCTGAAAGAACGATAGCTTTATACAATGAACTTCTAATATCAACATCGGCTGATTGCACGGTATTGAATAGTAGTTCTCCCACACCAGGTTGCTCGACATCGACCAAACCAGGTTGGAACAAACACTCTGGAGCCTCAAACCTTTCTTGCCCCACTTTAATTGTCCTCCCATCCGGTAACTCGTACGATTCCACAAGAGCAGTTGTTTCTCTAGCCAGTTTTGTATCCAAGTCTAAGTCATACGAAACATAACATAGTTTTTCCTTTATTTGACGGACTGTTTCAAAGTCTGCGGTTCTATTAAATGCGTAGCCACGACGAGAAAGCAAGTCAATTAAATGCCTAGTCACGTCTCTACCAGCAACATCCAATCTTCTTGTCAAATGACTCAAAACGACAGATTCGTAAACTGGAACTATATGTGTAACACCATCACCCGAATCAACGACGACCCCTGAAGACAAACCTTGTGCGTACAATGCTAACACAGCCTGGATGGCAACGTAAACGCCGCCAAAATCGTATTTTTCAAACATTACCTCGCACATTTTTTCTCTATTTTTCAACGGGTTCATTGGAGGTTCCGTTAATAGAATCTTACCGTTGGAGGTGGATGGTAATTTCATTTGTTCGAAAAAGGCGTAGTCCCAAAGTAGTTCCATATCTGTCCAGTTTTTGATGATACCATTTTCCATGGGATAAGATATCTGTAAGTAGGAACGAACGTCACTTGCCTCATCACCAATCATAATGTCTTTTAATGGTGTAGTAACGCTAGCACGTTCTTCCGCTCTTAAAATGGGTCTACCAACAATAGAAGGAAACGTGTAATCTGGGAAGTTCTCACCAGCACGACCAATTTTGACGAAACCAGTACCCTGATCAAGAACTATATTACGATGGTTAGTATTAATAATATAGGGGTAAAAAAACTAAAAAACTAAAAGAAACGAAGCTGTAGAGGGTAGTAAGCTCAATTGCCATTAGAATTAATAATCTTATTGACAACATACCAATTGGGTTATGTGGATCCATTTTTAGTGTATAGTTTTCTTTGTGTATTGCAGTTACTTGCTCACTGATAGCCTACACTTGTTTCTTATGTCTTTTTTATCCATTACGTGGGTCTTCAAATTGTTTTCGCTTTTCAAATAGCTCACACGACGGGTAATCAACACGTCGTGATATCGGAAATACAATACATACATACTGCCACTATTTATCAAACATATATATATATATATGTATATATATATATATATATATGTATATATATATATATATATATGTTTGATATATAAAATGGAATAAGTCACACCAGACCTTGCTTCTTGAGTTCATCAAAGACCTTCTTACTCATCACGTTCCCTTCTTCGTCTTCTTCTTCTAGTTCCAATTCGGTGGGAAGTTTCGATCGAGAATGTTTTAGCTTTGTGAGTGAAGATGCAATAGAGGTTGCAGATTGTGGCTGCTTTTGCATATTCTCCCAAAGCTTCTGTGCCTCTGTAATTTTAGTTATCCCCTTAAATGCTAAAGAGGGTTCGATGCCCAGGCATCGCAAATGATAAAGATGTGGTCCTTCATTAAAGTGTCTTTCAAAAGTGCGGCGTCCATTATAAACTTTATTCGCACAAATCTCACAGTGGTATTCCCTGTCAAGCCCATGCAGTTTATATAGCCAGTGTGGCATAGGCAATCCGTCGGGACCCAGTGGCATGTCGAATGATTTCCCAAAGAAGTGCTTTTCTTGCAGTTGATCGTCTCTCTGATCGCTACCTTTCTGTTGATCGCCGTCCTTATCAGTTGGATCATACGCAGGGGCTTCATACTTCTGCGTTAAAGCATCCATTTCCGCTATTCTTTCATTTGCTGTAAACACCAGTTTTCTCTCAACAAAACTTTTTGTGTGAGAAAACTCATCTTTAAGGTATTTCAGGTATCGATGCAGCTTATATTCAGAGTATACTGTATCCTTCCTTTTAAATTCGTTCTTCTTGTGGATTTTCCCCGTTAAATGGTTTTCGAAAACAGGAGATGTCTTGAACCATTTGTAACAAAAGGGGCAATGAATACCCTTTGCCTCGGACCTAAGTGATCCCTTACAATATGACTGTTCAAAGTCAAACCTGATTGAACTTTCGATGACTTCTTTGTCAAACAAGGCATAACTTTTGAAGAAAAAGGTTTCTAAATACTTGCATAACTTGATCAAAAAGGCCATGTACCTATCATTCTTACGATCCATCGGTGGGGTTAGCAAATATTTTTTATCGTCAACAAATAACTCTACGACATCGAAAAATTGGAGTAAAGAACAATCGCTTCTCTTAAATACGTTCAACCATAAAGAATGGAATTGTTCTAGCTCCATATATTCACCATATTGCTCGTCTCTAGTAAATATTTTATTCAAATCTAGATCTCTTGCCCTCTCAGACAGTATATTGGTACGTTTTGATGAATCAATAGAAGATGAGAATAAAGCATATTTGTTTCTTTTTGAATTTATATCCAGTTGAAAATTCTCCTCTTCACTTTTCAGCTCATCCTCGAGCTGCCGTAATTCTTCATCAAAGCTACAAAGATCTTTGTCGTCCTCCTGTGAATAGTTTTGACTATTTATATTATTAAAAGACTTTTGTTTCTCTAGATAGTCTCGAAGAAAAAGACTTATCTCATGCTGCTGCAAAATCACCTGTTTTCTATTCCTCTTAACTTTTTTAATTTTAAACAGTTTGTTCTCGGCAATCAACGATGACTTGGGAAGTTTAACATCAGGAAATACTTTGCTCGATTCCTGTATATAGTGGTAATACAACTCTGGATTCCGTCGAATTCTTTCTACTATAGCATTTTCAATAATTTCCATGTCTTCCAACAAGGATCTCCTTGTTTCCAAAAAACTCATCAGGAACAATGAACTTCCTACTTCTATTAAACGGAATTTAAATAAAAACACTCCTTAAAATAGTTTGTCAAGGATCTTTGACCTATTCTATCAGCTAGTTTTTTATCTATTGTACTTTTTCAACTGATATTTAGCACTTCTTTGCTGTGTCTCATCGGAGGAAAAGAATACCAAAAATGCGCTACAAAAAAATCCTAATCACAATCGAATAGTGAAATAACAAGAGACTATAAAGAAGAGGTGTAAATTTATTTCTTTTTTTTTCACTATGGTACATATATAAACTATATATCTTTCGATCTAGATAGTTCTCAGCTGTCTAAAATTTACGCTTTTTCGAGGGACGGGCATTCTTTGCACGTTTTTTCTCTGCCATATTCCTATCCTTTCTGATTTGTTCAGTAGATTTCAATTCATTTCGTAGACCTGGAGCGTTATTATACCCCTTGACGCTAATACCGCTTTGTAGGGCCTTATCCACCTTCTTCTTTTGTGAGTAGTAATTATCTCTATGTTTATCTGGCATTTTAGGTGCTTTCATTTGTTTATGCTTGAACTTCCCACGAACTGTTCTACCATTTGAACCGGTACCTTGCGAAGGATCTTGGAGCAAGTTAGATGGTATGCTTGACTCCCTGGAACCGACCTTCAATGGCTTCAGATTTCTGGCCTTCGACCAATCATCAAATCTGCCGGACCTGAAACTTGCCGCAATTTTTTGACCACTTTCGCCAATGATATATTTCTTATTATCAATACCTTGAGTGTTTACATATTTCTTTCTTTTTTTGTCCCACTTCACAGTAGCCGTTTGCTTATGAACCTGTACTTTATCATCACTGTTCAAATCGTAAGCGGCTTGAGCAGCATCATTAGCGAAACCGTTAGTTATTTGCAACTGTTTGTCTTGTATTTCCCCAGCTGGTGCGTAATGACTCAAAAAAAAAGTTGGATCCTTGAAAGTTTTCGGTTTCTTTTTCTTCTTGCTTTCGTTCTCTTGTGCTTCCAATAACTGGTCTGCATCTTCAAAATTTTTCAAAGCATCTTCGGAAACTGTATAACCTGTCTCTCCATCATCACCTTTCAAAATTTCGTCTTCGATAGAATGTGAAAGACCCGCCATTCTTTCCTTTTCTAATAGTTCCCTTCTTTCGGTTGCCTTTCGTTGAATTGGCGCTAGTTGTTTTCTTCTTCTTTTCATGAACACTGCCATTTCGTCGTCTGGGTTTCTCGTAAATTCAAACACCGTCTCTTTGTTCCTTCTGTTTTGCAATTTAGCCAGAAAGTCCAACTTTTCCTTCTCTTCGTTTTTACCGAAATATGCATTTTGAGCATCCCAACCAGAAGCAATAATTTCCTTACTTCTTTTTAAAGATTCAGGGGAGGCAGAAGTACGTGTTCTGTAATATAGCTTTTCTGCTTTCATGGCTGTCTTCTTGGCCAACTGTAGGTCAAAATTAGAAGTCATCAGGTTTTTATAAAGGTCACCTAAACCTTCAACATCCAGTCTTGGACATGAGCCTAGAACGAGTCGTTTCGTGTATGAGAGTTTTGGTAATTGAAAATTATATGCCGAGTTGCCCTCTTCTACCCATCTTTTCTTCATTACATCAACGAGACTATCGTACATCGGTGTCAGAAGAATTTTTTTACCCAAAAAGAGCTCCAAATCCAGAAGATAAGGCAGTTCATTTTCAGCCACAATCGAATATGCCCAACCTTTGTTACCAGCTCTTGCAGTTCTACCAACACGATGAACAAAAATTTTGGATGAACCCGGCAGCGTGTAATTAATAACATTCGCTAACATTGGAATATCAACACCTCTCGCAGCAACATCTGTAACAACTAAAATGGAAGTCAAACCTGCTCTGAAGTTATATAGTTGATTTTTACGAGCATGTTGATCCAAAGTACCGTAAATATACGAAATCAAGTATCCACAGTCTCTCAAGAGTTGAGAGATGTATTCCACATGATGTCTTGTTGGAACGAATAAAATAGTTGCCTTTTCAGAAGGCAGTTCATTGGCCGCCGGCATTTTTTGTTTGCGGAACTTTTCCTTCTTGAAATTTATCTTCTTCTTTTGACGATCATTTTCGTCATCTGAGTCGCTGTCTGCTTCATTGGTACTCTTTTGAAGCTTTAGAAGTTGTTCACTAGTTGCCAATGGAATCCTTATAACTTCTTGTAAAATGTACAATAGATTTGCTTCTCTGTCTGCATTTTTGCTGGATAGGAAAAGCATCTCTAAATTTTCTGAAACTTTAGTTTCTGCATCCAAACGAACCAAAACTGGATTAACCAAACCAGCCTTGACAAAATCTACCAATGAGTTAGGCAGAGTAGCAGAAAATAACAGAGTCTGTCTTGTTGTAGGTAGAGATGCAAGTAATTCATTCAATTGTTCTTGGAAACCCATTTCGAACAACCTATCTGCTTCATCGAAAACAACATATTCGACACTTTTCAAATCAAGGTTCATTTCGACCTTCAAATGCAAAAATCTACCAGGTGTTGCAATAATAACGTCTGGGTTGCTCATCATCATACTAAATTGCTCTTCCAAGGAATCACCACCGGTTAAGAGGACACTTCTTAATTCCGTACCTCTGGCAAAGTCCTTGAAGACATTGAAAGTCTGCATGGCCAATTCTCTGGAAGGTGAAAGAATAACTGCACGAGCACCAATCTTACCTGAATGACTTTTCAACTTTTCCACCATCGGTAAGATGAATGCTGCCGTCTTACCAGAACCGGTACGTGCCATACCGACAATATCTCTACTTTGTAAAATCAACGGGATAGTCTTTCTTTGGATAGGTGTGGGCTGGCGAAACCCCTTCCGCTTGATATTGTTCAATACAATCTTAGATAAACCAAAACTAGGGAAACTACCTTTTTTATGCTTTTGTTTTTCTAAGTTATTAGTGGAAAAATACTCATTGACATCATCCTCTTCTTCACCTGCTTGAGTTTGACCAGATATATTGTTTTCATCGTCTGAGAGTTCCAATATCGGAAATGCTGCTACTTCCTTTTTATTGTGCTTGTTTTTCCCAGGTTTCTTGTCATTCGTTTTCTTCTTTTTATTGCTCTTTTTACCTTCTTCTTCATCATCTGAGCTGTATTCAATAATATCTTGTACATCACTGGGGCCGTATCCTGCTTCTATCTCATTTTCAGAATCATTAGAATCACTTTCACTATCATTTAAAGCAATATCATTGGCGATATCAAAGGCGATGTCGTCTTCTTCACTTCCAATAACGTCTTGATCTTCAAGATTCCTCCTTCTTTTCTGCATACCTGCCATATTCTAGGTTGGATAGATGCCTGGTGTTAATATGGGTGAGAAAAAGAACATATACTTCAAGTGAGAAGTAGTTACAAAAGAACTGGTAGCTCTCTGTTAAAGCCTTTTTGCATAAATTTCATCTCATCACTTGAAAATTTTAAGAGCGCCGGGTAGTAAATGACCTATTTTTACTTATGAAAACAAAAGATCGTTTGCTATACAAGAATAAAAAGTGTGTAGCATCGCAAGTTATTGAGAACACGAGCATCATAATTTGCCAGCTGGCTGAATTCAATGAATAATGCTGTCACGATATCTAAGTCTAGTAGGACGAAGAAGCGCTGCACAATACAGACCGCAGCGGCTACCAGCAAAGTTTGACAACGTAATAGTGGCGATGTCATCTGGGGTAGATTCCTCAGTTGCGGCAGCACTATTTGCCGAAGAGTTTCCAAATACCCGAGGTGTGTATATGCAAAACTGGTCTGAATCACAATCTTTGGATGATCCAGGCAAAGAACCGTGTTACGAGAAGGATTGGAAGGATGTGAACCGTGTCGCTAAACATTTGAGCATCCCAGTTGAAAAAGTTAATTTCGAGCAAGATTATTGGATTGATGTATTTGAGCCGATGTTGAGAGGCTACAATGAGGGGTCAACCCCTAACCCAGATATTGGTTGCAACAAATTCGTCAAGTTTGGAAAGCTGAGAGAGTGGCTGAATGAAAAGCATGGGACGGATAACTATTGGCTTGTTACGGGCCACTATGCCCGAGTAATGCAGGAAATAAAAGGAAAAGAGTTATTCCGACTACTAAGAGGTATTTACAGGCCTAAGGACCAAAGTTATTACCTTTCCCAGATCAATTCAACAGCTCTATCGTCGTTGCTGCTACCCATAGGCCATTTAACAAAGCCTGAAGTCCGAGATTTAGCTAAGTATGCGGACCTTCCGACTGCCGGAAAGCCAGACTCACAGGGGATCTGCTTTGTTAACAATTCGCAGCATGGAAAATTTAAGAATTTTTTGAAGCATTATCTACCTAGTTCACCAGGTAATATCATTACTTTTGACCCACAATCCGGTGCCAAAACACAGTGGGGCAAACACGATGGGATGTGGTCTTATACTATCGGGCAGAAAATTGGCATATCCATGCCACAAGGTGACCCAAATTACCAAGGACCCTGGTTTGTCAGCGAGAAACTGAAGGACACTAACGAAATCGTAATAGTCCGAGGGAGGGATAATGCCGCTTTATACAAGGATACCATTCGAATCGAAAACTTCGCCTCATTGAGCCCCAAGGAGGATACTATCAATGCTCTTCGGGATATTAGTGCCTTGACTTTGCAGTTTCGGTCGCTTCAGGTCCCAGTCCAGATTAATTCGTGCACGCTGAATAGTTCTGCTGAAAACCTCGACATAACGATAAATGTAGCCTCAAAACAACGTGCCATGGCTCCTGGACAATCTTGTTGTCTCTATGTTGGCGATAGAGTAATTGGGAGTGGGCCCATTTCGCATGTAAATAATAATGATTGATACTCGTACACAATAAAGTAGCAAACAATAAAAGTCACCATTCACGATGCACTTTGTTTAATATTCTTGGCGTACTTACGTAACTACATCATAACTGAGTGTCAATAAGATCCTATTCACATTTGTTGACCATTTCAAACCGAGTTTGACTCAATATATATGAAAGTCTTCTCCGTTACGTTGCTTCTTGAAAATTAACTTAATTTTCTCTCTTAAGCTCCATTTTTTGCTGTCTTATTATACTTTTTTCTTTTTTTTAGATACCAAATCTTCATTTCCAGATTTTAGCCGGACACACTTTAAAGTGAAAAGACATAAAGCAGTAAAAAGAGGATTATAGAACAAGCATACTGAGGTGAAAACAACATATTTATTACATTTCTTCGCAAGAACCATAGTTTACGTAAAAGTACAACATTTCTGCATCTCATTTAAATATTGGTGGCTTTTAATCGTTTGCATCCCTTTCTCTACTAGCCAGAAAACGACAAACAAGTAATCAGAAGTGTGACGAACAAAGAAATAACGCCGAGCTTTTTAATTAAAAATGATTACAGAGGGATTTCCCCTGAATTTCAGCACGTCAAAAAGGTCATCCTTGCCAGAAGAAGATGCAGATGCTCTCCGACAGATCAATACTACTACAGTTAACCAACTGCTGGGATTACCGGGCATGACTTCCACATTTACAGCCCCGCAACTGTTGCAGTTAAGGATAATAGCCATAACCGCATCCGCCGTGTCTCTGATTGCCGGATGTTTTGGGATGTTTTTTCTTTCTAAGATGGATAAGAGAAGGAAAGTTTTTAGGCATGACCTGATTGCGTTTCTGATAATTTGCGATTTTCTTAAAGCTTTAATTCTGATGATTTATCCCATTATCATTCTGATTAATAATAGCGTGTATGCCAAACCTGCATTTTTCAATACATTGGGATGGTTTACAGCCTTTGCTATTGAAGGGGCAGATATGGCTATTATGATATTCGCCATCCACTTTGCCGTTTTGATCTTCAAGCCTAACTGGAAATGGCGTAATAAAAGATCAGGAAACATGGAAGGTGGGCTATACAAGAAAAGATCATATATCTGGCCGATCACTGCTTTAGTGCCTGCCATTTTGGCAAGCTTAGCCTTTATTAATTATAATAAGCTTAACGATGACTCTGAAACTACCGTTGTGTTGGATAATAATAACTATAATTTTCCCGACGCTCCTAGACAAGGTGGTTACAAACCTTGGAGTGCATGGTGCTACTTGCCGCCGAAGCCTTACTGGTATAAAATTGTACTAAGTTGGGCTCCAAGATATTTCATTATCATATTCATATTCGCAGTCTACCTCAGCATTTATATTTTCGTTACTAGTGAAAGTAAAAAAATTAAAGCGCAAATTGGAGACTTCAATCATAGTATACAAGAGGAAGAGAAAGAAAAGATGCTGCTTGGGTTAGGCCATTGGGGGAAAGCGAAATGGTATTTCAGATTCTACTTTAAATCACCGTTTCTGCATTTTTTGAGGAATCTTAGGAATTTTTTCACCATTTCTCTGGTAGATCCTAATGAAGAAACTGACGATTCAAGTAGTAGTGGTACCTTCGATCTTAGCCAAAGTTCCAATGAGGTACCTACACTATTTAAAAAGAGAAAGAAAGGAAATGATGAGAATGTCTCCATAGGTGGTGGAGTTTGCTTACTCGACTATAACAGTTCCAAACCACTCAATATATCCAAAAATAATAATTCTGAAGATATTGATTTAGAAAAAAATAATCTATTTGATTGTGAAAATGACCTTTCATTAAATCCATCAAAATTTATGACCAAACAACGGGAGCAGAATATTAATATCAACATTGTAAATGAAAGACATGAGACTAGGGAAAGTTCGGTGCTGGGACATCAGAATTTTTCGCGTCAAAAATCTCTGGGATCTTCCTTTGCTACATATGATGATGGTGGCGACAGCGACAACACCAATAGAAATATGGATAAAAATATCAATGAAAACAATAAAAATAATGAAAACGGCAATGATAATGATAATGATAATGATAATGATAATGATAACAACAACAACAACAACAACAGTACTAATAACAATTATAATAATAACAATATTGGTCATAATAATGATTTCAGATCAACTGATAATATTCCCCCAGTTTTTAATGGAGCCTTTACTCAGTGTCAAGAATCTTCGCAGGATAGTGTTAAAAATAATAAAAATGAAGGTGATAATTTAAAGTTTACAGATGTCCAACAACACTTTCAGGCTCAAACATACAAGCAAATGAAGAAACGTAGGGCACAAATCCAAAAAAATTTGAGAACAATATTCATTTATCCACTATCATATATTGCAATTTGGCTCTTTCCCATTATTGCAGATGTGTTACAATACAACTACGAAATAAAACATGGTCCCGCTATGTGGGTGTCATACATCGATACTTGTGTTAGACCACTAAGTTGCCTCGTTGATGTCGTTGTTTATCTTTTCAAGGAAAAACCCTGGAACTATTCGTGGGCCAAAACAGAATCAAAATTTCTTATTGAAAAATTTCTTTTAAAAGGTGAGCTTGGTGAGAAAGAAATTCTGAAATTTTGTCATAGTGATTGGGGTAAACGGGGTTGGTATTATCGTGGTAAATGGAAGAAAAGAAAGTGCTGGAGAAATTCTACAAGCACTTTGAAGCGTATGATGTGGTTTATCGATCGTTTCTTTAAACAATTGTTAGAGCTAAAACTAAATTTTGATTTTTATGACAATTGTGACGATTTTGAATATTGGGAGAACTATTATTCTGCTAAAGACTCAAACTATAATAAACGTACAGAATCATATGATACCAAAACTATAAGCAGTGGTCGTTCACTTCCGTCAAATTCACAGGAGCAGCAAACAATACTTGATAACATCAAGGCTGAAGAGGTTGAAGTGCCATTGTTTTGGAGATTCATTCACCATATCCCGATGTTCGATGGCATAGATCTTGATGAACTAAACAGATCGTTGAAAATACGGTACAATCATGACCATTTTTCTCTACCCGGTTTAAAGTTTGCATTGAATAAAAGAGAAAGTCAAGACCAAAATCAAAACGTTTCAAGTAACAGTATGGTTAAATCGAGCTTACTTTCAAATAATATTATGACGCAAGATGACGAAAATAGCACGAAAAAGAATAAGAATATACGCCATCAAGGGACTACCATATCTGAAGACTATCCGCTTAAGATCTCATTACCCGGTACTAATCCTAGTCTAGTTAACGTCTCACAGTGTGACAGTGATAATAGTCACATGGACCTGATAGCCTTCTTAAAAAATGGACCCTTATAATTTTTGAGAGTCAATTTTTCAAAAGTGGGGAGCAGAAAACTTAATAGGTCACGATGTGCAACTAACATGAATAGCGCACCTTCCTACTTTATATATATTTTACGTAATAATATATGGCATTATAGAGTTATTCATTGAAGCAACGTAATTAATCTACGAGTTTGCTTATTTCCATTCAATGGCGAAGGATTCAAGAATATATGAAACAAACGGCCGACCGAAGCATTGAAAAAAGTTCAAAAATTATAATAAAGATGAACGCAGTTTCGTTTATATAATAGAATAAGATGTCCATGCAATTAAATAAGAGTTTAAGAAAGTTGCTTACTGTGCCAATAATAATGGCTCGACATTCCAAAAGGAATGCATTAACTGCAGACCTGTCTCTGGCAAGTGATACAACCTCATGTGAGTTTAATAAATATTTGCAAAATGAGGTCGAAAGGGAGAAAGAAATTCAAAAGAGAAAAAAAATAAAGCGAACTCAATCAAAAGATCTATTAAGTCCGAATAGCAAATCTAAATTCCAATCAAGAACAATAGGGAGTAAGAAGGAGAAACATAGACAGATAGAGCCAGAATATGAAGTCATCATTGATGGGCCTCTCAGAAAAATCAAACCCTACAATTTTACCTATAGGACCTTTTGCAAAGAACGTTGGAGAGATAGAAAGTTAATTGATGTCTTCACATCTGAATTTCGAGATCGTGAACCTGATTACTATCGAAAGACAATTGCCAGCGGAAATGTTTGTTTAAACAACAAGGCTGCAGACCTGTGTACTGTAATTCGCAATGGAGATATGATTACGCATCAAGTCCATAGACATGAACCCCCAGTCACTTCTAGGCCCATAAAGGTTGTTTTTGAAGATGACGACATAATAGTTATTGATAAGCCTAGCGGTATACCTGTTCATCCTACTGGCCGATATCGGTTCAATACGATTACGAAGATGTTACAAAGAAACCTAGGATTTGTCGTAAATCCATGTAATAGATTAGATAGGCTCACGAGTGGACTAATGTTTCTGGCAAAAACTCCAAAGGGAGCTGATGATATTGGTGATCAGCTGAAAGCTCGAGAAGTTAGCAAGGAATACGTGGCGAAGGTGGTCGGAGAATTTCCGGAAGGGGAAGTGGTTGTTGAAAAACCTCTTAAACTAATTGAACCGAGGCTTGGTCTTAACGCAGTATGTCAAATGAAAGAGGAAGGCGCAAAACACGCAAAAACTGTTTTTAACCGGATCAGCTACGACGGAAAGACGAGTATTGTAAAGTGCAAACCGCTTACTGGGCGATCACACCAAATTAGGGTACATTTACAATACCTGGGCCACCCAATTGCTAATGATCCTATTTATTCGAATGATGAAGTGTGGGGTAGCAATCTAGGAAAGAATGGACAGGTAGACTTGGCTACAGTTGTAACCAAACTTGATGAAATAGGGAAGAGCAAGCCTGCTAAAAGTTGGTTTTATGATAGTTACGGGTATGGTGAAGTACTGAGGCAAGAAAAATGCTCTGTTTGTGAATCAGATTTGTACACTGATCCCGGTCCTAATGATCTTGATCTTTGGTTGCACGCATATCTATACGAATCCACCAAGACTGAAGAAGAAATCGGAGAAAAAAATTGGTGCTACAAAACTGAGTATCCTGATTGGGCTTTATCTATATAATAGTTTTCTGAATTAACTTCCTGAGAATAATATATAAAGAATGGTTCCACTTTCCAGTTAGTTATTGTTTACGTGAAAATGACAATCATAGACAATAACACATTAAAATCATAATCTTAATTATTGAAAGCGAAACCTTAACATAGAGAAGACAATGAGACGCAAGAAACCATCAACTTCACTTCTGTTTTCTTTTACTTTTCTTTTTCTACCTTCTTGTTAATCTAAAAATTCACCGAAAACAAAAGAGCCAAGCGTTGGAAGTAATTACAAGAAGTTTCTCGCTGTTCAAGCTACGTTTCTTTTTCTACTGAATATGAATTACAAACTATCTTAAAGACCGGAGACTGCAAAGTTAACGTCGTCGATTACCCAGTTAGGAGATATTCTCCCTCTATCTATCGGAACACACAACAGCGGCCGGTCTCCGCTGTTGCATTTTTTTTTCTTTTCCCCTTTTCCTTTTCTTGATCACCCACTTGGTAAAATTTCCTTTACAACAGACAACACATTGAGCGCAAGGCTCTGATCTTTACGAAGAAATCTTTTTTCTCCTGAAAGCATAGCCTATAGGCTGAAAAAGCAAAAAACCTTAATGATTGACAGATCTTCTTTGGGAAACTTTGAGGCGGTGCTAACCCGCTTAGCAACAAGTACCCGTAGAAAAAAAAATGTAAAAAAAAAAATCAAAAAAACCCAAACTTTGCTTATGTCAGGATTATATTTCAATTTATAATCACAAAGCTGCAGCACCCGGTTTACTTTCAGGTGAAGAAGCGGTGTATACTCTTCTTTTCTTCTTTTTTTCTTATCCATTTCAGGAGCACTCCAGTTTCGAATAAGAGTTATATCGCTTTTCTAAGTTTTACGTCAGCATTGTTACTCAACGTGCCTTCCGTTTTATAGAAGAGTCATAGGCATTTATTTCTTGTCTTGATCCAAGAGAGCGGGGGCTTTCCTTTCGCTGAGATCCTATACTATTCGGAGGTGCTCATTACTCTTTTACCGATGAAGCGTTTTAGTTCAATGAGTTCGTTTGCACTTTAGTGGCGAATACAGTGTACTAGAATTTCTTTTTTTATGAAATCAAAAGTTTAACGGTTGAAGCCTATGTGAGAGCAATTTTGAGATTTTTGCTCACAACTTTATTATCCGATATTCTTTTCTGTCTATGTAGCTAAAATAATAATGTGGTTCCTGTTTTCTTTCGGAGAAATGTTTTCTGAAAAAATTTCTTCGACAAAGAAGAAAGCTTCTTCTGCTTTTTTGGTTCCTACAGTGTTTTCTCAGTGCTGCCAAACTTTATATTTTCCTTCTGTCATTTGAAAGAGATTGAAAGCGGTCTTTTCTTTTTGTGCCTACACGTACGGCGCATGAGGAGAAAAACTGGCAGAGGGAAGATATCGGATCAGCATCCATATGGTGTATTCTATTTCATTTCTCAAAGCCCAGAAACATCACTACGCTTTGGTTCTATGCTTACAGAATAACCCACAATCATCAAAGGAAAAAATTTGCGTGCTACTTTTGACCTTCGTTGCATCTTAATAATTGTTTGATATTATATATATAAGAGATGAAAATCACCTTGCTAAGGTTCTTCATGGTCTTGGCAATTCTTCTTTTTCGTATTTCATTTTCCAAAAATCGGCATCCACACCATTTATGAAAAAACTATTAATTACATTTTACCTATTATTTGCCGCTTTACTCACAAAGTCGGTAGAAGCTGACACATTTTCTGACCAAGTAAACCCTTCATCTAGGTTGGTCAAAAGAGACGAAAGTGTTGCTATCAACGGTTGTCCTAGTTTGGATTTCAACTGGCACATGAACCAGCAAAATATTCTACATTATGATATGGATGTCACCTCTGTTTCTTGGGTTAAAGACAACATATATCAAATATCTATCCACATTAAAGCAGCAAAGGAGATTCCTTTGAAGTATTTATGGTCCTTGAAGATTATTAATGTCAAAGGTCCTTCTAGTACAGTACAACTTTATGGAAAAAACGAGAAAACATATTTAATTAGTGACCCAACCGATTTTACTTCGACTTTCCAGGTTTATGCCAACCCATCTTCTGATGGATGCACTGTTTGGATGCCGAACTTCCAGATTCAGTTCGAATATTTACAAGGGGATGCTGCTCAATACTGGCAAACTTGGGAGTGGGGTACAACTACTTTCGATCTTTCGACAGGTTGCAACAATTATGACAACCAGGGACACTCACAAACAGATTTCCCAGGTTTTTACTGGACTTATCAATGCAAAGGAAACAAAGATGGCACCTGTACTAAATCCTCATCTTCATCCACTACAAGCATCTCCATTGATGTTACCACTTCAGTGGATTCTCATGTTTCGTCCAGTCTAGCAGGTATGTATCGTTCAAGATCGTCCATCGATGTTACCACATCAGTGGATCCAACCAGCTCTGTCATCTCTACCACATCAGTGGAGTCAACTACTTCAGTCATCTCCACCACATCAGTGGACCCAACCAGCTCCGTCGTCTCCACCACATCAGTGGACCCAACTAGTTCAGTCATCATCACTACATCGGTGGACCCAACTAGTTCTGTCATCTCCACCACATCAGTGGACCCAACTAGTTCAGTCATCATCACTACATCGGTGGACCCAACTAGTTCTGTCATCTCCACCACATCAGTGGACCCAACTAGTTCAGTCATCTCTACCACATCAGTGGAGTCAACCAGTTCAGTCATCATCACTACATCAGTGGACCCAACTAGTTCAGTCATCTCCACCACGTCAGTGGACCCAACTACCCCAGTAAGTAACACCACATCAGCAGAGCCTACCACTTCGGTCGGTCCTCATGTTTCGTCCAGTCTAGCAGGTATGTATCGTTCAAGATCGTCCATCGATGTTACCACATCAGTGGATCCAACCAGCTCTGTCATCTCTACCACATCAGTGGAGTCAACTACTTCAGTCATCTCCACCACATCAGTGGACCCAACCAGCTCCGTCGTCTCCACCACATCAGTGGACCCAACTAGTTCAGTCATCATCACTACATCGGTGGACCCAACTAGTTCTGTCATCTCCACCACATCAGTGGACCCAACTAGTTCTGTCATCTCTACCACATCAGTGGAGTCAACTACTTCAGTCATCTCTACCACATCAGTGGAGTCAGCCAGTTCAGTCATCATCACTACATCGGTGGACCCAACTAGTTCTGTCATCTCCACCACATCAGTGGACCCAACTAGTTCAGTCATCATCACTACATCGGTGGACCCAACTAGTTCTGTCATCTCCACCACATCAGTGGACCCAACTAGTTCAGTCATCTCTACCACATCAGTGGAGTCAACCAGTTCAGTCATCATCACTACATCAGTGGACCCAACTAGTTCAGTCATCTCCACCACGTCAGTGGACCCAACTACCCCAGTAAGTAACACCACATCAGCAGAGCCTACCACTTCGGTCGGTCCTCATGTTTCGTCCAGTCTAGCAGGTATGTATCGTTCAAGATCGTCCATCGATGTTACCACATCAGTGGAACCAACCAGCTCAGTCATCTCCACCACATCAGTGGAGTCAACTAGTTCAGTCATCTCCACCACATCAGTGGACCCAACTACCCCAGTAAGTAACACCACATCAGCAGAGCCTACCACTTCGGTCGGTCCTCATGTTTCGTCCAGTCTAGCAGGTATGTATCGTTCAAGATCGTCCATCGATGTTACCACATCAGTGGATCCAACCAGCTCTGTCATCTCTACCACATCAGTGGAGTCAACTACTTCAGTCATCTCCACCACATCAGTGGACCCAACCAGCTCCGTCGTCTCCACCACATCAGTGGACCCAACTAGTTCAGTCATCATCACTACATCGGTGGACCCAACTAGTTCTGTCATCTCCACCACATCAGTGGAACCAACTAGTTCTGTCATCTCTACCACATCAGTGGAGTCAACTACTTCAGTCATCTCCACCACATCAGTGGACCCAACTAGTTCTGTCATCTCCACCACATCAGTGGACCCAACTAGTTCAGTCATCATCACTACATCGGTGGACCCAACTAGTTCTGTCATCTCCACCACATCAGTGGACCCAACTAGTTCAGTCATCTCTACCACATCAGTGGAGTCAACCAGTTCAGTCATCATCACTACATCAGTGGACCCAACTAGTTCAGTCATCTCCACCACGTCAGTGGACCCAACTACCCCAGTAAGTAACACCACATCAGCAGAGCCTACCACTTCGGTCGGTCCTCATGTTTCGTCCAGTCTAGCAGGTATGTATCGTTCAAGATCGTCCATCGATGTTACCACATCAGTGGAGTCAACTAGTTCAGTCATCTCCACCACATCAGTGGACCCAACTAGTTCTGTCATCTCTACCACATCAGTGGAGTCAACTACTTCTGTCATCTCCACCACATCAGTGGACCCAACTAGTTCAGTCATCATCACTACATCGGTGGACCCAACTAGTTCTGTCATCTCCACCACATCAGTGGACCCAACTAGTTCAGTCATCTCTACCACATCAGTGGAGTCAACCAGTTCAGTCATCATCACTACATCAGTGGACCCAACTAGTTCAGTCATCTCCACCACGTCAGTGGACCCAACTAGTTCAGTCATCTCTACCACATCAGTGGAGTCAACCAGTTCAGTCATCATCACTACATCAGTGGACCCAACTAGTTCTGTCATCTCCACCACATCAGTGGACCCAACTATTTCAGTCATCATCACTACATCAGTGGACCCAACTAGTTCAGTCATCTCCACCACGTCAGTGGACCCAACTACCCCAGTAAGTAACACCACATCAGCAGAGCCTACCACTTCGGTCGGTCCTCATGTTTCGTCCAGTCTAGCAGGTATGTATCGTTCAAGATCGTCCATCGATGTTACCACATCAGTGGAACCAACCAGCTCAGTCATCTCCACCACATCAGTGGAGTCAACTAGTTCAGTCATCTCCACCACATCAGTGGACCCAACTACCCCAGTAAGTAACACCACATCAGCAGAGCCTACCACTTCGGTCGGTCCTCATGTTTCGTCCAGTCTAGCAGGTATGTATCGTTCAAGATCGTCCATCGATGTTACCACATCAGTGGAACCAACCAGCTCAGTCATCTCCACCACATCAGTGGAGTCAACTAGTTCAGTCATCTCCACCACATCAGTGGACCCAACTACCCCAGTAAGTAACACCACATCAGCAGAGCCTACCACTTCGGTCGGTCCTCATGTTTCGTCCAGTCTAGCAGGTATGTATCGTTCAAGATCGTCCATCGATGTTACCACATCAGTGGATCCAACCAGCTCTGTCATCTCTACCACATCAGTGGAGTCAACTACTTCAGTCATCTCCACCACATCAGTGGACCCAACCAGCTCCGTCGTCTCCACCACATCAGTGGACCCAACTAGTTCAGTCATCATCACTACATCGGTGGACCCAACTAGTTCTGTCATCTCCACCACATCAGTGGAACCAACTAGTTCTGTCATCTCTACCACATCAGTGGAGTCAACTACTTCAGTCATCTCCACCACATCAGTGGACCCAACTACTTCAGTCATCATCACTACATCGGTGGACCCAACTAGTTCTGTCATCTCCACCACATCAGTGGACCCAACTAGTTCAGTCATCATCACTACATCGGTGGACCCAACTAGTTCTGTCATCTCCACCACATCAGTGGACCCAACTAGTTCAGTCATCTCTACCACATCAGTGGAGTCAACCAGTTCAGTCATCATCACTACATCAGTGGACCCAACTAGTTCAGTCATCTCCACCACGTCAGTGGACCCAACTACCCCAGTAAGTAACACCACATCAGCAGAGCCTACCACTTCGGTCGGTCCTCATGTTTCGTCCAGTCTAGCAGGTATGTATCGTTCAAGATCGTCCATCGATGTTACCACATCAGTGGAACCAACCAGCTCAGTCATCTCCACCACATCAGTGGAGTCAACTAGTTCAGTCATCTCCACCACATCAGTGGACCCAACTACCCCAGTAAGTAACACCACATCAGCAGAGCCTACCACTTCGGTCGGTCCTCATGTTTCGTCCAGTCTAGCAGGTATGTATCGTTCAAGATCGTCCATCGATGTTACCACATCAGTGGATCCAACCAGCTCTGTCATCTCTACCACATCAGTGGAGTCAACTACTTCAGTCATCTCCACCACATCAGTGGACCCAACCAGCTCCGTCGTCTCCACCACATCAGTGGACCCAACTAGTTCAGTCATCATCACTACATCGGTGGACCCAACTAGTTCTGTCATCTCCACCACATCAGTGGAACCAACTAGTTCTGTCATCTCTACCACATCAGTGGAGTCAACTACTTCAGTCATCTCCACCACATCAGTGGACCCAACTAGTTCTGTCATCTCCACCACATCAGTGGACCCAACTAGTTCAGTCATCATCACTACATCGGTGGACCCAACTAGTTCTGTCATCTCCACCACATCAGTGGACCCAACTAGTTCAGTCATCTCTACCACATCAGTGGAGTCAACCAGTTCAGTCATCATCACTACATCAGTGGACCCAACTAGTTCAGTCATCTCCACCACGTCAGTGGACCCAACTACCCCAGTAAGTAACACCACATCAGCAGAGCCTACCACTTCGGTCGGTCCTCATGTTTCGTCCAGTCTAGCAGGTATGTATCGTTCAAGATCGTCCATCGATGTTACCACATCAGTGGAGTCAACTAGTTCAGTCATCTCCACCACATCAGTGGACCCAACTAGTTCTGTCATCTCTACCACATCAGTGGAGTCAACTACTTCTGTCATCTCCACCACATCAGTGGACCCAACTAGTTCAGTCATCATCACTACATCGGTGGACCCAACTAGTTCTGTCATCTCCACCACATCAGTGGACCCAACTAGTTCAGTCATCTCTACCACATCAGTGGAGTCAACCAGTTCAGTCATCATCACTACATCAGTGGACCCAACTAGTTCAGTCATCTCCACCACGTCAGTGGACCCAACTAGTTCAGTCATCTCTACCACATCAGTGGAGTCAACCAGTTCAGTCATCATCACTACATCAGTGGACCCAACTAGTTCTGTCATCTCCACCACATCAGTGGACCCAACTATTTCAGTCATCATCACTACATCAGTGGACCCAACTAGTTCAGTCATCTCCACCACGTCAGTGGACCCAACTACCCCAGTAAGTAACACCACATCAGCAGAGCCTACCACTTCGGTCGGTCCTCATGTTTCGTCCAGTCTAGCAGGTATGTATCGTTCAAGATCGTCCATCGATGTTACCACATCAGTGGAACCAACCAGCTCAGTCATCTCCACCACATCAGTGGAGTCAACTAGTTCAGTCATCTCCACCACATCAGTGGACCCAACTACCCCAGTAAGTAACACCACATCAGCAGAGCCTACCACTTCGGTCGGTCCTCATGTTTCGTCCAGTCTAGCAGGTATGTATCGTTCAAGATCGTCCATCGATGTTACCACATCAGTGGAACCAACCAGCTCAGTCATCTCCACCACATCAGTGGAGTCAACTAGTTCAGTCATCTCCACCACATCAGTGGACCCAACTACCCCAGTAAGTAACACCACATCAGCAGAGCCTACCACTTCGGTCGGTCCTCATGTTTCGTCCAGTCTAGCAGGTATGTATCGTTCAAGATCGTCCATCGATGTTACCACATCAGTGGATCCAACCAGCTCTGTCATCTCTACCACATCAGTGGAGTCAACTACTTCAGTCATCTCCACCACATCAGTGGACCCAACCAGCTCCGTCGTCTCCACCACATCAGTGGACCCAACTAGTTCAGTCATCATCACTACATCGGTGGACCCAACTAGTTCTGTCATCTCCACCACATCAGTGGAACCAACTAGTTCTGTCATCTCTACCACATCAGTGGAGTCAACTACTTCAGTCATCTCCACCACATCAGTGGACCCAACTACTTCAGTCATCATCACTACATCGGTGGACCCAACTACTTTAGTTCTTCTGAGTAGCTCAGTTGACTCAGCTACTTCAGTTGGGCCAATTAGCTCAGTCAGCAGCACCGCCTCAGTTATTTCTCATTTATCATCCAAAAAAAATTCTTCGGGTCGTCTAACTACCTTGGTTGTACCAACTGATTTAGCCTCTTTAAGTTCTTCAGTTGGTTCAGCTAGTTCCTCTGACACTGTCACACTATTTTTTTCAACTAGTTCAACATCAGTTTCATCTGATTCAACCGCTTCAGTTGATTCAGCCCATTCACTAGCTCCAACTGTATCCTCCGGTTTTATCAGTATGGTTCGTTCAGCTACATCTGATGATTTGAGTATTTCAACTTCAATTACTACAATTTCTTCAACTGACTCGAGCATTTTCTTAACCTCGAATATCCCGACATACTTAAAAACCTCAATTAGTTCAGCAGCCACAATTGTTTCTGATAATTCAAATACATCAATCGTTCAAAAAACTATAATTCCTTTAACAGCTTCAACTTTAACATTAATCCATACTGATGCAGCAGCCCCTTCAGCTTATACAATCATATCATCTGAGAAAGCTACACTAACAAGTCCATTCACATCCACGTCTCCAACTACCCCAATTAACTCAGTTATCTCAATTGATCCAAACTCTTCAGTTGACGCCGCACCAACCACTAAGACTAAAGAAACTTCTCGCGAATCTGCTTCTGATGTGAAAGTATTTCACTCTACGAAATCTTTATTTTCTAGTAAGACTCCGGCAAGTCATACTGCTACAGCTGGCGCAACAGTTTCAGTTGGTTCATCTCTCTCAGCTCATCCAGTCGCTTCAGAGAAAATCTATACATCTGCCGATTTAAGCACTAATAATATCGCCAGTGGAGTAATGAGCTCTGTTCATCATACAACATTAATGACTTCAAATATTAACATACATTCAGGCGTTACGAAGTCGAAACAATCAACATTTTCAAATTCTCTTGCATCAACTCCTTCTACGAGCATCACACAAGCAACTACTTCTATTATGAATCAAAACATCCAAGATAATATCTCTGCTACGGCTTCTCTAGAAAGTACTCCGAGTGCTTTAACCAAAGCAGATACGAGTCAATACAATTCCCTTCATTCTACGAAGTCCTTAACGACCATGACCATGACCACTAACGCATTCATCACATCTAAGAATTCCCTTGCAGCCGTATCAACCAGCTCAACTAGATCATTCGCCAGTATATCATCAATGATGGAAGGCAGCGCAAATATCGAAGCAGTAGGTAAACTCATGTGGCTAGCTGCCGCTGTTCCGCTAGCCTTCGTCTGATTCATTTTTCATTTATCATATTCCCTCATAGCATTCTCGTTCGTATATACATAACCATTATAGACTTTGAATAGAATTTACATAAAAAACCTACTGATTAATCTTCAGTATTGAAGAACATCTTTATTACTAAAAGTTTTGTTTCATTCTTGGAAGTTTAAAAGGCACTGATATTCTGGAGAACATGATGAGTGAAACATAAGACAACGTTGAATTGATAACAAACAGTCAATTGCTAGGGAGACATTCGTCAATAAATATTTATCACTGTACTTATCTTCAAAAATACGAGCCTTTTCTCTTAAGATGCATTAAGGACGTAATAGTTTAAGAATGTCTCCAAATTACATAACCTCACTAACAAAGTCCGCTAGATTATATGTATTTTTTTACCCTGCCTTGTGTGTCCAAATTAAACACAATGGAATGAAACAAAAAGAGCGAAAATGAAAAAGTTTCCAACATTGAACCTGACCTTCCAAAAAGTAGAACATTCAGATTCCTGGTTCCAGATCAGATAAGATTAAGGAAGGCGATCGAACTCTAGCCAATTATGTCTAGGAAAAGAAGCACTAAGCCCAAGCCAGTAGCTAAAACGACTTTGAAGAAAGAAAATGATCAGTTCCTCGAGGCTTTGAAACTATACGAAGGGAAGCAATATAAGAAATCTCTCAAGCTGCTAGACACAATCTTGAAAAAAGATGGTAGTCACGTTGATTCCTTGGCTTTAAAGGGTCTTGACTTATTTTCTGTAGGTGAAAAAGATGATGCTGCTTCCTATGTGACTAACGCCATCAGAAGAATTGAGGGCACCTCAGCATCACCAATTTGCTGCCATGTACTTGGTATCTATATGAGAAACACAAAAGAGTACAAGGACTCCATCAAATGGTTCACGGCAGCTTTAAACAATGGATCCACTAACAAGCAAATATATAGAGACTTGGCTACTTTACAATCTCAAATTGGCGATTTTAAAAATGCTTTGATTTCCAGAAAGAAGTACTGGGAATCGTTTCTTGGCTATCGTGCTAACTGGACATCGTTGGCTGTAGCTCAGGATATTAATAGCGAGAGGCAACAAGCCATAAATACGCTGTCTCAATTTGAAAAACTCGCAGAAGGAAAAATAGCTGATTCCGAAAAATATGAACATAATGAGTGCTTGATGTACAAGAACGACATTATGTACAAAGCTGCCGGTGATAATCAAGACAAGTTGCAAAATGTGTTGAAACACCTAAATGACGTTGAACCATATGTGTTTGATAAATTTGGTTTGTTAGAGAGAAAAGCAAGTATCTACATGAAATTGGGTCAAATGAAAGATGCTTCCATTGTTTATAGAACTCTAATCAAGAGAAATCCGGATAATTTTAAGTACTACAAATTACTGGAAGTATCCCTGGGAATCCAAGGTGATAATAAATTAAAGAAAGCACTGTATGGAAAACTCGAACAATTTTATCCAAGATGCGAACCGCCTAAATTTATTCCATTAACTTTCCTTGAAGACGAGAAAGAACTTTGCAAAAAATTAAAGGAATACGTTTTGCCTCAACTAGAGCGTGGTGTTCCAGCAACGTTTTCCAACGTTAAACCTCTCTATCAAAGAAGGAAATGCAAGGTTCCACCCCTATTGGAAAAAATTGTGCTTGATTATTTGTCCGGATTGGATCATATGCATGATCCAATCCCATTTATCTGGACCAGTTATTATCTGGCTCAGCATTATCTTTTTGTGAATGATTTCCCCAAAGCTCAAGAATACATCAATGCTGCCCTTAACCACACTCCAACTTTGGTTGAGTTCTACATCCTCAAGGCACGTATCATGAAGCATTTAGGGCTAATGGATACAGCCGCTGAGACTTTGGAAGAAGGTAGGCAATTGGATTTACAGGACAGATTTATCAACTGTAAAACGGTGAAGTACTTCCTAAGGGCAAACAATATTGATAAAGCTGTGGAGATCGCATCGCTTTTTACCAAAAACGATGATTCTATCAATGGTATTAAAGACTTACATCTTGTAGAAGCCTCCTGGTTTATCGTGGAGCAAGCAGAAGCTTATTATAGATTGTATTTAGAAAGAAAAAAGAGTTTGGAAGATATAGCATCACTGAAGAATGAGGCGGAAGGTAAAGATAGCGAAGAAGCCTCAAGTGATATAAAAGACAACCAGTGGCTTGTTCAGAAATATAAGGGTCTAGCGTTGAAAAGATTTAACGCCATCCCTAAATTCTATAAACAATTCGAAGATGATCAATTGGATTTCCATTCATATTGTATGAGAAAAGGTACGCCAAGAGCTTATCTGGATATGTTAGAATGGGGAAAGAGACTTTATACCAAGCCTATGTATGTTCGCGCCATGAAGGGAGCATCAAAACTTTACTTTCAAATGTATGATGATCACTTGAAAAGGAATTCTGATTATGTGGAGGAAAATTCCGATGATACTGGGAATAATGGCAACAGCACCAGTAGCCAAAAGAAAAAAGCTAAAAAGGAGGCTGCTGCCATGAACAAGCGGAAAGAAATCGAAGCCAAGAGTGTTGCAGCCTATTCGAATGATCAAGATAGCGATGTATTTGGCGAAAAATTAATAGAAACCGCCACGCCAATGGAAGACTTTGCGACTGAATTTTATAATAACTACTCTAAACAAGTCAGAGAAGACGAAAAAGATTTTGTCTTGGATTTTGAATTCAACTATAGAGTTGGAAAATTGGCTTTGTGTTTTGCCTCTTTGAACAAATTCGCTAAGAAATTTGGGTCCATGAACGGTTTATTTGGAAGTATGGTGATAGTTTTACTACGCGCCACAAGAAACGACGCTTCTTTTGATCAAATTTTAAAGAAAGTAGTCACGAAGAGCCTTGAAAAAGACTATTCTGAGATTTTGCCGTTAAGTGAAGTATCGAACAATAACTTTGATTGGTTGAAGTTTTACCAAGAAACATTCGGTGGAAACGATACAAGAGGCCTACTATTCCTATACCGCTACTGTGAGGATGTCGCCATAGAGCAATCTATTCTGAAAGAAGTAATTATCAATAACATTTCTTCTCTGGAACCTCACGCTCAAAACGAAATTCTACAGTACCAATTATAATTTGTTCCTCCTTCCTGTGCTGCAATTAAGTCTTACGTAGTATGTCTAGCATATATAAAATATATAAAATATATAAAATATATAAAATATATAAATGTATATGCACAAATATTTACAATAAATACAAAAGTATAGGCCACTTCATTGCCAGGCTACATGTAGCACTTCTTTCAACCATCGTACAGGATAGGTAGAGCACCTTCTTGTCAAAATTCTTACTTTCCCATCCCAGAGAAAAAGCGAGGATTATTTTTCTGCTCTCTTTGGACGCCAGTTGCGGTAGAATTTTTTTTTCCAGGTCGCATAGTTTGAAAGACTTCTCTTTTTTAACACCCAGGGAAACACAATTAGCAAAGAGATGTAAAGCCCATTCTCATATATTTCAAAGAATTAGGTATCGCCTCGCTAGACATAATAAGGCCATTTTTTCGTCATCGGCACATCAAAACTGGATGACCATCCCACATATGAATCACGCTGTATCGAAGACTACTGAAAATAAGGTTTCAAATACAGTAAGCTCCACGCAAGATCAAAACGCGATTAGAAAACAGCCCGATGACATTATAAATAATGGAGAACCTTCGCATAAGAAGCCAAAAATAGTACAACCAGCTTTGTTTACGGAAAATAATACAACGGATAAGCCTGGATACACTAAGGCCGCACTGAAAGAAGTGGCCTCGATGGAGCTTAAACCAGCTAGTGGTATGGATCCCTTAGCAGTATCAACAGCTTCTGTAGTGTCAATGTCAAATGACATCTTGAAACCGGAGACACCCAAGGGCCCAATCGTTATTAGCAAGAACTCATCAAGTGGAGTTTTCTATGGGCCGTCCTTCACTAAACGAGAGTCTGTAAATGCTCGGATGTTTCTAAAATACTATGGTGCACATAGGTTTCTAGACACCTATCTTCCCGAGAATTTAAACTCGTTATATATTTACTATCTGATCAAGTTACTAGGTTTTGAGGTTAAGGACCAAGCGCTTATAGGCACCATCAATAGTATCGTTCATATAACTCCGCCAGAACACCTTCAGGATCTAGAAAGAACAGTATCGGTTATAAATATGGAAGAGCCGTTGGCGAGGAAGCAAACAGTCCGTTTAATCAAAGATTTACAGAGAGCAATTAACAAGGTTTTATGTACAAGGTTAAGATTGTCCAATTTTTTCACAATTGATCATTTTATCCAAAAATTACATTCTGCCAGAAAAATTTTAGTGTTGACTGGCGCTGGCGTTTCTACTTCATTAGGAATCCCTGACTTTAGGTCATCTGAAGGATTCTATTCAAAAATTAGACATTTAGGACTCGATGATCCTCAAGACGTCTTCAATTACAATATCTTCATGCACGATCCTTCTATTTTCTATAATATTGCAAATATGGTTCTACCTCCGGAAAATGTTTATTCTCCATTGCACAGCTTCATCAAGATGCTACAAACGAAAGGGAAGTTATTGAGAAATTATACTCAAAATATTGATAATTTGGAATCTTACGCGGGAATAAGCACGGATAGATTGGTCCAATGCCATGGCTCTTTTGCTACTGCAACATGCGTTACTTGCCATTGGAACCTACCTGGCGAGAGAATATTTAATAAAATTAGAAATCTCGAACTTCCGTTATGCCCGTACTGTTATAAAAAAAGAAGAGAATATTTTCCAGAGGGATACAACAGCACTTCCAATAGAGTAGATAGTTCTGCATCTCTGACTTCTACTTCAGAAAGGCCTCCATATATTCTCAACTCATATGGCGTTCTCAAACCCGATATCACTTTCTTTGGGGAAGCTCTGCCAAGTAAATTTCATAAGAGCATTCGAGAAGATATTTTGAAATGTGATTTACTGATTTGCATTGGGACAAGTTTAAAGGTAGCACCAGTATCCGAAATTGTAAATATGGTCCCTGCACATGTTCCCCAGGTGCTGATTAACCGTGATCCCGTCAAACACGCAGAATTTGATTTATCCCTTTTGGGGTATTGTGATGATATTGCAGCTATGGTAGCTCAGAAGTGTGGCTGGACAATTGCTCATAAAAGATGGAATGACCTGAAGAACAAGGTATTCAAGTGCCAGGAGAAGGATAAAGGTGTATATGTAGTTACATCAGATGAACATCCCGACACTTTCTGACTACAGAGTTATTTAATATTTAAAAAAGTGACAATTCGGTATCAGTATACATAATATAGCAGATAATTTCCTCTCAGTTTAATCATTGTAGTCAGTTATAATACGCTTTCACTACTATAGTTGTTCCGGGTGAAATATTACGTTTGTATATACATATCTATATACCGCCCATTTCGCTAAAAAAATGGAAAAAAAAGCTGTGATTGAGACAAGGTTAAATAATAGCCTTACGAAAGTGATAAGAAGAACACCAAATTTGAGTTATTCAGCGCATCTATGCATTCAAAATGAACTATTTAGAAGGTGTTGGGTCCAAGAAAGGTGGTGGTGGCATAGCCTCAGAATCGCAGTTCAACCTACAGCGAAGAAAAGAAGTTGAATCTTTGCTTAACAAAGGTGAAGATGTACCGTACACTTTCCAAGATGAGGAAGAGAATCAAGTAAGATCCAACCCGTACATTTACAAAAACCACTCCGGTAAATTAGTTTGTAAACTATGTAATACAATGCACATGTCGTGGTCTAGTGTTGAAAGACATCTGGGTGGTAAAAAGCATGGATTAAATGTATTGAGGCGAGGTATCAGCATAGAGAAAAATAATCATGGAAAAGAAGGCCAAACAACCCAGGATTTCCAGCAAGAACAAAAGATAATTGAAGCTAAGCGATCTTTAAGAAACAATGGTGTGATTCCCATTTCTAGAGTAGCTACTATAAAAAATCCGAAAACTGGATTGGTAGGTCTGGCTATTCAGGTCAACTATAGTGGTGAAGCCAGAGAAAATGACGATGGTAAGAGTAATATGATCAACATTCCACCTCTCATTAGAATCGTATCAGGACTAGAATTGTCAGATTCAAAGCAGAAGGGAAGAAAATTTTTAGTCATTGCATATGAACCTTTCGAAAACGTTGCCATTGAGCTACCTCCAAACGAGATACTTTTCGGCGGAAACGATGAGATGAACTCTTATAAGGATGGAGTAGATGAGCTAAATGGAAAATGTACATTTTGGGATGCTGTTTCAAAACTGTATTACGTTCAACTTTTCTTTAAACAAGAGGAACAAGAACAAACTGGCGCTTGAGGTGTTTTTAGGGCAACAGTAAATTAGGACATGCAACCAAGAGCGTGCTAGGTCTTACAGTAATTGAAAGAGGAACAGGTGTGTCTGGATGACATTTTGGCAAATTTCCCACTCCGTACGCACTTGCTATTTGGGAGTAAGATCATCATGACCTATATTCTTTTTCGAAATAAAAGTTTTGAAAAAAACAATACTGTTCATGTTCTTTACTCTTTCTCCCGAGTGAAGTATTTATGTCTCCATTCATCAACACTATCTAACATTTATAACGTACATACATGTTTATTCAGAAAATGTACTTTTAGGCGTATATACCCGAAAAAGTGTGATGATATTTAACGAACCTAAGATATTATCGAAAAGCAAAAACCAAGAAAAGTAAGAAGAGACCAATAGATTATACAATGATCAATGCATCATATATTTCAAAACGATTTAATTATAGATGCATACACAATATCCATAGATGCTTGCTGAGTGAATCTAACTTAAAAGATGGAAAAACCTACAAAGTTGAAAGAACTTCAGATGAAAAGACGTTTGAGGAAACTCTTGAGGAGGAACGTAAGGTGTTTGGTGAATCGTTTGAAGCTGGAGCAAGGGTTGAAAACATGAGGCACACTAATGCTAGCAAAATAATTGATAAGTATTACAACGGGCTCTATGATAATGCCAAGGGAACCACTATTAAGAAAGAAAAAATCGTCTTTAATCACAGTCAAAAAGCTCAAAGAAAGCTTCCAAATAAGGATCACGAATTTTTGAAAGAAAATGTAGACAATGATTACGTGTATCAACGGGCGGGATATTCTTCAATCGGCACTGCGACCATAAGTGAACAAACGAGAACTTTACTTGAAAAAATATTCGACGAGGAAGATAGTGTTAGTGAAAGAAAACGGGAAGCGCTAAATATTGACCAGTACAAAGAATTTAGTGCTAAAACTTCTGGAAAACCAGTTTCGCACTTGAATGTCAAATTTAGTGAGGAAGTGATGCAAGAAATTAGTAATAAAATTCGCTACCAATCTACACTAGACCAGGTTCTGAAACCCCATATCGATTACCTACGTGAAGTTGTGAAAAATGACTATGATCTTTTAAAATACCTGGAACGGCTGTTGGAAGTTTACAAGAGAAGGGACAAAGACCTGGAGTTAAGATTGGATACAGAATCCTCAAACATTTTCGAGGATATTAAAAAATCATGTATGAATAAACCGACTGAACTACCAAAACCTTTTAGTATAACTTTACCGTACATTATAGTCAAGTCACTTACATTAAGTGATTTTGAGTTTCCAGCAGACAGAAAATACACATTGATATCATATGTCTATAACGAATGCAAAAATAATATAGACGTGTCATTATATTTAACAATTTGTAATGTCGATTTCTACAATTTGCTAATTGGATTATTATGGGAAAATTTTCAGAATATTCGCTATCTGAGACGTGTGGTTACTGAGATGAGCGTCAATGGTGTCATCGGAAATATCGAAACTGTGGATATATTAGATAAGATTACGAAAGAAATGAGAAGCTTGAATGACGATGTCTTCCTTGAAACAGAAGGGCAACGTGATGTCAATGAGGGTGTTCTACCAGGGGACAATAAAATTGTTAATGTGGGTGTCTTATGGAATAAAGACACCAATAATGATTTACTTATTGTTGAAAATTATCTAAAGAGTCTCAAAAAAAACCTGACTAGGGACAGGTAAAAAATTCAAATCTTGTAAATAATTTCGTATATATACGTCGAGGTTTAAAGCAATACAGAATTGTAGCATTATTCCAGCTTTTTTTTAGTCAGCTTGTCCGCAAGCTTCGCATTCGCACAGTCCGAGGCAAACAAAAGGATGGGAAGAGCTCAAAAAATTGGACATATACTAACAATAAAGGAATACCTTACGTTAGATAGTAGAAACCTGTCAATAGGAAAAGCGTGGAAGAATCTTTGAGAAATTTTGCTCATCAAGATTGAAAGGAACAGATATAGGTTCCACGTTTAAAAGCCAATATTAGCAAGAAGTAGAAAACAAATAGGGGAGCACGATATGCAATTGAGTAAGGCTGCCGAGTTGTGCTATGAAATAACAAACTCCTACTTACATATACATCAAAAATCTCAGATAATAGCAAGTACACAAGAAGCAATACGGTTGACAAGAAAGTACCTACTAAATGAAATCTTTGTACGTTGGAGTCCACTGAATGGGGAAATATCATTTTCATACAATGGTGGGAAAGATTGTCAAGTATTACTTTTATTATACTTGAGTTGTTTATGGGAATACTTCTTCATTAAAGCTCAAAACTCTCAATTTGACTTCGAGTTTCAAAGCTTCCCCATGCAAAGACTTCCAACAGTTTTCATTGATCAGGAAGAAACTTTCCCCACATTAGAAAATTTCGTACTGGAAACCTCAGAGCGATATTGTCTGTCTTTGTACGAATCGCAAAGACAATCAGGAGCGTCCATCAATATGGCAGATGCATTCAGAGATTTCATAAAGATATACCCTGAGACCGAAGCCATAGTGATAGGTATTAGGCACACGGATCCGTACGGCGAAACACTAAAACCTATTCAAAGAACAGACTCTAATTGGCCTGATTTTATTAGGTTACAGCCTCTTTTACACTGGGACTTAACCAATATATGGAGTTTCTTATTGTATTCTAATGAGCCAATTTGTGGATTGTACGGGAAAGGGTTTACATCAATTGGTGGAATTAACAACTCCTTGCCAAACCCACATTTGAAAAAAGATTGCAATAATGTGACTTTACATTTTGGGTGGGAAATCAATCATGCTTTCAGCAAGAATGCAGAAGATGATCACAAATCCCTTATAAACACGTCACCTATTTCCGTGGTGGATAAAGAAAGGTTTAGCGGATACCATGGCGATTACTATCCTGGCTGGTATCTAGTCGACGACACCTTAGAAAGAGCCGGTAGAATTAAAAATTAAACACCATTCTGCGGAAGGGAAATGATAAAATGCAGGTGTTATTGTTATTAAATGTTTATATTGTTCTGATAAAACTATTTAATTTGTATATACAGGGTCACGATTCTAATATTATCAACTTTTCACTCTTGCTGCTTTTGGAAAATCAATCATGAGGTTTCCCGTTGATCCTATCGTAAAGTCTAGCGGCGTGGTAGTTAATATTACTTTTTTGGACGTTGTTTCTTTTCCCAAGGGCGTTTTCATTGGTACAGCTTTTCAATTCCGTCACCAAGCCAGCACATTTGGGATTCATATGGCCATATGAAGACCAACATTGCAATAAATTGGACATTAAAACTAAACATTTGTTAGCTTCTTGTCTAATAATAGGTTTCTTCACTTTTAGTCTTGGAAGGGGGGGTAATCTATAAACTGGAGGTTTTCCGGACATATCTATAAATAAGCTTCAATTTGGAGTTGAAGTTTAGGCGACTCCGTGTGAGTTAAAGTATGGCCTTTTTATTTCAGGTTCTCTTTCTAATTTGAAATCTCAGAGATCTTAATTCAGCTTAGAGGACTGGAAAAGGAACAAATATTGAGTCTTATTTACCCGGTCATATTATTACCACCGCTTAAAAGTAAAAATGTATAAAACAAAAGTCTTTGAATAGTAGCAGCAATGCAATGACATGCTCTTGATACATATATACTAAATATATAATTAGTACAGAGGGAAAATGGAGGAGAAGTAGTGGAGAAAAAGCAATAAAGGACGGCACAGGACAAAATTATTAAGATTGATTATTTCCAACTGGTGGTGGTTACCGTAGAGGAGAGAACACCTGATTCGAACTAACAAAGAGAATATAGTGACAATAAAAGAATACGTGGAACGACAAGTGAAAACAAAATGCAGATCAAAAAACCGTGCGAATTTAGTATCACCTTGGTGGGAAGACAACTTCTCCGGTTAAGCAAGTGATCAAATCATCGCTCTCGGTATAAGCTCTTGCTACCACAACATATTTACCAGGTGGAACCTCACCTGGGATTTCAACTATTTTCTTAATTTCATATTCTCCTGGTTCAATTGGACAGGATACTCCTTCGATGTCGTTATCTTCCAAAGTTTGACACAAGTCAAAAGTCTGTGATAACAATCTGATGTAACCTAAACGAACTTCTACGTCGACATAAGCCCCTTCTTTTATAGTTTCGAAGACCTCACCGTTGGCAGAAATGGTTAGATTTTCGCCACGAACGGGAGGATTAGGGGTCAAGTCAACTTCTTTGATTTCCAAGAGTTGCTTATCTAGAACGTCACACTGGTAAAGTGGGGATTCGCCGTTGATTGGCTTTGTGTTTGGTGGAGGAAGTGCGTTGAATATGCCGATTACACCTGCATTGACTGCAGCCGTGTAAAGGAATAATAAGCTGAACAAAACTTTTAGGCTGTGAGTCATCTTGAGAGGGTGTGCTAGATTGTCGAAAAAGGAAATTGATATTGTTGTTGCTTCTTCGCCCGGACAGATATACTCTTTAAGTATTGCCAATCTTTTATACTACTACCCCTCCCGAAAGCTGATTAAAGTTTTTTTTATTATCTGGGATTTCCACCCTCTTTCGACAGGCCCAAGCCGTGGATGGTGACATGACGGCATGATGAGAGAAACTATCGTGGCGATTTGTAGTGTAATATAATATAACATAGTAGTATACATAAGTGGAGAGGGAAAAGGAACGTACAACATATATATATAACCTAGAAAAAGGGAAAAAAGAAATCGGAATGATCGAATGTATAGTTCACTTGTTCTCATTCCTTTCTATTTTCCTTTTTTATTTTCATTTTTTATTAATCATTGGACTTTAGTAATGGAATGCTCTTTGAATGTGCTTGTTGTTTGTGTATCGTATTGTAGCAAAATGGCGTGATGAGAAGTTTTCTACTGGTTTTTTTGGTCTTTTCTTTCCGTAGAATTTTTTTATTCGTCGAGATAGGAGAGGGCATGCCATTGCGTTACAAGAAATAGCCAGCTCTTTGGTTATTGTGATTTGCTGTTGACTCTCTTATGTAATCATCAGGAACAGCAGAAAAGATTTTGAAAGTGGGTTCCAAATCCTCATCTACCTTCATTACGCTTGCGACATTACCGCATCTGTAACAGTAGTTTGGCGCGGACCACACGGTGACGACGTCCTTTTCAGGGAAATGATATTTAAATCCTTCCATCACCAATTGGTGAGCCCGGGCAATGAGGTTCAGTCCATTGACATGGTTGAATTCTCTGGCAACTTTGCTTCCGAAAAGCCATCCTGCACCACGAGGAGAAACTTGCCAGGCTTCTACATTGTCCGGGTCTGACCAAAGCAGGTCCGAGAACCCACCCTCATGGGGCACTTCTTGAGCTCTCGACAAGACTCTGATTTGGTCGAGCATTCTAATCTCGGGAGACAGCCCACCGTGCACACATAAGATCTTACCGTCGATGATAGCGGCCAGCGTCAAAAAATCAAAGACTTGACAACAGTATTTCCATACGGTGGTAGATCCATATTTATTCAGACATTCTTCGTAGAACCCATAAACTTGAGTAATTTGTCTAGACTCATGGTTTCCTCTAACCAAAGTTATCTTTGCTGGGTACTTGACTTTTAGACACATTAAAAGTGTAAAAGTTTCCAAACTATAGTAACCACGATCCACGTAATCGCCCAAAAAAATGTAGTTTATATCGTCAGGGAAGCCACCTGCTGTGCGGAATAGCTCTAACAGGTCGTGAAATTGGCCGTGAATGTCACCGCATACCGTGACGGGTGTTTGAACGGGCTGAATGTTACTTTCCTCCATCAACAGTTCTTTCACCATCTCACATAGTTGTTTCATTTCATTTTCAGTCAGCGCCTGACATTTCTTGATAGTTTCAAGCCATTCATCGGGGCCTCTAGATACCATCGTTATTGTTCCTATTATTATACTTTGAGCTAAAACAATATTTCTATTTTGTAATGTCGGATCTAAAAAGAGCAAGAAGGGGACTGAAGAATATAACAGGATGAGAAAGAGGGGCAGTGTACACAAAAGTCCTTTATCTGTACGCTAATGATAGTATGACGACAACTTATTGTATTGTTCCTTTTCTTTTTTGTCTACCGTATGTAGCTTTACAATGCTCCATGTGATAGTAATGCAAGCACCACTTTATTCAGACTCAGGGCCATAACTTTTTAAATTTTGCTGGGTTTCGATGTATGTTTTTTTTTTACCGTCCACATGAGCGAAGAAATAAAGCGAGCAAGAAATCAAAGAGAGAAGAAAAAAATACAGGAAACTTTCCCCAGTAGCAGTTACCCGCATAGGCACACATCACGATAGATAGTCACTATACACGGAACGCAGGTTCGCGCCACTCTACGTTACCCGCGGCTGTGTATTTCCGCCCCTTTTATTTCTTCTTTATTTTTTTTTTCTTGAATTTCTTTTTCTTCCCCTGCGTCGTCCTAACCTTGACCAATCTGTCTTGAGCTTTCTCTTTCTTTTTCCGGGAACCGCCGCGGCTTTGCAATTTGCTTGCTAGTCAAACCCCGCGGTAGTAAAAAATCAGCAACAACCATCCAAAAAAGAACCACACGCAACGGCCGCTTAGGAGGCAAATGGTGGGGAGGCACGATATGGCCGCACAGGGGAAGGGGAGCCCACGTTTGCGTTATTTTTTTTTCCCCGACGGCTTCTTAGCCATTCACACGCGGGACGGCTTGCACGCGTTCCCGGAACTTAATTAGTCCGGGGGATCAAGTTCCGGGCCGACATTTATACACACCGGCACAGAAATTGAGGAAATATAATCCGGGAATGCCCTGTCGGATGTGACCTGAATTGGGCGAGGAATCCCGGATTTTTTACTTCTTCTTTCGTTTTTGGTCTGGTCTAACCTTTGTATAGAGGAAAACAGATCTTTAATAGCCGCATTGATTCTCGCTTGGCTGTCACACAATTTGGTAGTGGCTGTTGGAAAACCCCATGCGGTTATTGCTCAATTTGTCTCTTACTTTCCTTATGGCCCGTGGCTAAAAACTCCCAAATATATCTCTGAAGCGTTGTTTGCTAGGGGTATTGTTAGTGGTATGGTTAGTTAAACTGCTTGTATGTACGTAATGTTCTCCTCGCTGTTTCAGTCTTCTCTCTTTTTTTGTTCCTTTGTTTTCTTCTTCTGATATCTTCCCATTCGGAGAGAAACAGAGAGCGAAAAAAAAAGCACATTTCTTGAAAGTTAAAGCTGCATGTGTGCGTTCTTTATTCTGTCTATTTCTGAAAACCGCATATTTTCGTCCACATATATATATATATATATATACATACTCTAGGTTAAGATGGAAATTATAAAGGAAATTGGCTACACTGTGATTAGGGTGTCTTAGTTCTTGTCGAACCCTTTTTTTTCAATCTGCAGAAGTGGTAAAATTAGAGCGCTTGCAATACACGCTTCTACTTCTTTGATCACCCCTATGCCTGTATCACCTTCTTTTGCGTCAAGCATAGATTCAATAATGTCCCATGAAACTATGGCTTTATCAAGAAATCCTCCCTTTATAGACACTCCGGAAAAAATGCCAAACCCAACGGTTTCGCCCCATGGCACCATTCATCATTTGATAGATCCATCTTTGCCATTGTTGTCCAGTACAACGTCGTCCTCCCGCTCGACTCTCAGTTCTGCATTGAATTCATTTCGGCCTCCACCATTAACCACATCATACTCTTCTTATAACTCCTCTGCATGCCAGTCCATCACGAGTTCGCCTATAGACAATGTGACATTGGCACATAATTCTAAATTTTATTTCCCTCATAGTCACTCCCCTACACCGCAGTCTTCTAATAGCTCGAGCCATGTTATTTTGCCACCCATCTCTTCATTCACTAACTTGATCACTGTCGCAGAAAGGGAATTCAATGGTAGATCAAACTCTTTGCACGCCAACTTTACCTCTCCCGTCCCAAGAAGCGTGCTGGATAATCACAGGCATGACATGTCATTCTGCAACTCTAACACTACCACTGGTATGAAGACTATCACGCCCTCACCACCTGCTCAGCACCAAAGTATATTGCCACCTACAGTGGACAACGTACCGAGATCAAAATCCGTATCTAGTCTGCCAGCCAACGGATTCCCACCCTTGGTCGCCAAGCAACAACAGCAATTCAACAGCAGTATCAGTGTCTCTACCCTACCGTCTATTCATTCTCCATTAACTAACGAACATTCAAACAAGTATTCCTCATCTCTAAAGGATTCTGCCAAAATAACGAAACAAAGAAAGAAAAAGGAATGTCCCATATGCCACAACTTCTACGCCAACTTATCTACCCATAAATCCACTCATTTAACCCCAGAAGACAGACCACATAAGTGTCCCATCTGTCAACGTGGCTTTGCCAGGAACAATGATCTGATAAGGCACAAGAAACGCCATTGGAAGGATGAATTCATGCAGATATATGAAAGGGATCCTAATAGTAACAGCGGAACCGACGATGTAGATGACACAGCCCGTACCTCCGTAGATAAAGACGGCAACGACTCAACGGATAAAGCGGATGCCTCATCGTCCTCCTCCGAAGAGACGAAACTACTGAAGAAAAACCAACTAAAATCACTATACAAGATCAAGGGTGCATTTAAATGTCCTTACAATTCCACTCTTATCAATTTGGACATGGAAGTCTACCCTCACAAGTCAAGATCGCTTTATTTCGAGCCAATAAATTGCCATCAAACAGGTGTCTTTTCGCGTTGCGATACTTTCAAAAATCACCTAAAGGCCTTGCATTTCGAATACCCGCCTAAAACTAAGAAGGAAGATAGAGGTATTGTGCCGGGAAAGTGCAAGCACTGTGGACTACAATTTCCTAACGTTGACGTCTGGCTAAATAAGCATGTGGGGAAAGGATGTGGCTACACATATCATTAAAACACGCACAGATTGTTTCATCGGGCCACATTGCCGTTCATACAGAGACAGAAACATACACATATATTTATTTTTTTATTTATGCTCCAATATACATCATTCTGCGTGACTCTTTGTTACGTTAAGCTACATTAATACGCTTCTCTGGTGATTTTGTTTCTCTTTTCTCTTTTCCGGTCGTTTAGATTTATCTTTTATATTATTTTCTGATATAAAGCCTGGGCCCGAATCGGATTATAAGCCCGCCGGGTTGAAGCACTGGATCGCAACCATTATTGAATTGCTTTTTTTAGCCGCCCCCACGTTATCTGTTTTTCTTTGCATCGCGGCGTGTCCCTTGAAAGGGTCGCGAACCTTCGAAGCTGCACTTCTGTTTCTTTTCACGTGAGAAAGTGGCCATTGCGTAAATCCAGTCTTTGCGGATTTCTTTTTTTCATCATTGTTGACTTACTCCAACTAAGAGTACACTTCCTTTAAACCATTTTCCCCTTTTCCTTCTCAAAAGAATGAACATGTAAAGAAGGTCGTGTAAAGGTTCATGTACTCTTTATGTGGATGCCTACTTGCATGACTTATAAAATTCTTGGATGCAATCTCACAACAGTAAAAGGTAAAAATACAATATTACATTCGTTTCTCAAGTAAATTGTGAACCCTGCAGGTAATAAAATAACAAAACCAAATCTAACACGTAGAAGATATGCTGGTAGTATCATTCTTAGCACTTTTTTTTTTGGTAAGGTTTAAAATGGGGTATTGCGATGTGGCTATTGTGGCGCCAGAACCTAACTCCGTTTATGACTTATCAGGTTCAAGTCAGGCCACCATCAAAGTAAAATGGATGCATACAGATAACACTCCTCAGGAGAAAGAGTTTATTAAATATACGTTTATTCTGTGCTCGGGAACTAATGCTATGATCGAAGCAATGGCTACGCTTCAAACCCTGGCTGCAACAGAATTGACAGGCAACGAGTTTAATGCTATCATAGAAAACACTGTTGGAACAGACGGTGTTTATTTTATTCAGGTCTTTGCACAAACTGCTATTGGTTATACCATCCATTATACTAACAGGTTCAAACTGAAAGGGATGGTAGGTTCAAAATTGGCTAATCCGAGCA
This sequence comes from Saccharomyces mikatae IFO 1815, assembly GCF_947241705.1. Lineage (NCBI taxonomy): Eukaryota > Fungi > Ascomycota > Saccharomycetes > Saccharomycetales > Saccharomycetaceae > Saccharomyces > Saccharomyces mikatae. Next base: position 356,880 of record NC_079259.1, on the reverse strand, counting down.
TGATAACCATTGCACCCGAAGCACAGACAAGAATTACCACGGGAGATCTTGGTGCCACCATCGATTCTAAGAGTTTTACCGTTCCTTACAATTTGCAAACAGGTGTTGTAAAATATGCCCCTATGCAACTCCAACCGGCTACAAGGGTAACGGCAAAGACATGGAAGAGAAAATACGCTACTAGTGAAGTAACATACTACTACACCCTAAGAAATTCTGTTGATCAACATACTACTGTAACGCCAGGGTGGTCGTACACGATTACAGCTGATAGTAACTATGCAACGCCGGCTCCTATGCCGGCTGATAACGGCGGTTGGTACAATCCTCGCAAGCGACTATCTTTAACGGCAAGAAAAATCAATGCTTTGAAAAGAAGGCAATGAAAGAACGAAAATATCAACTTGACGGATATGGGGACATTATTTTTCATGGTCGTTCGCACATCTCTGCTTGATTCTATTTTGTTTTTTTATACATGGACAAGCCGTTTTCCGTTCTTTCTCAGAGTAAGTGTATTATTAATATCAAAAAAAATTAATAAAGTAATAATTAATATGTTATAATATAAAAATCTAGTAATATTTTGTTGTTCATACTAGTATTTCTATTGAATACATATGTCGGTACATATATTCTGAATATGCTATGATAATGAGATAAGAGTTCAAGAGAAGACACAAGAATCATTCCTTATGTTCCTCATCGTCATCGGCAATGGCAGAGGACTCCTCTTTGGATTCTTCCTTGTCGTCTTTCTTCTTGTTTTTGGAAAACTTGGGCACGTTTTTTTTTTTATGACTGTTGAAAGATCTTGATCTACCACTAAAGTTTTTAGATTTAGAGGCCTCTCTTTGCAAATCAAATTGCTTCTTCGTTAAAACGCTTAGTTTCTTACCTTCGTATGACAGAATTTCATTGGACTCATCGTCGTTAGAATACGACTTCAAGAAGGCTTCGCATTCTGGAATCGTCTTGAATTCTACCAAGACTGTACCATTGAATTTCTTATTCTTGTGATCTCTTCTCAAACGCACTTGGTTGATTTCACCTAGTTTTTTGAAAAAGGTTTCCAAGTTCTCTTGTAGTTCAGGAATTTGAGAAGCTTCGATATCTTCATGTGGCAAATTCATGACAGCCAAAGTTCTTTGATTTTGCTCAATTCTCGCATTTCTGGCAGCAGTTAAGTCCAATGGAACACGTCTCTTGACATTTTCTCCGTCAGCAGATACCTCCAAAATTTCAGAACTACGTAGTGCCTCAATAACCTTATCCACTGGTCTATATTTCTTCATACGATTGAATGTGGCAATGGTGCTAATGGGGACCCAGCCATCGTTTTTTTCCGCAGTTGTGCGCAAGAACCTGTCATATGGAAAGTTGAATTCAGAAAAGTAGAATTCTACTTGCTTCAAACATCTATCTAAGACTTCTGGAGTAAATTCAATCACGGCGAATGAATTACGTCTTGATTGGGGTTTCTCCTCTTGTTTTTGTTGTGGTTTTTCAGACATGACTTATCCTTCGATGCTATTTCAGTTATGGCAGAACCAGACAGGATCCATTACTTCAAAAAAAAAAAGATCATTGTAGCGATGAGATGCGAGTCAGTACTTTTGATCTGGTTCTAGTCTAAAAAATGAGATATTGCGATGAGGTTGGGCTGAACGGTAATACTGAGACCAAAACGAAAAATTTTTCACGGTCACGGGATGTAATTCGTTGATGATGATATTTATTATGCTCGCGTTCTTTTGTTGAGAATATGGTATGATGTTAAAAGGTTTATGCTAGGATAATTATAAAGTGAAGATAAAGATCCATGTCAAACGGAGCGATTTAGCAATTGAACTTAAGGAAAAAAATCGAGTAAAAAAATGAGCGTGATAGCTAGGTTCTTGTACTACTTGAGGTCCGTGTTGGTCGTACTGGCGCTTGCAAGCGGCGGCCTTTACGGTGTGATCGTCTCTATCATTTGCACGTTGATTGGTAAACAACATCTGGCACAGTGGATTACTGCGCGTTGTTTCTACCATGTCATGAAACTGGTGCTTGGCCTTGAAGTCACGGTTATTGGTGAGGAGAATTTGGCTAAAAAGCCCTACATTATGGTTGCCAATCATCAGTCCACCCTGGATATCTTCATGTTGGGAAGAATTTTCCCACCTGGTTGTACAGTTACTGCCAAGAAGTCGCTGAAATATGTCCCATTTTTGGGTTGGTTTATGGCTTTGAGTGGTACTTACTTCCTAGACAGGACTAAAAGGCAAGAAGCCATCGACACCTTAAATAAAGGTTTGGAAAATGTTAAGAAGAACAAACGTGCTCTATGGGTTTTTCCTGAAGGTACCAGGTCTTACACAAGTGAATTAACAATGGCACCCTTCAAGAAAGGTGCTTTCCATTTAGCACAACAGGGTAAAATTCCAATTGTTCCCGTAGTTGTTTCGAATACCAGCACCTTGATGAGTCCTAAGTATGGGGTCTTAAACAGAGGCCGCATGATTGTTAAAATCTTAAAACCTATTTCAACTGAGAATTTAACTAAGGACAAAATTGGTGAATTTGCTGAACAAGTTAGAGACCAAATGGTTACTACCTTAAAGGAGATTGGTTACTCTCCTGCCATTAACGATACTACTCTACCACCACAAGCTATTGAGTACGCTGCTCTTCAACATGACAGAAAAGTGAACAAAAGCAAGAATGAGCATGCGACTTCTGTTGGCATTAGCAACGACGTCAGTACCAACCACGAAGAATCTTCCATAAAAAAGATGAATTGAGCCACTACACAATCTTAGAATCGTATATAGACTGAAAAGCTGTAATTATCTTTTTAAAAGCAAATGACTTTATGAATGTTTTATTTTGTTTTATGTCGCAAAACAATTGATAAACTTTAACGTATAAAGTGATTAATCAAACAACTACTTTATTCTATATCAGAGAAAGCTGTTTTAATGAAATGTATATAACCAGACTAGACTGTGTCAAATATATTAGATTAAACAGAAAGGAAAAAATTACGAGGAATAATAAATAATATAATCTTGTGCATATTTTACTGTATTATTTTCAATTCATTTTTTCTGAAATTTTCCATCTATTCACTGTTACCAATTTTTTGTTTCAGAATTTACATCCATTTTATTATATAATTACGGTACACTTTTCTTTTTGATCTGGTATAAAAATGACAACAACATCAACCACTAGTGTGAATGGCAAAGCTACCTCCACCTTAAAAACTACCTTATCCGTTTCAAGCCCAAGTTCGAAAGGAACAACTTCTGCTATTCTTCCTCAAAAACCGAAACTAACAGGCTGGGCCCAGGCTGCTGCCAAGGCTCTTCCAAAACAGCAACAACAGTCAAGAAAAGAGGAATCTGTTGCTACACAACCTGTTAATGGGAAATCCAAGGCCATTGTATCTACTGCGCCATCTGCTAATCCAAAGGGTAGTCCCACTACCAATGGGTCGTCCACAAATAAGAAATTCAAAAGAGCAAATAGACAGCCCTACAACAAAGAGGAAGTTAGGTCGTACATGCATAAACTATTTCAGAGCTACACTACCGGTGAATTGAGTCATTCAACGAAGACTTATAAGCAAGTACTGTCAGAAACCTCAAGCGGTAGAGTTTCAACGGCAGCTACCGACTGGGACACTGTATCAAGTAGTAAAAATAAAAATAAAAAGTTTGGTTGCTTGACCGAGATTGCTAAAGTTTTAAGAAATCAATGAGGATATTAAATTTATCGCATTCTGGAAGACTGGAAGAAGTCAAATAAAAAAACGAAGTATAAAGTCCAAACAAATGAGGAAAGAAAAGAAGTAATAGAATATTGATTCTACAAGCGTAAATAATGTTTTATAATTCATAGTGCGAAGAAATGTATATTATGTTAAAACACTTCTTTTGCCTCTACCTTTAATATTGATTGGTTGCATATTAATTGGTCTGAACTTTTTCCATGTTAGCGGTTTTTACCTCATTCCGAAAAATAAAATGATGATTCCTTTTGCCCTAAAAGAAAATCTGCTTTGAATGAGTAAACATGATAAAAGATAACTAAGACGACCATATAAAAAGCAACCCCCTAGCTTTTTACGAAGAGTAGTCCTCTTTGATATTATTTTATACCTTCGAACTTTTTTCAAGTGCAAAACATGCCTCTATCAAAGGTGGAGCACTACTTATCCTACCATACGCGCTTACTATTACCCCATGTTTTATCCCCCCAGGCATCACATCGTATCGCATACATCTTTTCGTTATTATCTGCAGTGTCAGCTGGTTTTATTACTTTGATATCGCTTTACTCTCAGCCATGGCAGAAACGTTTAAACTATTCTTCGTGGCAAATCAACACTATAGCTAGTATGACTAACTTGGGAATGTATTTAACGCCCCCAATACTAGGTATGATTGCTGATTCCCATGGTCCCATAACTTTGAGTCTTCTAGCTATCATAGGGTTTATACCTAGCTATTCATACCTGGCATATGTCTTTAATCACCCAGAGTTGTCAAATGAAGGGAATGGTGACTCATCATTTAATCTGTCAATAATATGTTTCACTTTTATAGGTATATCAACGAGCGCACTATATTTCAGCGCTTTATTGACATGCACGAAGCTATATCCCCGTACGAAATTATTGTCCATTAGTTTACCCACCACATGCTATGGTATATCTTCCGTAGTAGGGTCCCAATTATTAAGAATCAAGTGGTTCTGGTCTTATAACGCACACTTTCCTTCCTCCGATACTGGTTTGAATCTGGGGAGGGTATTCCAAACTTTTGCCTGGGTTTATGTTGTAATTGGGTTACTTGCATGGATAGCCACCAGTGTAGTGTCATTATTGCATTTCAATGAAGAACTAGACAATCAAAAACTGTTGGATGACCAAATTGATGTTGAACAGTCACCGTTGCTAGAAGAACGCACTCATGTCGAAGAAAACTTTTCACAAACGATATTTAGGATTTTTAGCGATCCTGTGACATATATTCTTGCGATGTCAATTTTATTATCGCTAGGGCCGCTGGAAATGTTCATTGCTAACATGGGATCGTTAACCAACCTTCTAGTTCAGATTGATGCGCCCGCCCTATCTACAGAGTTGTTATCCACATATGCACTATCTTCTACCTTTACAAGACTACTCACAGGCTTGGTAGCCGATTTTTTTGCCAAGAAAAGAATATCGATTAAATGGATTTTGTTGACGTTCCTTTCACTTGGAGTTTGTGCACAACTCTTTTTGTTGAAACTGGCCTCCTCGGCTTCATCATGGGGTTTGGTACCAACGGGATCCTTGATTGGAATAATATATGGAGGGTTGTTTACCATTTACCCGACTCTGGTCTTGTTAGTATGGGGTGAACGCTCATTTGGGACCGTTTATGGTAGCCTACTAATCGCACCTGCAATAGGTTCCATGATATTTTGCATGTTGTATGCAAAAGTTTACGATTCTCGCTGTATGAATGACAGTGGAGACTTGCGGGAATCGTCTTGCATTTCGATTGTCTACAAATACAGTAGTGTCGCATTTATTGCATCCGTTGTTCTTTCTGCAATAGTGTTTTGGAAACTTAACAATAAAAAAGTAAAAATCTAAACATACTAGTTGCTAAACTTGTCAATCGAGTTCATAGCTTATATAGTCAATGCCAATAAGTTGCACTTTTTATTTTCTGTTAGAGTTGTTCCAGTGTGGCTAAAAGTTAAAACTCGAAAAAGAAAAAAGAAAGAACTCCTCATAGGGGGGTCGAACCCCTGACATTTCGGTATCCTTGCTTAAGCAAAAGCGCTTAAAAGCCGAACGCTCTACCAACTGAGCTAACAAGGATGAGTTCTTCTGATTAAGTTGTATTACGGGCTCGAGTAATACCGGGTGTCTTGACAATCCTAATATACTATCTTAGGGAAGTAACTTATTGTCAAAACGACTTATCAACTTAATTCACGGGATGTTACTTATCCTGTATATTATATAAGATATGGTTTATACTAAATAGTGGAAGCGCGGAATCTCGGATCTAACTAATTGTTCAGGTATTTATACATTTGATTAGTTCAGCTCGGAAAAACAGAGTTTTACCTTATGTTGTTCAATCTATTCGTTTCGTTATAAGATTGTTTCATATGTGTTTTATGAACGTTTAGAATGATGTATTGTCATACTGACGTATCTCATCTTAAGATACAACAGATTATGTTACAGTTGGAATAGTATAGCCGATGTTAGCAGTGACGACTATGTTGTAGATGAAATATTAGAAATTACTTAAAAAGGCAATTGCTAATGACACCTGAAACGAACTTAAACACTCTACTCCAAATAGTAATAATGTTGATAATTAGTTGTTTAGTAAGTTGTAATAATTAAGAATAGCCGTTCCTTCTTAATCTATATAAGAGAGGTATATAAAACACACGCTGATTGGTTATATTAAACCCAAAAGTTCAGACATAAATCAGAGTGTTGATGATAAGAATTTGGTGATAACTCATCTTCTTATATAATAGGTTCTGATCAATTAATAGATCTTTATCTCATTACTGCAGTGATTTCTATTATTAGAATTTTTCTACTCCAATTTATACGAATAGGTGTATAGTAGTAATCACTTATTCCAACAACATGTATATAAAAGAACAAGTTAAAGTTTAGATCAAAGGTTTACCTAATACTTACATAGGTAAGTCTGCTACTCAAAATCCTCTGTTGTATTACGGGCTCGAGTAATACCGGGATGTCCTGACAATCCTAATATACTATCTTAGGGAAGTAACTTATTGTCAAAACGACTTATCAACTTAATTTACGGGATGTTACTTGTCCTATATATTATATAAGATATGATTTTATAATAAATAGTGGAAGCGCGGAATCTCGGATCTAAACTAATTGTTTGGGTATTATACATTTGATTAGAACAGCTAAGGAAGGTAGAGTTTTACCTTATGTTGCTCAATCTGTTCGTTTCGTTATAAGACATTTTCATATGTGTTTTATGAACATTAAAATGATATATTGTCAAACTGAGGTATCTCATCTTAAGACACAACAAAGTTTGTCGCTTAACTATACTTATGTAAATACTAAAGGAACATTTTCTTTCCTTTATATGTATCTAGTCTTGTCATTGTAAGTTCCTATTTGTTGAGATGAAAATCAACTATCGGCATTTGAAGTTAATTTGACCATCGTACTTGTTTTTTTTTAGTGGTGGTATAAGCACCACTAGGAAGAAAGGAATGAAGGTTTATTCTCAGAGATAGGCGGTGAAGGCTGCTCTATTTATATGAAATTAAGAACAACTTCGTTGCAAAATGGAGCATTACTAATGATACATTTTTCAATTGTATTATCCACGTTTCACTTCTTGGTCCGTCAGTAATTATTACTATTGGCACGGGTTGTTCTTGAACAATGCTTTACTTCGTATACGAGACACACTTTATATTTGCCCAAAACCTTTGTTTTTGAGAGCACGAGAATGTTCCTTACAAGAGAGGTGCCTATGGAACTGCAGCTGCAGTTTCCGGCCAAGAAATGGACCCTCATTCAAAGGCCATCAAACCTTGGCATTAAACGGTTGTCAGGTCTAAAATTGGACTGTTTCCCAAATAAGAAACAATGAAAAATTGTGTGCGCGTCTGCGTGTGTGCCTTATCTTTTAGAGTACGCCTATAGGAAGAATGATTATAAGTAATAAATCTGGCCATACACTATATTGAGAACTACTACTATCCGCACAAGATAGTACGAGGACGTCGTCTCGAAACTGCAGGTATTAGAGCCGGCATAGGTGTGTCGGTACACCAATAAGTTGATTGTTACCTCATTTGTGTCAAACAGGATGGTGGACCAATTACCATTATGAGAAAACGCCTTGAAAGTACTCTCGAAATGAAGGAGCCTTTTCTAAGCTCCGTGCGGCCATATCTGAACATTGATATTGCTGACCCCATATTTCAAGATACCAAGCTTTCGATAGAGGTAAAACTGGAGATTGGTCTCGTAGAACACATTAAATTTACTAAGAAAAAGGAAAGTGACGAAGTCATAATCAGGGAATTGATGGCATGAAACGACAGAAATTTTGAACTATGTACCACTTTTCAAATTTCAAATTTCAAAGCTGAGGTCCTTATACGAATGTAAACTACTCTTGATAGACTGTCTGTCTGAATGAGCTGATGACTTGAATTGGCTCTGCGAATCAGCTTTCAAAATAGAACACACAATGTTTTCGAGTTCGCAATCAAGCTATTTTAAAGTCCTTTTATTAACAACCATATGCTTCTCTTGCCGTCATTGTAAATACTTAACTTGTAATTCATTGCAGTTACAGTAAAGGACGGATGTGTGTTTGAGAAATGGTATAGTATGAAACCTAGGTGTGGGTATCAGTTACGACAAATAAAAGAATAGTGCAACCAATCAGAATTTGATACCAATTCTTTGATACATTACGTTCTAGTAGAGTAGCTGATCGTTACTGTGGTTAGGCAATCTGAATCGATGATAGTATACCCATGCCACTAAAATCGGCTTTGAGTCTTTTGTACCATTTTTATCTTATATTGCATGACTAGTATAGTAGCGAAAAAGTATAGACCGATTTAAACGCAGTAGCCATTATAAAGGATCTTCGATGATGTTAAATGAACCCTTAGTTGACATGTTATAGGAATGACTTACTTTATCGTAGACTGCGCTGTCCGAGAAACTTTACTTGTGTTATTTTCTGTAATGACACCACTTTGGTTATACTTTCCCGTTGATCGACACATTCAATAGATATATGGTAAAACTACTGGTGCGTAGTGAACCATATAAACTAGATATTTGTACATCGAAATTACGGTTATTCTTGTTGGAAAAGGTTCGGTGCATTAGATTGGCCAGAGATAATCGGTCAATATGCTGACTGGAACATTGTCACGGAATGGCATAGATAAATTCATTTATTATAGCGTACCACCTCTCGTTCAATATTTAATGATTGTTGAAATGACTCAAGCGTGCAGCTCTAGGAGAGAATTGCGATTTCACAGTCTGGTCAACTATGGAATCCTTTAAATTATCTCAAATTTGTTCTTGTATGGAATCAATTTTCTTCTGTTTACAGTACCACCTGGTTCTGAGTGTGAAATATTACTCCCAAAACTATCTTGTGGGTGTAAGTTATGCTAGATATTAATTATTCAAACTTCAAAATACCTAAATTTCTTTACCGGATATATCATGTATATTATTTAAATCGTATGTCCGCTTTATGACTTGACAAATGCACTTTTGATTTACGTTACTAAATGAAGTATATACAAAAATAGTCATAATGAAGGTATATTAGCATCGGGATATTGGCTTCTCCAATATTCCTGCACAGTATGCGCTTGAACTTCTGCTGCTTTGAAGAGGCACCATTTCATGGTTGGATCAACATCAGAATTGTGGGGTGTGCCCACATTTTCTGGAATGCTCCTGAATGGTTGTGTATTTGCAGTATCCCATTGTACGTCAGGATACTTTCCTTTTATGAGAGTTTTGAAAAACTCATAGCATTCATGTTCATCGAAAAAGTAGTATGGGGTTTTCCATAAATCTTTATTGAACAAATACTCATTCATGTTATATGTTATAGTTTTCCATCCTCCATTGTCATCGATGGTCTACGAGTTATTACCTCAAGTAGAAGTCTTGTACGGAAAGCCTTACATCTTATTGGTCTAAGAAATAAGTACACTTGAAGCACTACCAGAGAGCCGTTTAAGCATATTGCGACCGCAATGGCAGGTGTGAGAACCACTATAGCCGATAAAGCTGTTACTAGAAACGCCAAGAGATGGAACGTTAATTGGAAGGAGTGTACAATTTCGTAAAGTAAATATGTCCAGCATGATGCAAATATGTCCTCCGGAGTAGCGGTATGAGCTGAAACTAAGGATGTTCAGGGTTACCAGCAAATCCTTCATTTGTTGAGCCTATTTTGACACCGTTCTTGGCATCATCATTTTTCAAATAGGATGGCATGTCCAACAGATAATTTTACTTGATTCCGTCTTTATGATTATAAGCAGCTTAGGTTTTATACTGTCAACTCCGAGGAGGTAAAGTTGAATGTTTCAAACAATTTCAAAACTAAATTGAACTTTTTTTTAGACAGTAAGCAGCCTTTTCGCTTTTTGCGGCACCTCAAACGAAAGTGCATACCATAACAAGGATGAGACATAAATATGAGAGTTAGGTTAATTTTGGGATGATTGTTGGAATTCCATTTCTGATTAAAGTAACATTTTTATGTATAACGAATATACTAGAAGTTTCCCTCGAGGACATAAGAATATACACAAAAATCAATCAATAGATCTACACAATAGTATACTGTTGATTATGAATAGTTAAGTTCTAGTATTAATTAAGAATAAGATCAGATCCTTTTATACTATATAAGAGAAGTATTTAAAACACTCGCCGATGGAGCGCATCAGGTTTTTTTTAAATATGACAGTAAGTCAACTAATTTACCGTATCTTCAACTGGAAATGATTCATATTCTTTACATGTCAAGTTTCTGGTTGGTATTTGGCTAAGAAATTTTTATTTCATCTGCACTTACCTCTCGAACAGTTCTCCTAACATCTTTTTACTTTCAAACACCACGACATCAATGTGTGGTGTATGTTGATATTGATTTTAATGCTTCGGAGTATCGTTATATTAGCTATGGATAATGATAACTCCGTTGCTTCCAGCTAAACTGCATAAAGCTATGCTAACAACAGATGAATGTAAGTTAGTTATATGGCTATGACTACTGCAGCACAATGTCATACAGAGGTGCCTGGCTCGATTCGAAGCGGCAAAATGACTAATACGCAGAAAAATGTACCATTTCCTAGGTTAACATGGGAATATACTAACAAGAATTATTGCACTGTTACGTGGCAATACAAATACAAGTAAGATCTCGAAACCATACGACTACTATATTAACTACTCTGCATTTGCATTTGTCACTAGTTTGGGGTCTTTCTTGTGAAATGATCATTTTTTGCCATAGAAGAGCTGCAATAATACAGAAGTGACCATGCCCATTGTATAAGATGTGTAATAAAAATATCAACAATATTTCAAATAGAAGAATGACGAAAAGAAAGGTGAACGATAATACAAATTGACACCTGCTTTATAAACTAATTAGTGCGTAAACTTCCATTCGCTTGAAGAACAATTTGAACTCAAGCATTTGACTATCAGGCATTCATGAGACCACGTGCTAACAACCACAATCAAATAGCTCATGTGACGAAATTTTGATATGTAATGAGGTCAAAATACAAACAAGGTTAAAGTAGTTTAATAAGATCAGGTATGGTTCATGAAGAAATGCCAAGCTCAGTATCAATGTAGCTTCAGGCCACCCAAATGAAAAAGGATCGTACCAAATCCTCTAAACCGTCATGTTTCTTACAAAAGGTTATTGCCATTGACCATGACAGTAATATTTTGCGTCTTTGGCCGTCTCAGTGCTAACATTCTGTAGTATGGCCTGATGAAAGAGGAGTCGAAACTATTCAGTTCCATACTTTGCGACACGAAGAGCATACGATGAAGATAAGATACACTGAAAGGTAAAACTCGCTAACCCGGTTCTCCAACGTACGAAAGAGTGCCATCTTGTTTAATTACCATCGAAATAAACTATAGCTAAGAGATATGCCTGACAAAACAGAGAAGATATCAATTGGTCACTCTTCCTGTTCGTATTTGTTTCCCATTTGTTACTCATTCCCTTACCGCCACATTATGCATTGCAGGCCTTTTAAGCAAAAAAACCAGTCCGGGTGTACGAGCCACCCATACACTACAACAGTATAATACCAACTGTAAATTTTGAGTAAAGGCATCATAACAAGCAAATAGTAATAATATTATTCACTTTTTCTTTATTTACTTTTTCTAGTTAGTGACTTTCTCTGAATAGGATCAAAACCTCACCGGTACGTGCATCACTCTTGTATAGCTTCCCTATCCTTATTTTTTGGAGACGGTCGGCCACAAGCTCAAATTGAACAGCAGTTAGCTGGAGCTTTCTACGCAGGCGCTTACTCCAGCCATGGTGAAGGCCTCTAAGACTTCGTAATTCTTGTTTTTAAAGAGTAAAAAAGAATGGATGGCACCGTATCTGACGCTAGTAGCAGAATACGAAAACGCAATATTAGGTATTTTTTTTACAAAAGCGATCCTTACTGTCTTGTCTAAGTAACGGTGAGTACTAAGGCACGGAAAAGTGTCCTCTGCGTCAACACAAGCAAGCACCCCCTAACTTGAACACTCCTGCCTACAACAAGCTACCAAGTTTTAGCACTCAAACCATTGAATCAAAAGAGATATTAAACTATACTGCGTTTTTAGATGCATTTCGGCGGCTCGCTTTCTTTGACTCTACTGTGCAAAGTTCTAGTTTTTCACCTTAAATATTACACCGAGAAAGCCTAAAGTAACTTACTACTTCGCGTTCTGTGTACAACCGTGTTACTGAGTACACTTTCAAGGCGACCATACGCATTGTCGATCGAGCCAAGCTCAACACACAAAATCGCTTAAGATTCCAAGGTTGAAGCGCGTGCTCTTGACATTCTTCATGCTGCGCATGATTCTTTCTACCGCGTGCTGGTAAAACGCAAGACCCTTGGCCAGTGGCACTAAATCGGTCACTTCGTCTTCCAGTGCAACTCTCCTGGCTATAGTTCTACAACGGCAGCCTGAACTGAACTGCCCACGCCACGTAACCAGCAATGCACAGCAATGAACAGCAAAAGAAAATGGGGGTTGTTGTGTGAGGAACGCGAAAATGAAAAAAAAACACCAAATGAAACGGCCACCGTGTACTCGTTGGCCAGCTGGAAATGCCTCGGGTGCTACCACGTTTATTTTTATCTCAATATTTGAAAAACTTTTTCTTTTGTTTTTGCCGTTTTACAGCATGAAAAACGCAGCAACATACAAACAAACAAACAAACAGACGACAGACACAGAACCACAGCCGACCGGCGATCAGTAAGCTGGTCTTTTCTCGCTTTGTTTTCTTTTTTTCTCTCTTTCGTGGCGCTCTTGTAAACATATATATATCAGAGGTTTCACATTACTGTCCAATGTTTCATAATGCTCTCTTTCCTTACTCTTGAATGTTGTATTTTTTCTCGATTTCTTGTCAGTTTTCCTCTCATCTCTTTGACTTTGATATCGTTCATCTAGTGTGCAAACTAATTTACATTCGCTAACTCTTTTCTTCTGTCAGAGATATTTTGTTAAATATAAGAACAAAATATTATCATTCAAGACAAGCTACAAATTCAACAGATAATATATATATAATTGAAAAATGAAAGGTTTAATTTTAGTCGGTGGTTACGGTACCAGATTGAGACCTTTGACGTTAACCGTTCCAAAACCATTGGTCGAATTCGGTAACAGACCAATGATTCTGCACCAAATCGAGGCTTTGGCCAACGCCGGTGTTACTGACATCGTTCTTGCTGTTAATTACAGACCAGAAGTCATGGTCGAGACTTTGAAGAAGTACGAGAAGGAATACGGTGTCAACATCACTTTTTCCGTGGAAACTGAACCATTGGGTACTGCGGGTCCATTGAAGTTGGCTGAAGATGTTTTGAAAAAGGATAACTCTCCATTTTTTGTTCTAAATTCTGATGTCATTTGTGAATATCCATTCAAGGAATTAGCCGACTTTCACAAAGCTCACGGGGGTAAAGGTACCATTGTGGCTACTAAGGTCGACGAACCTTCCAAATATGGTGTCATTGTCCATGATATAGCTACTCCAAACTTGATTGACAGATTCGTTGAAAAGCCAAAAGAATTTGTCGGTAACAGAATTAACGCTGGTTTGTACATCCTAAATCCAGAGGTCATTGATTTGATTGAGATGAAGCCAACTTCTATTGAAAAGGAGACTTTCCCAATTTTGGTTGAAGAAAAACAACTATATTCCTTCGATTTGGAAGGTTTCTGGATGGATGTTGGTCAACCAAAGGACTTTTTGTCCGGTACTGTTCTTTACTTGAACTCTTTGGCCAAGAGAGAACCAAAGAAGTTGGCTACTGGCGCCAATATTGTGGGTAATGCCTTGATCGACCCAACTGCTAAGATTTCCTCAACTGCTAAGATCGGTCCAGATGTTGTTATCGGTCCTAATGTTACTATTGGTGATGGTGTTAGAATCACTAGATCTGTTGTTTTGTGCAACTCTACCATCAAGAATCATTCTTTGGTCAAGTCTACCATCGTTGGTTGGAACTCTACCGTCGGTCAATGGTGTCGTTTGGAAGGTGTCACTGTCTTAGGTGACGACGTTGAAGTTAAGGACGAAATCTACATCAATGGTGGTAAAGTCTTACCTCACAAGTCTATCTCCGATAATGTTCCAAAGGAAGCTATCATTATGTGAGTTAGGTAAACGAACTGTAATGAATATAATCTATATCACACCTGTTTTTGTCAATTTTAGTTTAGCCAATCCCCTTCTCGACATTATAAAAAGAAGAAGAAAACACAGGATAAGTTTTGCTTACTGTCATGTCTTAGTTTGTAATTGAAAAATGAAAAAAAAAAAAAAGAAAAAGGTTGATCCTTATGTAGCTTTTTACTTACGTAAAAGAAGTTAATAAATATTATCTCATTGTTTTACTCATTCTTTGATATACTGATACATATAGGTTATTGTTTATATTTTATGCATGATTGTTCGCGTTTGAGATCATGACAGTCTGATCAGTGCCCCTATTTTTATTATTATTTGCTATCAATGTCTGTAGTATTACATCCAATGAACCGTCCACTTCTTCAATATTCATTTCCGTCCCTTCCCTTATAATTCGTCTATACTTATGAATCTTGGTATTGTCTTCAATTTTTTTCACTAAAGTACTCAATTGTTCTCTTCTTTGAAATTGTAACACTGTTAATTCTTGGGCTAGCTTTAATCTTTCTAATGTGTTATTATCGCTGTCATCTGTGTTATCCGTAGTGGCCTGAGAACCATCTGCTATTAATTTGTCCAACAGGATTGTTTGTCTGTATTCAAGCTTTTGTTTAATCAATCTTTTATAACGTATAAGCCTTTTTCTCGACGTCTCGACATTTTGCTCTTGTAGACGAGATAAAATCTCAAAGTTCTCATTATCTTGAGCCTTATCATTTTCTTCTTTCCTGCTCTCTCTTAGTATTTCCAGCGTCTTCAAGTTTATTTGAGTTTTTGTTTTTAAAATACTTTTCAAAGTTTTTTGCAGATTTTTCAATTCATTGTCATGTTGTTCGTGAAGATCATTGTATATGCTGGCCATTTGTTTCATAGAATTCACTACATTAGGAATGTTTCTTGATATATTGGTGGCGATTTGAGATGGATACGTCATATAATCCGAAGGGGAAACAGGCGACATGATTACCATTGAATTAACGTCATTTTTCACATCCGTATTGTTCGTATTGACATGAATGTTCAAATCTGTGTTGAAAGAATTAGAATGTGGATTTGTGCTATTCTGCATCATCATTTGCTCGTATTGTCGATTCATTATTTCATTAGCAGTTAATCCTTCTTTATTGGATATTGTAGTTAATGCACCCATCTTAACTAACGTGTTAAAAAAAACAATGTCTCCATTTTTAGAGGCTATATGCAGTGCGGTATCGCCATTTTTATCCTGTGTGTTTAACAATAACTCAATTCTATATTGTGGAGAAAAATCCTTAATTTTAGATAGCACAACATCAAGATAATAAACCGCAGAAGGCGTTGTTGATTTTCTTTTTACAATATGATGGATTACCGTTTGGGAATGAGAATCTACATCGAATACTGTTTCGTGTAATAATAGGAAAATTCTAGGAAAAGTTCTTCTAGTGTATGAATTATGGAATAATGAACTTCTCATCAACGGAGTTTGGCCTTCAGAATTCGTTGATCTAATACTTGTTCCAGCTTCGTACAATGCCTCAGCAATGGGTAAGTTCCCCATCGAACACGCCCAATGGAATGCAGTATGCAATTCAGGATCGATGGGGGCATCAATATAGGGAGCGCTATGGGGAGGTGGATGCAATAATACTTGCGGTAGAGACTTGTTTGACTTCATTTCATTTGAAATAAAATAATCTACTAATTTTGAAAGGTATTTATTGACTTTGTCATTGATATCTGATGTCTGAGGCCTTGAAGTTACAGGATAACGTGGAATCATAGAAATTATAGGAGATGTGCCACCGCCAGGAAACCGTTCTCCAAACGGATTACTATCGGTAAAATCACCCGGCGATGTGGGCAGTGAAGGGGACGAAGATACGGACGTAACCATTGATTCTGCTTGCTGTGTTTGTATCAGGGAAGATTGTTGTTGGGGTGCAAATCCAGCACCTTGATTAAAACTCTGTTGTAATTGTTGTGAAGGTTCTACATCGCTGGACAGCCCGTCTTCGAGATCAATTTCTTTAAATTGGGTTGAATTATTTTGTTGTTGCTGTTGCTGTTGCTGTTGCTGTTGCTGTTGCTGTTGCTGCTGCTGCTGTCGAGAGTCATGTCTTTCTTCTTCCAGAATACTTAATGTTGGGGATTGTGGTCCCACGGAGGGTCTTATAGAAGGAAGTTGCATTGTTGAAATTGAAGAATTCGGTATTGCTGGTCTGGGAAAACCCATATCACTTTGAGAACGTTGTAAATTGACCCCTAACTTCCTTCTGCCTCCTCTTGTAGATCCAACCGGCCGACCTCTTTTTCTTGGTGCGGTTGCAGGATTTCCCAATATTTTACTGTTTGGAAATTGATTTTCTTCACTTTTCTTGCTGTTTCTTTTGGTTTCCATAATCGCAGAAGTACTCGCACTTCTAATAGCCTTTTTCCTGTCTACCTTCGAAGCATGGTGGTGTTTTGGAGCCGGAGGTGGAGACGCAGACCCGTCTGTCTGTGTGAAATCAAACAACGGTTTCAATTGATCGTATACACTAAATTTTTCTGCCAGTTGTTTGGCTATGTTAAGTGGGACCCATGTACCCTGGTATTTACCAAACCCGCCTTGAACTTTTTCATGGGTTTCCTTAAGCACTTCTTTCTCCAGAATTCTAGTTCTTTTGGCTTTTGCAAAATTGGCAGCCTTTAATATGTGCGTAGCATTGACCCAGTCATCCTTTTTTCTTTTCATAATGGATCCTGTCGAATGAATAAATTCGTAAACATCAACCCCCGAATATTTCGCTGAATATATTTGGTTAGACATGCTCGTGATTCAGAGATATACTTAACGTCCCGGAATATTTAGAAAGCACAATTTAAAAACCAATCGCACTTGAGATATTGTTTAGCGGTATGAATGTGATGAGCTTTCGGTTTCGATGGTTCAAGATTTACCAAGTTAAGTTGACTTTTTGTTTTCGTTTTTATTTTTTCATCTGTTGATTGTGCTGATTTAATCGGGTAGAAAAACAAAACAATAGTCACAAAGCTATAGATATCCAAGTGCAAGAATGAGAAAGATACATGAGTACGTTGACCATAACGGCTAATGAGTGTTGACCACAAGAAAGGCTCGATTCAAATACATTCATTATCATTATTATAAAGTAAATCGTTGTTTTTACTTAATCTTAAAATTGTAATTCCAATGGCTTTATGCGGGTGATGTCGCAATGTGGTTGAATTCGACACAAGTCAATCTTAAAGTAGTATGTAGTTTTACGGCTTATGTCTTTCCCAGGAACTCCATAATTGAATCTACCACGAGTGGTGAATAATTGACTCTGCCCCTCCTTGTCGGTAAGTTTAATACATTTGGATCACTCTCAGTACCATAGTAATTATGATCTGCATTTTCAATGAGCGTCAAGGTATGTCGGCCCTTAAAAAGCTCTTTATAATTTGAGGCTGCACTAAGTGGGACTATGTGATCACATAAACCGTAGCAGGACATTATGGAGCAGGTAGATGGTATAGCGGCGAATTTTTCAACACAAACGCTGGCAATACTATAAGTTTCGCTCGATGGGATCCAGAGATCTTTGTATTTGCCATATCGTGGACCACTTGCCCGGAACCCTCCTTCAGTTTGCCAATTTGGGTGCAGCCGTGTACATCGTTCGATAAGTCCGCTTCCATCATATCTTCCAGCACAATTAATCAAGTAAGACGGCAAAGTAGATGCACTTGCGAGCAACTGTAGGTAGAATGTGAACATAGCAAGAGAACCCCTAGAATGTGCGACAATCACATCTAGCGATATTGTTCCCGTCATGTACAACTGCTTCCTGAGGGATTTGTCAGATATTGTTTGGTACACTGTACACATATCTTCAAGATCCTGATCGAGCGTCCTGCCGACAGTAGAATCGCAGTTGTCTGATGAATCTCCTTGTCCTCTAAAATCGATTCTTAGTACCCAATATCCCGATTGGCTCAGGCTGTTTGCCAATAAAGCTTGATAAATGGCGTTTTTGTGAGATTGACTCCCGTGCAGCAGCAACGCTATTTTATTACTCTCGTGCAGTGATTTTCCATTATCTATACTGGTATTCAATAAATCTGCCTTTTCTGGGTATGAAACTATAGCTGCTATTTGATAAGACACGCAGTTTGTTGTACTTGTAATATAAACGAATTTTTCATTTCGATTTAATTTAACATGTGCTGGGGGAACATCTTGTATTTGCACGCCAACATGTTTTTTTTCCATTTTAGTTTAGCTATTTGACTAATATTTCTGTTTTAAATCTCTCTAGCACAATCATCCCTTTTGTATATTTGCATTGCCTTTCCGCTATTTTTTCACTGACTTATCGCTAGATATACAAGCGTTTTTCGATATATATGCATGTTGAGAAAAAAAATGGTTCTCTGAATAGGACATCAATAATGTATTAGATAACAGTATCACCAAACCTAATCGAATCTATTTTTTTCTTGGTTTATATCCATCTCTTCCATAGAACCATAACTTAACTACAGGGTAAGAGGTGACGCTTAATTGCTATAATAAGTAACATGCCATGTGTTAATGGAACGCATACATATATATATATATATATATATATTAACAAAAGAGTGGACATGCCTACGTAATCAAACAGACCGTTTCAATCATTTGTGTGTGCTTATTTTAACTTGACTAAACTTCTTCCTCCTCATCTTCTTCCTCCTCATCTTCTTCATCTTCTTCGTCTTCTTCATCTTCTTCATCAGAGCTAATTTCAACACCTAAATCTTTTAACTTGGAGCGATATTTGGTGTTTTTCTCATCCAAGTCAGTAACCAAAAGCATAAGGTCATCAATTTCCGAGCGATCTTTGTTGACTTCTTTCAACTTAGAGTTTTCCGTCTTCAACTTTTCCAATTCTATGACCAACTTCTCGATCTCAGTTTTCTGGGAATCGGTAGTTTTATTTATAGCATCTTCATCCTTTTTCCAATTTTCTTCTTTAGCTACTAAATTGTTGTATTTGGTTTCAAGTTGCACGACTCTTTCATCAGATTCAGTCTTCTCAGCTTGCAATTTCCTGACTTCAATTTTACTTTCTTCCTCGCATTTTTGAGTCTTTTGTTGAGCATTATCCAGCTCTTGCTCCAAAGTTTTGAGTTGAGAAGTTAACAATTCTTTTTCTTCTATGTTATTTTTTATTTTTACTTGTTTTTCTTTTAGTTCACGTTCTAAATCTTTCAATTTTGACTTCAAAAGTGCATCTTCTTTTCGGTTGACATTCAATTTCTCATTTGCTTTACTTAGTTGTTGTTCTATGGTCTCTAGTTCAGTGGTAGATTTCGCTTCAATCTTTAATTTTCTTTCAAGCTCCTCAATCTCTTTTTTAGATTCCTTTATTTGAGTCTCTAAAGTAGACTTTTCATTTTGCAAGTTCTTAATCTCTTCCTCCGCACTCTTTCTGCACTGTTCCAATTTCTCGTCAGATTCCTTCATGACCTTCATTGAAGATTTCAACTCTTTTTCATTACATTTGATTGTACTTTCTAATGTTTTTACAGTTTCTTTAGATTTCTCCAGCTCCGCTTTTTGGGTTGCAGATTTCTGCTCAATTACTTTTAATCCCTCTTCAACTTTAGTTTTAGATTCTTTTAGAGTTCGCAGCTGTTCTCTTAAACTTTCTATATTTTGCTTATTTTCTCGTTCTTTTGATAGCAAACCTTTGTTTGTTTCACTTAACTTTTCTTTATATGAAAGAATCTCATCATTTAAGATCTTGATTTCATTCCGTTTCTCTTCTAAAAGTTCATCTTTGCTTAAAGTGGCCCTCTCCAAGTCATTCCTGACAGCATCTATTTGTTTGGTCTTTGATTCATTTTCATTTTGTAATATCATTAATTTGTCTTCTAACATGTTGATCTTTTCGGAATATTCTTGCGTAATTGTTGAAGAACCCTCGTTAAGCAGTTTTCTTTCTTTTTCAAAAGCCTGATTCTTGATTTGCATTTCGTTCTTTACTTTATCCAATTGTTCTTCCATATTCTTTTTGTCTTCAGACCATGTCTTCTTCAATCGAGTAAACTCAATATCTGATTTTTCTTTTAACTCATTCAAATTACTGATCTTTTCCAATTGATTTTTTACTTCAGCCGTTTTAGCTTCTAGCTCTCTTTTTGTCTCCTCTGATTCTTTCTGCAGTTCCGAAATTTGGGAGTTTTTATCTTCTGAAGCTTTTATTTTTTTTTCTAATTCACCAATTTTTTTTCTTTTAAGGTCGCATTCCTCCTGCAACTCTCTCACTTTTGTTGTCTCAGATTCTAAACTTTTAACTGACTGTAATAAATTGGCTTCATTTTTTTGGCTCTTTTCCTCGAGCTCTTTGATTTGCATATTGAGAGCTCTGATCTCGGACTCTTTCGAGTTAGACTGCACTCCCAAAGTGTTCTTCATTTCTTTAATATCGCCTTCCAGTTTGTCACTTTTTAGGCGAATTGTCTCTTTTTCCTGTTGTAGAGAATTAATCTCATCGTTTAGTTCGGAAGCTCTTTCGTTGTACTCCCCTTCCTTGTCAATTATATGTTTTTTGTACTTCTCTATCAGAGCGATGGAATCTTCATGCTCTTTTTCCAATGATTTTAAATTACTGCGTAAGATTTCTGTTTGTTGTTTAGTGTCAGTAACTTCTTTTTCGAGTTGCATCTTTTCCTCCTTTAAATGCTGCTCACTTTTCTTTATTACATCCAAAGCTTTTTCGAAAGTTTCTATTTTTGCTTCCAATCCATCTTTGAGATGCCTGCAAGTTTCTAGCTCAGCTTCCAGATTTTTACTATTTTGAATTAACTCTGAGATTCTATTCACGCTTTCATCTTTTGCATTTCTTGTATTTTCCAGTTGCTCTCTCAATAGACCGAGCTGAGACTCATAATTATCTTTTGAAGAATTGAACCTTGAGATAGCTTCTTCTTTTGCTTTTTCTATGGCGGATATGGTTTCTCTTAGTTGTTTGATACTTTGTTCCAAGCTTTCTCTCTCCGTCAGAAAATTTTCCTTTTGCCGTGATAAAGAATCAATTTCGTCCTGTAAAGCAGACAATTGCATAGTTTTTTCGCTTTTCGTTTCTTCTACTGCTTTTATTAATGATTCGTTCTCGCTTTGCATATTCTTATAATCATTTGCTAAGGATTTCAATTTGTCGGTTAGTTTCGTGACTAAACTATCATGGCTTTGAAACCGTGATCTATACTCTGTCAACTCTCTCGAAATGTTTTCTTTCTCTTTTGACAAATTGTTGTGTTCAGTTTTCGTTTTTATAAGATTTTCGTTCAAAATCTTTATTTCAGTCATTTTTTTCACAGTATCTTCTTTTAGTAGTTTAACCTCTTTCTGGTAATTGGAATCACTTTTGTCTTTTTCTCTTTGTAGGTTTTTATATTTTTCCTCAACTGATTGCATTTCCCTACTTAAAGCGAATAGGTCTTTACCCATTTTGTTTATGCCGTCTTCTGCCTTCTTCTTTTGAGAGAATGTAGTTTCAAGTTCCTTCTCTAAAGTTTTAATAGTGTCCTCTTGTTTGTGAATGGTACCTTTATATTCTTGTAAAGCAGCCAGATTCTCTTTATCTTTAGTTTCCAGTACATTCTTTAGCTGCGTCATTTCATCCAAGGAACCTTTGATGTTCTTCAGTTCAGTTTCCAAATTGGAAAAATTTTTTTTTAATGAAATATGTGAGGAATCCAATAATCGATATCTTTCAACTAACTCTTCGTGTTCTTGGGACAGATTCTTTAATTTCTCAGTAAGATTCCCGTTAGTACTTTCCGTTTCCTTTTGTAAGAAGCTTAATTCGCTCTTCAACTTCGAACATTGCTTCTGTAACTCTTCGACTTCTTCGAAAGATATCTTATTTACTGGTTCTTCATCTGGATCGTGCAATAAAGCGGTTCTAATTCTGTATATGTTTTCATTGAATAACTGTATGAAATAAGTGCTGAAATAAACTTTTGGTAAGCCGGTTTCATCAAGCTCTGGCGCCAATATACTGTCTTCGTTTATGTCGATCCTTGAGAAAAACGAGTCTTTCTTAAATTGTTTGACCCGGGATGCATAATTATCCTTTCCTAAGCTTTTGGTGATGAGTTCGAAATATTCCCTTCTAGGAAATGGAGATTCTTTAGACGAAAACTCGTAGGCTACACCAAGTAACATTGTCACAAGACATTTGATAGTAACGTCTTCATCCTGAATTTGGTAAGAAAAGGAAAGTAAGGACTTGATCACAGATTTATCCGAAAGAAAATCATTGGTTGCTTTGGAATCACCAAATAGCCAATATATTAAGAAGGTTAAGTAAGAGATAGGGATCCTTATGTCAGCAGTAGTAAGGGAAGTGGTTAATAGTTCACTTATTGTTTGAATAGCCTTTAGAGGTTCTTCGTCATCAAGGTCGTTGCCAGTGGTAACGTGTCTTGTAATTTCACGTAATTCTTCACTGAATTGATGTTCCTGATTAAAAAGAAACATGAAAATGTCAGTTGTGAAAAACAGCTTAAAAGGGTTTAGAGTCAGCTCAGCATCGTAATTCAACAAGACTTCAAATAAGTTAGCCTTGAGAATGTTTTCATATTCCGTATTAACCTTTGTATCTGTACCTTCATCTATATTTTCTTCTGCTTTAACTTCGTTAGTGGTACCATTTTCTTCAATATCATCGTGGTTATTATTTGCCGGATAATTGTTACATAACTGAACTTGTTTTAGTAAAAAGTCTTTTTGGATGTCAAAGTTGTCCATGAGATAAGCCTTTAATAATCTAGAGCACGCAACTCTTGTATTAAACGTGTGAACAGAATTGGCATAAAGCATCCAGTTTATTAGAATGCTGACTACAGGAACTAATTTTGTTGTACCACGGTTTGTTGTAGAGTTTGTAGGTAATGAAGGATCAAAATATGGAACGTCAATTTTACTAAATTCCGACTGTGCATATTGATTGCTTCTGATCATGTTTGCAGCCGTCAAGAGGGCAACTGGCCTAACTTTTTTTGGGATGTTATGAAAGAATGCAAGCCGTAATACAACCATTAATACGCTTGAGTTGAGTAAGACATTTTGATGTTCAGCGGTGACAGTATTTCCTGGCTCCACCGTAAGACTGACAATGTCTAAAGCCGTGTTAATATTGATTATTCTCTGGTCATTCCAAAAAAAGTCTTCATTTTGGGCTATTGGTTCACTTAAGAGGTGTGCTAGTTTGGGCAAGTTTCCTGTTTCCAAGAATAGAGTTTGGTTAGAAGTGTTATACTTTAGGATATTATTAATCAATGATAAACAATCATTGACAACTAGAGATCCTCTTAATCCGCCCTCTTCCCCAATGATGGAAAAAAGTCTTTCAAAGATGTTTTCAAAAGCAACCAGTTTTTGAACGTGTGGCGAATCGTTCACTACAGCCATTAATAACAAAATGGCTTCATCCCTGATGGGTTCATGCATGTCATCCAGGAGTGAAACCATCGTGGATATGCTTGTTGGCAACGAAATCAAAGCACTTCTCGCCTTTAACGGTCTCGTAGCCATTACAGCTTCTAGTAATTGAATTGTGTACAATCTGATATGGAAGTTGTCAATTTCCCAAAATTCAACGAGCAAGTGAATCAAATCTTCGGATTGCGTCAGAGCATCAGCGATCCATAGCGAAAACTGATCTACTTGTTCCTTTTCTTGCTTCATTACCAACGGTGAAGGATACTTCCCATTTTGTAATCGCGATTGTTGAGATATCCAGCCTCTAGTCAAGTCATCATGACCATCACCTCTAATAAAAAGAATCAAAATTGTTTCCAGGATAGCCTTCACCGAATCTTCATCCATGTAATCACGCTTCAAAGTGTTGAGCAACGGTTTCAGCCCAGATGCAATCACGGACTCTCTATACTGACGACTGAACGCCTTTAACCCAAGCACAGCGGATCGCCTATCGCTAATCAAAGTAGAGTTCTCAACTCGATCGCACAATGTTGGAATGGTTTCATCCACAGATTGAACTTTCGGCTGTTGTATCAGCCCTTGGAGAAGATCCATTCTCGATAGGGGTGTTTCTATAAATCTTAATCACTCAGACTCGTGAACAATAATTACCTCCTCTTGGAAATTTAGTTTCTGCCACATCTAAACCTTGTAAAGTGCAAATCGTCTATACTTTTTCTAGAAGAATCACGCGCGTTAGACTTTCCTCTGGTGAGAACTAGCAAGCAACGAGAACAGAGCGGCATACGTAAACGACTTGTCAAAACTAAAGTTACCAATAACTAACTGAATTTCATTAAGTAGATGTTGGTAAATCTCAGCTAGTAGTAGGGACAGTATTCAAGATTGAGCCATTCTCTTGTATGATGTGTTGAGAACATGGTTAGCCGAGTGGCATCACCTAACTGTATAATATGTCAATGAAGCCATTCTTTAGTGAATATTTCTTAAGATTACACTATTCTTGAATAGTGTTGTGTTCCTTGGTCAACTCGAGTATTTTGCTTACCATTATACCTAGTTTTATAGATGTGTCTCAGAGATGTGTCACGTCACGTGCTATCTAATGAACTGGAGTAAATTCATGAGAAGAAGCCACAGTTTGCATGAGTAGAAAAGACAGGAATAGCGACAGTAAGTAAGAATAAGAGTATTACTGAGGTTCCTTCTAGCAGCTCTGCAAGCGTTTTGTTCATTGAAAGGGATACGTAGAGAAGAAGAGCGTTCTGCAAGGGCAGTAAGACATATAATGACGATACATGCGAAGCCCAGCTCGAGCGTATCGTATACCTCAACCATATATGACACGGCACCGGGCTTGGATATTAAGGAATTCCAAATCATTGAAGACTGGAATGGCAGACCAGCTAGTGCGTGGTCAGTGCAAAGGATAGGGCTTTTGCAGTCCAAGATCGAAAGATACACGTACAATATTTACCACAACAATAAATATGGGAAGCACAACTTATCCAAGCTGATACCGGGACATGTTCTCATTCAATTCGCTAATGAAACATTTGGGTACGATGGTTGGAAAATGGACGTTGTAGATGTTGGGGCTCGTGAGTGCCAACCCTTTATCGCGGTAAAGAACGATGACAGCACCGAAACAGATGATGTCAAATATACGGTAGTGGCAGAGGCTCAAGTGAAGGTTACTCTGAAAGACGGTACCAATACCCAGTGTGGTGGGCTAGGTAGAATCACCTTGTCTTCAAAGGGTGAATGTTATAACAGATCGAAAAAAGAAGCAGTTGGAGATGCGTTAAAGAAGGCATTATTAAGCTTTGAAAAAATCATACTCGATTATGAGACTAAGATTACAAACAACTACTACGTTGATGGATTATATGGTTCAAAAAAAAAAACTGAAACCAATAATGGCGTTAATGTACAGCTAACAACAACCAATAATAAACCGACTTCAATCAAATTGGAAGATACTAAAGGTGTCAAAATGAAAAATTAAAAATACACCGAAGTAGCGAAGTCAATCTGCTTGATAAAAACTAACGATTTTCACATGATGCATCCTCTACATACAAAGATAAGTGATGTAAATTGATGCGGGTGGTACATATATCAACTTATCTTTACTAATAGCTCCACTGATACTTTTCTTATTAGCATTATATTATACAAATAGATCACATATACATCAATATACGTATATATTCTCATCACTTTACATACCATCCCAGGGCAATGAAGGCATGGGCCACATACGCTTATACAAGGACATGGCAACAACATCTTGCGCAGATAATTTACCGTCGAACGTAGCTTTGAAATAACCATGCGTACCCAAACTTTCTTTAATGAAACCTGCTCTACCAGATTTAGTAAACAATGGGATGGACTTGAACCATTCCACATCTTCTGGTCTGAAAAACATGTAACGTACAGTGACCACGGTTTTGTGGAACCTAAATGGATGGCCTGTTAAAATGGCCCTCTTTGCTAGAATTCTCGAATGGTCTGCGTTCAAGAATGTACCGTGACCAATCAGTTCAATTTTTTTGGCATCTGTTGGTGATGATTTAAAAAATATTGCAGGGGACTGGGTAAAATCTACAGGAGCAATACATGTAGCGACCGATACTGTATCTGGATGCAAGAATCTTTCATACTTGTGGACATTGTTGGGGCTGTTGGATCCCTGAGAAAATAGTGGTTGAATAGTATATCTTCTAACACCATATTGTACCACGATCGGATCTTTAGAAGGCACAGGTTTGTCGTATTCTTCCCATCTTTGTAATGAGAAATTAACCACTGCATTTTTGTGTTCATGAAGCAGTAATCCGTAAACGGTAAATAATCGCTGTTTGGGGTCCTGAATCTTTTCTAACAGATATTTTGGGAACTTGATAAACATCCTAACACGATCGCCTGCAACGGCTTGTGCTTCATTTTTTGTTTCCTTTATGATTCTGTTTTTAGTGTTTTTGTAATTACCGATTCTTAATAGACGGTTCCACTCCGCTGGTGATGTTGGATCTTTTTCATCAACCTGCCAATCACAGTTGTATAGGTTCTTCAAACCCCTGTATCTTTTTAAACGTTCGATAGCCGATTCGTTGGGTACTAATTCGATCTCATCCGGAAACTCTCTGTCTTCCTTTTCCATTTCTCTAAATTCTCTCAGTTGACGTTCTTCTTCTTCAGGTGAAAGTTCTTCAAAACCCTCATTATCCTCTATTTCGTATCCTTCGTCCTCTACTATCTCTTCATTGTTTTGGTCAATCATCATCTCATCATCAATATCCATCATTGCTTCTTCTTTGCCATTAGCACGTTCCACCTCTTCTTCGTCATTTACGTCAATGACGTCATCCAAATACCACTTGGCTTGATAATCGGAAGTACCTTTTGGAACCGTTGTCTTTTTTGATGCTTGTTCTCTTCCTGGCAAGTATCCGTGGTCGTCGTATCTTGCTGTTGTTAAACCGTCGTACTCGAAATCCTCGCCATAGTCCGCCCAATCCTCCATGTCTTCTGGGGCATACTCGTCCAAAGTGTCTCTATTCATATCACTTTCGAAAACTGTTTGTAAATCCAATTCCAAGCCCACCCCATTGACAACATTTTCTTTCATGATTTTCCTCCTTTGCAAAGATTCACCAGTTTTTTCTATCTTACTGATTTGGAAGTCACCAAAGTCAGGGACATGAACTAATCTATTAGCATTGAACCCAATACCACGGGCGGTACCTTCAATGACTAATTCGCCGGAATCGGAAGAAGTCTCGACGAAATCAACGACATCAGCGACAATGTAACCTCTGTTATCTCTCCAATTGATTGATCTTGGAAGTTTCTGACATAATGTTCTTAGAACGTTTAGTGAGTCTGAATTCTTTTCCAAGTTATAAACACGTTCCTCACTTGGGAAAAAATGTTTGAAGTAACTTTCTAAGGATTGCTTGACATCCAATTGGAATTTCTCCTTCTCATGGACTGCTGAAAGGTTACTTATAACACCGATATATGACGCAATACCTTGCAGTTCTAAAGCACGAATAATTTGTTCACCAAACTCTTCATCGACTTCCTTCACACCACTAAGCCCGAACATAACAAAATCCGCTACTTTGGCACAATCCAGGATGTTCAAGAAGTTGGTCATATCCGGAATAATGATTTTCAAATTGCTTTTGAACTTTTTGATATACACGTTAAATATACGTCTCGATTCCACCTCCTGGATCATGATTTCCTCATCGTCTGATGACTTCAATAGCTTGTAAAGGATGTCTAAGGGGTCCAAATCGCCTACTAGCGGAACAATAGTAATGATTTTTGCAGCTCCATTTTTGCCTTCGAATAGTTTCCTGTTTTCGATTGAATCTAAGATCTTTTGGGCTCTTAATTGCTTTGATTTATTTCTACGTTGTAATTTTGAAACCTGCTTGTCTGGTTTGCCACTCCCCACGGGTTCCTTCTCCACTTTTCCTTTGTATAATCTCTTCAAAGCACCTTTAGAAGCATGTTTTGATTTGTAAGATTTGTGTCCATTCTTCAAAGATGATCTATGTGAGTGACCTGCCATTCTGACCCTTGTGTAAAACTACCACCCTTTAATGAAAACTATATATCAACTGCCAAACATTACATACCACACCTAACGCAAAGCCATTTTTATTTCATCAGTGATGAGATGAGCTAAAGCTGAAAATTTTTCTTTGCTGTAATCACTTTATTGATACGTTTCTACATCCGTACATATTAACACCCAGTCCTAAATACAACTCGTTTCTTTCACTTGAAAGATTTCCATTTCGGTCGTCACTTCTCGCGTTATACGGACAGCGCGGTGGAACTATTCCATTTTAGCAGAGAAAGCGTCAACTCTTAAAGGTATAACCGTCGCTAACATGAGGTGGTTTTAGAAGATATTAAGGATTGAGTTTTGAGAAGTCTTTGAAAGAAACTATAGCTAAATGTATGTGGAAATGTGGTTTGATAAAGAGAGGACGTGTATGCAGAGTGGAGGAATCACAAGATAGATGTCCGCGTTGGATTTTGAATCCATAACTAAAATTGCAATCAAAAAATTTTGAAGAGTCGAGGATATATCTAAGCTTATCCAGGAAAGGGCCTTACAAGATGCTCGCTAATAATCCAAGAGAATAGGTTTTAAGTATCAAGGAGTGGCAACGAGCCTTTGATTATATGGAATAAAAAAAGGGCATGGTACGGCCTCTTATCTCCACCAAATACTAATTGTTGAAGAACTCTAATTTACACGTCCATGGAACTATAAAATAGAAATCGCAAAAGATATAATACTAACATACTTCGTTCTTTACTTTTTGAGAACTGTTGGTTCAGAATATATATAAAAATGGCTCACGAAAACGTTTGGTTCTCCCACCCAAGAAGATTCGGTAAAGGTTCTCGTCAATGTCGTGTCTGCTCCTCCCACACCGGTTTGGTCAGAAAGTACGACTTAAACATCTGTCGTCAATGTTTCAGAGAAAAGGCCAACGACATTGGTTTCCACAAGTACAGATAAGTCAAGGTGATCGAAACATTGTAATCATTAACCATTTTGAGACACTCTGATTACTTCTGTTCTTTTCTTTACATTTCTTTTGTATAAGTTATCATAATTATTTTTGGTATTACTATATTATGTTTATCATTTAATATTGGCGATATAATAAAAAACCCTATATCACAAACAGTTTTGGCACAAGTATTTTCTGCTAATACTGAGTGATAATGAAATATTAATATGATAACTATTGCCGTGCTTACTGTTATGTTTACGGAAGATGTACGTTCATCATTTAAAACGAGTAGTATACTTCTTTTTCTCAAGTTCAGAAAATTTTTCATCTCATCTCATCTCATCTCATCTCATCCCATCCATTTCTCTCTACCTTTGTTGGAATATATGGATAGTGTAAACTTAAACCTTGGTAAAAGCGCGCTGCATTCTTGCCAATTCAAAGTACTGTCGATTGGAGCTTTTGTTTTGTGTAAAAAGATCGCAGAAATCAAGTTGAAGAGCAAATAATAATGGGTAGATCAAAAAAAAGATCAAGAGCTTCTTCGTCTCGTTTAAATCCACTGCGCAAAGCTGGCTCAAATAACAATGATAAAGACAGCAATGTCGTCACCAAAAAACTTCAACCGCTATTGCATAGTTTGTCGAGCGTGGTTCCAAACGACAGGAGTATTGCCCTGAGCTCCATCAGTGTCCTTTGCGAAGATGCACATATGAGACAATTGCTACTGAAAGAAAAATTAGTTCCAATTATCTTGACTAGGCTATTGAGCGATTCTAATTCGGACATTGTTGTCGAGTCATTTGGCTTACTAAGAAATCTGTCTCTGGAAGAAGGGTACGACGTATCGATCCATCTTTGGAGGTCTGATATCTGGACAAGTATATCTAGCAATTTTGCAAAGATTATTGACTCTTTATCCGCTTTACAAGCGGCAGAACAACAATCCAAGTCAAAACCCATCGGTAATGCCAAAGTAGAATCTAAAAGGCTATTATTTGATTTTGTGGATAACTTATTATCTCTGGTAGTAGCTCTATCTAATGGGTCTGACGATATCCTCAATGAGATATTAAAAGAAGATAAAACAAATGAAATATTCCAAGTCATTCTGCAATTACTAAAATATGGTGTCGAAAAGTTGCCAATTAACCTATTTAATACTATCCTCGATTTGGTTTATGACTTGAGTTCCGAATCATTCGAGTTCATTGAGCACGTATCTAACAATACGTACATATTACAATTCTTAAATGAACTATCTCCAGATTTACATCCACAAGCTAACGAATTAACAAGGGTTCTTGTTGAAGGTATCCATTGTCAGTTTCTAGATATGAATATAACATATGATCAGTGTAACAGGATTATTCACTCTGTATGTCATTCCATTAATAACATTGATCCAGTAAAATTAATGAATGACATTAATGACCCGGTAGAGATTACACCCGCCACCGATAAAGATGAAAGCAGTAAAGTCATAGATAAAATTAAAGATTACAATGCTAAACGTAACGAATCCATGATGAAATTGCAAAGCATTGAAATAGCAATCGACCTTATTACAGCTGTCACTGAAATAGTTGCGTCCAAATATGAATTGTCAGAATCGCATGAAGCAACGATTCCAGACGAGCTAATTAATACGTTAACAAATTTCTTACCCCATGTTTTTATGATTTTGAAAGATACTTTCACGTCGCGAATATTGATCGGATGGAATAATCTGATTTGGTTGTTTGTTTCACTGTCTCTAACAGATTTATCCGAAGAGTTGTTAACCACTTTGTGGACATATGTTACGCAGTTGGATAGTCAAGATGATTTGAGTATCAAAATAGGAAGAATGGGTTGTATTTGGGCAATTTTGAAACTCATATCCTCGAATGAGGCAATTGATAGTAACAACCAAGCATTGATTAACATACAAATGATGAATAATTTAGAGTTTGTGAAAGGAATTACTGGTGAATTCCAAAATAGCGACGATTTAGAACTAAAACAGAAATGCATTAATGTGTTAAGCACATATGCTATGATACAAGGGCAAATAGAAGTAAATAAGGAAATTGGACAGTTTTTCGTGCACACTTTAATTCAGTCAGATGTGCAGCCGGAGGTCTTGGTAGAAATGACAAATTCGCTTTTCCAAATATATGGTGATGCGTCTTACGATTATAATGAACCGATATTCGTAAGAGGTGGATTTTTACCTATTTTGAAGGAGCAGGTGCTACCAAATTTGAGGCAGCAATTCAAAATGGTTGATAAAAACAAAAATCCTGAACTAAAAGAAACGTGCCATGATTGTCTTACCACGTTGGATAGTTTTATTCACTATAAGATCAATGAAAATCCCGCTAGTCCGTAAAACTTTTTGAGGTGCATATAGATGTCTTACTTATAGATTTTGGTACAATGAAAGTATATCTGTTCACCTAATATAAAAACAGAGAATACAAAAAGTACTTTTGAGGATTGCAAATAATGTTATCTGCTCTATTTTTGTTACATATGATATTAGTTAAATAAAGTACATAAAGAGGAAAGATGGGAGAGCTCAATCTCTTTATTTAGAGTACTGTTTAGCTTGAAGCAAAACTTTCTTGTCATATTCCGTCTTATTTCTTGAAAATGATCTCCATGCAGGTTCTTGGGCAGGGGAATTTGGATTTGGAGAGTCTAAAAGATCCTGAACCCCAAGAACAATTTGTTTCAACGTGATGGCGGGCCTCCAATCTTGATCTTCATTCAGAATACTTAAACAGATTGTGCCGCTCGGATACACGTTTGGATGATAAAATCCAGCTGGAAATTTAACTTTTGGAGGTTTCGATGGATATTCGTTCGGATACTCAACTGAAATTGGGTATACACCACCCGCCCAGTTCGTTCCTTCTTTTCCTGGGATACCAGCTTCCCACTTTTGTAAATCCATAGATCCATCAGATTTCTTGACTGGTTTAGCATAAAATCCAAACGGATGATCTTTTCTCCATTTTTTCCTGTTATTTGAGTAAACATTTAATGTTCATTGATTTGTTAGTATTCCGCTAAATGAAGTTGTTCAATCCTGTAAACTGTAGGAATAGAGAAGAGAAAAACCACAACTTACCTTTCTTCCTGAAGACGCTGTAGACACAAACTACTCATAATTCTCCCAATAAAAAATTGTGCCAGTGTACTTATCTTGTTTAAATTTCTGTTCTTTTTTCAAATGTTTGTTATGGAGACTAGAATAATTTTTAACTTCCAAATGTTAAACGCGGTTTCTGAAAGATCAAAAGAGAAGAAAGAGTTACAAATTGTAGGAGGTAAAATATTACGCCAAAGTGAAAGAAGAAGCGCCAAGCATACAATATTAGAAATGAATGAAAACGAGTACGACAATTTTGATGATTTGGATGACCTTTTAGATGAGGACCCCACCAAACTAGATGAAGCAGAGTCCGAAGACGTACAAGCAGATGCATCTGTGAGTAACGATAGTGAAAACAAGGAGAAAAATGCCGCAAGTAAGAACAGTAATGGTTTACAGGTAGGGAATGGGTCTGAAGAGGATTCAGACTTGAAAGAAATGATGGCGGATCTACAAAATGAGTTTACTAATTTGATGAAACGTAGTGGTAATGAGAATAATACCAAAACAGAAGACTTTGATAAATTGATAAATGCTTTAGAGGAGGCAACTAAAGTTCCTCGACAAGGCACTGGCTCAGAATCTATTAAATTAAAAAACAGCGATATCAATAAAGGGGCTCAAAATGGTAACAATCCAGGATTCAAAAATATTGTTTCTAGTACGTTGGATAGGCTAAAGGAAAATGGTAATAAAGTTGATACATCATTAGCGGAAGAAACAAAGGAATCTCAACGCAGTAGTCAAAGCAATAATATTGATGATATACTATCACAGTTATTAGATCAAATGGTAGCCTCCGGAGGAAATGAAAATGGAGATGATCAATTTGACCTAAAAGATGGGGAAATGGATGACGCGATAACGAAGATACTTGATCAGATGACGTCCAAAGAAGTTTTATATGAACCAATGAAAGAGATGCGTAGTGAGTTTGGTACATGGTTCCAAGAAAACGGTGAAAATGAAGAGCATAAGGGAAAGATAGACGTCTACAAAAGACAATTTAGTATAGTGAACGAAATTGTAGACATTTATGAACTGAACGATTATGACGAGGCGAAGCATAAAGGTCGTGTTACTGAACTTCTAGACGAACTAGAACAGCTAGGTGATAGCCCCATTAGAAGTGCAAATAACCTCTTAAAAACCGGGAATGAAGAAGACGATCTCATGAAAATGTTGGAAGTTGATGGTGATGATTCTAACTTGGGTAACCTCGACAAAGAATTAACCGATGGTTGCAAACAACAATGAGGGATTTATACTTGATGATGATAATAATAATAGCAGTAGTAAGAATAAGATTAAAAAAATAAAATCAGTTCATAATCCTGGATTGTAACTAAATAGAGTACTTAAAAAAATATGAAAGAAAGAGTATAATGGGCTATTTAAATTAGACTATTCAATAGATTTGATTTCTCTTTGTAGTCTTTTTTCAACAGCATCCAAAAATTCTTCTGTGGTTACGTAAGCAGACCTTTCGTTGTTACCGCAAGCCAAGGCCAGATCTTTCGTCATAATGCCATCTTGCTGGACAGTGTTTAGAGTGGCGGATTCCAGAATATTGGCAAACTTGCATAAAGCTGGAGTATTGTCCAATTCACCTCTCTTCAATAGACCTCTTGACCAAGCGAAGATGGAGGCGATAGAGTTTGTAGAGGTCTCTTCACCCTTTTGATATTTTCTATAATGTCTGGTCACTGTACCGTGAGCAGCTTCACTTTCAAAAGTCTTACCATCTGGTGTAACTAAAATAGAGGTCATTAAACCCAACGAGCCAAATCCTTGAGCAACAATATCAGATTGAACGTCACCATCATAGTTCTTGAGCGCCATGATAAACCCACCTTTAGACTTAATCATTTGAGCGACCATGTCATCAATTAAACGATGTTCATAATGAATTCCTAGTGCCTCAAATTTGGATTTATATTGAGCTTCATAAACTTTTTGAAAAATGTCTTTGAATCTACCGTCATATTTCTTCAAAATAGTGTTCTTTGTTGACAAGAAGAGATTCAATTTTTTGTCAATGGCCAGCTTGAAAGATGAATGAGCAAATCCTTCGATCGATTCATCAGTATTATACATGGCCATAGCTACACCACTGCCTTTGTAGTCATAAACCTTCAAAGTCTGTGGTTGGGCAGTTGTAGATCCAGATGGTTTGTAGACCAATTCTAGGGAACCTGGGCCTGGGATCAACGTGTCCGTAGCTTTATATTGATCGCCATGGGCGTGTCTTCCAATAATGATTGGCTTTTCCCACCGTGGAACCAGTCTGGGAATTCTAGGGATCACAATGGGCTCTCTAAACACGGTACCACCAAGAATGTTCCTAATGGTACCATTAGGAGATTTCCACATCTTGTGCAGATTGAATTCCTTCACACGAGCTTCATCAGGAGTTATGGTGGCACACTTGATACCCACGCCATACTTCTTAATTGCCTCAGCAGCGTCCTGAGTAATCTTATCGGAGGTAGCGTCACGAGATTCGACGGATAAGTCATAATACTTTAAGTCTACGTCTAAGTAGGGTAGAATCAATTTCTTTTTGATCTTGTCCCAAATGATACGAGTCATTTCATCACCGTCTAACTCAACGACGGGTTGCTTGACCTTGATCTTGCTGAAAGCAGCAAGACGAGATGTGGAAAACAATCTTCTAGATAGCATACTCATGCTTGGTGGTCTTCTTTATGCGTATGGTTTCTTATAATCACATGAACAAAAGAGTCGTAAGATGATATGAGTCTCTCTTTATATGGACAGGTGGAATTACGTGAGTCAACATCCGCGCGTGACCCGTTAAGCGTTATCAGAAGATACAACTGTTGCTGTTTGACCCATAAAAGAAATGCTCCAAGCTCTTGTAGATCGTAAGTGTGCTACATTTGGTCCAAGATATTTGCTGAACTCTGTTATAGTCTTCAATAGGGTCTTTCTCTATGCCTGTTCTTTTACTGCAACCTGATTGGCCCGCTGCCACGATGCCCGCTTTGTTCCTGTGGTATTAAAAGAATCGATAAAAGAGCCCCATTCATCTTCAGGAAAAAATACAATTACGATTAGAACAATCAAAACATTTGCAAGCTACAACTACACATCCACTTACACAAACATGGCTATTGCTCCAATTACTGGTACGATTAAAAGAAGAGTCATCATGGATATTGTCCTCGGGTTCTCCCTAGGAGGTGCCATGGCCTCTTACTGGTGGTGGGGATTCCACATGGATAAAATTAATAAAAGAGAGAAGTTCTATGCAGAGCTAGCTGAAAGAAAAAAGCAAGAGAACTGACCAAACCGCACTAGTATTCTTTTTCGCATTATATTCTTATTCCTATTTATTTATCTTTTTTATATTTTTTTTGTGCTGGCCTCAATTGATTATTTTGTAAGAGTGTGTGAAGAAGAGAAAGCAAAACTAATCATCCTTCTTTGTTTTTGATTATTGTCGTAATTTTTCTCTTTGTATATTTTCTATGAAAAAATAGTTTACATATGTATGTATTGTCAAACTAAAATAAAGCAAATTTAAAAAATGAATTTAACTATGAGGAAGACATTCATAAAATAAAGGCAAACAGAATAAAACTGAACCAAGGGTTTTACATTTTTGTGTTTAAAAAAAAACGTGGAGCATAAGTTGATTGGCACATATTCTCTTTATTATTCTTACTATAGCAGCATAAAGGGTCGAAACGGATAATAGGTCTCGATATGTTAGGAACGCAGATATTTGCAACCGCTATCGTTCGAATAGCTGGTATTCGCAGAAATGCTTTTGTCAGAACTATAAACACCGTAACAAAGGAAAATATTGCGAAGATAGAAAACTTATATGAAGTATTTTCAATTGGACATAATGGATTCGGTGAAGAGACACGGCTACCGACTAAAGAGTTGACGAAACTACTATACACTAAAAGTAGGAACATGCTCGTACAGGTTCCAATGAATGGGCATTTAAGCACAGTGAATGCTTTCAAAACGAGAAACGAAACTTTACAGAAACTAGGTGAGCAACTCATTGGTTTGGAAATCAATAAGATGCTTACAATAACGTTCACAAATTTCCACCAGTTCAATATAATGAACAAAAATTTCAACTATATTCGTAACTTGGAAAGGCCTCGAGTGGTAAACTCGGATTCGATAAACTGGCTTATCAGCAATGTTTTGAAAATCAAGCGATTGGCTCATTTGCGAATACCTGCCAGCTTACCGAAGAAAATGGGTTTGAATTCCAGCTTTAAAGACTTTCAGATCTTAAACGATTGGAAAGTGATATTATCCTTTATCGGCTACCTGAGATTAATAGACAACAAAAACGATAATGAAAAATTTATAGATTCCATTATAAAAACTATATGCCAATCCCTAATCAATTTCCATTTACGTAAATAATAGCCCAAATAGAAATGCTATTTTATCCGTTATCCCTTTATTTTTTATTTACAATAAAAATATAAAAACGCTTACTTCTTATACTTTGTTTATAATGTTACAATTTTCTTTGTCCTCTCCCTCATACCATTTATTTTTTTGTCGCTATTTTTTAAAAAATGAAGCATAAAAGCCCATTTTACTCATTAATCACTGTCACTGTCGCTATTATCGCTGCTATCGTCATCAGAATCGGAATAATTATTATTATTTATTATTTCGTCCTTTTCTAAAAACTTCAAGGTTTTTTTCTTTTTGTTCGCCTGCCCCGCTGAGTAGCCACTATTAAATTTTCTTTTGATACTGCCATTGTTTTTCTTCTCAAAGAAACTCTCGTAAATTGTTGCAATAGTCCCTTCATCCAAAATATCCAAATCAATTTCAATTTCATCTTCATTGGGAGTTAGTATTTCATTCTCAGGCAATGAGCTTTTGATAATACGAACCATCCCATCCATTTCCAAATCACTTAATTCATTGATATTATCAGTAATGAACTTCTTCAAATCGTCAACTGAATGTTTCATTACCTTTCTACGCAAAACCGTCCTTTCTAGATACTTTCTCCTTCTTTTATTTGATAATTTACTCAACTCTTGCTTTTTTAATTGTTGCAATTCAACCTCCATTTTCTTCAGCTTTTGTTCCAAATATTGAATAGCCGGATTAGTTATATCATTTTCATTTATGTCTTCATCATCATATTCATCTGATGATGAATATGAAGAAGAATAATCATCCTCTTCAAAATCTAAATCCGTTTCAACTTCATTTAAAACATTTTGGTTCTCTAACCAATGGAAATTGAAAAGCTCTTTCAATTTTTTTCCCATCGAATGGACTTCGTTACCTTCTGGGTTGAATTGGAAACAGTTATTAAAAACAAGATTGAGATCATTGACAAATTGGTCAATTGTTTCGTATTTCCAGTTCATCAAATTATTTGATATTGTACCCAAATCCATTGGATTCTTGATAATATCAAAATAATTTGGTAAATTCAAAGCAATTGGATCAACAGGTTGTAAAAAGGGAAAATTTATGTCTGAGTTTTTTTTACTCATCAAAATCTTCAGTATCTTCAGGCAGGTCCTGAACTTTTTCTGTAGAGTTTTTGACTTAGGTTTGGAGTCTTCATATATATCAAATAAATCCTTTGATTTGGGTGGATGGATAGCTCTTTTGGGTCTACCACCACTGATGCCTTCTCGATTTCCACTTTCACCCAAATTGTCAATAGTCGTACTAACTGAACGTCTAATGACAAGAGGAGAATCCGAATCCTCGTTTTTCTTCCGGCTTCTACTTGTCTTCTTCAAAGCAGAAACGGGTAAAACTCTTGGTGGCATTGCAGATAACTTTCTTTCAAAATACAATTGAATCTTTTCAGCCATCAAAGAGATCGAAGATTCTGGACCATTAAAGTTTAAACAATTATCCACCATTGTTTTGAAGTCCGATATGACCTGCTCTACTGAATTATAAACGCTACCCTGCAACTTCCTTTCAATTAAAGACAAATCCATTGGGGTTTGAACAAAGTTGAAATAATGCGGGATGTTTAAAGCAATAGGGTCAACCGGCTTTAAAAACGGTTTAGCATCTTTTAATCGTTTAGTAGCCTTAATGGAGCTCAAAAGGTATTTGCTTTGATGTGGTGGTAGTGCTCTCTCTCCCCCTTCTGCTCCCAAAGCCGGCTCTGATTCCTGTTCTAAGCCCAAAGTGTGCTCAGGGAAACTTTCCGGAGTGGACGCATTGCTGATGGATATGGGAGACAAAGTTTGATGAGCGTGGGAAGAAGAATTCAGGTTAGTGATACCGCTGCTTGCGAGTTTATAGTTTCCCTCGTGTTCGTAGTGGAAGATATCCCTGAAATGGGGTCCATCGTCGATACTTACCGCACTGACATTACCGCTATCGTCACCAACGCCGACATTGATATTGTTATTGCTGCCGCTGCTGTCACTGCTGCTGTCTGCTGCTGCATTCTGTGGCGCTGCCAGTAGAGCAGAGTGTGCGTGTCTTGTATCCATGTTAATGTTAGTACGAGACATAGCCGCCGAGGTTTTTTTGCTCAATCTTATTTGTTTCGGCTTTCCGCGTTCTCTCTTTCTCGCCCTTTCGGCGCCACTGCTCCCGCCTTATATATAAAATCCCTTTTGAAAAACAAAGTGTCCAAAACAAGCGCCAACGTTGTCCATTTTGCCACCGTGTCACTGCGCACGACCGCAAAGAGGCGAATGTAGGATGAGCCTCATGGATCACGTGCCTGTCTTTCAGGCTTATTAGAACATTTATTTAGAGTATTCTGTAGCGTTCTGTTATTCAGGGTCTGTTTACCAGTACAAAGGCTTTTCTTTTGCTCTTCTTGTCTCTCTTATGCGCAGACGCTTTTGCGCGGTCTCCTTGCTACTTTTAGCGTTGTTGACGTGGCACTCCTTTTGCCGGTTTCTTTTTTTAGGACAGAACGTCACCCTGCCCTTCCTCACTTCACTAAGGGGAACAAGAGTGGAAATGTGCCGTATATAACAATGGCATATCAGGTCCTAGTATTTAAGGAAGAATCTTCGGTAATCTCTACCAAGGCAAGTACACTACATTATATTCTCAATTACAGAATTGAAGCATGTCATTATATTACACCTTGGTTTTTGCGATTCTAGTGGTGGAAATTTTCATATTCTCCATCCTCGCCCTACCAATTCCTTCGAAATACCGTAGGCCCCTCACTCTGCTATTGTTAAAGCCATTCAAGTCTTCCACAGTGCAAGTTGCAATCAAATGCATACTTGGATTTATTCTTTTGCTTTTTGTCGACTGTATCAACAGAGTGTACAGCATTGACAAAGAGCTGCAATTAAGCAGTGTATCTCAAAACAATGGCACCGTGATCGCTCAAGATAGAATTGAAGTGCTTTCGAGGAAATTTTTTGCGCAAAGAAACATGTATCTGACAGGTATAACCCTGTTTTTGACCTTTGTTGTCGCTAGAACGTTTAGCCTAGTCATAGAACTTTTGACCATGAAAGACGTCTATAGAGCATCACCGCCAGTAGCCTCTAGTGATGTTAAAAAGAATGACTCTGTTACTGCAGAGGCTGCTGCTCAATCCGGCGCTTCCAAAGACGACCATGGTGATGAGGAGAATTTTGAACTATTGAAGAAAATTCAGGACATCGACGATGAAATTTCACGCCTAAAGGAGAAGTCAGAATCATTACAAGAAGAAATGAGCTAATCCACTGTTTTGTTTCTTCTTTCATATATAGTATATATGTGTGTGTGTGTATATGTAGTCGATGTGCCGCAAACTAAAATTTTTTTCTGTTCATCTTTATCAATTATTTGCAATATGGGTTTGCAGGATTTCAAACTGAACAGCCAAACTAAATGTAAATAAACAAATACATAAACAAAAGGAAAAGCTAAAATAACTATACTACACTTGTTTGCTTTATTCATTTTACCACTCAGACTTTGATGTTGATAGAATGATTACTACTGGGCTTCCTGACTTCATAATCTATAAATATACTGTCATGTTCTAATCGATTCGAAAATTCATAATATTCTTTCACTGAAGCATTAAACGTTTCAATAAAAACGCAGATTTTTCGCATCCTCGTCTTTAACCTCATACTCTGGTTCTGCTTCCAAGTTGAAATCCCATTCTCCCCAATATCTTTTACGTCTTCCAAAATTGGGTTACCTACTGTTGGAACTTCGCACCTAACTTCCACACACTTGCCAAATATACTAAAATCAGGCACCGGTAGTTCAATATCTAAATCCTTAGCATCTAATGTAATGAAGTTTCTCGTCTCATTATCGTTGTTAGCTGGATTGACAAAAATTAATTCTTTTGGAACAGGCAAAGGTTTCATATACTTACTGCCTCCGTGAATAGTTCCCCATTTCATGTTCGCCATATCTATTTTTTCTACCACCTTTCTATTTGTTTGAATGAACGCCAATTTAAATATAGTAGTTATGCTATTTTGCTCCTTAATGTCATTAGAAAACCTTAATTCTGGCGGTCCTATCAATATATTCCCCCTTTTCTTATCAAGTTTGACACTTGAATTAAATGACGCTATTGATCCTGAGTTATTACCATGCCTGAATAGCTTCTCAATATTACTAGACGACCTCTTTGGTACATCCTCTGAGGAATCGACCATATCTTCACCATACTCAAAGTCGTTATCCAATTCACTCTCTTGTTCTTTTCTCTTCTGTGCTTCTTCGGAGCCAGTAGAAAATTTGGAAAACCAAGAATTCAGCGTTGCTGACAAAGAGCTACTGCTTTCCCTTGTCTTTTTTCTACGTGTGCCACTATCTTCGTCATTATCTTCGTTGTCCTGATCTCCTTCATTATGACTATTTTTTGAATTTAATCGAGTATTCTTTTCTGCAAGCAAAAAGGCAGCTTTACTTGCCATTTCATCTAAAACGTCATAAGCATACTTTCCGTTCTTTAAAATAATATTAGGTCTTGTATTGGCTACCGAACTAACAGAGGGAAACTTTTCCATCGTTAAATTTTTATCGTGATTTATCTTATAGACTAATTGATCCTCTACATTGGGTTTTCTAGGAACCATTATTAAACGAGAATTACCATTGAAAACGAGGGCATTATTCCTGTCTACAACCATACAGTTTAAATTTTGTTTTTGCTCTCCGGTCAATTTCTCCTTGTCCATTAATAGTTCTTCATATAACTCCTTGACCCTTTCATGTGGTAGCAATCGTAATGAAGCAGAATCTTGAACAAATGGGATGATTTTGAAAACCAATAGCTTTACAAATAATATTCTAATCAAAGGAAACTCATTATCAAAGGTTAAGGATGACCAAAACTCATTTAAAAGAGTCTTAACTATTATATCGCGTTCCTCAAGAGCAACGTGTTTCCAAATATTGAAAAGACACAATAGAGAAACAGTCTGACAGTTAAAATTTTTAGTCCTTAACATACTCAAGAGCCCATTGTGCCACGAGTTCCACTGAATGAATTTTAAAGTGGGTAAACTTTCAAATTGGAAAATGATAAACTGGAAAACCTTATTGTAAATGACGTTGGCTGCGACGTAATCATACGCTGAGATAGTCGAGACATAATCCATCAATAAGGACTCATGTAAGGAAAGCATATTTTCCAACGATCCGGAATGTGCCTCTATAAAAATGCATCCCGAGAGACTTCTTAGGCATTCCCATAATTTTATTGTCTTAAAGTTAGAGAAAACGTAATCATTAATTCTTTCGGATGTGATGAAAGCGTTATTACTATTCAAAGCTCTAAAATTCGGATGCGACTCTGCTACATTATCATTTACATTTTTCGGATTAGGCGTTTGTTTTATAATACGCATGAATTTATTCAAGTCTGAATTCAAAAATCTAGTTGTTACATGCGTCAAGAGAATTTCTGATCCTGGTATAGATGCCAATGTCGATTTTGTAATCTCAAAATTTGAATCGGAGAAATTGACGAAGTGAAGTACGATATACCAATAATGCCAATAAAAGGACATGAGTACAAAATCGTTCTTGATGTAAGAAACAATAATTTTGAAAAATTTGGTATCTTTGTCTTCAAAAGCTTCAGTGTGAATAGTTTTTTCCTGATCGTCAGTGAATTTATATTGTCTCTTCTTCCATGAGAACAAACATGCTTGAATATTTGAAGAAATCTGGGGAGAAACGGTTAATAACAAAATCGTATCAAAATGGAACTCTTCTGGTAAATAAAAAAATGCGTAAGCATTTAATTTTCCAATAAATGCTCGAAGTAAAGAAGAATATTTGCTGAAATATTGCAATTTTTTGTCATTTATAGAGAACTTATCATCACCGTCTGTACGATTAAGTTTTTTAGTGTTCTTAGAAATTAAAACCAGTTTATTTGTTATGCAATGAATGGTCAATAAAAGATGGTGTGAATATATTTCCATGTCTCT
This sequence comes from Saccharomyces mikatae IFO 1815, assembly GCF_947241705.1. Classification (NCBI taxonomy): domain Eukaryota; kingdom Fungi; phylum Ascomycota; class Saccharomycetes; order Saccharomycetales; family Saccharomycetaceae; genus Saccharomyces; species Saccharomyces mikatae. The sequence continues at coordinate 313,756 of NC_079259.1, read as the reverse complement.
CCATGGATGGATGGGCAGTATTATTAGTATAGTTGCAATTCTACTGACGCATTCGAGACACACGGACGTCAGTTCTATGCTTAAACTCGACTCAAGAGCGGTATCTATATGCAGCGAAGTGTCAGAGTTCAGAAAATTCAGGAGAGTCACCCACCATTGGATCAAAACGTCCCTACTCTCTAATGTACAGCTACTTTGAGAGCAGTTGGACCACTGCCTCAAAACTGTTAATAACTTTAAGCGTAAAAAGTTCGAAGAGGATTTACAAAATTTTGTGTTCTGTTCTCTAGTACTATTTGGCTGATTAGCATTGTTTATAAAACTGATAAATTTGTTTAACGATTGAAATAATTGAGTTTCATGCTTGTCGAGCAAGAATTTATCTTGATACATTGTTTTTAATCCACATTCATATAGTTGATTATGCACGGCAGGACCCATGCTTAATGAGCAATATGATCTTTAGTATTACGACTGTGTTACGTAGCATACAAAGCACACCTAGGGACTAGGAATGCCTCTATAAGCAGAAAAAGATAGTATCAGGATAAAACTAACGTACTTCTCAGATCCTTGAGTTTAGTATATTCAAACGGGAAGAGCAGATCAATAACAGGTGCTCAAGGTACCTTCTAGATGTGAAACAGTTCTTCGAGTTAATGTGTATGTTCAATTAATCATCGATATTCAAATTTAAAAGTGACAAAAGTACATGATCACGTGATAATAATCACATTCAACGAACTCTGCTGAAGAACGAAAAAGCAAAAAAGTAAAATAAAGTAGAAAAACTTGAATATATGTTGTTTTAACGTTAAACTGACGGAGAACATTGTCCCAAACTTTTTGAGAGAAGATAGGAAAAGCTTTTACCACGTTTATGCTAATCGTACTAGCTGGTAATAATCAGATATGACGGTCGAACCTGCTACTAAGAAGATTAAGCTAGAATTAAGTGATCCTAGTGAACCGCTTACTCAATCTGATGTAATAGCGTTTCAAAAAGAAGCTTTGTTTAGGTGTATAAATCGTCGAAGAGTCGATTTTGAAGCCTTACGAAAGCAATATGATCTTTCGAGAAGAGAATGCATTGAAGTTTCCCGTAAGCTGGCTAATATCATGGCGCTCATTGTAACTTTAGCTAGGTTTATCGAAGCATTTTGCACGGACTCCAACGAAAAACAACTGTGCAAGGAGATAGCTCAAGGAGATGAGATGGTGATTGTTCAACGCAGTGATTCCTTCATGAAATTATTGACTAAATATGGTAAACCAAATGTTACGGACGGTAATGCGAATAATAATGCTTCAGATCACATTCAAGAATTAACAACAGAATTAAAAAATTTGCGGAAAAGTAAAGAAGAGCTCTTTTATGAAAACTCGCAGTTGACCGAAGAGATTTCCGCTTTGAAGGAATATTATACAAACATAATTCGCAAATATGATAGAAATGAATCTTTCACTATAAAACGTGTCTTCAAAGAAGACAAAACGGAGGATATAAAGGAAGCGCGGGAACATAAAAACACGTCCATTGAGAATAATATAAAGGCTGAGAATCAAGAATCTTTTGAAACTAATGGTGACAATAAGTCCGGTAAGGAAGCTGATAAATCTGAGCAGCAAGAGGATAAACAAAAAGAGGATGCCGAAAGTCAAAAGTTAGAGCTGGACCTAAAATTTTCTGATTTACGGGCAGAGATAAGTTCTTTGAAGTCTACTATCAAAGACCTTGAGAACATCAGAAAAGAAAATGAGGAAGAGCTCATTAAAACGCGCTCCGATATAGCAGATCTAAGAGGGCTACAGAATACAGCGGCAAAGCAAGATACAAATTTTAAGTCCTATGACCATGAATGCTTGCTAAAAAAGATTCAGCATTTGACAGAGCAAAACGAGGAATTATCCGAAGTCAATGGTTCATTTCTATCGAAATTTCAAATGTTAGCCAAGGAGAAGGAAGTGTATACAAATAAAGTTCGAGAAGAATTTCAGAAAAGCCTAGATCCACTAGTTGAAATGAATAACTCATTAGAAAAAGATGTTGTAAGAATCAGAACTGCCCGTGATGACTTACTAAGTAAAATTGCCATTTTGGAAGCTGAAAAGTCGAAGACAGAGGTATTAAGCGATATTCAGCATGCGATTGACATTCTAAAGGAGCAATGGACTAAAATTGAACAAAGATCGAACGACAAAAAAACCTTGCCAACTCAAGACGCATTAATAAACGAAATTCAAGATCTTGAAAAGGGCTTCAGAGAATTATCTGATTTAACTCATAAAAAGTACTCCGAGATAATCAACCATGAATCCGTCATATCAAAGCTTACAGTGGAGAAAACGAAAGCTGATCAAAAATATTTTGCTGCAATGAGATCTAAGGACTCCATTTTAATTGAGATCAAGAATCTTTCTAAAAGCCTAAGTAAGTCGAATGAATTGATTTTACAATTGAAGGATTCGGATAGATTGCTACAACAAAAGATTGGAAACTTACATAAACAACTAGATCTCTCCCAAAATAATGAACGAAGGTTGATGGACTCTAGTAAAACAGAGACACTAAAAATAATTGACTTAAACAATACATCAACCAAACTGAAAAGGTCGTTAGAGAAGCTGCAAGATGAAAGTAACAAGAGCATCGCAGATATAACGCATTTAGAAACTAAACTAAATGATACAGAAATTGAATTGAAACATTTCAAGCTGAAGGCATCACATTTAGAAGCTAAGTGTGAAAAGCTACATGACACACTATTCAATGGTAACAACAAAAACAAGAGCTCAAGCGACGAAGCACTCGTGGAAGAACTAGCAAATTTCCGTACCTTAGTTTATTGTTCCTTGTGCTCTAAAAACTGGAAGAATATGGCTATCAAGACTTGCGGTCATGTCTTCTGTGAAAATTGCTGTAAAGAAAGGTTGGCAGCAAGGATGAGAAAATGCCCCACATGCAACAAAGCATTCAGTTCCAATGATTTATTAACAGTGCACTTGTAATATTAATTATTTTCCACTTTACCACTGTTTGTGTTATATCTTCCATATACATATAAATTAAGTATATGTAAATTCTAGTTTCATCATTGCTTTTATTGTCTAAGTTTTATCTTCACCCGACTGTCTCAATATAAGGGCAACCTCCACTGTCACACAACTTCTTATATATATTCTAACAGCGTATATTTGTGCTCATCAATCCTATTAGCCCTAAATATTTAGATGAAAATATTGGCGTCCGGGTGAGAGAGCGGACGCAAACTAAAAAATTTTCTATGAGTCTGATATGAGGAATTTATCTTTAATAAATCTGATAAATATCCTAGTAAAAAGTATATAAATATCAAAATAAAATCCATAAACCCGTCTATTATTGAACATTTATAATGCGAACGCACTTGGTGTACTAATAAGATATATGCCGAATTCCTGAAAGACAAAGACGGAATGAGAAACTGGTTATAAGATTAACGGTTTAGTGAGTTCACTCTGCCGATAGTCTTTTCCATTTCTTTAGTCTCTTGCTATTTTACGTTCTGATGAATGCAAATGAGATATGAACCTTTTTTAATGATGAAGATTTTAATTTTCCGTTGGTCTATTAAGAACAGAAGTACTTCAAAACTACTTTTTAAGACCATCCTTTTACAGTATTTCTAGTATTGCAAAACTTCTCATTTACTCTGCGTCTTTATGATGTCATCGTTCTGATGTGTCGTGATCAGATGCTAAGTATACTTCATTTTTGTTGGAGAATATTGGGAGTCTTTTAATGTGATGAATGGCCAACATAACCTTATAGTCATAGTTACACTGATTTATCCATTTTTCTATTGCATTCAAAAATTCTTATGAGTAGGCTTGGACCCTTTAAATATATCTGGAGATATCTGTTTATCTGGGCGTAGTAAGTAAAATCATGAAGTCCTTCGTTCAAAAGATAAGAGTTCTTCTCTAACTTGATTCAAAATTTGGCCCGAAACAGAGATTTATACAAATCGAAAATGTTTAATTTATACTTATTAATATAAAATGAGTATTATTTTTGATATTATTTAATTGATTTAAGCATCTTCTTCAACAACAACGGTTTGTAAACCCTTGGCAGAAGCAACTAGAACAGGTTCAACGTAAGAGAACAATGGGTTCTTGGCGTCTTCTTCTTCGTTTCTCTTTCTAGAAATTCTCAATCTTAATCTGTATTCAACACCCTTGACACCTCTCTTCCAGATAGCTTGGTTCAATTCTGGAGCTAGACGGACATCATCAGTACCCATGTGTAACTTGGCGAACTTCTTAATTTCCTTGACAGCTCTTGGAGCTCTCTTCTTGAAGGAGACACCGTGCAACTATTAAAAATAAAAATGGTAAATTTTATTGTTAGTAACATTAATCGTTTCGCATTGCCATACTATCAATGAATGGTTCTATACTTGAGACTCTTTTGCTTTCTTTTCTAACATCACACTTGAGATATGCTGAACCGTCAATTCACGCTTTTGGTTTTCTCTATCAAAAAAAAAACTATTAGTATCTTAATCACATGTCAAGAGCAGCCAAAACATATCTTCTCCTACTCGAAAGTTATAGTTATGATTTTAGTTTTGATTTTTGGACATAAGACACATCTTCATCAATATTATTCGACACTGGGTTGGTATTGAGCGATTTATTCACGCTGGGGTTTCTTATATCAGAAATCTCCTCATAGTTGAACCATTCAAATCTTTAAACATTATAATTGTATTTTTTTCACATACTCTTTTGTGCAAGTTAATGGTGTATTCACGAGTGACAACGTCTTTCAAACCGGCCATTTTTCCTTTGATTGAGTTCTGTTTACTTATCAATTCTTCTCTAATATTAAGCTGAAATTATTATTAGTTTAAAATCTTCAATATAATTCAATACTATCTTTCAGCTATGAGTTTCCACGCGACTGATGAGAGTAGGAGCAGGTGGATGCTGGGTCAGCCTAGGCAGTTGGCAGAGTCGCAATGCCGAGAAGAAATGTCGCCAACCTAAACGGAGCTCTTCCTTCCACCTGCCTAGTCAACTCGATCTGGTGCTAGGTGGGACTCTCCCTAGAGGCCTCCCTTACCGTAAAGCCACTGGTTGGTTTCCCATAGCCCTATTCACGACAAATTTTCAGGAAAAAAAACTGACGAAAGTATTCAGTAATTCAATTTAATATGTATGGGTGTATAAATAAAATGGTGTACGGAAGAAAAGTATTTGGAAATTATTATTATAGTTGTACATAGGGCCCAAAGGGGAGAAGTTCGGGAAAACAGAAATGACATCAGTATGTTATGAGTGTAGACTAAACTGCCAAACGCATCATTTCTGCGATTAATGCTATAACGATCTTACGACAGTAGTTGGTAACGTAACAATATCAAAAAAACCAGAAAATAAAGAAAGAATTACGCAATATTTATTCAGGGAAATAATCCATAATAATATAGGATGTCAGTAAGCGAACAAGACCCTAATAGGGCGTACAGAGAGACTCAATCTCAAATATACAAGTTGCAGGAAACATTACTGAATTCCGCGCGGACAAAGAACAAGCAAGAGGAAGACAAGCAAGGGCAGTACGTGTCTTCTCAAAGCGGCGGAGGTTCGGTCTCCCACATACTTGATGTAAATTCACAGTCGGTTCTAGCTTTCACTGAGAAACACTATCCAAACAAGTTAACAAATTTCGGTATACTCTATTACAACCGTTTCAAACAAGGACGCTTTGATGAAGACTCCGTAAGTTACTCTCACAGGCGCAATTTTCCATACAATCTTTATGACAATAGTCTTCCACCTCCATTCCTTCCAAATATCGGTGTTCAGAATATCAACAATATAATTACACTGAAAATAACATATGAAGATATACAGGCAAGTTTTGACAATATAGAATCTCCTAGAACGAAAAATAATGAGATTTGGGGGTGTGATATCTATTCAGATGATTCAGACCCAATACTAGCACTAAGGCACTGTGGATTCAAACCCGTAGTACCTCATGGTGACCCATTTTGCAAATTGAGGAGAACACCTGTAAATATGGCAAACCAAGATAATGTTACTGGAAATCTTCCGTTGCTAAAAGGCACACCTTTCGATTTAGAGGTGGAACTGTTATTACTGCCCACGCTACAGAATTATCCTAGCGTGAAAAGATTTGATATAACATCGCGAGGGTGGGGTTCAGAAGACACTGTTTTGCATGATGGGCTGAGTTACGGTATCTACAGTATCGTGATCAAGCAGAGGCTGGGTAGCGATGAGTCTCATGAATCAAACGGGTATATTAAAAACTTAAAATGGACTTAATAAAAGCTGTGTTATTAATAATGATTGCTACCCTCTCCGTACCTCCGTTGTCGTGTATTTACCTGCATCTGACCTATTTTGTCTTGTTTTGTTTTGCTTTATTTCTGTATAATGGTTTTGAGAAGCATACAATATGCTGCACTATATATGAGAAAAGTTCAACTTAATAGAGTTTTATAAGTGAATAATTTCATCTTGTTTTCTGGCTAATTATACCTATTTGCTATAAATCCACTTACGGTCTTAGTTCTTTACTTTTTTAGCTGCACTTGTTATAATGCATGTCTCTTAAGACATTTTCGGAGCTTTCAGATTATATTAATTCCGAAACGGTAATAAACGATATTCTATGGAATGAATCCCAAAGCACCAAACAAAAGGTGAATTGCGACCGACTTTCAGCCCCACTCGTATAAATCTTTCTATCTGATATACCAGTTTTTGCGGTTAAGTTTATGGCTACTCAGTTATCTTTCTCAATTGGATCATTCTTCTACTGATCAGCGAAACCCTTCAAAATACCAATTTATCATAAGAATTAAATGTTAAGAGCTCAAAAATTACACTCGCTAAAATCATCGGATATCATTGCGATTCTGCCCACTGAACAGTCACAGAAGTTAGTTTTGGCCAAGAAAAACGGTGACGTTGAAGTTTATTCTCGAGACGGTAATACACATAAATTATTTCAGGTGTATCCAGATCTCTTACAAAGGGCCAAAAATGGCCCTTCATCCCCATTGATTGAAAATTTCTACTTTGCAAATGAACTTTCTACTATCTTTGCACAGTGCAAAGAAACCTTAATTTTATTGAGTACTACAAATTTGCACGAATATGATCGAATAATCGACAGAAGAGGTATAAAACGTTGCTGGTTATTTGAGAGATCACACAAAAACAAAGAGGAAAAAACCACTTACTTAATATATTCAACTATAAACACTCTCAAAATGCGAGTGTTGATATGGGAGGGCAGGACTTATAAGAATATGATGGAGGCATCATTAACTTATAAAAAAGAAATCATTCGGTCTATATGTCCTGGAGAAACAGGAATTGTCATAGCAACTGATTTAGGTATCTACTATTGGCCTTATAACAAGCCTTCCTTAGTTAGAATTGAAAAAACAATGAAAAACAAATATCCAAAGGACATGATGTCAGCGTTAACCGAACTTAGAGAGCAGGCGGAGAAAACTGTTGAAAAGAATCCCAAAAAGTATAACCGTAGTGATTCTCGATCCCTTTCTTCTATGGAAAGAATGTCCAGGAAATCAAGCGTGTCAAGCTTATGGTATAGAAGCATAAGAAATGAACGTGGCAACAAAGTACGATATATTTTTGAATTAGAAGGCGATGACGCCACCCCCATAATAATCGATGGGGTTACCAAAAAGATTTTCAAAGTACAGTTAATGCATAACAATGAGGTGCCATTTTTGATAGCCGCTGATCATGTCACATTTTCCGAGTCAAATTCAGAATTTGATCACATGCAATATTTGTCGTCGCATTTGCTGATGTTATACAATTCAAGTACCATTAAATTTGTCGATTATAAAAATGGATTTACTTTTATGCAACAAAAAATACCAGAAGGGATAAAATGGGTCAAGAGTCTCTCTGGAACCTATTTTTTGGTATGGACTTCAAATGACGAAATACAGTTATTTTCTTATCATGTGGACGATGATGATGAATATAGTGATGAAGAGTCAATTTGCGGTGACATTAATGACCCCGATTTTTATCAACTATGGAGAAAAGTACTTTTTTATAAATTCTTCATTGATTCTCCTCACTCTAAAGAATTGTGCGTGTCAGAAAGCCCTGAAGAATCATTGGATATATGTGCTATGAAACTGAGAGATTTAACAGTAATGTGGTGTTTAAGAATTTTTGATAAATTTCAGAACTATATGGTTCAATTAGAAAGCAGTAAAAACTCAAAAATGATTCGTTCCAGATGTGAAGAGATGATCATTAATAATATTTTTGACCTTTTTATTAAATTTTGGGCTCCGCCTCAATTGGTTATACTGAAAGTGTTTCCGTCAGCTATTTCAAGTTTAGTATTAGAGATAACTGGTCAAGAGCATCATTGCCTGTTCAAGGAAGCTGAGGATGTCAAGGAGACCTATGACATCCCGCCGCATCTATTAAATAGATTGTGTTTACCTTACCTTACTGATACAAGACGACATTTGCAAAACTTGCTAAACAAAAAATACGATGATGAAAATCGTATAACTTGGTGCTATCACGATCGTGAAATCAAACAAAGCTTTGATTTTTTCCTTATCAATAATCATGATGACGTTGGCCTTGAAACAATGTTAACATTAATAGATACGGTTTTATTCAAGTGTTATCTTTATTATAATCCTTCTATGGTAGGCCCATTCATTCGGGTAGAAAACCACTGCGATTTACGTGTAATAGTAACCGAGTTAAAAATACGCCACATGTTCAAAGATTTAATTGATTTTTACTACAAGCGTGGTAACCACGAAGAAGCTTTAAAGTTTCTGACAGATTTGGTCGATGAATTGGAAACAGATAATACAGATCAGAAACAACGTCAAAAAATTGAACACGGTATTAAAATATTAGTTATTTATTACTTGAAAAAATTATCAAATCCGCAGTTACAAGTTCTGTTCACCTATAGTGACTGGTTATTAGAAAGGAATGCGGACTCGATTAAAGAAATTCTTTCATCAATCTTTTTTTATGATTCGCAAGCATGCAATGGTAGGGACCATTTAAAAGTATACGAGTACATCAAAATGCATGACAAGTCGCTTGCTATTCAATACTTAGAATTTGCAATTAGCACTTTTAGATTAGAAGGGAATAATTTGCATACTGTCCTAATTAAACTATATCTTGAAGGCTTGGATAATCCTTCCACAAGAATCAAACTAAAGTCACTTTTAGAAACAACATCTGTCTATGAACCTAGAACGATCCTAAAAATATTGAATAAAACTATCGAGAATGACGCAGACCGATTACCCACAAATCAACTAAATTTCTTGAAGTATTTGAAAGTATTTCCCTTATCAAAACTAGAAAACCATAGAGAATCTGTGCATATATTGCTTGATGAGATAGACGATTACAAAGCAGCCACCAGTTACTGTGAAGATGTGTACCAAAGTGATTCGATGAAGGGTGAAGAACTCCTGTTGTACTTGTACGATAGGTTAGTCTCTATATATGATTCCAAAAAGAATCCCGAGCTAATTTTGGGTTTTTTACAAGACCATGGTTCAAAATTAAATTCGGCTAAGATATATAAGAAATTGCCTCATGATATTTCTTTACATGATATCGGTAGGGTCGTGTCGCAATTATTAAAGAAGCACTCGTCAAAAATGGACAAAATAAGGTTAGAAAAGGGTCTCCTGCAGGTCGAGCTTGTAGCCACTACTTTCAAACTCAATGATCAATTGTCATCGTACGGTATTTTATCAGATAGTCAAAAATGTCCTATTTGCAAGAAAATAATTTCAAACTTTGGAACAGATTCAATTTCCTGGTTCACTAAGGAAGGTAGAAACATCATCACACATTATAACTGCGGGAATGTACTACAGGAACGGTTCAACACACAAAATGAAAAGTCTTTGAAGACTAAACAAAAGACTTTGGGGGAAGTTATAAATGAGTTAAATAATAAGTAATGTTTCCCATATAGAAAATACTGTTTTTGTCTTTAGCATGTTTGTGTGGTTTCCTGGCGTCTTCCGTGCGAACCACAGAAGATGTTAAATAAGAGAACAAAATATAAAAATATAAAAATATGAAATTGAAATATAATTAAAAAAATCATGAGTGTCAGCTTACCAGAATAAGAACACACCAACCGGTATTACACAAGAACCTTGGAATACTTATACCCTGTTTGTGGCCATAGTATTCTTTTTCATAAGTTATCATAGCCGGCGTTAACGCAACATCGGCCGAAAGGTGTCTAATACTCCATCGCATGACGGGTCCTTATTATAAGTAACTACTGAACAGGCATGCCGTAATAACTCCTGCTTAACTTTATATTATCTGTATCCTTTTTATGTGAAAGTTTCCATGAACTGATTACTTTTGGTCCTTTCGATTTGTTACAATTGGAGTTCATTGCCAAAACCCATCCAGGATCCCGCCGGACTATAAAAGACTTAAGGGGAAAAAGGAAGAATTTGCTAAGTTTGAATTTGAATAACTCAATTTAAACTTACAGAACTCAAGGGAAGACACCTGTTCGTGCAAAAAATAAAAGAAACAAACGCAATTATGGTCAAAGTTGCAATTCTTGGTGCCTCTGGTGGTGTGGGACAACCACTATCGTTGCTACTAAAATTATGCCCTTACGTTTCCGAACTAGCCCTGTACGACATCAGAGCTGCGGAAGGTATTGGTAAAGATTTATCTCACATTAACACCAATTCAAGCTGTGTTGGTTATGACAAAGACAGTATTGAGGGCACTTTATCAAACGCTCAAGTGGTCCTCATTCCAGCCGGTGTTCCCAGAAAGCCTGGTTTAACCAGAGATGATTTGTTCAAGATGAACGCCGGCATTGTCAAAAGCTTGGTGACTGCCGTTGGAAACTTTGCTCCAAATGCGAGGATCTTAGTCATTTCCAACCCCGTTAATAGTCTGGTCCCTATCGCCGTGGAGACTTTGAAGAAAATGGGCAAGTTCAAACCTGGGAACGTTATGGGTGTGACGAATCTTGACTTGGTACGTGCAGAGACCTTTCTGGTAGACTATTTGTTGTCAAAAAATCCTACTGTTGGACAAGAACAGGATAAGACTACAATGCATAAGAAAGTCACTGTTATTGGAGGCCATTCTGGTGAAACAATTATCCCAATAATCACCGACAAATCACTGGTATTTCAGCTTGATAGGCAGTACGAGAACTTCATCCATAGGGTCCAATTTGGGGGTGACGAAATTGTAAAAGCTAAACAGGGCGCCGGTTCCGCCACACTGTCTATGGCGTTCGCGGGGGCCAAGTTCGCTGAAGAAATTTTGAGAAGTTTCTATAATGAGAAACCAGAAACGGAGTCGCTGTCTGCATTCGTCTATTTACCGGGCTTGAAAAACGGTAAGAAAGCGCAGAAATTAGTCCGTGACAGCTCTTTAGAGTATTTTTCTTTGCCAATTGTCCTGAAAAATGGCACCATAGTATCCATCGATACCGATATCTTAGAGAAGTTGTCTCCAAGGGAGGAACAATTGGTTGATACTGCGGTTAAAGAGCTACACAAGAATATTGAAAAGGGTAAGAGCTTCATCCTAGACTCTTCCAAGCTATGAGCCACCTCGTTTTTTATTTTTTCTGAGCTCTCTTCACTACACGTCCTATATATTTTGTATATTTTTCTGTTTATTATGATATTTTTATATTCAAGCTAAGTGGACGACAGGAACATGCCATTATAACGGTAGCACTATTCAGCTGCTTTCATTGTGTTGATGTGCCTTTACCGTGGGTCCCCACGAAATTTTTCTAAACGTCCTCCGTCAAATGCGTATTATCTCGTGATTTCTAAAGCTGGTGTAGGAACATGAAAAAAAAAGGCGGGGGGCCGGGGAAAATAGAGTTGAGTCTGTAAAAGAGGAAGCATACCTGCTACCCAGGAAAAGGGGCAGAGTCGTTCGATGAAGAGACCAACCAGGGGCAGTATTATCCTTAGGACCTACCGGAGAACAGCCTCAGCTGTGCTTGGGAGAAGGAACGCTCTCCAGTCGTGATTCTATCTTGCAACTTAAATAAGCATTCTTAAGATAATAGTGATACTATAAGAACCCACCTGCTTACATTTGTTTTTGGCCTTACTATATAGTGGGGAATTGGAAATATATTCGAAGACAGAAAGAGTAAAATTGGGAAATAATCTACTATGACTGATGTTTTGAGGAATCTAGTCGGAAAGATAACCTTTCGCAATTCAGACAACCTACAGTTAAAACATAAGACTTCTATACAGAGCACGACGAGTAATACCGGACAGGAAAAGAAGAAAAGGAAATCGGAAACGGGGGAAAAAGTAGAGGATGTAAAATTGCACCATGACATACCGAACTTCAATAACAGTGCGAAGTATATCAACGACATAGAGAATCTTATAATTTCTAAACTGATAGACGGTGGTAAAGAAAGTATTGCAGTTGATCATATTGAGCACGTTGATATTTCGGACAGAAAAACGGATGAAAAAGTAGTCGGTAAAAAAGAAAGTATTAGTAGCAAACTCAGTAAAGAGAGAGTTGACAGAATGATTAATTTCGACTATAGGTATAACAAAATCAAGCAAAGAATTCGTATGTACGGCCTGTAATTTTCAGGTTCTTGTCAATGGAAGAAGGTTCAATTGGTAAAATCTCGATCAGTACTCGGAAATTACCCCAGTATCACTAACTACCAACAGTGAAATATGCGACACAAAAACAAACAAACTGCAAATACAAATAAAAAGAAAAAAAAGAACAAAGCTTACAAGTACAGAGATTGCATCCCTAATCTTAGTAACAAGATTATTATACAGGAAAAAAATACAAGAACATTCTTCTATACTTCATGCAACTACCATTTTTGATGGGTATCAAAACATATACTAACGTGGGTCTAGTTCATAAAAAAGTTTATAAACATGACCACAAAACTAACGCCGACAAAAAGAACCATGGAGGAACTATAGATATCAGTTATTCTGCGACAGAAGTGGTTGGTCATGGTTCATTTGGTGTTGTGGTCACTACAGTGATAATCGAGACTGAACAGAAAGTTGCCATCAAAAAAGTATTACAGGATAAAAGATATAAGAATAGAGAACTTGAGACGATGAAGATGTTGCGCCATCCAAATACAATAGGCCTACAGTATTATTTCTACGAAAAGGACGAAGAAGACGAAGTATACCTCAGTCTTGTTTTAGACTACATGCCTCAATCATTATACCAAAGGCTTCGTCACTTTGTCCATTTGAAAACCGAGATGCCACGTCTAGAAATTAAATTTTATGCATATCAACTATTCAAGGGTTTAAATTATTTGCATAATGTTCCCGGGATATGTCATAGAGATATAAAACCGCAAAATTTACTGGTAGATCCGGCGACATTTTCTTTCAAGATTTGCGATTTTGGCAGCGCCAAATGTTTGAAGCCAGACCAGCCCAACGTGTCTTACATTTGTTCAAGGTACTATAGAGCTCCTGAACTAATGTTTGGCGCCACAAACTACTCGAACCAAATCGACGTGTGGTCAAGTGCCTGTGTCATAGCTGAATTGCTTTTGGGCAAGCCCTTGTTCTCTGGCGAGAGTGGTATAGATCAGTTAGTGGAAATCATCAAGATAATGGGCATACCTACAAAGGATGAAATTTCAGGAATGAACCCCAATTATGAAGATCATATTTTTCCCAATATCAAACCAATTACTCTGGTTGGAGTCTTTAAGGAGGAAGATCCTGATGTTCTGGAATTGCTCACAAACACTCTAAGGTATCATCCCTGCGAAAGATCCACACCTTTAAAATGTCTACTATTAAGCTATTTTGACGAAATCAAACGCTGTGACACTGACGCTCATGCCAAAGCACAATATCTACGTATATTCGACTTCGATGTGAAAACAGAGTTAGGCCATGTACCATCTGTGGAGTTGTCTACCACCGAGGCACAGTTGAAATATCCAGTTACTTGAGCTATATTGTCTTTCGTGATATACCTCATCATCTTATATCATCGTGTATTGTATCATTACTATTACATAATATGCATTTGTCTCCTGCGTACCTATATACAGCGTATGCAGTTAAATCAACGTATAATGACCGCCTTCTTTCCTTCATTGTATTCCACTTGCTGCTTTTCTGGGCAGCGGTCGCCTAAATTTTCATCGGCCACCTGCGTATGACTGCATATGGTGAGTGAACCTTGGCAACTGTAAGAACTCCTATGTTTCTTCATTGCAAACAGTTACGAAAAGCATTTCCGATAGAAGAGAGTTTGATGAGACTTGCAATGCACTGAACTGTTTCCCTTTCTTCATACTCCACGGCATAAATTTTTGAATATACTGGCGAACACAAAAATTGTAATCAGTATCAATCCTGTGCAGAAAAGAGTGAAATACAACGAAACGAAAAAAAAAAAGGTAGAAAGAACATACCAAATATACTGCTGTCGTTTTGAAGATGAATTCAAGCTACGCACAGAAATATGGGCTGCCGAAGTATATATCAATATCAGACTATCTTTTCCACCGGCTCAATCAACTGAACATTCATACTATATTTGGACTTTCTGGAGAGTTCAGCATGCCTTTGTTGGATAAACTTTACAATATTCCAAACTTACGGTGGGCTGGTAATTCCAATGAGTTGAATGCTGCCTATGCAGCGGATGGATACTCACGACTAAAAGGCCTGGGTTGTCTTATAACAACTTTTGGTGTAGGAGAATTATCGGCAATCAATGGCGTAGCCGGATCTTACGCTGAACATGTAGGGATTCTTCATATAGTCGGTATGCCACCAACTAGTGCGCAAACAAAACAGCTACTGTTACACCACACTTTAGGAAATGGTGATTTTACTGTATTCCATAGAATAGCCAGTGATGTTGCATGCTATACAACGTTAATTGTTGACTCTGAATTATGTGCTGACGAAGTCGATAAATGCATAAGGAAAGCCTGGATAGAACAGAGACCAGTGTACATGGGTATGCCCGTTAACCAGGTAAATCTCCCGATTGAATCTGCTAGGCTAAATACTCCTTTGGATTTACAATTGCCTAAGAACGATCCAGACGTAGAAAAAGAGGTAATTTCTCGAATATTGAGTTTTATGTATAAAAGTCAGAACCCCGCAATCATCGTAGATGCATGTACAAGTAGACAGAATTTAATCGAAGAGAGTAAAGAGCTTTGTAGTAGGCTCAAATTCCCAGTTTTTGTTACACCAATGGGTAAGGGCACGGTAAACGAAACGATTCCGCAATTCGGAGGCGTATTCACAGGATCCATATCGGCCCCAGAAGTCAGAGAAGTGGTGGATTTTGCCGATTTTATCATCGTAATTGGTTGCATGCTATCCGAATTTAGCACATCAACTTTCCACTTTCAATATAAAACAAAAAATTGCGCACTACTATATTCTACATCTGTAAAACTGAAAAACGCTACATATCCCGACTTGAGCATCAAACTATTACTACAAAAATTATTAGCAAGTCTGGATGAATCCAAACTATCTTACAGACCAAACGAACAACCCAGCATGATGGTTCCAAGGCCTTATCCAGCAGGAAATGTTCTCTTGAGGCAAGAATGGGTGTGGAATGAAATATCTCATTGGTTCCAACCAGGGGACATAATCATAACAGAAACAGGTGCTTCTGCATTTGGAGTCAACCAAACTAGATTTCCAGTAAACACACTTGGTATATCTCAAGCGCTCTGGGGATCTGTCGGATACACTATGGGAGCGTGTCTTGGGGCGGAGTTTGCAGTTCAAGAGATAAAAAAAGATAAATTCCCCGTAACTAAACATAGAGTTATTCTGTTCATGGGTGATGGTGCCTTCCAATTGACGGTCCAAGAGTTATCTACAATTGTCAAATGGGGATTGACGCCTTATATTTTTGTTATGAACAACCAAGGTTACTCTGTTGACAGGTTTTTACACCACAGGTCAGATGCTAGTTATTATGATATCCAGCCTTGGAATTACCTAGGATTATTACGTGTGTTTGGTTGCACAAATTACGAAACCAAAAAGATTATCACTGTTGGAGAATTCAGATCTATGATTGATGATCCTGAGTTTGCAATCAACGACAAAATTCGAATGATAGAGATTATGCTACCGCCAAGAGATGTTCCACAAGTACTGCTTGATAGATGGGTAGTGGAGAAAGAGCAAAGCAAACAAATACAAGAGGAAAACGAAAACTCCAGTGCATTAGACACGCCAACGCCAGAATTTCGACCACTTCTAAAAAAAATCAAACTAGATACAGATCTCATTTCTCCACCTTATTATCAAGGTCCTCCATGACCGCTTCATTACGTAGTTGTCCCACCTATTCAAAGACACATTTCTTAACAGCTTCATAAGTATAACTCAATTATTTATTAGCCAAACAGCATCATAGTTTATAAAATTTGGTCTAACTGATATACTACAAAACTCTATATGTTTCTGATCCATAAAATTAATATCGCGAGGAATGAAGTCATAGCGCTGAATTTTCCTAAATCGAGATAACCAATGCTGATTACCTCATTGTGAAGACCCTTAAGACTCAATTCACTTGAGACCTGATCATAGAATATATCGTATTGAACGAAGTTCGTATAAAAATACCACGCAACTTTGTAATGAATTTTTTTTTTCAATATTTTTCATAGATTGCACTTTCGTGTGTTTGAAAAATTTATCTTTTATAAAGTTTGCAATCCACTCTATCCTAAACACTTTTTGATAACAGATATCAAAAGAATAAAGAAATAGTCCGCTTTGTCCAATACAACAGCTTAAACCGATTATCTCTAAAATAACAAGAAGAAATGTCTACTGAATCTGCTTTGTCTTACGCTGCCTTGATTTTGGCCGACTCTGAAATCGAAATCTCTTCCGAAAAGTTGTTGACTTTGACTAATGCTGCCAATGTTCCAATTGAAAACATTTGGGCCGACATTTTTGCCAAGGCTTTGGACGGTCAAAACTTGAAGGACTTATTGATCAACTTCAGCGCTGGTGCTGCTGCTCCAGCTGGTGTCTCCGCTGGTGTCGCTGGTGGTGAAGCCGGTGCTGCTGAAGCTGAAAAGGAAGAAGAAGAAGCTAAAGAAGAATCCGATGACGACATGGGATTCGGTTTATTTGATTAGAGGTGCTCAACTGTTTAGAAGAAATTGCATATTCTAACATTTAGAAATTTTTATAATCTTTCTATATAGTCACTTTTAATACAGCAAGACAGTATTTTCTTTTTGTTTAATAACTCCTATTGCTTATCCTTCATATCATATAAAGTGTTCAGTTGTAGTCTTGGTAGAATACAACAAGCAACACTCATAACTCTACGGTTATGAAAAGGAGTTACGCATATTTGTAACCTATTCCATGGGCCGTACCCTCATTTAGACTCTAAGGTTAAGGAAATGATAAATTATAAGTGATGGCTTCCCATTTATACATTGTACATATATGTTATTTATGAAATGAAACAGATAAAAAAGAAGGAAAATACATTTGTGGATGAAAAATTCTTAAGAGAAGTTTTTAGATCTATTTCTTCTTTTCAGCCTCAGCTTCAGCCTTTTCTCTAGCTCTCTTTTCTCTAATACCTCTGAATCTCTTTTCAGATCTGGCCAATCTCAAGGTTCTGAAAGCGGATTCACCATTGTCTTGGACAGCTCTAGCTTCGACATCAGTAGTTGGTTGAGCAATTGGGAAAGTGGCAGCAGCGGACAAAACTTGTTCAGTTTCTGGAGCCTTACCGTTTCTTGGGAAGACAATGATCTTGGATTGGTATTCCTTCAATCTTTGGACGTTGGCGTCAAAGATTTCTTGGTTTCTGTTTTGACGTCTGTGGTCAACGGCAATACCAATGGTTTTGGCGTAAGCAGCAGTCAAACCAGCGGCCTTAACTTCAGCCAAGGTGAAACCTCTACCAGCTCTGACCTTTCTGTTGTACTTAACAGTTGGAGCTCTGACAACAGGTCTCAAAAGGTCTAATGGTCTTGGGGCAATTTTGGCAGCCTTGGAAGCTCTAGCATTACGTCTAGAAACCTTCTTACCGGCTTGGTCAAAGTGCACCTTGACACGTTCTTGCCAGTGCTTTCTGAAATGATTCTTTAAGATTGGTAAATTCTTGGAAATGGCTAATATGATCCAATTGGTAAATTATATTAAATAATTGTTAGTAAACAAATAATCAATTTCTAACATCAACCACCGTGTTTATCATATTATCTAAGAACACTTGAAGGCCAGCAACCTGGAGTGGTGACAAAATAATCATGTATTTCCAAAGTAACCTATAAAGTATTAGAACTCCTCAAATAGTGTAAAATGAAGATGAATTCTCTGTGTTAAATGGCGTAATATTGCCCTCTCTGGAATCCATCAATAATATGTTGTGATTCGCATGCCTCTCAACGGGACATTTATTTGGTTTCAAGTGAGCCTTCATTGTTTATAATATGACAAAGCGATTCTATTTCTTTTTATATTGGACATACCCATTGTGTACGATTCCTGCTGTGCTGTGCTGTGCTTTTTTCAGGGCCTTTGCAAGAAAATCCTGCAAGCTGAACTGATAATAGCTATTATTCCACTATTTCAAAGTTTTCAAGATCTCCAAACGTTTGTTGTGATTATTCCGAACAAAAAATGAAAATTTGTCATGAAAAAAATTGCCTGTGCGAATGTAAGGATGCGAGATCAAATGATTGGGTGTACAACGGATATCATGTTTTCTCTGCTTAAAGACTATCAAGTATTCTAAAAACACCCATACATGTAATAAATACTGTACTACGAAAAAAAAATGTTCAAGAAAATGCTTGCATACCAAGGAGCAGTTAAGTTTTCCAGGCGGCTTCTTTCCCTCTAGGACGTCGCCTTTTCGTAGGCGAAGCTTACTGCCTGTTACTGCTGTAAGGAAAGACACTACTGACAGCTGTATGCTCCAGAGAGGCTGCATGAGCCTAGACTATCGATGGACAGTTGTAGTGGCCCAGAGAGTAGCACTTGCAAGGTCAAAGGTATGTGTGATGTAAAATGTATAGGTTACGCAGCACAGTAATTAGTGTATACCTTTTTTTCTAGTAATATTCTGAATAAGTACAGCAAGAGAATAAGCACAAGATGTCTGCTGTCCCAAGTGTCCAAGTATGTTAATTAATTCAAACAATATGATGAATTTGTGAGGAAAATCGAAAACATCCAGTTAGATAATCTCCTACCTAAAAACAGGGCTAATTGAACAAAAAAATGGTGGGATTGATTAGATTAGAAACATGGATAACAGTGCAACATTACTTGCCAGTCGGGAACATCATGCAGATCATATAGGGGAATATTTATTTTAATCTATTTGTGCGAAGTAGATATTTTTTATGGGCATACTCTGTGACTGTTATGTTGACTCCATTGAATTGAACTATAAAAAGGAGACTTCGCACGCTATTGTGCCAGAAGGGCCTTCATATTTTCCAAGCTATACAATTCATGTGCATTTACAACAGGAAACTTTGAATTTATTTTACTAACATGCTTAACATGAAATATCTTCCATGTTATTTTTTTCGACAGACTTTCGGTAAGAAGAAATCAGCAACTGCAGTTGCCCATGTCAAAGCCGGTAAGGGTCTGATTAAGGTCAACGGTTCTCCAATCACTTTGGTTGAACCAGAAATCCTAAGATTTAAGGTCTACGAACCTTTGTTGTTGGTTGGTTTGGACAAGTTCTCCAACATCGACATCAGAGTTAGAGTCACTGGTGGTGGTCACGTTTCCCAAGTTTACGCCATCAGACAAGCCATTGCTAAGGGTTTAGTCGCTTACCACCAAAAGTACGTTGACGAACAATCCAAGAACGAATTGAAGAAAGCTTTCACTTCTTACGACAGAACTTTGTTGATTGCTGATTCTAGAAGACCAGAACCAAAGAAATTCGGTGGTAAGGGTGCTCGTTCTAGATTCCAAAAATCTTACCGTTAAGAAATTACAAGATTTTTTCGGAAATCTCTTCACTTTTCTTTGCACATTTATTGTATTAAAAAACTTTTTACTTACATATACTGTATATCTTCCTGTAACAGGTAAAACGTTAATTTAGAATCCATTTACTAAAATTGCATTTTTTCGATATTTTTGCTCAACTGCTTCTTATCCAACTGGAATGTCTTAAATGTCAAAAAATTGGATAACTACGTCTATTTTTGCGGAAATAATGAACTTTCGGAATTGTAAATCAATTTCTCCTTTTCTTTTTGTTTGTTTAGTTCGTTTGAATAATACAAAATCTTTACATATTATATATAAAATTGTTTTTCATTTTCCTTTATTAATTATTCAAATAAGTGGACGGATCAATTCCCTCTTCTGGAAATTCAGCAATTTTGACATCAAAACGTTCTTGAATTTTTGCCAGGACTTCCTCATCTTCCTTGGACGAAACAAAGGAAATAGCCAAACCCTTAGTACCAAACCTACCAGCTCTACCAACACGATGTAAATATTGATCAGCTTCATTGGTTAGATCATAATTGATGGCCAAGTTGATACGTTCAATATCGATACCTCTACCAAAAACATCTGTGGATACACAAATACGCTTTTCAAAATCTTTGAAAGCCTTGTAACGAGCAATACGTTCTTCTTGTTTCATGTGACCATGAACGGTGATAGCGGGGAAGTTAGAAGCGTTTAACAATTTGGTCAACTCATTAGCTCTTGTGGTAGACTTGACGAAAATAATGACTTGATTGAACTCCAAGTCGTCTAATAATTGAGCTAACTTACGGTTTTTCTCACGCTCTTCTAACTTAATATAGTATTGTTGTAACCCATGCAAAGTTAATTTGGCTTCATCATCGACAAAAATTTCCAATGGATTTTGTAAGAAACGTCTACAAATGGGTCTAATTTCTTGAGAAAGTGTGGCTGAGAACATCATGACTTGTTTGTCCCTTGGAGTAGCTCTGAAAATTTCTTGAACGTCTCTCCTCATGTCTAATTCTTCCAGAACTTTATCACATTCATCAATGACAAAGTTCTTGACGTGAGACAAATCAATGTATTTTTCTCTCACTAAAGCCTTTAAACGGCCTGGTGTGGCAACAACAATATGTGGAGCAGTGTCTTTGTTCTTCAAAAGCTCAGCGTCTTTGGAAATTGGCGTACCACCGTAAAAAACGGCAGTCTTTACATCTGGCATATACTTGGAAAATCTCAAATATTCGTTACGGATTTGATAAGCTAATTCTCTAGCGTTACAAATGACAACAACGGCAACTTCACCAGGAACGGGGTCCAATTGTTGCAAAGTGGATAAGACAAAAACAGCTGTCTTACCTAAACCTGACTTGGCTTGACACAAGACATCAGTACCATGAATAGACTGAGGAATAGTATGTTGCTGGACCTCAGAAGGATGTTCAAAACCACAATCGATGATTGCTCTTGATAGTTCCGGCTTCAGCAAAAAATCTTTGAAACCAGTGGAATGGATACCGACATAAGAACCTTTCTTGTCACCGGTTGCCGTGTTGTTATTATTATCACCTTCAGTGGAAGATGCGACAGCTCCAGCTTCTCCAGCTTCAGCGGCCTTGGAAGCATCAATTTGAATTTCTTGTTCGTTATCGGAATACTCCAATAAATCTTCTTCACCTTCGTGTGACATTTTTTGCTGTTGTTAAAGAATGAACGATTTTTTTTGAACCTCTTGCTGAAGTGAATATAAGTTAGTTATTCAGATGATAAAAATAACGTGAAATTCCAACAGACAAACGAATCCGTGTTACCACTAAAAATAACAACACTTAGAAAGATAAGACCTCAACTTCTGCCCTATAACTGTTATATTTCAGGTATCGAAGAAAACCCTTTGTTTGTTTGGCGTGTTGTCGACTTTCTTTTTCCTTCTTAAAACTTCATCACATAAAAAAATCACCTCTGACGAGAGAGGGTAACATAGAGATTATAACCAATAAAGGGTATATTTTTTAAGTACAATACATGATAATATAAAGGAATTGAATTGCGAGAAACAATA
This sequence comes from Saccharomyces mikatae IFO 1815, assembly GCF_947241705.1. Lineage (NCBI taxonomy): Eukaryota > Fungi > Ascomycota > Saccharomycetes > Saccharomycetales > Saccharomycetaceae > Saccharomyces > Saccharomyces mikatae. Next base: position 291,601 of record NC_079259.1, on the reverse strand, counting down.
TGTAAAACAAGAACTACACGGAGGAATCTCTTCCAAGGAAGTAAACCTTGGTCCAGTCCATGGCAATTAAAATCCTATTTCTGATGGAGAGACACATAGCCAAATAAGCAGATTTCCAAAACAAGAATGCAAACATACCTTTCAGTTGGTATGATGAATCGCCCATATGTAGGTCTGCAATTGCGGTTTCGGACCCGATATACGCAAGGGCTCCCATATGCTTGTAGTTGAATTTATCTAGCTTGGATTTTCTCAAGTTGATTTCCTTTTGCAGGCGTGATACTTTAGCATCATCAGTACTTTTCAGCATGTCCCATTCTAACTGTTCTATTTGTAATTTTTTATCCAAGATCTTGGCTAAGTATTCACCTTCCTGATGAGCAACTTGTGCAGTAGGGAAAAAACCTGTATGTGCAGTACAGTCACCAATGGCATAAATAGAATCCTCGGCTCCTAGTAGCTCCAGCTTATCGTTGATTAGCAGACCGCGCCTATTAGATTGTTCTGGTATCCTATCCAACAGTGTTTTTGAAAACTCTATCGGTTCGTTCCCGGTTGCCCAAACAAGCATTCCGTAGTGGATATCGGTGGCTTTTTGGCCGTTTTGCAAAGTGCGGATGTAGGTTGGTTCGACGGCTTTCACGGCAGTATTTACCTGCAAGTCAATCTCGTCTCTAGCAAAAAGGTCCTCTGCATACTTGATCAAAGTCTTATCGAACATGTTCAAAATATTAGGCAAAGCTTCAATCAAAATAACTTTCATTTCTTTACTCAAATCGGGCATCCATTTCCTTAAATCTTGGTTGATATAGTCTTGCAGTTCTGCGGCAAATTCCACACCCGTGGGCCCGCCACCAACAACAACAAATGTTAATAAACGTCTCCTTTCTGGATCGTTTACGGGAAATGAGCTTGCTTGTTCTATGGTTTTCATTAGTTTCATACGGATATTTTGAGCATCTTCAATCTCTTTCAAGAAATTGGCGTTCCCATAAACTCCAGGAATATTAAAAGTCGTAGTCTTAGCTCCTACACCGATGACAAGATAGTCATAATTCAAGGTGGAAACAAAATACTCGTCCTCAGACACCGATTGCACCACCACTTTTTTTGCTTGGGGGTCAACGTCCAATGCTTCCGCCTCAATGTAGTGGACTTCCCCAGGCGTTCTTCTAGCAATGGACCTAACAGGTTCAACAATAGACTTCATCTCTATGGTTCCTACGGGTGTAGAAGGTAACAGCGGAGTGAACAAAAAGAAGCTTCTTGGTGACACCACGGTCACGTTGTACAAAGATGTGTCCAGTTTCTTTAAAAGAGAAATGGCGCCCCAACCTGTGCCCAAAATGACCAGCTCTTTCTTTTTCAAGCCATTAGCAAAAGTAGCAGACTGGGGAATCTGCTTGGGCGGGTTCGATTCCTTATACAGCCCGTACGACACATACAGAGTGCCGGCCAACGTAGTGTAAAAAGTTAGCTTTAAACCTCTGACAAACCATTTCTTGAATACCGCTGTGTAGGATTTCGATGATCTCTGCAATGGCCTTGGCTTACCGACTTCGCTAGAATGGAAAAATGGTTTAGAAACCTGGGTCATCTTGAATCGTTGCATGGACCTATTAGTCCTCGCAAAACCAAGCCTGGGCAACATCGAAAGAAGAAAATACACTAGTTGTTTCTGCCTTAGTGCCTTTAAATTATTACTAAGCTCGTGATACGATCTTCTCAAGACAAATCCACCCGCTAGTGTCTATGTACCTGTAATATATACTCAGGACAATGATGGAGTATCAAAGGGAGGGGCTGACTTATTAGGGGAGGCATTTAGGCTGTAGAGAAACCCTTTGAAAAAAACAAAAACAAAAACAAAATTAGGGAAAGAAGTGTCAGAGATGACCTGCTACTGTGACGCTCCTATCTTAATGCATGTACCGGTGCTGAGGAACGCGTGACATATGTATATATACATACAATAAATAGCATCATAAGGAATGACTAAATCAAGCACCGTTTTCGGCATTTATGCGTAATATACACAATACAAATGGTTGGATTTACCCGGCCACCTGTTTTCTATTATTTCACTCAAAACCGCTTCCTTTGTCTTTGCCATGGCAACGTTTCCACGTTTATTAGAGTATGGTTATAGGTTTCTAGCGTAGGCTACGGCAATACTACTTCACAGAGATCCAATTTACGTCCCAGGACGACACACCCTTAACAATGGCTAGAGGTAATCAAAGAGACTTGGCAAGACAAAAAAACTTGAAAAAGCAAAAGGACATGGCCAAGAGCCAGAAAAAGAATGGTGATCCAAAGAAAAGAATGGAGTCAGACGCTGAAATTTTGAGACAAAAGCAGGCTGCTGCTGATGCTAGAAGAGAGGCTGAGAAGCTCGAGAAGTTGAAAGCCGATCAATCAAGAAGATAGATGGAGGCTTTCTGCATGGGTTTTTACTGGGATGTAATGGTCGCGGTAGTTTTATACATATAGAATAGAGTACTTTTAAAACGCTGTAATTTTTGCCCTTTTTCTTTCCCATGGTTTTTTTTCTTAGGTAAAAGGCTTTTCTATATGGTGCCTTTACTTAGTATTTAGCATATGTAGAGTAGAGGGCGGAATTCAACACACGTGCTCCAGTGGTGTGTTATCATCTACAAATTCACCTAGGTCAATTCTCAGTTTCCTGTTGAACTGCTCGAACAGGAAGCCGAGACAACTTTGGGTGATAGCAGAGTCGAACCTACCCTTGCTGAACTCGTCACGGATGAAGGCGTGCTGGGCAGCCAAGATTTCCAAGAACGTGAATTTTACTCCGTGGTCTCTGAGAGTCTTTCTGATCAGGTCGCGGCCTTCCGGGTCGACGTGGGTGTCCGCAGTCCCGAAGATTAAGACCATTTCTTGGTTATTACCCAACTCCTTGGAAATGCGCTCCAATGAGTTGTCGTCTTGGCCCAGACCCAAAGTTCTTGAATGGATATCCGTAGGGAAGAAACACGTTGCGCAGGTGACCCTCTTGTCCAATAACGCCCTAAAAGCCAAATGACCACCTAAACACATCCCTGTGGATCCGACCCTTTTACCATCAAACTGCGGTAACTGGAAAAGCAGATCGCAACATAGCTTGTTGTCCTCATCATAAGACTCTAACGGCTTCTTGATCTTGTACTCGTTACCGATATCGGTGCCCTGCACGTCGTAAGGCAACGCTTCAGGACCCATGAAGTTGTGATAAATAGCAGGTGCCACCACCACGTAGCCTTCAGACGCAATTCTTTGCCCAAAACGACGGACAGGCCCCGTAACCTGGTAGATTTCACTGTACAGGATTACGCCAGGAAACTTAGCCTGCGGGTAGCCTGCAATCTTGGGAGAATACACGTATATACGCAAAGTAGTGCCATACGATGTCTGCACATCGTGGAAGGTCTCTGTGATCAACATCGTTTGTTTTGCTTACTTCTATCACATCATTTACGGCCTCGTTTTCTGACTGACCCTTCTTTTATATAGTTCCTCCCTGTGACGCTTTGCCGATAAAATTTCCCTTTGTTCTTCGTAAAGCATCCAGCAACACTGGAAAATGCTAAAGAGATGGCAGGAAACACCGACTGGAAGGCACATCAAAACCAGTGGGTGCTGTTAGTCAAACATCAGGGTGATTTGGTACATGATACAGTTGGAGAACCTGGTTAATACGTATCAGTTAGTCGTATGCTCCACTGTAATAACGACATGCCAATGTATTACCCGAATAACCGCCGATGTTTCAGGCACTAGAGAAGAGAGAAAAGAGAGCATTAACTTGTAGAATAAGTAAGATATAATGCAGTATGCTTCAAACACTCCAAAGGAGCCGCACACTATTGTCAATATGTCTACTATGTCAACACCAGCCGCAGAACAACGCAAGCTCGTCGAGCAGTTAATGGGCAGGGACTTTAGTTTCCGCCACAACAGATATTCGCACCAAAAGAGAGACCTCGGACTGCACGACCCCAAGATCTGCAAGTCATACCTTGTAGGGGAATGTCCCTACGATCTGTTCCAGGGCACCAAGCAAAGCTTGGGAAAGTGCCCGCAGATCCATCTGGCCAAGCATAAAATCCAGTACGAAAGAGAGATCAAGCAGGGCAAGACATTTCCCGAATTCGAAAGGGAATACCTTGCCATCCTGTCTCGATTTGTTAACGAGTGTAATGGCCAGATATCTCTGGCGTTGCAGAGTTTAAAGCATACCGCCGAGGAACGAATGAAGATCCAGCAGGTGACTGAAGAACTGGATGTCTTGGATGCGCGGATAGGTCTAATGGGACAAGAGATTGATTCTTTGATCCATGCAGATGAAGTCACTATGGGCATGCTACAGTCGGTGAAGTTGCAAGAACTAATGAGCAAAAGGAAAGACGTTGCCAAACGTGTTAGAAACATCACGGAGAACGTTGGTCAGAGTGCTCAACAAAAGTTACAGGTCTGCGAGGTGTGCGGGGCGTATCTATCACGTTTAGACACAGACAGAAGGCTCGCTGACCACTTCCTGGGGAAGATCCATCTGGGATACGTCAAGATGAGAGAGGATTATCATCGGCTGATGAAGAATAACCAAACCGGTAACACCAATAGGACAGCTGCAGCACTACCCGGAAAACGCTTTGTGTAGGGCATAGAAAAAAACTGGTCCTGGAAAATTTTTGTTTGAAGGAGTACTAGTGTTTGCAGAGGTAGGTTCGAAGCATTGCAAATAACAAACGCATACCTTTGAATCTTCTATTGCCTGATAAGATAGGTATATTTTGTTGCTTTTTATCTAACGTTTTATTTGCACCTATTTTCTTCTCTGTAACGTGTTAAATACGGAACTGCACATTTGAAATGTTTGGAGTACATTCGAGCAACAACAATAGCGGGCTTGCAAGCCTTACATCACAACCACCACAAAACACTCAGATGTTTCAGGCTCCACTACAGCCGCCGTCACTTCAACAGCAACAGCAACGTTCCCAATTTAGCGCATCTTTTGGTACAGGCCCTTCAAGATTTGGTACCTCACTTACCAATACCGTAAACATCAATAATAACAGTAGCGATATTATTAGTAATAGCATCAACAACAATAATAACATAAGTAATAACAGCGACAACACAAACCATCATAGTCAGGGAAGTAATCCTAGTTGGGTGAATGATCCAAAAAAAAGGTTCACTCCTCATACGGTGATAAGAAGGAAAACAACAAAGCAAAACTGTTCATCTGACATTAATCAAAATGATGATTCATCTTCTATCAATACTACAATGAGAAGCTTCAGTAAGCAGAATCAGGATTCCAAACATAATGAAGGAAGCAAATCAGCGGTTACTAATGATATCAATTCCTTCTTAACAAATTTCAACGATATTCCACCCACCGTTACTTTACAGGACTGGCAACGTGAGGATGAATTCGGTTCTATTCCGTCTTTAACAACCCAATTTGTTTCCAATAAATTTACATCCAAAAAAATAAATAGCCCAGCCTATGATTCCAAGAACACTCCAAATGTTTTTGACAAAGACTCTTACGTTAGAATAGCAAACATTGAAAATAGTCATTCAGATAACAATTACAATACTGCGGATACAAACATTAACAAGGCTCACGAAATCTCTATCAAATCTACAAACTTAAGTGCAGTTGTCGTATTTGGTTACCCCGAATCAATTTCCAATGAACTGATTGAGCACTTTTCCCATTTTGGTCCCATTATGGAGGATTTTCAGGTTTTGCGTTTGAGTCGCGGGCTCAGCCCAAACTCCTTCAGAATACTCCACAATAGCGATACAAGCAGTGAACAAAGTGATTCTGCTGCTAACAAATCCATTACTTTTAAAGGTAGAGATGATGAATTGAGTAACAGAAAATATCCAATATTCACCGGTGAAAGTTGGGTCAAACTCACTTATAATTCTCCATCTTGTGCTTTGAGAGCATTACAAGAAAATGGAAGCATATTCCACGGCGCTTTAATTGGTTGTATCCCATATTCCAGGGACGTGGTAGAGCAACTAGCCGGTTGCAAAATTGATAACATTGATGACATTGGGGAATTTAATGTTCCTATGTATCAGAGCCCTTCGACATCATCGACATCGAGCACTCCGTCCCCGTCCAACATATTGCTAACCAACGATGCTCTGCTAAGAAAAGACGTCAACTTTTCTGCAGTAAATATTGGTAAGGGAATAATCTTTCCAAGCCCCAAAAAGACAAATTCTCTCAAAAAGCAATTAGATGGAATGGATGAGAAATTGTTATCCATCCACAACACAAGCCTCAACTCGAAAATTCCGACCGTACTGCAGAATTTAGAATCCAAAATGCGCCTGAATGAAGAGAGTTATAGAAATAACGAACCTGCTGGCTTCATGCATAAACTAAGTAATTGGTTATTTGGTTGGAATGATCTATAACAGACATTGATCAACTAATCACCTATAAAATTTCAGAGTTTCAAGTATATCACGATATGTGATTGTCCTGGCAACTATTGAGAATATTATAAACGGCATTGTATTATTATTTTTTTACTTACCTATATATAATTCGAAATAATTGAGACATTTCTTCTATTCTTTGTTAATGTTCTTCTTTTTTGGCGAGCAAAGAATGACCTTGATACCATCTCTATTCAATGCATTCAATTCTGAACCTTCAAAACTTTTCTGTCTTGTGCTCAAGGGTGTTTTTCTTAAAGGGCTCAAAGATTTTGATGTATTCTGGTCTTGATTTGGCAGGTAAGCTTCATCCTTCTTTGAATTTTGTTTTGATGTTAATCTAATATATTCATTGTTTGGAAATTTCTCGCCGAAATATGGGTAGAGCTGGGAAGAAAGCTGGGAATCAAAAGAATGGATGTCATTACCGAATACTTGAGAAATGCCTTCAAAGTTTTTTACTCTGGCTTCTCGGGGTCCTCGCCAATTGTCAGTTATTTTAGGCAATACCTCAAATTCCTTTTTTTTGTAATTATATACCTCTCTAATTTCTTCTCCACGTAATGAATGAGTGGTGAATATTCTTGGTGTTTTAGATTTAGCGCCTCTACTAGATGATATGGTGTCCTTGCTACTATATTGATTTATTCGTGACATTATATGCTTGTCTTCATATTCTTGCAAAGCTGCACTTGATAAGATCAACTCATCTTCCACACTTCTTTGGAATCTATTAGTTATGACATAATCTAAGATATATTGATGTAAGATCAAAGCAATCACAGTGGTAAACGAAACATCGGAAAGGCTCAAAAATACAATCGCTGTTGGTGAGAACGATACAAAAAGATTAATCATAAACTTGGTCGGAGTCCATTTTTTTAACTGATAGAATATTTCATCATCATCTTGATCAATATGAGGTGTATCATCGCCAGATCCTTTAAAAAAATGCTTTAACATAGACCACAATGACTTTTTGTAAACATCTTCATAGTATTCTTTACTCAAGTAACTCAGGTTATGTTTAGTTAGGTTTGAAGAATTGAACTCCTTTCTCAAATGGAATAAATTATAAGTTTTAAAATATCCAAACATGAATCTATAAGTTAGATAAAGGTTTAGGGACAAAAAGATTATAATAGCACATTTAAAAAGATTATCCATAAATCTGAGAGTAATGAAATAAAAAGATTGAAAAGCATAAAATTGATTACCATTTTGAAAACTAGAAGATATTTCCCATAAATGATCAAACTCTTTTAATTTGCTAGATTTGGAAAGATCGAAAGCGTCTGACTTGACATTAAGCTTGTAATAATTGGGCTTGATCAAATTGTCTTGTAAGAGTCTCATGATAAAAAAAAGTGTCGTTAAAAAGTTCCCTAATGGCTTAGCTAGGCTTTTGGCATACGCATCCCAATCTATCATCTCCAACTTTTCATTTATTACTAGCTGCAAATCTAAAGGGGAGGCGATTAGCTGATACCACCTCTTAACCCATGCCAGTTTTGATTCCGTTTCTTCATTAATCAACTCCGAATGACTATATAGGTCATTTATCTCTCCATTTGAATCCATTTCACTGCTGATTTTTTATACGTAAAGCTTCTCAATTCACAGTAAAGTTCGCCAGGGTGTTCCTTTCGCTGCCCTATAAGTGCTGCTAAATCAAACTAGAAAAAATGTACCACCTGTTTTGATGGAGTTATGGTTTTCAGTATAGTAACGACTCTTTTCTTTGTTTATTGCTGGGCTATTTTTCCCTACTTCCGCTAATGTAAGGGATCACTATATCCGTCTCTGCCCTAATCAAACTCACGACTCAATACACTCGTACCTTGATTATCGTTTCCTCTTCAACTATCTCTGGTCAGTGGTGAAAATAGGAAGGAGACTGTCTTGTCTCGCAGTTAAATTTCTTTCACATAAGCAGCTGCCTCATTGAGAAGTTTCAAACTAAAACACGCGAAAGTGACTGAGATACCAAGCAAGGGTCCATTTCATCGCCGTTCCTATGAACAAACAACTGCATTGCCTATAAAACCTAAAGTAATCAAAGCGTATGCGACAGAGGGTAGGAAGATCCATAGCTAGGGCTAAATTTATAAACACAGCTTTATTAGGAAGAAAGAGACCAGTAATGGAGAAAGTCGTCGATCTGACCGATTTAGATACAAGTCACACAATCCAACCATTGTTGAAAGAATTGGAGACGGTCACAACTGAAGCACGGCATGAAGTACTACAAAGTGTGTTAGAGATATATGAAAATGGTAGAAACCCTGACGGACCCACTCTCACGAAAGAGTTCCACAAGATGTACTTAGATGTTGCCTTTGAAATTTCGTTACCTCCACAAATGACCGCACTAGATGCTTCTCAACCATGGATGCTATATTGGATTGCTAATTCTTTGAAGGTGATGGACAAAGACTGGCTTTCAGACGGTGTCAAAAGAAAAATTGTGAATAAGCTTTTTTCCATTAGTAGTTCAGGAGGACCCTTTGGTGGAGGACCAGGGCAATTACCTCATTTGGCCAGTACATATGCTGCAATTAACGTTTTATCACTTTGTGATAATATAGATGGCTGCTGGGACAGAATTGACCGGAGAAGAATTTACGAATGGCTGCTGTCTTTGAAAGAACCTAATGGAGGATTTAAGACCTGTTTGGAAGTTGGAGAGGTAGACACAAGAGGTATATACTGTGCCTTAAGCATTGCAGCACTATTAAATATCCTTACAGATGAACTTACTGAAGGTGTATTGGGTTATTTGAAAGAATGTCAAAGCTATGAGGGTGGATTCGGCAGTTGTCCTCACGTAGACGAAGCACACGGAGGGTATACTTTCTGTGCTACAGCAAGTCTAGCTATTCTAAGATCTTTGAATGTGATTAATGTAGAAAAACTATTAGAGTGGTGTAGTGCTCGTCAGCTACAAGAAGAGCGAGGATTTTGCGGAAGAAGCAACAAACTTGTCGATGGTTGCTACAGTTTTTGGGTTGGGGCCTCAGCTGCCATACTTGAGGCATTAGGGTATGGCCAGTGTTTTGATAAAAATGCTCTCCGGGAATATATACTATTATGTTGTCAAGAAAAAGAACAGCCTGGCTTGAGAGATAAACCAGGAGCTCACTCTGATTTCTACCATACAAATTATTGCCTATTAGGACTCGCAGTGACTGAGAGTTTATACACTTGCGCTTCTAATGATCCTCCACATAAAATCAAATGTATTCCAAACCGTCAAATTGTGTCATCAGAACTTACCGATGTCAACCCTGTCTACGGTTTACCAACAGAAAACGTAAGAAGATTTATACACTACTTTGATTCCGGTTTACCTCCTTAATATCATCCATATAACACATCTATGTACCTATCTTTAGTTTTTGGTAATCTCTTATATTTTAACTACTTCCATTTCACTTGGTGGTTTTGTTAATGCTTATTCGACACTTCGGTTACCGCTTTTTAAAACGACATTATCAGAGCGAAATCGTAATAAGGCATATAATATACCCTTGTCTATTATAACGGATGAACCAAGCTATCTTATTCTAAGTTTTCTTACTTATCATTCTACTAGATAGTTTGACTAAAATTTACGATTATCTTATAAGCATGGACTTATTTAGACAGACTTTTGGAAATAATGAGGAGCCCTTTATTCAGATTCCAGGAGCTTTTAGGGAAGAACCACCTACTGATATGAATGGAAGAGCAGATGATCAAAATAACAGTGCAAACGAACCAACACAGAACCGGGATAGATACACAAAGTCGGTACTTCACTTTCTCTTCCAAGCTCCCCTGATAGTTCTTTATTACTTATTGAATTTCATAATCCGAAGTTCACGTCTTTTGAAACCTTTGTTAAGATTTCATGGATTCTACCAGAGAAAGCACAATCGTTTGCTAGATCATAGTTCTCAGTTAAATTGTCTCTTAGAAAATTTAGAAAACGAATCTCAAATTGTAACGTGTTCCGAAGCTAATGGAAACATTGACGATAATAGAAACAGTGAAGATGCGAGGAACAATCAAAACAGTGGAGTTCAGTTCAGTTTTGGCTCCTTGTATAATCCAGAAAATGGAACGTTTTTAAAAAGTATTATGCAAAGCAGTTATACTGAACTATTGGATGCTTGTAGTGAACAAGTAAAATTTGGAGTAATTTATTTGCATGATCCGCTTCTGGATAATCATATGGATTATGTTAATAAAATACTGTGCTCAGAAACTTTTGTTAACATGATAAGGAAGTACCAGGTATTATTATGGTTTGGTGATGTCACTACTTCTGAAGGATTACAGGTTTCAAATGCACTAAAAATTAGACAATATCCCTTACTTGGAATAATTTCCTTAAAAGCGGAAAAGAAAATAGAATTAGTTGCGAGAGTTGAAGGTTCTATTTCTAACTATATGCCTCAAGATTTGGAGACTATATTCTCCAAGAATTATCCTCGACTGATTCAATTGCGCCAACAAAGGCAGAATGTTGAAATGCAGAGATTGATAAGGCAACAACAGGATTCGAGATACCAAGATTCTTTGAGACGTGATCAACAGAGAGAGTCAGAAAGATCGGAACAGATTCAAAGAGAACAAAGGGAACGAGAGCACGAAAGAATAGAAAATCAATGGCTCTTGTGGAGAAAGGGGCAGCTGAAACCTGAACCGTCTCCTGGTAAAGATGCAAGCAAAGTGGCGATCAGGTTGGAAAATGGCCAGAGATTAGTGAGAAAATTCGACGCTTCTTTACCAACAGAAGAAATCTATGCATTCGTAGAACTACAGTTACGTGGCTTATTGGATTCAGAAGGGCATACTCCGTTTGTTGAACACCCTGCTAACTATCAACACCAGTATGGGTTTAAATTGATCACGCCAGTACCAAGAAGAGAGCTCGATCCATCTACCAAAATATCTGACGCTGGTGGCATATACCCATCAGGAAATATTGTGATGGAGCGTCTGGAATAATGAGAAAATTAAAAAAATACTCATTTCAATATCTTCGTTCTAAAGTATGGTTAAATTTATATCTACACAACTTTATGCAATTATATTTGTGCCTACGCTGCCGTCTTTTAATGTACACATTTGAAGGTAACAAGAAGTGAACATGCCTTTTAATTCAAGTTTGGCGTGCATCAATTTTTCTTTGCTACTTTGTTTTTCTTAACTGTCTTGCTAGCACCATTCTTACTTTTTTTCTTCTTCTTCTTGATCAGATTTTGCATACCTCCCTTGAATACAGATGAGTATTCTTGCCAGAACTGATCTAGCTCATTCGCCTTTACCATTGTTGAGCATTTTGCCTTCTTATCGTGCGAACCGTAAGACATTCTAATTAGTAACGAGTATTCTTTGTCGGAACTCGAGCTAACCACTACATTGGAAGCCTTTTTTGACACATCATAGTCTGGATAATTGGTAGTATCAAATTCGAGATTACCTTCCACAGGATCGTGTTCTATGAGTCTTTTGGCTGTTAGACGTACCGTTTTATGTTTTTCATTTGCAATCTTGAAAAATTCTGGAACTTTTAATAAAAATTCATTTGGCGATAAACAACTACTATTTGCCATTATCTTAGGTTGACGAGAAAGCTGCATTTCTTGATTTAAACTAGAGAAACATGGCCTACGACTTGCAATTCGTTAAGCATTAATGTTTGGTGTGGTTCTTTTTTTCAAGATTATTAAGAGTTACATTATCCTTCTGCACGGAAGAGAAGGTAAAATATGGGATTGATTTTTTGGATGCCACTTTAACATACCATAATGAAAAGACAATGCATTAACTATCGCAAACGCTTTGATGTGTTGCATATTTGCTTCCTTTATATTCATCTTTTCGTTTCTTTAAAAATTTTTCAGTAATCTTGAAGATCTGCGATGTCAAAAGACGCAATTGCCATCGCAATATTTTTGAAATGCTTTATCCTAGTCCAGATATTTCGTTCATTGAATCATTTATTTCATTTAATAGTATGTAAATATATACATTGCTTAATACAGAACGTTGCCTTATCCACCAGAGTCGTTCAGTTGAAAATATATCGAAAAGGGTGGGATAAGAAAGTGGTTATAACTTTTGTTGTAACTAGTCATAAATCCTTTTTTATGTTTATTCTGACCTCTTGCGCCAAGTGAGCTCAAATCGAGATCTGAATCAATAGGTGATTGTTTGATCTGAATGCAAGTACGCGAATTAACTCATTCAATTTTTGAGTCATAATGACTATCGGCTAATAACAATGAATTACAATAGAAGTCCCAGCTTCCTAACCATTTAGACCTCTTACACAAGCTGCTTGTCCATTCAGTAGCGTAAATTAATGGGGAGTGTCCGTGGAAGAAATAAAAGCAAAATATCATAAAAATAACAGCCGCGAAATATCCAGTATTACTCCTCTTGCTAGAAATGGAGGTTGAAATTAGATCAAGTGCGTGACCAAATGCTAGAATACCAAAATAGTAGGCAGGCAAATAATCGTACAAATAGAGATTTTGCCCTACGAAGAAATACGGGAAAAAATGGGCAAAAAAGCCCAACAAGTACTGAATGACCTGGTAATGGAAATTAATGATATATTTATCCCGCAAAACGTTTGCACCTAGTTTCCATGAAAGAAGTTCAATGGCTACCCCAACAATGAACGCACAAATGAATGCTGTAACAGACCACCACAAAATGGCATTACCTAGAAAGTATACTTCCTTACCGTTTTCGTTCCAGAAATCAATACCACGCAACATAAGGGGCCAAGTTTTCGGTTCTGATGAGTAGGCATGATTGGTAGCCATATGATTGTTGAGGTATAACATGAATTTGTGAATAGCAATGAACTTCTGCCAAAAGCTCATTTCTTTATAAGAAACCTTCTCTGGATTTGATAGGGGAAATTTGTTCTCATTTTCTTCAATATACCATGAAGTTAAATCTTCCCTTGCAAAATATGCACATGTAACTTCTTGCTGTCCCAGTCCCCACTCTGGCAGTTTTTCAGGATGTGAAAACAAGTAACAACCTGTTAAGTAATGTTTTAATCTGAATTTGGTTTCAATAGCCCGAACATGTTGCTGGGCAGGCCCAGCTTCTGATCTTTTTTTATCGATTTCAATAATCCAATCATCGTTTATATCACCTTCAAACTCTTCGTAACCATAACAAGAGACTTCTTTTTGCCAATCCGCATTTTGAGAGACTGGGGGTTTATGATCATGTGAATGTAATCTGCAGCCGTATTTTAGCTGTTTTAGCCTGATAATAGTGCCGTCTGTTAAATTTTGAAAACTTGTAACATTTTCATTTGGATGTTCAGGTAACTCAATAATCCATTTATTATTTTGGTCAAAGTGAGGATATAAAGTAACTTGTTGTTGCATGGAACCAGCTGGATAGTTGTGAGGATGGGAGTGCAGGTAACCACCTGCCGTTCCAACATGGTTCAATGAGACAGTAGAACCTATTCCTACTTCTGCTACAGTTTCCTGAATAACATTATTGTATTTTAAAGTTTTTCTAAACTCAGCAGGAAAAAAGCTACCACTAATACCATTCACGCTCAACGTCTTGATATGCACACTGAAGACAAGGAAATAAATTATAGCAGGAATACCCAATAAACAAGTAAACTGGAATGCCATATACTTGATTGAAGAGCCAATGGGCTTTGACAAATCGCCAATCATGAACCATACTCTCCAGAGAACAATTATACCAGCCCACGCAATAGTGAAGCAGCCAGCCCATTTTGAAGAGACCGCAAATCCCAATGCGACACTTGCAGCAACCAAGGACTTGTTTGCTTTAGATGAATTTGGTGGATAAAGTTCCGATCTTCTAAAGAAATATACAGCACATGCAATAAAAAAAATAAAAGGGCCCTCCACTGAAGTGAAGCGAGACAAAGTTACAAAGGAGTCTTCAATCGCAAAGCATACAGTACAAATAGCAGCAATAGCAATTTTCACACCCGATACCCGTAGCGTTAAGTATAACACTAAAACAGACATGATCCCTAGAGCAGCAGAAAAGAACCTCATCGCAATGTATGGAACATTTTCAGGATATTCCATTCCAATATTTGCATGATCGAAAGACCCTTTAAAGCCAGAAATGGATGCTACGCCAGCATATAGCATTGTTGTTAAGGGAGGATGAATATCGGTGAAGAAAATGTGATTCGCATACTGAGATACGAACGTGCTTACTACATTCTCCCCAAATACGATACTATTTGGCAATGAGAGATGGTGTAGTCTAACGATGGCAGTGAATATCAAAAGGAACGCAATAAGAAGCTTTTCCTTAGATGAAGTGACGGTTCTCAATGAACTCAACTTATCGTAAGGTTTTGTTACGAGGAACGGTCTTAAAGGGCCACGCTTAATAGTTATATTAGGAACAGGGTCCACATTCAACAAATGCTTATTATCCATATTCAAAGCAGCTATAGTCTTACTCTCCTGCCCCAATTTTTAAAGAGGCAGAAAAATTATCATAGAAGAAAGAAACGGAAATGGGATCTGTGCATAATATGTACTAGGCTCCTGTTCCTTTTTCTATTGTTCTCGAATACCTGTCCCATAGGCTTTTCGCGGTTCGTAAACGAGTTTCTTGAAAAAAAAAATCGGTATGAAATGATAATTACTAGAAGTACTTGCATATCACGCTAACTTGAGCGAGAAAAGCATTTGTATCTAAACGCAGATGGTCAGTATACTGCACATTCACGAAATTCTGTATTCATAATGTTTTCTTTTATCTATTTTATTTTCAATTATAGAAACTTTCTTTACATAAAAATGTGGAGAGCGCTGCAAATCTACTCCAAAACAGCCCTTTTTTCTACTTTTAATATATTTGCACCTTCTTCTTCCAACATCTTTTTGACGACTTCGGGATCTAGCTCATTGCCTTCTGTGTCTTTGAAGATTTTCTTGCCTTCTTCGTTCATGAGATCTTCGTATGATGGACCGTCTCCTTCTATAACAACTTCCTCAACAGTGCTAGTAGCAGCAGGTTGAGATTCACGTCTAGTCAAAGTTTGGTTTTTGTATTCTTCAAAAGAAGAAAAGTATGCGTTGCAATTGTAATCCCAACCAGACAACCACTGAGACTTTTTACACAATTCTTGAGTCCATGGAGTACCATAAATAATTGGACTGTGACTCTTGAAAAAGTACATAGAAGCAGCAAGGAAAGTGACCAATACCGCGTAGCCCATTTGTTTCTTGCTACGGAAAACGTAAGAAACTATTATGTCCAATGCGTGACCAAGGGCAAGGATACCAAAATAGTAAGCAGGTAGGTAATGATGCAAAAACATTTGACGTTGCATCAAGAAAGATGGCGCATAATGAACGGCAAAACCTAATAAGTAATGAATAACTTGAATGTGGAAGTTGACGACCTTGGAATCGGTCAAGACTGGTTTGCCTAATTGCCATGAGAATAACTCAGTAATAACAACCAATCCGAAAATGCCGATGAAAGCGGTGACTGCCCACCATACGATGGCATTACCTAATAAATAGACATCTCTGTTATTTTCACCCCAGTAACTGATACCACGTAGCAAAAATGGCCACGAAGTTGGCTGAGATTCGTAGACATGAGAATCGACCAAATTTTTATTGATATGCCACATTTTTTTATGGGATTCAATAAATTTAGAGATGAAGCTTGCTGGTTTGTAGGAGATACGCTTCGTATCTTCTGGCAGCAACGGGTTGCTGTTGTTTTCGACGTACCACAACGTCAAATCATGTCTACCCGAAGAAGCACAAGTAACTTCCTGTTGTTCAAAACCCCAAGCTGGCAATTTTACCTCATGTGAAAACAAATAACAGCCAGTCATGGCATGTCTCAATCTGAATTTGGTATCCAAAGCTATAACACGTTCTTGGGCAACGCCAGGAACGGAATTCTTTTTATCAATTTCAACGACCCAGTCATCATTAGAATCACCGTCGAAGCCACTGTAACCATAACAAGAGACCTCCTTCTGCCAGTCGCTACTCTCGGAAACAGGTGGTTTATGGTCATGAGAGTGTAATCTACAATGTGTAATAGTGTGGAATAGTCTGACCTTTGTACCATCGGTCAAGTTCTGGAAGGTTGTTAAAGATTCTCCGGGTACATTGTAAAGTTCCAACAACCAATCATTATTGGCATCCATGTGAGGATATAAAGTGATTTGTTGTTGTTCTGAACCAGCTGGATAATTGTGAGAATGAGAATGTAAATAACCACCCATGGTAGATACATGACGTAAACTGACGATGGAGCCAATGCCGACATCAGCAATGACATTTTGTGGAATCTTGTTATTTCTCAATGTAGATCTAAATTCAGGGGAAAAGAAACTTGCACCATCACCGTCTAACGATAAAGATTGAAAATGGATATAGAAGAAAGCCAGATAAAGAGTAAAGGGCACACCCAATAAAAAGGCCAGTTTGGCGAATGCCACTTTGACGATGGACTTCGAAGATTTGCTCAAATCCCCAATCATGAACCATAGTCTCCAAATACACAGAAGGCCCACCCACGTAACTGTAAAAAGACCCACCCATTTAGCCGAAGAAGCCATACCAAGAGCGATACCGGTGGCCAGTAAGGACTTGTAGGCATTCAGCGAGTTGGCAGGGTACATTTCATACTTCTTAAAAGAGTATACTGCAGCGGCAATGAAAAACATCAATGGAGCGTCTAGTAGAATATAACGAGATATGGTCACGTACGAGTTCTCAATGGCAAAGCAAATAGCACTGATTAACGCAACCCACATACGAACACCCGAATAACGTAATGTCATGTACATCAAAAGCACAGTAAGTGCCCCCAAAGACGCTGAGAAAAATCTCATCAAGACGTATGGCGTGGTAGATGGAAAGCTGTCACCAATGTTTTCAAAATCAAAATCACCCTGGAACCCACCAAGCGATGCCACACCAGCATATAACATCTTAGCAAGAGGAGGATGCACATCCATAAAGTAAGTGCCCCTAATGTATTGTGAGGCAAACCCGCCAAAATGTACTTCATCAAATACCACACTATCGGGCCAGGCCAGACTACGCAACCTAACCACCGCTGTAAAGACAGCGAGACAGGCCACTAACAACTTTTCCTTTAGAGTGACCATGGTCCGCAACGATGCCAATTCGGCACTCGGATCGGTAACAATGTAGGGTCTTACGGGGCCCTGCTTGATATCCAGTTCGGGCACAGGATCATCCTGCTCCACACGTTTGTACGTTTTATCTTCCGACATGACCGTGCTTATAGCTGTTAGCTGTTTCTTAGTAGTTCTTCTTCTTTCGATACTACCTCGCCTTAACAATGCACCTCTTTATCCACTTTTGATACTCTTTTGATGCTCTTTTGATGCTCGAAAATAACCCAGGATCTGCTTAAAACGCCAAACTCTTGTTCGACACGTGTCGAGAAAAAAAACGCAGCGAAAAAAAAAACACTCGATAATCATATTGCACGACGATAATAGGTAGGGCAACCTTAAAAGATGTATATTTTCTTTGGTTCCAAGGGTGGCAAAAGTTGATTAATACATAATTAAAGCAAAGATCGGTTAAAGAAAGGCAGTTTATAGGGCCTGAAACGAAGCAATTCGAGTATTAATTTATAACGAGGTAAGCCATGTCTGTGTCCAGTTCAAAATTAGAAGCCGCTAGAAATCTGGTCAGCCAAAAACAGTACGATGAGGCTGAGCAGATATATTTGAGCTTATTGGATAAAGACCACTCACAGAGCAGTACATCCGCTGCTAGTGTGGATGACAAGCGCAGAAATGAACAGGAGACAAGCATATTGGAATTGGGACAACTGTACGTGACTATGGGTGCGAAGGAAAAGTTGCGTGAGTTTATTCCTCATTCTACGGAGTATATGATGCAGTTTGCCAAATCCAAAACAGTGAAGGTATTGAAAACGTTGATTGAGAAATTCGAGCAGGTGCCGGACTCGCTGGACGATCAAATCTTTGTGTGCAAGAAGAGCATCGAATTCGCGAAGAGGGAGAAGAGAGTGTTTTTGAAGCATTCTCTATCGATTAAATTGGCTACATTACATTACCAGAAGAAACAGTACAAGGATTCATTAGCATTGATCAATGACCTGCTAAGGGAGTTCAAAAAGTTGGACGATAAGCCCTCCTTGGTGGATGTGCACCTTTTGGAAAGTAAAGTTTACCATAAACTGAGAAATTTAGCCAAGTCCAAGGCTTCATTAACTGCAGCAAGAACAGCCGCCAACTCCATATACTGTCCTACGCAAACTGTTGCAGAATTAGATTTGATGAGCGGTATCCTGCACTGTGAAGACAAAGATTACAAAACTGCATTTTCGTACTTTTTCGAGAGTTTTGAAAGTTACCACAATTTGACTACCCATAATTCGTATGAAAAGGCATGCCAGGTCTTGAAATACATGCTATTATCGAAGATCATGCTGAACCTTATTGATGATGTAAAAAATATTCTGAATGCCAAATACACAAAGGAAACGTACCAGTCCCGGGGTATTGATGCGATGAAAGCGGTTGCTGAGGCCTATAACAACAGATCACTTTTAGACTTTAACACGGCGTTAAAACAGTATGACAAAGAGCTGATGGGAGATGAGTTAACAAGGTCCCATTTCAATGCATTGTACGATACTCTATTAGAATCCAATTTGTGTAAGATTATTGAGCCGTTCGAGTGTGTGGAAATATCTCACATTTCCAAGATGATCGGTCTGGATACCCAACAAGTGGAGGGAAAACTCTCTCAGATGATACTAGACAAGATATTTTACGGTGTTCTGGATCAAGGCAATGGCTGGCTTTATGTCTATGAGACGCCGAATCAAGATGCTACGTACGACTCCGCATTAGAACTAGTCGGACAGTTAAATAAAGTTGTCGACCAACTGTTCGAGAAGGCAAGTGTCTTGTATTAAGTTTATATCTATATGTGTATACACGTACGAGTGTAAGTATAAGTAAACTGATAAAACGCAGAGAATATGATATTCCGTTTTTCTCCTAATGGAGCAGTTTAAACAAAAGCGCCGCTTAATGGAAAACAGTACCTATTTAGGTTTGTTGAAACAAAAAGCTTCACAAGCCTTAGCAAGCACGCATACAAGGAAGCTAATGTCGAATTTTGGCAGAAGAACCTGGGATAGAGAGGAATATGCTGAGAAGGCGAAAAGCGGTTATGACGGCCAATCCTTAAAGTCTACACTAACCCCGAGTGAATTACAAACTTTAAAATCCAAATACATAAACTACGACCATTTAATCAAGGGTTCACTCAAAGATCTAAATAGAAGAAAGCTAACAACAAATACGGACAGTTTATCATCCTCTAAGAAAGGAAAGAAGTTCGGGTTTTACTGTGATATTTGTAACTTGACTTTTAAAGACACGCTACAATACATTGATCATTTAAATCACAAATTGCATGCAATAAAATTTGAAACCTTGTTTGATGAGCCACTAATAATAGATACAAGGGATAATGATGAGGTACCGCAAGAGGAGTTCGAACAGTGCTACTACGATTTGGTGAAAAGATTCACCGACATGCGTTCTACAGAGACTCGGTCAAAAAGGAAAAGCTTCTTGAGGGCAGACGTGGGCAAGTCGAAGAAGGCTGTTCGTAGGCCCCCTATTGAAAATGAATCTAAAGTTAGCCAAATGATGGGATTTGCCAACTTTACCACTTCTAAAAAATGAGAATTCAAGTAGTAAATAAGCATAATACAAGCATAAAGCCCATCACGAAGGAATAACTCCGTTCCATCATTAGGCGTATCCTTTGTTGTATGTAAAACCTTAAGTAAAAATATACGTATATATGAGAAATTTTCACTTTCAAAACTCCATTATTGGGCCTGAACCAATACTTCTCCAAGTGGTCATGTCCACATTCCAATGGCGCCATTTATCCAGCATAACACGGTCCACTTCCGCATTGTTGCCATGAGCCATCTGCGTAGTACAATTTTTTGCAGACTGTGAGGGAGTTAGATTGTTACTTGAAGCATTGAAATCTGCAAATTGAATAGGTGTTGGCGTGGAATTTCTCGCTAATTTAGCCTCTGCTTCCTTTAGCCTTTGCTGCGTTGCGATTAGTTCATCCGTCATAGATTGTAAATCGTTTTGTAAACTATTTATCACGTCTTCTTTCTCCTGCAACTGATCTTGTAAATCATCGACAGTAGTTTCATTATCCATGTTCAAGAACTTTAATTGTTTATTCTCTTGTGCGAGTTCCTCAAGTTCCGCCCTTACTTTAGTCAACTCATCCTCTTCTTTTTGCTTTTCAATCGTGGTCAAGAAGTCGGACTCTTCATCGTTATCATTCGCAAATAGATCATCTGCTGTTCCAGGTGAACATGAAGATTCCTTCTTCTCTTCTTGTGGTTCTATAGTTTTTTCGACATCTGCCGATTTTATAATGATGTCGTCGTTTTCTGTAGATTCTTGAACTTCCACTTTTTGAGTAACTCTAGCGCCATCCTGTTCTACAGGTGTTGCCATAACACTGTCTTCTTTTGTTTCTTCCCCTTCAACCCCAGAATTGTCTGACTCAACTCGTTCTATATCTTTGTTCTCAGTATCTTCGGTATCCTTATTCTTTTCCAAATCCTCAATGTTGTTTTCATGTTTGGTAGAATCAACTTCCTCGGTTTGTTCCTGTGAATGCTCTTCTCCTGGTTTATCATCCGAACCTGGAAGCTCTGGTTCTACAGAGCTAGTGACGCTGCTATTTTTGTTCTTCTTACCTTTACTTTTCTTAATTTTCTTTTTCTTCAATTCCTCCACTCTCTTCCTAGCTTCTTCCAATTGCTTCACACGTTTGGCTTCATCAGACTCCTGCTCAGACATTGCAACTATATATTTATTTGACTTGGTAAGTTCACTATCAATACAAATCAAATTACATCTTATCGCAAGCTGTAAGAACAGCGACACTAAATTATGCTGGGGAATTCTCAACCATTTTTTTTTCAAAGGCGAAAGATGGATAAAACGGTGGCAACTTCCAAACAATTTAGGAGAGAGCAACATAGCGTTTAGCAACGAGACAAGAACAAGAAGAACGTCACAAATAATCATGGATTTAACCGTAGAACCTAATTTGCACTCCTTGATTAATTCAACCACTCACAAGTGGATTTTCGTTGGTGGTAAAGGTGGTGTTGGTAAGACTACATCATCATGTTCCATTGCGATCCAAATGGCGTTGAATCAACCCAATAAGCAATTCCTTTTGATTTCTACGGATCCTGCTCATAACCTAAGTGATGCATTTGGTGAAAAATTTGGCAAAGATGCCAGAAAGGTATCTGGAATGAATAATTTGTCATGTATGGAAATTGATCCATCCGCTGCTTTGAAAGATATGAACGACATGGCAGTTTCCCGGGCCAACGCCAATGGAAATGATGGCCAAGGTGATGACCTTGGAAGCTTACTACAAGGTGGTGCTCTTGCAGACTTGACTGGTTCCATTCCTGGTATCGATGAAGCTTTATCCTTCATGGAAGTCATGAAACACATCAAAAGACAAGAACAAGGCGAAGGTGAAACCTTCGATACTGTCATCTTTGACACTGCTCCAACCGGGCATACATTAAGATTTTTACAACTGCCAAACACTCTCTCCAAGCTTTTGGAGAAGTTTGGTGAAATTACTAACAAGTTGGGTCCAATGCTAAACTCCTTTATGGGCGCGGGTAATGTCGATATCTCTGGCAAATTGAACGATTTGAAAGCTAATGTAGAAACAATTAAGCAGCAGTTCACTGATCCTGATCTGACCACTTTTGTTTGCGTGTGTATCAGTGAATTTTTGTCTTTATACGAAACTGAAAGATTGATTCAAGAATTGATATCCTACGATATGGACGTCAATTCCATCATTGTAAACCAATTGCTATTTGCTGAAAACGACCAAGAACACAACTGTAAGAGGTGTCAAGCCAGATGGAAGATGCAAAAGAAATACCTGGACCAAATCGACGAATTATACGAGGATTTTCATGTCATCAAAATGCCATTGTGTGCCGGCGAAATCAGAGGATTAAATAACTTAACTAAGTTCTCACAATTTCTAAACAAAGAATATAACCCTGCCTCTGATGGTAAGGTCATTTACGAGTTAGAAGATAAAGAATAGATGCCCCTGATTACCATAAATAAATACGTACAACATATAACCATAGAAAAGTTACTAGAAAGATGGTATACATAAGGAAAAAAATCTCCTTACGCGACGCGTTTGTTTACTTTTTTCCATTTTATTTGCATTGCATTTTTTCAATAAATTTGAAAGATCATTAGATATTGTTGAGGAAATAGTAACAAAAACCCCTAACAATCAGAATAGAAGTGGTTAAAGGAGATTATCTCACAGGAAGAAGGAAAATTATACGGCAAAGATGTGTTTGGCTACCAAAAGGGAATACTCTGGTGAAATAACCGATCCTTCATTCAAGAGACAGCAGCGAAATAATAAGCCGAGCTCTGAAAATGCCTGTCTGGGCCATCTGCTAAACCTAATACCTGGTAAGGAGCAAAGAGTTGAAATATCAAATCGGAATGTTACTACTATTGGTAGAAGTAGATCATGCGACGTCATACTGAATGAACCTGATATCTCGACTTTCCATGCTGAGTTCCACCTGCTGAAAATGGATGTGGATAGCTTCCAGAGAAATTTGATCAACGTTATTGATAAGAGCAGAAATGGAACTTTCATTAATGGAAACCGTTTGGTAAAGAAAGATTATATACTCAAGAATGGCGACAGAATTGTCTTTGGTAAGAGTTGCTCCTTTTTATTCAAGTACGCATCTTCATCTTCTACTGATATTGAAAATGATGATGCAAACGCAAATTCAGAAATACGTCCATATAAGGATGACAACGGCGTTTTTAAAAAACCACAGAAAGGCATTACAAGTAGTCAAAATGCTATCACTGGGTCTGTTACCAGAAAATCAAGCAAAACAAAGCCTGTTTCGTTCTTTGATAAATACTTGTTAGGTAAAGAACTAGGTTCAGGGCATTATGCTCTAGTGAAAGAAGCTAAAAACAAAAAAACTGGACAACAAGTAGCAGTGAAGATATTTCACGCTCAGCAAAATGATGATCAGAAGAAAAACAAACAATTTAGAGAGGAGACAAACATTTTAATGAGGGTACAACATCCAAATATTGTTAACTTATTAGATAGTTTTGTAGAACCAATCAGCAAATCTCAGATTCAAAAATATCTGGTACTGGAAAAAATTGATGATGGTGAATTATTCGAAAGAATCGTTAGGAAAACATGTTTAAGACAAGACGAATCAAAAGCTCTATTTAAACAACTGTTAACTGGGTTGAAATATTTACATGAGCAGAACATCATTCACAGAGACATTAAACCAGAGAATGTACTGTTAAATATTACAAGGCGCAAAAATTCGAGTCAAGTCCAACTAGGCCCATGGGATGAAGACGAAATTGATATTCAAGTTAAAATAGCCGACTTTGGTTTAGCAAAATTTACAGGTGAAATGCAATTCACAAACACTCTTTGTGGTACACCATCCTATGTAGCTCCTGAGGTCCTTACAAAGAAAGGATATACGTCAAAAGTGGATCTCTGGAGTGCTGGTGTCATATTGTATGTCTGCTTATGCGGGTTTCCTCCATTCAGTGATCAATTGGGGCCACCTTCATTAAAAGAGCAGATCTTACAAGCTAAGTATGCGTTCTACTCTCCGTATTGGGATAAGATCGATGATTCTGTTCTGCATTTAATATCTAATCTTTTGGTCTTAAATCCCGACGAGAGGTACAATATTGATGATGCTATGAACCACCCTTGGTTTAAAGACACACAGCAACAAAATTCAGTCTCATTGGAACTACAGCGTTTGCAAATTACCGATAATAAAGTACCCAAAACATACTCTGAATTATCCTGCCTCTGAATATGTAGAATCGTTCATTCGAAAAGTTGTTTGGATCAAGATTTTCTTTAACATCTATTTACATATACATATAAGATTAACCAAAACGCGAATGCTTATTTAACTTCCTTGATCTCTATACAATGCTTCTCTTACATAGGTTACCATTTGCTTAGTTGGTCAACTTTTTCTTGCAGCTCCTTCTTAACCTTAACACGCATGTAAAAAATGTCACAGTTTTTATTTGAACACAAGACCTCGCTATGCAAGTTGCCTGCGCATCTTTGACATTGTGTCCATAACCTTGAGTATTTTTCTTCCAAGTCTCTGACATCGTATAATGCCTTGATGTACAGTTCTCCAGATCTTGCTAGACAGTTTGAACAAAGAGGACCCTCACCTTTTTTCAATGGGCCTTTGCAACTTTTACATGCTTCGACCTTTTTGATGAAACTCATTAAGCCTCCCTTTTGCGAACCAGTGTTAATTTTGATGGACTTAACGACAAACATACCGTTTGCTTGCTTGTCACCGATAATAGGCGCAACAATACTAATGATTGGATTTTGTAATTGATTAGCTAGGTAGTAGCGTGAGTCCACCTGAATATTGTTTTCTAGTACGAACAACGGATCTTCTGCTCTATTATAAAGTTTATCATTACCACCGATAATGACATAATCTACACGGTCACCAACGTTTGGACCAACACCTTCTCTCCTCTTCATACGTTCGGCCAATACAGCGTGTGGCTGTGGATTGGTGTAATTTGGTGCTAATGTTTTTGATATGATTAATTTCGAAATATCCACTTTATTGTGCAGAATATCATTTATAGTTTCTCTCACAAATGCTAAAGCACCATCTACATTTCTTTCAATTAGAATTTTCTTCAAAACTTTATTCATAACAATAGAGACCAAAGAACATGAATCACGGCGAACAGAAGCAAGACCCTTTTGGTCCAACTTATCAAACTTATCAGGTTTAGTCCAAAATAAACCTGCGTAACGTTTTTTATTGATTAATAAGTACGGGAAGTATGCTTTTTCAAATTCTAGGTTAATTGGATGCTTAAAAAGAGTTGAAACATATTTAGCTGCCTCTGTACCAAGGTCCATAGCTTCCTTTAGATCTGTCGTGCCAAATTTCACCATAACAGAATCAGTATCACCATAAACCACAACAGCGTCGTGCTTATAACCATTCTTGATGGAGTACTTTTCTTGAACCGCATTTTTAGTTTTCAAGATCATAGTACGACCATATGCAGTAACAGATGAAGAAATGGCTAAACATGGTAATTTTCCTACCGTCGCCCCAGTAAAACCGTAGACTGAGTTAGCTGAAATCTTCAAAGCCAATTGTCTACCATTTAAAACATCTCTTTTAAATGGATCTTTTTCATCTCTCAAATCTTTTTTAGCACGTTTTCTGGCACTGATCAGTTCATCCAGGATGATTGGCAAGATACCACGCCTCCTTTTTGCAGTAACAAAATAATCGCCATTAGGTGTAATCACGTAATCTTCTTCAATTTTGAAGTTTAACCTTTCCACGGTTCCTTTATTGCACAGAGTGGTATAACACAGGTTGTGCGCCATCATAATACTTGGATATAAAGAATTGAAATCTAAAGTGGCAATCGGCACATCATAATACCCACGAATAGGCTCAATGACAGTGGCACCTTCGTATTGATCATCAGAGGCCTGAGATTGCATATTTGGAATAACTGTATCAATTTCCAAGCATTTCCGAAATAATTGAGAAACAACTTTGATTTGTTGACCACGAGCCAATAAGTACGAAAAGGGCACACCGGTAACACGAGCCATTTCAGTATAATTAACCAAAGCCATTAACTTTTCCATAAGTCTTAAAGGTAAATAGGCATCTTTCAGACAGTAAACAGCCAACCTTCTTCTTGTTTCACTATCACCATTTTGTAGGTCAGAAATGATACTGTAGTGAACATCCTCCTTCTGTTCACCCAGAAAGTGCGCAGAGACTGCGTTTAATGTGTAAGATCTTAATTTGTACTCACGTTGAATAAATTGTAAAAGATCCAGCTGCAAACGGCCATCGATATTGACGTTCTTGGTTTCTCTAGTACCATAAGCTTTCGAAGAGAAAACAGATTCTTTGATTTCTTGTTTCACGTTTTTCAATCTTCCAAAATATGGAAAATCATTCACCTTCAGCGCCTTTGCACGATTTAAAAGGTAGGGTATATCAAAATTTGAAGTATTATAACCGATAATAACATCAGGATCTGTCTTTATGATAAAATTACGCCAATTGCTTAACATCTCCTCTTCTGTGGCATGGGAAAAAATCATCGAACCTGTTATGGGTGAACATGTATTTAAAGTAAAAACATTACGAATGAATGGTTTCTTAGCGCCAGCAATACTTACAACATTGGCAATTTGAATGACGGGATCATACTCAGGTTCCGGAAAAACACCAATTCTTCCAGCACACTCAATATCAAAGGACATGATACGCAAAGGAGCTGTATGAGACCAATCACCCTCAGCAGGGTGCGCTACCAGGTTACGATAATTAATCGAGACTTCCAATTGACAAGAGGAAACTTTGTTATTCGGTTCGATCATGGAATATTTTCCTTTTGGTAATGTTATCCAGGACATACCGACAATTCCACAATCTACCATCAACCTTAATGTAAAGGCGATATTATCATAGGTAGTCGTACCATTAGAAAACCACGAATTGAATGAAAGGTGACCTCTTTCAAATGCGGTACGCAGTTTGTTAACCATATGCGGATAAGTGACGTAAATTTTCCAAAATGGTAACTTGGTATCACCGGAATAACCCCAGATAGACTGTTTGGATACAACTTCGATCGAATCAATGGCATGATCAAATGTTTCGTTTAGGTAGTGGATGAACTTATTAAGCTGCTCCTGATCATTAGCATCGGATGAATTAGGCGCTGGTACAAAAAGGTAGTTCTTAAAACCTGTAACATTACAAAGCACAGAATGTCCTTCGCTAGTAACACCAAAAAACCTTACCACTGTCGATGTATTTTCATCTTTCATGCTATTTAGTACGCTTTGTTCAGCATCAATCTGTTGGAAAGAAATGTCGTATATATTTGGATCGAAATCACTCGGAAGCTTCTTACGTTCGAACGATGAAAGATCATGCTCCTCTTGTTCAGCCATATCATGTTCCATTTGAGACAGTTCATGTTCAAATGTGGACTCTAGTTGCGTACCAATTAAATCTGTATCCTTTGCTTTGAAGCCTTGACTATTATATTTTCGAAAAGAATCGCTTGGAATAATCTCTATTGTTGAAACAGGTTCACTCCCAACACCATGATCTATTGATTGCCGCCTAATCTTCTTTTCCAACTGGGGAGTATCCTCGTCATCGATCTTCACATCTACCACGGGAAGAGGTCTTTTTTCACTCATTGTTGCGCGTATAAGTATAGATATTAATGCTTCACAACAGATACCTATTTTCTTCTGTCAATGCCCTTGAAAATGTTTTGAATAAGTATTATTCAACACTTACTTCTTAATAGCGAACATCAGATGTAACTTTCATTAAGTAAAATATTACGCGTAACACGAAACATCGCTCGCTTGCACTAAGGTCCATTCTCACCACACAAAATCAAAAGACCTTTAGTCAAAAGCTTTGAAACGAAACACATACATCTAATAAGACACTATATATAACGCAGAACTATGACTGATATAAAGCAATTATTTATCGAGGCTGGACAAAGTCAACTTTTCCAGAACTGGGAAAGCTTGTCTCACAAAGATCGAGAAGAATTGCTATCAAACCTAGAGCAAATTTCTTCCAAGAGGTCTCCTACAAGACTTCTCGAGGACTGTCAGAATGCTATTAAATTCTCTCAAATCAACTCCTCTAAAGACATTGTTGCCGACATTTTACCGTTGCCTTCTACTTCCTACGAGACGCTTATTGGCAATAGGAACAAAGAAAATGAATATTGGCAATTGGGCCTTGAAGCCATTGGTAAAGGGGAAGTTGCCGTAATTTTAATGGCTGGTGGCCAAGGTACGCGCCTGGGGTCTTCTCAGCCAAAGGGATGTTATGATATTGGATTGCCTTCAAAAAAATCTCTTTTCCAAATACAAGCTGAAAAGTTGATTAGGTTACAAGCTATGATCAAGAACAACAAGGTGGAAATTCCATGGTATATTATGACATCAGGCCCCACCAGAGCAGCTACTGAAGCTTATTTTCAGGAACATAATTATTTTGGTTTGAATAAAGAACAAATTACGTTCTTCAATCAGGGAACTCTGCCAGCCTTTGACTTGAACGGTAAGCACTTTCTGATGAAAGATCCAGTGAGTCTATCTCAATCACCAGATGGGAATGGTGGGTTATACCGTGCCATCAAAGAAAATAGATTGAATGAAGATTTTGATAAAAGAGGGATCAAGCATGTTTACATGTACTGTGTTGATAATGTTTTATCGAAGATTGCAGACCCCGTATTTATTGGTTTTGCCATCAGGCATGATTTCGAACTGGCCACTAAGGCCGTTAGAAAGAGAGATGCGCACGAATCAGTGGGTTTAATTGCCACTAAAAACAATAAGCCGTGTGTCATAGAATATTCTGAGATTTCCAATGAGTTAGCCGAAGCAAAGGACGAAGAAGGCCTATTAAAGCTACGTGCAGGTAACATCGTCAATCATTATTATCGGGTGGATTTACTGAAACGTGACTTGGATCAGTGGTGTGAGAACATGCCATACCATATTGCAAAGAAAAAGATCCCAGCTTATGATACTGTTACCGGTAAGTACACTAAGCCAAAGACACCAAATGGTATAAAGTTAGAACAATTTATATTTGATGTTTTTGACACAGTACCATTGAACAAGTTTGGGTGCTTAGAAGTGGACAGATGCAAAGAATTTTCACCATTGAAAAATGGCCCTGATTCTGAAAACGATAATCCTGAAACAAGCAGATTGGCATATTTAAATTTGGGAACCTCCTGGTTGAAGAATGCGGGCGCTATTGTTAAAGATGGGGTACTGGTTGAAGTTTCCAGCAAATTGAGTTATTCAGGTGAGAACCTCTCCAGGTTCAAAGGAAAAATCTTTGACACAAACGGTATGGTATTAGAAGAATAAATGCTTGAGATACTTGTAAAGTATTTCCAACATAATTTAAGCAGTACTCATTGAAGCTAAATATTTTATATTATAAACAAAACCAAAGATTTTATACATACAAAGGTGGAGCATTTAATCAATGTAGTTTCTGCTTCACCAATTTTATTTACAATGTAAAGAAGAGCAGCATCTTCATTGCGCGACGTTGTACAGTAAAATCGAAAGCAAACAGCAACTTTAAAGCCTAAAAAAAAGCACAACAGAAAGAAATGTGAGAGGACTATTTCTTTATGATAGTAATAAAAGAAGCTGAAAAATTAGTCTTGAGTAATGGTAGGGTTTGGCAAAAGCATGTGTGGAACAAGCCAACACAGTCCAAGAAAGGTTATAAAGTTTTAGCTATCGAGACTTCTTGCGATGATACATGTGTTTCGGTGTTAGACAGATTCTCAACAAGTGCAGCACCAAAAGTGTTGGCCAATTTGAAAGATACACTAGATAGCATTGATGAAGGAGGTATCATTCCGACAAAGGCTCACATCCATCACCAAGCTCGGATAGGACCCCTAACTGAAAGGGCTTTGGTAGAAAGCGGTGTTAGAGAAGAGATTGATCTCATATGTGTTACAAGGGGACCTGGAATGCCAGGCTCATTATCAGGTGGATTGGATTTCGCAAAAGGTTTAACTGTTGCTTGGAACAAACCACTAGTTGGTGTACATCATATGCTGGGACATTTACTGATACCTAGAATGCTTACGAACGGAAAAGTACCACAATTCCCTTTTGTTAGTCTGCTAGTCAGTGGGGGTCATACAACGTTTGTTTTGTCACGGGCTATTGACAATCATGAAATATTATGTGACACCATCGATATTGCTGTAGGTGATTCATTGGATAAATGCGGTAGGGAACTAGGATTCAAAGGGACTATGATTGCTAGAGAAATGGAGAATTTTATAAATCGAGATTCTAAATATCAGGATCAGGCTTTGAAGCTAAATATGCCTAGTCCATTGAAGAGTAATACTAGCAGGAGAAACATGCAGTCTTTTTCATTCTCAGCATTCATTACAGCATTGAGAACCAATTTAGTAAAGTTAAATAAAACTCAGGTTCATGACCTTTCTGAAGAAGAAGTACGATCAATTGCTTATCAAGTACAGGAATCTGTCTTTGACCATATTATAACTAAACTCAAGCAAGTGGTTAAATCACAACCGGATAAGTTTCAAAATGTGCATGATTTTGTCTGTTCTGGTGGAGTGAGCAGTAATAAAAGGTTGAGAACAAAATTAAAGGAAGAGCTGGGCGCACTGAATTCCACAAAGCCTACGAATTTTTATTTTCCGCCTATGGATCTTTGTAGTGACAACTCAATTATGATTGGCTGGGCAGGTATTGAGATATGGGAAAGTTTAGGATTAGTTAGTGATTTGGATATATGTCCTATTAGGCAATGGCCATTGAATGATCTCTTAAACGTTGGCGGTTGGACAAAGTACTAACTGTGATAAATCGACTTGTACATATTATATACATTTTTCTATCTGCTTAGTCTAAGAATGATGAAGTAATGTTATATTTTTCAATTAGTTTTCGCCAGGTAGACATATCCATTTGAAAAATAATATGATTCTGATGAGCGCCACGTCGTCTTTGCTTCTCAATTTCCCTACTTCTTACATCTGTATGACTTATGCTTTGTTTTATCTTGATTGTGGGTAAACCTTCCTCATCATCCTCCATCAATAATTTTCCCTCTTTTATCAAAAAACTGGTATAAAAGAGGTTTTCAATGGATCTGGAGAATGAATTTGGGTCAATAATAAACTTGAAAAGATTAATGGAGCCCTCAGGACCTATTTTCTTAGACAGTTTTTTAAAACATTTTTTTACCTGTTCAGGCGTAGTCTCTTGTTGAGTTGAGTTCAAAGAATTCTGAGTAATCTTCTCTGCAGTAATCTTTTCACCAATTTGGTCGTTATTTCTTCTTCGTTGAGTCAATACTTTGGGCTTCTTTTCAACGGAAAAAGGCCCCAATAAATGATCAGCAATGGGAGCATCTTTACTTACAGCATTATAAAGAGCACCCATTCTAAACCAATTAAACTGGGAAAATTCATTATAGTGCGAAAATTGTTGTAAATAACTATGTCTTATGGAGGTCGCCTTGAAAGAAGAAGTCGCATTATCTGTATGGTCATCGTCCCCATCATTCTCCTCTCTCTGGTTTATCAGAGGTTGGTTATCCGTGCCTAATGCCAAATCATTCCTATTCTCGATGATATAATTGACTTTAAAATGCTCTTTTAGCATGTATCTTTTCAAAGAGTTTACTATGTCTTCTAAATTGACGATACTCCTCGAATCATCAAACTTCAAGTTCCTCACTGATATATGAGCCAGTTCACTTATACTAACCATTGCTCTAGCATCATGAGCAAATAATCCATTGTTCTTTATACCAATAACCTTATTGAATAAGGAATCAACAGCATCCAGATTGTCCATGGCAACTCCTATATCTCCTGTCCTCGCCACGTGAGCCCTGCCTTTATGCATATCACTTTCAAGGTCCCTGTATCCCTGCAAAACTTTGAATTCTAGCTGTGGATCACTCTTGTCATCACTTTTCGTCTTCTTTCTCTGTTTCCTTGCTTCTCCGTTACTATCTGGCTCAGCAACAGTGCTATTTCTTCTCTTTTTAGATACCAACTTACCAGACATATTGTTTCCTGTTATTTTGTTTTATTATGAACTCTAGATTCCTGTTATCTTCAGTGATCAACTATTATGTCATCTTATTAACACATTTTACCTTTTCTCTTAACGCGTTGCGCGTTTCCTTTGTTCTTATTATATAATGGGCAGAAGAATTGAAAGATCTGGGAATATTTGTTCCAGCGAAATCATATGTGTACGTTAGTTTACAACTGAAGGTAGTACAATATGTTTTAGCAATGAAACCTTTTTAATTAGTGGACATGTGGGCATTTTGGTACTGAATTACAGTCCTTTTTCAAATATTATGGATGAGATTTTAAAAATCACTCTGAACGATGCGGCATATCCCAGATTACAGATTTAGTAAATCATAAGCTACAAAGAACTGTTGAAGTCTCCGCTAAAAGACGCAAATACATCCAAAAAGGTATTCGAAAGGGCTGGACAAGTTACTGATCACTGCTAAAAAAAGAATCTACAACACGCTATGATGGAGGAATTCTCATATGACCACGATTTTAACACTAATTTTGCTACAGATTTGGATTATTTGCAACAGGAACAGCAACAGCAACAGCAACAACAACAACAACAACAACAACAACAAGATAATCTTCAACAACAGCAACAAACGAGTCATATGCAAAATCATGATCAGGAACAGGATCAACATACCAATGATATGAGCGCTGCATCCAATGCATCAGACGGTGGTCCTCAAAGGCCTAAAAGGACTCGCGCAAAGGGAGAGGCCCTAGATGTCTTAAAACGTAAATTTGAGTTAAATCCAACTCCTTCTTTAGTAGAAAGGAAAAAAATATCAGACCTGATAGGAATGCCTGAGAAAAATGTTAGGATTTGGTTTCAGAACAGAAGGGCTAAGTTACGGAAAAAACAACATGGAAGTAATAAGGACGCGAACTCCTCATCACAATCTCGTGATAGTGCCAACGAATATGATCATACTACTTCAGAAAATCATCTGGTTACT
Organism: Saccharomyces mikatae IFO 1815; assembly: GCF_947241705.1. Taxonomy (NCBI): domain Eukaryota; kingdom Fungi; phylum Ascomycota; class Saccharomycetes; order Saccharomycetales; family Saccharomycetaceae; genus Saccharomyces; species Saccharomyces mikatae. The sequence goes on along the minus strand of NC_079259.1, from coordinate 258,259 downwards.
ACAACAAGTACATCTTCCATTTTCCACGATGAAGATCTGACTTTTTTTGACCGTATCCCGTTAAACAGCAACAATAACTACTATTTCTTTGATATTTGCTCTATTACCGTGGGGAGTTGGAATAGGATGAAAAGCGGCGCATTGCAAAGAAGGAACTTCCAGTCTATAAAAGAGTTGCGAAACTTGTCACCGGTAAAGATAAATAACATAATGTCGAATGCTACAGATTTGATGGTCTTGATATCCAAGAAAAACTCAGAAATTAACTATTTCTTCAGTGCTATGGCAAATAATACTAAAATTCTCTTCCGGATCTTTTTCCCACTGAGTTCGGTAACTAATTGCTCTCTAACCTTAGAGACTGATGATGATATAATAAATACTAATTCTACAAGCGATAATAACAATAGTAATGCTAATAATGATGATGAAAACGACGACAAGAGTAATGAATATGATGATAATGGCAGTAACGACAAGAGGAGTACGAAAGACAATTTTGGGGAACTGAAGCTAACAGTTACCAGATCGCCTACTTTTGCTGTTTACTTTATAAATAATTCACCTGATGAAGATCCAAACGTGAACAATCAGTGGTCCATATGTGATGATTTTTCAGAAGGCAGACAGGTCAACGATGCGTTTGTCGGTGGGTCGAATATCCCTCACACTTTAAAAGGTTTACAGAAATCTTTAAGATTTATGAATTCTCTAATCCTAGATTATAAGTCATCGAATGAAATATTACCTGCAATCAATACTGCAATCTCGACTGCTGCTATTTCACAACAGAATATCGCCCCTCCGTTCCTGAATACAAACTCAAGTGCAACAGACTCAAATCCGAATACAAACTTAGAAGACTCCCTGTTCTTCGATCACGATCTTTTATCCAGTTCGATAACCAACACTAACAATGGATCGAACTCCAATAATGGACGCCAAGGCAGCAAAGATGATACACTCAATCTTCTGGACAGTACTGTCAACAGCAGTAACAATCATAATGCTAACAACGAGGAGAATCATCTGACTCATGAACATCTCTCCAACGATGCTGACATTGTTGCCAATCCAAACGACCATTTGTTGTCTTTGCCAACTGATAGTGAATTACCAAATACTCCAGATTTTTTAAAGAACACAAATGAACTAACTGACGAGCATAGATGGATATGATAGAAAGACGATAATTCTCTTTTTTGACGATTGCATTTTCAACTCGAAGTATTACTCTAACAGTATTTCTTAATTTTTTCATAGGTAACATTGTATGACATTTTAATTTATTGTCCTTATTATCTTTTTTTCTTTTCAACGTCATTATATGAATATATAGATATTTACAAGTTCTCATAATTAGTGGAAACGCGCATCATTTACAATTTGTAAGAATAATCGCTTGTCCATTCAAAATCATGCTTTTTCCAGTAACTTCATAGAATCTTTTCTACTCTCAAAAAATGTGTTGATTATGGTTTTCCTATTATCGTCACTCCCTAGTTTTTTTAGACTTTCTAGACAATTTCTAGCGCTTACAATATTTCCTACTTTTAGACAACAATCAAAAAATCCAAAGAAACATTCCAAGTCCATTATTTCCATTCCTAATTTAAACCATTCATTCGCTCTCTCATGATTTTGAAAGTAGTTTAATTCAAGAAATCCCAAAGTTTTAAAAGATTCTTTGAATCCGATTGATGCACATTTTTCCAACAGTGCTTTAGCTCTCATGGGCTCTGAACTAAGGTATAATTTCGCCAAAAGAAAGTACCAACGCGAGCTTCTTTCAATTTCCAATAGTTCTATAGATTTCAACCATGAATTTTCTGCTTTCAAAAAGCCATTGATCTGCTTTATCTGGATTTCTCCAAGTTTCCCGTAAACCTCACCAGCAATTTTGGTACTATTCTCCAGTTTCAAAAACTCTCTGTAGTACTTCTCAGCTTTCTCAAAAGTCTTATGTTCAAAAAAGAGGTCACCTATCAATTTAATTGTAAGGTGGTGATTGCGTGCATATAACTTCTTTATGAATCTATTTGCCGTTTCAACATCATTTTCATCTTTGTATTCAACGTTTTCCTTTTCATGCTCATGTACCACTTTGAAGCTCAAGATAGATATAGCGTCATTACTCCCCAGTTCAGCTGCAATATTTAACAATCTATCCTCCATGACTAACAAATCTTTATGGACAAACTTATTCTGCATCCTCAAAGTAATCAAAGCACTCCGCATCTGCATAATATCTGAACTCTTTATATAAGGAAATTTTTTCTTCAATGAAATACTTTCTTCATTAGTTGTTTGTGACACATGCAAAAAGATTGGGTACATTTCACGATAAGTAAGCCTTGTATCCAACTGGAATAAAACTCTATTTATGGTTTTTTTCTTTGGGAAAAACTCTTGGAACTTTCTGGATATTCGTGGTGTAGAAACAAACCTATTTACAAACCTTTGCATATTTTCTTGTGTTTCTTGTCTTTATGTTTATCAGTCCAGCCACTCTTTATTCTTTTATATGAAGTTTTTGTTACTACTTAGAACTGAGTTCTATAATAAAGGAAAAACATCAAAAAAATGACAGCAAGAAAAAGCATGGCACAGGAAGTTTATACGTATATTGAGCACACATAAAATGCTATTATTTGAGTTTTCTATAAACTATGTAGAATCAAATTAACTATGTATTTTTATTGTAGAAGGGTCACTTGGTGATGGTAACTCTTTAAAATAATCGCTTTCTAAACATTGAACGGCAGTCCATCTCTTCTGTGGATTCATTGTTAGCATACCACACATAAAATCTAATGCGTATTCACTAGCTGCAATGAACCTTTTCCTCAATTCATCTCTTGAAGGGGGCGGATATATCTGTAACTTGTTATAAGTCATAAAGGAAGAAACTTCAGGCCAGTCTCTGTCTGTAGGCGTCCCCAACGCCCTAAATGTTACCTCCATTTGATCTACGTCATTCTGTCCTGGTAAATATGGTATTCTTAGCATTAACTCCGCAAATATCACACCCACTGACCAAATATCAATAGCAGATGTGTAATGTTTGGCTCCAAATAAAAGTTCTGGAGCTCTGTACCATCTAGTCACAACGTTACTTGTCAATATCTCATGTGGAGCAGGTATCGCTCTTGCTAGACCAAAATCAGCCACTTTAATTTGTCCATCTGGTGAAAATAACAAATTATTTGGTTTCAAATCCCTGTGCAAAATAAAATTTCGATGACAATGATAGACCCCCCTCAAAGTCATAAGTATCCATGCCTTGATATCAGCCGGTGTGAAGAGTATTGATTTGTCTTTAATTACCACCTCTAGATCAGTGGGCAGGAACTCCAGAACGAGGTTCAAATTATCATAAGCCATAAATATATCTACTAATTCAATGACGTTTGGATGTTGCATTTCTTGTAGGTACTTGACTTCACGTATAGCTGACATATCCAGACCATCTTTGAATTCAGATGTTTTGATCTCTTTTACAGCAATTTTTCTACCAGTAGAATGTTGAGAACCCAAGTAAACGACCGCATAAGTACCTTCACCGACTTTCTTTTCTACGATAAATCAGGATTATTTTATGTTAGTATCCTTGTCCGCTACTGGTAATAAGATAACGATAACCAATAAGTCATGCATACCTTTTGTGTATTCCATTATTTTCTCTCGTATGTCGGTTTTGATACCCAATCAATATCTTTGGGAACCTTGATCTAAATACGTTGATTTGCTTTGTATTTTTTCAAAGACTTTTTTAAGATCTACTTGCAATATCATATGCATAATATTTTCAAGTCAGACTTCATGATACAAAGAAAAGCGTAGGTTTACCAACTAAAACAAATCTTCTTAAACTTTACTGCTTGAAAGTTATTCTACTATATAAATATTGAAAACTTACAGGACTGCAGGACTGCAACTATCGTTGAAACTCAAAACCATTCTTTTCAGGAACTGGTTTCAAGTAGTAATGAAATGTCTAACTAATACTCCGTATCATCACCCGTGAATTTACGCTAACTCTTCTTGAAACACATTTGAGATAGCTTAGTATGCGCTGTGTGTACAGACATGAGAAAATGTTGGGTACTAAGCGCTTAACTGACTTCATTTACATAAAATAAAATAAAAGGGAAAGCAATAGTATTATGGAAGGCGATAACAAATTAATTTATTTTAACAAGTCGTCAATAAAATTGGGTGAGTTAGAAAGGTACGTTATTACATATGACTTATACCAAGGCGATGACATTCCCGCTGATATCAGACTAGACTCCATATGGGTAAAGATCAAGAATACAACAAAGTTATCTTATAAAGCAGCCTATCTGTTAGGACCATTCATCCTATATTGTGATGTGCGAGCAAAAGATTACGAAAACTCTCGTAAGATCATATCTTCGATGGATAAGCCTGTATTCCAACCAAATCTGCAGGCGCAACAAAATTTTTTGACAGAGTTATCTCTGCACGAGATCAAACCACGTTATGTGTGGATAGTGGATGTTGCCAGTCAAATAATTTTCAATAAAGAAACTAAGGTGAATTTTGAGATATCAATTGGCAGTTCAAAGGCTTCTTTGAAGAAGAGAACGCGATGTGATGACACATCGTCTGGCAAAGTTTGTAACACTTCATTCATTGGATTATCAGTGCAAAGACTAACTACTGCCGAAATATGGGAAGTACCGCCAGCTATCAGCTTATCCCAAAAGTCACATTTGGTAATTCTCACACACGGTTTCCAATCAAACGTTTCCGCAGATATGGCTTATATGATGGAGGAAATATACAAGTCGCAAATGAACTTTCCAAATGAACGTCTAGTCATCAAAGGATACATGAAAAATATTTGCGAAACTGAGAAAGGTATTAAGTTTCTGGGTATTGGATTAGCAAACTACATAATTAACGAGTTATATGATGACTCTGTTGAAAAAATTTCATTCATCGGTCATTCCTTGGGCGGATTAATACAAACTTTTGCTATTTGCTACATAAAGACTAAACATGCTGATTTTTTCAAGAAAGTACAGCCAGTTAATTTCATCTCACTGGCATCGCCATTGCTGGGTATTGCTACCGGCACGCCCAATTACGTGAAAATGTCATTGTCAATGGGTATCATTGGTACGACGGGACAAGAATTGGGGCTCAAGGACACGACTTATAGTGATAAACCACTTCTTTACATGCTATCTGATGAGTCTTTAATTAATGTCCTTTTTCAATTCAAAAGAAGAACACTTTATATCAATGCTATTAACGATGGAATAGTTCCATTGTACTCATCCTCTCTGCTTTTTTTAGATTATTCTCAACTGCTTCAGAAATTGGCGGGTGAAATCACGTCATCCTGTGACCCTTTCTTCCAGCCTCCAGTAGACCCTCGTAAGGCTCCTCCAAATCAAAACAATAACGACAGTGATAATAACAAAATTAGCACATCATCGTGGAACACCTTTTGGAAGTCTAAGGGAAATCAGAGCAACAAGAAATCTAAGCGCTTGATGAATACTTCCGTCATCAAATCCATGAAGTCTGTGGTTCTACCACCTTGCCCTGATCCGGAATTCTTCTTGAATCCTGATGCAAGGGCCACAACAATAATACATGATAAGATTTACACAGAAAAGGATCTGCCTCCTCCATCATCGACGCTTTACGAAGGAACTACACTCAAAGGAGACGACAAGACCAAAAAGACAAGAAAGGAGATGGAAGAAATCATAGCACGACGCTGGCACAAGGGGATGGACTGGAGGAAAGTCGTAGTATCGCTAAAACCGGACGCCCATAATAACATTATTGTAAGACGAAGGTTTGCTAACGCTTACGGATGGCCAGTTATTGACCATCTTGTTGCCACACACTTCAAAAGAGATGATTCAGACACTCCACAAAAGCTAAATAATCGATCCATTGAAGAAGACACAAGAACGGTAACCAACAGTGTAGAACCGAACAAGCTCTTCTCTTGGCTGACTAAGATCGAAGATCCGGGTGCGTACCGTGGAGGGTTAGTCTCCACCGCCAGCCACTTCGCTAGCTCCTGGATTAGCAAGCACTCCTCTGTGACAGATTGACTGACGCATCGCAAATAACTAATATCCGTACTTGCAAAAAAAATTTATAACTCCATAGCTCGATAAATGCGCTTACGGGTCTTTTTCGAAGGCGACAATTCTCTAGCTCCTCCCCTAAAACCGAGAGCAAATACCCCTTTACCATATAAATAAGACACTTTTTACCACGAAAACAATACTGAGAAGTTTATTTCTCTTGACATGGAGAGGGGTAAGGCCTTTATAGAACTTAAAGCAAAATCAGATCATAACCACTAATACAAACAAAAATAATGTGCTCAGCAGGCGGTATCAGAAGACCCATTCAGATCGAAGAATTCAAGACGGCGATAAGCGGCATGTCCGATATGGAATTAGCACAGATTAAAACGGAAATTGAGAACAGTATCAACCATTTGCAGAGGTCTAACACCCGCTTGAGTAAATATATTTCCAAGTTAGAGGGTGATGAGGACCGTCTTGAAGGTGACGACAGTGACGACTTGGAGAACATTGATTCGGGAGATCTGGCGCTCTACAAGGACTCTGTCAGGGAGAACGAAATTGTGTTAAACAATTATAATGAGAGAGTAGATGCATTGGAGCAAGAAACAGTGTACAGAAAAACAGGAAATACCAAGAGCAATCGCGAGACAGTAGCAAAAGACAATACTAAGAAGGGCCCTGATGTCGATATGGACAATACCAACGTGGACGTCGTGACCCCAAACAGCATATTCATCTGAGAGACGAGACGTATATCACTGCACATAATCTCATATTATAGCCTCTATCTCTTTTGTTCCTCCCCCTCTTTCATATAATTATTTTCATAAATCTATCTATTCTATTCATTCTTACTACGTATCTTTTGAATTAATAAAAAATAAACAAGAAAATATCGCTAATAAGAATTATATCCGAAAACCCTAGGGTATGCGTTTCGTGCGTGCCCTAGCCTACGTTCTTAGCCCTAGTCAACGAAATTTTTTTCTAGGACTTGAAAAAAAGAAACGCTGAGCAGATATAGTGTAGAAGCAATAGGATAATAGAAATTGTTTCAGTAGGCAGCAGGAACTACAATTCGACTGGCACCACAACAGCAACAAGTGTCATTATAACAGTCACTCATGTCTCTCTCGGTCGCGGAAAAATCATATCTTTACGATTCTTTAGCCAGTACGCCTTCAATTAGACCTGATGGAAGGCTACCTCATCAATTCAGACCTATAGAAATCTTTACCGATTTCCTCCCAAGTTCTAACGGCTCATCCAGGATTATAGCGAGCGATGGTAGTGAATGTATTGTGAGTATCAAGTCCAAAGTTGTAGACCATTCCGTGGAGAGTGAGTTGATCCAAGTGGACGTAGATATTGCAGGACAAAGAGATGATGCGCTTGTCGTCGAAACAATGACTTCTTTACTAAATAAAGTTCTGAAGTCTGGCAGTGGAATAGACTCCTCTAAGTTGCAATTGACAAAGAAATATAGCTTCAAGATATTCGTCGATGTCTTGGTTATTTCGTCATATTCACATCCAGTTTCTTTAATATCCTTTGCCATTTATTCGGCATTGAATTCCACATACCTACCGAAACTTATTTCTGCCTTTGACGACTTAGAAGTGGAGGAGCTGCCCACTTTCCATGATTATGACATGATTAAGCTCGACATCAATCCGCCCCTAGTGTTCATATTGGCTATCGTGGGTAACAATATGCTGCTAGATCCTGCTGCGAACGAAAGCGAAGTGGCGAATAATGGTCTAATCATCACGTGGTCCAATGGTAAGATTACGTCACCTATTCGATCTATAGCATTGAATGATTCCAACGTTAAAGGCCTGAAACCTAATTTGTTGAAACAAGGTTTTGCAATGGTAGAGAAATACGCTTCTGACGTGGTACGATCATTGGAGAATTTATAATAAAAATATAATCACAGTTAGATAAAAATACAAATTAATTTACATACTAAGGATTTTATGGTCAACAAAAGTAGAAACGCAATCCGATTCTTACATATGTTGGACTGTGTAGGAATGAACAATAACTGCTGTTGCAGTTTGGATATTCATTGACCTAATTACACCAAACTGTTGAATCTCTAAACATAAATCCAGTTCACTCAACAAGGGTCCCGGGATACCGAATGCTTCCGTGCCTAACAAAATCAAAGATTTTTTTGGGAATTGGAAGTTGTTGTCAAGTTTCACTGATTTATCTGTTTGCTCTAACCCGATTAACGTATAACCTTCTTTTTTTTTCTCTTTCATGAAACTTGCAATGTTTTCTAAGGCAACTTCCTCCATGGGCATCCACCTATCAGCAGTCACAGCAACATTTTTAAATTGAGGGTGGTTTTTAACTTTGATATCTTGTACGGTCAACAGTCCAGCCCCCAAAACATCACATAATCTGCAAATCCCTCCAAGATTTGGTGGTTTATCTACTAATGATGAAACGACAATTAAATCTGAGCGTCTAACGACATCGTTAGATTTTTTTTTGTCCAAATCAAGCACAGTTTCCCAAGCACCACTTTTTGTCTGTAATGGAGAAGTGTCACAGATGGGACTCACGCTGTTTTCAGATTCTATGCTGACGTCTCTTTTATCAAGCCATAAGGATTTTTCATCGATCCCTATAGGCACGATATCCTTGGCTTGTAAATACTTGTCAAAAACTGATTCAGAAATGTAGGGACAATCATGGTCGGTAACTTTTCTTAGCACGCCACCAAACATGTTCGTTAGTTTTCTGTCATCTTTCAAGTCCCATATATTGGCATCCCCGGCACGATACTGACCAAATATTTGGGTCTTTTTGGCATTAAAGTACAAGTTTTCAATTATGCATCTCAATGTGTGATCTGATAGATAGATTTCGAATGTCGGCCACAATGAAATTATCAAAGAATTAGAAAAATGTCTTACAAGGGGCTTGTTTGAAGCTGCGTTAGGAACTAATGTGCAAATGAACTTTTCCAATAGCTGATTGAATCCATATTTCTTTTCATCATTCCTTAAACCCTTCAAAACCATGAAACATATCTTCTCTGCACTAACGACATACACTGGTTTACTATGATCTTCTAGCAACGAGAAAAGATAGTCTTCAGCAAATTTCGAATCACCAGTTTTATAATAGTCGACCACCTTTAAAGCGATAAACCATTCTTTGTATACTCTTACTAGTGGAGAACTTTCGTCTTCAATACTCTTTAAAATTGCAATCATGCTGGTTTCGTCTAATTTTCCTTCGTTGGTAGTTTGTAGTGATAGCAATAATAATTGCCATTGTAACAAACGCTGTAAAGCTTCAGCACCGTCTGTCCTCTTTATAGCATAAAGAGTATTTGTCCTTTCAGTTACTTTCTCGATTAATTGGACTTTGAACTGATTATTCGCATATAAAATAGAATCAATAATAGATACTCTAGCCAATATTTCGTCAGGTCCGTACACTTTCTCATACAGTTCATCGCCTTTGATGTAAAATTTATTAAGTTTATGGTCAAATAAGTCCGAAATAACAGGTTTTAGCTTGAAAAGGTTAACATCCATTTGCGGTTGTTTGAAAGCATTTATCATGATGTTAATCAACCACCAATAGTCGGAATCTCCACTTAATGACCCCCCATGCAACCTCATAAATGTTCTGAGTTGTGACCCAAGCAGCGGCAGTAGGCTTCTTCTGGAGTAACTCGATGATATAATCGTTTGTGCATGTTCCCCCAACTTTGAAGTTAGATTATCAATATACCGTTTTGACCCAAAATACAGAATAGCCGGATGAAACAATCCCTTAATTAGCACCAATTGAAGATCTCTTTCTTTTAAAACCAATCTCTCACTATTGATATTTTCCCATATGAACGAGAATTTCTCGAAAATGAACTTGACGATAAAAATATCATCATCAGAGGCAAGAGGGGAGCAACGAACATAGGAGTCTATGATAAAGTAGAGTAAATTACAAATTTTTAGATTTCCCGAATAATTTCCGTTATCTTTATTGATATTTCTGTCAATTAAATGCAGCAACATATGGAGCTCATCATTTCTCCTATTGAGATTGTCACGATTTAAAGCGTATGTTTTTAGAAAAATATTCAAAAGATCAAAGTAAGAAGAATATACACTATCCTTCACTTTAAAGCTCTCCTTAGAACTTCCATTAACAGACATTTTGATCATTTCGTATATGTTCATAAGCCCATTAAAGTTTAGTTCGACTGTATCAAACCTGCATTCATAAGTCTTGTTGTAAATTCCAACAAAAAATTTGAACTTATCAATGGAAAATTCTTCCATTACTGACTTTAATAAATTATTGACATTTACTGATTTCCACGTGGATATTGTAAATTTGGGGTAAGACAATAGAGCTGTTGCATTTTCATAGCTATACTCATCCGAAGGTTTACCTGAAAGCATTTCAGTCAAGAAAGTCACTGCCTTTGAAGTGTGCTCAAGAATATCTTGTTTCGATTTTGCGGCTTCAATTATGAAATCAGGAGTAATATCAACATCATTGAAATTGAATATGACAAATGCTAAGAGGTCAAAGATAGTGTCCTTTCCAATGTTCAACTTGAGATCTTCTTCAGCTTGAAGTTTGTCAAAGTGGGAAACAGCAAGATCTCTGTAATCTTCAAAAAGAGGCTCAGCATACTCGTATGTCCCTCCATTTAACTTGATATGCGATACCAACGTAATCAATAATTCAGATGCTGTAACGGATGAGTCGATGTATAGTAAAAATTTCAAGTAAATAGTCTGAATGGTAGTTTCAAGAACTTTTTCTTCAGCTACAAATTCATACAATTTTCTGATCAAACTCAAATGTTCTGAATTGATTATTTTGGTTTTTTCGTCCTGGAAAAATTTCAAAATACCGTAGGACAAATATATTCTAGAGGGATCAAAAGAAGTTCCTTTTTCGATCAATAACCTCAAAATTTCCGATAATAAATGAGGCAAGTCATCAATTGTTTGGGAAAGCAAGTTTTTGGCAAATAATGAAAGTTTTTCACCATGAGGACAATTACTACCTTTGACGTCAAAAAAATGAGCAGCCATTGCGGCAGGCAAAATAGTTTTCGTTAATAAAGGTATATTAGAAGAAAACACCGACATATTAGTAATTAAGAACATTAAAGTCATCATGTATTTTCTAACGCTCTCCATTGATGACTTCAACCCTGTAGAAAGTAGGATAAGCGCCCAGCTATGATGTAAATGAACATTGTCAAAAAAATTAATAATATCTTGTTTGGCCGCTTGAATTTGATTCAATGATGTATCTAATGCGATCATTTCATATAGCGTAGTGAATTTCTTCCAACTACTGAGCGTTTCGGCGCTGGGGATGACATGATATGTAAAAAATGTTGTTCTTATTTCTGTGGTGTGACCTGATAGTTTTTGAATTGTTAATTTAAGGATTGAGAGCGCCAATTTTCTGTGTTCATGCACATCATTATCCAGTTCTGTTTGAATATGTTCCCAATAAATGTCGGTCTGAATATAAGCAAAAAGTTCAGGGGATAATTCAGATGTTAAGAGGAACCTTAGAAGAAAGGACAAGCTGTTCTTTTGCTTCCAGGAGTGCTGAGAGTCTTCAGCGTACAACTGTTTAATAAAATTCCAAACAAGCTTATCGAAGTTTCTATCAGAATTGCAGCATTTCGATAAAGTTTTAATGTGCCATCTCATTAATTTAGAACAGGATTCTGCAATATCTTCTGAGTTACAACCTAATAATGGAATTATGATAAAATCTAAGCTTTCGGTAGATACGCTATTTTCATCTTCGTCAAATAAATATACAACTTCTAAGTAGTCCAACAAGCTAAGAATACTCAAGCTAAATTTTTCATGCTGGATATTAACGTTTTTTCCCTCAGCAAAATGATCGAAAAAAGGTTGTGCAGCTATCTTTCCAAAATTGTTACCAAAAAGATGTTTATGGTTTTCGCTAATAATTTCATTTAATCGGTAGCTCATCCATACTTGAAATCGTTTCCATACACTAGGTAAATAACACAGTAGATGTGCAGATGTTCTTACCGTGCTGTTCATTTCACTCTTCGAAGAACAAAACATTTCCTTTGTTTCATCACCCATTGCGGCGTACTTGATAACCTGTTCGGTGATTTTTTCAAAGATTAAGGTTTCAATGTTACTGTACAACGATATATCCAATGAAGAAGTTTCAATCAACTCCAGAACCTCGTCTAAATTGTCATCCTGAACCAAGTTCGATATAAGTTTCAATTGTTCTTCATGAGGTAAATATTTGCCAACGAGAACACCTTCAACCATTTTTGCTGCACAAAAGAAAACGAAAAAGTTCAGGCGTGTTTGTTACAATAGTTTGATGAGCAGATTTGAAGATGTTTGCGTGGACTTTTTGATGAAATTTGTTCTTCTATATCAATACTGTTTAATCGTGCTCATCGCCATAATGAAACTTTTCGAAAAACGCTTGAATTTTCATTCACGTGACCTGAACTCTGTTACCCGACGACTTACCACTTGTGCCCCTTTAAGGTATCATTATTGAATACGCCAATAAAATATCGATCTACAGTAACTCATCTCCAAAATGAAGGGATGGCTAGCTCGTGTACTGTAGTGTAATCAAGTATATTATTCAGGAATTCGGTTTTCTTCAGTACACAATGTCAGACTCAGGTGACATCCAAGGAAAAGCTAAACTGAACACGAAAACTCGTGATACAGGAGAGGCTGAACTACCACATGAAACAACAGAACATATGGAGAAGCCAGAGATTCCTAAGAAAGAAGTTAGATTGCCAAAAAAGAGCTCAAAAAAAAGCTCAAAAAAAAGCTTAGAAAAGATAAATTGTGGAAAAGAAGACAACACCAAAGTAGAAACTGAGTTAGTACATACTGCCCTGTTAGAGAAGGACAATCCATTCATGGAGGAAGAGCCTATAGGACTTACAAAATCGACCTTAATAGGAATACCCGGTATAAGAAGTCATAAACTAAAGAACCCAAATGAAGATTATGAGGACGATTCAGAGGGCTTACTTCCCTTAAACCAAGGGTCTAATATAGAAATGTGTAGAGCCAGTCTTAGTGGAAGTATCAACTCTATTAACGAAGAAGCTTCTCCGTCAGAAGAAATGCATGTGTCAAATAGAGATAAGTCTAGTAGAATACATATACTTGAAGCGAAAAGAGTATCGGAAGGTCAAGGTAGGTCTTACATCGCTTATGTTATCCAGTTCGAAAATTCGACTGTTCAGAGACGTTATAACGATTTTGAGAGTTTGAGAAGTATTTTGATAAGATTATTTCCTATGAATTTGATACCTCCAATACCAGAAAAGCAGTCAATAAAAAATTATGGTAAGTCAATAACTGGATCGAGCTCAAAGTACTTATTGCCCTCAGAAGGTTCTGGCTCGGTAGACCTGTCATTGTCTGTGATACATGCATCAGTCAATAATAATGATGAAAGATTAATACGGCATCGGATAAGAATGCTCACAGAGTTCTTGAACAAACTTTTGGCAAATGAGGAAATTACAAAGACATCCATAATTACCGATTTTTTGGATCCTAATAATCATAATTGGCACGAATTTGTTAATAGTTCGTCTACTTTCTCATCTTTGCCGAAAAGTATTCTGCAGTGCAACCCATTGGATCCTACCAATACAACTAGAATTCATGCCACGTTACCAATACCGGGCTCTTCATCACAGTTATTACTAAATAAAGAATCGAGCGACAAAAAAATGGACAATAAAAGAAGCAAATCGTTCAGCAGCATTGAACATGAGTACAAGCAATATGAGAACTTGTTAGAGAATGGAATTTATAAGTACAATAGACGAACCACGAAGACTTATCACGATTTGAAAGCCGATTACAATGAGATTTCTGAGGTGTTTGCACAGTTTTCTCATGAACAGGCTCAGGTTGGAGAAGTAGTGGAACAGTTATCTTACTTGAGTAATGTCTTTTCAGAATCTTCAATTACTCTGGAAAAACTAGTTGGAAGATTGTACTATAACATAAATGAGCCCTTAAATGAATCAGTGCACATGGCAACATCTGCGAGAGAATTAATTAAATACAGAAAGTTGAAATACTTGCAAAATGAAATGATTAAAAAGTCTCTGAGCTCCAAAATTGCACAATTGGAGAAGCTTGAGGTACAAAACAATGAATATAAGGATGTTGATAAGATTATTGACAGCGAAATGTCCAAAAGTCATACCATCAATCTGGAACGGCCCACCAACAACGCTGCCAATGGTGGGAAATCATATAGTGGGAAACTATTCAACGGATTTAGCAAATTAGCATCGATGGTTAAGGAATCCGTTAAGTATCAAGAAACTGATCCTCATACTGCAAGTGTTAATCTAAAAAAGGAAATCGAACAACTTTCTGAATCATTAAAAGTTACTGAGAATGATTTGGAGGTTATTTCAAAAGTCATTAAGGATGATCAGTTACCCAAATTCTCGAAAGAAAGAGAAACCGACTTGTCAGACATTCTAAAACATCATTCCAGATATATGAGGAACTACGCTCGGCAGAATTTGGAAATTTGGAAAGAGGTAAAAAGACATCAAGATTTTGCATAGAACTATGAGCATTCTTTTATAGCGTATATAATATACTTGATATATTAATAACAATAAAGTGAAAACCAAAATGTCAAACGTACAGAATAGTCAATATTATTATTTTTATTTCATACATTCTTAGTCGTGGTCTGGATGGATGTTACCTGATCCATTCCGCTGAAATGTTTTAGAAGATGTCTATATGGCCAACTTAAAGATTTGAAAAAAGGAATTAGGTTTACATAATAGGGAGCATTTAGTGTTTGTAAATGATTATGTTCCATGGCAGATATTATCGCAAGTGCCAGTTGAGAAGGTATAATATCAGGAGCCAATAACTTGGATGGTGTGGGGACATCAACGAACATTTTTGTTTGGATTTTTCCTGGACACACTAGTAATGTCTTTATTCCGGGTTTATTACATTCCGAAGGCAAACTTTTGAAATGCTTACACATGCTCTTATGGAAACCAATCATTGCACCTTTTGATGCTCCATACGATGTTAGCCTTGCAGGAGTTAGTTCTCCGAGGACAGAAGCAATGTCAATTATAAATCCCTCTCCATTATCTACCATATTTGTCGCGAACGTATTGATGATTTTGTAAGCACCTATTAAGTTTATATCAATCAATTGTTTAACCTCACTGTTAGACATATGTTCCAATTTTTTGATATGAGCTACTCCTGCATTATTTATGAGGATACTAACATTTCCATGATCTTTTTCAATTTTTTTTTTCAATTTTTTAATCTCATCTAAGCTTGTTATGTCGCATTGATAATAGAAAATGTTACCATATTGTGCCTGAACAGTAGTAGGAAATGATTGAATATCGGCTACAATCACTTTATCGACTCTTTTGGCAAGTTCCTTTGTGAGTTCGAACCCAAGTCCACTCGACCCACCTGTTATTAGTGCGATTGCGCAGGTAGAAAGGATGGAGGGATTGTAACTGGGAAGGCTCAAGATGACAGTTGGGCAATCCTTGATGCATTTTGTTGTACCACCACTAGGCCCATTTATTTTGTTCTTATACTCCATGATAAGTTCGCAGAAAAAATATAAATACCAATAAACCTTTTGATGAGACAGACTCCTTTATGATTGTGCAGTCTCAGATGAGAGGAAGTGTCACAAATTTTGTTGCTGTCCTGACGCCCGCTGCATATAAATATTTCAGAATACAGAAAAAGACACTAAGGCGGTAGTGAAAAAAGGGTTCAGAAATAAATTCAAGCTAACATTCCAGTTCAGTAACATATGCAAATATTCTTTTCAATTGGCATGTAGTGGAGCAATCCAAGTCTATATTATGGAATGATTTAGGAGTGCAATCAAAGAAAGTCGATGCCGGGTTATCTCTTGTTAGTATCGGCTGAAGGGATCGAAGATAAGTAATGTTGAAGAAAGGTTAATGGTGAGAGTAAAAGATGTGATACATATTGTCTCTCTAGAAAAGGTATAGCTTTTACTGAGGTGAGGTTAAACAGGAATTTAGCAATGAACAGTGTCACAACGGCACCAGAGTTTATTAGAGTAAAAAGAAGAAGAGATGAGGATTCCGTACAGGCATTATGTATGTGTAGTTTTTTCTCGTTATAATAGTATGGTTTTTGACTAACTAAGTTCATTTGAGACGATTTCAGTGATTGATGAGGGGAAAAGAGTGAAGAAACAGAGGTTCATATTCAAATTATCAAAGACTGTGAGCCCTGAAAGCTACCAATCCGAGCAAGAGTCATCCACACCATTGTTGAAGCTCGCTCATGAAGATCACAGGCATTTTGTATTAGAACAGAGAAAGAAACATCGTAGAGACTCTGATGGCGATGATTCACAAAGTCAGCTTACGGTAGAAAGCAATGCTAAAGATGATGATGGGTTACCTCCCGAGATCAATCAGATGGTAAATGACTATTTGAAACTGAATAAAGGTGGAGAGAATCTTGAAAGAAAAAAACCAACTAGAAAGTTTTTCAGTGGATATTCTGCAGAAATTGCGACACTGCCCAGTTTAGATTACGTTTTTGACATCTATCACTTAGAAAAAATTCGTGAAGATGAAGTTGCACGATATAACAATGAGAAAAATATAGGGTTTGTGAAAATTGTCGAGCACATGGATTTAGCACTTGATGAAGAAAGTGATCCCAATGAAGTCCGTTCAGATGATGAAGATTCTAATGATGAAAACTACTACCAGAATGATTATCCGGAGGATGAAGATGATGACAGATCAATTCTACTTGGAAACGAGGGGGAAGATATGGCTGTATCGGAAGAAGAGTTTATCATAGGTGTAAATAAGAGCAGGTTTTCTTCTTGGAATGATCATCAACTTTTGGGACCTAATGGGTATCAGGACGTGGAGGAAGAGTACGGAGATCTTTTCAGCAGACTTGGAGGAAACAGTGACGTCCTTAAATCCATTAACTCATCCAATTTTATTGATTTGGATGGTCAAGAAGAGGAAATAGAAACAAGTGATAACGCAAATGACTTGGATGAGGAATATGATACTGAATATCCTAGAAATGAATTCTTTCCGACTGATACTGATGACCCATTGGCACATCATAGAGACAGAATATTCCATCAATTACAGAAAAAAATCGATAAAAGCTAAGTTTTCCTTCCCAACTACCAATATGTATGATTGGTAGTGTGCAAGTTCCATCTTTACATAGTTAAAATTTCTTACACAAGGAAACTGCTTCCTTATCTTTTCTACATCCCATTAATTTTGACCTAACAAGAGAAAACAAAGATTATAAGAAATACTATAAAATAGCATGCCTAATGACTGTTAAAAGAGACAAAAATGCAAAAGACTGTTGCGGTTTACTTAAATATAAACTTACCTTGCAATATGTCAATCGATCAATTCAGAAGCGTAGCCGTGCGAGCAACGAGATCCAGATATTCTTTCAATTTTCCACTGGATTGGAATAATAGATAAATCTTGTCGTTCTCATTAGCAACCAATGAGGTAAACTCCAGAGCTTCTGAGACAAACTTTGGAATCTTCAGCAACTTGGCGGCTTCCACTAATTTTTTATGCAATTCCATTATTAGAAATGGAGTATATAGGGCTCTAATTTCATAGAGAATTTCATAATCTATCGAATTGATAAGGTCCATAGAAGTTAACTCCACTAAAAATGACCTGATCAACTCAAATGTATCCTTTGAAAATCCTTGCAATTTCTCTATTAAAGTGGGAATGTTCGATTCTGAATTTAATAAACTGACGGATTTCTGCCATTCTTCATATTTCTCTATACCTTGGATCAGATGCTCATATTGAGTTATCTCTTTCAAAAATTGATCTTCTTTTTCATCACCATTTCCAGAAATGTTTTCAGCTATTTTCTCTAACTCATAATTCTTGCATATTTTTTCAAAACTGTTTCTTTTCATAAATTGCTCAAGAGCCTTGACACGGCCATTTAATAAAAACCTTCTCGATAGGGCGATTATGGAGTGGACAGCATCCACGTAAAGCTTTCCTTCAATAAGCCATTCCACACCACATATCAAGTGCATATCAATGTTGTTTACATCGAAAGATATGGAGATTTCGTTAGATGGTGAATATTCGTGCTCTGTTTCCTCAAAAACACGCTGGGTGGTTCTTCTCAAAATATTTGAGGCAGGTAGTTTCAAAAAGTTGATTATTTCGATTTGTTTTTGCCTTATCTGTGGATTCTCTAAAGAAGATAATATGAAAGAACATGCCTCTAAGCAGTCTGATTCATTGAGAAAAGTAGCGTATATTGGAATATTTTCATAAAGCCCTTGTAGTTTTAGGAGACTGATATATGTGGTAATCAGTTTGGATTTGTCAACCTCTTCAACAGAACCTGGGTTGATTATGTCCAGGAAAATGGCTAAATGTGTCACTATTCTCAGAAGATAAGGCTTATCTATGATATCGTTACTTGTTTCTGTTCCTTTTACAACGTCAAGGAGCATTTCTACAGATGAATGAATAACGGATGGTAGAGAATCTAGTATAACGGATGCCATTAAAACTCTGATGGGGTGTTCACTTTCTGAAGGGTGTCTTGCTGCCACTCTGTTAAGCACTTCTTGTACAGTTAATGCATGAGAGGGTAATGGTAGGATCAATTCATCAGTACTTATTTGATTATTTTTTAAAAGGTAATTTTCAATTTCAATCTGTAATATCTGATTTAAATATAGGTGAAGATCAGATTCCCAATCTGAATATTGCAAAATTTCTTGGCTTGGAATATCACCACTTAAGTAGCAGTATATTGCCCTTTCATAAGGATCCAATCCTGGCTGTTGCGAAAGACTGAAAACAGTTCTCCTCCACAAAGAGTGCTTTTTGATTCCTTGCTGAGTATCGAATTCATTTGCAATCTGTTTATCGATGACGGGATTTAAATATTCCTGAACTCCGCACAATATCATACAAATTGTAATGTTATCAGTCAGTTTTGCTTCCTCTAATGCTTCATCAACTGCACCAGCTAAAATAAGCTCGTAAATGTACTTAAAAAAGATATGATCTTCTTTTTTATCTTTAACATCAAGGACATTGTTATTTTCACGTAAGGGAAAATCCAAGTCACAACTCTTCAATCCCCCAGAAGTAATACTATTTGACCATTTAGAAGTTGGAATATTTTTAGGTCTATCTTCTACATGTGTATTTTCCCTCAGCCAAACCATCACAATCCATATTTGATAAAGATCAGTATTCCCTTGCATTAATTTTTTTTTGAATAAAGCCCTTGAATTATAAGGATGAAGGTCTATCTCGTCGAGATCAAGATCAGCGTTTCTAAAAACCATTAACAGTTCTACTAAATGCCAAAATCTGGCCTCCAGTTCCCAATCCGTAGAAGATATGAGATTTTGCTGGTCTGTTGAATTGGCAAATTTTAAAGCAAGTTGCCCAGCGGATGAGCGAAACTCTCTTATAATGTTGAAGGGGTCAGTGGGGTTTTGCTCATTATTCTGTTCAATTCTATATTCCTTTAAAGTATCCGAGAACTTCGTGAAGTGCTCTGCTTTGTAAGTATCAGATAATTCCATTTGAAATGGTGATGTAGTTTATTGGAATCGATACTCAATTGATTTCCAATTTGAAATGCACAAAATTTTTTGTATCTGAGTTTAGGTTAAACAATTCAAATCCTGCACTTGGCCATTCGCATTAATTTTTCATGATTTCTTTACCTATAATATCATTTAGTACGGGAATCTAAACTTAGCTGATTTGGATGAATGCAGTGGTAAATCACTTAGTGATGAGTATTATTTAGTTACAAAAGAATTACAGATATTCAACCTGGTTGTGTGTAATGTGTAATGCATGAGGTTTATTACGAACGTGTAGAAAAGATATGGAAAATGTTTACACGCACAACCATTCAGCAAAAACAGACCATCCAATTCCAGAGTCAGCAATCACCAAGGCGCTCCACACGCCAGGTTCTTTAATTTTGGTGTTTAACTTCCAGGTGCCGTAGGGGAAGTGGGGATCGCTCTTGACTAGCTCATGAACTTTTCCTGATGGTGACTTGATCGCCATTGGTTGTTTCCGATTTTGGTTTGGTCCTTCATCACTGTTGTATATAATACCATCAAAAGGACTTTGTATAACTTCAAATGAGTACTCGTTGCCGAAAAATAAATACCTACTTTGTGGTTCAACAATGTATAGTTCTATCTTCTGGACACTTTCTGATGGTATCTTGACCACAAATTCATACTTCATATTACTTCCCTTATGTCTTAATGGGACCATCATGGACAGTGGATGAATATTAGCAATGCTCGTCTGTGTACCTCTAACACCAGAATGTATGTATAATGAACCTTTACTTACATTGGGTGGTAGAACTGCTTTAATGAGAGCTATTCTTCTACCGGATTCCGCCTTTTGCTTTTTGATTTGAGTTAGAGTTAATTCCATATTCCTATAAGCATTCGAAACTTCCTCATTATCTGTTGGAATGACTACAGAAGTAAACACCTCAACATCATTAGGAATTTCTAGTGAGCACTCATAGACTTCAGAATCCTCTAGAAATGATAGTGCAGTGCTAAATTTGTATAGCTTCAACTCATTTTTGAAGAACGACGGAAAGACTAATGGCAGGTATAGCGCAGATAATTGGTCAATACTTGGAACTATATGCTGTTCAAATTCTCTAGGTGGTATATGTGTGTATATCATTTCTAATGGTGCCATTAAGAAATAACTGTTTTCAGCTTTCTTGATCTTCCTGTTATTGACAAATTCATGAATTGGATTAGTTACGTTACCCAGTATAACGTCAATGAATCTCCATTCTCTGTTAACCAGTATTCGTAACCAGCAATGGTTGTATTTAAATTCCCAATTTACTGCACTAGGTGTCTTCAGGAAACCTATGACAATTTCGCAGGTAATACCTAACGCGTTCGCTAATTTCTTGAAAAGCCATGTCAATTCATATGGTGTACAATGCTTTCTAAATAGTATTTTTCCTAAATTTTTAGGCTCTGTAGAAAAATCTGATGATCCGTTGTCATCGGTCAGAGCAAACATCTCTGTACAAAATATGTACATGCCTCTTAATTTTTCCAAAACAGTTGAATATCTCGCCGAAAAAGTGGTTTGAGCCCAGGTGTCCAATGTCATAGTACCATCTTTGATACATCGTTTCCAAGTCATCTTATCAATGTATTCTATGTTCAATTCGGCCAGTTCCACATCAATCGAACCGAACTTTGTAGTGCCTTTAACTTCATTTGTATTCAACCCATTATAAATCGAATCTTGAGGATGTAAAACCAAGTCTCGGTTTTCTTCGAGGGCTCTCATATACCTCGGATGCTTCTCATACTTGGTAAGAGTTCTTGCTCTGTTTAAATGGCATTTTACAGCAATCCAGTCGCGAGCTTCATCAGGTGTTGAAGACAAATTCAGATTCTGAATATCTGGTAGCTTGGGGTATGCATTTGGAGATTTTGGTGAGGATACTGAGCTTGAAGAGTTATTTACATTTCTCTTTGGAATGATTATTTTCCTGAGGATATCGCCCATTTTTCCATTTTTTGAATTCGAACTTGAATCATTGAAAGTCTGCGGATCTTCAATTTTTTTTGCAGTGCTATTTGTATGCTGAGATCTCTTCAATGAATCGGAGAATGATTGTGCATACTTGTGTCTTGCAAAACTTCCAGCACTGGTGGCACTAAAATCACTCATTAAGGCAAAACTGTTTTCACTGCTGCAAGCAGAATCATCCAAGTACTGAGAATTTGAAAATAGGCCTGTTGAGATCGAGTCCTCCTCCAAAGAGGACCTCGTTTCTGGGATAAAACCATCATAGAACTTTTGGTTATCTTTGTAATAGTTGTATTCTCTAGAAGAACGTGCTAAACTTAGATCGTTCGCAGAATATGATTTCTTTGGTGCCCTTTTATCCATTCTTCTCATATTGTCCAAATCCGGTAATGGAGGTAGAGGTGGTAACGGATTATTCATGGACTCTTCAAAGTTGCGTACCATGTGCTTGGTATGGTTGGTTAAAGGTAAGTTTGGCGCCGAGTTATTGTGATAGCGAGGGGATTGGGTATTGTAAATGTTCTTTTCATTAATTAGTTCTTTTGATCTTGCCTTTCTGGCCCTCGTCAGAGAATCAGCTGGCTTCTTGGGTGAGCTGGGCATTGATGAAGATAGCTTCTTCTTAGCTCTTTGTTTCTCACCCGAATATCTGGATGGTACAGGCGGTATTACAACTCTATTAGACTTTTCCAAACTTTCTGAAATTTTTGAGGGTTGCTCACCATTCTCGGATGAAGTGCTAGAGTTCAATCTTTCCTCTAAGAGTATGACGAAGTTATGAGGGAAATATCCGGAACACTTTTTGTTTCTTAATAACCTGCCATAGAACCAAGAACCGGCAATTCTTGTGACTTCCATAATGTCTCCCTCCAAAAAGCCTAAATCGCCCTTGGTTTGGCCTGACCAACCATATCTGGCCTTCACCTTAAATGGTGCTTTCAAAGTTGTCACATCCGTAGCCATTCATGCAAATTTATATATAATACGGTAGATATAGATGAATTCAACGTCACAGTTATAGTTCTCGAGGTTGAATTTAAGTTTTCAAATTATAATAAAATGCAGTAAAATGAATGTAATGTGTTTTAATAAGGAGAAAAGGATAGTATTAAAAATATCGAAAAAGCAGTGTACGCTTTCTGCAGACGATTGATGTGTAGAAGTATTAAGGATGAAGTGAAATTGGGGAAAAAAAATGAGTTACAGTAATAGAGCAAAAAAAACTATTATTATTAAGCTATGCAGATGAAGTTCCGTTTATTCTGGTGTTGTCTCTGATTTTTTGATGTTCGGTATCCACTAATTGAGCAAGTAGTAATTGAAATGATCTTTCTTTATAGTCCTTATTTTAAATAGTTGAAACAAGCATACAGACTGCCAAGCTTGATCTCGCCATCCTTTTCAGATCAGCTCAGTTGTCACCAAACCAGCCATTCGAGAATTTTTTCTTTCTATCGCGCCCTAACAGGCACCATTTTCAGCGAATATTAAGAAAAAGTGAAAACCTTAGAACGTTGAAGCAGTTCTGGTATTTACTGATGACACTACAAGGAAACTACTCTGTAATTGAGGCTAACATTAAAATATAGTGTTTTGTTTTGGCCGCAGCGAATTCGTACCGTTTACTTCTTGGACCTTGCTGAATCTCCTACGTCTGCGACGATTGATTGTTTTTTTGAAAATTTACTAATATCTTAAATGTTAAGAAGAGCCTGTGAAGTTCACTGGTAATAATACTCTTGTTATTTTGTAAGTTGCTTATATTTTTAAATGTTTGAGAGAAAG
Source organism: Saccharomyces mikatae IFO 1815 (assembly GCF_947241705.1). Taxonomy (NCBI): domain Eukaryota; kingdom Fungi; phylum Ascomycota; class Saccharomycetes; order Saccharomycetales; family Saccharomycetaceae; genus Saccharomyces; species Saccharomyces mikatae. The sequence goes on along the minus strand of NC_079259.1, from coordinate 234,679 downwards.
GTGAGAATAAAAATTTGGGTTTGAAATTCTAAAATCAAGGATTTATATGGCTTCCATTCCGGATTCAAATCTCACGAGGGGTCATTGAAGGGAAAGGCATAAGTTGAATACAGAGAGCGTAGCGGTAATCACTTAAAGGTACACAAATTGTGAAGCAGTTTACATGCCTGAACAAGCAAGCAAGTCAAGAAATTCATCCCATTTAATTGGGGGCTTCCTTGGTGGGTTAACATCTGCCGTGGCATTGCAACCATTAGATCTTTTGAAGACGAGAATTCAACAAGACAAGAAGGCTACATTATGGAAGAATTTAAAGGAGATAGACAACCCCCTACAGTTATGGAGAGGGACTTTACCATCAGCATTACGAACGTCGATAGGTAGTGCTTTGTATTTATCATGCTTGAATATTATGCGGTCATCTTTGGCAAAGAACAAACATAGCATATCTTCGTTAGGAAATAATTCAAATGTTGTATATAACAAGAGTAGCAGCTTACCACAGTTAACAATGTATGAAAACCTATTAACAGGTGCATTTGCAAGAGGCCTAGTGGGCTATATAACCATGCCGATTACTGTCATTAAGGTCCGCTATGAGTCTACTCTGTACAACTACCGCAGCTTAAATGAAGCAATCACCCACATATACACGAAAGAAGGGCTCTTTGGGTTTTTCAGAGGGTTTGGTGCTACCTGTTTAAGAGATGCTCCCTATGCTGGCTTGTACGTACTACTATATGAAAAATCGAAACAGTTGCTTCCCATGATTTTACCCACTAGATTTATACACTATAATCTTGAAGGGGAATTTACAACTTATACTTCCACAACAATAAACACAACGAGCGCAGTATTATCTGCTAGTCTAGCCACCACGGTAACAGCACCGTTCGACACTATAAAGACGAGAATGCAACTAGAACCATCAAAATTCACTAATTTCTTCAAAACATTTACATCTATTGTTAAAAATGAAAATTTTTTGAAGCTATTTAGTGGGTTGAGTATGAGATTGACAAGAAAGGCCTTGAGTGCCGGTATTGCATGGGGTATTTATGAAGAGTTGGTTAAAAGATTCATGTGAAAAAAAGACGTTTATATTTAATTCTGCTCTCGCGTTATTTGAATGAAATCTACACAAGGAACCTTCTGTGGTATCTACTATAGAGCTAAGCTGCTGTTTAGACTCATATACATCCAAACTCTGACACACGCACGCACATAAACAAACACACAGGTACATATATATATGTTCCTATGTATGTATATGTATGTATATTTATATATATTTATAAATATATAAATATAATCAAATAAATAACAAGGAAGGGAGACACTGACTATGGAAATGGAACCAATGCATTTTTACAAGTGTTAAATAAATGTAAAAAGTTGAGAAATCGCTCCTACTGGCTTTTTGCAATAGCTTTCTCAACTTCCTCAGTAAGTATATCTGTTAGATTTTTACCATTTCTTAGCGAAACCCACTCCCCATTTAAAAGATCAAATCTGTTAGGCCCAGACAGTGGAGATGCCAACCAAATTTGCTTATTAGGTGGTTGTTTGTTTATTACATATGTCCCGAAGGCTGGAACTTCTAGTGTCATTACTCCGTGGCTCAGCTCTACGTCGGGTATGCAATCTGGATGAGCCTCACTCAGTTCTTCCAGGCTATCTAGTAAATTGTCTAGGTAGTCGTCTGCTTCCTCGTGGTACTTTTCAAGCGGTAAGTTTAACACTTCTTGAGGGACCACTTGCCCATCTGTGGAGGATTCTACAAATCTCTTTTGAATAATATTTACGGTATGACTCATGTTATTTGTCACAGCTGGATATAATCTGATATGTTTTCGCGCTGCTGTTATCATCGATCTTCTGCCCAGTACAGAGCTGAATCGAGCTATACTTTTTAGAGAACGCCTGATCATTGCTACACAATATATCCTCACTTAGTTTTATTTGTGATGCTCCCCTTCTAGTACTGAGTTGTATAAAATAAATTATAAGTGATACCGACTAAAATTGTTCGACCGAAGATGCAACTCAAAGTGATTATTCTCTGCTAATAATCTCTCGTACTTAATAAGACTGTACAGCCTTTATTTAACTTTTAAAACATAATCATTATGTACGGTTTGTAGGAATTTGACAAGTGCGATGAGTTGTCTCTAAATTAAGTACCCAAGATCTACATTTGATAGAAAAGAATGTCCGATTCGTTAATAATTCCCCTGCAACCAAATCAATAGATTTCAAGACATGCATTTATATGGTTATTTTGTTCTTCTCATTATTGTGCTAGTTTTTATTGCATTATTACCTTTGTTTTCCGGTATTGGCACGTTCAAATTAGCTAAACCAAGTTCGTCGGCATCAAAACCATCTACAACTGGCAAGTACGGTAAGAGGGAATACATCAAAAAAAAGCTTAATCACACCAACGTGTTAAAATTCGATCTAAAAGATAGGGACGATAGTTTAGGTGATGACCGTGCTCATGCGTCTTCAGCATCTAGAAAATTTGAAATCGATTCTAAAACAGGTCTAAAAAGACGTGTAATTGGTCAATACAACAAAGATCCTAATGATTTCGATTTCGATATCAATGATCTGATCAATGAGGATGAATTAGAGGAACGGAGGGAAGAAGAGGAAAAGCTGAAGAAGTACGATGGTAAGAAAAATGAAGCCTACGAAGGATTTGTATGATAGCAAAGATGGTTCCCGAAGTTCGTCGTACGAGAACGATCGAGATATGTGATTATAAGGTAGGTAAAAGATTCAAAGAATTGATAAAATATTCTATTCTCAGTCTCCTTTATAATTTTGTTATTTACACAATTACGGATATCGTATTTATAACTTATTTTACATCTTTACCAGAAAACTCTCTATGATCTCTTGTCCTCTTGAGCTTCATTCTGTTCAGCAACATCTTCTTTTTCTTCTTTTTCTTCTTCTTCTTCTTCTTCTTCTTCTTCTTCTTCTTTATTATTTGATGGAATGAGTTCCAAATCATCCTTCATCTGCCCTGTTTCCTCATCGTAGTCATATTCGTAAAATAACATGAAAACACCAGGTGTTGAGAGAACTTCGGCCTCGTCTACGACATACACTGTCTCATCAGATATTCTCCACCAACAACCCCTGTATTTTCTAAATGCAATATAATGACCATAATTATGGGTACCATAATGAACAATGACTGAGCGCAGAGAATACGTCAGGGGAGTAGCTGGGACTGTAGAAAATGACCTAGTATAATTGATAGGCGGAGCTGGTATAACATCTTCCTCATCAGATGATGTTTCTAGTTGATCTTCAACATTAACTTTTGGTTCATCAATGTTAACGCTGTCGATGTTGTGCAATTCTTTTTCATCATCCTTTACATAATCGTTTTCATCATTGGTATTCTCTGTGATCCTTTTTCTGATGGTGTTCCCTAAGGCATCTGTTTCTTCAATGTGTTCATCCTCATCATCGGATGTCAAATCATCGGCTTCACCGTTTAATGGGTCATAGTTATTATTATTTTTGCTATGGCTGTAATGAGATGTATAATTTTCTTCTCCGTCATTGTAATCTCTCTCTTCTTCGCTGTCTTCAAATTCCTGTTCAAAGCGTTCATGTAATTTAGTGTAATATTCGCCGCCTATGTTTTCATCCTCGCTTGAGTCTTGTTGTACTGTTTTTTCCTTTTTTGACATTGGCAAACGAGCATCCAAATTGATCTCGTCAATATCGCAACACCATGGGGCAAGGTTCAACCTTGATTTGAATAATACTTTCGAGTTATTTTTTCTGATCATATAAGTTCTTGGATCGAATACTGATCTATTGATATGAATGGATAACAATGGTGGGGGTCTTGATATCAAAATTTGTTTAGATTTAGAACATTTACGAACCATATTTGCTGTATGCAACTTCTTGTAATCTTCGTCGTCAATAACTGGTTTAGCAAGGACTTCTTGGATTTGTTGCACTCTATCTTTAACAGCGTTCATCAATTTTTCTGGAATTGAACCCTCAGGTTTTTTTTGAAACTGATCCAACTGTTCCATTAAATGAGAGTGTGCTGCAGTGAGAGCACAACGATTACACTCCACGCCTTCAATAATTTCAGGTTTACTCCAGTCGCTTAACAACTGAGATAGTTTTAAAGTGGAACCGATGTTTTCGTTTGGTAAATTTAAACTCAATCCTGAGAATACGGAATATCTTATGCCACCGTTCTCACCACACTGTAAACAACCAATTCTTTCTGCGGTGATGCCGTCCAAAGGAGTCATTAATCTGAAAGGTGTCAAATTTTGGATTGACTTGTCATGTAAGATAGAATTAGGATCAATTTGTTCAGTTGGAATATAAACTGTTCCAACCTCGCCAAGATTTTGTTGGCCCACTAAAGCATCCTCAGGTAAGTTGGATTTTGCAATGGGTGTAGAATCTAGTTTTTCAGTATTCAACGATTTGACGTTACTCTCCAGTTCAGCTAAAATATTTTGGAAGAATTCTTGTGCGTCTTCCTGATCATAACCGAGAAGTATATTCTTTCTAGGAGACTTAGACATTGATTTCAATAAACTATTGGTCTTGAAATAAGGTTTGTCTCTATAGTACTTATCATTCAAAGCAGCAAGTAGGTCTCTTAAAGCGGTACTGAATGTGATATCTGGCTCTTGATTTTCTCTTTCTTCCTCTTTAGAACTTAGCTTCCTGTTCAACTTCTTCTTATGTTTACCATAAACTTTGCCACTCCTGTTGGAGTTCTTTTTGTTGTTATATTCACCTTGTTCAGGTTCATGCTCGCTCTCTTCCTTATTGTGTTCGTTTTGTTCCATCTCCTCATATGTTTTGATGACATTATTATCCAAGAATTCCATCAGTTCTTTGGACGATGCTAATGACTGTAAAACGGAATTCATAAAACAAGTATTACCATCATTAACTAAACCGGCAATGAAGCCGCCTCTTTTCAAGATTTCTTCGTCCAAGTGGGTGAACTTACTCCTGGGCAACCAACGACTAAGACTGTTATTATTTCTAAAGTTTGTTGTCATTTCCCTGATGCTCTCAACAACGTAGTTCAAATGATCTGGTTTTTTATAGAAAAATACGACTACACCAAAAATTAATAAATAAATCGATAAATTGTTATTATTGTTATTCCAAATCTCAAAACTCTTCAAAAAATCCTGTCGGGACCCAAATAAAAAATGTAATAAACTGTTTATTTTTCTTTCAATAAACAAATCCATACAACTGTTTTCAGATTGAGAAAAAAATGTCGAAGGATTCTAGCTTCGAACAAAGGAGGATACGGAAAGTGTAAATATTCAGATGTTATAATAGAAAAGAAAGAAAAAGTAAAGTTCGGCAATTACTTCTGTTCCTTGAATGTGTATACGTTCTTTTCGTGAGAAAAAAAGGAGGTCGGTCACGATGTTGAAAGCAATACTATGGTGTGCTTCTAGAGTGAAAAAAAAAGTTCCTATGTATATATCGATATTATTGTATAGTAAAATTTAATAAGCCAGGCCATCTTGAAAATTTTGTGGTGCTTGCTGAAAAAATGCACTTTGGTTCTGCAGATATAGAAAAAGAAACTTATCTACGCTGGTGTCATTCTTTACGTACAGAGAAAGAAGGGATAGTAGAGTGTATACAAATATGAACACCAAGAAAGGTTTCAGATAGGAGCTTGACGGCAATATCATATGTGGACGTTCACCTGCTTTTATAGATGTAGTCTTAATTAAATTGGTGATCTGAGGAAGATCTATAAACCTAAGGGGTTCTCGCTAACCAGAGGAGTTGTCATGAAGAGATACACTTCTTAAGTGCAATTTCTTTGTTTCTATTGGCAAATTTTTTGGTTGAGGCAGACGACACAGAAGGAGAAAGGAATCTCGGTTTACTGACTTACTTTAAATTTTCTTTTTTCGCTTTTGTGTAGTTTCGTCATGGAACATAAGGAGGGGGAGATTCAACGGTAGATTGTTTGTTGTCATGGGGTGCTGTACCCTGTAATAGAGGAGTTTGGATGGTTGGGTATACGTTTCTAGTAGAGCTTCCTTGCTGATGACCATGTTGGGAAGTCTGGGCGTCTTGAGGACGATTTGAAGGAACGTTTCTTTCACTATCCACCCAGCCTTGTTGGTAGTAATAGACGTATTCGGCATTTCTAAGGGGACTTGTAATCGTAATGTAGTAAAATGCGTGCAACATACCGGGCAAGAACCCCAGTAACGTTAGCAGTACATTCAAAAGGAAATCAGATGAAAAAGGCCCAGATCGAAAAAGGACTGCCACTGGGGGAAAAAAAGTCGCAATGATATACAATATGAAGTCAGAAACAGTACAACAAACACAGTAGCAACACATGGCGTGCGTCCTTATTCGCTTTCTGCTCGTGTGGCATTTTATTGCGGACGTCCTCTTCGGATATTTTTGGTCACCTTTTTATAGAGAGTGCAGCCCTTTTTCTTTCCACCATGGCTGAAAAGAGGCAAGATATGCAATAGGGTAATAAAACTAGCATAAAAGGTCAATTACAGAAGTAGTACAAAGGAAAAAGCTACATACATAGGTTGTCTAGTACTTATACCTTCTGGGCAGCGTAGTTGTATTTATCATAGACTTTATTCCAATACAGTCTTAAGGGTTCGTGCTCTAGGCCCAACTCAGTTATCTGATTAACTTCCTCATCGGTCAAGTCAAAAGAAAATAAGTTTTGAGCGTCAGAAATTCTTTGAGGTTTGGAAGATGTGGTGACAGGTAATACGCCGCGCCTAGTTACCCAACGTAAGGTGATTTGAGCTTCAGACTTGATGTATTTCTCAGACAACTCTTTCACATATTCAAAAAATGGCAGGGACTCATCTTTCGTGGTTCTCTTTTGAAGAGGGCCTAGTGGTGAGTATGCTTCTAGCAATATATCATTTTCTTGGCAAAATTTGTAAATCCCTGGTGTTTGGTTCTGCAAAAAGGGGCTAAATTCGATTTGATTAACTTGGGGCCTGATTTCTGCAACCTTCAGGATCCTTTCCAAGTCTTTCATGGCAAAGTTGGACACACCAATATTTTTGGCCTTGCCGGATCTGTACAGTTGCTCCATATCCTTCCAAGCTTCCTCCAAAGTAAACCCATTAGTTTCTTTGGAGACAAACGGGCTATGCAAAAGATATAAATCGACATAGTCAGTGCCCATTTTCTTCAATGCGATATCTAGTCCTACGGCTGGAGATTCAGATACCTTAATCTGAGTAGAATACTTGTCCGTTAAGAATATTTCATTTCTTGGCTTTTCGGTGAGGCTGAGTGCCTTTCCAACTTCTGGATATGTTCTGTAGATCTCAGCGGCGTCGATGTGAATGATGCCAGGTAGTTTAAGGGCATAAACAATCTGCTCTACTAAACTGTTTGAGAAAGTAGCGTCTGTCTCCTCTTCTTTATACCACCTGGTACCAGTGCCGATGATGGCGATTGCAGGAATTTTGTTTCCATTATTCAAGGTAATGAACTGTTGGTTAAATGGCATTATGTATTCGCGCTTTCAACTGCTTACTGTTTTTGAAGACACCTGTTCTTCTGTATCTATCCATATCCATATCCATATCCATATACGCATTTGACTGTCTATATATATATATCTATATGCAAACGAAATACGAGCAGGGGACATAGATGTGCATTAATAAGGGGAGTGTGGGAACTTCCGCTTTTCGATTGATACTCCGTGCTTTCCGTAGAGTTTTACAAAGGACCCAAACAGGGACAAATACAAACTTACACAAGACTATGTGCCGTTTTCATTGCATGGGCAGGGAGGAGCAAATGAAATGTCGGTAAATCGTAATACTTTGCTCGTAAAGGACCCTGCCGACTACCTAGCTTCAACGGTTGTTCTAGTCATTCCGTAGAAAAGCTGAAGAGCAGAATAGAGGTCGAGCCAAACATCAGGCTTGGAAATCTTTGAAATATAGTGCCAATCAAGACGGATCGCTTGCCGCATCAATAATGGACCGCAGGTGTTTCCCCAGAGGGTTCTATCTTGACCCATCCCACTGGGGAATTGTACGATCGTGAGAGGTGATGTGCCCACATTGGAAAGTGGAGAACATCACGAAGTGAAAAGGCTATTTGATATGTCTTCAAGACCTTTGAGCTTCAATGAATTCATAAGAATCATCATAGCTCTAACAGGAACAAAATGTCTTCTCCTGCTGCCCTCGATGCCGCTTGTATTTTTTGCAAAATTATCAAAGGTATGTCATAACTTCAAAACGTTGCTTGTGCAGAGCACACCCGTAATAGCAGTAACCTCGTATGTAGTAGCATAATACTAACAATTGGTCCGCTGTGTAATAGGTGAAATCCCATCTTTCAAATTAATTGAAACTAAGTACTCGTATGCATTTTTGGACATACAACCAACTGCTGAAGGCCATACGTTAATCATTCCCAAGTATCACGGTGCAAAATTGCATGACATTCCTGATGAATTTCTTACCGATGCCATGCCAATCGCGAAGAGACTGGCTAAGGCGATGAAGTTGGACACTTATAACGTGTTGCAGAATAATGGCAAGATTGCGCATCAAGAAGTCGATCACGTTCATTTCCATTTGATTCCGAAGAGAGACGACAAGACTGGTTTGATTGTAGGGTGGCCAGCTCAAGAAACTGACTTCGATAAGCTAGGCAAGCTGCACAAAGAACTGCTTGCCCAATTAGAAGGCTCCGATTAGAATAAATGCATGCTATGATTCTTTGCGGTCTTACTTTTATATTTAAGTTTATACATGTGTGTGTAATCACCCTTGCTTCTCAATGCTAACTATCGTACTAGAGGTCATCGAAGCTGACGATAGCCTAATATTTAACGTCATATAATGCGCTAGCTCTTTCCTTACTTAATTACAACTTTTAAGCACTACCCGGAAACCCCTCGAATATGTAAATTCGGTGGCAAAAAAGGACATATATATCAGGGCCGTGTATTTAATAGATCCATAATTGATATGTTTAGATCATCTATTTATATCGATATTTGACCTAACACCATTGACTAGATAACTGGCTCTACTACAAGACAGATATACAAATCATGGGTGAAGAACATAAACCACTTTTAGACGCCTCCGGTGTCGACCCTCATGAAGAGGATAAAACTGCCACTGCCATTTTGAGAAGAAAGAAGAAGGACAACATGCTTCTGGTTGACGATGCTATCAATGATGACAATTCTGTTATCGCTATCAACTCCAATACCATGGACAAATTGGAATTGTTTCGTGGTGACACCGTCCTCGTTAAAGGTAAGAAGAGAAAAGACACGGTGTTAATCGTCTTAATTGATGACGAATTGGAAGATGGAGCATGTAGAATAAACCGTGTAGTCCGTAACAATTTACGCATCAGACTGGGCGATTTGGTTACAATTCATCCTTGCCCCGACATTAAGTACGCCACTAGAATTTCAGTACTACCAATTGCCGATACAATCGAGGGTATTACTGGTAATCTATTCGATGTTTTCTTGAAGCCTTACTTTGTTGAAGCCTACAGGCCAGTGAGGAAAGGTGATCATTTCGTTGTCAGAGGTGGTATGAGACAAGTCGAATTCAAGGTTGTGGATGTTGAGCCAGAAGAATATGCCGTTGTGGCTCAGGATACCATTATTCACTGGGAAGGCGAGCCAATCAACAGAGAAGATGAAGAAAATAACATGAACGAAGTCGGTTATGACGATATTGGTGGCTGTCGTAAGCAAATGGCCCAAATAAGGGAAATGGTTGAATTGCCATTGAGACATCCTCAACTTTTCAAAGCTATTGGTATCAAGCCACCAAGAGGTGTCTTGATGTATGGTCCTCCTGGTACAGGTAAAACCTTGATGGCAAGAGCTGTTGCCAACGAAACCGGTGCCTTTTTTTTCTTAATCAATGGTCCAGAAGTTATGTCCAAAATGGCGGGTGAATCTGAATCTAATTTAAGGAAGGCGTTCGAAGAAGCTGAAAAGAACGCTCCAGCCATTATTTTTATTGATGAAATTGATTCTATAGCCCCAAAGAGAGACAAGACTAATGGTGAGGTTGAAAGAAGAGTTGTCTCTCAACTGCTAACTTTAATGGATGGTATGAAGGCAAGATCTAATGTTGTTGTTATTGCTGCCACCAACAGACCAAATTCCATTGATCCTGCCCTAAGAAGATTTGGTAGATTTGATCGTGAAGTGGACATCGGTATCCCAGATGCTACGGGTAGACTTGAAGTATTACGTATTCACACCAAGAACATGAAATTGGCTGATGATGTTGATTTGGAAGTCTTGGCTGCTGAAACACACGGTTACGTGGGTGCCGATATTGCCTCTTTGTGTTCAGAAGCTGCTATGCAGCAGATCCGTGAAAAAATGGACTTGATAGATCTAGATGAAGACGAAATTGATGCAGAAGTGCTTGATTCTTTGGGAGTCACTATGGACAACTTCAGATTCGCTTTAGGTAATTCCAATCCTTCTGCTTTACGTGAAACCGTTGTTGAAAGTGTTAATGTTACTTGGGACGATGTGGGTGGTCTAGATGAGATTAAGGACGAATTGAAGGAAACTGTTGAATACCCAGTCCTTCACCCAGACCAATACACCAAGTTCGGTCTATCTCCATCAAAGGGTGTGTTGTTCTATGGTCCACCAGGTACTGGTAAAACTTTGTTGGCAAAAGCTGTAGCTACTGAGGTTTCAGCCAACTTTATTTCAGTTAAAGGTCCAGAATTATTGAGTATGTGGTATGGTGAATCAGAATCCAATATTCGTGATATTTTCGATAAGGCAAGAGCTGCTGCACCAACTGTGGTTTTTCTTGATGAATTGGATTCTATTGCAAAGGCAAGAGGTGGTTCCTTAGGTGATGCTGGTGGTGCTTCTGATAGAGTCGTCAATCAATTATTAACAGAAATGGATGGTATGAATGCCAAGAAAAATGTGTTTGTGATTGGTGCCACCAACAGACCAGACCAAATTGATCCAGCTATCCTAAGACCTGGAAGATTAGATCAACTGATTTATGTTCCATTGCCAGATGAAAACGCTAGATTATCGATCCTAAATGCTCAACTAAGGAAAACTCCATTAGAACCAGGTTTAGAATTAACTGCCATTGCTAAGGCTACTCAAGGTTTTTCTGGTGCTGATTTATTGTACATCGTACAGAGGGCTGCTAAATATGCTATCAAAGATTCTATTGAGGCTCACAGGCAACATGAAGCTGAAAAGGAGGTGAAAGCGGAAGGTGAAGATGTCGAAATGACAGATGAAGGAGTAAAGGCTGAACAAGAACCAGAAATAGATCCTGTTCCATATATCACCAAAGAACATTTTGCAGAAGCTATGAAGACTGCTAAACGTTCGGTCTCAGATGCCGAATTGCGTCGTTACGAAGCATATTCTCAACAAATGAAAGCTTCCAGAGGTCAGTTCAGTAATTTCAACTTCAATGACGCACCATTGGGTACTACGGGTGCGGACAATGCCAACACTAACAACGGTCCTTCAAGCGGAGCAGGTGCAGCATTTGGTTCTAATGCGGAAGAAGATGATGATTTGTATAGTTAGTTAAATGCCACGTATATTTTTATTTTCAATCGTTAATTCAAGTCATTTCTATAAAAATTCGATTATGTATATGAACAAATGATATATCCTCATTTATAACAAGATTTTTGTCCCTTTTTTTATGTTTTTATCTTAAAATTGCATAAAACGTGAAATTAAACTATTAAAAAAGAATGCATTGAAGTATAAGTATACTGATATATAAGAAATGAAAGCGACATGATCTCATTAGTAAAATCATTTGCTATATATTTATTCGCTTTTCTATTCTTGAGAGTACTATGAATCGAAGGGATTTGGGTGTAATTTTGAATCTTCAAAAGCACTATTTGAAGATATTTGACCAATTTGATTTCTTTAATCTTGATTCTTCGTTCATCATTGGTTTGTCTAGCCCAGTTTTTAAGATCAAGGGCCGTGCTTTACTAAAATTGAATGGTTTGGTCGTCGGTATTGGTCTTCTATTTTCCTTATTACTATGTTTGAGGTCGACATTAACAGCCTCCGGGGAAATTTTATTGTTATTATAATTGGGTTCATGCAATTCCGGCAAAGTATGTACTCTGTTGCTATAGCTGGACAGATTCGATTTTCCAGATTCCAACGTGGATAGAGTTGAAGTGGAAGCCAAAGATGGAATAGACAAATTAGAAGATGCGCGTGAATGAGTAAGGGAGCATTTGCCTACTGTAACCTTCCCTTGAGCAGAAGGACTATTGAGCGCACGACGGTCTCTTTGAGACTTAAACAATTTTTCTTCTTTAATCTTCTTCAAGAATGGGGAAAGACATGTTATTAAATCTTCTGTAGAAATGGTGACGTCCCAATCAAAATATTCTAGTAGCTCCCTTTCTATGGTATTGACCTCTCTTAGTAAGAGAAGACCGTCTGTATATTCAGCCCAATGTTTGTTGAGAGGGGACGAATCATTTAACGTCTTTGCAGCTAATATCAGGCATCCCAGAAATATTCTATGCCTAGTGGTCTCTATACCATAAACCTTGCTCGGTATTAGGGATCTTAATTTGGCTAAATATACAGAGGTTGCCATAAGAGTTGGAGTTTGAACGTTAGAATGCTTGATCAACCTGTTAATAAATTCTGTCAAAGGTGGTGCTGGTAATGCGATATCTATCATACTATTCGTTTTCTTTATTTTGATAACGGAAGCTGTAGTCGATGCTAGATATTGGATCATTTCCTTTGACACACTCTTCCTATTAAATTGGAGCAAAGCCTCGTAGTTTGACATTTTCTAGGGTGAAAAGCTACCGTCGTATTGATATATTCCTTAGGCTTAGGTTCTTTACACTAGTTCTTATATATATAAGAGAACTATTGAAGGAGAAAGGAGAAAGGGAACTTATAAGAATAAAAAAAATATTCAAGGATCGGTGGAACTTGCATCAGATCCGTAAATCGATCAACCTGTTACAATTTTGGGAAAAGTCTCACACATCTCCGAAGTTACAACTACTTCTTAGTCCGATGGCGTGTTTGCGGTGACAATAGATGACTTTGCTATTTGAACTAACTAGGTAAACCAGCCAGAGTCTGGGAGGGCTTCGAGCACAGAATTGACCGCAGCCGCCGCCAAAAAAATCCAGCTTTACCAGCATTTTTCGTGTTATGTAAACTCTTTTTTTTTTTCGCGTCATAAGAGACATTAAAAACTGTAGCTGGGCTCATTCTATTCCAGAGCTGGCCTTTCTTTTACAGCGATATTTGCTGGATTTTCTTCCAGCCAGAATGCCGTGGCAAGCGTAACAAGAATGTGTTTCAAGTGGCATTCTTGATTGGGAATGTTAAGTTAGATCCCTTCAAATGGGAATCTGATGTTTCAAAATTTATACGCATTTGTTCGAGCAGACGAATCGTACTATGTATTAAATTCTATCATGTAAAGTTGCGGAATTCTATGGACCTGAGCAAAATGGTTATCATTCCGTAGCAAAAGTATATATTATTACCCTGAACAATACTTTGAAATAACTAACGTGTTGCAACAAGATCACGAGTTGTAGTTGAGAAAACTACGCCATATCACATCTTCTACTAAAATGGAATGATGCAGAATTTGAGTTTTGAAAAGAGTAGAAAAGATTTTGTTGGCTTTAAAACAATTTTTTCAGATAAAAAGCAGTATAAAACTATTTTTAGAGATATAGATAGGTAGAATATAACGATCATAAGAATGATTTGTAAATCATGATACATGTTTGTAAAGGTCCATTAATAATATTATGGCGAAAAGAAAAGACATAAAAAACAGTAAGGAGTATTATTGTGGTACAGCTCTAACTCATAAACTCTTTCCAATAGAGTCAAGGGTTTTCTCATCTGGATAGTAGAAAAAGGCCATCGCAATCAGAATGTACATGGCCAGAGACATGACGCCCTCCAACCAGTTCGATTCACCGTCAAGAATCAGGTAGTTAGATAAGAAAACAGCGATAAATAGCGTAGCAGTTTCAAAGGTGGAGAAGTTTAGCGTCATTGGGACATCAATCATCCAGCCTACAAGGACCATGAATGGCGTAACGAATAAGGCAACTTGCAAAGAAGAACCGATGGCGACGCCGAGCGCTAGATCCATTTTATCTTTCATAGCTACTAATACTGAAGTAACATGTTCTGCAGCGTTACCCACAATAGGGATGACTATTAAACCAATAAACGTCTTAGACAGCCCGGTAGATTCAACAACGTTGTCAATCGTACCGACTAAAAAGTCAGCACAAAAGGAGATGACGACAGTTGTACCCAGCAGAATCACCAATGATGATTTGACACTCAAAGAGTGGCGTGGTTGCCTGGAAATGGTGCTCATAACTTCATCGGTCTCTTCTTCTTGTTGTTCAAATAGGGCGTGGTGACTTCCCAGTTGGAAATATAAGAATAAAACGTAAACAATAAGAATAACAATAGAGGTACCTCTGGAAAGCTCTAATATTTTTCCGTCAATGAAATGGTCTTCCTTGCCGTGTGGTAGGGTCGCTCTGAAAGCAGCAGGAATCAATAACGATGCACATGCAATGGCAAGTAATGACGACATTGTTTGAGCAGCGGTTTGGTTGAACGTCTGTTGAACTCTATTGTACCCACCGAATATAAAGCAGAACCCAAGGACAAGTAGCAAATTGGAGAGAAGACTACCTAGCATCGAAGCTTGCACAATTCTCACTTGTCCTTTTTTCAGGGCAATGATAGAAACGATAAGTTCCACAGCATTACCAAAAGTAGCATTCAATAGTCCCCCAATGGTATTACCAGCCTTATCGGCCAGCTCTTCCGTGGCATTTGCCAAGATAGCTGCTAATGGAATGATTGCCAAGAAATTGAAAAGAAATGTCCATGTATGGGACAATTGGAAATGACCCCAAATCAAACCCAAAGGAACGAACACCAAAAGAAAATTCAGAGGAGATGCTTTCAAAATATACTTTAAATCATACACTGCTGCTCTCCATCCACTATACTTTGGATTGCTGGCGGAATGACTGTTTGTGACAGTTAATAATGGAGTGGTTGCATCCATTGTATCGATCCTGTTATTTTTTATTCTGTTAACACTTGATGAGTGGAGCGTGTAGGATTATCTGTATGCCTAGAACTCTTTATTACAGTGCAGCGAAACGTAGAGTTGCTCTATTCTCTGAGGAGTAAGATAATAATGTGCGTTTATTCTTTCCATATCCTCGTGAGGGAAATTTTCATTTCCCGGGAATTCTGATCAAGCCGTCTAGTCCATGAAAAAAGAATTACGTCAAGTAGTTCACAAAACATTCCCGACTAATAACCCATTCCGTTCAAGTTTGGGAGTTTGGGTAACGAGGGATCAACGTTTCAAGAAAAGCCATTATAATTGCCGATAGATTATTGGGTAGGTATATATAACGTTAAATTAGAGCTTAAATACTACAACATTGTCCCCTTGACAGAAGACGAATAGAAAAAATAATTGCCCTCTCCAAATAGATAGTTCCATTGAATTCAATGGAAAAAGAAGTTTCCGTTTCGAGTAATACTAAAATTACAAGGAGTTGGAGGCACTAGATTATAAATGTACGATAAAGGTTGAAAATAAACATGAAAGTGGTAACCGAAGAACTGCAGGGTATGCCCTTCATTGAGGAAGTGAAAAAGTGGGAAATTAAGAAAAACTAACCGGGAAAAATGTGAAAAGAATATTATTTAAGAATATATTTCGCTTGGTATCATGGAAATAGTTTGAGATTTTATGGTATTGACTTTCAGCACGTTATTTTCTTCGTGGCTTAGGTTCCTTTTTCTCTAAATGAAAAACTCTCACATATTCGTTCGTTGCTGGATTATCACTCCTTCTTCTCATCCTTGGATGCGGTTTATTGTTCTCAACCAATTTTAATGTGTCAATTTTGTTTTCTTCCGCACTTTTATCTGTAATTATTGGGGATGGTCGAGAAGCAGTGAGGGGGAGCCTTGGGACTTTTGTTTTCCACGAATGCTCCGGCACACTTCCACACCCACCTTCTAATCTAGCGCCAGTGGATAATGGTCTTTGTGTTAACCCTGGTAAGGACAGTTTACGTTTCAACCGCTGTTCGGGAGGGGGTTGTAACTCTGCGGAATCTAAATTTTCGCTGGCCTTTGGCGTCTTGTTTTTTAAGAATTCTACTTCCTTTTTCAACAGGTTTGTTTCTACTGCATATCTTCCCTCTGAAGTGGCTCTCAACTCCGATAGCTGGGCCTGTAACATCCAATGGGACGTGGATGCTAAAGATCGGTTAAGCACGCTTAGTATGTGATCTTTTTCACTTACTAAAGTTTCATCATCGCCTTCCTTTATTCTCTGTATGAGATTAAGGATTGTGTTTTCTAGCTCTCTTGTGTTTTTCAAAGATGGCATAAAATGGCTAGTAAAATTGTAGTACTCATTGTCGTCAATTTTTTTAGTCGGTCCAATAATAGCAGTGTCGGAGTAAGCGGGACTAAATACACTTGTATTTTCACTCTTTACTTCTCTGGAAGGAAGCCTGTCATTGGATTCCACGTTTGTTTCATTCTTATTCTTGACAGGTTCTTCAGGCGTGACAAGATAAGCCTCTGCGCTACGTCTAGTTCTTAGCTCCATAACCGTCAAAATCTTAAATTCCTGTATGCCCTGCTCTTACCACAGTTTTCGTGTTAAAATATAAGAGGGTTCAAACTGCTTAAATTTTATACGCTTCTAGTACCTTATTGCGGTATTGCTCAACCTGCAAAATCCGGTCTATGTCTAGCTTAGGGAGCCTACATGTGTCAAAGAACCTTTCATTTCCGATGAGTAAAAATTTTAAAATGTGCGCGGGAGAAGCTTCGGTCGGCGTCGTCGCCAAAGGGCCACCGACCATGGGTTTAGGTAATTTTTGGTTACCATGGTGACTGTAGTCTAGATATCCCGCAATCAGGAGTACCGTACAGGGCCGCTTCTAGTAAGCAACGAGATGGACAAACTCCCAGGCGCCTGTCGTTTATGATTTATGCCCTTCCAATTTAAATACTAATTGATTAGAGGCTTATTTATATGTAAATATTAGATACATAAAGGGTAAGAAAACGGTGCAGAAAAAATGAATATCCCAGCATGTTTAATCGAATAAACCGAAACCCATGTCATCGTCAGATTCTTCAGCAGCTTCTTCTTCCTTTTCTTCTTCGGCAGCAGCGTCACCAGAAGCGGCACCAGCACCAGAAGCGGCACCAGCACCAACAGCTGGACCAGCATTGTGGAAACCAGATAGAATTTCCTTCAAGTCCTTGCCTTCTAAAGCCTTAGCGTAAACATCAGCCCAGACCTATAATAATTAACTTTACAACAAGCTTCGCAGTGAGGCTCGTTATTCGTTATGTATGTTAGTAAAATGGATGCTTACATGAGATGATGAAATCCTGACTTGTGTTTCTTTCATTCAATACATTTGAAGCAGTAAATAATAGATATGCATTGCTGGAGAGATCATTTTATAAGTGTCGCGTTTAGTACCTCATCTGGGTGGACAGGGAGCTCAATGAAAATCTTCTACTTCCATATTTCATCGCATACTTCTTTTTGGGAAAATTGTCTTCAATATTTCTTTCGTAGTCACACAAAGTCGTAAACTTTTCTTGTACTTTTACATACGTTGTCGATATTGGCACCAGCAGCCTTGGTGATAGTCAATAGGTTGTCAGAGGTGATTTCCAAACCAGCATCAGCTAGGATGAAAGCAGCAAAGGAAATAATAGAGTCAGACATTTTTTCTCGGTTGTTTGAATTCTTTGATTTCCCAAGTATACACAAAACAAGAATTTGTGAAGAAACCTTAAAGTACAACGAAGGGGTTTGTGAATATAATTTCAAATGCTTATTTGGCCTTACATTGAAAACTAGTTTTACCAACAGCCAACAGCCAGTCAGAAGATTCAATCCTAAGATTTCTCCTTCGCGCTGCACGCGAAAAAAAAAAGTTCATTAAAGATTAAAAGATTTAATTAGATGTACGGATGTTGGAAGGTAATATGTATGGGTCTAACGGGACATTTCGAAGTTAATGGAACGGCGTTCTTCTCTTTGACATAATTCCTATATTCGTGTTGTATACTTCATATAAAGTGCTGAGTTAAAGTGTTACATAATATTACTGACAATCATTTCTCATGACTTTTGTTTGTCGCTGCCGGTTTTTTTTGAATGTAGGTCGTATCTATGGCACAACTAGCTCCAATATTGACCCCTCATTTTGAAAGATTATTGATTTTGTTTTCTAAATTTTCTAATTTTTTCTTATGTTCCTTTAATTGCTCTTTCACATGAGCTAATTGCTCCCTCTCTTGCTGCCTGGCATAGTAATCCTCCTTGGCACGTTCCCTCTTGATGAAGATATCTTGAGGATTCCCCGGTCCGGCACCACCTAGAGGGCCATCCGAATAGAAACGAGAAGCAACTCTTAAGTTTATTGGCAATTTGGCATTACGGTAAATGCAACGGTTCAACATTATTGACAGTATATGAAATTCAGCTATGGTGTCTTTCGATATCTACCAACGACTGCATATGTTTGTTAGGTGCGAATGCTATAAATACAATAAATCTCAAGCCGCCCCCTAAATTTCAATAAAGATGCTTGAAATTGTTAGCAAATAGAAGCGAACCATTTGACGTATGTAGTGATTGTGCAGTTTACGGAAATATCCCGTAAAAGGGTATAATATTCTTGGGACTATAGGCTTTTCCTAATATAAAGCTGGATCATTCAGTTGATTCGTGACCCTTACTCAGGATATAATGCATCCATATTAATCAAATAACTTAATCAATCCGCTGGGATGGTTAATTAAATATTGTTAACTACATAATATTTTTATTGGTTGCTAACACTCAACACTCAACAGTTAATAATGCCTATTATATGTATATTTTTAAAGTATGTGTGACTTATATCATGATTTCATTTGGTAACCTTGGCTTTTTTAGATACATGCCCATTAGAGATATCAATATTTCCGCCATCAATGTCCTTATTTACCGGTTTTAAAATTGGAGTGCCCAACTCAGCATGGAAATCCTTAATGATAGAATCTACATCATCAATATTTAGTGGTCTCACATCACCAAGCTTCTTAATCTTAGCAGTGACTTCCTTAACTTGGTCGTCTGTCAGGTTCAAATTCAATTGGTCAACTCTTGATTTAATAGCGTTCCAACCTGTTAATCTGTTAGCAAAGTGAATATATCTCTTCATACCGAAATCGTGAGGATCCAAGATTTCGTATGTAGATGGGTTTGCTAGAATGGCCTTGGCATGAATACCGGCTTTATGTGTGAATGCACAGAACCCTGTGATAGGGTTGTTGAATGGAATGTTAACCTCCACAGCATCAGCCACCAGGTTCTCGATGTCTCTGATCTTGTGTAGTTTATATTTGGACTTGACATAGTCTGGTGCGGCCACAATCATTCTTGCCATGAGCCCACCGAGAGGAGTGATACCGTTTCTTTCACCGATACCTAGGACACTGACGTCGATCAACCTGGCACCACCTTCCAGGGCTGTGTAGGCGTTGGCAATGGCGCAACCAGTGTCGTTATGGAAATGACATTCAATGTCACATGAGACAACACTCTTCAAAGTTCTGATAAGTTCATACACTTGCCTTGGGTTGGCACATCCGACTGTATCGGCGATACCAACTCTATTTACACCGATCTTATCAACGGTTTTGTAAATGTTCAAAAGGTCAACCAGGTCACTTCTGAAAGAATCTTCAGAAGAGAATCTGATTTCGATACCTTTGGACTTGACAAATTCAATAACTTCAACAGCACTTTTGGCAATGTAGTTCATATCCTTACCATGGGAATACTGTCTCAAGAATTTGGAGGTACCGATAACAACGTCGACACCATCGACACCAGTCTCCACGGCAACTCTGGCGTCATCCATATGACAACGAATATGTGTAAGAATCTTGGCCTTTAAACCTAGTTTACATATAGCTTCACAATCCTTTTTGGATTGTTCAGATGCCACGGGTGACGTTAACTCGATGTAGTCCACACCAAAATCATCCAGAGCTTTAGCAATTTCGATCTTCTTTTCCGTATCGAAGAAAGCGTTGGCAAATTGTTCACCTTCTCTCAGGGTCGAATCAATCAACTGGAAATTCTTGACGTTGGAAAGATAATCTGCAGGATTAGGACCATATGGGTTATTTGTAGTAGGGGCAGTCGTCGACTCAGTGACACTTTGAAATTCGTTATTTTCAGACATCGTTGCTAAAAGAAACAGGTACTTGGGTTGTCTTCACACTTAATAACGTCTCACAATTAAAAATCTCCACAGAGAGAACGAAAAGAAATATAATTACTGAAAGTTGCTATATATATATTTCAACAGGAGATTATGCGCAAGAGTGAACAGATGTAGGCTCAAATTGTTTATGCGTAATAGCTTAGAACCTCACACAACTACAATGATCAACTTGGCATCAAACTGTGTAAAGTGACTAATCCTTGCCATTCCATCGCTATCGCGCAATATGCGCGACGTGACTTCTACGCGGATTCCTTGGGGTCAGTGGTTGCTGGTAGTGTTTTCCAGCGGAATTTTATCTCTGTTACGGACTGATCCTCCTCGTCCGCCTGGTAATTACCAGCCTGATGTTTTCGCTATTTGAGCCAAAAAAAGTCGCCAGGGGAAGGATGTCACGATAGGAAAGAGAAGTGCTCATCTTCAGGCTATGAAGCACTCCGGTACGAAGGACCCTTCACAGTTTAGTTGCATATACGCAATTAAATATGTATATACACGTATATACTTACTAAACATACTGATAGGCTTTGTTCATTCGGTCAGTATGTGCCTTTGCAGGGGTCCTGATGATTAAGCAAGGTAAGCATAGGATTCTCCATCGTCTCCTCTCTGTAGATATCCTTTTTGGATTAAGCTGTCGATAGCTCTCTTGACCATAGAAACCTTTGCGTTGAATCTTTGGTGCGATTGCGCAATACATTCGTTCACTAATGTTGTATGTGGCAAATTTCTCTTGGCTTTCATAATTCTCACAATGCACGCCTCCAAAAATATTTGTCTTTCTGTGTTTAATTCCTTCTCTATTCTTTCGTCCTCCGTCAAGCGTTTATTCCCTAACTTACTACTGTGATTATCATGCCCTCCACCTGATAGAGATTGCAAAATATCATTTTTAACACCACTCGCAAAATTTATATTCGTTTTAAGCGCTTTATATGGACGTGATATCTTGAAATGAGTTTCTGACTTCACTAGAGCGTCTAGTCCTGGGGGGACCTGCTGAATCAATTTAAACTTGATGAATGGTATCATTGCCGCTGCAATATGCTGGATGCTTAAGTTTGTGCCCTCCTGAATATTTTCTAGTGACAATATATCGGCATCATTATATAATAGTAAAATTGCCATTTGAAATAAAGTCACAGTAAAATTAAATGGCACCCTACCAGGTTTCCCAATATCTGCTTTTAGTTCACCACGACATAATGGCCATAACCACTTCAATATTCTGCCGTTATGTTTTTGGCTGTATGATTCCTTCAATTTTTCATGAGATGGTACTAATTCCTTGGGAAGCTTAAATTCAACTTCTTGGTACGAAAACGGCCACATATTTTCTGCCAACACGAACGGTTGTAAATCTGGATATCTCGATTTGGAATAGTCTGGTTCATTCTTCAAAGTAACAGCAAAATCTTCCTCCAGAATCTTAGAAAGTCTGATATCCTGAAACATTTTGGTTATCTTACCAGTGTATTCCATACTATTTGCAGCTTGTAGCCTTTGAATGATGTTCTCTTCGTCCTCAGCTGATGTGGAGGTACCGTGAATTAGTCTCTTAGCAAAAAGTCTTCTATAATGAGTTTCGAACGCATCCTTATCAGTCAAGTACTTGAAAATTGTTATAATGTCCTCATCTGACATATCGCTCGTCACTTCAGGTTTGGTGGCCTTTTTTAATAATATGTCACTGTATTTAGCAAGCATTTCTGAAGTTTTTGAAGTAGCACTCTTTGGAGATCCTGCAGGCAATGCGAACTCATTTATGTTGATAAAAGCACCGCAAGCATTGTCTAAAGCCTTAGCTAAAGGAATATCATCGGGGAAGCTCTCATTAAAGATATTGGAGAATATGTCATGCACTTCCAGTAATTTCTTGATATAGTCCTTGGGTGAAAGGGAGTGTGCGGTCATGAGGGCTAGTTTTTTAGGATTTGCATTTTCGTTTTTCATAATGTTGTGCTTATGCATTGCCAATAGAGCCGAAATTTCATCTTCACCTGTTTTTTTAACGTAATTTTCAAAAACTGAGGCCATTCTCGGAATTAATGTAAAGTCTCTGCGTATTAGCGCATATAATGAAGTGATTTTTTCGACATCCCTTGCATCAAGAAGGACGGTAAACTCGTCTTCTAGCTTTTCGATGTGATCTGTGATTAAAACTTTGTTTAATGCCATAGAAAGTGGTTTTTTAGTATGGTCATCCCAATATATAGTCATTGCCTTCTCTTCACGTTTGATAATTTCATGTGCCTCAAAAATATACTCGGTTACTGAATGTTTCTCCAAATAGTCGTTTGTATATTGCGTGTAGTACTCTTGTGTCTTCTTTAGAAATGGCTTTTCAAAAACTTGTATATAAACGTTAAGGTTTAACTTTTTCAAATCCTGTGGGTCGATACCTAGGGCTACTAAAGACTTTATGGCAGCACTAATGTTGCTTCTTTGAATAATTTGTCCCTCCCTTTCCAAGGTAATTTGTTCTAATAATTCATTAATCAAAACATCATTATTTGGATCGAACATTACTTCTTTCCATGTCATCAAGCATAAGGTATTGACATCGAAAATATGCCTTTTGCCATCACTTCTTTCCTTCTGAACCCAATATCTATTCATATAATCGAACGCATGGTTCAAAAAAATAGCACCAATCGTAAATCTTTTCCAACGTTTAACGTAAAACTGTAAAAAAGTCTCTGAATCAGATCTCTTAAAATTCATAATGTAATTTTTCAAGTAGTTCTTTAATTTTTCATAAATCTCACTGCCAACCAATATTGTTGATTGGCCAGTTCTACTATCAGTACTAAAATGTCCAGACGAGCGTGACTTGTTCACACAGTAGTTATAAATTGCTGTATAGACTTCCATATACATGGTTGGGGAGAGAATTTTATATACTCCCTTAGATGTCGATGCTTGGTTTTTCTCATTACCTAAGATTTGGTTAATTCCTGGTTCTATAAAGTTCCAAGTGGCCTCTAAATCATCTGATCTAGGTAAAGTTTCAGACATGCTTTCTTGATTGTGTTTTTGCTGTTCTTCTTTGATTAGGTGTATGTAAGAGACCTTTCAAGACTAAAAATTGTAATCGTTTCTATTTGTGAGTATAACCAATGTTGAGCTGCTGAAAGAAATATAACAATTAGGTAAAATACAATTAATAGTGAAAGGGGTGCACAGAGTTAGAAAATGCGGATGGAAAAAGCCTAACGAGAAAAAGGACAGTACAGAAGAGCAATGCTGTGAATCAATTGGGTTGTAGAGTAAAGTGTTGCTGGAATACTTTATCAATGCCCTAATTATTTTAAAATGTTTTTATTTGCCACACTTTACCCCATATATGTTTATCAAACATCGAAATGCAAAAGGGCCTTGAAACGGCAAAAAAAGAAAGAGCAGTAACTTTCCATTCGGGTAAGATTTATTATTTAAAACACCATCGCAATTAGTATGTACACCCTTTGATGAAGAAGGCATTGAATAAGTAAAAAGATATGATGCATATAAAAGTCAAAATTGGTATCTAAAATTGTTTTTTTTATTATTTATTTGCCTTAGTTACGATTGGTGATTGAACTGACTTTTTCCACTACTCTAACGATACTAATTGAAAAAGTAATTACCCACATAAACAAGGCTACGAATAGAAAGGCGGACAAAGCTTCCTGTTTCCTGCAAATACGCGGTACTTTCGGATATCCATACGTACTTCCATTTGACCTGCGAATAGAAGTACAAACCCATTCTTTATCAAAACGAGTATTAAATGCCAATGCTAGATTAGCACTTGAAAAGATTATAAAAAGTAAATCCAACAAAATCAGTTTTAGTTTGCTTAAGGGATTTCTTAAGCCCACTGGTTTACCGGCAAATTCATCATGTGCAATATAAATAATATATGCAATCGCAACCGCATTAACGCAGATGGCCATTATAGTGCTTGGCTGCTGTCCAATCTTGCTTTCACTGATGGTGTTATTTGATCTTGAGTTTTGAAAAATTTTGATTGCTAAAGCAAGCGAAATGCATGACAGTACGCCAGTCAAAATTCTTAAACCCAGGATTAAATATTGACTGTCTAATAATATTGACGTCAGGGGAGGCCTCCATTGTTGTAACTTCCTTTGTTTTATTCGTTGCCACTTTTCTCTTTCTTTATTAAGCTCATTTACCCAATCTGACTTGTAACTTTTATTATGTACTGATTCAGGAGATTCTGGGTTCTTCTTCTTGTCACCGTAATAAAAATCTTTCACTTTTTCAATATATTTTAACCATTCTTTTCTCTCTTCTGTGGTCTTGAACTCCAAGTTAGCGCCTATTTCTGAATGTAGTACGCCTTCTAAACGCTCTTCACCACCCCATTCACTGCACATATCACCTAGAATCTCTCTACGAGCTGCGTTTTTTGACGAGGTAGATGAAACTAGAGAATGATTGTCGTAGGATTTCAAATAATGATTGTCGTTTTGGTCTTTAGTGTATGCGGAATGACTGCCAATACTAGATGCAAATTGGCCCCACTTAAATTCTTTCGGAAGTTTTCTATCATCAGTAACATTTCCATCAACAGCGTTTCTACATTGGAGTCTTAGTTTGTCAAACTGCGCTTCGAGAACATAAGGCGGCACTGTGGTCGGTACAAATGTGTAAGTGTTTAATTTGGGGTAGTCTAGTGGTGAACCATCACTGCGTTTGGGAATACGTATCTTGGCATTTTGTAGTGATTCCAGGGAACCTGACCCCCTCACAGTCTGGTTTTTCTCGAGATCCACATTCAGGTTAATCTCATTTTGGTCTGTAATTCTAGAAGATATCGTAGACGTCGTATTAGAATACACTTCTTTGCTGGAATTGTTATCTTCCATTAGATTCGTTAATGAAAAAAAATAAAGAATGCCTTAAAATATGCAAAAATAAAATACATTCACTTCCTTCGACAAGTATTTTCGCCGTCTTACTTCAGCAACCCAATTTTTTTTTTTTTGTGTAGGTAAGTAAGGAAAATTTGTAGAATTCCAGTTACTACCCATAAATCTGATATATTAAATGAAGGATATACACCTCTTCTCCTCTTTCGACACTTCGTTTATTTTCCACTTTTCCCTTATTTGCACTCATCGTTCAGAATGCTTTGTTCTACTAATCGACCGTCATTACACCCGTACCTCTTCAAGAAAGTTACACCCGTACCATTTCGTTATGCTCACACTTCTACATTTAGGGTTGGTCGGGTGAATACCGTTGCATTTAACGCACAGTAAAAAGGTATTGTCGCCAATGTGATATTTTCTATTTACCCGTCATCGTCGTTGGTATAGGCTCCTTGGCTTGCCGGGGTAGTTTATATATATGGAGGGCTATCAGGTGCAACGTTTCTAAAAGTTTGATAAATGTTTTCTGCAAATGTTTTTTAACAATTATATCTTTTTCCACTCTGTTTCATTTCTAATTTTTCACTTTTCTTATTCTTCTTAGTTCAATTCTAAGAATATCATATCGACTTATTTCCAAATGAGAGCTAAGTGGAGAAAGAAGAGAACTAGAAGACTTAAGAGAAAGAGACGGAAGGTGAGAGCCAGATCCAAATAAGCGGGTTGGGGGTAAATCTTTTAGTTCAGATCAATTATAATTGATTTTCGCATGATAATTTCTCCTATACAATCCCTGATTGGACCGTAATCCTCTCAAAAATATAATTTTATTACGAATATTTTAGTCGGAGATCTATTTTATATCTAATTAAGTATTACATAATTTATTCTCTAATAAAATATCATTAATAAAATGAAAAGGAACTTTTTAGTGCTTGATACCAATTTCTTTTGTCGTCGCTGTAGTTACTCAATCATCATGATATGTTAAGCACCATTACCCTTTATTTTGGTTTCAAAGTTTCGCCAACGTATTAAGCGACGAGGAAGGCGGGTTTTAAGGATGAAATCAAAAGTGAAAAAAATAAACGAAAAATGAAATATGAGAGTGGGGGGACTGATAATGGATCTAGTATCGTGCTTTAAAGATTCTCGGTTGTTTTAATTGACTACCACTAAACTCTAAAGATAAATTTTTGGATTACCTTAGTTTCATATTCTTCTATCAGCAGTTTTTTAGTTACAGGTTCTTTTCGACGCACTGTTTACAATAAAGGAGGATAATTACAAAATCAAAAGTTGCACTATTATCTATTTTGACATACACATCTTCAATTTCTTGTAGTGTGTATCGAATCATCCCCGTGGGCCCGTATTAAACGAACACTTTCTAGTCCTCCATACTTTGCCAGTTGAACTGCTCTTTCGGAGTCATCTTCCCCTAGTTTTCGTTACTTGACCAATACTAAAATAACCGTGCCATAAGCTTTGAATTTTGTACAAGGCTATATTTCAACTCTAAAACTGTTGATTTTGGAAATTATATATTTTGAGAAACAGGGAAAACCGAAAACGAATTAATTTGCCCCTATTCAACAAATAGTGGAAGAAAGATATAAACCATTGCATAAAACAAATAAACAAAAGAAAATGGATACAGATTTAGATGTACCTATGCAAGATGCTGTAACCGAACAGTTGACTCCCACAGTATCTGAAGATATGGATGTTAACAATAATTTAACAGACAATGACGGAGAAGAGTTCTCGATTGAGGATTTAAAACCGGGTTCCTCAGGCATAGCAGACAATAAATCTTCCAAACCGCTGAAGTTGACCAATACAAGTATAAACCAACTTGACCAATGGATTGAGCATTTGGGAAAATGCGAGCCATTGTCAGAAGACGACGTAGCTCGTTTATGTAAGATGGCAGTGGATGTATTGCAGTTCGAGGAGAATGTCAAGCCAATCAATGTTCCTGTAACTATATGTGGGGACGTTCATGGCCAGTTTCACGATTTGTTAGAGCTTTTCAAGATTGGCGGTCCCTGCCCCGACACCAATTACCTTTTCATGGGCGATTATGTGGATAGAGGATATTATTCCGTTGAGACAGTTTCGTATCTGGTTGCCATGAAAGTCAGATACCCACATAGAATTACTATACTGAGGGGTAATCACGAGTCGAGACAGATCACTCAAGTATACGGGTTTTATGACGAATGCCTAAGGAAGTATGGTAGTGCAAATGTATGGAAAATGTTCACTGATCTATTTGATTATTTCCCTATCACAGCCCTAGTAGATAACAAAATTTTCTGTCTTCATGGGGGTCTTTCTCCCATGATAGAGACCATAGATCAGGTCAGAGAGTTGAACAGAATACAGGAAGTACCTCATGAAGGGCCCATGTGTGATCTTCTGTGGTCCGATCCTGATGATAGAGGGGGATGGGGAATAAGTCCCAGAGGTGCAGGCTTCACTTTTGGACAAGATGTAAGTGAGCAGTTCAATCATACTAACGATTTATCACTAATAGCAAGAGCACACCAGTTGGTTATGGAAGGTTACGCCTGGTCTCACCAACAAAACGTTGTTACTATCTTCAGTGCACCAAATTACTGCTATAGATGTGGTAATCAAGCAGCGATAATGGAAGTGGATGAGAATCATAATAGACAGTTCTTACAATACGATCCATCCGTAAGACCTGGCGAACCTAGCGTCAGCCGGAAGACACCTGATTACTTTTTATGAGTATGTATACATATATGCATCTATATAGATATATATATTCGCTTTATCTTTTACCATTATTACAGTTAATAATACACCAAGCCGAAACTACTGTGAGTTCTTTTATTCTAAAATACCTTTTAATATACGTGAAGTTTATCAATCATAACGAGGCCTTTTTTTTCTCAACGCTTTAATCATTCTGATCATTACTCCGGGTGAAACGTTTCTCTAACGCGATCGTTTAATTTTCGCGATAGATCAGGGAAATAATATAAAGATTGACTCACACATGACTTTCACTCTTTTAAGCTGCTTGGAGTGTTTCGATTTTCTTTTCTCCATACGAACAACTTGAGTTTTGAAATTCCTAAGTGAAAAAAAATTGGACGATGGCCGAAGAAACTCCTGATTTCAGTCAATTCGAAGATAGAAACAACGATCAATACAAAGTTTCAGCTAAGAAAACTGTAGATGAATACAAGAACTTGGATGCTGAAGACGAGTCCTTGGCAAAATGGAAAGAGTCTTTGGGTTTAAGTTCTGACGTCTTACCGCTGGAATTTCCTGGTGACAAAAGAAAAGTTGTTGTTCAAAAAATTCAACTATTGGTGAATACAGAACCAAATCCCATTACATTTGATCTTACGAACGAAAAGACAATCAAGGAACTGGCATCTAAGAGGTACAAAATTAAAGAGAACTCCATTTACAAGTTGAAAATTGTTTTCAAAGTTCAACATGAAATTATCACTGGGTTACGATATGTTCAATATATCAAGAAGGCGGGTATTGCCGTTGACAAGATAGATGATCATTTGGGATCATATGCCCCTAACACTAGGACCAAACCATTTTATGAGGTTGAGCTACCGGAAAGTGAAGCTCCTAGTGGCTTCTTGGCAAGAGGTAACTACAGTGCCGTATCGAAATTTATTGATGACGATAAAACTAACCACTTGACTTTGAATTGGGGGGTCGAGATTGTCAAAAAATAATGAATTATTGGAACGAACAATATAGACAAGGCCTGTATAAACAAAAAGCATACCTATATCTATATATAGAAGAATATGGTTTCGTACTCCGGCAAACTTTTTTTCGTTAATCCGAATCAGATTATAGGGGTAGGGTTTTGAAGAACCAGTTCATTAGGTTGAACTACGCACGTGAAAAAATAAATACTTGATGTAGTATACTGATTCAGCTACTAGATCATTAATAAAATAAATTGCCGTTTGGTATTCTTAAAAAATACAAAATTAAACTATATCCAAAAAATCAAATATTAAAATGATAATTTAACAAAAGAATCAAGCCTTGATAGCGTACTTTCTTTGTGGGAAGGCGATTTGCTTCTTTCTTTGTTTCTCAGTAACTTGAGAAGCTTCGAATTTGGTCAAAGCTCTTCTCAAAGCTCTGGTCTTTTTGGCTCTCAAATCCTTTGGTTGGTATTTCTTACCCTTGTATAATTGTCTGACGGCTTCTCTTTGTTGTTCGTTGATGACGGTCAAGACACAGGCGATACTCTTTCTGACAGTCTTGATCTTTGGCAAAGAAGGTCTGGACAACTTTTGGACCTTCAATTCAGCCAATTCTTTCTTCAAATCAACCAATTGGGATGCCAATTGTTCCTTGGATTTAGTTCTTAGTTCGTAAGCTTTAACGCCGGCCTATTGATAAAGGAATAGAAAAATGAAAAATCATTGTCACTTGTTAGTAAAATCATTTGTTATTTTTATAAACTCGATTTCAAGTTTTTGGGATCTTTCTTTAAGATAGCACATTCTATGCATTGTGTTATCTCGTAAAAGAAATATTTCATGTTTTTTGTGCTTCTCGATAGATGTATGTCGTATATTTGCAAAACCCTTAACGTTAGAAATACACTGAACAAACATGGATGCATTTGTACCAAGCTACAGGATGATGTCTATTAAGCTTTCTCCTGTAAATTGTGGGCTACACCATTTTTTTTAATTTCTTCATCCTCTTAATTATCAATCCCGTTGAGAGCGAAGCATACGCATTGTTCCGATAGCACATTATACCCTATTTTTCACCTCTATTCATCTCTACATACCATTTTTTGTTCGTTTGTTACTTATGTGTTCTCGATGTACTATACAGACCCACGAACAAGAAAAGCGAATGAAATTTCAATATACGCTTGTTTCATAAGGTATTGATTGATTCCTCTATTTACCCTCATCTTCAATGAAATTTCACCACCAATACCAAAAAAAAGAATGTAACAAATGTTTGGGTGCTATTACCTAAAGTGAAAATTCATAATACAGCTGGTATTTTCGTTGGCCTTAATGCGGCCAAACAAGTCAAGAAGTGCATTTTCTACTACGAAATGTACGGATTTAAAAGGAAAACAGGCTTCATTTCCTTGTCTTCCTTTGTGACATAATTCCGAGTGTCAACATGTCGCTATTTGAAGCAAAAGAAACCCTTCAATAATAAGTTGTTAGTATATTTATTTTCATTGCACTTTCATTATCCTATCTTATACAACAATACAGTGGTATATATCTCTAACAATTATAAAAATAAGAACAATTTAGAAGCAAAACACACGCGGTCCGCATGACTAGGCTTATTATACAGACTTAGATCAGGATTGATTCTTCAAGTTGTTGCTCAACCATTCCAGACCTTCGTACAGACCTTCACCTGAAGTGGCACAAGTGGATTGGATGAACCATGGACGATTCCTAATGGAATGTAAACCCAATTTTTCCGTGATTTCAGCTGCAGACATAGCTTCTGGCAAATCTTGTTTGTTAGCAAAAACCAACCAGACAGCATTTCTCAATTCATCTTCGTTCAGCATTCTTTGCATCACTTCTCTGGCTTCACCGATACGCGATCTATCGTTAGAGTCAATGACAAAGATAACACCTTCGGTGTTTCTGTAGTAATGTCTCCATAGAGATCTAATTCTGTCTTGTCCACCGACATCCCAGACAGTGAATGAAATGTTCTTATATTGGACAGTTTCGACGTTGAAACCAATTGTTGGAATGGTAGTTATGACTTCACCCAATTTCAACTTATACAAAACGGTGGTCTTACCAGCACCGTCTAGACCCACCATAAGAATACGCATCTCTTTGTTACCAAAGAGATTACTGAATAACTTTGAAGCATAAAGACCCATTATTTTCTTCACGGAATCTTGATTTCTTTTTTTCTTTATCTATGTTCATTAATTCACCAATGTTAGTAACTACTACCTAAAAAGAAAGAACCACAGAATTCGGAGACTCACCGAAAAGATCTTCCACTGACCAGATATGCCATCTATTATTTTTCACTCCAAATATCAGGGCCATACTGCATGGCTCCTCCCCACAAATAGATAAACAAGGCACTATTAGGGAATCCAAAATTGCTTTACTGGTTAAAAAAAAAGGAAGATACTCAGGAAATCATCTCACTTCTCAATAGGGGCTTATTTTTTCTGGATGTAATATATTATGTACTATCCGATATTGTCCTCGGTTTATCCCTCCTAATGAAAACTTGTTACATACAAAGTGACTACCTTATCGTTAGTCTATTTTAGCTTAAGTCTGCGTAGAAAATCCTCCGAAGAATTCAAAGTTATTAAGATAAATTGGGAGAGTAGAGAGATCAACTGTTAACTGATGACAAGCTAACCATATTCGTTAATACCTGATCTCCTGTAAGGGTGTGTGTACCATTCGAAAGGAGTAGGTGAAGGTGCAAGATCGAACAACAACTGGCCGCGTCAAGGACCCGGTTGTTTTGGAAACTGTATCTAATTTCGTATCAAATTATATGTAATCCGGGTAATACTATATCTTCTTAATAGAAAACGCGATTTCAGCAATCTTATGAATTTTATAGTAGTATGAACTATAGAAGGAGATTCGAGCTCTTTTATCATCTGTCAGCGATGAGATATGTATTTTCTATAATTCTTCTCCTTTTCTATCATGTTAGAATGCTAAAAAGAAAACCGAAAGTGCATATACAAGAATAATATATATAGAACAGTTTATAAGATCTCGGTGGATCATAAGATGCTACAGGTTGTTACTTGGGAGAGTGTGTTGGCTGTGTTTGCTAGTTCGATCGCTCATCCAATTAGAAGATGTTTTTGTTTGGCTATTGGGTGACTGAGAAAATGCAGTATCGTTGCTAGTGGTGGATGGACTATTGATTAGTTGGGCCATATATGTATCGATACTATTGCTACCGTTTACCTCAGTATTATTGCAGTTAGAAGTGTCATTTTCCTGGTAGAACTCATCGGTAGACTCGGAAATGATAGAGGGAGGGCCTCTGTTGTATGTATTTAAGCCTAGGCCATTTCCTAAGTCCACGTAGTTCACGGGAGGACATTCCACTGGTTTAAACTCCATGGAAGTTAAAGGGAATGAATTTGTATTGTCAATTAAGCCATCATTCTCCTTATCCGCTACGACTATTTCGTGTTCAGGTTGTGTTAGATCCTGCAAAAATCTGTCTACATTGGACAGACTGTTGTTATCATCCTCTAAAATTGGACAGCTGTTGTTGTCTAATTTTCCAGTATTCTTTATATTAGTTTTCATCTCTTTCTGTTGTGAAATTGGAAGTGCTATGCATCTTTTTCTTATTTTTTCATTCCATTTACTGGAAATGATACTATTTGGTGCCTTTCTAAATAGCTCGTCAATCTCTTCCAATGTCAATCCTCTTGTTTCATACACAGCGAAATAAACAACAATAACTGCAGCGACGTTTAAACTACCCCAAATAAAAAATATTTTGGGCCCCATTGAAGACGTATGTGATCCAACATCAACGATGTAAGGTGTAATCAAGGCACAAATGAAATTTACCAGCCAGTTTGCAGCAGCGCATATGGCAGCACATTTTGATCTGACACCAAGTGGGTATAGTTCAGCAGACACTACCCACACGACACCACCCCATGTGGCCGAAAATGCAGCAATAAAGAGACAGATAAAGGCGATCATAATTTTACTTGCCACTACGGTTTTTCCTTCGGAAACACCAACAATGGCAATGACTAAATTGGCTATTGCCATTATGATACCTCCAGCAAGAAGTACTGGTCGTCTACCGATACGATCTACTAAATACATGCCAGGTATACTGAATGCAACATTGACAGCATAGGTGATAAAGGAAACCAGGTAAGAGCTGTCCACTCCTGTGTTGTTAAAAAAATTAACGCCGTAATAGAATATGAAATTTATACCTGAAGCTTGTTGGAAAGCTTGTATGGCAATACCGGTGAATATTCGCAAAACCTGTTTGGGCCTATTTTCGCTCGTCCTAAAACAGTCCATAAGCGTTGAAGGACCAAACGATGCCTCATAATCGTAAGTAGCTTTAATTTCTACCAGCTCTTCTAAAAGTCTTGGATCTTCGATCGGAAGGCCCCTTAAAAAGGATAATGATTTGGCTGCTTTATTAAGCTCATCCTTCAGGACATAATATCGTGGACTCTCCGGCAGGAATATCATGCCCACAGCTAAAACACTGGACCAGACGTACTGTAAGCCAATTGGTATTCTATATGAAGAAGGACTGTTTTTGGAGTGAGTGCCTTGCGATACTGCACTGGACACAAGTAGTCCAATAGTAATGGCCCATTGATAGCTGGAAATTATAGCACCTCTAAGGTTCTTTTGTGCTGCTTCGGCCTGATATAATGGCACGACAGCGGAAATTATCCCAATGCCAATACCCGAGATCACTCTTCCAACGATAAGTAGCACCAAACCATTGGATGCAACTTGTAAGGAGTTTCCTATTGAAAAAATAACAGCAGTACTGAACATGATTGTCGGTTTTCTACCATATGAATCCGAGATATAGGGTGCGATCAACGCGCCAAAGAATGTCCCTAGGGAAAGAAATGATACAAGCATGGCTATCTGGTTAGTCGTGAAATATGAATGGTTCGGTGAAATGTAGGTTTTAACATAGGGCATATCCGTGATACTATTGATGAGCCCGGTATCATACCCGAACAGAAACCCTCCCACAGCAACGAATATGCCTACCAAGACGGACATTATGTTCGACCGTAATGGCAGCGGCTGTGATAGTAAAATAGAAGTGGTTTCTACTGCTTCATCTCCCGTAGGTAAATTATCCGCGTAAGAGACTCGGTATGCATTAGGATCATTATACGTCAGTATGGATTTTACTTCTGTATCACTCGGAGTTTCTATAAATGCGTTGTGGTCTGGGATGTTATGATTAACGGTACATTCGGCACATTCAGCACCCCGGAGATAACTAGACCCGTTTCCAGGTTCGTTATGAGTATTTTCTTCGTTACGTCGCAGGCGGTCTTGTTTATCGTTCATACAAAAAGTACTCGAGGTATTTTCATATATATATGTGTGTGTGTGTTACACCGTTGGGCGATTTTTTAGACTATGAATGGTCTTCCCGATCTGTTTTTTGATTTCACAGGCGAACCTAGTGTTAAGGAAAAGTGAATGGGAGATGTGATATTAAAACTTAGTGGAGTTTTATTGTTTAGGGGCTTCCGGTTTCTGAAAGGAGACCGATGAGATGTTTATGTTTGTTCTATGTATATGTTACACGTTTTAAGGTGAGGAGGAAGAGCAAAAGGGAAGAGATCACGGCAGGTAGTCACCGTTGAGTCGGTAATCGGATTAGAGTCAAGCCGGGAAATGCAGTTTTTTTCTATAGTTTTTGCCCTTTATGGTATCTTCCATACTTTTTCACAGAAGAGCCGATTAAACTCTCTGTTCGATGCCCCTCGGGGGGGAAGATGTCAGATATGAAATGACGGAGGTAACCGTAAGAAATCCGAACATATTTGGGTAGCACAACCCTTCATCGAATAGATTAGTTATGTCACGTATATACGTGTGTACCTAAAATAAATTAGGCGTTTCCTGTCTTGAAACAGTTTTAACTTTATATGTATCTATATGGAATTGTTCATTAACGTTAAAGAATACTCTCCTGGAGTTCTTTCTCTTTTATTATATTTTGTCCCTCTTTTGTAAATTTCATCTTTTTAAAACTAACACTTTGAAATGAGAAGGAATAAAAGTAATACATAGTAAATCTAATCAGTATTTTCGAACCTACTTAATAGGTTCTGTTCCGAAAAATGTTAACGGCTGGTTCAAGAAAAGTCAATCGGAATACATGCTCTCTTTTGTGCAAGCTTTTTCTTAATAACACTAAATATGAGCGTCATGATCTGCCACGCTGGAAACAGGCTTATCATCTCAAGCAACCTACTCTTTTTTACCCGAAAGCTGTCATTTACATCATCTTTTCTCTCTATAGCTTTTTAATATATAATGCGCATATCAACGTACGTTGAGGGCCGCCATAGAAAAAGCTTTAATATCCGAGATCTTCCACTTGGATGAATCTTATGTAAATGAGAACTGAGAAACAGCATATACACGCTTCCATTACAGATTTTTCAACAAGATGAAAACGAGCAAGAAGGTCTCCAAAAAAAGAAATCTGAAGAATCTCCATGGCGCCTTAAAAGGATTATTGAAAGAATCAGGCAAAAAGAAAGAGACCAAAATACGAAAGCGTCAAGATTACACCTCTATCCCCCAAGTGTATACCCCCATTATCAAAAAGTCAAAGAAGAAAAACAGCAATGAAAAATCGCGATCAATCGCTGAAAGAGGCGGCCACGTATATATAATGTCCAAAGAGAACCAAGTCATCCCAAAGCTAACTGACGATGAAGTCATGGAGCGCCACAAACGAGCAGATGAAAACATGAAGAAAGTCTGGTCCAATATCATAAGTAAGTATGAGTCTATTGAAGATCAGGGGGACGTCGTAGACCTTAAAACAGGTGAAATAGTTGAGGATAACGGACATATCAAGAAACTGACAGCCAGCAACATCACTAAAGATAATAAAACAAGATACACAAGTGTGCTCAGAGACATCATCGACATCAGTGACGAGGAAGAAGGAGATAAGAATAGCGAATATACTATATGGGCTGATGATAGCGAAGAAAGCAATTCTGAGGTTAATGTTGATAATGACAGCGAAGATGAGGAAGACGAGAAAGTGATAGACGCGGATTTAAAGAAGTACGAAGCCAAGCTCTCAAAGAGAATATTACGAGGTTAGCGCAAAGCAGAAGCCCATATTTCAAACACACTGTATATATATGTATGCATACATATAGGGAACACCACAGCGGTAATCGGATAATTAGTTACCCGCATTTATATTTTCTCACTAAAGACGACTATAGGTTTTTAGACATTTTTTTTTTTCATTTCGACCGTCGATTCTCCTTAGTTTGTTCAGTGGCAACAAGTGGACAAACAAGAAGAGTGCAACACCATTTGGTGACAACTTTGGGTCAAACTTTTGAGTAAGGCAAGATCATTAATTGCTCTCACGGAGGTAACATAAGAACATCCGATTCTTTCATTAACTGAAGTCATTTCTGTGTTGTTCTGATCGACTCTCTTTGTTTGTTTTATCTTCCATATTATTCCTTTCATTTTTTTCACTCAAATTTTGAAAAGGATCGATATAAACGAATATATAGCTCTCCAAAGTTAATCATTTGTTTATATTTGCTTTACTGCATAGGTTTTTCGAGCTAATTTTCCGATCGACTTTCAAGAAAAAACAAGAACTGCTGTATTATAAGAAGTTTTTTCCATTTTCAGATTTATCTTGAAATATAATATTCACAAGTTCTATCTGGTAAACTCATCGTTTAAGATCCGAATCTGTTACTAATAGCAATCAATTTTAAAAAGCTTCAACTAGAAACTAAAAAAAATACCGTTTTTTTTTCTTCTCGTTAATCAAAATTCAAAAAAAAATCAATTTCTTTCTCTTAAAAGAAAGAACCCATTATAATAATAGCAATAACACTATACCCCAACATATAAATCCGCAATGGTAGGACAACAATATTCAAGTGCCCCACTGCGTACAGTAAAAGAAGTCCAATTTGGTCTTTTCTCGCCCGAAGAAGTTAGAGCAATTAGTGTAGCCAAAATCAGATTTCCAGAGACAATGGATGAAACTCAAACGAGAGCTAAAATTGGTGGTTTAAATGACCCTAGATTAGGTTCTATTGATCGTAACTTGAAATGTCAAACCTGTCAGGAGGGTATGAACGAGTGTCCTGGCCATTTTGGTCATATAGATTTAGCAAAACCTGTATTTCATGTTGGTTTTATTGCAAAAATTAAGAAAGTTTGTGAATGTGTCTGTATGCACTGTGGTAAGCTACTACTCGATGAGCATAACGAACTAATGAGACAAGCCTTGGCAATAAAGGATAGTAAAAAAAGGTTTGCTGCAATCTGGACTTTATGTAAAACGAAAATGGTTTGCGAAACAGATGTTCCTTCAGAAGATGATCCTACTCAACTTGTATCAAGAGGTGGTTGTGGTAATACACAACCCACAGTTCGTAAGGATGGGTTAAAATTAGTTGGTAGTTGGAAAAAGGATAGAGCCTCAGGGGATGCAGAGGAGCCGGAGTTGAGAGTTTTAAGCACGGAAGAAATTTTGAATATTTTCAAGCACATCTCGGTAAAAGACTTTACTAGTTTAGGTTTTAACGAAGTCTTTTCTCGTCCGGAATGGATGATTTTAACATGTCTTCCTGTTCCACCACCACCAGTCCGTCCATCTAT
The DNA here is from genome assembly GCF_947241705.1 of Saccharomyces mikatae IFO 1815. Taxonomy (NCBI): domain Eukaryota; kingdom Fungi; phylum Ascomycota; class Saccharomycetes; order Saccharomycetales; family Saccharomycetaceae; genus Saccharomyces; species Saccharomyces mikatae. Next base: position 196,932 of record NC_079259.1, on the reverse strand, counting down.
TTCTTTCAATGAATCGCAAAGAGGTGAAGATGATTTAACCTTTAAACTTGCCGATATTTTAAAAGCTAACATTAGTTTGGAAACACTAGAGCATAATGGTGCTCCTCATCATGCAATTGAGGAAGCAGAAAGTTTATTACAGTTCCATGTTGCCACATATATGGATAATGATATTGCTGGTCAACCACAAGCTCTACAAAAGTCTGGCCGTCCCGTTAAATCTATTCGTGCTCGTTTGAAGGGTAAAGAAGGGCGTATTAGAGGTAATTTAATGGGTAAGCGTGTGGATTTTTCAGCAAGGACAGTTATTTCTGGTGATCCTAATTTGGAATTAGACCAGGTTGGTGTTCCAAAATCCATTGCCAAGACTTTGACATATCCAGAAGTGGTAACTCCATATAATATAGATCGTCTAACGCAGCTTGTTCGCAATGGGCCAAATGAGCACCCGGGTGCCAAGTACGTCATTCGTGATAGCGGCGATCGTATAGATTTAAGATACAGCAAAAGGGCGGGTGATATTCAATTACAATACGGATGGAAAGTTGAACGTCATATCATGGATAATGATCCAGTTTTGTTCAATCGTCAGCCTTCGTTGCATAAAATGTCTATGATGGCTCACAGAGTCAAAGTTATCCCATATTCTACATTTAGATTAAATCTGTCCGTCACTTCTCCATACAATGCTGATTTTGATGGTGACGAAATGAATCTCCACGTTCCTCAATCGGAGGAGACAAGGGCGGAACTATCTCAGTTATGTGCCGTTCCTCTACAAATCGTTTCTCCACAGTCTAATAAACCTTGTATGGGTATTGTGCAGGATACTTTGTGTGGTATTCGTAAACTAACATTAAGAGACACATTTATAGAACTTGATCAAGTTTTGAATATGTTATATTGGGTTCCTGATTGGGATGGTGTTATTCCAACACCTGCGATTATCAAGCCCAAACCTTTATGGTCAGGTAAACAAATCTTATCTGTGGCCATCCCAAATGGTATTCATTTACAACGTTTCGATGAAGGCACAACTTTACTTTCTCCAAAAGATAACGGTATGCTTATCATTGATGGGCAAATTATTTTCGGTGTAGTTGAGAAGAAAACTGTTGGTTCTTCCAATGGTGGTTTGATTCATGTTGTTACCAGAGAAAAGGGTCCTCAAGTTTGTGCTAAACTATTCGGTAATATACAAAAGGTTGTTAACTTTTGGTTGCTACATAATGGTTTTTCAACTGGTATTGGTGATACCATCGCTGATGGGCCAACAATGAGGGAAATTACGGAAACAATTGCAGAGGCTAAAAAGAAGGTGTTGGATGTTACAAAAGAAGCGCAAGCAAATTTATTGACTGCTAAACATGGTATGACTCTTCGTGAATCTTTTGAAGATAACGTTGTTCGGTTCTTAAATGAAGCAAGAGATAAAGCAGGTCGTTTAGCTGAGGTCAATTTGAAAGATTTGAACAATGTGAAACAAATGGTTATGGCAGGTTCCAAGGGTTCATTTATTAATATCGCGCAAATGTCAGCTTGTGTAGGGCAGCAGTCTGTTGAAGGTAAACGTATTGCTTTTGGGTTCGTTGATCGTACCTTACCTCATTTCTCTAAAGATGATTATTCTCCAGAGTCTAAAGGTTTTGTTGAGAATTCATATTTAAGAGGGTTGACCCCACAAGAGTTTTTCTTCCACGCAATGGGTGGTCGTGAAGGTCTTATTGATACTGCTGTTAAAACAGCTGAAACAGGTTATATCCAACGTCGTTTAGTCAAAGCTTTAGAAGACATCATGGTTCATTACGATAACACCACAAGAAACTCTTTGGGTAACGTCATCCAATTTATTTATGGTGAAGACGGTATGGACGCTGCGCATATCGAGAAGCAATCACTGGATACAATTGGAGGATCTGATGCAGCTTTTGAAAAGAGGTACAGAATTGATTTACTAAATACAGAGCACATTTTAGATCCCTCTTTATTGGAATCTGGATCTGAGATACTCGGTGATTTAAAACTTCAAGTACTATTAGATGAAGAGTACAAACAGTTAGTGAAGGATCGTAAGTTTTTAAGAGAAGTCTTTGTTGATGGTGAAGCAAACTGGCCATTGCCTGTCAACATAAGGCGTATTATCCAAAACGCTCAACAAACTTTCCACATTGACCATACAAAACCATCTGATCTAACAATCAAAGATATTGTCTTAGGAGTAAAAGATCTGCAAGGGAGCTTATTAGTATTACGTGGTAAGAACGAAATTATACAAAATGCACAAAGAGATGCAGTCACTTTGTTCTGCTGCTTGTTACGTTCTCGTTTGGCAACACGCAGAGTTTTGCAGGAGTACAGACTAACAAAGCAGGCATTTGATTGGGTGTTAAGTAACATCGAAGCACAATTCCTCCGTTCAGTTGTTCACCCTGGTGAAATGGTTGGTGTTCTAGCAGCTCAATCCATTGGTGAACCAGCCACACAAATGACACTGAATACTTTTCATTTTGCTGGTGTTGCTTCCAAGAAGGTTACTTCCGGTGTTCCACGTTTAAAGGAAATTTTAAATGTGGCCAAAAACATGAAAACTCCTTCTTTAACTGTTTACTTAGAACCTGGCCATGCTGCTGATCAAGAACAGGCAAAACTGATTAGATCTGCTATTGAACATACTACTTTAAAGAGTGTCACTATTGCCTCTGAAATTTATTATGATCCTGATCCACGTTCTACAGTTATTCCAGAAGATGAAGAAATTATTCAACTTCATTTCTCCTTATTAGATGATGAAGCTGAACAATCGTTTGACCAACAATCTCCTTGGCTGTTACGTCTAGAATTGGATCGTGCGGCAATGAATGATAAAGACTTGACAATGGGCCAGGTTGGTGAAAGAATCAAGCAAACATTTAAAAACGATTTGTTTGTTATCTGGTCTGAAGATAACGATGAGAAATTAATCATTCGTTGTCGTGTCGTTCGTCCAAAGTCACTAGATGCTGAGACTGAAGCGGAAGAAGATCATATGTTGAAGAAGATTGAAAACACTATGTTGGAAAATATTACTTTACGTGGTGTTGAAAATATTGAGCGTGTTGTTATGATGAAGTATGATCGTAAAGTACCAAGTCCAACTGGTGAATACGTAAAGGAACCTGAATGGGTATTGGAAACTGACGGTGTCAACTTATCTGAAGTTATGACAGTTCCTGGTATCGACGCAACCAGAATTTACACAAACTCTTTCATTGATATCATGGAGGTTCTTGGTATCGAAGCCGGCCGTGCAGCCTTGTATAAAGAAGTTTACAACGTTATTGCATCCGATGGTTCGTACGTCAACTACCGTCATATGGCTTTATTGGTTGATGTTATGACCACTCAGGGTGGTTTAACATCTGTTACTCGTCATGGTTTCAACAGGTCAAACACCGGTGCCTTAATGAGATGTTCTTTCGAAGAAACCGTTGAAATTCTGTTTGAAGCTGGTGCCTCTGCGGAATTAGATGATTGTCGTGGTGTTTCAGAAAACGTTATTCTTGGGCAAATGGCTCCAATCGGTACTGGAGCATTTGATGTAATGATCGATGAAGAATCATTGGTGAAATACATGCCAGAACAAAAAATCACTGAGATTGAAGATGGACAGGATGGCGGTGCCACTCCGTACAGTAACGAAAGTGGTTTGGTTAACGCCGACCTCGATGTCAAAGATGAGTTGATGTTTTCGCCTCTGGTTGATTCGGGTTCGAATGATGCTATGGCTGGAGGATTCACAGCCTACGGTGGTGCTGATTATGGTGAGGCCACATCTCCATTTGGTGCATACGGCGAAGCTCCCACATCTCCTGGTTTTGGAGTGTCCTCACCAGGTTTCTCTCCAACTTCCCCAACGTACTCTCCTACGTCCCCTTCGTACTCACCAACATCACCATCATATTCACCAACATCACCATCATATTCACCAACATCACCATCCTACTCACCAACATCACCATCCTACTCACCAACATCACCATCATATTCGCCAACATCCCCATCATACTCACCAACATCACCATCATATTCGCCAACATCACCTTCTTACTCACCCACATCGCCAAGTTATAGCCCCACATCTCCGTCTTACTCCCCTACGTCGCCAAGTTACAGCCCTACGTCACCAAGCTATAGTCCAACATCACCTGCCTACTCTCCAACATCACCAAGTTATAGTCCTACATCACCTTCATACTCTCCAACTTCACCATCGTATTCTCCAACTTCACCTTCATACTCTCCGACTTCTCCTAACTATAGCCCTACTTCACCTTCTTACTCTCCAACATCTCCAGGCTATAGCCCAGGATCTCCTGCATATTCTCCAAAGCAAGACGAACAAAAGCATAATGAAAATGAAAATTCCAAATGATGATATATCATTCTTACGTATTTGACGTTATTATATTATCTAGTTCCTCTAATAATATTTCTAGTTAATTTTGTATCATAATAAGAACATATACTAATTACAATTACACAAGAGTGGGAGTAACTAATCAATGCATGTCCACTTAATATTGCGAAAGTCAACATCGTTGATAAAGAGATTGAAATTCAGTGCTAAGTTTAAACTTCAGATTTCAGACGGTAACATATTAGTTCTAAACCTTTTTAGCTATTAGGCTCTTAAAAATATCGAACGTATTGCCATCTGGCTGTAAGTTATAAACATTTCCTGTAAATTGAGTGGAGCTACCGCTTACCAATTCTTTTGCGATCAATAATCCATAGTCTTCCGTGATACCAGTAATCATTGCTTGTGTATTGCCATGATCCGTCAATGTTACTATTTGATTACTGTGTAACCATAAGTCATAATAACTTGGTAATATTTTTGCAGCTCCATATTTAATAAATTCTTTTAATATGACTTCAAGATTATTCATATAAAGGGCTTGTAGTTTTTCTATCTTGATTGCTGGCAATAAATCAAGGTTTAATTGCTGACGTTCTTCATTTAAGATATTAACCCAAGTTTGCAAAGAAGTTGTAGGGCCATCGCTAGTCAAATTTATACCACAACCAAGTAACAAACAGTATTTGTTATTAATGAAGTGTGTATTAACTAGCAAACCTGAAATTTTGAGGTAAGCAGGCTCAACATCACCTAAGGGCAACTTTGTATGCTCAAAACCAGTGTTGACCAGATTTAAGTTTTTGCGCTTATAGTAGACGGGATTTAAAGCATAAAGGTCATTAGGCCACTTGATTCTAACAGGAATATCTGAAAATCCAGGCGCGTAGGAAAGTATTGCTTTACAATAGGCGAGCATAGAAAGGTATTGGACAAAAACAACAGATATATTTCTATTAGTTACAGGCGATTGAAGGGGCAACGTTACTACTGCCGTTGATGCACAAACACCTTTTGGATTAACCCAAGTGTTACCACCTCTCCCACGTCCAGAAACTTGAATAGTGCCTACATGGAGTAAGGTGTTTTCAGGGACTGAACTCAACAAGGATTTGTTATTATTCAATATAGTGCTTGTTGATGTTACAACTTCACCATATAAAAGTAAAGAACCTATTGTATTTTGAGTATTCAGATACTTGAAGTATTCTTTCATATCAAAATTGGGCGTGTATTGAGATGGTGGAGTATGCTCTTTTTCGCCCGGAAATATTAGTGTCTTGGGAACCTCATCTGGCTCTTTATAAAGTAAAGAGGATCTAGCCATATTGTAAGAAGGTTTGTAACCTTTATAAAATTGAAAAGTGTCGGTTTCGGCCTTTAGTTCTGAGCATTGCTCAGAATTATCCGTACACGCTCCATGGTGCAACAAGTTGTTTTCCATCTCTTGCAAATATCCATGCTTATTTGGGGCGCTGACTATAAACAGTGGTGTTAAGTTTGGAGCCCTTACATAATTGAAGTCATTATTACAGTTTAACCCAGTTTTGGTAAGAATCATTCTCATAAACTTCAATCTATCAATTTCTTGTGCTTTTAGGTCCTCAACGACGGTTTCAAGAAAATGCTTATCTGTGGATTTTTTCATAAAACGCACGTTGAATTCAGGATGTGGACCAGTCAGTAAGACTTTACCCCTTCCAACATCACATAGCACTACAGCAGCCGGATTTTCACTTTGTCCTTTCCCTGAATCAGAAGAAGGAACATCCGGGTGGTCTGCGTATGCTGCCAGAATTTCTACATTGTCAAACTTATCTGCATCAACGAAAACAGCCCCTCCATTGAAATAAGTCGAGAATTGTGAGCCATCTGGAAGATTTAATGCAACTGCACGTGCGCCAATTTCACTGTTGTATTGAAATCCGTTGTACGCCGGTCCCCTGCTTGTTCCTGGAAAGAAACGCAAATCCCTGCTTCCTGAAACTTCCATTGTAGGGTCACCTTGAGCAAACTCTACACGACTACTACCAAAATAACCTCCAGCACAAAAACCGATGAAAATACCACCTTGTTTAGTAACAAACTGTTTCAATCGAGAAATAATAGGTTGACAAGCTTGGACATAGGGAAGATCTGCGCCACCTGGAAATACCACAGCCGAAGTTTTTGACATCCATGGCTCTGTCTGTAATACTTTGGCGTTGACCGTACTGACAGCATAGTAGGGCTCCAAAAAGTCACGTAAACTTTCCACAGCATGCTTGACTGATCCTGGCGTAGTTCCAGGCCCATTGTAGACTAATACATTCATGTTACTTGGATTTGAACCGTTTTGATAAAATCGTTCGAATGCCTTCTTTATTAACACTTTAGACCTGTAATAAACAGTAGAAATCTTTCGCTTATTACACACAAGCAGCTTTTGAAAAGGATATTACACAGAAAAAAGACAGAAGCAAAATGGGGCAAAATATTGTTATATGTACAACTGTTTAGGAACTATTTATAGTAACGGAACAACCGATTCTGTAACTGGTATTCAGTTAGGTGCTAGAAATTACTTTCAATGTCAACACATTAGAGTGCCAATTTCGAGTCGAAGTGCGGTGACTATTTCCGAAACAGGAATAAGAAAAAAGCTCGATTTATTAACCCATCATATTAAATGTAAACCTATAAGAAATAACATATCCACTGCAGAAAGGAAACAATTTAAGAGACAAACACACTTAGCCTCATAGTTTGACACCTGACAGTTACTTAATGAGGCCAATGTTGCCTATTTATCCACGCACCACACTACTTTTGAGAACTATACCGAAAAGGCCATCTTATTACGTATTATCAGGGTTAACTAAACACTTTCAAGTAGAAGCTCAATTAAAATACAATCTATTAAGAAGCCACACTAGAAGAGAATTGGCTACTGCTCCGGCTAGACCTCCTAAAGTCAAGAATAATTTACTTAACATTCCCAATATTTTGACTTTATCTCGAATAGCATGTACGCCCTTTATTGGACTCTTTATTATAACGAGCAATTTAACTCCGGCATTAAGCTTGTTTGCATTTTCTAGCATCACTGATTTTATGGATGGTTATATCGCCAGAAAATACGGGCTTAAAACCGTTGCCGGCACCATATTAGACCCGCTTGCAGATAAGCTACTCATGATTACGACAACTTTGGCATTATCTGTACCAGCAGGCCCTCAGGTAATACCAGCATCTATTGCAGGTGTTATTCTGGGAAGAGATGTATTACTAGCGATAAGTGCATTGTTCATACGATATAGCACTTTGAAGTTGAAGTATCCCGGTCGTGTGGGATGGAGTTCCTACTGGGATATTGTTCGCTACCCCAGCGCTGAGGTCAGACCTTCCCAACTATCAAAATGGAATACTTTTTTCCAAATGATATATCTTGGATCTGGAGTATTGCTACTTCTATACGAGAGAAATGAGAGCGATGAAGAAACGGATGAGCACTTCGAAGATAAAAAGGAGTTCTTTCTGAATATCTTCTGCTATTTGGGGTACCTAACTGCCACCACGACAATTATGAGCGGAGCATCATACGCATTAAACAGAAATGCTTTTAAACTTTTAAAGTAGTATACAAACAATGCTCTTGAGAACACCATTTTAAATATTCACTTTAAATGTTTCTGAGTTTTTTTATATAGCGGAGAAGTACACTATATATATAAACATATGGATACTTGATAAAACACATATTAACGGCTGAACGCGATATCGTCAATACGTAAGATCGATTTGACGCATTCGGAAGCTAAAGTAATTGCGCTTGTACTAACAAGTACAGGTTGTAAGATATGCTCTTCGTAGGTATTTGTAGTACCAGATCGTCTAACAGAAATACCCTCATTCAATTCACCATTTTCATGTTTAGAACGCAATTCTGTAACAACTTTGATACTATTCAAACCTGCATTTTCAGCTAAAGTGGTTGGAATAACTTCCAAGGCAGAGGCGAATTCTTGCCAAATAAAAGCTTGTACACCCTCCATAGCTCTTGCTTCTTTACTCAACCTACGGGAAATTTCGACTTCTGGGGCCCCACCACCGGCGATTAAGCCTCTTTCTTTTACTAGACAACGGATGACACATAGTGCATCATGAAGAGAACGTTCCGTTTCATCAATGATCATGTTGTTTGCACCACGGATGACAACAGAAACAGTTGGCCTTGCATTGTTGTTTCTTATGCCAGTCACTTTAACTATCTTGGAACCATCGCTGTCAATCTCCTCAACTAAATCTGCTGAACCCAATCTATCTTCGGTAAACAGTTCTATATCGGCAATTGGTTTACAGCCCAAGCCCTTAGAAAGAAATTCGATTTCCTCCCTTTCGATATCCTTCACCACCATTATGTTCAATTTTGACAAGAAATGAAGAGCCAAATCGTTTACTGCATCTCTCAAGATGGATTTTTGAATCAATAGCACGTTACATTTGGCCTTTTTGATCTTTTTACAGATGTTCAACAAATATGCTCTTTCTTCTTTAAGGATCTTATCCATTTGCCTATAGTCATTAACAATAATATTATTTTCTGTATCTGGCTTTGGAGGAGATATCTGAAATTGGATTAACCCAATCTTTGCCTTTTCCTTTCTTGTTGGGCCACCGGCAGACTTAATTGCCGTTTGCGTCAAGACTACACCATCTATCATTTCTGTGTCATCAATTGTACCACCAACTTTCTTGACCAATCTAATATCGTTCAGATCAACATTGCTAGAATTTTCATCGGAGATCTTCAATACAGAATCCACTGCCAAAGGTGCCAAAAATGATGAGTATTGAGACACAATTTTGGAGCTCAAAGAAGTGGATGCAGCACGGATCAGCTGTTCTCTATCACCCAATGAGACCTTATGACACATTTCCAAAAGGATTTCAACAGCTCTCTTTGCTGCCCTTTGAAAGGAGTCTGCAATGATGGTCGGATGAATACCTTTATTCAGCAGTCTCTCCGCAGCACCTAACAGAGCACCAGTTAAGATTACCACAGAAGTGGTACCATCACCGGCTTCCGAGTCCTGCGCGGCAGAAACTTCCACTAGCATTCTAGCCACCGGATGCAGGATAGCCATCTGTTTTAAAATGGTATGGCCATCATTGGAGATGATAATCTCCCCACGTGATGTTTTAATCATCTTGTCCATACCCTTTGGACCAAGTGAAGTACGGATAGCATCTGCCACAGAACGTGCAGCGATGATGTTGGCCTTGCGAACCTCTTGAGGTTTCTCCTTGTCCTTGAACGTGGCGTTGGATGGAATCTTGGCGGACATCATAGAAAACTCTGCTTTACTTGATTTGCACACTTGCAACCTCTCAATTTCAAAACATATAACCTTTACGCTCACCGTGTTTTTGTCAACCTCTTAAACTGTATTCAATTAGCCTTTCTTTGGTGGCGAAAGGAAAAAAATTTCAGGTGCTCCGTGGCTAATGATAGTAATATCGAATTACATGGTCTCATTATACTGTCATTTCTTCATCAACTGCAGTCCAGGCATTGGATCAAGAAGATAAACTGATATTGAAAATGTCTAAAGTACTGGTTATTGGAGCAGGCGGGGTAGGGGTTATCGCTGCGCTCTCATTATGGTTTAAGCGTGAAAGTGACATTTCCCTAGTTGTTAGATCAGATTACGATAAGGTATTGAAGCATGGTTACACGATCGAATCATGTGATTATGGCCACTTAGAAGGTTGGAAGCCAGATCACGTCTACAGTACTGTCGAGGACGCTGCGGCGGACGCAAATAACAAAGGATACGACTATGTTGTAGTAACTACTAAGAATATCATAGACGGGCCTGCTGACTCTAGAGTCCCCAACATCATTAGGCCCGTACTTGAGAAAAACAAGAAGCTACATGGAGCACAGTTGACCACCCACATTTTGCTGATACAGAATGGCATCGATATCGAGAAGGAAATTTGGGCGGAATTCCCCAGTGAGGAGTACAAATACACGGTGCTTTCTGGTATTCAGTTGATAGGATCCACCAAGATTGGGGCTGGACATATCAGCCAAATCGGCAAAGACCACTTATCATGTGGGGCCTTTGATCCACAGGACACCGCTGCTGTCCACGCAGCGAACGAATTTGTTAGGATGTACAACAACGAGGGGCACAACTTTGTCGAATTCGATCCCAGGGTTCGTTACTCTCGATGGAAGAAGCTGCTCTACAATGCTGCTATCAACACATCCACAGCACTCGTAGGTTTAGATGTTCCGCGTTGCCTAGAATTTGGAGTCGACAAGAAAAGCACCGAAAGTGAACTGTTCCATCCTGCCATGAGGGAAATCATTGCCATTGCAGCAAGCGAGGGCATTATTATCGAGGAGGAGTTCATAACAATGTTCACGGAGATCACGAGAAAAAAAGTGTTCAAGCCATCCATGTGTGTGGACCGCGAAAAGGGCCAGCTCATGGAACTAGAAGTCATTTTAGGCAATCCCATTAGAATCGCCAAGGAGAATGGCGTCCCCACACCTACTCTTTCTATGCTTTACAACCTGCTTGTGCTAGTGCAGGCCAAACTAAAGGAACAGAAAGGCCTGTTGAAATTTGATGAAGTAACCGCTAGTCTCTTAGACAAGTAGTTATAGACACTGCCTGTCCTATCAGCAAGACTACAACTACTATGCCGTGAAACATATAATTGTTATGTACTCTTTTCTATTATTCCTATTGTTATTTTTTATACGACGTACAGAGCGACCGAAAATTTCGACAACACGAAACGAAATCGACAGTTTGCCAACTCAATAAATAAGAGATCTGTCTTCGAGACTGCGACAGTAAAGCCTCGATTCAGCAACGCACAGGGACCATAGACTTGTTTAAAGAGGCATTGCGACTAGGTTAATTATAAGTTTGGTGAAATAGCAAGGTTTTCTAAGCACGTTGTATTTCCCCCTTCTTTACCAAAGATATAAAGTTTTTCCTTTTATTCTACCTTCCCTTTACCCCTTTGGATAAAAACAATCACTTCTGTTCTCCACATTTTCGTGATTTATTAAGCTGAAATAAGAATAAAATTTTCTTTTTGCTAGTGCATTTATTCATTTCATTACCGGAACAAAATGAAGATGCTAACTAAATTTGAATCAAAGTCCACCAGGGCAAAGGGTATTGCTTTTCACCCTTCTAGGCCTTGGGTATTGGTGGCTTTGTTCTCCTCAACTATCCAATTATGGGATTATAGGATGGGAACCTTACTTCACAGATTTGAAGATCACGAAGGTCCTGTTCGTGGGCTAGATTTCCATCCAACCCAGCCTATCTTCGTTTCGGCAGGTGACGACTATACTATCAAAGTCTGGTCTTTGGATACCAACAAATGTTTATATACTTTGACTGGACATTTGGATTATGTACGTACTGTGTTTTTTCATCGTGAATTGCCTTGGATCATATCAGCTTCTGATGACCAGACTATAAGAATCTGGAACTGGCAAAATCGTAAGGAAATCGCATGTTTGACCGGTCATAACCATTTTGTCATGTGTGCTCAATTCCATCCAACTGATGACCTGATCGTTTCCGCCTCCTTGGATGAAACCATCAGAATTTGGGATATCTCTGGTTTAAGAAAAAGACATTCGGCTCCTGGTACCAACTCTTTCGAGGAACAAATGAATGCCCAACAAAATCTTTTGGATGGTTCTCTTGGTGACTGCGTAGTAAAGTTCATTCTAGAGGGTCACACAAGAGGTGTCAACTGGGCCTCTTTCCATCCTACTTTACCATTGATTGTGTCCGCCAGTGACGACCGTCAAGTTAAGTTATGGAGAATGAGTGCTACGAAAGCTTGGGAAGTGGATACTTGCAGAGGTCACACCAACAATGTTGATAGTGTCATTTTTCACCCACATCAAAACTTGATTATTTCTGTCGGTGAAGATAAAACCCTAAGAGTTTGGGATCTTGACAAGAGAACCCCAGTAAAACAATTCAAAAGAGAAAACGATAGATTTTGGTTAATCGCAGCTCATCCTCATATTAATCTATTTGGTGCCGCACACGATTCTGGTATTATGGTTTTCAAGCTTGATCGCGAGAGACCATGCAGCTTCATTCATCAAAACCAGTTGTTTTTTGTCAATGCAGAAAAGCAAATCCAAAGTTTCAATTTCCAAAAAAGAGTTGCTTCATTACCTTACGCCTCATTGAAGGGAATTGGTCAACCTTGGGATGCATTTAGAAGTATATCGTACAACCCCTCTCAACATTCTATTTTGGTTAATGAAGCCAATGGCAAGTTTGCCCTCGTTATTTTACCAAAACAACCCGTGGGTGCAGTGGAACCAACTAGTGTCACCCAAGATACAGGAAATTTTGCTACGTTTGTCGGTCGTAATAGATTTGTTGTTTACAACAAGAATTCTGAATCTGTGGAAGTTCGTTCTTTGGAAAATAAAGTCACCAGAAACATCAAAGTGGATGAAACAGTAAGAACTATTGTTGCTGCAGGCCCCGGATCTGTGTTGGTCATACATCCTAGAGAAGTTATTCTTTACGATGTTCAACAGGGTAAAAAAGTATCTCAACTAGCAGTTAAAAACGTCAAGTACGTAACCTGGTCGCTAGATGGCCAATATGTCGCATTGATGAGTAAGCATACCATAACTTTAGCTACCAAAAAGTTAGAATTGATTAATTCTATGCATGAAACCATTAGAATCAAAAGTGCTGCTTGGGATGAAACTGGTGTATTAGTGTATTCAACCTTGAACCATATAAGGTACTCACTATTGAACGGCGATAGAGGCATTATCAAGACTTTGGAAAAAACTTTGTACATTACAAAGGTCCAAGGGAAGTTAGTTTACTGCTTAAACCGTGACGGTGAAATTGAAATCCTAACCATAGATCCTACAGAATACCGCTTCAAAAAGGCCCTGGTCAACAAAAACTTTCCAGAAGTCTTGCGTCTGATAAAAGACTCTAACTTAGTAGGCCAAAATATCATCTCCTATTTGCAGAAGTCAGGTTATCCAGAAATTGCTTTACAATTCGTCCAAGATCCACATATCCGTTTTGATTTAGCCTTGGAGTATGGTAATCTAGATGTTGCCCTAGATGAAGCAAAGAAACTGAATGATTCTGGTACTTGGGAAAGATTAAACCAAGAAGCCCTAGCGCAAGGTAATTCCAGTTTGGCTGAAATGATTTATCAAACTCAGCATTCTTTCGATAAACTTTCCTTTCTGTATTTGGTCACTGGTAATGTTAACAAACTATCCAAAATGCAAAATATTGCTCAAACCCGTGAAGACTTTGGAAGTATGTTACTAAACACTTATTACAACAATTTAACGAAAGAAAGATCTGACATTTTTGCTGGAGCTGGTTCTTTACCATTAGCTTACGCTGTGGCAAAAGCTAACGGGGATGATGCAGCAGCTTCTTCATATCTGGAACAAGCGGAGATTGATGAGCAGGATGTCACTTTACCAGACATTATCAATACTTCCAGTTTTGTCCAAAGACCAGTAATTTCTGAGCCACTTGAAAAATGGCCACTAAAGGAGGCTGAACTATCTTATTTTGAAAAGGCTGTTTTAGGCCAAATTGAAGATTTGAATATAGAGGATGATGTCCCAGAAGAAAGCACCCCTCAAGAGCAAGAAGAACCATTGGCTGAAGAAAGCTTCGATAACATGGACGTTGATGAAGACGAAGGTGCCTGGGATTTAGGCGATGAAGATTTGGATGTAGGAGAAGAACTACCGGAGGAAGTTGAACAAGGCGAGATTTCCTCTTCAGCACAGGAAGCTGAAACTGCTATCTGGATCAAAAATTCTAAGTTACCTGCTGTCTTAATTGCTGCTGGCGCCTTTGATGCTGCTGCTCAAGCTTTGAGCAAACAAGTAGGTGTTGTCAAACTAGAACCATTAAAGAAATATTTCACTAACATCTATGAGGGTTGTAGAACATATATGCCTAGTACGCCTTGTGAGCTTCCTGCTCAATTAGGTTATATCAGAGCATATGATGATACGGTAAGTGAAGATCAAATTCTTCCATATGTTCCAGGTCTTGATATCGTTAATGAGAAAATGAATGAAGGCTATAAAAACTTCAAACTGAACAAACTGGATGTCGCGATCGAATGCTTCAGAGAAGCCATCTATCGTATTACACTGTTAATGGTTGATGATCCTGAAGATGAGAAATTATCTCACAAGATATTAGAAACTGCTAGGGAGTATATTTTAGGTTTGTCCATTGAACTGGAACGCCGTTCATTAAAAGAAGAAAATACTGTACGTATGCTTGAATTGGCTGCATACTTTACAAAGGCTAAGCTATCTCCAATTCATCGTACCAATGCCCTGCAAGTGGCGATGTCTCAACATTTCAAGCACAAAAATTTCTTACAAGCTTCATATTTCGCAAGTGAATTCTTAAAGATAATTTCTTCTGGTCCTCGTGCCGAGCAAGCCCGTAAAATCAAAAACAAAGCTGATTCAATGGCTAGCGATGCCATTCCAATTGACTTTGATCCTTACGCTAAGTTCGATATTTGTGCAGCCACTTACAAACCAATTTATGAAGATACACCCTCTGTCTCAGATCCATTAACTGGTAGTAAGTACGTTATTACGGAGAAAGATAAAATAGATAGAATTGCTTTGATTTCTAAGATTGGCGCACCTGCGTCTGGATTAAGAATACGTGTGTAAATACGGTTTTATCTATTGATTTTCTTTGATTTTATTCTACTATCCAAATTTAATGGAACAAGACCTTTTTAAATTTGAACAATATGATAGTGAAAGAATATAATTATATAATAAATGGTTATATACAATTTCTAAAATACAATACCTTATTTTAATCATGCAGTGTATAGTATATTACTCTAACTACGATATATCTTCCTAAAGAGTTCAAAGTGAAATTTTGTAGTTCAGGTTGTCACATTAGCATATAAATGGGTACAGAGTTTTATTAGATACTGCCCTGACGAGAAGGAAAAATTGGTCGGAGTAACCATCATAGTGCAAGAAAAAAAATACATTATTTTGATGTTCCACATTTCCTTGATGGAGGCGGAGGAGGAGCTCTAGCCTTTCTTTTAGTCAAAGATTCTGCAGAAATATCTAATTCACGATTACTATAAAGATGGCCTTTACGAGCCAAGATATCTTGATTATCGATTGCCCCCAAGGTAACAATACTGGAGTTTCTACTAGTCATATTACTAGAGGCCGACGAATCTTCATCCGGAAGCGGTGAAGGTGCCTTTAACCAAGGAATTTGTTGAAGACACTTCCGCGATAAGAGCACAGTGACTTGACGTTCGTGCAACGCTGGGCTATCAACGCATACATTATCTAAGGTTGACAAGTAAATCAACAGTTTATTCAAATCATCCTTTCTATAATGTGTCTTGGACAATTGTGTATTCTTTAATAATGGAAGCAAAACCCTCAGAAGGGTATTTCTCAATATCTCTTCATCCTCACTAATGTTCTGTAGCTCTCTGATTAATACGTCAATAAGAACATGTAGGTCGTTTGTATAGAAAAAATTCATCGGAACGTAGTCACCTCTTGGCGTCAAGATAAGATATATGATTTTACACATCATAATTTGTAACGGAGGGTCTGATACTCTATTGAATTTTAGTAGTAACAACTCAGTGAAGCTTTTTGAAACAGATCCATTAATTAGGTATTTGTAGACTTTGTTTTCAATGTCAAACTCTTTAGAAAACATCATATATTGCTCATTTAATGCCAACAAAAGTTTAAACTGCGCATTGTTAAACATATCATCCATGGTGTCGGACCTCATTGACTCCATCAAAAAATAAACAAAGAAATTATCGACAATTTGAAGATTAGCAATAACGCATTTACAATACTTGAGGATTTGAAATAACAAATCCATTAAAACAGTGGAAATTTGCTTCATTTCATCTATGATAGCCAAATCAATATCAGTTAAACTTCGGTCTGGACTATGTAGGGGCCTCCCCGTTTTAGAATCCTCAGGATTATATTGCTGTTTACAAACAACCGTCTTTTCTTTTCCGTATTTGCTCAAATAGGCAAACTGCGTGTACAGGACATTATAAAATACAGTAAATCCTTGGAATTTGAGCATGATTTCCAAGGAGTGTACATTTTTTTTGGCCTCACAGAGAAGAATGTAAACGATTATAAACTTCATATTCATCTCTAGAAGGTCAATATTAAGTAGTGATTGCAACTTACTCAAACAAAATTCTTTTTTAAACTCAAATAAGGGTGATTCCAACAAAATTAGCGACATTCTGTAGAGATCACGGTCAGTATTGATAAAAATCTTATAGGAATCAGTAGCAAACTTCAGGTACGCAACCAGACTTGAGTTGACATGAGGCTCGTCCAAATTTTCCTTTGATATATTAGCAATGGCCTCAGTTTTTTCCCAAAACTCAATGATTTCATCCTGGGTATGGCTTTCAATATTAGGAGATAATGGATCTAGTATCATGAGTCAAAAGAAAAGGAAAAATGTTCGAAGAAAGTGAAGGCTAAAGTGACATAAGTTAATGAAAAAAAAAGAAAAATATAAAATAAAATTCTTGTTTATTGAAGAGAGGAGTGTTTACCCAGGAATGTTTACTGCTTCAATGATAACGTGTACAGGTTTAACAACAAAAACTATAGAGTCTTTTATTGGTTGAACAACTGATTATTATCAGCTACCCTTAATGAATTCGTGTATATCCTACCCTACCACCAGCCCAGACTTTCAACTTTTCACATTTTTTCCTAAGCGTCCTGATTCCCCTGAAAAATTAAAAAAAAAAAATTGAAGTTTTACCCTTTATCACTCAGCAAAATGGTTTTGAGAAGCAAGTTGAAAGATAATAACTATACGTGACCATTCTCCATTCGAATTATATAAATGCATAAATATTCTTATTTCACGTACGTAGATACAATCTCGATTAGTAATAAGTGTAAAATCAAGATCAGGTCTGAAATAGGCCAATACTTTGTTGACGACTTTCTTATTTGGTTTGCAAACCATGCATGATTTCCTCTTTAGTAATCAAATGGCCTATTGTTTCTATATGTTCTAGTAACTCATCAACATTATGCGACCATTCGTTCAATAATTGACTTGAATTTTTTGGTTTCTCGAAATTGACAATTTTGGCCGGGCGATTAACCTTAGCGTATATGATACCTTGGTTGACCAAATCACTAATGTAAGTTTCAGTTTGAGTTTCAGTTAGATCCAAGAGTTCGTTTAATCTTAACAAAGTGATTCTGGAATAGTATTCGGAAATGACTCTTAGATTGTGCTCGATGACCCTTTTTTGTAGATCTTCCCAGTGGTGCTTGTTTGCTTCTCCGCCGAATGCTAAATCGTCTTTATTTAAAACGGGCTCGTAAGTTTTCTGAACAATTGGCCATCTCATCAATTCATGTGTAATGAACAATTTCACTAAAGATTCTTGGCTTTCTAATTTTTTCAAGTTGTTATCGTTTTGAATTTTATGAACCAAATCATTTTGTAAGTTGCCATAAGGCGAAAGGACCAAAAAATATACAATGTGAGATAAAACAGGTTTCCATTTAGCCTCATCTGATTTAATGACGTCCGTTTGATAAATCTCTTGCAGATATTGTGCAACTTCTAGATACTCCTTCTTTTGCAAACTAATCTTCACCAAAAGATTATAATATTCTAATTTCAATGACTCGTATTTGGGACTTTTGAAAGTCTTCTTTAAAATTTTTCTTGAAAGAACTGTGGCTTGAGAATAATCACCTTTTAATATACTCAATTCCATTTGTTCTAGTATAAACTGAATCTTTTCCGACATTTCCATGGAACCATAAGTTTCGACTTGTAATTCACATAGAATATCCGCCGCTTCATCGATCTTACCCTCTTGCCTCTTGATTTCTACTAAATCTTTTGTCACTCTAGCTCTTTCCACCTCCACAAATATCTTATTCTCTGTAACCACCCTGATGGTTTCAATAACTTTGATCCTGGTGTCTAAATCTAACGACTTCGAGCTTTTCAAACATTCCATGATCTTCTGTATCATGCACTGAATAGATAGCTTTAACTGGCCATGCTTCTTTGAGAGTAGAGTCAACTGCTCATTTAAGTCGTCCCACTTATTTTTTGACGTTAACAGATCCACAATCTTGGCCAGGACTTCCTTCGAGGAGCTCAAATCAGAGGCCTGCCTTGTTTTCTTCTCCAACACCAACAATTGGTTCAAAGCAGAGTTATAATCATTTTGAGCAACTGAATCGATCTTAGGAAACTCTTCCTTTAAAATCTGGCTATAATCCTTGTCAGCCTTAATTGGTGCGTCTCTTGACATCTTTTCCTGATATTTTAGTTCGCAATAAGAACACTTTATTCTTTGCAAAAGATTTCAGTTCAGGTAGCAGTATCTTCCAATCGTTTCGATATAGAACATTTGTTTATCGTGGCGGTCTGTTCTAGGTTTTCATTAGGTTCCCCTTTGCATTTTGCCACCGAAAGGTTCCAAGAGTATAAAAACAAGACGGGTAATATTTACGCGATGAGCCGTAAAGAACGAGTGAAAAATTTTAGAATTTATGAAGAATTGTATAGTAATGATAACAATGAGATGAGCACTCGGTTAAAAGGATCTGAAAACTCTGTTAATTCTTAGCGCTAACAGTGTAGTTGAGATATACGCAAATACAGGTCAAATATATGGCTGGTTCACAACTTAAGAGTTTGAAGGCTGCTTTGAAAGCCCGCGGGCTCACAGGCCAAACAAACGTTAAAGGTAAGAGTAAGAAGAATCCGAAAAGACAAGCGAAAGAGTACGATCGTGAAGAGAAGAAGAAGGCCATTGCTGAAATTAGAGAAGAGTTCAATCCCTTTGAAATAAAGGCCGCCAGAAATAAAAAGAGAGATGGCGCATCTTCTAAAACTGCTGATCGTATTGCAGTAGGGAAGCCAGGTATCTCTAAACAGATCGGTGAAGAACAAAGAAAACATGCATTCGAGGCAAGGAAAATAATGAAGAATAAGCGCGGTGGTGTGATTGATAAGAGATTCGGTGAGAGAGACAAATTTTTGACTGAAGAAGAAAAAATGTTGGAACGTTTCACTAGAGAAAGACAAAGTCAGTCAAAGAGAAATGCAAACTTATTCAATCTCGAAGATGATGAAGACGATGGAGGCGTGTTTGGAGACGGTCTTACACATCTCGGCCAATCTTTGTCATTAGAAGATGAGTTAGGTAATGACGAAGGTGATTTCTTAGCATCTAAACGAGTCAATGAAGATGATGTTGAACAGCTTCAACCTCAAAGGAAAAAGACTAAAGCTGAAGTTATGAAAGAAGTCATTGCTAAATCGAAGTTTTATAAGCAAGAAAGACAAAAGGCTCAAGGGGTACTGGAAGATAAAATAGACGATCTGGACGATAATTTTGAAGATGTTATGTCTGAATTGATGATGACACAACCCAAGAAGAGTACACTAGAATCTAAGACTGAACTAGATAAGGAGTATGATATAAAAGTCAGAGAACTACAGTTGGACAAGAGAGCTGCTCCTACGGATAGAACAAAAACTGAAGAGGAGAAAAATGCTGAAGCTGAAATAAAGAAACGGGAGTTGGAACAACAACGTCTTGATCGTATGAACGGTATGATCGAACTAGAAGAAGGGGAGGAAAAGGGTGTAGAGGATTTGGATGACGGATTCTGGGAGAATGAAGAAGACTATGACGATGATAATGGAGGTATTGCCAATTCAGATGATGATATAAACCTTGAAGATCAAGATGTGGATGAAAAGTTTTCTCAAATTTTAAAGAAAAAAAATATCTCTATGTTATGCCCTGAAACACATGATGCGCTTCTGAAGCTAGTAAACAAGGTAGATTTGTCTGACCATCCTAAGGTTGTTAAAAGTATTATCAAAGCTTATCAACCAAAACTAGCTGAAGGCAACAAAGAAAAATTGGGGAGGTTTACTGCGGTTTTACTAAGACATATTATTTTCTTAAGTAACCAAGAATACTCTAAAAATGTTCGAAGCTTCAAGGATACTCAAAACTCTTTGATCGCAATATTAAAATCCCTCTCAGAAAAATACAATAAAGAGCTTTCCGAAGAATGTAGAGAGTACATCAATGAAATGCAAGAACGTTATAAAAAGAATTATTTCGACGCTCTTTCGAACGGTGATTTGGTTTTCTTTTCAATTATTGGTATTCTTTTCTCTACCTCAGACCAATATCATTTAGTAATAACTCCGGCATTGATTTTGATGAATCAATTCTTAGAACAAATTAAGTTTAATTCGTTGAAGAGAATTGCATTTGGTGCGATTTTGGTAAGAATTGTTTCACAATATCAACGTATTTCTAAAAGGTACATACCTGAGGTGGTTTATTTCTTCCAAAAAACGTTACTTACATTCATAGTTGAAAAAGAAAGTAAAGAAAAGCCGTTAGATTTTGAAAATATTAGGCTGGATTCTTATGAGTGGGGGCTTCCAATGAATACTAACTTTCCCAAAGAGAGATCAATCACTATCCCATTGCATACATTTTCAACAATGGATACCGAGCTGCAATCTGTAGAGAAAAGAGTCTCCCTATTGCTGAATGTTATGGAATCATTAGACACAACTATTTCTACTATATGGAAAGACTTGCCTGCCTTCAAAGAAATTATTTTACCAATCCAAAAACTTTTAAGTACATATGCTTCAAAATACCCTCATTTTGAAAAGCCAAAAAATCTTCTGAACAAAATTGAAAAGTTAACGAAGTTTACAGAGCATGTCCCATTAACTTTACAAAACCACAGGCCTATATCTATACCTACACATGCACCTAAATATGAAGAAAACTTCAATCCTGATAAGAAATCGTACGATCCTGACAGAACAAGAAGCGAGATCAATAAGATGAAGGCTCAATTAAAGAAGGAACGTAAATTTACTATGAAAGAAATCCGTAAGGACGCTAAATTTGAAGCTAGACAAAGAATTGAAGAAAAGAACAGAGAAAGCAGTAACTACCATGCGAAAATGGCTCATATCGTTAACACTATTAATACAGAAGAAGGTGCCGAGAAAAACAAATATGAAAGGGAAAGAAAACTACGTGGAGGAAAAAAATAGTCAAATAAATGCATTGATCACCTTTTTCTTTGCCTAAACATTACTGTATTATTTTTGAGAACCATATTTCTCTAATTTAAGGAAATCATTATCTTCTATTTGTAATACATGATTAGAAAAAAAATCGAATTATATATGCATTTAAATAGGGCAAAAAGAAAAGGAATTAAAATGGTTATATATATATATATATATATATATGTATATATAGTTATCACGTAGCATACACTGCTCAATGTGTATTATCTTCCAACATCTGACTTTTTGTAATATTCTTTAACAAGTCCCAGTACACCACCTTTATTGAGTATACCATTACTGTTATAATCCGAATTTAATATACTGTTGTGATTTATTCCATCATAATGAGAGAAAGCACCCGAATCTAAAAAAGATTCTGTGATCTCGTATTCGGAATCTTTATTGCCATTATTATTATTATTACTATCATTATTATCTTTATTAGTAGCAGCTTCATTAGTCTCATCACCTATGTTCTTGCCATTATTATTATTATTATTATTATTATTATTATTATTATTATTACTATTAGTATTATTACTATTGTTATTCCATTTTTTTGCGGTTTTGTTTGTAGAGTATACAGCAGGTGTTATGTTGTGATTGGGACCCAGTGCATGCTCGCCTATTCTAAATAACTCTGGCTTCTGACCTGGTTGGAATTGCTTTCTCCAGGAGTACTTATTATTCAGAAATGGGTCGCCTTCGTTATTTTGATAACCTCGCTTTACAGGTAACTGATATTTACCTGTCAAATTATCTGTGTTAGAATAATCATCCATGAAATAAACGTATGATTGTAACATTTTATTGTTTGCCATATCGTTATTGCTATGGTCTTCGCTAGTAAATTTTCTCCTTCGTCTACTGTTGAATGTATGTCTTTCGTTCGCAGCCGTCTTTCTTGTTAAACCATCTTCTCCAATGCTGTCAGTATCGTTGCTTTCTATATCCTTCACGTTAAACATGGCATACTTGCAGACATATCCCAACCCATCCACATACTCAGAATTTTCTCTGAAGAAATCAACAATTCTGCCAGCTGAAGAAGGCAGTGAAAACCAAAGAACAAACGGCGTCAACATTAAGCTAGTGAGTTCCCGCAAAAGTATTACTATCCGTAAGTTGTACAATTTACAGAACTCTAATTTAATCTCCTCCTTATGGTATCTTCCTTCCCACTCTTTTGGTAAGTAGTGTGTATATTCATACAGCTCTTTAAGAGTCTCTTCGGGGTCAAAAACGTGGTACTCTTGTGCTATTGTATTTCTACTTACAGACCATATAGCACCCAAAATAGTAATATAAAAAATGACAGATCTATCTGAGGTGATTTCGAAGTTCAAAAAGTTTTCTGGATCAAAAACAGTAAGAAAAGCTAGAATTGCCACGAACGATCCACTTATAAAAGAAATAAACTTCAAAAACAGATTAGTCTTTTCCTTTGGAAATTGGTCGACGTATTTGTTAGCCAATGTTGTGCTCAAACTGATTCTCTTCTTAAAAATGTGATAAAGTTCGTTATACTCACGGAATTTCCATTCTGCAATTGGAGTGTATTGGCGTGCCCCAATAGATCCTGGCGACGTCTTATATTCATTAAAATATCTAAAAAAATAAAGCAAAACAAAATAAGTGACCAAAAATGGGGCAAGTATAATGTTAAGAAATCCTGCTAACATGAACCTTTTTTGCAACTCTTCTCGTGTAAACTCCCTTTGGGAAGGTTTTAGAACACTTTGCCTAATAAAACCGGATTCATTGAACATAAAACCCATGACACATAAATTTATATTCCATTCTAATGTTTTTGTCAATACATTGGTTCTAAGTAATGGTATAGGTAAGGACAAATCCAAAATATCACTGTTGTAAAGTGCTATGAGATAATTTTCTCTTCTCATAATCCTATTTGCGACATCATGTGCATCAATTCGATTCTTGGCTTTAACCTCAACCACATTTGCCGTCATTGCGTTTTGATCCTTCAAATACATCAATTGTTGTATTACGTTTTGCCACGGCAAAGTTTGAAGCTCATCATCTGCTATGTTTAACAAGTACGTATAGAAGTTTTGCAATTCCGATAATTTTTTAACATCAAAGTAAAGCTGAACAATTTTGAGTATAACAAAGAAATAAAACAACCAGAGAAAAATCTTTGTGAATCCTGTTATATTATTAGAATAACACTTATCGATAATAATATCTGAAACCTGATGACTACTCGGCAATTTCGAGTAATCAACGCAATAACCCATGTACGTTGAAATGAAGACAACAAAAAGTAAAGTACTGATATTCAGTATTTTTTCTAGAATTATGCAATAAAACCCATTTCCTAAATAATAATTGTAAACATCTTGTAGGAACATGTCAAGGTTTTCTACATTTGCCCACTTCCAAAGAGCCCGTTCTTTGACACTTAAAGTGTTTATTCTATCTTCAGGGGTGCTATTCAAAACAGAAATATTGTTTAACAAATTCGGTTTTCTTAGTAGAAATAAGTTGGTGAACCGATTTGTGTAATTCGACGACGAGCCATTAAATCGAGATTGTGATCCACGGCCGAAATACTTGGTGCCATGTTTTCTACTCCAGTTGGTATTCCGAGAAGAATTATCCGCATTCTTATCCTTATCGTATCGAGTGGCCTTCGATGAGGTAAATAACTTTTGAGTATTACGTTGAGGATGGTTATTCTGTAAGATATGCCTGAAAAATAAAGGTCGTTGACCGTTTTCTACAATGTTGCTCTTTTTCGTGACAGAGTCTTGCATACTTCCCTTTTGAAAAAGGGGTGTATCGTCTTCAAAACCATCATTATTTATGAACTCATTATCTTCTTCATCTGACGAAAGCTGCCCGACCTTGGGTACAGAATCATCAGTAGAGCCCTCAACTGGCCTCTCTAGACCACTATTTTCATTTTTAAATACTTTCTTATCACTTGCCACCTTATTTAAATGATTGCCGCCATATAATCTATTACCAATCTGTGGCGCATACGCTTGGATCTGTTCTTCCTCTTCTTCATCCTCTTCTTCTGTGCTCGTGCCTTGGTCTGACTCAGGAACACGTAAATCATTCTCGTCTCCAACCTCATGGCTTACTTTAGAAGAAGGCAACAAAGATGAACCTCTCTCTATGTCAGGTAAAGGAAAATTACTCATCTCCTGATTGTTAAGAGAAGGGTTAACTTCATCAGATTGCAAACCAAATATTCGCGATAGAAAAGTATTCTTCCCATGAGAGTTGGGTAGCTGGTATTCATCCTTCTCCATAACCCAATATTTTCCTTGTTTTCGGCACCTCCAAGAACTCTTAAACACTTCCTTATAAAGCAAGGTTACTCATTGTTTCATTGTAGTTATGGCGCTTCCTTTTTGTTTTAAGTGTGGCTCCCCTAAAGCTCCGGAACTGGGTAACAAGAAGTACATTATATAACAGGTCCAAGAGAATATTAGAAAATGCAGAAGGAAAGGACGGTAATAGTATAACCAACACCTTTTATTACGGGCGCTTTTTAATTAATGTAACTAGTGTTAGAACTACGTATGACTGTGTATATTCATTTATATACCCGACAAATGCGAGTGCGATCAAATTTTAGGTGTGACTACTATTTTACCGTCCACACGGCCTAGGAGTTCAGCTGATGATGATTCATCAGCGATGCTCAATGCTATGACATCTTGCAAGAATGTGGTTTCGGCACCTTTACCAATATCCATCGCCACATTTCCAATTTTTACAGAGAGTTTCCCAGACTTGTGAACCCTTATAGACCCGATAGTACCGGCCAGCTCTTCGGCAGATAAAAAGCCCTTCGTGTCTTTCTTATTGACACTATTCTTCTTCTTAGCAGAGTCGCTAGTTTGTACTTCTACTTCGTCTCCCTCTTCTTTCACAACAGGTCTTTCAAAAGCTGGCAGTCTAGTGGGTAATTGAAATATCATGAATCTCTCGGGTTTATTGTCCATCTTCTTTAGCTTCCGCAGTATATGCTGATGATCTGCATTCAATAGCTCTAGCTCCGCCGCAACCTCTTTTTCATCAGCTGATTGAAGTTCGTTCTGTAGTCCCAGATCTTCAAATTTCTCATTGACGTGCCTTTCTCTTTCTTCTAAGAAGGATTGTAATTCAGTTCCAACAGGCTCTGTCTTTACATTCGGAGTGGGTTCACGGGTTGGCTTCTCAGAAAGAGCTTCTTGTATTTCTCTTTTAACAGTTTCAACGTCTTCATGTCTTACACGGACGGGCCTCACAGGAAATAATTGCTCGATACGTTTAGATCTCCATTCTTCTTCATCCATATCCACGTCACTGCTTTTCTCACTTTCATTATCGTCTACGTCCTCTATGAGATTCTGAGCCTCGAATTCTCTTCCCATATTGAACTTCTTCTTGGATTTGGACGTTACGCCTTCATTGCCTTCATTTTCTGCCTCATTTTCAGAGCTTTCGGCACCATTGTCAATAGTTTCCAAACCCTTCTGCACTAATGTTGATCCGCTTCCTTCTGATTTGATGAATCCTCTTCTCATATCACCCTTCTCGCTTACGAAATTCCCTGCAGCTAAGGGACCGCTAGAAATAACATGTGTGTTATTTAAATATTTGGGCATTCGCCTTTGCTGTCCACCCGGGCCGGTTACTCTTTTATTCTTGTTATTATTAAAATTTTTCTTGTCACTACCTCTCTTGATACCTTCCTCCAGCTTCACTTTAGACGCGGCTGCCTCTCTTTCTTCCTTGGATTTTCTTGCAACTGCTTTTGGCCTGAACTTCAATGAAGGCTTGGCTGATCCTCCGTTAGAGGAAGAATCTTTTAACGATGGCAAGCGCCCATTTCCCTTATTACTGCTCATATTTAATGGATGATATTTCGCTTTATAAAGAGAAATATCTCGAATATATCTTAAAACCTTACTATCTATAGTTCTTGCTTAGTATCTTCCCGGCTATTCTCTTCTCGAATTGATCTTTGAAATACTACAGTAAACTGGGTTTAACTTCTGTGTGATCGGAAAATTGCACATCGCAGTGTGAATGAAAAATTTTCAAACTGCGCTTCTGTAGTGAAAAAAAAAATCAATGGCAAAGCTCATCTCATCACACCTCATCCTATTGGGACTTTGCATAAGCAGTTTTGGAGACAGAGAAGACATATTTATGGTACAACACATAAAGTAATATGGCTATCAAAAGATCAAACAGAGCTAACACCTCCAATGTTACAGATGAGGTCAACCCATATGGCTTGAACGAAGTTGATGATTTTGCTTCTAAAAGGGAAAAAGTTTTACTTGGACAGTCCACTCTTTCCGGTAGGGCCAAGGATGATGACGACTATCTGTTAGAAGATGAAAACGAGGAGGAAGTCCTGGCCATGGATGACGACGATGAGTCTATAGATGAAGGTGAAGATGTGGAAGAAGAAGGAGAACTTGACGGTGCTGCAGCCTATAAGAAAATATTTGGTAGAAACCTAGAAGCAGATCAGCTTCCTGAAGAAGATGAAGAAAGTGGTATGTTGAACAACGAAAATGCTTGGGGCTCCACAAAGGGAGAATACTACGGAGCTGATGATTTGGATGATGAAGAAGCTGCTAAGGAAATAGAAAAGGAAGCTTTACGACAACAAAAGAAGCACTTAGAAGAACTTAATATGAACGACTATTTAGATGAGGAAGAAGAAGAAGAGTGGGTCAAAAATGCCAAAGAATTTGATGTAGGTAAGTTCAAGAGCTCGACTAAGCAGCCAGAAACCAAGGTTTCTGTAAGGGATATTTTAAATATGGATGAGGAGGCAAGAGATAATTATTTAAAAACAATGTTTCCTGAATTCGCTCCACTTTCAAAAGAATACACCGAACTAGCTCCCAAATTTGACGAATTAAAGAATTCCGATGACAATGAATGCAATAAATTAAAGACAATTGCACTTGGAAGTTATCTAGGTACAATATCATGTTACTATAGTGTCATGTTGCATGAACTCCGTAATAATGAAGACTTTACTTCCATGAGGGGCCACCCAATCATGGAAAAGGTCCTAACAACAAAAGAAATTTGGAGGCAAGCAAGTGAACTACCATCCAACATAGATATAATTGAGGAAAGTGGTTCTGAAAGTGAAGAAATTCCTAACATTGATGATTTCAATGAAGAGAAACTGAAGTCGTTAAAAAATAATGGAAATTCAGGTTCTGAAGATAATGAAGAAGAACAAAAGGAAAGT
Source organism: Saccharomyces mikatae IFO 1815 (assembly GCF_947241705.1). Taxonomy (NCBI): domain Eukaryota; kingdom Fungi; phylum Ascomycota; class Saccharomycetes; order Saccharomycetales; family Saccharomycetaceae; genus Saccharomyces; species Saccharomyces mikatae. The sequence goes on along the minus strand of NC_079259.1, from coordinate 169,070 downwards.
GAAGATGAAGAAGGGGAAAGCGATGAAGATGATGACGTAGATATTGATGATTTTGAAGAATACGTAGCTCAATCGCGTGTGAGTTCCAAGCCAAAAACATTGTCCAAACCTGAAACAGATGACTTCGTTGAATCTGAAATTGCTGATGTTGACGCACAAGATAAAAAGGCTCGTAGAAAAACTTTGCGTTTCTATACTTCGAAAATTGATCAACAAGAGAGTAAAAAGACAGATAGATTCAAAGGTGATGACGATATACCTTACAAGGAACGTTTGTTTGAGAGGCAGCAACGCCTGTTGGATGAAGCTCGTAAAAGAGGTATGCATGACAATAATGGGGCTGATCTTGATGATAAGGCATACAGTCTAGAAGATGAGGCGGTTTCTAGAAGTATTAACACCCAGGGTGAGAACGATTATTATCAGCAGGTTCAGAGAGGTAAGCAAGTCAAGAAAACATTTCGTAAAGAGGCTCATAAGAATGCTATAATTGCTGCAAGGGAAGGTAAACTGGCTGAATTGGCTGAAAATGCTGTAGGTGATGGAAAGCGTGCTATTAACTACCAGATTTTAAAGAACAAAGGCCTAACGCCTAGGAGAAACAAAGATAACAGAAACTCTCGTGTTAAGAAGAGAAAGAAGTACCAAAAAGCGCAAAAGAAACTCAAATCTGTTCGTGCAGTTTATTCAGGTGGTCAATCAGGTGTCTATGAAGGTGAAAAGACAGGTATTAAGAAGGGTTTGACAAGATCTGTTAAATTCAAAAATTGATGGAAAAAAACATATATATATATATTTATATATATAGTATTCAAGACATAATTTGGGGAGTCAAAATTTTGCACAATACAGTGTATCTCGATAAGAAAGAAAGCAGTCGTTTGACATTGATTAACAAAATTTTACTTGCGCTTATGATTTGTCGATATCAACGAAGAAGATTTTTCAATTTCAATCTGAGGTTCTCAGAAGTCGTCGAAGTCTCGAGATCCAAATCCCAAGATAAAAACTTCTTCACTATTTCCTGATTCTTTTGGAATTCTTGCATCTCCTTTTCGGTCAGTTTTCCGCAGTGCTGGACCACATCATCACCTCTGTTGATCAAGTTAGAAAGCTCTTCAGCCCTTCGTACAATACTTTTGTTCAGCCCACATACTTTTGCACAGTAGATACCAAATGATTGCTTTGAAATTCCTTTCTTGATTTTGAAGAGGAAAGTAATCCCCTCACTTTCGTGATCTTCCTTATTTTGTACCGGGTCTATATGATTATAGTTCTGGCTTATAAGTATGTCAGTACAGTAGTGTTTGATACCTTGTATATGTTCCGTGATCACATTTTCATTAAAAAGTTCATGGAAGTGTGTGCATGCAATTATACGTGGGCACCTCTCGCTCATTGCCATATTAACCATTATCGAACCAAATAGTGAAGGGCCATCTAAAATATCAGTACCTTTACCGTACTCGTCAACTAAAATGAGACTTCTCTCAGTAGCCAAACTCAATGATTTAGCCATTTGTTGAGAATCTAGAAGAAACGAACTTTGAGTCTTATACAGAGTCTCTTGGGTTCTAATTCTGGTCAATATTTTATCTACTATTCCAATTTTTGCTCTTTCCGCAGGAACGAAACAACCAATTTGAGCCAAGTACACGATTAACCCGTTCTGAGTGAGATATACAGACTTCCCAGATGAATTAGCGCCAGTCACTATGATGATTCTTTCCTTGTTGTGTTTTCGCCAACTTAATTCCGAAAACAAACCGCCATCAATTATCGTGCTATTCGGAATATAATTACTGAGGAACGTTTCATACAACGCATGTCTCCCGTTAACAATATCCAAGATACAGTCATTTTCTACTAATTGAGGCTCTACGTAATTTCTTTCTGCAGAAACTTGGGCAAATGATACTAAAATTTCTAGTTCACTGAGTAGTATATTGTATGCAGTTAATTGGTTCTTCATTCTCAAAATTTGCTCCTGCAAGGAAAATAAGACTTCAATTTCGTAATCGGAGATTGCTCCATAAATATCACCGTATGTTTCATCTAATTCAAGAACTTTCTCATTCTTGAAATAAATATTATCAGAGCTCCTGAAAATTTCTTCCCACTCAAGATCTGGAGTATTAACGAGGAAAGGTTCCAACAAGGTACTAACTGTCACTAAGTATCCCAGCTGGGGAATGTAGATGGCATTAACTAACTTTTCTAAATTCTTTGTTATCCTACGATTTGTTTGATGCAAAACATTGAGTAAGAACCCTTGTGTTTCTCTTGCTACTTCCAACAGAATTTTTTCCAAATGATTGTAAATATTTCTACATTCATCTAATCTCTTGTCAACTCCCGTATTTATTGTGAGAGTTTTGGTGTCTTTCGATGTATCAAAATCTATGACTGTTTCTACTTTTCTCAGGCATTCTTTCAATGCTGATAGATCAACCTTATTTTTGATATCGTGTAAAATATTTCCTTCATCAGAACTCAACTTCAAAGATGATACCAGTTTGAATATAGCAATACCCTTTTCTAAAAAACCTGCAACTTTGGACCATGTCCTTAATGTGGATTTGCCACTTCTCAACTGATTTATAAATCCAAAAGCATCTGGACATCTCTTTATTGATTGGGTAAGATCATTAAAAATGATGGCATTTTGTCTATCCAATAGGGTTCGTATGATGCTGTATCTTTTTTCTATCTGCTCCCTGTTGGTTAATGGATTGAAAAGCCAGGATTTCAACATTCTCTTTGCGTAGTCTGAGGAAACCTGATTGAACAGCTCGAATATACTAAGGAAACCATTTTTCATCATTTTGTCATGTCCTAGTTTATGTGCTGTAGGAAAAATATTCAAAGCTGACATCGCATTTTCATCCAGTACCATTCGATCTTTTATATCGATATACCCGATGTTATGTATAACATCTTCGTACAAACTTTTAGTTTGTCGTCCTCTTATTATATTGTTTGAAACAGTACTGTCATTACCCTCGTCTAGTTGTGCATGCTGCTCGTGATTGACAAGGATACATGCTACTGTTCCTAATGTTACTGTGGTGGTAAACCTGCTATTTGACAATAAGTCGTTTAATATAATCAAATTGTCATGGCCCTTTAATTGCAATGATTGCAAAGGGCTCCATTTTTTAAAACAATTAATTGGCAGCAGCTCTAGCCTACAATGTATCTCATTGCATTTTGTTTTTATATATTCAAAAATCCAATCTTCCAATCTTACTGGCACTAAACAAACAGTTGGGTTCACCTCCATTATCAAAAGTCCAGTCAACATACTAATGTCGTTTGCAGATGGATCAACTTCATCAATAAGATCGTGAGACGTAATTGTTGACTTATTGACAACGTAGTCCTTATTTAACACCCGTAAAGACTTGGTATGATAATCCAGAATGGAACACCCGAATTTACCTGCAGACAAGTCAATAGATATTACAACCTCTTCGTCATAATCAAAGGAAAATAGATCAGCGTTATCTTCTTCGTCATTATTATCACCTTCGTGAATCGCTTTGCCGTTGTTGAGAAGAACAGTACCTTCATCCTGCAACACTACTTCACGGTTAACCTCCCAATTCGTTCTAGAAACGCTGGAATTCCACTCAGAAGACATTTTGTGGTTAGTTGAAACTTCTAAATCGACAGCTTACTTTCGGTGAGTTCACTTGTTGGTTTTGTTAATCAACTTCGAAGTTTTATGAAAATTAGCCGCTGATACCAATTCCGCGTCTTACCTTTATGAAGAGGAGATGCTTGAAAAAATAGGGAAAATGATGTGTTTTTAAAGTTAAAAAGTTACATATGTTTTATTACTGATGATTAATGTTTTGTGTGCAAAATGGTAATGAATTTCCTCTACTTTTTTGTTGCCATGTCTTGAGGTGAAGCTTTTTAGCTAGATCGCTCTACTCTGTGCTCAGCTAAAGCTATCCATTTCGCTACAACCTGTGAAGAATGCAAATAACGACGCGAAGAATACTTTCTCCATATAGCACTATGACGTCTAGAAGCATATCTGCAATTCTCTAAAATAATGGTTGCCAATGGAAGGACTTGTTCTTGTGTATAATTAGAATAATAGACATGTGCCAAGGACCATTGATTTTGTCCCAAAATCACCTTACTTAAAAAATAGGCCCCAGCAGCTAACCAACTGGGTTGAGCGGAAACCAGTCGATTGTCCATTATTGTAGATTCCAGCAAATATTTAGCTAATGTCCTTGTATCATGCTCGTAGTCATCAGCTTTACTGATTCTTCGCAAAAAAGACATTGGGCCTGGCCAACCCAACTCAAATTTTAAAGCATTCAATATAGTTCTTTCTGCATCCAATAAGTTCTCTCTTGAGTAGCAGTTTTCTGACATGTACACAAAATCTTTAATTGTGGGACAGTTGATTTCTTCATATTTGGCGGCAATGAAAAGTGAAGCTGCCCCTACAAGCTGGAATTTGTTCACAGGAACAAATTCTTTGCACAGATATCTGTCTATTATATTGATGCAGAGATATAGCGTTTCAGGTAAAAGTTGAAACTTTTCATGGACTTGAACGATCCAATCAATCAGTGTGCTTCTAAATGACCACCTTAATTCTGGTTGCTTATCCATGTAGTACGGATCGGGCTTGTATAATTCTTCTAGTTTTCTCATATACTCGAATATCTCATTAGACAGTTCAGCGACCATGACTACATCGTACACGTCATCATCGTTTGGGTCTAATGCGGTCCTATAATAGGTCCTAAATGCATGCTCCCATACCACCGTGTCGCCGGCATAATGTTCCAGCAGCAGAGGTTCTCGTTCTTCTCCTTCATCGTCTTCGCTTTCTTCGTCGTCTTCATCAATGGTTTGCTCCTGCTCTCTCCCCGTCAACAAATCGTTATGATCTGCTTCTTTTCGTTGTGTAGCAGCACCTGTAGTAGGCCTTTCTTCCTCGAGTATAACAACCGAGTCCGATCTTTCTCTTACTGGAGCGGCTTTGGGCTTGCTTATGCTATTATTATTAGAGTTGGTTGCAACTATGTTGGTGACGTCGCTAAGTGCGATCCTTGGATGTGTGGATGGCATATGACTAATGGACCCATTCCTATGTTTCATACTAGCTATAGGTGCCATGTTTTCATCCTCGGGGCTCTTAATGTACGCAGAACTCAAAGATTGTGATTTATAATGCATTTATGGTAAGCAATAATAAAAAGGGTAAAGTATTTGTGTTCAAAGCGAAGGATGGAGACAATAAATAATCTTTTCTATGCAATATTCTTTTCCTTTTCTCGTAAGCAAACAGCAAATAAATTTTGGTCGTTTTCTTTCAATCAGATCAAAAAAAGATTTTGTGTGTCCATATTCCATTTCGATGTTTTTGTTTTCTTTTGTTTTGTTCTGTTATATTTCTTCGCTTGTCGCCTCGTTCTGGTGAAAAACAGAAAAAAAATGGACCTACGGGTAATGATGATATTCTCCTCATTCATCCTGCTTTATGGCTCGAGAGTCACTAGTGAAGAGGAAAATCTTACCACTAGAATTTCCCCCTACAATCCAATTTTGCAATGGGTGCCAACTTATTACAGCAGGGACAGTGGCTGTGGGTAGGTGGGCCAGTTGTTTGCCCTCGCTGTTGTATATGTCAATGGCGCGCTTCATGTTGGCGATGGCGAACACATTCTTGTTTGGTTTGAACCTGGCTTTCAGGATACTAGTCCACCTTCCTGTTTGACAGTTATGCTGAATTGTTAATTTGGGCTTTAACTCTTTAGAAAGGCAATCCCTACTTTTAACATCAAACAGGCGGATGGTGTCATCATAACCGTTACACACCAAGGTGCCATCTGTTGGGGAATAGGATACTGCAGAGACACTTAGTCTCGAATCATAGGTGGACATGATATTGTAACTGGGGTAGTCTTCATACTGTGACCATTCAGGCTTTTCAACAAGGTTTCTTGTATCCCATATCTTGAGCGTCCTATCAAGAGATCCGGTAGCAATCTCATAGGGTCTCAAGGGGTTCACAGCCATAGACCCAATCTTCTTGTCAGCAAGTCTCCGCAACTTGTACTCTGACTTTTTCACTCTTGTGTCAAAAGTAGTGAATTCACCACCCAAAGTGGTGAGGAATAATACATGAGGGTTCTCGTAACTAAACTGACAATCACTGATGCCCAATGGATCGTCATATTCATTCTTCAGGGTGAGAACCTCTTCACTTTGTAAGCTATTCAGGTGAACCGATCTGATGCTTCCATCATAGGAGCTCAGCAACAGTTTTGATGTGTCCGCTGGGAAGCAATCAATACGTGCGACATTTTTGGTAAACAGCTTCACTCTCGTGATATCAGGCTCTTCCATCCGGTCGTCTTCGCTATCGCCTAGCGGCTCATCTCTAACGTTCCAAAGTCCGACAGTGCCACCGGTGTCACCGGCAATGATCAGCTTCTTTTCTAGGGCAGGATGGAAGTAAGCAGCAGAGATTCTTTCGTATGTGACCTTAATCTCGTTTGGCTGAAAGACATCATATAAATCCAAATCGAATTCGTCCATTCCCAAAACATCACCTTGTCTCTTTTTTATTTCTTCAAAGAAATCGCCAGAAGAAAAGTTTCTGCTGTTAAACCTCTTGAATTTTTCTAAAAGGGCACTTTCGTCTTCATCTTTTATCAAATCGCTCAATTTTACATCCCCAATTACCGGTTTCTCTTTAATTGCGTCCATGAAATTCTTTTCTTCGCCATTTGGAGAGCCCATTTTAAGCAGTTGATTGTCATTCACATTGGGTATCCCTTTGGTGTCATCTGCAGATTCACCTCTGAGCCTTCTTGATCTTCGTGTAGGTAAAGTTGGACTAGCAGATTTTGATGTTTTACTCCTAGTTGTTTTTTGTTTCTTCTTGGCAGGAACCCTAGATTTTTCTGACACCCCAGCCTCATGTTTTATTTGAGATGCAACCCCAGATAGATGCAATTTCTTCAATAAATCATTATTTCTTTTAATGTTTTCCAAACGCTTTCTCTGAAATTCTGTTAATTCCGGCATTCTTCACTGAGGAGTCGCTTCCTGATTGTAAAAGTACTAAAAATTGATCCGTTATATCCTTTATATTATGTACAGCAATAGTAAGTACGAATGTGTGTGTATTCTCTCTAGCGATAGCCTAAAAATATACTTTTACCTCTTTTGGCGTCGTTGTAGTGCAATATGTCAAAAATGAAATTAGTGTAAGACGCGTAATATATGCTCTCGGATAAAAATGAACAATGGGCATTTGAAAAAAGGTACGAGCATGTATATAAAATGAAAAAGTTATTAGGTGCTACCAAACAAAAGCCAAAGACTCTCTACAGAAGAAAAGAAACGAGTGGTGAATAATTATGAGTAATATTTTGGCAGTGTTTAATCCTCCACCACAGAGAGAACTTGAGAAAGAGGAGACTATGGACTGTGTTCCTTGTCAAGTTATGAGTACTATGTTTTCGGTTGGATTTGGGTCATACTTGGCCTCTGGGAAGCCATTCAAGTATGGTAAAAAAGAAACCAAAAGGGGAATTTCTTTGGCTGAATTTGAGAAGAGAAACCCACGATGGTGGAAGCTAACTTTACGTAGCTTTGGTGGGTTATTGATCGCCTTTGGATTCGTTAGAGGTACCGAAGGCTGGCTATGGCATAAAAATAAAGAATATAAAAACTATAAGAAATTAAATAATGGTGAACCACGGACTAACTAATGTTTCTCGCAAACTGCATTAAATCTTGAAATTTTGTATACAAGTACATTATTACTTCTGTGGTTATATTTAAAAGGTATTATATTACAAAACGGTTTGCGCTTTACATAATTTGGAGTGTCTATATATAAATTAGGTATGAAAAGAGATGATACAGAAAGTCATGTATTCCCCTCGCTGGTTGTTGTGTATGCATTCAATGTGTTGGATTATCTGATTGCTTCTTCTCCAATTTCGCACGGTCTAATGCATCTCTTTTGATTCTCTTATCTTCCTTTATCTTGGATTTTATTTTTTTACACCAATGTCTAAACTTATCATCTTTGGACGGTGATGCATATTTCATTATAAGGTCATGATGTAGTAGTTCATTGATCGACGATCTTTCTCTTTCATTTTTGATACAACACCTATTAACAAAATCTGTCATTTCTCTGGAAAAGACACGGTCTTTGGGTAATCTTGGTGAAGGCTCGTTTACAATACGTTGCAGTAAATCTAATATACCATCGGGTGTATCGTTATGCCCACCTAGGGGAAACTCCCCAGTTACTAGCTCGATAATCATTAACCCCAACGACCAAACATCTCCTTTGATAGAATAAACATTCCCCTGTATTCTCTCTGGTGACATATAAGTGGAAGTGCCAACAAATGTGTCAGCTATAGAATTTATTAGTTTCTTGGACACTCCAAAATCACATAACTTAATCTGTCCTTTACTGTTTATCAAGACATTGGAAGGCTTAATATCACGATGAATGATCTTGTACTGTCGGTACAGATGATCTAGTCCATTGAGCACGCCGTACGATATTTTCGAGATTGTAAGTTCATTGAACCAAGTCTTCTTTTTCGAGACACTTCCTCTTTGAACGAACCTTTTATAAACAGATAGTATTTTATCTAAAGAACCGCAATCTGAGTATTCCATTAGAATTATAATTTCGTTGTTTATGTGTTGGTTATAATATGCCCCATAAAAGGTGATGATGTTTTCATGAGGCTTGACATTTTTGACGATAGATAATTCTCTAACTAATTGGTTGATAATTGTGCTGTTATTCTGTTCCACAGGAATTGTTTTTTTGGCAACAATTTTAGAATCAGGAACATGTAATGCTTTCACCACGGTTCCAGAGTTCCCGGCACCAATTTTCCCCAATTGAACCAAATCTTGAAGTTGGATATTATTATCATTCGATGTTGCCGATAAAGTATCTTGCAAATTTGCTGTTGTTGGCGATAAGCTTTCCGCCAAGGGAGGTAATGATATAGAATGCTCATTATCAATGGGTGTGGTCATATTGGACAATCCCTGCACTGTAGAGGGAGTAGAATTCGTGGATGATGGTGATAATCCAAAATTACTGCTGTACGCATCGATAATGCACGGTGTAGACAAAGATGAGGATGATGACACGCATGGAGATTGCGACAAAGAGGATAAAATCAACACGGGTTCATTTTGCGGTTGTTGTATTACAACGGCGCTTGGCTTCGATATTGCTTGCTCATCCATACACGCATCCAACGTCAGATTTTTTTTTATACCTCTGCGCAAAAACAGATTGCTCTTATTTTGTATCGCATTAATGTGCGACATCACGTGGCTTTCTATTCGGGAATGTTCTTGGTGATCTTCTATCTTTTCTTGCGATAGGCTTCCGTTACTGGCCACATCTGTATGCAAGTTGAGGTTAAGCCCTTTCAAGTTCCGTCTTTGTAAAGTTTTCCGTTGAAACATAACCAACAGCTAATATACTACACCGCAAAACAGATCTGAACCAATGCAGTTTTCCTCGAAACTTCACCATCGTAAAATATATCTTTGGTCTTATTCAAATCCATTAGATGGGTTAATAATAGTATTATATTTCTGTTACCCCGCTAGTCACTTCAAACGAGGTCAACAATCAAAAAAGGGAGGGAAAAAATTTCGTAAGAGTAAGGACAACACAATCTTTAACCAAGTGACCAATTTTAACTTTGAAGTTTGCAAGAGAGGAGCAGTACCAATAAAAGTGTTTAGTTTCTGATTGTACATTTATTTTCCATCATTGTATTCAGTTTTGTTACATCCACTTTTTTTAAGATTACAAGCTTAATAATCTCATTCATAAAGGATTGTACAGCAAAACAGCAATATTAGTAAATATAGTCATATTTTATTCCTAATAATAGAAAGATAGACGCAGAAAATCTTTATATTTAGCCCTTCTATTTCTTCATAACCGCATCGCCATTCGCATAATAACTTATCACAGGCCTAGAATACGACGAGAAAGAAAGTAGTAATAATGGGCTCCATCAATAATAATTTCAGCACTAATAGTAATAATAATACAGATCTCGATCTGGATTGGAAAACTGCATTGAGTATTCCCAAGAAGGATACCAGACCACAGACAGACGATGTCTTGAATACAAAGGGCAATACTTTTGAAGATTTTTATTTGAGAAGAGAACTGTTAATGGGTATTTTTGAAGCTGGTTTTGAAAAGCCATCTCCTATTCAAGAAGAAGCGATTCCAGTAGCAATAACTGGTAGGGACATATTAGCAAGAGCCAAGAATGGTACAGGTAAGACAGCAGCATTTGTTATTCCGACACTAGAGAAAGTCAAACCAAAGTTGAATAAAATTCAGGCTTTGATCATGGTTCCCACAAGAGAGTTAGCTTTACAAACCTCCCAAGTTGTTCGTACATTAGGCAAACACTGTGGTATTTCATGTATGGTAACCACTGGTGGTACCAATTTGAGAGATGATATTCTAAGATTAAACGAAACAGTCCATATTTTAGTTGGTACTCCTGGTAGAGTGTTGGATTTGGCCTCAAGAAAAGTAGCAGATCTGTCAGATTGCTCATTATTTATTATGGACGAAGCTGACAAAATGTTATCTCGTGATTTCAAAACAATAATTGAACAGATCTTGTCTTTCTTGCCATCAAGCCATCAATCTTTATTATTTAGTGCTACTTTTCCATTGACAGTGAAGGAATTCATGGTTAAGCACCTGCATAAGCCTTATGAAATTAATTTAATGGAAGAATTGACTCTAAAGGGTATTACACAATACTATGCCTTTGTAGAAGAAAGACAAAAGCTGCATTGTTTAAACACTTTATTCTCTAAACTTCAAATTAATCAAGCCATTATTTTTTGTAATTCTACCAATCGTGTTGAATTACTAGCCAAAAAGATCACTGATTTAGGTTATTCATGTTATTACTCTCATGCAAGAATGAAACAACAAGAAAGAAATAAAGTTTTCCACGAATTTCGCCAAGGTAAGGTTCGTACATTAGTTTGTTCCGACTTATTAACTCGTGGTATTGATATTCAAGCTGTCAATGTCGTCATCAATTTCGACTTCCCAAAAACAGCAGAAACTTATTTACATCGTATTGGTAGATCGGGTAGATTTGGCCATTTGGGTTTAGCAATTAATTTAATTAATTGGAATGATCGTTTTAATTTGTATAAGATTGAACAAGAACTAGGCACCGAAATTGCAGCCATCCCGGCTACTATTGATAAGTCATTGTATGTAGCGGAAAATGATGAAACTGTTCCTGTTCCATTCCCAATAGAGCAACAAAGCTATCACCAGCAGGCTGTACCTCAACAACAACTACCACCTCAACAACAATTTGCTCTTCCTCCACAGCAACATCATCCTCAATTTGTGGTTCCTCCTCCGCACCAACAACAGCAGGCATATCCTCCACCACAAATGCCTACGCAGCAAGGGTATCCTCCGCAACAGGAACATTTCATGGCCATGCCACCGGGTCAGTCTCAGCCCCAATATTAAAACATTTCAAGAAAAGATAACGATGTGTTAAGGGCCCAGTTATTCTTTATGATTTAGTTATCCGTTTATTGTTATTTTCTCAAGTCGCCATTGTGAATTATTGTACTCTGTAACCATAATTTTACTATTGATTCAACATTAAAGAAATCAGCAGTAATATAAGTTTTTTGTTTATCCATTTGTTATTTTTTATCCCTTTTTCTCTACTTTCAGTGCTAATTTTATTTTGTCCTAATTTGCACATTTTTTTATTACTATAACTTTATTATTTCTTTTGTCTCTGAATAATATCTCAAATCCCTTCATTCTTTTACCAGTCATTGTTGTAACCAATATTATCGATCGTTTCAAGAGCTCAAATGCACTTGCCCATTTTCATCGACGCTTTCGCTTTTTAGCTAAATTTTATGGTTATCATCACCACAATGAATCATTCATTTCAACTGACAAGATGAAACTTTCTTTGAATATTCTTTCTTTTTTTGTTTTTTTTTTTCAAGTCTTTTTTTTTTTTTTTGGGGAAAGCAATCTCAGGAAAAGAATATTAATACTGTGTATATTTTGATGGATATAAAATTGTTTAGATAAGTCAATCAAGTAAAGGATACATGTATTTTTATTATATTATTTTGTTCCCCTGCTTTAATTTTTCCGTTTGCAGGAGACTAGATTTTTCTTTTCGGTCATAAGACGAAAAAAGTATATAAACTGTTGTAATCTACATTAGTGTAATAAAAAAGGACAGAGTGTCCCATAAAGAAGGTATTGTGATGTTGTCTAAAGAAGCACTAGTGAAGATTCTAAGCCAGAATAATTGTGGAAAGGATATAGAAATTAGCGATGAGGTGATACCAATGATACAGAAGTATTTGGATATATTCATTGAAGAGGCGGCGTTGCGATCACTGCAATCCCACAAGGATATCAACAAAGAACACGATAAGAAGGACCCCTTGGAGTTGTCGCACCAAGACCTTGAGCGTGTTGTTGGGGTTCTGCTAATGGATATGTAGTAAAATTGAGATCAAACTACAATTACTACTAAACATGAGTTAACATCACCTAATTGGCTAATAAAAGGCACATCGCTTTCTTTTCTGTCAGCCGTTCAACTAAACTATGTAAAATACTGCAATAGTTTTGGAGACAATGTTTGCTTAAATAAATAAATATACAATATTATTTATACTAGGCGATTACATAACACGGGACAATGAACTAATTAGATTACCTAGTCTGTATGTAATATGCTAATGCGAGAAAATGAACATAAGACTAGAAACTCGAACCGGAATGACGCAATACCTCATAAATCAATGAGAGCATACCCTTGGTTGTTTAAGTGGTTATTTTGAGATTGCTGTTGAGGCTGATTACCAAATCCATAACCTGTTTGGGTTGGAACAACGTTGGTACTTGGTAAACCCGTATATTGACCGCTTAAAAATGGATTATACTTCGGGTCATTTGATACTTGTTTATATCCCGTTCCTTGAGAGTTGATGAATGTTCCCGTCTTTGTGTGTTGCGCGGGAACACGGGCGTCCCCTACATTTCCAAATGTGTCAATACCTGTTCCAGTGGCTAGTAGCTCATTTAATTTATTGTATTTGTCTGTCATCGATTGATTGCCCGTCCTTGTTTGAGTTAATGGTTCCTGTTGCTTCTGTTGTTGTTGTTGTTGTTGCATTGATGAATCAACAGTTGATGATTGACCCTGCTCTTCTATACCTGATTTTTGCTCTGACTTACTAAATGGGTTGTTGGGAATTCCTTGTTGCTGCTGTTGTACCGAAGCTAAGTATTGTTGTTGTTGTTGTTGTTGTTGTTGTTGTTGTTGCTGAAATTGTGCTAGTTCTTCGGGTGTTATAGGATTTCCGAATACATCGTAGTACAAAGGTTGTTGTTGTTGCAACTGCTGTTGCTGTAGCTGCTGTTGCTGCTGTAGCTGAAACTGCGCATACTCCTCAGGTGTGATTGGATTACCAAATATGTCATAGTACATTGGCTGTTGCTGTTGTTGTGTTTGCAACTGTTGCATCCTTTGCAGATCTTGCAACCTTTTCAACTCCTCTTCTTCTTTACTCAACTGCAAAGCCGTTTCGTAATCCTCATCCATTTTTCTTCTTTTTTCGTCTTCCTCTGCCGTCATTCTACTAGCATCGAGAGCTCTCTGTAAGTCATTATCATTATCATTACTGCTGCGTCCGGTTCCTCTTCTACTTCTTCCTTTTCTGTTTCTTCCCTTGATGTTCATGTTCCTTTCCTCATTTAGCCTTTCATCGTCTGATAGTAACGCAGTTAATTCTTTAGATTTGACTCTCACAATTTGGCCTTGATCTATACCTTCATCGTCCTCATGCCTAAACTCCTTTAGTGTCTTGATAATGTACAAATTCTCTTTACACCAGAGAACACAGTTTTCACTACCAAACCTAATCAAGTAGTCCAACACAGTCAAAGCCTTTGCAATGTGCCTCCAGTACTTACCCTTGTCATTAAGTCTCTTGTCCAGCATATCCATAATTTCAAAAAAATCAGCGCTATCATAGGACTTTTCAGCAAGCTCAATCAACGAGTCCTTAGACACCTGATGGTTGTCGTTTGACGTCGCATTTCTTACCAACACTTGGGTAGAGGAGTACCCTTTCACTAAATTTTTCGCAGACCTGACAAATTGCTTCGACATGATCTATCTACCTCTTAGTGGACTCTTTCTTCCTGACCTGAACCCTCGTTTGAACGACTCTCTCTTCTACTTCTTCAAAACTCCTATTTACCATCCAAAAGAGGCTTTTCTCAATCACCCGGATGGGTCACCAAATAGTAACTGAATTTGAAGTCAGTATGATTCTAAAGCACCTCTTTAAGATAGTGTAAAGTCTCGTGGATGACTCTATATAAGATCAGTAACAGAATTTCTGCTGCTACCGCTTGCTTTACTTGCGCTTCTGCTCTGTCATCACCTTCGCTCATCTTGATGTATACCTTTATTGAGATGACTGATGGAATTTTTCACTTAACGCGAAAACGCGTCAAAATGAAATTCAAGAGGAATATACTAAGCGATTTGCATTCGTCTGTACTTGTTCATGGTAAATATAATGATTTCGGTGACCTATATAAAAGCATTTTGCAACGTTGCTTTATCAATTACATGCGCAGATTACTGGGTGGTCTCCTTATCTCATCTACACATCCCTTGATCTTAAGATTGCCGTTATCAATGTCGTCCTCACTGCCTTCCTCCGCCGGTAAGAAGCCTAAACAAGCCACTTTGGCTAGGTTCTTTACTTCCATGAAAAATAAACCATCAGGAAACACTTCGCCTCCGGATAAATCTGCAAAACATATGCTGCAAGATAGCGTGGATGATGATAGTAGTGTAGGAGTTCGCAATGTTAAAAAATCACAACAGGTGGCTGTTGCACAGGCGGCGACAGTTCAGCCCTTTATGAGTAGTTTTCCATCTTCTTTACCGTCATCTGCTCCCTCTTCCAGTGGTGCCGATTTATCACAGAAGTTTCAGGGATTAGGGCCTAAGGTTGAAGATTTCGAAATGAACTCAAATGATAGTGATCACTATTCATCTAATATCCCTTATTCTGATGTTTGTGAAGTTTTCAACCAAATCGAAGCTATATCTTCTCGTTTGGAGATTATTAGAATCTGTTCCGATTTTTTCATAAAGGTGATGAAGCAGTCATCCAAGAATTTGATACCTACGACATATCTTTTCATCAATAGGTTGGGCCCTGATTACGAAGCAGGTTTGGAATTGGGCCTTGGAGAAAATCTTCTTATGAAAACAATAAGTGAATCTTGCGGGAAATCTATGAGTCAAATTAAGCTCAAATACAAGGAAATTGGAGATCTGGGTGAAATAGCAATGGGTGCGAGAAATGTCCAGCCCACTATGTTCAAGCCTAAACCATTGACCGTAGGTGAGGTCTTCAAAAATCTTAGAACAATTGCGAAGACCCAAGGCAAGGATTCGCAACTGAGAAAAATTAAGCTGATCAAGAGGATGCTAACCGCATGCCAAGGTGTAGAAGCTAAATTCTTGATCAGATCGTTAGAATCAAAACTGAGAATCGGTCTAGCTGAAAAGACGGTTTTGATATCCCTATCAAAAGCTCTTTTGCTCCATGATGAAAATAGGGAAAACTCTGCGGACAAGGATATTCCCATGGATGTCTTAGAAAGTGCTCAGCAAAAGATAAGAGATGCCTTTTGTCAGGTGCCCAACTACGAGATCGTTATAAACTCTTGCTTGGAACACGGTATTATGAATTTAGACAAATATTGTACTCTAAGACCGGGAATTCCTTTAAAACCCATGTTAGCCAAACCTACAAAAGCAATAAATGAAGTACTGGATAGGTTCCAAGGCGAAACATTTACGTCAGAATACAAATATGATGGTGAAAGGGCTCAAGTGCATTTGCTAAATGACGGTACAATGAGAATCTACTCTAGAAATGGTGAAAATATGACTGAGAGATATCCGGAAATCAAGATAACTGATTTTATTCAGGATTTGGATATTACAAAGAACTTAATTCTAGACTGTGAAGCTGTGGCTTGGGATAAAGATCAGGCGAAAATTTTACCCTTCCAAGTTCTAAGTACGAGAAAACGTAAAGACGTAGAATTGAACGATGTTAAAGTGAGAGTTTGTCTCTTTGCATTTGACATTCTCTGTCACAACGACGAAAGATTGATTAATATGTCATTAAGAGAAAGAAGGGAATATTTAACAAAGGTGACAAAAGTTGTTCCTGGAGAATTCCAATACGCCACCCAAATAATAACAAATAATCTTGATGAACTGCAAAAATTCCTTGACGAATCCGTTAACCACTCATGCGAGGGCCTGATGGTAAAAATGTTGGACGGTTCTGAATCGCATTACGAACCTAGTAAAAGATCCAGAAATTGGTTGAAATTAAAAAAAGATTACTTGGAGGGAGTTGGAGATTCGTTGGATCTTTGCGTGTTGGGAGCGTATTATGGTAGAGGGAAAAGAACGGGTACCTACGGTGGGTTTCTTCTAGGATGCTACAACCAGGACACAGGTGAATTTGAAACATGTTGCAAAATAGGAACAGGCTTTTCTGACGAAATGTTGCAGCTCTTGCACGCAAGATTAACTCCGACAATAATTGATGGACCAAAGGCCACATATGTTTTTGATTCAAGTGCTGAGCCAGACGTATGGTTTGAACCTACAACTCTGTTCGAAGTTCTAACAGCAGACCTTTCTCTATCACCTATTTATAAAGCCGGTAGTACAACTTTCGACAAAGGCGTATCTTTAAGGTTTCCAAGATTCTTGCGTATTAGAGAGGATAAAGGAGTAGAAGATGCAACTTCTTCAGATCAAATTGTTGAATTGTATGAAAATCAATCCCACGTTCAAAATTAGGTAAGCACATTGTTCTCAATCAACTATGTAAAAAATGAGGGCGTTCCGTTTAATTTTAAAACGGTACTCCGCAAAGAATGACAATTATTTACTTCTCTCGTTTTTCAGCCTACCTTACATAATAGCATTATAAAACAATAAGAAATCTCTTTGACACTTTTCCCACCTTTGTGGGTCAAAAAATACATATGATCCCCTCTCACTTAGCCCATCAGCGGATACAATAGGTTCCATCATAGGGTCTTTGGTGAGCCAGGCCTTTAAGGTCTTGTGGTACCTCCAATTCCTTTTCCTAAGTTCCAAATAGGTCAGTTCTTGAATTACTGTACCTGGATGTTTATAGAAAAGGAAAAAAAGTGTTTCGTCTTGGAAAAGGGCAACACGCTGTTGATCATTTTGGATGGAATTGAAACATGGTGGGGTTACATTAGACTGTAATACGCCAGGAATGTTGGTGAAGGATTCTGGGGTGAAGAATCGGGGCTCTACTTCGCTTCTAGACGTCTCTGCCCACGGCGACTGGAAAGTATCAAGAACCCTGTGATCCTGTGAATCTCTTGGAATACCCAATGAATATAGCATTGACGATAAATCCGCTCCCAAGGTCATGGAATGGTCATATGTGCTTGAAAGTTCTTTGTCTTCTAGTTTAAGCAGCGGTACTAGCGCTTGCAATCCAAATTTTTCCATTGTGTAGGCGATGGTTTTTTCTCGTTATTCTGTTTTCTCTAGCAGTTTCTATATGTCTTCAATTAAAAAATGCCTTTTGCTCTGTACTTGCCATATTTGTATTCGCCTCGTTGTTCCGTAGTTTTAAAAAATATTCATGTAAAAAGCTATTTCCAAAGAATAAAAGAGCTTATACACCATATAGCACACGTAAACTCGAAGAGAGGAACTACTGTATAATCAACGAGTACTTCTTTATATCAAAATGGAATCAAGACGGTATGGCCCTAATATTATAGTTACAGGCACACCAGGATGTGGCAAATCTTCTATGTGCGAGCTATTGAAGAACAAATTAAAGGACTACAAATACTACAACATTTCTGATTTTGCTAAGGACCATGATTGTTTCGAAGGCTATGATGAGGGCCGTAAATCACATATTGTCGATGAAGACAAACTGCTGGATGTATTAGAACCACTTCTGAGACAAGGAAACAGCATTGTCGATTGGCATGTGAATGATATTTTTCCAGAGAGGCTTATTGACTTGGTGGTGGTTTTGAGATGCGATAACTCTTACTTATATTCCCGGTTGCATGCAAGAGGATATCATGACTCCAAGATCGAGGAAAACCTCGATGCTGAGATTATGGGTGTGGTCAAGCAGGATGCCGTGGAGTCATACGAACCACATATTGTGGTGGAACTACAAAGTGACACAAAAGAGGACATGGAATCCAACGTTTCACGTATTATCACTTGGGAGAAGATGTGGTTGGAACAACATCCAGAAGGTGTCACCAATGAATACCAAGGTTCTCGTAGTGATGACGAGGAAGATGAAGACAGTGAATAGGTGCTACGTGACTGTCAGTACGTAAATCCGTATATATAGGTATAATTGTAAAATAGTAACATTAAAAAATAGTAATGCTTATATGGAAGGAGTCTTCTTGAAGCATTGTCCTCTTCCTCTCTTAGTATGATTTTGGTGATTTATTTTCATTGTCCGATGCCGATGCCTAAAGGAAAAGTTGGAAGTGAAAAATTTTTCAGCATATACAAGTTGTACTTCTCGACTTTGATTCTAATAGCATAACAAAAGGAAGCACTAAGATAATTGTGTATTGTTATTGTAATTGTTTGATATAGGAATTATGCACTATGTGGTACTAGAGCTGCAAGTTGCGCATTTGCCAAATAGTCCCAAGGATCAATGTCGCATTGTGAATATAGCATATCAATTCGTGGATGCTGAAACATTAGCATGCCATTATGAGAACAATTCTTTACCCAACATTGAAGTGGATAGAGAAACAAGGAGCTTAGAAACCGCAATGATACAATTGGACAAAGCCATTCAGGATATACTTGGAAACGATGAATTTGTCCTAGTTTCTCTGTATTCCACTTGGCATATTCGTGTTACCTTACCACGTCAAGCGCGAGATGATGGCTTCATTCTAACTTCTTATTTGCAACATCCTAAGCTGTTTGATTTATGGAAGGAATTCGATAGATGGTGTGTCAACCATCCGGAAATTTTGGAACAAATGAAAACCGCTTCGAATAACAATAATTCTGGTACTAAAGGTAATAGTGGTGGCTTGGCCAAAAATGCAAAAGATTTAGATGAAATGATCAGAATATTGGAAATTTCATCCTCTACAGAAGAAGCTGTTTCTGTCCCAGAGGAATACTCTCTGTTAAGGAGAACAACGGATATATTAATACATTTGCACAGAAAGTGCTGTTCCTCGGAAGACATGAAATTTGTTTTGACGCAACCTTATGACTCACATACTGATATCAGGACGTTTCTACAAGAAAGATCTAAGGTTTTGTACATGAACAATTTACCGCCTGACACAACTCAAAGCGAATTAGAATCGTGGTTTACCCAATATGGTGTGAGACCGGTTGGATTTTGGACGGTTAAAAATATTGTGGAAGATACTTCTAACATTAATAATAATTGGAGTTTAAATAACAGTCCCTATGTTGAAGACCAAGATAGTATTTCTGGGTTTGTTGTGTTCCAGACGCATGAAGAAGCTACTGAAGTACTCGCATTAAATGGGAGATCAATATTATCAAACTTAGCAAACACCAAGCAACCAAGGGTAGTGGAACATGTCCTTGAACTTCAACCTTCTTCCACCGGAGTACTCGATAAGGCGCAAGAAATTCTATCACCCTTTCCTCAAAGCAAAAACAAACCAAGACCAGGTGACTGGAATTGTCCATCTTGTGGATTTTCGAATTTTCAAAGACGTACTGCTTGCTTTAGATGTTCTTTTCCGGCACCATCAAACATTCAAACGCATGTTACTTCAAGTAATAATGTCAATAATAGTTGGAATAACTTAAACAACCGTATGAACTCGGGGTCTTCGAACAACAATAATAACGCTAGCGTAAATCACCCCTATGGCACCTCTGAGTACAACATGGTGGCTAATGCAACGCCATCTGCATTTACATATAATAGAGCTCATTACTCAGCAATTACACCACTATCGCGACAAAATTCATTGAACATGGTTCCATCTAACAGCGGATCGCCTATAATTATAGCAGATCATTTTGGGGGGAATAACAATAAAGTTCCAAATTATCGCTATAGCACTAACAATAATAATAATAATAATATGACTAATAATAGATATAACAACGTCAACGGTAGTGGGAATGGTAACGGAAACAACATTAATAATAATAACAATCATCATAATGGTAATAATAATAATAATATTAATAATATTAACAATCATAATAACAATAACAATAATAATAACAATAACAATAACAATAACAATAACAATAACAATAACAATAACAATAACAATAACAATAACAATAACAATAACAATAACAATAACAATAACAATAACAATAACAATAACAATAATAATAATAATAATAATAATAATAATAATAACTGTAATTCCAATGTCGGTATGGGTGGATCGGGTTCCAACATACCATTCAGAGCAGGTGATTGGAAATGTTCTACGTGTACCTATCACAACTTTGCTAAAAATGTGGTATGTTTACGTTGCGGTGGCCCAAAATCAGTAAGTACTGATGCAAATGAAACAAATCATTATATAGAGGCATCAACGGTTGTGTCAGCATCGCATACTCCTAGTAATAAGAATACGGTTGTTAATAATAATGGTGGCAATAACATTGACCACACCGATGGGAAAGACAATAAATACCATGATATCAGTCTGATGGAATTTGTGTCGTCACCGTTATCAATGGCAGCAAAGTCAACTATGGAGGGAGATGGGAATTTAACTTCTTTCAACGAGTTTAAAAGCGGCAATGTTAATGTTAGTCTTTCTAATGGCGATGATAGTAATGCTTTCGGCAATGGTTTTAGTAGGTCGGTACGTTGGTAGTAATAAAAAGGCGTGGTCAAAATTGATACAACTGCATTGTTTTTCTTTTCTTTTATTTTTTTATATTAGTATTTTTTTTTTCTACCTTTATTTTTTCTTCAGGTCCAATTAAGTCACTGAAGAATGTAATTATGCACATATATATGTCATTTGATAGAATGTTGGACGTTGATTTTCTAATAGTTCCAGAAAATTTTGGATATGCTTACATAGCGTAATAAACTACTTTAATTTATTTCGTTTCATCAAACTTCAAGACGGTTCTTAAGCAATCACCGTTGTGTAAATCTTCAAAGGCATGATTGATTTCTTTAAAAGGTCTTCTGTGAGTGATAAATTCTTCAACTTTTAAGACCCCGCTTTGGTAATCTTTAATTAAACCGCCCATCTCAGATCTACCTTTTATGCCACCAAACGCAGACCCCTTCCATACTCTACCAGTCACTAATTGAAATGGTCTAGTGGAAATTTCTTCCCCAGCAGCGGCCACGCCAATGATAATAGATTGACCCCAGCCTTTATGGCAAGCTTCCAGAGCATCTCTCATTATTTTAGTATTACCAGTACAGTCAAAAGTAAAATCTAAGCCACCATCAGTCATTTCAACTAACTTTTCGACAATAGTTTGATCTTTAGCCAAATCTTCCTTAGGATTGATAAAATCTGTAGCACCAAATTGAGAACAATACTTCTTCTTATTATTGTTTATGTCCACAGCAATAATCTTGGAAGCACCTCTTAACTTTGCACCTTGGATGACGGAAAGTCCTACGGTGCCACAACCAAATACGGCAACGGTGTCACCCTTCTGCACATTGGCTGTCTTAACAGCGGCACCATAACCCGTAGTAACACCGCAACCTAGTAAACAGGAAGCATCCAAAGGAGCTTTTGGATCAATAGCTACTACGGAAACATCAGCTACTACAGTATATTCAGAAAAAGTGGAACAACCCATGAAGTGGTAAATATCCTTGCCTTTAGCATTATGAAACCTCGTGGTTCCATCAGGCATTACACCTTTCCCTTGGGTAGCTCTGACGGCGCTACACAGGTTGGTTTTACCAGAAGTACAGAATTTACATTTGCCACACTCAGCGGTGTACAAGGCAATAACGTGATCGCCGGGCTTGACTGTGACAACACCATCACCTACCGATTCTACAATACCGGCACCTTCGTGACCCAAAATACAAGGAAAAAGTCCTTCCGGATCAGAACCTGATAAAGTGTACGCATCAGTGTGACACACAGCAGTATATTCTATTTTAATGCGTACCTCATGCGCCTTTGGTGCGTCTACAGTGATTTCTTCAACGCTTGATGGTTTCTTCGCATCATACGCCACAGCAGCAATACATTTGATAGGCTTACCAACCGTAGCAGCAGACATTATTATGTATTTTAGTTTTCTTCCAGTTTCCCTTAGATTTCTAGAGGAGCGAATATAATGATTTATATCAATGATTCACTCTCGCTAGTATATATTCATATATTCACGGATGTTCCTCCCCATTGTAATGAAATTCTTTCATTATTTTATTTGAGATGGCAAAGGACCCAAACACCACATATTATAATTTGAACTTATCACCATATCTATTATGTATAATCAGTGCTCAAATCAACGGTTGCAGTTTGACGGATGAGTTCTAATAATTACACTTGAAGTAATTGCACTGGTAAACAGTACCTACTACCACATTACCGGTCCAGAAACTTTATTGGAGAATAAATATGAGCTACGGAAGTTCGATCTGCACTGAAATTCCACTTCTTACTGCCTGAGGCTAATATGAGGAGTTGGTCATACAAGAAATTCATATTTGATGGGTTTTTTTTCTGTAGTGTGTGTGTGGGGTGTGTGTGTAGTGTGTAGTGTGTACCCAACTATGATCATCGCTGTGTGAGATACAATTTATGTAGTGTATTTA
Source organism: Saccharomyces mikatae IFO 1815 (assembly GCF_947241705.1). Taxonomy (NCBI): domain Eukaryota; kingdom Fungi; phylum Ascomycota; class Saccharomycetes; order Saccharomycetales; family Saccharomycetaceae; genus Saccharomyces; species Saccharomyces mikatae. Next base: position 146,051 of record NC_079259.1, on the reverse strand, counting down.
AGAGTGCCGTTTGAAACGAGGGTAAGGGCGCCTTTTAAAGGGAAGGTCAATATCGAATTGATAAGATAACTAAAGGTAGTATTATTGATGCAGGAGATCAAAAACTCTCTTTGATTGAGCAGTACTATAAAGTCATGGAGGATAAAGAAAAGCTCATCGTTTACTCAAATTCTAGTTCAGTATTTACATATAGTGCTGAGATAAGGCCAAATTTTAAGATATCCGTATCTCAAAGTCAAGGGTTTGCCTGGAACCAAGATTTGTTTGCCACACAGTACCAGCAATCTTATAAGGTAGTATATGATGCACACGAGGATGACTTTGACGATTTAATAACGAAGATCAAAGACAACTTGCAGTCAAGTTTCAATAAAAAAGATAAAATGAAGTCTAAGTCTAAATTTACTACGATTGCAAAGAAGAATAAAGAAGGCCCAGTCTGCGTGGAAGAAAGAATTGATGACGATAGTAACAGTGAGCACTATCAAAGAATACAAATGGTTGACAGCCATGAGTTTCCAAGAAGGAATCCCTATACACCTGTATGGGACCATGACCTGCAGTCGGACGAAAACGATAGTACAAGTGAAGAGGAAAATGAACATGATGTAGATATGGTTGGTGGAACTCAGGCATCGTATGTTACAGTGGCCGTGATGGATAGACCACGCAGGAAGTCCGAGAGAAGCATAAGTTTTGTAGAGGATTCTAAGACAGGAGATTATAGGTACCAAATTGGTAAGGTAGACGTTGTGGAAGTGGACTCAGACACTCCTGAAAACAAACATATTAAGTGGCTGATAACATAAAAATTTTTACTTCTTGAGGTTAGCATTATTTTATTGTATAGGTATAAATTTTTTTCGATTGCACAGTTTCTACGAAAAATACGACAAAACAATAATTAAAACCGTCAGGGAGAAGAAAAAAGGATGATGATGTTCAAGCAAAATTAATATTATAGTCTAATTTATCAATCATGTGCACCAAATCATGCTCGCTGATGCCGTCAGCTTCGTTTTGCCAAATTTTCCGGATTAATAACCTTGCATTTTGGAAATTGTAGCATTTATATCTTTTTAAAATATCGTCAAACTTGCCTTCTAAATCTATTTTTTTCTCTATGTCATCTACCTGAATGCATACGCCGTAAATGAAAAGTGGAAAGCACAAAGATCCCTCCAAAAACGTGCCGATGACTTTGCTTAATTTTGAGTTCAATTTGTTTTTCAATATCTGCAATTCTAGCGAGTCTTTATCAATTTTCAACAAAGTCAACTGAAAGAACATTAAGGTAGAGATTTTCATTATTTCGAACAATTCTAAGTAATAAAACTTTTTTTCATCATCTAAATGGTCCAGTGCCATTAGTGAGGGTTGTAGTTTATAAATTTTGGCCTGTAAACTCAGAATTCTATCACCGTGTTCCAGTATCTCTTCCTGTCCCATTGTCTGTAAAAACCTCGTCAGATTTGTGACTTGTCCCAACAATAGCAAAATAGGCTTGTTTATGCCAATTAAGGGATCTATCTCCTCAATTGGCGAATCTATTGGCTCCAAGAGGTTGACCGAGTTAGGTAATGAGTTCTGATCCCTTTGGAAAAATTTCTCATATTGTTCAATCGGAAAAGACGTCGTATTAAAATTCAAAATGTCATGGTATATAAAATTCACGATCAACCAGTACTTAACTACAGAATTTAAATTGGGGAAGATTATCCTCTCCTCGAGTGCTGGCTCCTCCGTAGTAGTAGTTAGTATTCGTGAAATATCCCTGCCCACATGGTTTTCTATCAAATTTTTCCCTATATTCAACAGTACCTTCCAAAATTTCACGTCACCCTGGCATATCTCTGAACCACATAAAATTAGAATTTGCGCTAACGAATATAGAAAACTCAGCTTGGCATAGGCACTCGAATCTTCGCTTGTCTTAAGGTGCGTTAACGACATATATGTATACTTGTTTGCTAAGTTGACAAATATTTCATCCTTTCGCAGCTCGTTAGATGAAGATATCGACAGATGGTTGGCTGACCAGGCAAGAATGGCAAACAATATACCATCATTCTCGTGGGCCATTGGCAAGAAGATGTTTAGGTAGTAGTTCTGGTTCATAGGAGCAATAGATATGATATTTGCAAGGTGAGACCTGTAGTAATTGTATAACTGCAACCCCATCGAGTCTAGCTTTTGAGAAATGCAATTCTCTAGCGGTTTTGATAAATATATCTGGTTGTCCTGCTCATCACCACCAAGTTGCTGAGTAAGGGTTTTCACGGCTACTTTCTGAACACTATCAGGGACATGCTTTCTTTTCCTGTTAATCATCTGGTGCTGTATATCCGCTTTTATCCTCTTCAAAGACTGCTTATCGACTGACTCTGAAATGTAGACACAGGGGAAATTTAATCGACGGCAGTCCCGGCACACAGGTTTGTCCTCAGAGCATCTCTTCTTTCTGATCTTACAAGTGATACACCCATGCTTCGAGTATTTCAATTTCAACTTCTCCACGCCATAATTCATGCCTCACTTTGAAAAACAATGTTTTCTTGGCACCTATACATGAACAATAGCAACAACTCCCGTCTCTTATTAATCTTAAGTAAGACACTTATTGTAATTTCTTTTTCCATGATGACTCAGGCCCTATTAGCCCTAATTGGTCAGCCCTACCCCGCGCAATTTTCAGCCCTAAACATTTTCGGATTTAATGCATTGATCCGATTGGCTCCGATAAGGCCTCGGACATATATCATATCATGATGTACGAAAAGCGTGATGCCCTGCAAAATGTAGAAAAATGATGCATTGAATCTGCCCAAAAAAAAAAAAAAAAATGAAAACCGGTTTTCTTAGTCATTCATAACTTCTGATAGTCTTTCATATCTTATTGTATTTATTTCATTCTATTGTCTCATTTCTTACCAAATTAATCAATTATTACACCCTTCTTGATAACAATACCCAACTATTCCTTTCCACATAACAGGAAGATAGGACGTTGCTATCTCATTCCTATACTACACAGACGGATATACTCAGTTGCTCTTTCTTTCCTTCTTTTACTCATAGAGGTAGTGATTAACGTTTAACATATTTATTTATTTTTCTGCTACAGTGTTTTTATTTATTTAAATTTCTTCTCTCTGTCGCTTTTCTCTTAATCTATTTGCCATCTACTTTGAAGAACTAGAAAAAGAAATAGAAAAAGAAAAGATGCCGGTGTTGAAATCTGACAATTTCGATCCATTAGAAGAAGCTTATGAGGGTGGGACAATTCAAAACTATAATGATGACCACCATAATCATAAATCTTGGGCAAATGTGATTCCGGACAAACGAGGGCTCTACGACCCTGAGTACGAACATGACGCATGTGGTGTTGGTTTCGTGGCTAATAAGCATGGTGAACAATCTCATAAGATTGTTACCGACGCTAGATATCTTTTAGTGAATATGACTCATCGTGGTGCTGTTTCATCTGATGGTAACGGTGATGGTGCTGGTATTCTGGTAGGTATTCCTCATGAGTTTATGAAAAGAGAATTTAAGTTGGATCTTGATCTAGACATACCTGAGATGGGTAAATACGCCGTGGGTAATGTTTTCTTCAAGAAAAACGAAAAAAATAACAAGAAAATTCTGATTAAATGTCAGAAGATTTTCGAGGATTTGGCAGCATCCTTCAACTTATCAGTATTAGGTTGGAGAGACGTTCCCGTAGACTCTACCATTTTAGGGGACGTTGCTTTATCTCGTGAACCTACTATTCTACAGCCACTATTGGTTCCAATATACGATGATGAACAACTAGAGTTTAATGAAACTAAATTCAGAACTCAATTGTATCTTTTAAGGAAAGAGGCTTCTCTTCAAATTGGACTAGAAAACTGGTTTTATGTTTGTTCTCTTAACAATACTACCATTGTTTACAAGGGCCAATTGACGCCTGCTCAAGTGTATAACTACTACCCAGATTTGACTAATGCTCATTTCAAATCCCATATGGCGTTGGTCCATTCAAGATTCTCCACAAATACTTTTCCTTCTTGGGATAGAGCTCAACCTCTACGTTGGCTTGCTCATAATGGTGAAATCAACACCCTAAGGGGTAACAAAAATTGGATGCGGTCTAGAGAAGGTGTGATGAATTCCCAAACTTTCAAAGATGAGTTAGATAAACTATATCCAATTATCGAGGAGGGTGGGTCCGACTCTGCTGCATTGGATAATGTTTTAGAACTGTTGACTATTAATGGTACATTATCACTTCCCGAAGCGGTTATGATGATGGTTCCCGAAGCATATCATAAGGATATGGATTCCGACCTAAAGGCATGGTATGACTGGGCTGCATGTTTGATGGAGCCTTGGGATGGACCTGCTTTGTTGACTTTTACTGATGGTCGTTACTGTGGTGCTATATTGGATAGAAATGGTTTAAGGCCTTGTCGTTATTATATTACTAGTGATGACAGAGTTATCTGTGCCTCAGAAGTTGGTGTTATCCCCATTGAGAACTCATTGGTTGTTCAAAAAGGCAAACTGAAGCCAGGTGATTTATTTTTAGTCGATACTCAGTTGGGTGAGTTGGTTGATACAAAAAAGTTGAAAACCCAACTCTCAAAGAGACAAGATTTCAAGTCTTGGTTATCTAAAGTCATTAAATTAGACGATCTTTTATCAAAGACTGCTAGTTTAGTTCCTAAAGAGTTCATATCGCAGAATTCATTACCTTTGAAAGTTCAAAGCGACCCACGTTTGCTGGCCAATGGTTATACCTTCGAACAGGTATCCTTCCTGTTAACTCCAATGGCTTTGACAGGTAAAGAAGCCCTGGGTTCCATGGGTAACGATGCACCATTAGCTTGCTTAAACGAAAATCCTGTCCTACTTTATGATTATTTTAGACAATTATTTGCTCAAGTTACCAATCCACCAATCGATCCAATTCGTGAAGCCAATGTCATGTCTTTAGAATGCTACGTAGGCCCTCAAGGTAATCTTTTGGAAATGCATTCATCTCAATGTGATCGTTTATTATTAAAATCTCCAATCCTGCATTGGAATGAATTCCAAGCTTTGAAGAATATTGAGGCAGCGTACCCATCTTGGTCTACTGCTGAAATCGACATTACTTTTGATAAGTCTGAAGGCTTATTGGGTTATACCGATACGATCAATAAAATTACTCAATTGGCTGGTGAAGCTATTGATGATGGTAAGAAAATTCTAATAATTACAGATAGGAAAATGGGTGCCAACCGTGTTTCCATCTCGTCTTTGATTGCAATCTCATCCATTCACCACCACTTGATCAGAAACAAGCAACGTTCTCAAGTTGCTTTGATTTTAGAAACTGGTGAGGCTAGAGAAATCCATCATTTCTGTGTCCTATTAGGTTATGGTTGTGATGGTATTTATCCATACTTAGCCATGGAAACTTTGGTCAGGATGAATAGAGAGGGTCTACTTCGTAATGTCAATAACGACAATGATACACTCAATGAAGAACAAATACTGGAAAATTACAAGCACGCAATAGATGCTGGTATCTTGAAAGTCATGTCCAAGATGGGTATTTCCACTTTAGCATCCTACAAGGGTGCTCAAATTTTTGAGGCTCTTGGTTTAGATAATTCTATTGTCGACTTGTGTTTCACAGGTACTTCTTCCAGAATCAGAGGTGTAACTTTCGAATATCTAGCTCAAGATGCGTTTTCCTTACATGAACGTGGTTATCCATCTAGACAAACAATCAGTAAATCTGTTAACTTGCCAGAAAGTGGTGAGTACCACTTCAGAGATGGTGGGTATAAACATATCAATGAACCAACAGCGATTGCTTCTTTGCAAGATACTGTTAGAAACAAAAACGATGTGTCTTGGCAATTATATGTTAAGAAGGAAATGGAAGCGATTAGAGATTGTACATTAAGAGGGCTATTAGAATTGGATTTTGAAAATTCTAGTAGTATTCCTTTAGAGCAAGTTGAACCATGGACCGAGATTGCTAGAAGATTTGCATCGGGTGCCATGTCTTATGGTTCTATTTCTATGGAAGCCCATTCCACATTGGCCATCGCCATGAATCGTTTAGGTGCCAAATCCAACTGTGGTGAAGGTGGTGAAGATGCAGAACGTTCTGCCGTTCAAGAAAACGGTGATACCATGAGATCTGCCATCAAACAAGTTGCTTCTGCCAGATTCGGTGTGACGTCATACTATTTATCTGATGCTGACGAAATACAAATTAAGATTGCTCAAGGTGCTAAGCCAGGTGAAGGTGGTGAGTTACCAGCCCACAAAGTATCTAAGGATATCGCTAAAACTAGGCACTCTACTCCTAATGTTGGATTAATTTCACCTCCTCCTCATCACGATATTTATTCTATTGAAGATTTGAAACAACTAATTTATGATTTGAAATGCGCCAACCCAAGAGCAGGAATCTCTGTAAAATTGGTTTCCGAGGTTGGTGTCGGTATTGTTGCCTCTGGTGTAGCTAAAGCTAAAGCTGACCATATATTGGTCTCTGGTCATGATGGTGGTACCGGTGCTGCAAGGTGGACAAGTGTCAAATACGCAGGTTTGCCATGGGAACTAGGTCTAGCTGAAACTCATCAAACTTTAGTTTTGAACGATTTAAGACGCAATGTTGTTGTCCAAACTGATGGTCAATTGAGGACTGGGTTTGATATTGCTGTTGCAGTTTTACTAGGGGCAGAATCTTTCACTTTAGCAACTGTTCCTTTAATTGCTATGGGTTGTATCATGTTAAGAAGATGTCACCTAAACTCTTGTGCAGTTGGTATTGCCACACAGGACCCATACTTGAGAAGTAAATTTAAGGGACAACCTGAACATGTTATTAACTTCTTCTATTATTTGATTCAAGATTTAAGACAAATTATGGCCAAATTGGGTTTCCGTACCATTGATGAAATGGTTGGTCATTCTGAGAAATTGAAGAAAAGGGATGACGTAAATGCCAAGGCCATAAATATCGATTTGTCTCCTATTTTGACTCCAGCACATGTCATTCGTCCAGGTGTTCCAACTAAGTTCACCAAGAAACAAGATCACAAACTTCATGCTCGTCTAGACAATAAGTTAATTGATGAAGCTGAAGTCACTTTAGACCGTGGGTTGCCCGTGAACATTGATGCCTCTATAATTAATACTGATCGTGCGTTAGGTTCTACTTTATCATACAGGATTTCGAAAAAGTTTGGTGAAGACGGATTGCCCAAAGATACCGTCGTCGTCAACATAGAAGGTTCTGCAGGTCAATCTTTTGGTGCTTTCCTAGCTTCTGGTATCACTTTTATCTTGAATGGTGATGCTAACGATTATGTTGGTAAAGGTTTGTCGGGTGGTATTATTGTCATCAAACCACCAAAGAATTCTAAATTTAAGAGTGATGAAAATGTGATTGTTGGTAACACCTGTTTCTATGGTGCTACTTCTGGTACTGCATTCATCTCAGGTAGTGCTGGTGAGCGTTTTGCTGTTAGAAACTCTGGTGCTACTATCGTTGTTGAAAGAATCAAGGGTAACAACGCTTTTGAGTATATGACTGGTGGTCGTGCGATTGTCTTGTCACAAATGGAGTCCTTAAATGCCTTTTCTGGTGCTACCGGTGGTATCGCCTACTGTTTAACTTCTGATTATGACGACTTTGTTGGAAAGATTAACAAAGATACTGTTGAATTGGAATCTTTGTGTGACCCAGTTGAGATTGCGTTTGTTAAGAACTTGATTCAAGAACATTGGAACTACACGCAATCTGATTTAGCAGCTAGAATTCTTGGTAATTTCAATCATTACTTGAAAGATTTTGTTAAAGTCATTCCAACTGATTACAAGAAAGTCTTATTGAATGAGAAAGCAGAAGCTGCAAAGGCCAAGGCCAAGGCTACCTCAGAATATCTAAAGAAATTTAGATCTAACCAAGAAGTCAATGATGAAGTCAACAATCTATTGATTGCTAATCAAAAGGCCAAAGAGCAAGAAAAGAAGAAGAGTATTAGTATTTCAAACAAGGCCACTTTAAAGGAACCCAAGGTTGTTGATTTAGAAGATGCAGTTCCAGATGCGAAACAGCTAGAAAAGAACAGTGAAAGAGTTGAAAAAACACGTGGTTTTATGGTACACAAGCGTCGTTACGAAACACATAGAGATCCAAAGACAAGAGTCAATGACTGGAAAGAATTTACTAATTCTATTACTAAAAAGGATGCCAAATACCAAACTGCCAGATGTATGGATTGTGGTACACCATTCTGTTTATCTGATACAGGTTGTCCTCTGTCTAATATTATCCCTAAGTTTAATGAGTTGTTATTCAAAAATCAATGGAAATTGGCACTTGACAAACTGCTAGAAACAAATAATTTCCCAGAATTTACCGGAAGAGTTTGTCCAGCACCCTGTGAGGGAGCATGTACACTAGGTATTATTGAAGACCCAGTGGGTATAAAATCAGTCGAAAGAATTATTATCGACAATGCCTTTAAAGAAGGATGGATTAAGCCATGCCCGCCAAGCACGCGTACTGGTTTCACAGTGGGTGTTATTGGTTCTGGTCCAGCCGGTTTGGCTTGTGCTGATATGCTGAACCGTGCCGGCCACAAGGTTACCGTCTATGAAAGATCCGACCGTTGTGGTGGGTTATTGATGTACGGTATTCCAAACATGAAGCTGGATAAGGCGATAGTGCAACGTCGTATTGATTTATTAAGCGCTGAAGGTGTTGAATTTGTTACCAACACGGAAATTGGTAAAACTATGACCATGGATGAACTAAATAACAAGCACAATGCAGTGGTATATGCTATTGGTTCCACAATTCCACGTGACTTGTCTATCAAGGGACGTGAATTGAAAAACATTGATTTTGCCATGCAACTATTGGAATCTAACACCAAGGCCTTGTTGGACAAAGACTTGGCTATTATTCGTGAAAAGATCGAAGGTAAGAAAGTGATTGTTGTCGGTGGTGGTGACACAGGTAACGATTGTTTGGGTACATCGGTGAGACATGGTGCAGCATCCGTTCTAAATTTCGAATTGCTGCCCGAGCCACCAGTGGAACGCGCTAAAGACAATCCATGGCCCCAATGGCCACGTGTCATGAGAGTAGACTACGGTCATGCTGAAGTTAAGGAGCATTACGGTAGAGACCCTCGTGAATACTGTATCTTATCTAAGGAATTTATCGGTAACGATGAGGGTGAAGTGACTGCTATCAGAACGGTGCGTGTGGAATGGAAGAAGTCTCAAAGTGGCGTATGGCAAATGGTAGAAATCCCCAACAGTGAAGAAATCTTCGAAGCGGATATCATTTTGTTGTCAATGGGGTTCGTTGGTCCTGAGTTGATCAACGGCAACGATAGTGAAGTGAAGAAAACCAGACGTGGTACTATTGCCACACTGGACGACTCTTCGTACTCTATTGACGGAGGAAAGACGTTTGCATGTGGTGACTGTAGAAGAGGACAATCCTTGATTGTCTGGGCCATTCAAGAAGGTAGAAAGTGTGCTGCCTCTGTTGATAAGTTCTTGATGGACGGCACCACCTACTTACCAAGTAATGGTGGTATCGTTCAACGTGATTACAAACTATTGAAAGAACTAGCTAGTCAAGTTTAGAACACGCTTGCACTATTATTATTTATTTATTTAACTGTTTATTTATTTATTTATTTATTTATTTATTTTGTTTGCTGATGAATGTTATTTCAATTAAACATAGTTTTCAAGGAATTGAAGAATCCCGATTTCTTCTTCTTCTTCTTCTTCTTTTCTTTACTATTGTCATCTTTCACATAAACTTCATCTCCTTTGCCACCGTCCTCGTCGTTAGAGTTGTGCTGTATAGTATTCCTACTTGACTTGGGCGAGATTATGTTTCCTGCACCGCCCCTGCCAATGGCGAATTTTTCCGGCACGTTTTTGCCCTTATGCTTATTTTTGGGTTTCTTGGAAGCAGATTTGATTGCCGCCAATGCATTGCCATTCGAAGTCACCACGAAAAGATTATCCTCGTTTGCATTGATCGTATCCTCATCCTCGTAATTGCTGCCTCGTATCTCATCCTCTTCATTTCCCCCACTGCTGGACACTTTCTTTTTATTAAAGAAGATGTTTCCTGCACCCCCTCTACCAACAACAATCGGCGCCTTATTGTTGGGAGATGAAGTGGTGGCATGTAGCGATTGGTGACTTCTTGTGGCGCTAATACGAGACCTGGTGTTGGTCACCGGATTCCCCTCGCCTTCCTCGCCCATGTCTGAAGTTATAGGCGAGATATAGTCGTCAATGTCGTTAATCACGTCGTTATAGTTGATATTATCGTTGGAGTCTAGTTGCTGAGCGGACCTTGTCAGATGCGGATCATGAAAGATATTGCCAGCGCCGCCCCTGCCAATGGCAAAACGCGGAACTTTCTCCTGATTGCCTCCATTACTGCTGTTGTTTGCAGCTGGCTTTGAGTTGGATTTCAATGGAAGAAGCACGGGAGATGGCTTGGAAATAGACCTATGGATGTTGCCGGCTCCTCCTCTACCTGTGGAGACCTTGTACTCCTGAACACGTGCCTGATTCTCCATCTCGTTGTAGGGGTTGAACGTAGCCATACTGATTTGGTCTTAGACAACTTTTGCTACTGCTGCTGCTGCTGCTGCTGCTGCTGCTTCCATTGCTCATATACTTCCACCAACCGTCATTATTATCACCATCAGCCTTTTTGGCAAAAGCCTCCACTCACCCAGGGTAACCCCTCGCCATCTTTCGAAATACTGTACCAGAGAACCCTGTCCGATATAACTAAGAACTGTCTTTACAAACAGCAGCCCACACGGCCACTACAACAATCTTAACATTGATTTCCTGGTCACACCTAATATGGGCCTCGACGGCTGACCTGGACGGTCGCTCTGTTGAAGCCCTCTACGTTTTATTAACTAGGTCCGCTATACCGATAAAAGAAACAGGAACCCCCACGCCCGCATCCCACTCTCTTCTCCAACCCCCTTCCCTCGAAGTTCTTCTCTGCCAATCCCACGTTGATCCAGTAGAGCTGGCCCCAATTGGTTCGGTAATAACCGCTTAACAAGATTTCACTCGGAACGTTAGATCCATATATATATATATATGTGTGTGTGTGTGTCTGTGTGTCTGTATTTGGGTTAGAGTTTGCGCAATTGTGTAGTTGTGAAGATCCGGACTTAGCTGGAGACAAAAACAAGGAACAATGTTGTGGAAACGTAATTGCGCAAGATTGATCAAGCCTATTGCACACCCCAAGGGAAGGCTGCTGAGAAGATCGTGCTACAGATATGCCTCAACTAGTACGGGCAGTAGCAGCAGTAGCAGCAGTAGCAGCCAGTGGTTAAAGTATTCCGTCATCGCTTCTTCAGCTACTCTATTCGGCTATTTGTTCGCGAAGAACCTCTATTCTCGGGAAACCAAGGAAGACCTTATAGAAAGGCTTGAAATGGTGAAAAAGATCGATCCGGTGAATTCTACGTTGAAGTTGTCCTCTCTGGACTCACCGGAGTATCTGCACGACGCAGCCAAAATCGATAACGTTGTCGAGGAGCTGAAAAGCTTGCTTGGAAACAATGCTGATAACTACTCTGATTCAAAGTCTGATTTGGACGCGCATTCAGATACGTACTTCAACACACACCACCCCTCGCCTGAGCAAAGACCGAGGATTATATTATTCCCCCATACCACAGAAGAAGTCTCCAAAATTTTGAAAATATGTCATGATAACAACCTCCCAGTCGTGCCCTTTTCGGGCGGGACCTCCTTAGAGGGACATTTCCTACCCACCAGAATCGGGGATACTATTACCGTGGACTTGTCCAAGTATATGAACAGCATCGTGAAATTTGACAAACTGGACTTGGACATCACTGTCCAGGCTGGTCTACCTTGGGAAGATTTGAACGACTTTTTGGGAGAGCACGGCCTGTTGTTTGGTTGTGACCCTGGTCCAGGTGCTCAAATCGGTGGTTGTATTGCTAATTCTTGTTCCGGTACCAACGCTTACCGTTACGGTACCATGAAGGAAAATATCATAAACATGACTGTAGTGTTGCCGGACGGTACCATCGTTAAAACGAAGAAAAGACCCAGAAAATCGAGTGCAGGCTACAATCTAAATGGCTTGTTTGTGGGGAGCGAAGGCACCTTAGGTATTGTCACTGAGGCTACTGTCAAGTGTCACGTCAAGCCCAAGGCAGAAACTGTCGCTGTGGTATCCTTCGATACTATCAAGGACGCTGCTGCATGTGCCTCTAATCTAACACAGAGTGGTATTCATTTGAACGCCATGGAGTTATTGGATGAGAACATGATGAAGTTGATCAACGAATCTGAATCCACGGACAGATGCGACTGGGTTGAGAAACCAACTATGTTTTTCAAGATAGGCGGAAGATCTTCTAAGCTCGTCAATGCTCTTGTGGAGGAAGTTAAATCTATAGCCCAGTTAAACCATTGCAACAGTTTTGATTTTGCCAAAGATGACGACGAAAAACTGGAGTTATGGGAAGCGAGAAAGGTGGCATTATGGTCGGTGCTAGATGCCGATAAGAGCAAAGACAAATCTGCAAAAGTTTGGACCACCGACGTAGCTGTTCCAGTGTCACAGTTCGACAAAGTTATTCACGAAACCAAAGAGGACATGCAAGCTAGTAAATTGATCAACGCCATCGTTGGACATGCTGGTGATGGTAACTTCCATGCATTCATCGTCTACAGAACCCCTGAAGAACATGAAGCCTGCAGTCAGCTTGTGGATAGAATGGTCAAGAGAGCACTAGATGCTGAAGGTACTTGTACAGGTGAACATGGAGTGGGTATCGGTAAAAGAGAGTACTTGCTTGAAGAGCTCGGCGAGGCACCTGTTGATTTGATGAGAAAGATTAAGCTGGCTATTGATCCAAAGAGAATCATGAACCCGGACAAAATCTTTAAAATTGATCCAAATGAGCCTGACAATGACTACAGATGAGCGTCCGATTGTTCTTTCTCTCCATGTATCTATATCCTTAAATACACCTCATGTAATATCTATAGTTCATACCTAACGAAAACGTATTGTCAAGAATGCTCCTTCGTAGCGATCCATACCTTTAATATTACGTATGTGTGTCCGTTTTACTATAATTAACCACATGCACCAATCCGGGTGATGGATCTTTCACTCGTAAAATAGTGGTGGGCAATTTGAAGAACATAAATTTAACGAGTTGCATCAGAGAAGAAAGCCCTTTACACTACAACAGCAGCCCGCCCAGAACACTCCCTCTCATGGATAAAAACTCATTACCATTTGTTGTCGATACGGCACCTACAACTCCTTCCGATAAACTTGTGGCGCCCTCAATAGAGGAAGTAAATAATAATCCTAGCGAATTAAGAGCTCTTAGAGGACAGGGTAGGTATTTTGGTGTAAGCGATGACGACAAAAATGCTATCAAAGAAGCTGCACCAAAGTGTAATAATTGCTCTCAAAGGGGTCACTTGAAGAAGGATTGTCCGCATATAATATGTTCATATTGTGGCTCTACAGATGACCATTATTCTCAACATTGTCCCAAGGCTATAAAGTGTTCAAAGTGTGACGAAGTGGGTCATTACAGGTCTCAATGTCCACACAAATGGAAAAAAGTGCAGTGCTCTCTCTGTAAAAGTAATAAACACTCAAAAGAAAGATGTCCTAGTATATGGAGAGCTTATATCTTAATTGATGATAATGAAGCGACAAAACCAAAAGTCCTTCCCTTTCATACTATATATTGCTACAATTGTGGTGAAAAGGGGCACTTCGGGGACGATTGCAAAGAAAAAAGATCATCTAGAGTACCTAATGAGGATGGAAGCGCGTTTACTGGTTCCAACTTATCAACTGAGTTAAAACAAGAATATTACAGTCATATTAACAGAAATTCAAAAGAAGATGAAAACTACCAGTTCAGCGGATCCATATACGATGAGGAGCCACTACCGAGAATTTCTCACAAAAGACGTTCACACAATGATCATTCAAATGGTAGCAGAAATAAATATAGAGCATCAAATTTCCATCCACCCCCTTACCAAAAGCGTAATGTCATTCAACCCACCATAAGAGGCGAGACATTATCAATAAGCAACAGCACCAGTAAAAACTCGCGATATCAGAATACAAAGATCAACGTCTCGTCGGTTTCTGAAAATATGTATGGCTCCAGATATAACCCTTCTACATATGTTGATAACAACGACATTTCCATCTCTTCCAATTATAGAAACTATAATTCCTATCAACCTTATAGAAGTGGTACCTTGGGCAAAAGAAGATAAACTCTAACAAAGAAGCCCTTTAAGCAGGCTATTCTTGGTTATATTATATTTTCTTAATGAAAGAATATTGACATAATACGTAATTTGGTGATTAAGGAAACTAACGTGTAAATTTCTTACATATTCTTGTTGCGATCAAGGCTCTTGTTACGATCAAGTAATAATAACAATATCAATGAATAATAATGATAGTAATACTAAATATTTATAAGAACGAAAATAGTAATAATAATAATAATAATAATAATAACGCATATACATATACGTGAATACTTCTTAGAAACTTTTTGCTGTTCATCTTCTATGATTTAATGTAATGGACCTCCAAGCAGCTCAAACTAGTCTTTTTTCACCTTTTTTACAATAAATGAATAAAGATCGTTTTCATTGTAGTCCAACCGTCTTTTTGGTGTGTTGAAACCATCATAATCAATCAAAGCAAGTTTGTCTACAAAGCGATCTTTTCTATTTAACTTCAGTGAATCACACAGTTTTATTCTCCCCAATCTGGAGCCATTGAAAAATTCCCCCTTAAAAACAGTTATCTCTCCTGCCATTGATGTTACTACCAAATGAAAGGCGAGGCTACAGACATTTTTTGTATCCACGTCTATGTTATTGATTATCACAATTGTATCATTAATCAATCCGAAATCATGTGGTATTATTCGGATTGTATCCTTGGAATTTTTCAATAAATTCTTGGTGTTTTTGATCTCAAACCTATTTATTAGCAAAACCCCATGTGTGTCCAGTATGAGACATAAGGAGTCATCCACCATGAATAACTTCTTGAATGAACATAAATCTCCCAACGCCTTCTTGAATTGAGCAGTTTCATCGTCTATTATTTGCCCATCAGTTTGGGTTTCCGCCCCTCCTTTTTCATTAGTGACATTTTCATAACCATTTTTATTCGATAGTGAATCGATTTTGATTATTGGCTCATCGTAATATCGGGGACGAAACGCACTCAGTGTAACAAAATGATCGATGCACACAATGTCCATTTTCTTGTAGTTATCGGTTAGAAAAGAAGTCATTGTTTCATCACTTTCATCCGTATTATTATCATCCTCATTCGTCCCATCATTCCCGCTTCTGTGAGGGATCTTTTCTACAATTTCAAAATCTACCATAAATGTATTCCTTCTTAAACCCCGGATAAATGAATCTAATTCCCACTTGGTTGAACATGGGACATCGATTGTCTCTCTGAAAGCGTCCCTAGTCAAGCCTTGAAAGGATTCTCTCCTTCTTCTACTCAATGGTCTTGGCTCGTTACTAGAAGCACTGAACGAGGAATTCCGACGACTATTTCCCAGCATGTCCTGGGTATGAAATAGTTCGTATATGTCATCTTTGGCATGACCTTGACGTTGCTTCCATACGATTCCTGAGTCCAACATACCTGTTCCGGAGTATTTTACAATGTCATCCCAAATAGTCGAGTTGATAATGTCAGCATCAAATGTAAATTTGTTACTAATCCAACTGAACAAAGAACCGAATCCATTCCGTTGAGCTACGTTGTCCCACGAAAGTATTTCATCACTTTTTTCTTCTTGTATATTGTTCTTCAGATTAATGAAAGTGTTCAAAAATGTGACATAAGTTAATGGTAGTATTATTTTTCTTATAAACAGCGGTGATCGTGGTGATACAGTCATGAAACAAAACCGGTCCAACGGATTTATATGAAATGTGGAGATACCTCGCTCTATGTGTAAATACATTGAAGGCCTATATATGGGCAGACCTTGATACATATTGCAAAACGAAGATACTACAGGCGATGATCTTAAATGAGATGGTTCTATAGGTAAAAGAAAGTAGCAAATGTGTTTGGACCATGATCTTCCAGTGTACCGCGTACTACTATCAAAGATTTTTTCCTCCTCAGATGAATGCGTTATGTTGCTATCATGGTGAACTTTGAAGAAGGAATCTGAAAACATGGGGTTGTACATGTTTTTGAACTGAACATAATCAATTGGAAGGTTCATTGCAAAGACGTATATTCTACCGGAGCACATACAACAATATAACAAACCTTGGCTATACTCAAGACCGGCAATCATATAGTCACTAAAAAAATTGGATTCGAAATCTTCTGGGGTACATCTAAGAATATAAGAGGGCGCTAATCGCAGGCCATTTTTTATCTTGTATTGATAATTGCTTATAATCTCGATGAATCCGTTGGACTTCGCTAGTACCATGTAGTCACATGAATCCAAAATATTGGTTGTATCGGGAGATGTTGATGTATCTCTACCATTAGGCCTTAAATAACAAAAAGCTTGTATATTCGCATTCACATCTACTTTTGTGCAACCCCTTTCTGATGGTATTAGGGCTAGTTGGTTATTCTTAAATTCAAACAGTCTATACCCCGACGGTTTACCCTTAGTATTGCAGGGAGTAGAAACAGCAAATTGGATTCTACCAGCAGCCATCGATAACAAATTGTTCAAATTATGTGGAAAGACGCTTTCTGCGTATGTTAAATAACTCAAAGTGCACCCTGTCCTAACTTCGTCTTGTTCTATAGTATGCCATTCAACTATGGTTAAATATATTTAGATGATCTGTTAGCGGTTTTTAGGAATGGGAGCACTTAATGCCGATCAGTTTACTATTGCTTTTGACCTTTGCTCTTTTCAACAAAGCTTCGCATAGTAAAAAGCAGACCCAAAACGGTAAGTGAAAAAATAACGGTACTGTATATAGTAGTTAAGCTCAAAAACTCACCCCAAAAAAGGGGACTATATAAACTTAGTCTTGGGTTGAAGTTAATGTCTGGGATTAGTATTTAATTGAGAAATGAGTAAGAATGTTGGAAGACTAGTGAAAATATGGAATGAGTCTGAAGTTTTAATCGATAGGAAATCGAAATTTCAAGCTAGGTGTTGTACATTACAGGATCAGAAAGATATACCTTTCATCCTACAAGACTTGGTTCAAAACAATAAGGCCGTTTCAAAGGCATCCCACATGCACATGTATGCCTGGAGAACAGCAGAAATAGCAAATGAGTTGAACTTTCAGCAAGACCAGAAAAAGAAGAGCAGCAAGAACAACAAGAAAAGTAGCAACCATGCTAATAAGTCAAAAATGGTAATAGTACAGCCAAAAAATATTGAACAAGGATCTGCTGACTGTGGTGAAGCCGGTGCTGGACAACGTTTGTTGACTTTACTTGAGAGAGCAAATATATTTAACGTTCTAGTAATAGTGACGCGATGGTATGGTGGCACACCTCTGGGTTCATCTAGATTCAGACATATTTCCACTTGCGCAGTGGAAACTTTGAAGAAGGGAGGATATCTTCATTGATGTCGCCCCTATCCTATGTTGCACAATTGTAGAATATAATATCGATAAGTATATACATGTGTAGTGTAACTATAAAGCATAGCATTTTATTTTTAAACGTACTTGTAAGGGTTTAGAATTGCATTAGGATCGTAATGTGCCTTCAAGTCCTTTATCATTTTGATTTCTTCGGAACTTTTAGAATAGCCAATGTAATTTTTCTTTTGGAAACCCAATCCATGTTCGGCACTAACGGAACCATGTTTTGATGAAACAAATTCATAAACAAATGGCTCTAAAGCGTTTTCAATGTCCTTGCTGTATTCCCTAACGGCAACATTCAAATGTAAGTTACCATCACCCACATGTCCATATCCAATGGCGCCCACAACGGGTTTTGGTGATTCACCAATTAAACCAGCTTCGGAGAGTTTGTTATTGGTAGCTTCAACCAGAGAATATAAGTCCTTTAATGGTAAGGAAACATCGTATTTATAAACACCACCGTTAGCTTGGCTTGCCTCTGGAATCATTTCTCTCCATTTCCATAAATTTTGCAATTCGGTTTCGTCTTGCGCTACCACACCATCTGTAACTATACCTTCTTCCATGACCTTTTCCAAGAATGTTTCAAGCTTGGAGTCATCGTGATCCTTATTTGACCCGGACGTCTCAATAAGAATATAAAATGGATGGTCGCTTTCCAAGGGAAAAGCAGCGTCTTTCAGTTGGCTTTTGGCTAATGTTTGAGATCGAGAATCCATAAATTCAAAAGCGGACAAGATCTCAGATAGTTCTTGTCTGGCCCTAACAAAAACTTTTTGAACATCCTCAAAACTCTCAACAGACAAGTAAGACACATTGAATGCTTTTGGTTTAGGAACAGTCAAGATTGAAACACCAGTAATGATGCCGATAGTGCCTTCTGAGCCAATGAACAGCTGTTTTAGGTCATAGCCGGTATTGTCTTTTCTCATGGAATGCATGCTATTAACAATTTGTCCATTAGGCATAACCACCTCTAATCCTAGCACACTTCCATGTAGTGAACCGTAACGTAATAATCTCAGTCCTCCAGCATTAGTCGCAACCACACCACCAACATGACAAGAGCCTTTAGCTCCTAAATCCAATGGGAACATGTAATTCTGTTCCATTACGTAATTGTTGGCGTTCTCTAGAATCACGCCAGCATCACACTTTAAGATACCCGAAACAGGATCAAAATTTCTTATTTTGTTCAAATTAGCCAATGAGAGAATTAATTCATCAAAAATGGGGACCGAACCACCAACCAAACCAGTGTTACCGCCTTGTGGTACAACCGCAATCTTTTCATCGTTACAATAATTCAAGATCAGAGAAACTTTTTCCACAGACTTGGGTTTTAAGACTAACTTTGATTGGCCTTTATATTTCCTCATCCAATCCTCATTATAGAATGAGAGATCTTCTAATTCGTTGGCTTGTAATATTTCTTGCTCTGATAAAATAGATTTAAAATAGTTTAAATCATCGGATGTCAATCTCTTGAACCTAGGGTCTCTATGTATATTTGGGTAGTTCTGACTAGTAAGTCTGCTTTGTACTTTGGTGGAATAGTAGTTGACTCTTCTTTTATAACATCCCAAAAAAGCTGATGACTTCACATATCGTTCACCAAATTTCAAATGGCTACTAGCGCTTCTCACTAGAAAATTTCTCAGCATCCTGCTATACGCACCTCAAAATAATAGTTTATTATTTGGAATACGAAGAGAAGAAGTGGCTAATACATTCACTTCTTTTCCGATTGAGGTTGAATTTGAGTTATAAACTTGTCAAAACGAGAAAAAATTCGGCCGATATTGCCCTCGATAAATAACATTAAATAAAGATCATGAGTAAAGATTATTTTGAACTACTATATAGTATGACGCACTGGTAGATGCAAAAGAGTTCACTAATCGAGTTTTCAAGCTTAAGTTAAGTAGGGGATGGAGAAGAAGAATATTTATTTAGTCTGTGAAAGGCGAAGGATTTAAAAATTACTGCTTGAAAAAGGATGACCAGCCTTTCCTTGTGAAATTCAACCTTTGATGAACTGCAGGTTTATGCGGTGTTATCTGCAAATTTTGTGGAGATATGTCGATATAATCTACTGAACCTACCTTTTCTTGAGTCCCGAACTTGTTGCATACATAGCTACTATTCATTGACGGCACATAATTCTCCTTATTGAAATTATCAGGTTGCACCAAAGGCACAGACGGTAGCAGTTTTGAAGTTACAGAAGACCTGGAGTCTGTTGTTGATACTGTCACCATGGATGCCAGCGAAGGAACTGACATAGTAGACGAAGACCTAGAATGTGAAACTGGTCTTCTGTGATTAATATATTCTTTCAGCTGACCAGGACTTGGAGCATTGAACAATAGTAGTTCTTGTCGTTTTTGCCTAAATAATTGTTCTTTGATTGGCACCAAGAAGTAGGAAAGGGCATCAACCAAGTCATGTGTGGTTATTCTAACATCCCAATTGAAGTATTCCAATAGTTCGCGTTCGATGGTATTTACTTCACGTACTCGAAGTAAACCTTCCGTATATGTGGTCCAGTGTTTGTTCCACGGGGACGAATCGTTCAAGGTTTTGGCAGCTAGTATCAGGCATCCTAAAAATATGCGGTGTCTTGTGGTCTCGATGCCGTAAACGTTCCTTGGGATTATGTTTCTCAGTTTGTTTAGATAAACGGAGGTGGCCATAAGAGTTGGTGTTTGTACGTTTGACTGAATAACTACGTTTTTAATGAAAGTCGATAAATCGGGTGGTCGATTAAATCCATGGTTTGGGGTACTGGTTTGTCTGATTTGAATTATGGAAGCGGTAGACGTTGCTAAGAACTGAATCATTTCTTGCGAGATAGGCCTTTTGTTAAATTGTAAAAGAGCATCGTAGTCTGAAATCATCTCTTTTAACGCGTCTTCTGTAAATTAATAACGTCGATTACCGAAACAAGCCTGGCTGTTTATGTATAACTACCTATATTTTTGTTGCTCGAGGTTTTTGGGTATTAAAGCAGTCTCATATTTGATAGCAAGAACTCAAACACTTAAATACACAAACACAGAGAAAACATATCGACCACGTCGCATTGAATGTTTATAATGGGCCACATCGTCGAGAAGAACAATAATAGGCGAGGCTTGACAATTCGTCTATACTAGAGCTACTTATTTAAGCTGGTTATTTTTTATTGCAGTGAAAAAAAAAATTCAAGTGACGCTGGTTTTCCGTGCTGCGTTAATATAAGATTATTACTATTGCGGATCAATTACAAGTGTGCAACTGAAAACAGAAGCAACTAAAGTATACAGCTCTAAGTACGCATTGATTTATGCCTGAGGATACATTTCAGCGACGAAATTATCACCTACATGTTAGTATTTCTTCCTTCAAGATCATTCTAGTATTAAGTTCTTTGAAAGCTAAATATAAAATAACATGAGGGCTTCTGAGCCCATCTACAGTTTACTCTACGCACAGTACCTATTTACATACTATATATAAACTGTTGAAACTATACCAATCACGAAAACAAGAAGACCCCAGGAAACCATTACTCCGAGCACAAACATATCATTTCTTGCCAAGGCCCTCCAAATTTTGACTAGTTTTTTGCAGAATCTCAATAAAGCTGAGTCATTAGTTATATCATCATAATACCCATTGGAGCCACCATAATATAACGTTGTACTGTCTAGTGGCTGGCCTGAATTCAACGCAAAATGAGCTGAGCTATTGTTTATTAAATCGGGATTATCCACCGCAGTGTAATTGGCACTCAGTGGATGTTGATACTCATGGTTTGCGGCTTGCCTCTTACTGTCAACATGCTCGTTCTCCTCCTCAAAATCTACTTGTGAATCATTGAACCAATCGTCCAACTCTCTTCTTAGATATATCATGGTATTTATGAGGAAGTTTAGAGAAATGAATGGAATTATTACGCATAAGATAAAGTTTGAAATGGTTCTTGAACCAAAATAATTTACGACGGGTGTAAAAAGATCTTCATGACCGCGAACATAAACAAAATACATCGACAGGATCAATGATTCTCCAATTGTCAACATGATATTGCTACCAACTACCAATACCATTAAATATATGCCTGTGACCAATTGGTATGCTGAGGTGAATGCAACAAACCTCTTTACGGGTGTAAAGCTTTTGGAAGCATTTGGAGTATTCTCATCGGGAATTGCCCATGTGTAACCAAAAGATTTCCTCAAAACGGGATCTTCTTCAATCAAGGGAAAAATTAAATCATCCGAATCTAAAGTTGTCAATTTCAATGAATTGTCGATGGGGTTCATCATGATAATTGTATCGTCCTGTGAACTATCCGGCACATGTGGCTGGTTCTTAATCTCATGAGGTTGCTGTTGTATGCTGCCGTAAGCGGATGACGACGATTGTAGGAGCTTGTTTGGGTGGTACTCAGAGGAGTATACGTTGTTCGATATTGACGATGAGTCGTTTCTTACTTCAATACACTTGGATAAGGTTATGTCACTTCTTTTCACGAAATTGTGGTGGCGTTCTGTACCACAGCCGCGGTCATCCTTGTAATCTATATTCTTACTAGAGTGAGCGTTACTGCTTTCCTGACGTGTTGAGCCATTATTCATTTCTGGATCGGCCATTTCTTGGAAGTTAAACAAATTCCCCATTATGCATATGGTGAACTCACCCAACGCCCATGATGTACCGAAAATATAGGCTTGTCTTGGAATGATATGCCAAGAACATTCCTTACCCTTGGCGATGGTGCCCTCATGGTCTTGCACCTGAGGGTATGCCAACCCGATCAGTATTATAAGCATGAAGGCATCATTGATGGGAAAATCCACTATCAGGTTCAGAATCAAAAATCTCTGGTTTATATTGAACAAAAATGTCTTCAGGAAATAATAGAGAAAAGGTGAAAAAAGTCCCAGGAGAAAAGTCCTGAAGTAATCCTGCGAATTCGGTTTGAACATCGATGAATCATCGTACTCGTGCAATAGCAACTCGGACGATACATAGAACAATAAGAATAGCGAGATGCTAAACAACGCAGAAAACACAACTATGTAAGCCCTTGTAGTGCAGAAAATGGGCATGAAATACGACGCTGCATGATTTAATCGAACCATATTCCGAAATGTTCCACAGGTACCTTCCTTTTGTGTAAAGTATACGAGTTATGATCTAAAACGCCAAAGAATGAAGAAAGAATTTTGAATGCGAAGAAATGCTAGGTATATGCTTGGGGTTCAGTAAGCTTGGCCAAAGAAAAATAAGATGGCTTTTCTGATTTTGAACTTTGAGCATACCAAATTTACGTTATTTTGAACTTTTCTATGTTCCACACTATTTCTATCTCTCTATGGCTTTCCGCATTGGGACGAACTCTGCGCGAGGAAGGTGGAATAACTAGTGACATCAATTAAACAAAAGGAAGTGCAAAAGCAGATGGCAAAACTAGAATAAGAATTATCGAAGATGCAAAAGCTCAGTGTGATATATTATTATATAGTTTTTTTTCTGTTGTTTGACTATAAAAAAAGTAAGAATATTCTAAAAAAAAAACGTTATTGCGGAAGCATATGATCATTTGGTCATCGAGTCAATTTTGTTTTCCAAGGAGTCAATCTTCTTTCGTTGTTTCTCCAGTTGTTCCTTCAAGTGGCGTAATTGTTCCTTCTCACGCTGCCTGACAAAAAAATCCTCTGTAGCTCTTTCCCTTTTAACAAACGAATCCTCTGAACCAGACCCTCTTGGCGTCCCGGTAGAACCTTCAGAGTAGAACCTGGCGGCCACTCCACGCTGTAATTGTAATGAGCGTGCTAATGCTGAACGTGGTAACATATTCTCGTGTAGAACTGTGTAAAAATATGTGGTAGTAATGCTTTGTGAAATATACTCCTATGAAAAAGCAAGAACGAACTTCACCACGAAGGAGTTAATATAGGATTTATAGTAGTACAGACAGGTCAGGTCAAGAGCTCACCCTCTGGCAATAACTAACGTCTTTTCTAGACCCAAAAGTCCGTTTCAGTGGATGATAATGCGTGTCAGCAACTAGACAGTTGATTGGCATAACTGTGAATATCTGGATAGCTGGTACCCGCTGCAGTCTCCCCTTATTCTGGCGCGAATGCGCGCGTCTGATTGGTCCGGCATAACGGGAGAGTAAATCTTTCCTACATGTAGTGTACATTGTATCGGATCATGTGGATGAGGAAATTATGATTTCACTATGTATATGTCGATGCTATATAGCATATATATAGGGTAAAAAATACATAATAGAATTGGTTGAGGATATTAGGCAGATGGCTTACTCCGTTTAGCGGCGGGGATGGTAGCCAGTTCCGGTACATCACTGTCGTTCTTCTTGTTCTTTCTTGCAGATAGTACCTGAGGGGTGCTAACCTCAGTGTGAAAGTTCTTAATAATAGAATCGACATCGTCGATGTTTAGTGATCTCACGTCACCCAGTTTCTTAATCTTAGCAGTGACTTCCTTAACTTGGTCGTCTGTCAAGTTCAAATTCAATTGGTCAACTCTGGCCTTGATGGCATTCCAACCTGTTAATCTGTTAGCAAAGTGGATATATCTCTTCATACCGAAATCGTGAGGATCCAAGATTTCGTATGTAGATGGGTTTGCTAGAATGGCCTTGGCATGAATACCAGCTTTATGTGTGAATGCGCAGAACCCTGTGATAGGGTTGTTGAATGGGATGTTGACCTCCACAGCATCAGCCACCAGGTTCTCGATGTCTCTGATCTTGTGTAGTTTATATTTGGACTTGACATAGTCTGGTGCGGCCACAATCATTCTTGCCATGAGCCCACCGAGAGGAGTGATACCGTTTCTTTCACCGATACCTAGGACACTGACGTCGATCAACCTGGCACCACCTTCCAGGGCTGTGTAGGCGTTGGCAATGGCGCAACCAGTGTCGTTATGGAAATGACATTCAATGTCACATGAGACAACACTCTTCAAAGTTCTGATAAGTTCATACACTTGCCTTGGGTTGGCACATCCGACTGTATCGGCGATACCAACTCTATTTACACCGATCTTATCAACGGTTTTGTAAATGTTCAAAAGGTCAACCAGGTCACTTCTGAAAGAATCTTCAGAAGAGAATCTGATTTCGATACCTTTGGACTTGACAAATTCAATAACTTCAACAGCACTTTTGGCAATGTAGTTCATATCCTTACCATGGGAATACTGTCTCAAGAATTTGGAGGTACCGATAACAACGTCGACACCATCGACACCAGTCTCCACGGCAACTCTGGCGTCATCCATATGACAACGAATATGTGTAAGAATCTTGGCCTTTAAACCTAGTTTACATATAGCTTCACAATCCTTTTTGGATTGTTCAGATGCCACGGGTGACGTTAACTCGATGTAGTCCACACCAAAATCATCCAGAGCTTTAGCAATTTCGATCTTCTTTTCCGTATCGAAGAAAGCGTTGGCAAATTGTTCACCTTCTCTCAGGGTCGAATCAATCAATTGGAAGTTATTTACATTAGATAGATAGTCGCCTGGCTTGGCAGCATATGGGTTTGGTTTAGCAGCAGTCATCTTTTGATGGAAAAATATAGGCTCGCTCTTTATTTTATTTACAAAGGCAAGAACAGAAGTAATTGAGATGTCAAAGTGTCAAGCTCAGAGATATTGATAAGCAGCCAATATCATTTATATATATCATCGACATGTATTTAAACAGGTGTAAAAAAATGGCGAGCAATAATGCCCTTAAAAATAACAGTATTACTCACACATCATCTGGTAGAACCCAAAGACAAGTTGAGTTATTGTCATTGCCTATATTCTCGCCTCACACCTAAGTGAAAATTCCCCAGCAATTTTCATCAAACTTTTCTAACCATGAATAAGGGATAATGGTAAAGACCATTTTGACAGTACTCAAATTCTGTTAGCTACAACGTCACTACCGCCGTATCCTTGGGAGGCGAAAAGAGAGATCATGTTTTTTTTCTACGTGCGATCTTCTAGAGACTTTTTTTTTCACTACTTAGAGAAGTAGCCCGCCCGCACCAAACCT
Source organism: Saccharomyces mikatae IFO 1815 (assembly GCF_947241705.1). NCBI lineage: Eukaryota > Fungi > Ascomycota > Saccharomycetes > Saccharomycetales > Saccharomycetaceae > Saccharomyces > Saccharomyces mikatae. The sequence goes on along the minus strand of NC_079259.1, from coordinate 120,241 downwards.
TCCTCGCCAAGTTCCCGTGGGAATTTATTTATCGCATTGTGGCATACGAAATATTCTAACAGAATTTTAAGTGGAAATAGAGAGGAGTCACCAGTTCTTCTGGAATAATGATGAGCTAACAGATCGGCCACAACTTGGCTAGGGTTTATAAGAAATAAAAATATTGCATATATTAGTCATGACAGAGCGGATGATCAGTGATTCTCTTCACATCTCTTCTTCTTTCTTTTTCTCCTCCCGTTATAACAAAAAGAGTATTTCTGGTTGTTTATCAGGGTGATAACATGCGGAACGCGAAAGTCTTCGCTGTATGAGTGATTAATTTTAAACAGACACCATATCTAGCTTAGCAAGTGAAGAATATGGCTAGGCTCTTTTATTGGTGTAACAGTAGTTTAAATAGCTTGCTAACAATACTCCTCGGTGACCGCTACATTCATGCTTGCTACATCGAACTTGTCCAGAACTAAATCTTAAATGAAAGCTGTATTCAAAAATTAGCTTGAAAAGTTCTCATATGGGCGGCTAATATTAGTGACGGCGAAAAAATGCCCCATGACAAGAGCATCACCGTGAGGTGTTCTAAGCATATTTGACAAAAAAAATCGTTTACAGAAGAAACAACCTTCTAATTACATTTTGTTTGTTCTGGTTGTTAACTTTTTGTTGAGCCTATATCGAGCCATAGCGCATAGAATGTCATGATGGGCCGCACTTTCATAACATGATTTTCCATCATATATTGTTTAACAACAATCCATGGTCCGACTACCAGCGTTGTCCACGACTAACAATTTGCTCAGTTCTTTGTTTCGATTTTCTTATTTAGCTCTCCTTGTTCGACCGGCTTTATTTTTCTTGTCTTTCCCTCAACCTTGGATGGTTATATGAGCTTGACGGCTGCCCCGCCGGGGAGCAAGCATCGGAAATTGTGCCAAGATAATATCTAAAGGGCGTAATACTTGAAACAATTCCGATTACTTTTTAGCCACACAACATTTGTTTTTGAGTTGGAAGTGACCTGTCTTTGCTATTCATTGACAGACACAAACTATAGATATAAAATTACACACAGTGCCATCCTAGTTCAGAGATGATATCTTCTACATTCATTGCTCCAGCTAGTATATCAGCCACTTCTCGACTGTGCTTTGGAGTAAGAGCGTATTCAACAAAACCTGAAAAGACCTCTCTCCAGAAATACTTGCATGATCCTGTTAAGGTGACTGTGATACCAATAACGAACAAAGAATCTTTTATTTACTATAAACATACCGATAATCTCTTTAATAGCCAGTCTAAAATACTTAAGACAGAAAAATGGATTGTCGAGAAATCAGCGAAGCTTTGGAGAAAGCTGAAAAAGTCTCCTAAATCATACAATAAAAAGATAGTTTCCATGGTCCAATCTTTGCTGAATAGCACGCCATGGTCTGAAAATAGTTTACTCACCATACCAAGCGAAAGCTATATCTTGAAGAGAGTTAAGGGCGAAACGGATAAGGCCCAAGAGATTCGACTCACACTGAAAGATTATACAGTAAAAGCAGAACAGGTAGATACTCAACCTTTGCACGTTTATTACCCTTCCGAAATTTCCAATCCTGATGAATGCTTGAAGCAAATGAAAAAGCTCTATCAAGAGGGCTTGATTTATCATAAAAAATGGACATTGTATTGCATTTTGGGGCTCCCGCTGACTATCCCATTAATTTTGATACCACTCATACCAAATGTTCCCGGATTCTACCTATCTTACAGAGCTTATGTTAACATAAAGGCCTACCTTGGTGCCAAACACTTGAAAAGCTTACTGGAAAGCTCGCAACAGAACTTAGAATTCAGGGAGTTGTTAGGATATACAGAAGTATATAAACGTGGTAACAGTAGCCATCCGCAGGGCACACAAGAAGAACCTAATGGTGAATCAGAGTTATTGCTCAACAAAAAAACTCTACCTTTGATCCTGGATTTTTTGAAGGTTCACGAATTGGAAAGCGACTTGAACAAAGTCATCCTTCAAAAATCGAAACCTCAAGAAGAGATCAAAAGGTAATTGAATTGGTCCCATAATTTCATGTAAGTACATAATATCAAGTATGGCCGAAAGCTTCAATGCTAGACTGCACATTTCACGGTGCGCTTCCGGACACCATACAACATACAAACATCCATACATTTACTTTTTTCTTTCAGTTTCTATTGCCCATCGCCCTGAATTAATAGGCCTTTCACCGTGTCTAAACCCCTAACTTTTTTTTAAACAAGGTTGGATTCATTACCCTGCTTTGTTTTGGCCATCAGTTTCTGTTTTCCCATGGTAGCTCGATGATATTTTAACTGGATGAAACTCATCTTCTATAAAAATTGACATCTAAACTGATTATATCTGATCTTATGTCCGTTTCTTTTTTGAAGTAAAAAGGAAACCACATCGATTCAATCGAAATGAGAGCCAAGTGGAGAAAGAAGAGAACTAGAAGACTTAAGAGAAAGAGACGGAAGGTGAGAGCCAGATCCAAATAAGCGGATTATGAGTAGATAACTCTAATTTTTGTTTTAAATTCTTTCAAGAGTGCCGTAATGTCATTGATGAATTAACATATTAGTCGTCTTTATTTTATCTCATAATGGATCTAAATTGCATGCTAAATATCAAGATGGGGTATAAATTATTGTTTTCTATTTATATAGTGCCTTATATATATCTCAGATAGTTTAATCAATTTTCCGTTTTTTTTAAACAAGTTATTTTCACACTATGTTCTTCATATGCTGTTTAACTGTTTTTATTATATTAATTCATTAAGGTATATTCGTTAATTTCCTTTATTTATTATTTTTATCTTATTAACATACGCCTATATAAATTTTTTGATATACAAAGAAAAGACAACTAACAAATATACCAGAAGATAAATGCTACATATATCTTAATCGGTAGATTCAGCAAATCTTTCTTGCATAGTGCTCAACAATTTTTCAAAGTCGCCATGGACTTCCTTTTCACCCCTGCTTGGTTCAAAAAATTTAGATGAAGAAACTGCATGCTTCACATCACCAGTGGAGTCAGATAATTTTGACCAGTTAGCCCCATTAGCAACAGCTTTTTGGGCTTCGTCATGATATGAGATGAATGCTCTCATCATATCAAATGTCTTCCAAATTGGACAGAAAGCATCATAGGTGGAGTAACCATTCTGTTGTAGAAAATCTTCCTTAATTAAAGTGGCAACATCTAGAGTAATCTTATCACTATCTGATAAGGCAGACTTACCAACCAATTGGACAACTTGTTCCAATTCTTCAGCGTTAGATAGGATTTCCTTCATACGATCTCTCAAAACAGGAAATTCAGGATAATTGGAATCATAGAACTTGTTTAAGACATTGGTGTACTTGGAGTAGGAAACAGATGTATTGATGGATGGGAAATGCTTTCTCTGAGCCAGTTTCTTGTCCAGACCCCAAAAGACTTGAGTGATACCCAATGTAGCTGTGGTGACAGGATCTGAGAAATCACCACCAGCTGGAGAAACGGCAGCAACGATAGAAACAGAACCAGTACGGTCTGGAGATCCCAAGGCAACAGCTTTACCAGCTCTTTCGTAAAAGGAAGCCAATTTAGCACCCAAATAGGCAGGGAAACCTTGATCGGCAGGCATTTCACCCAAACGACCAGAAATTTCTCTTAAAGCTTCAGCCCATCTTGAAGAAGAGTCTGCAATCATAGAAACATTTTTACCTTGATCTCTGAAGTATTCTGCAAGTGTAATACCAGTGTAAATAGAGGCTTCTCTGGCGGCGACAGGCATGTTAGATGTATTAGCAACCAAAGTAGTACGCTTCATGATTGGTTCTTTAGTGCCACTCATTTCAGTATATAGTTCTGGGAACTCCATCAAGACTTCTGCCATTTCGTTACCTCTCTCTCCGCACCCAACATAGATAATGGCATCAGAATTAGAGTATTTGGACAAGGATTGAGAGATAACAGTCTTACCACAACCAAAAGCACCCGGAATACACGTCGTACCACCTTGGACACAAGGAAACAAAGCATCCAAAACTCTTTGACCTGTTAACAAAGGATAGTCAGCCGATAGCTTTTCAGTGACTGGCCTAGGAACACGAACGGGCCAAGTATGGTAAAGATTGAAGTCAGATTTCTTGCCATCAAATTCAACCTCTAAGATCTTTTCATCCAATGTATATTCACCAGCTGGTGCAATCCAAGTGATTGTACCTCTGGATCTTGGTGGTAATAGAATCTTATGGCTTGAAATTAGCGAATTTTCGAAAACGGAACCGTAAATGTCACCACCGGAGATATGGTCACCGGCATGAAACTTCCCTGGAGTAAACTGCCACTTAATAGTTCTGTCCAAAGCTGGAGTGTCGATACCTCTTGGAATATAAATCGACTGCGATTCCTCCTTAATGGCTTTCAAAGGTCTTTGAATACCATCGTAAATGGTTTCCATCAACCCAGGACCCAATTCCACCGAAAGAGGCTTACCTGTTCTCAAAACAGGGTCACCAACCGTAAGGCCGGCAGTTTCTTCGTAAACTTGGATTGTGGCTTTGTCACCGTCAATTCTAATGACTTCACCTACTAGATTGTCGTGACCAACCTTCACCAATTCGTACATAGCACAACCGATCATATTTTCTGCAATGACGACCGGACCGGAGACAGAGTAGATGGAACCATATTCAGATTCAGCATGGTCTTCCAGTGAGATTCTTTTTATTTCTTTGCGAGCGTTTTCAATTGCACCAGCCATTGTTTCTTTTCTTCTCTATTTGCTTATTAACCCTAAGAATGAAAGAACGACTCCTGCGTTATAACCTTAGATATTTATATGCTTTAAGAAATGTGTTTGGTACTTTCAGCTTAATCAATGTTATAATCAAAAATGTTGCAACCTTATCGAGAGAGCCATTTCTTGTTTTTAGCTTCTAATCCAATGTGAGACCCCTTTGAGTGACCGTATAAAAAGATGTGAAAAAAAAAAAAAAAAAAAAAAAAAAAAAAAAAGAAGAAAAAAGAACAATACAATAAATAAGGTTATACTACTAACAAAAAAACAATAGGTAAGGATATATAAGCAAAAGTGGAGCCTATTCATTATGGCAAAGAAAGATCTTAACCCAATTGGAATTTGAACAGCACTGAAATTCAGACGAGTGCTCTACGTGCTGTTGCTGCTGTTGCTGCTGCATTTGTCGTAAAGACATGGAGTGATTCAAGTTTAAGGTATCTAAATAGCTGACGGGAATAGGATTAGAGTAAACATCCCGATATATGGATAGTTCTTCACCGTCCCCGATGTCAATGACTTCTCGTCCTACTGGGTTTGGTCTTGTTCTCGTAGGCGTTTCGTATGGAAAGAGAACTGGTGTTTGTATTTGCTGCTCGCTATTTCTGGTCGACATATCGTTCGGACTCAGATGGAACGAGAAGAGGTCCTCTTCGAAAAGCTGCAACTCTTGGTCATGTTGATCTGGACTGTTGTCAGACAATATTCCTTCCTCCTCATCATGGAAAAATATCTTGGAGTTTCGCTTCCACCAATCGGTAAACGATTCTATGATAGAACGCACGGACTCATCCCTCTTTGTTGAACCAAAGGGGTCCGACCTTCTCGAGTTGAACTGCGCTGTGTCAAGCTGATACGGATGCGTACCATTGATGGCTTGAATGGCACCACGATGTGAAGATGCAGGCGGCCTCCATTTTACAAGCACATCTTCCATTTTCCCCACGAATGCATTGTCCTCTCTTCTTCTTCTGCTTTTCTGCTTGGAAATCACAAGTTGCCTCACCGAGGGGAACTCACTTCTTGGCAAGAATCTGTTTTGAGCGTCCGCTTCGGGACTGTAGGATGGGAAGGTTATCTCATCTTCATCCAAGCAATCTTCTATACTTGTATTGCACTGCATATCTTTAAATACTTCTTGGCCTTCTGCAAGCAGACAGACATTCAGGAATAAAGTCCACAAGCATATTTCATAAGGAAGCACAATAAGAATTATGAGGTGTCGCAAATTGTATTTTTTGAAAATGCACCCAAACACCGCATCAATGTGCCACAATATTTTGTGACACGAAGAAAAAATACCCATTATAAAAGTCGAGTGATATTTTAATTCCCATCTATTCGCTTGTCAAAGGTCCTTCACACTTATGCAAGTCTATCACACGGATTTAAGCAACGAGAATAGCTGTTGCATAACTTGAAATATGCTCCAATATTACCCCGCTGGAGTCCGGGTAATATAATTGGCGATTATTTTTTTCTATTGAATTGTAGAGAAAGAAGAGTTTAGGAAAGTTTCAAAGGGACATCCCCATTCTATATAACCTCAGGAAGGGCTGTAACTAAAGCACACTTGTCAAGGTACCAGCCCGCTGCAAAACAGTGTTCGAGCAAGAACACGCGAACCCTTTTACTTCTTGTCCCATTTATTTCTTACCTTAACGGTTATTATTTTCTGTTACATTTTCCTTTTTTAAGTTTCTCATATTGATACTTTTGTATAACTGGTTTTCTTTTGGAAAAAATGGATATGGAGATTGATGACCCCATGCACGGTTCTGGTGAGGATCAGCTATCACCCACGCTCGATGAAGATATGAACGGCAATGGAAACAAAAACAATACGAAGACGCGTGACAATGACGAAGACACAGACGAAGAGTTGGAAGATTTTAATTTCAAACCGGGTTCCTCAGGCATAGCAGACCATAAATCTTCCAAACCGCTGGAATTGACCAATGCAAGTATAAACCAACTTGACCAATGGATTGAGCATTTGGGAAAATGCGAGCCATTGTCGGAAGACGACGTAGCTCGTTTATGTAAGATGGCAGTGGATGTATTGCAGTTCGAGGAGAATGTTAAGCCAATCAATGTTCCCGTAACTATATGTGGGGACGTTCATGGCCAGTTTCACGATTTGTTAGAACTTTTCAAGATTGGCGGTCCCTGCCCCGACACCAATTACCTTTTCATGGGCGATTATGTGGATAGAGGATATTATTCCGTTGAGACAGTTTCATATCTGGTTACCATGAAAGTCAGATACCCACATAGAATTACTATACTGAGGGGTAATCACGAGTCGAGACAAATCACTCAAGTATACGGGTTTTATGACGAATGCCTAAGGAAGTACGGTAGTGCAAATGTATGGAAAATGTTCACCGATCTATTTGATTATTTCCCTATCACAGCCCTAGTAGATAACAAAATTTTCTGTCTTCATGGGGGTCTTTCTCCCATGATAGAGACCATAGATCAGGTCAGAGAGTTGAACAGAATACAGGAAGTACCTCATGAAGGGCCTATGTGTGATCTTCTATGGTCCGATCCTGATGATAGAGGTGGATGGGGAATCAGTCCCAGAGGGGCAGGGTTTACTTTTGGCCAAGACATTAGTGAACAATTTAATCATACTAATGATTTATCACTAATTGCAAGAGCTCACCAGTTGGTCATGGAAGGCTATTCTTGGTCGCACCAACAAAACGTTGTTACCATCTTTAGTGCCCCAAATTACTGTTATAGATGTGGTAACCAAGCCGCTATTATGGAGGTAGATGAAAATCATAACAGACAGTTCTTACAATACGACCCATCTGTAAGACCCGGTGAACCAACCGTTACTAGAAAGACACCGGATTATTTCTTATAACATACGTGTACTACACCTTTGATCTTCTTACTGCGCTTCTTTATGTTAATATATCTTTTTATTTTCTTCTAATATATATTTAGTTACATTTTTCCCTCATTTTTCTATGAACTTTTAACATCTCATGAAAAAAATATTCAGGCCATTTTCTTTTCGTAAGTATATATCTTTTTGGACTGCACTATAAAAACGCAATATTTATTCATATTCTACTATCTTCATACAATGAATTCTATAAACCTCTACGTATTTTTTGTTGTGTATAGTACGTTCCTCAGGCTAAATATTTAATTTGCTAAACTTGCTCTCAGTTGAATTGGTGTCTTTAGTTAGCGGCGTACCCTTGACAGCAACGCTACGAATTTCCTCATTGTTGCTATCGTCGTCACATTTCAAAACTTCAGTAGAAGATGAATTTTTTCTCTGAGCTTGGTTATACTTATTTGCTGAGGACCTTGTATAATTGTTAGAGTTATAGTTTGGTGTATTACTGTACGATCCGTTCGGATATTGGGGGTTGTATTGATATTGATATTGATATTGGTATGATGGGTACATAGGAACCGGGGTACCAAAAGAACATGATCCTTGTGTATTCATGTTGTACATATAAGGGCTCATAAAGACTGCGTTCGTGCCCATTATCATGGGTGTGGACGCAGGACTGGGAGTAGGACCAGTCGGATTGTACATCATAGGGTAGCTTGGCAGACTATTACCGCCCATTTGGGAAGGAGAATACATAAGGTAAGGCGATGGATATCCCGATTGATAACCACCGTTTTCCTTGTTCCTACGATTTTGAACTCGATATGTGTCTTTGTAATTGCCTGTACCCCTTCTTTTTCCTCCTCTACCTCTTCGACAATCATGAAATTGTTGATGGGGCTTGTTTGATTGGGTTGTCGTTGTGTATGGATTGAATGGTGGTTGGGAGCTGATTGAACCGTTGCTTGTTTGTGTATTAGCGTCATCACTGTTCAGCCAATCACTCCACTCATTGTCACTATCGTTACTACTACTACTGTTGGTTGATTTTCCATCGTCTTCATTTTTGTTAAGCTTGTCAAAAATTTCTTGTTTGCGCTGTTCGTAGAGTCTTTCCTTTTCAATTCGTTCTTTCTCCAAATCAGTACTCGATTTGTCATCAGTTTCGACTTTTTGTTCCTGGTCGGAATTTGTTGCTAAATTATTACTCGATAAATTTATACTACCATCCGTTTTGTAATCACGCTCGTTACCTACCTCTTTCCGTTTCAAAATTCGAAATATTTTATTGTTGTTTGACTTCTCGATATTCTCATTCGAGAAAGCAGTTCTTTCTGGTTTTTTACTTAGCTGTAACTCTTGTAATAGAGGTTTGCCCTCCGTTTTTTTAAAGTTCACACCTTTGAAAAGGATCACACAACTGTCTTGAGTTCTGGCTAAAACATGGTTCAAGTTGTGGTACTCTGCAATTTGATGTGACAAAAGTCTATAATATGAATTCATCGGTCTCAATTGAAATGATTCCGTGTTCGAGTTGATAAATGATACTATGGAATTTTCCAACTCTATTATAAAGATGCGGTCCTGTGGTTTCTGGAACAAACCCGTTTCCATAGCAGGTGTCAATCCCCAATTTCCAGAGTCTAGCGCTGTCATCACCTACGCCTGTTTTAATTCCTTATGTGTCAAAAGAGACTTAGAATACTGTCATTGTTAGTACAATACGACACAACTAAAGTATTAATTAAAAAATGAAATTTATCGTGCGTTGAATTTACGATGCACGTTTCAACATACTGTACCCACAACTTCCTGCTACAATATGGCCCAATTGCCTACACCAAAAATTGCCGAATTGAACTAAGAAAGAGGAAGCAGATAAGTCAACCCGCATTTAGCACAAGGCAAAGATTCTCAACCAACACTCTTTTCTTATTAAATTAGCATTATTTTGCGCTTAATCATTTATTCTTTCGTCGAGGACGCTATTTTGTCAATATTCGTCAGAGGCGATAGTCCGTCTTTATTACAAAAGGTGGATTAAGATCACAGGTAGATATCAACTATTGTGGGATTTATCATAGATACACATATATCAAAACCATTTATTTTCAATAAGTAATTGTTATATCACTCTTCGTTTCTACTGTTATACTACTTGTTGTTGGCACAGTAAACACCAGTTATATTATTTGAAAATTGTGTCAGTCAATTGAAAGGGTAAATTTTGGTTACTAGTTGTTTAGGAGAAATAGTTGACTTTCTGTAGTCGAGCTCTCACTCAATAGTTTTTGCTATCGCAGTTTATTTGTCATGACTGCCATCGAAGACATTCTTCAAATCACCTCTGATCCCTCCGATCCCCGTGGCTACTATCTATTGAAATCTGAGGAGGTTACCCAAGGTTCCACTCTTGGAGTTGATTTTATCGATACGCTATTGTTATATCAACTCACTGAGAATCAAGAACTGGATAAACCCTTTGAATATTTGAATGATTGTTTCCGCCGTAATCAGCAACAAAAGAGAATCACCAAAAACAAGCCAAACGCCGATTCATTATATGCCACCTTCCAAGAAATCGATCGTCTTGTCATTGGCTATGGTGTCGTTGCCTTGCAAATAGAAAATTTTTGTATGAACGGCACATTCATGAATTATGTTATTGAAATCGTCTCGAATGTTAACTCATACACTGATTTCCTTTCCCAAATCATCCAAAGAGCCATACTAGAAGGTACTGCCTTAGATTTGCTTAATGCAGTTTTCCCGACATTATTAGAATACTGCAATCAAAAAATCAACAATTTTGATCTAAACGAATCTGTGATTTACAATAATGTTCTTACCATCTTTGAAATATTTGTTACATTTAAGCCTATTGCGGAAATTTTCACTAAGATAGAAGGGTTTTTTGCAAGCTACAACTGTAAGCCACAGTTTTTTGAAAAGCAAACTATATTGGGACCTATATTATCCCTTTCTCCCATAGATGCTACCGTTGCAATCCGTAATTATGGTGATAACCTTTTGCGTTCCAAACAACAGACAGCCATGATCCACGAGTCTTTACAAGCTGAGCACAAAGTTCTCATAGATAGACTTTTTTTCATTGTTGATAAGCTTGTTCGTGGTTCTCTAGACTCAAGAACTGATATGATAAGCTATTTTGCTCATATTGCTAATAAGAATCATTTACGTAGAGCTGATCATCCACCATTCAAAGAACTATCTTCTAATGGATTTATGTCCAATATTACTTTACTATTGGTCAGATTTTCTCAACCGTTCTTAGATATATCATATAAAAAAATCGACAAGATAGATGCGAATTATTTCAATAACCCAAGTTTGTTTATTGATCTATCAGGAGAAACACGCTTAAATTCTGATTTTAAGGAGGCGGATGCATTTTATGACAAAAATAGAAAAACTGCTGATTCTAAGCCTAACTTTATATCTGATTGTTTTTTCTTAACACTAACCTATTTACATTATGGTCTCGGAGGCACACTGTCATTTGAAGAGAAAATGGGATCTGAAATTAAAGCATTGAAGGAGGAAATTGAAAAAGTAAAAAAAATAGCTGCAAGCCATGATGTCTTTGCTAGATTTGTGACAGTACAACTATCTAAAATGGAGAAAGCATTAAAAACAACAGAATCATTACGTTTTGCTCTTCAGGGATTCTTTGCCCATAGGTCTCTTCAAATGGAGGTGTTTGATTTCATTTGTGGTGCATCTACGTTTTTGATTCGCGTTGTAGATCCTAAGCACGAATTTCCGTTTAAACAAATTAAATTACCATTAATCCCAGATCAAATAGGTGTAGAAAATGTAGACAATGCTGATTTTTTGAGAGCTCATGCTCCAGTGCCTTTCAAGTATTACCCAGAATTCGTTGTAGAGGGACCAATCAACTATTCCTTATACATTTCCAAGTACCAAACCTCTCCAATTTTTAGAAATCCACGTCTAGGATCGTTTGTTGAGTTTACAACAATGGTGCTTCGTTGTCCCGAATTGGTTTCCAACCCGCATTTGAAAGGTAAGTTAGTGCAGTTATTAAGTGTTGGTGCTATGCCATTAACTGATAATTCCCCTGGGTTTATGATGGATACATTCGAACACAATGAATTAGTAAACAAGAATCTATTATATGCCCTGCTAGACTTTTATGTTATTGTTGAGAAAACAGGCTCTTCTTCACAATTTTACGATAAATTTAACAGTAGATACAGCATATCGATAATTCTAGAGGAACTTTATTACAAAATACCATCGTATAAAAAACAATTAATTTGGCAATCTCAAAACAATGCTGACTTCTTCGTGAGGTTCGTGGCTCGTATGTTGAATGACTTGACCTTTCTGTTAGATGAAGGCTTGAGTAATTTAGCAGAAGTTCATAATATTCAAAACGAACTGGATAATCGTGCAAGAGGAGCACCACCAACAAGAGAGGAAGAGGACAAAGAGTTACAAACGAGATTAGCGTCTGCTTCCAGGCAAGCTAAGTCATCGTGTGGATTGGCTGACAAATCAATGAAGCTGTTCGAAATTTATTCGAAGGATATACCAGCAGCATTTGTCACACCAGAAATCGTATATAGACTGGCCAGTATGCTAAACTATAATTTAGAGTCACTAGTTGGTCCTAAATGCGGGGAGTTGAAGGTGAAAGACCCACAGAGTTATTCGTTCCACCCGAAAGATTTATTAAAGGCTTTAACAACTGTGTACATAAATCTTTCCGAGCAACCGGAGTTCATCAGCGCTGTCGCTAAAGATGAAAGATCTTTTAATAGGAACCTTTTTGTTCGTGCTGTGGATATCCTTGGTAGAAAAACCGGTTTAGCATCTCAAGAATTTATCGAAAAATTACTAAACTTTGCCAATAAAGCAGAAGAACAGAGAAAAGCTGACGAGGAGGAAGACCTCGAGTACGGAGACGTTCCTGATGAGTTTTTAGATCCTTTAATGTACACAATTATGAAAGATCCTGTCACTTTACCCACGTCTAAAATGAATATTGATAGAAGTACTATAAAAGCACATCTTTTAAGTGACTCTACTGACCCATTTAATAGAATGCCCCTAAAACTTGACGACGTGAAGCCCAATGAAGAACTAAAACAAAAAATCTTATGTTTTAAGAAACAGAAGAAAGAGGAAGCCAAAAAGAATCTAAATAAGTGAATGTGTATAAGTGCTAAATTTTTATGATGAGTCAACACATTGAAGCAAGCTTTATTACTCTCTGCAATAGCATATTCAATTTGGAGAGTTTTCAATGAAAATGTTTTTAATTTAACAATTACTTAAACGTGCTAGAAAAACGTAGAAAAGTTGGAATTATAGATAATGATAGTATATAATTGAACTTTGAATTAAGCCTTAATAGCGTACTTTCTTTGTGGGAAGGCGATTTGCTTCTTTCTTTGTTTTTCAGTAACTTGGGAAGCTTCGAATTTGGTCAAAGCTCTTCTCAAAGCTCTGGTCTTCTTGGCTCTCAAATCCTTTGGTTGGTATTTCTTACCCTTGTATAATTGTCTGACAGCTTCTCTTTGTTGTTCGTTGATGACGGTCAAGACACAAGCGATACTCTTTCTGACAGTCTTGATCTTTGGCAAAGAAGGTCTGGACAACTTTTGGACCTTCAATTCAGCCAATTCCTTCTTCAAATCAACCAATTGGGAAGCCAATTGTTCCTTGGACTTGGTTCTTAGTTCGTAAGCTTTAACACCGGCCTATCATTAAAGATTAAAAAAATGAAATTATATTTCATGTTTTTTATTGATGTTAGTATTTCATTGACACTTTACAAGGAATCAGTGAAGATCACTGAAAAAACCATGATCCTTTGTATAGGAGAAAAGCAATAGCTAGCGCATTTCATTGACATTTCTAAATCTCAATTTTAAAGAACTTCATCCAGCTAAACATCAACTGGTCTAGACCCACCAAGCATCATGTAGCTTTCCTCATTGAAATCTCAGACGAAGAAAATTCAAAACTTATATAATTACCTCACTTGACTTTCCTTTTCAGCTACCTGTCTGTCTGGAAGTACTTGCATATCCTGATTTTTAGTTTTGTCGTTCAAGTGGGTTTAGGTACACATCATTAACTGACAACTCTACGCCCCCAACGTTACTGTTTTTAGCTCCTTCTTACTTTCGGTTACCATGATCTTTTCTCATCTTTACTATTGTCTATTTTTATTATCTGTTCATTTTAAACATACCATTTCGAATATACTGTCTCACTGTACCTCTTCTATACTCAATAATAGTGTTAAACAACCGCATATTTCGAACACCATATTACATATACGAATTACTTGGTATGAATTTTGCAAAAGATGATGCTGCATCCTGTGTCTGGTCCCTCACTGCCAGTTCACGAAGTTCCAGGTATGGCGCTGAGGTTCACCCGGACATGGTTGCCGTTTTTTTGCGATATTCAAAGCAAAATGGAATTTCAAAAAAAAAAGGCTAAAATATAAAATGTATGGGTTTGATTAGGTATGGGTCTAACTTCTATCTAGTCTGTAAATTAAGGATTTTTACGAAGATCATTTGTTGAGGACAGAAGACAGAGGGATTTCTTCCATCATGTACAATCAACTCAAACGCTATACTAACATTTTATTCTGATTTCATCTTCTGCTACCACGCCAGTACTCCTTAAAAGTATCTATTGACGACACAGTGAACTCGATAACCAAAATTTTATGTGTAAATTCACCTAGAGGCGCGATAGAACAATTAAAAAGTGTATTGTATATTGTATATCTTATATATTTATGTTTGATGTTTTTTTGTGTCTTTATCGAATTTCCATTATTAGTGACAGTAATATTATACTTGTTAAGCTTTTTTAGGTCTTCGTTCTATTTTTCTTGGTTTTTTATTGCTTTTACACTAAAATCTATATGTGATGGCTGGAGATCGTCAATAATTCCATCGACGTTCGCCTCTCAAGTTCTTAATCTTTATTTTTCATTTAGTTTATACAAGCGTATTTGATCCATATTCTAGAATTCTTAAGTTGAGTTTTTCAAACTGTTACTTAACCATTCCAAACCTTCGTACAAACCTTCACCGGAGGTAGCACAAGTGGCCTGAATAAACCATGGACGGTTTCTAATAGAATGCAAACCTAGTTTTTCAGTGATTTCAGCGGCAGACATAGCTTCTGGCAAATCTTGCTTGTTAGCGAAAACCAACCAAGCAGCATTTCTCAATTCGTCTTCGTTTAACATTCTTTGCATGACTTCTCTAGCTTCACCGATACGCGATCTATCGTTAGAATCGATAACAAAAATAACACCTTCGGTGTTTCTGTAGTAATGTCTCCATAGAGATCTAATTCTGTCTTGTCCACCGACATCCCAGACAGTGAATGAAATGTTCTTATATTGGACAGTTTCGACGTTGAAACCGATCGTTGGAATAGTAGTAATGACTTCACCCAATTTCAACTTGTACAAAACGGTGGTCTTACCGGCACCGTCTAGACCCACCATAAGAATACGCATTTCTTTGTTACCAAAAAGGTTACTGAACAATTTAGAGGCAAACAAACCCATTTTTTAATTCTATTAAACCTGCTTGTGTTATTTCTTAAACCTTTGAAGCTAGAAGTTCCAAATCGAAAACAATCTTTTATCAATAAGATTTATCAACACTATCTTGATAAACAAGTGGATCGAGAACGTGTCAAAGATTTGGTTTTCCTCTCTCTATTTTCCATCTTTCGATTTTCTTTTTTTTTTCTGGTTTGACAAATATTTGCCACATCGTTATATGTGATTTGCAACGCGAAAAGGCAAATAGGAAGGGTAATAAAACAAGTTCTTCCTACAATAACTTTGTTATTACCATTGAATTAGCTTCTTCCTGAAGTTAAATACGTGTTTTTATTACTAAAATGTTTAAAAATGCAACTATATAGCTAGCCTGAAACTGTTGCTATCATTATCATTATTACTACTATTATATATATGTGCGTAATGACTTTTTTTGTAGTACCAAACGAGGATTTAGTGTGCAAACTAAAAGATTGAGCAGGATACTTGTCTTTTCATTCAGCTCTTGAGAATCACTTACCGACATTCACTTTACATCCTGAGTACTGTCTTAGGCCGCGAATGAATACCGAGTATATAACTTCGTTGTTATCTTTTTCCCAATAAAATTCAGTCAATCTGATATGCCAAGGTGGGAACCCTTGTAGATCCAGGGAAGGCCCGAAGTATAACAATAAATCTGGTTCGGGTCCCACTAACTGCTTCAATTCTGAATCAACTAAGTCCATTGTGATGTCAGAAACGTTCAATTCATTGACTGCACACAACTCAGCCATAGTTTTAGTTAGGTCGACAATTGTCTCTCTACCGTCTCTGTTAGACAGTAAAGAGATTTCGATCGCAATTTTGTCCCTTTCGTCGTTAACGTCTACTTCATTTCCAACATCAGTTTCTGTTTCAATTCCGTCCAGGTTATAAAATATCTTGTCCGAATGAGGTATTTTAACAGCGTAATTTGGGACATGAGCTGGCCCAAAATATTTAGCCAGGTTAGACTGAATTTCTATTCTGAGCTCCGGGACATTTCTTTGTAATATACCGTCGTAATCATACAACATTAAATGCTTTATACCGGCTGACACAGTCCAACAAACGATTTCACTCGCGTCATTTAATAAACCTGTAACACCGCCGCCTACATCGCCGACAGGTTTGACTTCCAAGATAGCGGCTAACCTTTTTGGAATTTTTTTCAGAGAAACAACGTCCTGTCTAATCAATTGTGGCGTGTATGCATGATTGTAGATAATACTGAATATCCTTAATTTCATCTTATGATATTGATATTGGCCGTATCGAAATAGCCCAAAGCAGCTGTACAGCATCACAAGCAAAAATTTGTAAAAAATGTATTCAAATTTACCTATTCCCTTGCCCCAATATTCAGACCTCTGCTTCTTGGTTCCATCTCCCTCATCATTCGACCTTTTTTGAGGTTTCTCATCGGCGTCTGCTAGGATACTGGTAACGGCCTTTAAAGCTCTGGTTTTTGAATTCACCTTACCGCCTTTTAAGACGCTAGATTCTGGAGGAGGGATGTGATTGGAAGATTCTGGAATATCATTTCTCTCGATCCTCCTGTGTGGTTTTTCATTAGGGGGCTCCACTGTTTTATCATCTTTTTTGATCATCACGGGCATCCGAAAGAAACAATGAGACAAATAGAGTATATTTATATATATATTCTGCCAAAAATTGGGTAATCTAACAGCTGATCTTATGTGAATGCTAGTTGTACGAGTTAGAATTCTTTCCGTCACCTGCGAAAGTTGTTGGTAATTCAAACCAGTGTTATACTTGCCTCCTATGGGACTTTCCTATTGGAAGGCGATTTCGTTCTAAATGACTTTAAACGCAGATGGAATGTGGTACCCATTGGCGGCTAATTATCGAATAAGTGACATAAAAGATAAGACTTGATTTTAAAAAGTACCATATTAAGTGAGAATACTAAATAAGTGAATTTGAGTGTTTATTGAGATTGGTTTTGGGTATCTACAAAACATCGAATACTGTGGTAAATTAATTAGTGTTTTTTTACATTATTAATATTATAATTCATGTTCGTTTCAGTAATATGCGTTGAGTAATATTATATAGTTATTTCAGATCATCATTATCATTTACAGAATGCTTAGTCGAGTTTTCTTCACTCGATTGGAGACTTTCATTATCATTTTCATTAGGATGAGCTAACACAGAGAAAGAAGTGCTCAAAACACAGGAGGGAGTTTCGGATACTAGATCGCATTTCTTGTCAATATAGCTCTGGGCAAACTGCGCCATGCGTTCTTTCATACGAACCAAGTCTTGAAATTCATTCATGTCGTCGGATGCCTCGTCACCGTCTTCCTCGTCACTAGAAGACGTTAGAATAGAAGGTGGACCTCTCTTATAGGCATTCAGAGCAAGCCCATTTCCTAAATCCATCAAATTGCTATTCTCTTCAGTAGTGTCCGAATGAGAGGAGGCGTTATGGTCATGTACCGTACTTTGATTACCAGAGAACTTTTCCGTTGTATTGCTTGTGGTAGAATTACTGTGAATTAAGCGTGCCATGTAGTCATTGATATCATTCATAGTACTTCTATTGCTTTGATCGCCTTTAGATGAAGGCCCGCATATTTCATCTTCAGTATAATTCTCGGTAGAATCACTTGATAGTGAGGGAGGCCCTCTATTATATGTAGCGAGACCTAAACCATTTCCTAAATCCACGTACTTGGTTTGAATGTCAACAGATTCAGCTACCTGTGGAACTGGAATACCTTGCAAAGGACTTATGGGAGTTGTTGAGATACTACTTTCATTGAGAATCTGAGGTAGTTCTGTACTATTAGTCATATTGCCATATTCAGAAACAGAGCGCAATTGTTCTCGATTGAGGCTATGATTCACCTCGCCTGCTGTCGTATTTTGAAAATCATTTCCTGATGTTTGATCATCAGAACTTCGTTTAGCAACAAAGGCATTCTTACCGTCTTCCAATCTTTGCAGGGGGTCATATTGGAACTTCAAAGCGCGTTCTCTAATGATCTTATTGAACTTCGGCGAAATTACTCCAGTAGAAGATTTGATATATAATTCATCAATTTCTTCTAATGTTAGACCTTTCGTCTCATAAACGGTCAAGTAAACAACTATAACTCCCATTGCATTCAAGGAGCCCCAAATGAAGAATATTTTTGCACCTAATGATGATGTGTGAGAGCCTGTGTCTACAATATAAGGGGTAATTAAAGCACAAATAAAGTTTACGAGCCAGTTTGCTGCAGCACATATAGCTGTGCACTTGGATCTTACACCCAGTGGGTACAATTCTGCTGAAATAACCCAAACAACACCGCCCCATGTGGCCGAAAAGGAAGCAATGAATAGACATATAAACGCAATCATAACTTTAGCGGCAGCTACAGTTTTCAATGAACAACCAACGATGGCTACAATAAAATTAGCTATAGTCATGATAACACCCCCGAAAACTAGAACTTTACGTCTACCAAAAAATTCCACAAAAAATAAACCAGGAACATTGAAGACAACATTAACAGCGTACGTTATGAATGAAACCAAATAACTATTGCTGACTCCTGTTTTGTTAAAGAAATTGACACCATAGTAAAATATGAAATTAATACCTGAAAATTGTTGAAATGCCTGAAGAGCAATTCCGGTAAACATTCTTAAGGTTTGCTTTGGCCTGCTTTTACTTGAAATGAAGCAATCTATGAAATTAGAAGAACCAAAAGACGCCTCATAATCATAAGTTGCTTTTATTTCAACTAATTCTTCAAGTAACCCAGAATCGTGAACTGGTACACCCCTTAGAAACGATAAGGACTTAGCTGCTTCGTCTAAGTTGTCCTTTAGAACGTAATAACGCGGACTTTCAGGTAGAAAAAACATCCCTACAGCGAGAAAAGACGACCAAACATATTGCAATCCAATTGGTATCCGATATGAGGATGCATCGTTTCTTGAATGTGTCCCCTGGGACACTGCACTTGACACTAACAAACCCCAGGTGATAGCCCATTGGTAAGTAGAAATAATAGCACCTCTTAATGATTTGTGTGTAGCTTCTGCTTGGTATAGTGGCACAACGGCTGAAATTGCGCCTATACCAATGCCTGAAATGACTCTTCCCACAATTAACAATGTGATTCCTCCAGCTCCCACTTGTAAAGAATTTCCGATCGAGAAGATAACAAGTGTACTAAAAATAATAGTAGGCTTTCTACCATACGAGTCAGATATAAAAGGGGCTGTCAAAGCTCCAAAAAAAGTTCCTAACGATAAAAACGACACCAAGATGGACATCTGTTGAGCGGTAAAAGAATCGTGATTTGGTGCTACATGCGACTTCACGTAGTTCATGGATGTTATACTATTAATCAGACCTGTATCATAGCCAAATAAAAATCCACCAACAGCAACGAATACACCTACATATATGGACATCATCATTGATTGTTTCTGTGAAGGCTCTGAAAATAAAATCGAGTTATCGTCCATGGTGCAATTGTCGTCCGTAAACTCAGATGATATATTAGACCGTCTGTCAAAATCCTGCGGTTGAAAGCCAGTTGGAGTTTGTATGCTACTTGGTGCGTCATCTGTTTTGGGATCTTTACTGCTATCGTTTCGTCGCAGGGCTATACCCTTCACCCTCTGAAGAGCTTTGTCTAGGAAACCTTGCTTCTCTTGGCGCAATGTTTCACTAGAACTGTTACTGTTAGGATCCATTTGTAACTCTTTCTCTATACCAATAAAGGCATATCCTTCTGTTCAAAAAGCCCTTAACAAAACTTTTCTGTTCGGTTTATAAGACTGAGGCCAACTGATAAAGACTCTCCCTAATTTTCTGCTGTAAAATGCTTGTTATACGCCCTAAGGTCTCTTAATGTGTAAGTAGTAACTACGCAATACGCTGAGGATAGGACTGTTTGTTTGTTTTCCTGAGTGTAGACCGAATTTCCCCAGATTATAGGACAATTGACATTTTCTTCTCCTTTTGTTCTTTGGAAGGTGCGATGCGGTAAGTTTAAAATTTCCCCGGAGATTTGCCGCTCGAAGTTTACATATGATTAAATTATCAAAGAATGGCTGTAAATAAGATATATAGTACTGGCTGGTTTCTAAGAGGTACTGTTAAGCCAGCATCTGATTGTGAGCTTGATTAGGTTTAAACATAAAAAGATAAGTACATAATTATATAAATATAATACTATAGGACATAAAAAGATAAAAAACAAAACCAGTACGTCCAGTTTTCATACTGAAAATTAAGCATTGAATCTAATTCAAAGTCGCTTCAGCTATGCCAATTAACCTCTTTACTCCTGTTAACCAGTTACCACCTTCTTGAGCATGGTTTGTTGCAATATCGGCGTGGATGGCCATAGCTTCCTTGTATTTCTTTTCTTTCATTAGTGCGACCAGGTCATGTAAACGATCAAGTGTTGGTTGAGTTAATAAATCTTGCTTTTCTAAATGATAGAAAAGAATTTTTAATCTCTTATCACAATCCTTCAATTGTTTGGAATATTCCTTTGGGGTCAATGGGGTTACGCGAGCTAATTCTCCTTTCAGGAAGTCAACAATGGGTTGTTGATCTGCGGGGACTTCACGACTGACATTTTCAGTGGAGGTATTGGACTGAGAAGCCAATGTTGGCGGTTGAGAAGTCTGCAATGGAGAGGCCGAACTTGAAAGTGTTGGGGGATAGGATTCAGCTTGAGATGGCTTTTGATCTATATTGGCTGATTTATTGCTTCTTTTCTTCATACTGATTGGTGGTGGTCCAGCTGGAAGCTTATTGGAGATAGGTGGAGGAGAGGTCACAGTATGTGTATTAGCATATGCACTTGTTGGGGCGTAAGAGGACCCATTAGGTTGAGTAGCTGCAGTTGGTGCATATGGGTTAGAGGCCTTTGATAAAGGGGCTGGAGGTATGGCCCCAAGCAATGGCGTTGCTACTCTTGGCTGTGGTGGGGGGGCATATGGATTAGCTGCTTGAGCGTTTGAAGTTTGGCTTGTTATAGAAGAAGTTCCCATTAGAGGTTGTTGTGCTGATTGAGAAGGAGCATATGGATTTGAAATAGATGCCCTTGGTGACTCAGATGTTGCAACCAAAGATGGAACTCTAGAAGTCTTGTGTAGAGGAGGTGGTGATACCATTGACACAGAAGAAGGAGCTCTTGAAAGTGGTGGAGGAGGCATAGTATTAGCAGCATGTGCAGGAACACTGTTTAATGGCGTTGGTGTCGATAGAATGTTTGGTGGTGCAACTGATACAGCTTTGGCTCGAGATGGTTTTTCTTTGACCTTTAGAGGCAAGTCATTCCAACCATCATTGGCCTTACGGTTTAGGTGTGGCGTTTGACCCGATATAGCACTGATTGGTGGTTGTGAAGGAATGGAGCTAGATGGAGCGTTAAAATCGCTCATAATAGGCATACCAGGTTGTATTGGAGCGAAAGCACTTTGAGGTATTGAGGTAGTAGATGCGGTTGCAGCAGATGTTGCAGCGGTGGCATATGGGTTAGGTGGAGGAGCAAATGAATTCAATCTGGTGAAACTATTTGTTTTGTTGGCAAAAGGTGTCATCATTGAAGGTTGAGATGGTGCATACTTACCTTCCGTATGGACCGGAGCACCAGTAGTAGCGGCTGGAGCGTACGAATTTGGAGGTAAAGCGCCTGTAGATGCGCCTGGAGTTGTGCCGTAGAATGGTGCGTGCACACCAGGGATAGACGTAGTGGAAGGCATTCCAGGGGTTGGTAATACTGGGACCTTCTTATTAGTCTTGGCGTTTGTATACTTAGCCTTGCTTGTCGTTGTTGCGGTTACTGGATTTTGTGGGGATAATGACTTACCAGAAGCAACCAAGACACGTGATTTTTCCGTCTTAACTTCTTCATTGTCACTTGGTAAACTGTTCAAGAACTCAGTGGCTAGTTCGAAGTTTCCTGTGGAAGTAGTTAAATTGATAAACTCCAAAAACTTAGAAATTAGTTGCTCATTATTAATGGTCGAATTGCCATTGATGAAGCTGGAGAAAACGGTAAATCTTTCAATGAACTCAGTTAGACATTCGGAATGAGCTTCATAAATAGTTTTGTTATCTTTTTTCAGTTTATCTTCCAAATCTGGAAACTCTGCTAACCAAATCGATGCTACTTTATCTAACGATCCGGCTGCCAAGTATAAGGTCAAAGAATCTTGTCTATGTCCATTATTCTTTAATCTATCACCCAACTTGATCAACATTTCGTTCTTCAGGGCAACATCATTTGGATACAAGTTTTGAATAGCTTTAGAGATAAATTTCCACTGGGAGACATCCAAGTTATCAACCAAATCGCCTACTTCCTTCTTAGAAACGGAGTACAATATTCTAGACAAGGATGATTTGGATCCATACTTTGCAAAGTAGGCATTCTTGACACTTTCTTTTAATCTCTCGTTATTTGAGTCCAATGCAATCATCATAGCCTCCATTAGTAAGTTGTTCTCTAGAGAGTTTTTCACTGCGCTCTTAATATTACCAGAAACTAAGTTCTTGGAAATAGTTTGTTCGACATTATCAGCCAAAGAGAAAGCGCCTTCGGGTTGAAAACTGGTTTCAATTTGTTGAAAAAATTCTTCTCCATCGTCCACTTTCTCATTATCCACATCCTCTTGTGCATCAGACTCATTGTTGTCAAATGCAAAAGCCTCTTTTAAAAACTCGTCAGTGCCGTCCATTGATAACTTTTCTAATAAATTCCAATCCTCTTCGTTGACTTCATCAATGACTTTAACCAATCTTTGATTTATTAATGGTTTGAAGTCCTTACTTTTCAACGCTTCACTCAAAGTAGTGTTTGACTCTAAACCTGAAACTTTTGGATTTGTTATCGAAACGCCTTTACCGTCCTGAGTAATTTGAACTAATTTACCACCAAAGGCCCAATGAGCAGCTGGAGATGGTTCTCCATACCAAGATGGTGCTTGTAAATGGAAAACAATTGGTTTCTCCTTAGATTCCTCACGAGAAACATTATTCCAGAAATCAGTTTCAGATTCTTGTTGCTTGGTTTCAGATTCTTGTTCATCCAGAGTGTTTGTAAGGTTTTGCAATGTCTGTACTTCAATCTTATTATCGAAAGATGCACAGGCAAATAGATCGGGTGCCTCTGGTGCAAACTTGGTCTTGAAGCACCAGTTTCCACGAGTTGGAAACTGGGATAATTGTTCCGCTAATTCAGGGTTCCATAACAAGACGGTGTTATCTCTACCGCTGGACAATAATAGGTTTTCATCCTGATGACACCAATCTAAAGACAAGATGCCCTTCTGGTGACCTTGGTTCAAAGTCTGCAATGGTGTATTGGCATTTCTTAAATCCCAGACAAGAATGGATGGGTCGTTATCACTACCAGTAGCGGTTGCCACTCTTGTAGAGTTTTTTGGATGCCATTCAACAACGGACAATTGTTGCTTGATACCTGAGTTAGGAGAAGTGTAACATAGATGAATAACCTCCTTCTTAGCCTTCAAATCCCAAATAGATGCAAAATTAGACGACCCGGCAGATGCAAAAACATGGGCCAAAGATTGGTTCCACGCCAGGGAATTGACCTCATCAACAGACGACATCGATTGGCCCGGGGTCAATGGTGTGTAATTGGCGGGCGATTCAGTGCATTTATTCATGTCCCAAATAAAAATTTCACCATTGTTGCCACCGGAGGCAAGAACGTTGTCTTGCTTTGCGTTGAATTTTACCGTCTTCACGGAGGAAGAATGGTTGCTGAACTTGGCCATGGAGCTAATAGCGTCATTTACTTCATTAGTAGAATAAAGTTCCAAACTACCGTTATCCAGAGCACCAGCAATAATCTTGTTATTATGAGACCAATCTAAATCGTTAAATTTGGAATCCACTTGCAAGGAAGCTATAGGCTTCTCTGAATCAGAGGCCAGCAGTGACCACAGTTCGAGAGACGAATCACTGGAGAAATTGGCATCCACGGTACCAGAGACAGTACCAGAGACCAACAATGGAATTTTATCATGTGACCACGCAAACGTGGCTGTTCGAGAAAACTCAGCAAGTTTGACCATCTTTATTGTTCAATTAGGGAGAGCAAACGGGAACAAAGGGTAATATGTGTGGGTAAAGTGTCTATCGTAGAAGCTTGCCTTGTCCTAATGTTCTGCACCTACAGTAGTGAAATAGTGCTGAATCTCGTCCTTGAAGCCTAGAAAAGAACTCGACTACAAGAATAGAGGAATGGACCTGACACGACTTGTTTGTTCTTTTCAGTCTTCGTTCTCGGGCGGACGAGTCGTGCATGGTGATAATAACACCGAAGGGGTAGCGCCCAAAGTGGATGCAAGGGAATAGATGAAAAAAACACAAATTGTGATTTAGTAGCAAGATAAGCCAGGTTTGTAGTGAGCTATAGGAGATTTCAATTAATTGCGAAAAAAAAGAGGAAGTAAGAAGATAACAAAGGAGACAGTTATTCGTGAACTATGTAAGTATATAGTTGTGCTCCATATCTTAATGTGTAATATTTTTTTTTCTTGCGGATATTTAAGTGCTTATACTATTGTCCACAGATACTCTGTGATGTTAGGTGTTGGTGTAAAAAACAGCAGAAAAGATTTTCTGGAAAGCTAGCGTTGTCAAGCTGTTAAAGCGCTGTTACATTTCTTCCAAGTGTGACGCGACGCGTGAGTGACAGATCTATCAGAAAGACAAATAAGTACTGGTGAACGTTTGCACGCAGCTTTGTTCGATGGAGAAGAGGAAGGAAGGGGCCTAGATTAAGTGCTTATGTCAGAGAACCGTGGTGTCTTGGATTCCATCATTTGCAATGCAATTGATGGTAGCGATCATGAGTCTAGCTCATCGTTCTACACAGATGAAGAATATGCGGCTGTGACGAAGGATTTTACAAATCCCAGAGTGCAAAAGAGGCCATCTTCGAAAAAAAAGAAAAGCAGAATCAACGACCTGCAGTCCTTGGTAAGCCACTACCAGGAGAACGAAGCTGCTTTGGTGTCTAGCACCAAAGTACTGTCCCGCGAGATCATGGGTTATGAAATTAAGATAGCTAGTTTATATGGACAGATGAAAAGTGTCATGGATGAAAACAATGTGCTGAAAGAAGCATATAAAAGCTTTTCCAAAAAGAAGGTAGAACCCCTTCGGTTGCCCTCTAGCGATGAAGAACCCATCCATGAAGGATCGGGTCTGCTTGTTGATCTCAAGAAAGAAATTTGCGCCAAGCTGCAGGATTACAATGACATTCAGAGCACAGTGAATACAAAATTGGATGAGATTCATATGTTCTACGAAAAGTACTACGAAGGGCTTGAACTGAAAGTTAACGATAAACTGTTCGAGGAAGAAACGTCAAAAGAGTTGGCTAAAGTGAGGCAAGAGCTGAAGGACGTGAGAAAGAATTCCGAGATCAAAGTGAATAACTTGAAAATGCAACTAATACAGACAACCAATTCGCTAGAGCTCTTGAAAAAAGAAGCTAAAGCGAAGGATGACTGTCTAAAGAGTATTCCTGAGCTCGTCGAAAAAACCAATCGCACGTTGTTATCGTACAAGAAAAGCATCGCCAACCAGAAGGAGACTATTGAAGCATTACAAGCGGAATTGTCCCTACAATTAGAAGCACAACCGCAAAAGGGGACCCAATCTCAAGTACAAGCGCTCACCAACGTGACCCTTGTGGACCCTTTTGACGAGAACGGTTCGAAGGATTTGTTATCCATTCAGGAAAGGGAGCTACAAGAACTACGGTTGTACAGGAAAATAAGCGATGAGAAAAGCCGAACAGCTCACTTGCATTTAGAAAGACAAAATAACACTATCAAACTGCTCCAGAGTTACATACAATCATTAGTCCAAAGACTGCCACCGTCTCAGCAGCACAAACTTCGCAACGACCAATCATCTGAGAACGTCCCCGCTATGGCAAATGCACCAAATTCTGTTTCGTTCTTACCGCTGCAGTCGAGGCATCTGGAAGCAGACAGCGACCCCCAACGGTTCTTACCAGCAATTCCAGACGGGAATTCAGGGTCTGAAAAAGGCACAGTGTCAGTTGCCCCTAAACTGAATCTTGACCACATTTCGAGACCACCTTACTTTACAAAACTGCGACCACCGCACCTTATCAACTTAAATTCTCTGACATTAAAAACGCTGCCAAAAGCCATAAAAAGTACTTACACTGATCCACAGCAGCTCGTTGACGATCATCAACTTCCTTCAAACGACAAACCGCAAGAAAACGCGAACAATACTGATCCGTCCAAAATAGAGACAGTGGAACCTGTCACAGTGGGCACGCCAGCTTCCACCGAAGTGCAAACCTTGAAGGATTCAAACCTCTTCCCCGAAACTACATAAATAAATATTCAAGGACAAATGCCGTCACGACATACATCTGTATAAAAGACGATTTATAATAAATATACCACCGTGAATCCTCTCTACCACTCCATCATGTTAATCCAATGGCATTTAGTACCGGCGCAACTGGCCGAAAAAAAAAATGAAAAATCAAAGAAAGGTCACAGTTCTTGATAAAGCTCGAGAAAAATAAAAACTCGTGAGTCATTGTGGTTTTCTGTCATATTCCTACAGTGCGACAATATAGATATATAAATCGTATATCTCCTTTGGTGGTTTATATTTGACCTCCTGACATATAGCAAACAAAGCAGATTTCAAAGTATTGAAAGAAGGGAAATATGCCTCATACCGATAAGAAGCAATCAGGATTGGCTCGTCTTTTGGGATCTGCCTCTGCAGGTATAATGGAAATTGCTGTTTTCCATCCTGTGGACACCATCTCCAAAAGACTGATGTCTAACCACACCAAAATAACCTCCAATCATGAACTGAACCGTGTTATTTTTCGTGACCATTTCAGCGAACCTTTGGGTAAACGTTTATTTACGTTGTTCCCAGGTCTTGGTTACGCTGCATCTTACAAAGTTCTACAAAGAGTGTATAAATATGGTGGCCAACCTTTTGCTAACGAGTTTTTAAACAAGCACTACAAAAAGGATTTTGATAATCTTTTTGGAGAGAAGACTGGTAAGGCAATGAGATCTGCCGCTGCTGGTTCTTTGATTGGTATTGGTGAAATCGTTCTTTTGCCGCTGGACGTGTTGAAGATCAAGAGGCAGACTAATCCTGAAGCTTTCAAAGGTAGAGGTTTTATCAAGATTTTGAAAGACGAAGGTCTGTTTAACTTATACAGAGGTTGGGGCTGGACCGCTGCTAGAAATGCCCCCGGTTCTTTCGCACTTTTTGGTGGTAATGCATTTGCCAAAGAGTATATCTTGGGTTTAAAAGATTATTCTCAAGCTACTTGGTCTCAAAATTTCATCTCCTCCATTGTCGGTGCTTGCTCTTCTTTAATCGTTTCTGCCCCATTAGATGTCATCAAGACCAGAATTCAAAATAAAAATTTTGATAACCCTGAAAGCGGGTTGAAAATCGTCAAAAACACTTTAAAAAACGAAGGTATTACTGCGTTCTTTAAGGGTTTAACACCTAAATTACTAACTACAGGTCCAAAACTGGTCTTCTCGTTTGCGTTGGCTCAATCATTGATCCCTAGGTTTGACAACCTATTGAGCAAGTAAAGTTCATAAACGTATTTATTTCCTCTCCCGGCATTCAGCTTGTGAATATAAAAGTATATAACAATATAGTTTGTACTTTATGTATTATTTTCTGTTTTTTGATCAACCACTTTTCCAATAAAATAACAATATTACCGCGCCCAAGTAATAGGTCAGCCGCGTGGTAAAAAAGGATAATTTTAGAAGGTTAGTCGGCACAGTTTTGGACAGAAAGAATACGCATAAGGGTAAACGCAAAGCTTGATACTATTGAACAAGCTCTTTCCATCTCAGTGCAAAGAAAATGAGACCTCCACTAAGCATGTCACGTTCAAATAAACCACTTTCTCAAGAAGCTGAAAGCTCGGCGCATATCGATAGAGCACATCAACGGGCACAGGATTTCAACAGTAAACAGAATGATACGGCACTCACTTCATTGCCTCACAAGAACCCTGACATATTCAGGTTTGAAAATAACACTACGGCTCATAGCTCACGTCGTGGTTCTCTATACAGAGATAGCGACGCTACTGTCGTTTTGCCGCTCTCTGAACATACCCCTAGATTATCAATGGACGATCCGTACCGCCAATTATTGCAACAGGCTGAGATCTCGCAACTACGAAGTAAGAAAAAAAGACATTCCAGTCGAACCTTGCGAGTTTCATTTATATTATTTGTGGTGTTAGTTTCGTCATTATCAGGTCTGGACCAGGGTCTCATATCTGGTAACGTTGTGACGCTATCATTCCAGAAGTATTTTCATTACCCACTGACTTCTTCATTAGGCAATATTGTGAGTGTTGTTAATTTGGGTGCTTTCATGGCGTCTTTGTTTGTATACTCCGGCATCCTGGAGACTTATAGCAGGAAAAAAATGCTTCAAATAAGCACAATGATATACTTTTGGGGTGCTATTATTCAAGTCCTAGCTCTAAATCAATGGTGTTTACTATTGGGAAGGTTTGTACTCGGAGTAGGTATGGGGTTTGCCTTTGCTATGGCAGTAATTTATCAATTCGAGTTTCCTCTTCCATATATAAGAAAACAGACATTTATTTCCATTCAGTGTGTGTCTAGTGTCATTGCATATTCATTCGGAATTTGGGTTAATTGCGCTTTCAGATATTTGAACCTTACATGGAAATATCCTTTGTCAACACATGTTTTTTTCGGGATAGTACTGAATCTAATGTCGTTCTACCTGATATTAGAATCTCCAACCTGGCTTTTAAAAAAGAAAAATGATGTGGAGGCGTTAGTTTTAACATCAAATATATTTGATGATTGTGATTTCGAGGGAAAACAAACTCAGTTGAAATTTAGAACTCTCAAAAGAGACATACTACTAAAGTCACACCTTCAAAAGAACACCTATCCTTACGCTTATATTTTGAAGGATTTTTCTTTAATAATAAAAATATTGATATGTTTCCAGTTGCTTACAAGATTGAATGGTGTCGATGTCTTCTTATACTACTCACCTTTAATATTGCAACAAATGGGAAGGGGAGAAAGAAAATCTATTTATTTAACAGGACTCAATGCTTTGATTTACGTTATCGTGATATCAGCATATTACCCTTTCATATTACGGAAACGTAAAGAGAAAACGAACGTGATACTGGGTTCAATTGTGATGTGTGGACTTTTGTTCATCATATCATGTATGGACTGGCTTCCCAAGAATACGACGAAGTATATTTCAATTCTGTTTTTCGTATTTCTTGTCACACACTTCATTAGTTGGGACTCTATAGGATGGACTATGATCATTGAACTCCTGCCCCACTTATCACAAGCTCCGGTAATACTGCTGCTCTCAAACTTTTATTGGTTTTTCAAATGGTTTACCAGTTTAATAACACCTATACTTATTGACCGCTTGTCTTGGAGTTTCTATCTTATTCCATCCCTATCTTCCTTTATTTCAATTGTATTTGTGTTGAAATCCTTCCCTATCGTGAACGGAGATGAGAGACTGGTTTCTGATGGTGACTCTGCTGAAAATGTTAGCGACAACTCTGATGTTGTGTTTTGTGATACTGATTCTGACTTCTCATCTTCGCCATCCTTCTCTGCTTACCAGATAAATACTTTGGGAAGCAGCATTAAACAAAATAACCAAGCATACTCGTCAATTCCAAACGATCCAATTTTACCTAAGGACGGAGACGTATCAAACCAGGCTCAAGGAGCTGAACCAAATGTTTATTTCATTACATCTGATTCAGGGCCCTCAAGGACAGGGGAATTTTTTAGCTTTCATAATAGAACAGATCCGGATATTAAGGAGGACGTTGCTGCAAATCAACCGAATTCAAGTAGGGACCAAAATTCACCTGGAGACATGGCAGCTGCTTAATATAGCTTTATAAGGTATTTGCTTCATTGCAAGTAGAAGTGTTTAGCTTTTGTTCAATATATACATAATGGTGATGTTTATATAAAGAAAAATGGTACGGCGCTATTTGGTCCTGCTTGTTCTTCCTAGATTATTCAAAACCGGTGGAAATCTACAAAAATGAAATGATATAGATTCTGAAATAATCGAAAGTTACAATATTTGACCAAACGAATTCAGTAATGGAGGAACAATTTTACTACGCTTATATTGATACTGTGGTTACTGGAGTGCTCCTAGTGTTTAGGAAGAGAACTCGGAGCCTTGTTATTGCTTCGTTAGGTAATGATAAACAACTTCTTTTGGATAAAGTAGAGGCTTTTCTGAAGAGATACGAAAAACAGGATATGAAGTATAAGTTGCGAGAGTTAAAAGACACGGAAAAGTATAAAAAATCAATCGAAAACTACAGGATATATCTAGAAAAGAAAATGCCGTTACCATCGGGTGCTATTCCCTTTGAATTTCTGTTTGGAACAGAATTTCAACGTAAAGTTTGGAATGAACTTTTGAAAGTAGAGCATGGCCATGTCGTCACGTATGGAGATATTGCGAGAAGAATAGGAAAACCAACTGCTGCAAGGTCTGTTGGAAGAGCGTGTGGTTCGAACAACCTGGCGCTGTTGGTACCATGTCATAGAATCATTGGCAACAATAAGAAGTTAACGGGATATAAATGGAGTTGTAAACTGAAAGAACGGTTATTAAACAATGAAAGGGAGAATGAGAAAAATCTAAATAGAGTTTAATTAGAGACGAGGTTTTGAGAATTGAACATAAAAAATAGTTATGTGTGTATGAAAGAATAGTTCTGATTAATTGTACAAAAGAAAGAAAATAAGTATTCGATATCTATATTACAATATGGTTGGCGTTGGTAATCTTATAAAACAAGCAACGAACTTGTCACCCTTTTTCCTTTCCACTTTTTTACCTTCCTCTGTGGCATTTCTCATTATTTCTACACATTTATCGTTTTCTTCCCATTCTTTGCTCAACCGTTTGAACAAAGGATGTTCTTCCAAATGTTTTACCATCCACTCATGCAGATCTTTGACATCGGTAATGGTATATACAATACCGCCTTCTTTTAAAACGTATGCGTATTCACTCAGTAAAGTATTAGTAATAATTCTTGCCTTATGTTTTCTCTGTTTGAAGTGAGGATCTGGGAAGCAGAAGAACATTTTAGAAAGCTGTCCTTTACCGAAAAAATTAGGTAAAAATTTCATAGCGTTACCTCTCAAGACATTGATATTTTGAAATCCATGCCTTGATGCTGTATTGTTTCTTAAAGCAATAATTCTATCCTCCACATAATTCGTAACTTGCACACGAATTTCCATCCCTAGGATTAGATCGTCAGGGAAGGCTGGTGACAAATCTATCATCAACCCACCGAATCCACAACCAATATCAGCTATTGTCACTTTTTTTATCATGTCGCCGTTTTCTGCATTTTTGTAGTAAGGATACAATTTAGACCAATCCATATCCTGTGGAGATACTGGGTACTCTAATTGGTGGTCTGAAAATGGGTTGGAATGCGCTCTTTGACGGTAGTATCTCTTCTTAGGCAAATCAATCTTTTGGCCTTCTTGCACCAAAGTACTTTCATCTATCTTAACATGCTTCAACTCTTTACGATTTTCTTCCTTATTTATACGGTAAGCGTAACGTTTGGAGCCTGGATCCTGACTAAGTGGTTTGGCCTTCATTATAGCAGAAAATGCTTGAAATTTTATTCTACACTGACTCCTTTATTTATAATAGCCAAAGGTTTATTTGGTACTTTGAAAACTTAAAACTTCATTGAGATTCTGAACTCTTTCGTCAAAGTCATCGCCAAAATTTTTTCTGTTTTTTTTTCGACGGTCGGTGAAATATGTAGAAAGCTAAAAAAGGTATTCTTAATGCCAATATATACAGACTAAAGAATGTCTACCATTATTTTTTATTGTCTTACATTTTTTTTGATTATGTACATGATTGAAATAGTAAAGCCTTTATAAAAGTTGTAAAATGACAAGCCTTTTCACTCTGAATCTTTTGATTTTGGGGCGGCATCTGATTCCACATTCTCTTTCGGGTTCTGGTTATCCTGGTGAGATTTCAGTGTCAAGTACAGCGCATTCGAACCACTTTCCAATGTGCGAACCAAGCCGAGCCCACTTAGCATTTGTAACACGCTAACCAACTGGGATTGCATTTCCGGCTTTGTGGGGAGGGTCTTGAAAATGTTCAACTTTTCCGCGTTTAGAACTTGATTCTCCACTTTGGCACCAATTACTAATAATTTATCCTGTGCCAACTTCAACATCTTCAATAACTTAGCCACTTGTTGAGGGTTAGCGTCTTCATACGTAATGGTGGCCGTGGGGCCCTTTAGCAGTGGCAATAGGGGATGCTTCCAATTTTGCTCTTTGCGTCTCACGAAGCCACATGGATCGGGTAAATGTGAATTTTTCAAATAGACCTCAAACAAGTTGTTTCTTACCTTCGTGAGTTTCCCCCCGGTTTGCTTAATCTTGAATCTGAAATGGTGATCTTCCGTCTTGGAAAGATTATTATAATGTACGAAAAGAACCATGGAGCTGTTCTCCATTAAATGCTTGTAAGTATCTATGAGAAACGTCTTCCTCGAGTCCACTGGTTTTACTGTCTTTCTTGATAGTTCTTCGGAAGCGAGAGCATAGAATCTCTTATGTCCTCCACGAATTGCATTTGTCAAACCAAAAAGCTCATTTTTTGGGACCCATTTGGGCATAAATCCCAGACGAAACATAATTTAGAATAATACACCGCACTCTCAAACGCTTTTAGTAAGGTCTAAGGAGAATACTTCTGTATTTTCTCTTTTCTCTCTTTGCTTACACTGACCTTTCTTCTTTTTAGCTAAGTGCTCTATATTTTCTGTTCAAAAAAAACAACACCCTAGGTCTATTTTGATTTTCGGAGTAGGACTTACTGAACAAAAAGAAACTACTATTTAGGGTTAAGGAAAAACAATTAGGCTTGAGTGCCTATAAAGTCAAAGACCTAGTTTCAAAAATTGACGACTAATTAATTATCAAGACTATTAAAGATGGTTTAACATGAACATCAATACTGGAAGTTGGTGCTTACGAAATAAGCAGATAGGGCGGTAGTTTAGTTTGAGTTGCTCAAGTTTTATACAAGAACGTGGTAGACTGGATATAAGAAGCGTCCCTTTATATGAAGTAGGTTTTGACTCCGTTTCTTCTTGTATTTCTCTCTATTCTTTTGTCTAGAGTATATCACCACGTTTTAATACTTTCTTTCAGTACAGTCAATAATGGCCAACCACACACAACCACAATCAAACCCGTATGATAAGCACATTAATATGTTTCCACCACTGAGGGTACGGGAGTCCTCGCACAAACTAGGAAATTCCAATTCAGATAGGCATGGTTTGCCCGCTCAAAATATAGTACCTGCACCCTATCCAGTGGATGACCCTATAATCGAGCTCACACCAGCCATTCCATTTACGTCTCCTTCATCATCCTCATCACTATCACTGTCTTTGAGTGCGTTGAATTTTACAGATAGCAATGTCGATGGTGGTCAATTAGGCACTCCGGTTACTATAAACAGTAATAATGGCATGTATATTTTTAATTCCAAGTCAGTAGGTGAAATAGGAGATAATAGTAACGATAGTAATAGCATCAGCAATAGATATGAACTTCCCTTCAACTTTAGTTCCACAAAAGGCGGTTTGAGCACACCAACTGCTCAAGAAATATCTATTGGTAATGGAAGCCGAATAGCAGAGACTTTAAGGGACAGTTCAGCGCCACCACCTTATGAGGAATCTGAGGCTAAAACATTGCAAGAAAAAATTTACAGAACAGAGGAAAAAGCTCCCATACGACCTTTGGAAAATAGACCCGTCCCACCACAAAAAATCAACCAATCAACCTCTAACAACATCACAAAGACTGAGACTAATGACTCTTCTGGTAGTAAAGATGAACTCTCTACATACTCATCGGAGGCCTTAGCCTTTTATCAAGTGTACAAGAAGACTATCAACGACTCTTCAAACTTTACTCCTGAGATACAAATGCAATGGTGTGAAACGTTACTCACGTATGCCTTTAAAGAAAACTTCATATCACAGTATAACATAAACGCAGAGAAACTGAAAAGGTGTTTGAGACCTGAGGAAATGTTGAAAAATCAGAAAGTCATATTGGAGCATTCATTCAAAGTGCTCACAAAATTAATTACATTAAAATGGCCCCCTGCCATGTACTTGATGGGGACTTTGTATTCACATCAACCGTACTTGCCTATCAAGAACAAAAATATTGTTATTAAGAATGATGAAAAGGCTCTCGAATACTATTGTAAAGCTGCAAAATTAAACAATTCAGATGCCTGCTATCGTGCAGGCATATGCTTTGAATATCAAAGAGGAACTTCGTCCTTGGATCCACCTCCGACTAAGGAACAAAGCATAAGGACCGCTTTTCAATACTACCAACAAGGTGCGGGCGTTTGTTCCAATTCTGCCTGTATGTATAAATTAGGGATGAGTCATTTGTACGGGTTGAACATGCAAAAAACCGATGTATTGCTAGCTATCAAATGGTTCGATGAAGCTACGCAAAATGGTGACTCTCCGCAAACGTTATATGAACTGGGTAAAATATATGAGTTCACTGTTCTGCCATCAGAAATTCAAAACTTGTTATTTGCTAACGGCATACGAAGAGATCCTCAACTGGCCGTTAAATATTATCACCAATGTGCCAAAGATTTTGAGTACCCTTTAGCCCAGTGGAAACTAGGCAATTGTTACGAATTTGGGGACTTAGGATTGCCAGTAATTGCCAAAAAATCTATAAGTTGGTACTCCAAAGCTGCTGCTGCTCAGCCAAGAGGGAACCCAATGGCAATGCTTTCCTTGAGTGGATGGTATTTAACGGGTGCACCAAACGTTTTGAAACCAAATAATAAAGAGGCATTAAATTGGGCCTTGAAGAGCAGCAAGTGTTCAGACGGTAAATTAGCCCGCACTGAATTTGCACTGGGATTTTATTACGAAAAGGGTATTGGTTGTGAAGTTGATTTAAACCTGGCTAAACAATACTACCACAGAGCTGCAAGAATGGGTTTTAAGAAGGCAGTTGATGCACTTCGAAATTTGACGAACTGATAGTACTGCATCTTTATTTTACACTACAAATCAAATATTATTCAGGACATTGTTAAAAGATTGTAATATCCTGTCTCACAACAGGTAAATGAAAATTATTAAAAGAGAAGAAATGCATTGTTACTCACACATTAGTTTAAACTAAGTAAAAAATATATTGTAACTACTTATCGTTGTAATGATATTCTCTCTTCAAATATATATACATATATAGTTGATGATATATGATAAAACTAGCTTCTTTGAAAAAAGAAGAGAGGAGATGAACTGTTAGCTAAAAAAAGAGAAGGAAAACTAACGAATCTATGCATGTTGCAATTTTTGCTTCAAGCCATGTGTGGTTTTGTGCAATGTTTCATTTTTCCTATTAATAGAAAATGGCTTGTTGTCTGGTGAATTTGCATTCTGTTCAACAGGAGCTGGTATAGTGATTGGGTCTGGAATTTCTCTACTTCCTACTAGATTATAATCACCCTCCTTCAAGTTTTGTTCTAGTTCACGTTGATGAGCAGCTAATTCTTCCTCAATATCAACTGTTCTTGGATCATATGTTTTGACATCAGGCTTATTGAAGTTTTCGTGCCTGTTGTTAAAGTCCTTCTCTGAAGGTAGCTCATGGTTACTGGATTTCAAAGTGCCAATGTTCTCGTTTTGAGATGTTGGGTAGTCAGTTTGGTTGTATTGAGAAGTAGAGTAACTATTTTTACCACTTTTAGAAGATGAGAAAGGGTCCTTGCTGTCAAGTCCGGAAGAGGAAAGGCCGCTCTTGTTGCGTTGCGAAGCAGAAGAATTGTCTTTCTTATCAATAGAAGTTGAATAACTACCGTTGTCAGTTTGAGGTGGTATAATCCTGTCAATGTATGGTTCAGTTTTTTCGACCACCTTGTTGTAATTCTTGTGGAACCTATGAACAATCAAGTTCTTTACTTTGTCAATAGCATGGTCAATTCTTGTCTGCTTTCTGTCATAGATCAAAGGCACGGTATACAAAAAGATTGTGGTCATAATTAGAACAGTATTCATGGAAAAAATGGCAAATAGACCGTGCAAAAAGTATAAAGAAACACCTATAGTAAAGTTGTTTCTTGTTCTGTGCGCAAACACCAGCTTTCTCACCTTGTCTTCTAACGCAGGCAGACGATCCAATGCGCGGTCAATATGAGGCTTCAAGATACTGACAATATCTGGAGACTCCCGCATGCCAAACCTGGACACTACTCCTTGATCAAAAAGTACCTTTGTGGAGAGTTCCAGGGCAAAGCTCGTAAACAGCACCATGTATCCTATCTTCAACAAAACAGATATAACATTAACATTTCTAAAGATTAACAAACCCACCAGCGTTGCAACAAAGCTTGCTCCAGATTTCTTGGAATTAGTCCAGTATATCAACCCTGATTTGTCTCGGCGATCTCCCTCAACGGGAGTGTTAGCATCTCTACTAGAAGAAATGTTCGCGTTATTATTGGTAGCCGTATTCTTGTTCATCTTGATAATAATCTGATCCTTTCAACAAGTTAACGATAGAATAAGCTATTCTACTAAATTATAATTGCTCTGCTTTTCTATCCCTTTTATATACTTTTCAACAGCGCAGCAAGCTTTATCGTTTGAGGGTGGAAATAAGGGTGAATAATAAGGGGAGATTGCCTATGCGCTTAAACGTCATCCTCTGACCTTGTCCTCCTTTCCATAAACGCCTTGCGCTCTTAATAGTATGTCACAAGAACAAGCAGCTCAAATGGGCTCTTGCCATATCCGGTACCACCGACATACGCCGTCGCTACCCTTGCAGTTCAAGTCAAGTTAACACTAGTTCTTAGGTTTAGTTCCTCCCTGGCAGTACTAGGGGTAAGATGAATTTTCTGTTGAGGCTCTACTTCTCACGTGGTTGCTCGTATGGCACTTCAAAACTCTTTGGATATCTTCAAACTGCAATTCCCAGACATATCATTTCTTCTCTCCTTGTACATTGTCGCTGGGGATTTTAACCAATAAGATAACGATGAGTAAGCAATGAAGGCCTCTTTTTTTGTTACGAAAATTTCAGCAATTTTCAAAAGTGAAAAAGTGAAAAATAAAACATAGAAAAAGAAAGAAAATGAGAAAAACTGAAGGAACGCTTAATATAAACGACATCAAACAATCATCTGTATTATCGCTACGCATAGCTGGATTTCAAGTTCATTGGCAAATTGGCGCTCGTGTTTGAATGGTACAGGGCTGTATTACTTTTTGAATATTCTGTTCTTTTCATCCCGTATTAGTATCTAGAACAATAGAAAAAAGAAAAAGGCCAGATAGTCTAGGTAAAATTTTATAGTTGGTAAATACACACGTACTATGGGCACTGACACTTTGCATATTGGTGGGAGAAAATCGAAACTGGCGGTAATACAATCCAACCATGTTTTGAAATTGATCGAAGAAAAGTATCCGGAGTATGACTGCAAAGTTTTCACTTTACAAACCCTTGGTGACCAGATCCAATTTAAGCCTTTGTACTCGTTTGGTGGTAAAGCTTTGTGGACGAAGGAGTTAGAAGATCATCTTTACCACGACGATCCTTCAAAGAAACTAGATTTGATTGTCCATTCTCTGAAGGACATGCCAACCCTATTACCTGAGGGGTTCGAGCTGGGAGGTATTACCAAGCGTGTCGACCCAACTGATTGTCTTGTTATGCCCTTTTATTCTGCTTACAAGTCTTTAGATGACCTTCCAGATGGAGGTATCGTGGGAACTTCTTCCGTTAGAAGATCTGCTCAACTAAAAAGAAAATATCCACATTTGAAGTTTGAAAGTGTTAGAGGAAACATACAAACCAGATTACAAAAACTAGACGATCCAAAGTCTCCATATCAATGCATCATCTTAGCTTCTGCGGGGTTGATGCGTATGGGGCTGGAAAATAGAATCACGCAACGGTTCCATTCAGATACAATGTACCATGCAGTTGGGCAAGGCGCTCTAGGTATAGAAATTAGAAAGGGTGACACCAAGATGATGAAGATTCTAGACGAAATTTGCGATCTAAATGCAACTATATGCTGTCTATCTGAGCGTGCTCTGATGAGAACCTTAGAGGGGGGTTGTTCCGTTCCCATTGGCGTGGAATCTAAATACAACGAAAAAACAAAGAAACTCCTATTAAAGGCCATAGTTGTTGATGTGGAAGGCACCGAAGCCGTAGAAGACGAAATTGAAATGTTGGTAGAAAACATTAGGGAAGACTCCATGGCATGCGGTAGGATTCTCGCTGAAAGGATGATTGCCGATGGTGCAAAGAAAATCTTGGATGAAATAAACTTAGAAAGAATCAAATGAAAAGAAGTAACCTAATTAGTCCAAAGAGTCTACTACTACTAATCGAAGTTCCTTTTTTCTTTCTTCCTTCTTATCTTTTTCAATTTATTTCCCCTCCACTTCTCTCATATTACTTGTTTAATTTAATGACCATTTTTAAATGACCACTGCATAAATATTTCGTCAATTAGAATATGTAATTCCTACCTTGTTTTTTTCTATTTATACGAGCTTTACTGTTAATATAATTATTATAGCTTACATAAAAAAGAATATTTTTTCACTCAGTTAGTTACATCCTTTCTTCTCTACATTTGGTGAATTTCTAAGAAGACACTAAAACTTGTGACAACTATATATAACGTAAGGAGCGCAATGCTGATTTTTCTATCAATTATCCAGCCGTTCAATGGTATCAAAACTGTAAATATTAGAAAGGCTAACAGAATTCCGACTCCAGTGTTGATCAAATTTTTATCCACTTTAAAATCAATATGATGCATAAGAATATTATCATCTCTTCCATCCACTATTTTTCCTGTTTTGTCGCCCACCATTATCATAATTCCATCAAATCCAACACCAAATAAGAAATACAAAAGTGGACTGCCAAAACAAGCACCTATCGCAATTTCTAAAACGCCCATTCTAACAAACGTGATGTTCGACACCAAATCTCCAATCGAATTACCCCAGGTAAAAACGGTTAAACCCAATATTGTTTCTGATATATTGAAAATTTTTATCCAATGTGTTAAAGTGACCACAATTATGTGAACAGCTTTCGATAGACAGGCCAAAGACAGTAAAAACGCTACAGTAGATATTATATCAGAGTTGTACTTGTTTGACAGGGTCTTGGTTTTATAATACAATAAGATGGCTATCATCAGTGATAATATAAATAGCCAATATGAAAAATCATCTATGATTAGTTGGTTGATAATTATTGGTGATACAATTAATTGGACAAGTTGTAGGTATGAAATGGGTAAGTTATGGTCTTTTTGACTTGTTTCTGATGGTATTGATAGACAAAGAATTATTGATACCGGAGTGGTGATTAATAAAGAAAAGAATTCAGAGAAACTAATTTCTAAGGACAGGTCCGTTAGGTAATTGTAAAGTTGGAAACTTTGTCTGATGCTCCTACTCCTGGTCGAACAGAGAGATAATGATCCTTCAAGAATTATGTTATCTCCCTCGTACTGCAAAATAGAGTTGTCAATGACATCCGATATGCTGTTCATGGAATTGGTAGAACCCAAGGCATGGCCCTCAGAGTTGAGTATGATATTATCATTTTGAACCAAATTTGGAATGCGATCGCAACTTAAAGATTTTCGTTTGGAACTTTTTATCTGTGGTACAGTCAAAAATGAACTCGTAGGTTCATTATCGTAACTTTGGTGTTCGTTTTGGGGAGCTGAAACTGTAGTGTCCAGTGAATCAGAGTTTTCGTAACTTTGTGGTAACAAGTACTTGTAATAGTCTCTGGGCTGTAAAGAGTTTATTCTTTTCCTTATTAATGGCCTCCCTTCTAAAGTAGCTTCAGTGAATAAGTGAGTATCATCTGAGGGTAAAGATAATGATTTTACTGCATTGTTGAAAAGATTTTGCTTCTCCCATATATTTAAAAGGTCTTGCAATGTCATTCTTACCCACCCATGATAATGAGATCGTAAATATCCCCGAATTCTGCGTCTTATAAAATCCCTTCTTTCAGCTATACCTTCATTAAATTTAAAAATGTTATCCACAGATGTACTTGGTAAAGGAGATGTTTCTGTACCAGTAGAGCTGCCCTCATCAATCTGGGTATCTTCACAAGGTCTTACATAAGTTGTTGCATTGCCTGTAGGAGGAATATCACTTGGGGTTGACAAGGTAAAATGTTGGGGAACAATAGTATTCTCATTGGCGAGGTTAGTTTTCTTGATCTCTACTTCTCTTTCTAAAGCGTCGTCAATATCACAAGGGTATTTATAGCTTTGTATCAAATATGCGACACAACAACAGTAGGTCAAAACCATGATAATGCACTCCCAAAAGTATAATTTTCCATCTGCTAGAAAAATTCCGGAAACCAGGAGCATAAAAGTGAATATTCCAACATCCAGTATATAATGGTTTCTATCGTATGATAGAGTTTGGTCAAAACTTTCTTCTGTGTAAGTTTCAATGGATTTGCCATGTTGAAACTGAATAGTAGCTACACAGCCCATAAGTCCAATCACAACAGTCAACAGAAAAAATATACCGCCAAACAGCTCACCTATGGCCAAAGAAGTAACACCAGATTTCATTGACTGGTAAGTACTAGTGATATCAGGAAGTGCATTCCCTAACGCTAGCAAGGTCATTCCAGACACTCTGTCGGAGATATGAAATATATTACTTGAAATATATGACAAAGATGGCGTTAAATAATCAGAGGTAACCAATCCTAATAGCGAAAAGCATTCGATGAGCACAACGGAGTGCAGATAAAATTCCGATATTGAATCCTGACTCGAAAGACAATAGCCTATTGATAAAACGTTCGCAACGTAGAAGGCTATTGTTATTAGCCATCTTAAAGATTTGCGCATCTGCTTTCAAATTTAATGAAAAGACACTTGCATTTACAAATAAAAGTAAAGAGAGAGGTGTTGGATGTGTGTATATACTAGGCTCAATGGAGGAAGTATGTATGCGCAATAGCTTTAATGTTTATTATACCACGCCTGTGAGTTAAAGGTTGTCTCTGCTTTTTTTCCACTTACGCCTTATTATTCATGACGTATTTTCTGCCATCCCTTGATTGAGGCGAGGGAAAAAACTGAAGTGATGTTGAAATAATGCTCATTACATAGTGTATTAATACATTGTGCGCACGAAAGTGTAATATTATTTAGGGAGACATTTCTGGAAAGCATTCCATGCTGTTGTTTTGCCAAGCCTCCAATAAAATTCTTAATCTTGCAGCACCTACATATTTCTTTTCAGCCATTTTGGATGTCAGTTCCTCGCCAATCAAGACCAACAGCTTGGAGGCTTGTTTCCCATAAGCCTGAAGGAATTGCACGGCGGCGGCATCCCACCATGAACCCAGTATAACGAAATGAGTATTTGTTATTAAATCCAGTGGCGTATTGCATATCCTAGCAAGTATCTGCCATGATAATGAAATAGGGAAAGGATGACTCTTGCTAGTGATGAATTCTTGGGGCAACGCTAGTCTCGTTATTATGGCGAATAATGATAATATTCCGCCCATTCTCTCGTCGTAAGATGTGTTATCTTCCCATTTATTCTCGTTGTTTCTTTTCCATCCCATGTTTTGACGACCTTTTTCGGTATCAATCTCGCACGTGAATCCTATTACAAAGGGACATTTTTTAACAAGTCTGGCCATAAACAATTCTTGTAACTCTGGAAATTGAACTAGTAAATATAAAGTCAATTTTCCCAGAGGTAATGCTGACTCCGGTTTCACTCTGACTTCAGTTTCTGCTTGATGGACCACAGCTTTCGCAATAAAGTTTAAAATCCATTGGTATGCTAAAGAGTCGCCTTTCGTGTCGTTTATTAATTGTGTTAATTCATTCTGGATTTTGAAGAGTTGCTGGTTGCTATTAGTTAGCTGCCCGAATTTGGGATTAATTTTCCTTTTGTGACGTGAAAGCAAATTTCTCACGTTGACGTCAGCCTTCTTTACTGGCAATACTATATCTTTCTTTATCTGAGCAATTTTGTCTTTATAGTGCCAGAACGTTTTGGAAATTCTATCAAAGTTCGTGATGGCTTTACCCAATTTATCTTTCTGCTGCAATAGTTTGGCTTCTTCATCCCTTTTTAACTGTTTTTCCTTTTCATTTTGTTCTTCGATTTTCTTTCTTTGTTCCTCTTGTTTCTTCTGTGCTAGTTTTGCTTCTGCTTCTTTGCGTTTAAGCTCTTCCTCCTCTTTTCTT
This sequence comes from Saccharomyces mikatae IFO 1815, assembly GCF_947241705.1. Classification (NCBI taxonomy): domain Eukaryota; kingdom Fungi; phylum Ascomycota; class Saccharomycetes; order Saccharomycetales; family Saccharomycetaceae; genus Saccharomyces; species Saccharomyces mikatae. Next base: position 77,453 of record NC_079259.1, on the reverse strand, counting down.
TGGCGCAATAACTCCCGCTCTCGTTTGACTTTCTCTTCAGCTTCTTTACGTTTGCGCTCTTCCTCCTCTTTTCGCTTACGTTGCTCTTCAACACGTCGTTTATTTGCTCTAATGGATTGAACTTCTTTCTGATTTATAAGTACCAAATTTTGCATTTTCCTCTGAAAAGAGTCTTCTATTGCCTCTAGTAAGGGTGCCCCCATATCTGGTGTCTTGACAGTACTTATCAGCGACAAGCGAGGTGGATTCGGTAGTGATAAGTTAGTTGGATGTGGCACCATTATCGACGGTGCGGCCCCAATAGGCTCATTTAAGGGAATTAGTTTGGACTGCAGATTCAAGTCACGCAATAAGTCCTCTAGAGCAGGGTCAAACTTCACTACCAACTCCTTCGCACCACCTGCCGTGAATAGAGGCAACTTCGTTGCTGGGCTCGGTTCAGGTGTAGGATATCCCGATGACACAGAAGATGTTGTAGAACATGTTTCTTCGAATTCTGGAGAATCAACATCTGAACTTAAAACCTCATCAAAAACAAACCTCATTACTCACTCTGGAGGAATTTGGTGCAGTAGCGGCTCGAACTGTACAATGTATGAACTTGTTGGCCTGTTTTCGTTTATATATCCATGTCTTTTTGATAATATCCTCATCAAGCATACAAAAAGTAACTAAAACCAATGTAATAGGGCATGGTTACCCGAAGTTCACAAACATTCGATGTTAATAGTACTATTATATAATATACAGAAGGCCTACAGTCAAATTATATATCTAATGCCAGATTTTTTCTTATTCTTTTAGATTTCTAATATGTTCAAGAAACCACCCTTTCATAAAGCTTGAACTTCTTTGACGACGTCATTGAAAGATTCCTTGTATTCTTCCTCCTTGCTCTTCCCATCTTTCTTCTTATTGCTACCTGGGACAATGAATACAACAGAAGTGGGTCTTTTTGTAGCACCAGCAGCACCTAAATCTTGCTTGGAAGGTATGAAGATGTATGGGACAGAGTGGTCTTCACACAAAACTGGGATATGAGAAATAACATCCGCTGGAGAAATGTCACCAGCAATAACAACCAAACCCTTCTCGCCCTTTCTTAGGGCCTTGACAACTTCCTTGACTCCTCTCTTCACATTTTTAGCCTTGGATGCCTTTTTGACGGTCTTCAAGACCTTCTTGTTCAGTTTCTTAGAGGCCAATGGCTTAGCGAATGGCAACACCGCTGGCATCCTGGCTTCGTAGTTGTCTACAGATTTGCTGTCTTTGCTTTCCTTATGTTCCTTGCTATCTTTACCCATGTTTATGATACTTGTTTCCGTTCTTCTGCTACCCAATGATCCATCAAACCGTCTGTTTGTTCTAAATCATGCATTAGTTTTTCACTAACTTTCTTTCCTCATCACTTTTTTTTCAAGAAAATTTTTCAGTTTGAAAAGCTTTTGTCGTTACATACGTATGTCTACGGGTAATGATAGAATTTTATAATAAGTTCTTGAAGATTTGATCATAATAATACACTAGGCGATGAGCCAAGGAATGGTAACGATATTAATAGGAAAGTGAGCACATTTTAGGAATTTGAATGAAATCTTGGAAGGATAGATCCGCAAAAGTGCAAGTGAAGGAGTCAGAATTGCCTTCGTCTATACCGGCGCAAACTGGACTGACATTCAACATATGGTATAGCAAATGGTCGCAGGGGTTTGCGGGGAATACACGGTTTGTTAGTCCTTTTGCTTTACAGCCGCAACCTCATTCCGGAAGGACCAGGGGTGACAATGATGATCAATTATTCTTTTGTCTATTTTTTGCAAAGGGTATGTGTTGCCTTGGCTCTAAATGTCAGTATTTGCACCATATACCAAACGAAGATGATGTAGACAAACTAGCCCTAAGAACAGAAGTATTGGACTGTTTTGGTAGGGAGAAATTTGCTGATTATAGAGAGGATATGGGCGGGGTCGGTTCGTTTAGGAGGAAGAACAGGACATTGTATATTGGTGGAATTGACGGGGCATTGAACGGCAAGCATTTGAAGTCTACTCAGATAGAAAGTAGGATTCGATTTGTGTTTTCTCGACTGGGTGCCATAGATAGAATACGATACGTTGAGGACAAAAATTGTGCATTTGTAAAGTTTAAATATCAGGCCAACGCGGAATTCGGTAAAGAAGCTATGAGCAATCAAACATTGCTGCTGCCTAGCGATAAAGAATGGGAAGATCGCAGAGAGGGTACAGGGTTATTGGTGAAGTGGGCTAATGAAGACCCTGACCCAGCTGCGCAGAAAAGGCTACAAGAAGAACAAAAATTAGAGTCCCTAAACATGATGGTACGTCTAATCAATAATAATACCATCACCAGTGCTGGCGCTGGGGTTGATAATAACACTAAAAAAATACCAGACAGGAAGGAAACTCCAGAAGTTAGTATTAATAGTACTAAAAAAAGGCTGCTACCGATCGATAATGGATTGCAAAGTGATATTTTTATAGAGAATTTGAAGAAATTGAAAAAGAATGAAAATATAGAACATAATCCTTCAAATTCATTTTCCAGAAAAGTGGGTGGCCCTTTGGTAGATTATCCTTCCTCCGATGAGGAATAGAGGAAGTACTGCTTTCTCTAAATATAATATTCTGGCAGCATAAATATTTGAGTCCTTCGAAAATAGTTTCTTTATTATTCTTCATTTTTTATGTTTTGGTGTGTTTCAGGGCCTCATTCCGGCCGCGCTAGAAGTAAAAACAATAATATAATTAAACTGAAAATACTGACTATATAAAACTAGACCTTATAAACTCTGAATATAAAATCTTTATAAAATATTGAACATTTTTATGGTTCTTGCTTGGATATAATTGTATCAATAACATCAATGCCGACGGCTTCAGCATAGTCATCATCAGACAAGTTGGTTGCTGGACCATGATAATATTTTTTCTTGTAAACTTTGTAGTAGACACCTGCCAGGAACCAGATACCTGGACCAATAACACATGCATAATTCATAGTGGATTTTGTAATACCGTGTTGTTGAGCTGGGAACATAACCAAAATAATAATAAACACTTGAAAAGCAACACCAATCCAAGCAACGATTGGAGACCAGATTTTACCTAGATAAAATGGACCAGGTCTGAATAAATCCCTACCTGATGTCAAACGCAAGACCGTTGGCGTACTCCAAGCCAAGTTGTTTCCTGCGACAGCCAGACTAAACAGCGCATCTGTGGCGGCATCATCAATCAAACATAGCAACCCTAATATCAAGGAACCTGCACATGCAGCTAAAATAGCGAAAAATGGGACAGAGTATTTGGAGTCCACCCTTTTGATGTATTTCGATAGAGGCAAACCATTATCACGGGAAAACGCCCAGACCTGTCTGGAAACTGCTGTTGTAATTGAAGCACCCATTAAAAATTGGCAGAATGCAATCAATGACATAAAAGCAATTGCCCATTTTTTTCCTAAGGAATCATAGATTATTTGAGCCAGAGCAAACCCATATTTTGAGTCTAAGACACTGTCAATATCAGGGTTGATACAAGCCATCAAACAGATAATAATCAACCAACCTAAAATCCAACAGACGGTGATAGATGATATTATACCGATGGGAACTGATTTTTTGGCATCTTTGGCTTCTTCAGATTGATGAACACATGAATCAAAGGAACCAATTGTCCAAACAGCAGGCATAAAACCCGCAAGGCAAAATTGCCAGCCCTTATTCCAATCACTTAAATTTTCGTACTTACCGAAGATAAAATCACCATTATTAAAACCTCCAATGTTATGTTTAGTACCAATTGGGAGAGCAATAAATAATAGGACAATGATAAAAAGATTGGCAAATATACTTAACGTTTGCAAACGGGCAATTGCACCAGAGGCAATACAGGTACAGATGCCCATGACAACCACTGCTCCAGCAAATATACCGTAAAGCTTTCCGCTTGTTACATCAAAATTACCATCTTTAGTCAAGGTGATAGCAGCTGCAATTTCCTCAGCCAAACCATAATCGATGGAACACACACCAGCCGCCAATGCTAGTGAGTTGGAGCAGCCAATAATAAAAGAAATGATCTCTTTGTAACCTTCGGGAGCGTAATAGTACGTCCAGTAGTACAAACCACCAGCGGTGGGAATGGAACTTGCATGTTCAGCCATGGTTATACCAACAAGTAAAATGAAGAATGCAGCAATGAACCAACCCCACACCAATGTTGCTGGACCTCCACCAAGACCACCACCCATGACAGAAGCAATAGATGGAAGCAAACCCATAATAGAGAATGCAATACCGAAAACTTGAATCGTTGAAAATTGTCTCTTCAATTCTTGTTTATAACCAATTTCTGCAAGCAGTTGGTTATCATTTACAGACTTAGCAGCATCAATATAGTTTACTTCACCGGCACCAGTCTTAGAGCGGATCGACCTTAAATTAGATCCAAGACCTTGCAATTGGTATGCTTGTCCAACATCAGTGGATACCCTTTGTTCTATTGTTATCTTATTCTCGTTCTTGCTTGACATACTCATTGTTTGTAGCAGTATAAGATATGTTTTTGTTACACTTCAGAAATGAAGTTAACAATTTATACTATTATATACCAGGTATGGAGAGAATAAAGAAGTGCTTTCGTCAATTAAATGTGTTCGAGAGAGCTCTCAATATATACGTATTTCTTATTCAAGAGCAAGCCGTATTCGCTATCATTATCATTGAATATCAATCTAGCAGCAAGGTTTCAACCCAAAGAAGGAACTGATTACTATGCCAAGCCGCGTTATCCGATTTAAAATTAGTTGGCTCTCCCCTTATTTGATAAACACACATAGGTATGTGGAACAGTAAAGGCCCTCACCTCCATAATAGTAGATTGCAAAATCCAACATGACATAAAACATCTCGAAATTGCCGCCGGCGGTTTTTGGCGCGCGATAAGCGATAAACGATTAGCGATAAGACCTACTTGGTGAGACACCTAGAAAATAAAACACAAAATATGCAAGCTTTGCGGTTAGACAATGATATGGCGTTGCCTGAACAGCAACCATCAAGAAAAGGAATATTCTGAAGTTTTAGTCCAAAGTAAAAATAATAAAACATAAGACGGGTACAAAGCAGAGAAGGGGAAAAAATATGCGCAAGCCCGGAATCGAACCGGGGGCCCAACGATGGCAACGTTGGATTTTACCACTAAACCACTTGCGCTGTTTAATTGTTGAAATTATTTATTATGATCTCAACGAATACCAAGGTGTTTTGGCAATTCTAATATATACTATCTTAGGCAGTAACTTCTTGTCAAAACTGTTGGAATAAGTGATTACTACTATACACCTATTCGTATAAATTGGATTAAGTTATTGCAACTATACGTCTTCGTATAAATTGAAGTAGAAAAATTCTAATAATAGAATTTACTGCAGTAATGAGATAAAGATCTATTAATTGATCAGAACTTATTATATAAGAAGATGAGTTATCATCAAATTCTTATCATTAACACTCTGATTTATGTCTGAACCTTTTGGTTTAATATAACTAATCAGCGTGTGTTTTATATACCTCTCTTATATAGATTAAGAAGGAACGACTATTCTTAATTATTACAACTTACTAAACTACTAATTATCAACAAAAACGAACTATCAACTTGATTCAAGGGGTGTTACTTATCCTAAATATTATACAAGATATGGTGTATACTTGAGACGTTGACGAATTTTGAGATGATTGTTGGGATTCCATTGTTGATAAAGGCAATATTATTAGGTGTATAGAATATACTAGATGTTCTTCTCAGGGGTATAGGAACCCAAGAAATGGGAGTGCAATTGTAGGAAAGTCCAACAAGTTATTTCTGTTTCTGATCTTTATTCTGGGGATACTGATCTCTACAGTAAGTTTCATTTCTACTCAAGACGAACTGTCCAACCGTCTCCTTGGTATTTAGAAACATACCAATTGGATCATTAAATCTTGTGAAAAACATCTACCATTAAAAAGATTCTCGTAACTGTTATCAATCTCCTGGTTTTAAGCACTTTACATTTCAACAGTAATATACATTGAAGTAGCAAAATGAATGGTCTGTTACTAATGAGAGAGAAAAGATCAGAAACCAAACGTTTCTTATACAGACTGAAAAGAAAGTTGTCATTATAATATCTTCAAGTTGTTTTTATTAGTGATTGAATTCAGATAAGATATATATGTTGATAATTAGTTGTTTAGTAAGTTGTAATAATTAAGAATAGTCGTTCCTTCTTAATCTATATAAGAGAGGTATATAAAACACACGCTGATTGGTTATATTAGACCCAAAAGTTCAGACATAAATCAGAGTGTTGATGATAAGAATTTAGTGATAACTCAATTAAATTGGTATCACCATAAGAATGTTAGTATTAATTTACTCAACATTATTAGTATCATGTTAAAGAATGTTCGTCATCAACTACAACAATTTATATGAATAAATGTATAGTAGTAATCACTTATTCCAACAATATAAGTACGTTATTTTGCACCAAAGAAAAATATGAGCACGATAAATAGAAGTTCGGCCGACAGAACCGTTACAGCACATTTCTTGCTTAGTTTAAAAGATAAAGAAGTTCACTCGAAAATTTCATCAAAGAAAGTGTGCAGGAAATGTAAATTGCAGGAAAAAATTTGACGGTGGAAATAAGGACTATCTGTTCTCCGACATCAGGATAATACCGTAGTTGATGGATTTTCATTCTTCCACATTAATACATGCCTAGACCAACCGCCACAAATTCCCGCCACATTTATCTTTTCCCCATGCAGCATAATATCTTCTCGGAAAAGAATCTTTATTTACGGGCCACTTAATCTAATCATTTCCCCAGATTATCGGTATACCTGGCTTGGGTGTACTACTGCAACAATTCGTTGGGAAAACAGGATTTTATTATCGTTGCGTTATGGTATTAGAACTGGCTTGATTAAGAAATAATATTTGATGATGTGCAAGAAAGTTGCGTACATCAAATAAAATATCTTTAAGCTAAGGAAATTTTCTCGAATAGAAAATAGTACTCTTGGGCATCAAAATGCCAGAGGATATTTTCTTCCAGAAGCTGACAAGTATGTAACATACGACATCGTTAAAAGTCTTGAAGCTAGCGAAATTTTCGTGAAGACCTTATGTTTAATTCAAAATATTAAGGCAAGGATAACCCACGGTAACTCCAAATTTAGATCCGTCAAAGGTCCCTAGCATTATTTTGATATTTCCTCAACAACTGAAAGCGCTGCTAAATCGAACTCTGTCACGTATGGAATTATCTAGCCGCCCCAGCACTTCCTGTTCTTATAAAATATCTACGCTGTTTGTGCGTGATTGCAACTTCGAATGGAATATGGAAAGAAAACGTTTTCCACAGTTGTCGAATGGTGACACCAAAAGTTTGGCTGTTGTTTGAAAATCAAAGCACCATAGATTCACTAGACCTATATGACGGTGAGGCATGCGCAGGAATTCCATCCTAAAATAAAACACAAAGAGCGATTCTAGGTCCTTTTTAATACAAAGGATTACAGTGCATAATTTGTAACAAACAATGCAAAGTGGCCAGATTCGGATTCTAGAGTCAGCGGTCTAAACAAAACGATATTGGTTTGCTTACGAAAATGACAGAGAAATAACAACTGTAGTTTTTAACCTTAGACTTTCTTCTTTATGACCAAAATGAGAGAGATGGATGGTCTTTACAAATTAAACTGACTAATGAACGAAAACCAATGGCATGAAGATTCTCTACTAAAACACAACGATAAACATGCAAAAGATTTAGGTATAATATCTGAATATTATCTAATCGAACTTAGACACATACGAAAATTTCTTCGCATGACAACATTGAGAACTAATATTCAGCCCGTGAGCTTAGGATATGATATTACACTTATGATGGAAAGGAAGCCTGTATCATGATTTTTGGATATGGATAGATTTAGACACGGAATTTGTCCAGTCTTGCTTTAAAATTTTCAATGATGTAATAGGTGCCTTGCAGAAATCGCTACTGCCAGATGATTAGCGAAAACAAATGTCAGACTTGATTAGAGAATTCTCAAAAAAGCGGCGCATTTTGTAGGAAATAAAACATCCATACAGACCGTCAATAAATTTCTCGTTGCTTTCGGAAACTGTTCTTATTCGACCTGATGCTTTTAATCTACCAATCATTTTTCTTTCTCGACGTCGAACTATGTACCATTTGAGCTGTAATTTCTTGTCAACCACTTTATATGATCAATCAATTAACTAAGAGGGTACGCTCAGTAGATTCAAATGCAGAGCTTGCGCACTATAACTTAATGTTTGAGGCGCAGAAAAAAGGTCGTTAATATCTCTTCTTACTTAAAGCTTTTGTATGGAGTATCCTATTTACAAATATAGTCTTGATAGTAAAGGTGACAAAAAAAAGAGCTTATTTCAAAAGGATACAGTATCGCCAAATCTTATTCTACACAACAAGTATATTGAGGTGTACCATATCAATCTCAATTACCTCATCAAAAAAATTAAATGGCATCTGCCGTACTTTAGACGAGCGCTGTAAAGGGCAGGAAAGATTTCGCGTCAAAGAATTTTTCAGAAAATAAGTGTAAACAAACACTTTTTATGTAGTAAGGTTGATAATTTGATACTTAGTAGAGCAGTTTACATATCGTCAGGATTAAATTTCAAGTGTGCTTATATATATTACTCTGTCATGCTATTAAATGTAACGTCTTCGCGATACATAAGTATGCCTCAACTGAAAAGTCAGAATAGTATATCAAGAACTCGTTTTACTTCATCTCCCGTTGCTGAACCAAGCACAGCATTACCGATTGCCACTGGATCCACAATAACAACGAAACTACTTGAGAGTCTGGAAAGCTTGAGTCAGGTCATGTCAACAACTGCATACAATACGATCTCTTTAAATAATTACACTTCAAGTTCACAATCTTTGGTTAAAAATTGCTCTTCGTCTGTAAAAAGCAATATTACTATTGATAGATGGTTGATAAGCTCATTGAAGTCTTTTTCTTCTTCACTGATGCCAACTATGCAACCGTCGACAACTGAGCTGACGACACCATTATTTACAACATTTGCTCCAACCACCACATCGGAAATATACTCCGTATTCACTAGTGACGAATCAATTTACGTTGTCTATGACCAGATCTACAAAATTACAGAATCATCAACAACATTCAACACGCATTTTCCCCAAACAACTGTTCTTAAAGAGGCCGATACCCCGTTAACGTTCACTATTCCAACTAATACCATCACTGGAGATGCTAAACTTTATCAAAATTTATCTGGCGCACTAAACACGCAGGAGGGTTCAAACTCTTATAGAAAAACAGGTGTTATTGTTGGTTCTACGGTTGGAGTTGTCATTGGAGTGGTTGTAGTAATTTTTATCGGGCTCATAATAATTAGAAATAAGAGAAACATGAAAAAGCGCAGCAAAAAGGGCTTTAGTCATGATATTGGCAAAAGAGTAAGTTGCGATGAAGTAGCAAAAGGACAATCCCTATCAAATCCATTCTTAAATGAACTCTGTTATAAAGTAATAACCAACGGCGAAGGTTTACGAGATTCGTTTGACAATAGAAGAGATATACGTAGAGGGAATTCCTCAGATAGTTTATTTATAGCGCATCCTTATTATGGAACGGAAGACAATGAAACTGAGAGTATTTCATACTTGTCGTCATTCAATGAATCTAACGGGTCATCTATCGAAGAAACGAGCTCTAATGCGTCTACTATAACTCGGCCAAATATTGAACAAACGAATAGTTTCTTAAGAGAAGTGATTTAGAATACAGGTAAATTCGAAACGAAGACTTTCAATATTAGTACTGAATAAGGCTGGTACTTGTTCATTTCTTAATTGGAACTGTTTAAAAAGTTAGGCATGAAGCTGATAGAATTTTTGTACTTAATAATATTTCATCTAACTAAATATTGATCTTACTATACATTGAAGTTTGTAGAATCTTCTTTTTGTCAAAGGAAAAAGAGGAGGAAAAGGAGAACAACGAAGAAACCTTAAATAGTCTATTTTTTAGCAGGTTTTCTTTTCTGTGCACCCTTGGATTTGGTATCATTCCTTCTCACTTTTTCAACTTTTTCAGTCTTTTTACCGGAATTGGTGGCTTCTCTTTCTTCCTCAGCATAGAATTTCTTTAACCTTTTTTGCAGATCCCAGTTACTGTACCATAAGCCAATTTGCAGGATGATAACACCGGCAAACATAACCAGTAAGATTATGTTGGATGAAGCAATAACTGCCAAACCTTGATTTTCGGTAACTTCCCCCCACTTATGGCTGACGGAACAATCAATACCAGTTTTCACGTTGGTAAGGAAAACGCAGATAGCCAAAACGTACAAACCTAACGAACAGTACTCAAACATTTGCAATTCAGGGTTTGGCTTGAAAATTTTGATCGTACCACCAATTAAACCAATCCCCGCAACAACGCTTAAAGTAACAATGACAGACAGTGGTGTCTCATGTAAAGTTTGGTAATGTTTCAAAGCCAAATCGAAATGCTCTTGAGTGGCGTTAGGATTGAACAAAAGATGATAGTCATATGGCATGTTACTGAAGAAAACACCCATTAGGAACGTGGTGGCTGATAAAATCATGGCCGTGCCGATAGCACAAAAATCTGAATATGAAAACATTGCCGAAGTTTGTCTTACTAGAGTACTGTTACGATCTGTAACTGAACCAATTCACAGGCCTATCTAGAATACGCCAACCTGCCTTTTTCATCAGTTCTTTATATTTTTATTTTTCAAACTCTACACCGCCGGGAAAATAGTGTTATCGGGCATGGAGTTTAAGAAGATATACAAAGATAGAAAGGTGAGGGTGGGGGGATTCATCAAATACTTTGGATAAAGATGGTTAGGCAAAAGAAATCAGTATGAACATCGTTCAATAAAGAATCTAGCATGGGTCACCTTTTACTGCGAACTTTATATCATTTGGAGAAGTAAGGCTTTGCTGTGAATAATTTTACCCGGCTTGTACGAAAATTTTCTGATATTTTTTCATTAATCGATGAGCACGAAAGCTTTTCTGAGAGATATGTGAAAGTATTCTATTACAGACGATGATTTAAGCTGAAGAAGCCTACAGCAAAATGGGGTCTGAGGAAGATAAGAAACTAACTAAGAAGCAGCTCAAAGCTCAGCAGTTCAGGAAAAGCAAGGAGGAAAAAGATCAAGGGAAAGACGTTAAGCAAGAACAATTACCAGAGGGAAAAAGACCTCTCAGTGGAGCCGGAAACGATAATGAAGAACCTGTAAAGAAAAAGAGAAAGACCCGCAGAGGCCGCGGTGGGAAGGGCAAAAATGGCAAAAAAGGTAACAGATTCATTGTTTTTGTCGGCAGCTTACCAAGGGATATCACTGCTGTCGAATTGCAAAACCATTTCAAAAACAGTTCACCGGACCAGATTCGCCTCAGAGCTGACAAAGGTATTGCATTTTTAGAATTTGATGCTGATAAAGACCGCACCGGCATTCAAAGACGCATGGACATTGCCTTGTTGCAACACGGCACCTTATTGAAAGAAAAGAAGATTAACGTCGAGCTAACCGTTGGTGGAGGCGGTAACAGTCAAGAGCGTTTGGAAAAGTTGAAGAACAAGAATATCAAACTAGACGAAGAGCGCAAGGAGAGGTTGACAAAAATGATAAGTGACGGTAACCAAAAGAAAATGGCTAAAAATGCAGCAGCAGCTCCAACTGTAACATCTGGAGCGGGTAATCGTGCGCCTGCGGGGATCCATCCTGATAGAGCTAGATTACTCAAATGAGTATAATATCCGTATACATGCCATGTAACTTAGATAGAAAGATGAGGGAAGAAAATACTGCAATCGTTTAGAACTATGTTGCCGCATTAGTGAAATGGAAACCAATCGCGTTATCTGCTTGATACGTCAGCACCCTGGCGTCAATGATATCGCCGCATTGTCACGTTACTTTTACGCAGTTGATCACGAAGGACGAACACGGCTGGTATTTTCTTTCCCTTTCCATTATCGGAGTTGGTTTGCCGCTTCCAAGTGCTATATGCGTTGCGTGCTACCCCTTAATCGATGCAGTCCCCCCGCAATGACGTATATAACGCCCGAAAAAACTAATATCGGCTCATTTCTGTACACGTTTTTACTGAAGTACTTTGGGGGGATTTAAGTTATAAGGACGCCAAGAAAAAGAATAATAAGCACAAACTCTCCAATTTCCGTTGGATCGCTTATTAAGACGTAGTAAATTCGCTTTCGCTTAACAATTGGTTCTCTCTCAGTAGTCTTCAACCCCTTTACGGCCCTCTCTCTACTCAGGTCGTACATTAAGGAAGGTTCAAAAAAAATACTAGATAAAAACGAGTATCAGGACACTGAGCTATTCTCAATAATATCTGCTGTATCCGTTATTGGTTGAGCATTTTTCGTTGCCTTTTTCAATCTTGGGGAAAAAGAAAGAAAGAAAACTAAATAGACTGCAAAACGTTTACAAAAGCGTGCACCAACTATTCACATACATATTATTCACAATCATGTCGTTTTCTAAACTTATGCGATATAATCAGAGAAACAATAAAACAACAGCTTCCTTGACTGCAGAGAATGCTTATTCTGATAATTGTGTATCCTCTGCTCTAGTAAGCGAGCCTGCTAACAGTAGCGTAAGCATGACTGCAAAGAAGAAGGGGGAGGAGCCAAATAAATCATATGATTACATTTTGTCCTGTTTGCCTCCGGCACGTAGTGTATTACAGAATGGTTGTATTCAATCTTCATGGGATGACGAAAACACAAGCTTGCAAAAAATAACCACTTCTTGGATCGAGAAAATTGACACAGAGATGCCCAATAATATATCTAGAATTGATTCAAACATTATTTCCTCTCCTATGGTAAGTAAAGTTGAGGAGAGGTTCATTGTTCCAAGAGGTAAACTGAGAAAGAATTCCATGGATTTTGCGTTTTCTTTTTCGAACTCATTAAGTTTTCATAAGAGTTGTAGCAAATTCGTTTCTTTCACATCTAAGAAGCATAATAATGATGAAAAAAGGCGCCAATCTAATGACATCTGCAATTTTACGGATGACAATAGTCATCCTTCGAGCAGTGTTCACAATATCCCAGTCACAACAGCCACAATGGTACGCAATGAAATTGCCACAGCCTCATCAGAACATGAATATGAGCTCAATGAGCACGATGGTATGTTCACTACCCATGTATATTCCCTAGGGGATTCAATCTCTTCCCTTTCCACTAATCCTCTCGATGACGCATACTCAGAAGCTCTTCAAATAAATACAATACATATCGAGAATGCTGGGAACGCAGCTCATCCAAGAAAGCGCTCTTATGCGACTTCGTTCTCGAGTATCAAGAGGCTTTTCAAAATAACATCATTGAGCAATTACAAACATGGCCCATATGATCACCAGATAAACAAAATTGCGGATGACTGTGCAATTGCATCATCATTAAGCGAAACAACTTCTTCCTGCGCATCAACTGCATCACCTTCTGCCATGTGTGAAGAGGAAGACAACGATGAAGATCAGATTATTCAAACTTTATATACCAACATTGAAGCATCCACAGATTTGGTTTCCAGGAAATATAAGGACCTCAACGTTGTTCTCGGTGAAGGTTCAGGCGGCATAGTAAAACTGGTAAAAAGAGTCCTGGATAACAAAAAATTCGCATTAAAGGAATACAGGTTCAAAAAAAAAAAAGAATCCGAGAGAGAATATATCAAGAAAATAGTATCCGAATATTGTATTGCATCCACTTTGAAAAACACAAATATTTGTGAAACTTTAGAAATACTATATGAAAATGGTAAAATTTTCCAAATTCTTGAATATTGCGAATATGATTTATTTGCGTTGGTTATGAGTGAAAAAATGCAATATGACGAAATATGCTGTCTTTTCAAGCAGCTGATTAATGGCGTAAAATACTTGCACGACATCGGTCTCTCTCATCGTGATTTGAAGCTAGATAACTGTGTCGTGACACAAAAGGGAATTTTAAAGTTAATCGACTTTGGCGCTTCCAGTGTGTTCCACTATCCCTTGTCGTCACATTTGATTGAAGCAAATGGAATCGTCGGTAGCGACCCCTACCTATCGCCAGAGGTATTTTATTTTGAAGAGTACGATCCAAGAGCACTCGACGTTTGGTCCATCGGAATAATTTTCTTTTGCATGATAACTAGAAAATTCCCTTGGAAGTACCCCAAATTAAAAGATGAGCAATTCAAAGCATTTTGTTCCGGGAGAGGTGTGTCATATTTCAAAGACCTAGTGACAAGTCCCGCTACTGATTATAACAATCAGTATGATGATGTTTACAAAGAGCAAGTCATCGACATGGGCCCCAATTTCCTTTTGCACCGACTTCCTGAAGAGAGTCACACAATAATGAGTCGTATACTAGAAATTTCACCTTTCAAAAGAACTACCATAAACGAAATATTACAAGATGATTGGGTCAAAGAAATAGAAATATGCCAGGTTGTGAGCGCGGCGGGCTTAGATGAGGCATCGCCTCGAATTATAAACAAAGATGATCATGTTCATACAAACATCGATCAGCAATACGCTCATATCGGCGGCCTGCATCAGTAAAAGTAACTTAAGGAATAATAATGTACTGCTGGCCATATGTTTCCGCCCTTCACTTACGCAAGCAGCTTCTACAGCACTGTAACCATAGATACATACACTGGAAAACGTCACTATATCTAATCTAATCTGCCTTATATTTATTTATTTACCGTCGGAAATCCAACTCCGCTTAGAAAAGGGTTACCCCTCTGGCGGCTATATGTGCGGCGATTCCGCAGGACCGAATCTATTATTGCCTGACGGGGTGCCACAACAAGGAGCTATTGGGGTAAATATATACTCAGTCATAGTTGAGTAGGACAAGTAACTACGAAACAACTTTCACATCATCAACAATAACAAACAACAATAGTGTCAACAACAACACTGACAAGCATTTATTAATTACTGCCGTTTAGTGAAATTTCTTGTTATATAAGAGCAAGCTGTTTCTAGAAAGTACATTATCTTTTGACAGAATAATTCCCTTTTGTGAGTGGATAATATCAAAAGAACATACAATAAAAGAGTAATAAATATACAACAATTAAAAGAATGCTGTTTGATAACAAAAATCGCGGCCCTCTAACATCATTGAACACACCTGATATTGCTTCCTTGTCAATATCATCCATGTCAGACTATCATGTGTTTGATTTTCCCGGTAAGGATCTGCAAAGGGAGGAAGTCATAGATTTGTTAGATCAACAAGGTTTCATTCCTGACGATTTGATTGAACAAGAAGTAGACTGGTTCTATAATTCATTGGGTATCGACGATTTGTTCTTCTCGAGAGAATCTCCCCAATTAATCTCAAATATCATACATTCTCTGTATGCTTCCAAGCTGGATTTTTTTGCCAAGTCGAAATTCAATGGTATTCAACCAAGGTTATTCAGTATCAAAAACAAAATTATAACTAATGATAACCATGCCATCTTCATGGAATCTAATACTGGTGTAAGTATAAGTGATTCCCAGCAGAAAAACTTCAAATTTGCTAATGACGCCGTCGGGAACGATACATTAGAACATGGTAAAGATACGATCAAAAATAATAAGACTCAAATGGGTGATTCTTGCCCACCTTATGAATTAGATTCGGAGATCGATGATCTCTTCTTGGACAACAAGTCTCAAAAAAATTGCAGATTAGTATCTTTTTGGGCTCCAGAGAGCGAATTGAAGCTAACTTTTGTTTATGAAAGTGTTTATCCTAGCGATGATCCAGCTAGTGCGGATATTTCCTCTCAAGATTTGCTAAAGGGCGACATTGAGTCCATTAGTGACAAGACCATGTTTAAAGTTTCATCGAACGAAAATAAAAAATTATACGGTCTTTTACTTAAATTGGTAAAGGAAAGAGAGGGTCCGGTTATCAAGACTACTCGCTCCGTAGAGAATAAGGATGAGGTCAGATTGTTAGTTGCTTACAAACGATTCACCACAAAACGCTATTACTCTGCTTTGAACTCGTTGTTCCACTATTACAAATTGAGACCTTCTAAATTCTATCTGGAATCTTTTAATGTCAAGGACGATGATATTATTATCTTTTCCGTTTACTTGAACGAAAATCAGCAATTGGAAGATGTCTTACTCCATAATGTTGAGGCTGCATTGAGACAGATTGAAAGAGAAGCTTCTTTATTGTATGCTATTCCAAACAATTCTTTCCATGAAGTCTATCAGAGACGTCAATTTTCACCCAAAGAGGCCATATATGCACATATCGGAGCTATATTTATCAACCATTTTGTTAATCGTTTAGGTTCAGATTATCAGAATCTTCTATCTCAAATCACTATCAAACGTAATGATACTACTCTTTTAGAAATCGTGGAAAACCTGAAAAGAAAACTGAGAAACGAAACCTTAACTCAACAAACTATCATCAACATCATGTCAAAGCATTATACTATAATCTCCAAGCTATATAAGAATTTTGCACAAATTCATTACTATCATAGTAGTACCAAAGATATGGAAAAAACGCTGTCTTTCCAAAGATTGGAAAAAGTGGAACCTTTTAAAAATGACCAAGAGTTTGAAACGTACTTGAACAAATTCATTCCAAATGATTCTCCCGATTTGTTGATTCTCAAGACGCTAAACATCTTCAATAAGTCCATTTTAAAAACAAACTTCTTCATCACAAGGAAAGTTGCCATATCATTCAGATTGGATCCTTCGTTGGTCATGGCGAAATTTGAATACCCAGAGACCCCCTATGGTATATTTTTTGTCGTTGGGAACACTTTCAAAGGTTTTCATATCCGATTCAGAGATATTGCAAGGGGTGGTATTCGTATAGTTTGTTCTAGAAATCAAGATATCTATGATTTGAATTCTAAGAATGTCATCGATGAGAATTATCAATTGGCTTCTACTCAACAACGTAAAAATAAGGATATTCCGGAGGGCGGTTCTAAAGGTGTCATCTTATTGAACCCAGGATTAGTAGAACATGATCAAACATTCGTTGCCTTTTCCCAATATGTTGACGCAATGATCGACATTCTAATTAATGATCCATTAAAGGAGAACTATGTCAATCTTTTATCAAAGGAAGAAATATTATTCTTTGGCCCAGATGAAGGAACTGCCGGCTTTGTTGATTGGGCAACTAATCATGCCCGCGTGAGAAACTGTCCATGGTGGAAATCATTCTTAACTGGTAAATCTCCCTCTTTGGGTGGTATTCCTCACGACGAATATGGTATGACTTCTTTAGGTGTTCGTGCTTACGTTAACAAGATTTACGAAACTTTGAATCTTACCAATTCTACTGTTTACAAATTTCAAACGGGCGGCCCAGATGGTGATCTAGGGTCCAACGAAATTCTTCTATCCTCACCCAATGAATGTTACTTGGGGATTTTGGACGGTTCTGGTGTCCTCTGCGATCCTAAGGGTCTGGACAAAGACGAATTATGTCGCCTAGCTCATGAAAGGAAAATGATATCCGATTTCGACACTTCGAGATTATCAAATGATGGTTTTTTTGTTTCTGTGGATTCAATGGATATTATGCTGCCAAATGGTACAATCGTTGCTAATGGCACAACCTTCAGAAACACTTTCCATACTCAAGTTTTCAAATTTGTGGACCACATTGATGTTTTTGTTCCATGTGGTGGTAGACCAAACTCAATCACACTAAATAATTTACATTACTTTGTTGATGAAAAGAGCGGAAAATGTAAAATTCCATACATTGTGGAAGGCGCCAATTTGTTTATTACCCAACCCGCTAAAAATGCCTTAGAAGAACATGGGTGCATTCTGTTTAAGGACGCTTCTGCCAACAAAGGAGGTGTCACATCATCATCAATGGAAGTATTGGCATCTTTAGCACTAAACGATAATGATTTTGTGCACAAATTTATTGGAGATGCCAGTGGTGAGAGATCTGCATTATACAAGTCATATGTTGTTGAAGTGCAATCAAGAATTCAAAGAAATGCCGAATTGGAATTTTGCCAGCTGTGGAGCCTGAATCAATTGAATGGAACTCACATTTCTGAAATTTCAAATCAGTTGTCTTTTACTATCAACAAATTAAATGATGATTTAGTTGCATCACAAGAATTATGGTTAAATGATTTAAAATTAAGAAACTATCTACTGTTGGATAAAATAATCCCAAAAATTTTAATCGATGTTGCTGGACCTGATTCTGTACTGGAAAATATTCCAGAAAGCTATCTGAAAGTTTTACTATCCAGTTACTTATCAAGCACCTTTGTTTACCAAAACGGTATTGACGTTAACATCGGGAAGTTCTTGGAGTTTATTGGTGGTTTAAAAAGAGAAGCAGAAGCAATTTCTTAAGCTTCGACAAAAATATTCTGTATAAAATCAATCCTCCTTTCGAATAAGGAAAACTAAACATGCTTATATGCATGTAATTTTTCAACCTTTTCTATTTTTAAGTAAAGTTTTTTATATGTCTGTCATTTTTTTAGTTACAAAAAGTATTTGATATTTGTTCTCTTATGCTAACGTGTCAAGCTATTCCCTCTGTAGGGGTTGTAATCTCAGATAAAACGCGCGTTACGCTGTACAAGAAGGGTCCTTCATTAATGAAAGAATTACCTGATTCGAATATAAATGAAATTCACAAGCAAAAGTAAATAAAAATAAAAGACATCTATCATGTCGCTTTCAAATAAAACCGTGAAAGAATTACGACAACTACTCAAGGAGAAATACACGGTAAAAGATGAATCAACTGAATCCATAGCGTTATCCGGTATGCGATTTAAACCATCACAAGAACAAGAATATCGAGCTTTGAGCCAATCATCATTGCTAAAAACTAAATTAAAACAACATAGTAATCAGAATTCACTGACTTACAATAGAGTACTTATATCAAAATTATCATGTGAAAAAATTTCTCACTACGCAATTCGTGGGGGAAATATAGAAATCATGGGTATAATGATGGGTTTCACATTAAAAGACAATATTATTGTAATGGACTGTTTCGATCTTCCTGTAGTAGGAACAGAAACTCGCGTAAATGCTCAGCTGGAATCATATGAGTATATGGTTCAATATATTGATGAAATGTATAATCATAACGACAATGATCACGGACGAGACTATAAGGGCGTTAAATTGAATGTTGTGGGCTGGTTCCATTCGCATCCTGGTTACGACTGTTGGTTAAGTAATATAGATATCCAAACCCAAGATTTGAACCAAAGATTTCAAGACCCATATGTTGCAATTGTGGTCGATCCATTAAAGAGCTTAGAAAATAGAACCTTAAGAATGGGTGCTTTTCGGACAATAGGAAATAAGGAGAATGATAACAGTCCACCTTCTTATTATGAACTGGAAACCATTATATTTAATTCGGATCTGAATCGCGCATTATTTGAAACAAAGTTGAAATTATATTGCGTGGTAGAAGATGATGACTCGGAACAAATGTCATTAAACAGGTTGATCGATTCCATGAAGCAGTATAGCTACTTGATAGATTCCAGAAATGTTAAATTAAGAATGAGGATAGCTAGTGTTAGCAACGAAAACAAGGCAGATGCTGAAGATCAAAGTCGTTCAACAAAATCGCACTTCTGCTTCAACACGCAGAAAGGAGATAGTACCGAAACAAGCTCGTTTGTTAGTATGTTTTCAGGTGATAATGCTAGTGATGTAGATATGGAAGATAGAAATCTTACTGAATTCGATAGCACAGACACAAGTTTGTACGCCAGTATTGAACCGAGCCTTCATGGAAATCACACGGAAAGGAACAGTAGATCTACCGAAAATATTTCCAGGAACCGTTTCAATAATAATCAAGAGAGACGTAGCGATGAATGTAATGATCTATTGCAAAGAAATGTGCTGGAGACAGATTATGCAAGAGCAAAGAATCGAATACTTGCTTCTAAAATAAAGCAGTACGAACGACTAAGATTCTATAAGGATACTTTTACACTGTGAGTTGCTGGTTCTATGTTAACAATGCCTATGATCTTTCTGTGCTTACTCAAGACGTACTTGAAGTAGTTATTTCTTCTTGATATATCTATACATGGCAGAATGACAAATTTGTAAGTTCGTACGACGTTATATGATAACTTTTGATCACGCTAGAAAATGGCATCGAGCGTATAACAATGAAGAAAGAAGAATACATCATCGTCGGTATATTATCTCTTAAAGTTAAATGTCACTTACCAAGATCCATACAGAGCCTATACTTTTCAAAAATTTGCGAAGTATAAGACAATCTGTTCTTTTACACCGTTACAAATCGTGATAATAGAAATAGACACCAGACAAAACCAAGAACTGTTAATTATAAAAAGTATACAAGAAGATGGTGTACACAGGATTTGGTCTAGAACAGTTAAGTCCACCTCAAAAAACACCTTACAATGAGCTAACTCCAGAAGAGCAGGGAGAGCGGGGCGCAGAAATGATCATGAACTTCATGACTTCTTGTCCTGGGAAATCAGTAGTGAGTGGTGTAACAGGGTTTGCACTGGGGGGTGTTTTAGGTCTTTTTATGGCGTCAATGGCTTATGATACACCACTGCATACGCCCACACCTGCTAATACAGCAGCAACAACAGCAGCAGCAACAACAACAACAACAGCAGCAGCAGCAGCAGCAACAGCGGGAAATGCGGGCGTGGGAGGGATATCAAGAACAGTTCAACAAATATCCGATTTACCGTTTCGGCAGCAAATGAAACTTCAGTTTACTGATATGGGTAAAAAATCGTACTCTAGCGCTAAGAATTTCGGTTACATTGGCATGATATATGCCGGTGTAGAATGTGTCATAGAGTCACTTAGAGCCAAAAATGATATTTATAACGGAGTAACAGCAGGGTTTTTTACCGGTGCTGGGTTGGCTTACAAGGCCGGACCACAAGCTGCATTAATGGGTGGTGCCGGTTTTGCCGCCTTTTCAGCTGCAATTGATTTGTACATGAAAAGCGAAGATGGTAGACCACCTCGTAATGATTTTAAAGAATGAATAGACAAACTTCAACAAATGATACAAAAGGGTTATATATGTAAATATTATCTATGTTAATATTCTTTAGAACCGTTCTAAGGTTCGAGGATGCCTAATATTATCCAGCATTGACATTGGTAAAGCAAGGAAAAGCCAAAAGATTTGACTATGTTTCATCCAAGCACTGGCCACCGTTTACTGAGAAAGGAACGAACTGGCAATAACAATATTCCAGGCAGCTTATACCGAGAAATTCAAAGTGACAAAGTATTGCTACCTGATTCCAGTAATACCTGAAAACCTGTACGGTTTACATTCCCGTTTTAATTATACTTCCATAAAAAAGGTGAATATATTAAAATAAATGATTATATAGAAATTAAGCATTAATTGAACTTTAGAAGGACTTTCTAAAGATGCCACTAGAGGAGAATACCAGTTAAACAACAAGCTAAAAAATAAGAATATATAAAAAAAGAATGAGAGATGAACAAATAGGAAATCATTAATAATTATGGCATTGGATTGACATTCCTGTTTGGGTCTGCGGTGCTGCCACTCATTGCGCCAGAATTGGCGCCTTCTGCAAGCTTTTCTTGATAGGACCGATCACCTGACTCATCCGTAGAATAGGCATGTTGATCTGTTGCACCATGAGAGACAGGGGCAGTGCCCGTACTACGATCATTAGTAGTGTGACGCGCATTAGGATCGGCAGTGGTTGTGGTATAACGGGTGTTGGTAGTACTAGTATAGTACCGCTCATTAGGATCATTAGTATAGCGTGTCTCAGCGTTTGGGTCAGAAGTATAGGCGGCGTTCCCAGCTGTGCCAGCTTCTACATCACCTGTCCTAACATTAGTGTTATCGTATACCTCGGTTTCTTCGAAAGGCTCACTCAAGGCCAATCCACTCCATCTATGTAGTTTTGTACCCATGGAGGCTCCGCTTCTCCACATTCCTTGGGTCTGATAGCGCTTCCTAATTGGTGTTAAAACATTAATGCCTAGTAATATCACACTAGTCAGAAACAATAGAAAGCAAAGACCAGAGAAAGCAATTGCAGCTTGAGACGAATTACAAGCTCTTCTATGGCTGTTGGCAGTATATTGACCACTATAAGGGTTGTAGTATAATCCGTTTGCATTTGTACTACCACAGCTGTGCTCACCTTGCGCTTTTGCAAGAACAACGAAAGCTGCTAGCCATAGCATGCAAACGATCAATTCAGCACAAAAGTACATCCCTATGTAAATCAATGTGGGTAGGGCCAGACACAAAATACCTAAAGCAATCAAATAAAAAACACTAATGACACCTGTTGCTAATGTAAAGTTGGTTTTCTTGTTACCTCTATCACCATAGGCATGGATTGCATATGCTAAAAGTGACATCACTAAAACAGATGATGCAAATTGCGAAAATCTTAAAAGTGTAAGGAAAACTCCAGTGACTCGTTTCATAATGTTGATATGTGGTATGGACTTGCTTAGTGTTTTTTAATCGAAAGAAATAAGAATCTTAACTTTAGCTCAGAGTATGTTTAGACGTAAAGTGATAACAAACGCTTTACTGAACCCTTTTATATGTAACTTTAGGGAATGTATAACCAACCATAGTCCTCCCTTAAGATATGATTTCAATATCCCTTAAAATGTTTGCCATTACCATAGATGTATTGAAGCCACTGGGCAGTCAAGTCAGGTTATTAGTCGTTCCAACCTCAAAAGCACCTTGACAATTGCCAAATTAAGGGTATATATATCCCTTTTCTTACTATACTTTTCTTTTTCCAAGTATCAGGTCAATTCATTAATGACTGTGATTAAATACCGTAAACATGACTTAATTCTCTGGATTAGTAAAACTTTTTGCAGGGCATCGCTCACTGTCCCTTTTTTTCTCATTGCGCCCTTTAAAGCTATTGAAAATTGGTCCACTTGTTCATCTGCAAAGACCATGAAGCAATTCTAGACTTTTCTAATAAGATGGTCTGTGACTTAAAACTCGATCTTGGATGTATATCGTCTTTGATTGCAGGGGATGTTGTTATCCGTCATATTCAAGATTGTTGAGACATGAAATGGAGAGAGTGAGAAAGTAAACTATGATATTATAACTCAATCTCCTATATATTTATGAAATCCGATTTACATTAGTCACTCTCAAGAATGATTGTAACTGGTCCTTCATTAGTTAAAGAACAGCTCATCATGGCGCCGAATTCACCGTCCTTTACTTTTTCTTCACCTAAGCCACTTCTTAGTAACTTCAAAAATTCTTCGTAGAGGTCTTTCGCTATATGACCCTTTTGGGCTAAATGAAAATCTGGTTTGGTTCCCTTCTTGGTTTTTGCCATCAATGTAAATTGAGACACTGACAAAATTTCACCGTTGGCCTCTTTAATATTCTTCTTCCATAGATTCTTAGTTTCATCTTCAAAGATTCTCAAATTAAGAACTTTCTTGGATAGTTTATCTACATCCGCCATAGAATCATTGATGGAAATGCCTACTAAGAGCATGTAACCATGTTTAATACTATTACATAGATTAAGGTGTTAGTAAAGAAACTAGTTACTACAGAAATTCAAAATGATGCAGAAACGTACTTTGAAATAACTTTTGAGTCAACGACTACAGACGCCTGACTAACTTTTTGTAAGACAATCTTCATGGTGGATCAGCACTGAATAACGTACGGATTGTTAAATGAACATATAAAGTTTTGCTTGATCCAACAACATGAATTTTCCACATCGATTTTTTTTTCAAATTTATAGGAAACGCGAAAACTTGATAAGATGCGAGATACAGATTTGGCAATGGTCAGTAAGATCATTATTTTAAATGACATTCTAAGTTTATATGTCTATGGAAGCATTTGCATAAGAATGGATACTTTGGAAGAACCAGAATGTCCTGAGCATGAAGACCGTGTTTTTGTGAAATCAAGCAAAGACTTTGAAGGTTATGCCAGCAAAGCAATAGTCCCCGTCCACTTCGTCGCGCTTTTAACTTCTATATACTTGACAGAAACAAAAGGTTTACTGGTATTTTCTAATTTTGAGGAGGGGGAAAGTCAAGTGGAAAAAGACCAGTATATAATTAAACTGAAATTCAAAGACAGGAGCTCGGAAAGATTAGCAAGAATGACTATTTCCTTACTTTGTCAGTACTTTGATATTGAATTGCCGGACCTGGACTCAGGCTCAACACTAATATTGAAAGATATTCATCTTGAAAGGCTATGTTTTTCAAGTTGTAAAGCTTTATATGTGTCAAGATCTGGGAACTACACCCTATTTTTAGAGGATATCAAACCATTGGATATAGTGAATGTAATAAACTCCATATCTACGAAATCTCAAAAAAGCGGCACTGAATTTTTGCCATCAGGCCCAATTATAGAATCTAATTTGAGGGAACCACTATTAGATATTTTCAACAATTTGATAAAAATGAACATAGATGAGAGAAACAGTTTCAAATTTGTAAGATTGATTCACTACAATACGGAATTGAAGAAATTTATCCAAGAGCAGCAAAGCCTTTTATCGCAGAAATCAAAAACCAAGCTAATCAATCCTTTCTTTGCTCCAAACAGATTAGGAATACCTTATGTTGAGACGCAAAACGAATTTAATTCGCAGCTTATGACGCTTAATTCAGAGCAACCAATTACAGATATAAGCAGTAATGGAGATGACATGAGGTACAGTACAGATCCTATTGAGGAGTCTGATTCTTCAACTATCTCTTCTACGGGGAAGTTTGTAAGCCCAGGATCCTGCATCCAGTCGCACACACCCGAAAGGAAAACAAGCGTACCAAACAATTGGCTGGATAACGATTCCGAGGGTAAGAATAAAAGAAGACTTTCCTTTCAGTGCACTAGCGCACCTTCATCCCAGCAGATAATTGATTATGAGCGACTTTCGCTAGCTAAAGTAGGCTCGGTTGAGAGGCTTAAGGGAAAGTTTGTTGGGATGTATCCGTCTCATTTCAGCGGCATAACTGAGTTCAGATATTGCACATTGAAGTTATATTTTACACACTTATCGGTATCAAAAATCCCAGACAAGATATTGATACCGGGTACCAACTGCATTGAGATCATTATCCCTACGATGGAGCGAATACGTGAACTATTCGGAGTTTTAAACTGTCAGAACAGTATGATATCGAATATTCTACTACTGGATAAGCCAGATCCGATCTCCGTGGAAATTGAAAGGGTCATGTGGAACAATGATGAGACAATTAGCCCTGGTTTGACTGTTTGGAGTTTAAAGAACATTAGTGTAAAGACGCAGGCGCAGGCGTCGGCGCAGTCTCCTGCGAAGTCACTCCCACCAGTCAATGCACCTCGCACGAAAATGCGCAAAATGGCAGAGAAAGACCCCACCATCGAGTTCTGTCACTTGGAGCTCAACACATTCGAAACAAAATACGTAACAATGTTTGGCATGCTAGTGTCTTGCTCATTTGACAAACCTGCCTTCGTATCTTTTGTCTTTACCGATTTCACTACGAATGACATCGTCCAAAACTACCTCTATGACAGATACTTGGTAGATTATGAGGCCAAATTGGAGCTCAACGAAGGCTTCAAAGCCATCATGTACAGAAACCAATTCGAAACATTTGACTCCAAAATCTTAAACATATTTAACAAGAGGTTGAACGAGTTGCAGAACGGCCGCGACGAAAACCTTTCGCAACACGGCATAGTTTGCAAGATGAACATAAAAGTGAAAATTTATAACGGCAAACTAAACGCCATTGTACGCGAATGCGTGCCGGTTCTACAGTCTCAGGTAAGAAGCGTTGCTTCACCTTCACAAAGCGAACATTTAAGATCTTTTTATCAGCGGGCGTTTAAGAGAATCGGCGAGTCCGCCATCTCACGCTACTTCGAAGAGTACCAAAGGTTTTTTCCCATACAAAGAAACAAAACCTCTCATCTCGCGCAATTAAAGACCGCTGTTTCAGGACATGAACAGGATCACGAACCAGGACAGCTGCACACTTCAATGGTCCCCACCGAATATATACCTGATCTAAATGCGGACGTGTCATCCTTCGATATCGAGTGTACAGATATTTTCCCGCTCTTGAACTCCCTGTCTCGTTGCCCACACCCGCGCCAAATACACAAGACAAGCACCCTATATAGTTGCAGAGGACGCATCATTGCCATTGAATACATGGCATCTGACATCTGCTTCCATATTACGAACGAGTTTTCTCTTTCACAGGGCCGCAGCGCGGACTCCCAGAAAGTGCTAAAACTACACATTATTACCCCTAAGAACTTTGCATACTTTTTCAACCGCCCAAATGCCTATATACAGCGCCAGAGTCTTGAGGAAATATATACGCAATTGACACAATTTCTCGGCCATTCATTCCAATTCAATA
The DNA here is from genome assembly GCF_947241705.1 of Saccharomyces mikatae IFO 1815. Lineage (NCBI taxonomy): Eukaryota > Fungi > Ascomycota > Saccharomycetes > Saccharomycetales > Saccharomycetaceae > Saccharomyces > Saccharomyces mikatae. The sequence goes on along the minus strand of NC_079259.1, from coordinate 50,819 downwards.
TAACCTCCTCCTACAAGTTGCTCCCTGAAACTGCCTTGGCTTTGCAGATCTGGTGTCCCATTGAATGCACGCTTCGGGAGTTGCAACAACAGCTGGCCCATCTAAAGGCTGCAACCACTCCTGATTCAGGGAGTCTTGGTTACGCAATTACCGCCGCCGTCAATCCTCCGCGATTTCTTGCCGCTCAAGATGGCGTCACCGTGAAAAAGGAGGAAGATAATGGCGATGAAGCCGGGACATTTTCCGCTTCGTGGGACACGATTGGCGCAGCCCAACGCGGCGGTGCCAAATTTCAGTGACGTTTTAGCAATAAAAGGAAAATAGAGACAGAACAACGAAAATTAAGGGTGTGCCGAATATAAGGGAGTTGGGCATTCTCATATGAAGGATAAAGAAAAGGAAAAGGAAAAGGAAAAGGGAAAGAGGGGAGTAGAAAGAACAAGAGTCAGCAAAAGGTTCTGTTCCGTCTGTTCCTTCCTTCCTTCTTAGTGTTAAAACAAGGATAATGTAGAGTGGTGGGAGTGGGTCAGTGCAGCAGAAGTCGACATATAAAAGGATGTTTCTTTCGCAACAGTAGCATGATCTTGCTTTTATCTCTTCAATATTTATTCGTTAGATTCAGAATCCTTGTATTACAGTAAAGGTGAAATAAAAAAAAGAAGTAGTTACGTTCAAACACTTATACTAAACTTTTTTTACCGAAACTGCATAACATCAATTATTAAACTAACGCTATGATTTTCAAAAGGTTCGTTAATTTGCTCGTGTTTTTATTCCTACTTGGTGCCGGCTTATTGACGTTTTTTCTTATTCTGTCGGGAGGCAGAGAATCTGGGACGCTGGAGAACTTCTATTGGCTACAAGCCGATACTGACGGGTTCAACAGCGCTCCATCCACTACGAGATGGTACAATTATAACTGGTGTGGCTATGAAGATGGCCAGCTAGCTAATTGTTCCAGCAGGGCACCTGCCAAGCCTTTTTCTCCAAGAGATAATTTTGGCAACTCAGCCAACCTACCATCATCATTTAGGAACAACCGGAATACCTACTATTACCTGTCCAGGGTTGGGTGGGCCATGCTGCTGGTTGCCCTTTTTTTTATTGTCTTGGCATTGGTGCCCGGGTTTCTGGCTACGTTTCTTCCATTCAAGGCGGTGCCAGTCTTGTACTGTGTGTTGTCCTGGTTGGCCTTTTTCTTCATCATATTGGCCGCGTGCTTGTACACAGGCTGCTATGTGAAGGCTAGAAATACGTTCCATGACAGTGGGAGGTCTGCCAAATTAGGAGCCAAAAACTTTGCGTTCATCTGGACTTCGGTGTTTTTGATGCTCGTGAATGCTGTTTGGTCTACTATATTCAGCGCAACCCATAAGGGCCATTCCTCTTACTCGGATCATGACATGTATGCCCAGTATGAAAGCCCTTCCGTTGACACTGGTGCCCAATTGGAGAAGTCCACCTACAACAGCGGAACAACAGATGGCGCGGTACCGGTCACAGCAGCACCAGTGGTTGGACAGCCTCAGCCCACAACTACTACTACTCAAGCTGGCGATGGCAGGTTCTTTCAAAAACTAAAAACAAGAAAGAATGTGCCCTCTGGTGAACTGGGACCAGCTGGCGATGGTGGTCTTTCCGGGCCAGTAACTGTACGCGAATAGAAAACAAAATCGCCATGAGGTGCACTCTATTTCGTTTTCATTTTCCCATTCTACGTTCGTCGTACCAATCAATATTCCGCATACTTTCAACTAATTTATTTGCCATGGCTTGATCCATGTACATTGTGTTAATTTTTACACCGGAGATCATAATTTTTCTCCTCCTATCCTCCTCCTCCTCCTCCTTCTCCTCCTTTTTACTAATCACTTAGTTCATTTCTCTCTCGCGATTGAAAGAAACTAAGAAAAAGAGAAAAAAACGTCAGTAATAATACCAGGCACCTTAGTGTAATTAATAGTAATAAAATTGAATTTAATTCTTTAATAATACCACACCTCAAGAAATTAATATATAATACTAACTAACTCAAAAAAACTCCTTTATTTTTATGTAATCGTAGAGATAAGAATAATACCGAACACCGTGAAGATTTTCCTGTTGAAAGTTATGAAGAATATCATCCCACTCAAGACATGAACATGAATGAATCCATCTCCAAAGATGACCAAGGTGCAGAAGAACAAAACAATTCATCTTCTGGTGGTAAACCCGGTTCTTACAATTCTAATTCTAATTCTGCTCAACGCAAAAAATCTTACAGTACTACCAAGCCTACGGAGTATAGTTTGCCAAAAGAACAGCCTGAATCAACTTCCAAGAACTTGGAAACCAAGGCTAAAAACATCCTTTTACCTTGGAAAAAGAAGCACAACAAGGACTCTGAGAACACAAGTACTGGTACTGCTGCTATTGCTAGTCACCACGCAAACGTAGGTCCTGATGTGAATCATATTTCTAACGAACCCAAGTTAAGTTCAGACCCTAATGCTACCCATGGATATTCTTATGTCAAGACTACGACACCTGCCGCTTCACCTGAGCACTCCAAAGTGAAGACTTCACCTTCCGTTAACGACCACCGTTCTAATGTCAAAACCTCATCTCCTACTATACATGAACATTCTACTATTGGCACTGGGAAACCAGGTGTTGCCACTGCGCATGGTCATATTAGCTCAAAAAATCGTACGACTAAGCATGAACACTCTAGTGTTAATTCTGGTTCTTCGGGAACTACTGCCACACATGGACATTCCAATTCAGAAGCCATATCCCCTACCAATATTAGTGAGTATCGCAAGACGAGCACTGGTCCATCTGCTACTGCAGCCACACACGGACACAAGAACGTTAAATCCACTACGGTTCCTACTGCTAGTCATGCACATTCCAAGGCCAAATCGAATTCAGGTAACATCGATGCTACCGCATCAAATGACCATGGTGGCGTCAATAATACTTATTCTTCTACTCATGCTTATTCTAATTCCAGGACCAGTCCCAAAACTACTAATATAAGTCACCATCGATCCGCCCCAAAAACAGTTCCTTCAACTGCTCATGGACACTCCAAAGCAGAAGAAAACTATTCAGCTCCTCAAGAATATTCGAACTTTGATTCCAGCTCCGATCGTGATGCTATTCCTGGCAGCTTCCGGGGCATGACTGGTGGTGATTTGAGTTCTGTTGACCCTAGTGTGTACACAGACTCAAGTCCAAAATCCACCGAGCGCACAACAACCTCTCATTATGGCGCCACTGGTCCTCCACAAGATACCATGAAAGAGATTGCTGAGAATGTTAAAATGAACGAGAGTGAACAAACAGGTTTGAAGAATGATCAAATTTCAGGTTCTGATGCAATTCAACAACAAACTATGGATCCCAAATATGAGGGAACAATGGGAGCTTCAAGTGGTTTATCGAGTCATCAGCCTCCTCGTTATAATGATGATTCAAAGAACATTCAATATCCGGAAAAGACCAAGGTTGAAAAGCAAAATATAACTGAGAAAGCTTCTGAAAAGTTTAGAAGCGAAAGGGATGATATTTTAGATTCAGGTGACCACTATCAAGAGAAAAACATCAAATCTAAACCAGCTTCTAATTGGGGCCCAATTGAGTATAGTTCGGGTACTGGCAAGAATGAGAATCTGCAAGATGTTGTTCTACCTCCTGGTGTCAAAGGTGATTCCCACAATGTTACATCTGTGCCTCAACACGATTATAAAATGCCTACCAACCTGGAGCGTGCACACTATGATGATGATGTTAAAGGTATCAAAAATGACAGTTTGCAAGACATTTTTGGTTCACAAACCGCTGACAGAAATGTTGATAATTCTCGTGGTAATGAGGGACACTGGTCCGGAGTTTCTAAGGGAAGTACTACTGATCAAAACATCGATTTGCCACCTGCCATGAAGAACAAAGAAGACTTGAATGAGGGATCTACGACGACTACTTATTCCAAGCCTCACCAATATGGGTTGGACTATTTGGATGATGTTGAGGATTACAACAAAATTGATATTGATGAACACTCAAACGTAAAGGACGAATTGCTTCAAGGTAAACCATTCAACTACGGTTATGATAATAAACAGCAAGTTTTAGGTACCAGCGAAGTTGACGCACCCTCAAACTCAGTCCGGACACAAGATGAGAATCTAATATCTCCGAAGCAAACAATTCAAACCGGTATGAAAACTGCGGGTGATGAAAGCCCTGGGGGCTATGAATATTCAAATATGTCAGATATTAGTAAAATATCTGATCTAAGCAAGAATAAGTCGGGCCCAACACCTACTCGTTCTAACTTCATCGACCAAATTGAACCAAGAAGAGCCAAAACAACAGAGAATATTACCTCCAATTCTGAAGACTCTAACAATCGAGAACCAAGTAACAGTGGAACTGTAGGCACTGGAAAGGAAGGCATAAGATCTAAGACCTTCAGCTCTGCCACATTTGATAATAGTAAAAGTTCAGATGCCAATCATAAAAACTATGACGTCACCTCATTTGATGATGGCAGAACTGCAGATACTAACGATGCTGCGACGGCTGCGTACGATAATACAGACAGTAGGGACTTCGAGACAGCTGGTTTAGAAAACACAGGCTCGACATATGCTAATTCAAAAGATACTGCTGGAGTAACTTATGATCGTCAAAGACCATCGGAAGAAAAATCTACTGATCACAATGGCCACAATATCTTAAGCCAAGAAAATTATAGTGACGATGATATTGACGTGAACAAGAATGCAAAAGTTCTTGAAAAAGACGCACTTGGCTATAAACGCAAAGTGGATCTGAAGAATAAGCGCAGAACAGATATTGGCGGTTCTGACGCTGCAGACACTTATGCCGCCGAAGTTGGTAATTTTCCTAGTTTGATCGACCCTCGTGTTCCGACGTATGGATTCAAAGATGATAATAATACTTCTAGTTCTCAAAAGACGCCTCTATCATCTACATCCGAAACCGCTGATCCGGAACCCGCTACCTATTTGATTCATAATGAGACCACTTCCCAAGGGAGAAAAGTGTCTGTGGGCTCAGCGGGGTCTGAAAAATTGAAACACCACCACAATCACAGCCATCATCACAGTAGACAAAGCTCTTCAAAGGCCTCCGACTATGAGTACAATTCAAACCACTCAACTGAACACACTCCTAGACATCATCGATCTGACTCCAATAAAGGTGAGCAAGATTTTGAAAACGGAGAAGATAAGGAACAGACCGGTAAGCAAAGTTTTATGGGCAGAGTGAGAAATAGTATCTCTGGAGGTACTTTTGGATTTAGAAGTGAAATTTAGACGTTTTATGACTAATGAAATGAATGAATACCTGGTACGGTTCTTGAAATTATTTTTTTTTTTTTTCAGAGGGTCACTATCGTTCGAAGAGCTATATATGATGGCATCCAGCACACGTTTGTCTTTCTATTTCCTTTTTCATTATTAATTAATGTCTTTCCGTTTTTCAGTCACGACAACATTATCCTTTCCTTTATGCAGGAGTTTACTTCTCACTTTATTATTTTTTACTTTTTTTTACACAACTTTCCTCAAGTTTTTATATAAATGTATGTATTATATAAACTTGTTTATTGTTGCTTAATATTTATATCCAGTTTATTATATGTTCTTATTCTGCATTCCTTTATTCAAACTTATTATATACTACTATCTCGTTTTCTACGATATTAGTTTAAAACGATGTATTTATCAACACGATATTACCCGAATGCTTTGTAACCCGGATGCTTTCTATTTTGTTTTTTAGTGTTTCTAAGACTTAAAGAAAAAAAAATTGGTTAGTTCATTTTATATCATGGAAAATCAGAATTAAGGTTATCGTAGGGACCTTGAACTTGTATTTTACAAAATTAAAAACATTTTTTGGTGGCGACAGTAGAACTCACTGAAATCATAAGAAACAATCGTTTAAGAGTTTCTCCCATATTGGATCTGATCTCAATTGTATTTCCTCTTAATTCAAAAGTTCGGGAAATCAAGAAATCGAAGAACCAAATAGAATCCGTTTTAATATTTGCGTGTGAAGGCTCATTTTTCTGCTTCTATTATATATCCTAAGAATTAAGATTTTACTGAACAAAGGACTGGCTTCTTTTGTTTATTTGATCCGGGATTTTTACGAGAGGAGAGTTTCTTGAGAAGATTATTTTTGTTGTGACATATAAACTGGAAATATACTACTAAGAATGTCTTTAGTGCATGGTCAGACGAACCTAAACGAATCCAAATATCTTATAGAAAGAACATTTAGTTCTAGTTCAGAAAACGTTCCGTTATCGAAGGAGGCAACATATCCCATACCCAATGCATACAGTTTTTCTACAACTAGGAGCAACAGTGAGACAAACATAAAAAGAGAGAAAGCACGCGGTTTCGTGGAAGAACCTGCCATGATCTCTATGCTTCATAATTTGACCATGTCCACGGGAAATGGGAAGGGGAATGATACCAACTCTTTAACTTCGCACGATGTGGACGTTGGTCCCTATTGCCTTTTGTTGAGAAATTTGCCAAAAGATATCACGCTAAGAGAATGCTACTGTATATTTTCTTTAGCCACAGGAGTATCAAGCATAGAGCTTAAAAGGGATGATAGAGAACCCTCCAATGAAAATGAAAAAGTTGTGGTGGTGAAATTTGGATCACTGTCTTTAGTGACTCACTATGCTAATATACTCAATTCGAAGTCTGAAATTTTTGGACCCAGTTTCCCCTTCCGGTCTCACATTGACGTAGTGAACGAGCAGACGCATCTTCCAGTGAGTTTTCAGGAGCATGTTTTAGCTAGCACTACAAATAGCTCTCCAAAGAATTATCAGTTATCTTCCAGTGCGCAAAATGAAATTCAAAATCAAACTTTTAGTACTATACCATATGGGGGATCTAGTTCCTCTCCATTAGGACAGTCAGCGGCAAAGATGAGGCCTTCGCTATTGTCTGAAAGATCCCTACGTTTTTCATTCAATGATCCATTCGGTTTGGAAACAGTCTCTCAGAGGAAAGAATCTGTACCGTTTCTACGAAATAGCATCTCACAGCACGATTTATCAAATGTAACCACAACACCAGGTTTACCAGGAATGCCATCCCAAAAGGACACTGGAAAGTCACTCTTGCTTCTGGAAAAGGATGAAATAAACGAAAGTATTTGGAATGGCGATGAATTAGCTAATGATGCTGGTGATTCTTCCTTTAGTGCATCTTTACAACAGCCTCCGATGTCATCAACTCCTGTGATGGAGTGGAACGCTTCCTCAACTACTAATATTCCTTTTTTCCAATTGTCGAACCAAGAAAACCATCAGTCCAACTTATTGCCGTCATCGCATCATTCAATTGGCCAGGACGTTCCTCATATACAATCACAGCCAAATTTGAATAATTCAGGAGTAATACATTCCGCCAACTCCTTACCGCAATACCACTTACTGAACCAAATTAATGGTGCCACTAACCCGCATGGTCTACAACAGCATGTTTCTAATATTCCGTCTAATTTGGAACTTAAATTCCAAACTGAAAATGGCCACATACAATCTTCAGCCTCAAATGGTTCTTCGATATTTAACAATCAAAAGGTAAACCAAGGTTTCTTAGTAAACGAACAAGATAACAGTTTACTATCGCGACACAAAGAGTGTTCTTCTTCTACAGCTTCATCCTCTGCATTTTCGAAAAACAACGAATCAAATGTGGCAGGTTCCACAACTATTTCACAGGCTGACTTGTCATTATTAGCCAAAGTTCCACCACCGGCTAATCCCGCAGATCAAAACCCCCCTTGTAATACTTTATATGTGGGCAACTTACCACCGGATGCAACAGAACAAGAATTAAGACAATTATTTTCTAATCAACAGGGATTTCGTAGGTTGTCCTTCAGAAATAAAATGAACTCTCATGGGCACGGCAACGGCCATGGCCACGGTCCAATTTGTTTCGTGGAATTTGAGGATGTTAGCTTTGCCACTAGAGCGTTGGCTGAACTATATGGTAGTCAACTTCCTCACCCCCGCCCTTCGCTCAATAACAAAGGAGGTATTAGATTAAGCTTTTCGAAAAATCCATTAGGCGTCAGAGGCTCAAACAGTAGGAGTAAAACCGGTTATAGCTTTAATGGAAATCATGGTAAGTCGTAAGAAACTCGATATTTCTTCATTTGTATTTCTCCGCTGTACTTTTGACCTTCATTCTTGCTTTTGGATTTTGCAGTTTTTTACGCTCTACTTAATTAGTTTATGCTATATTTAAATTTATCCGTACAGTTATTTGACCCTGTTTTATATGTGCTTGTTCTTCCATATTCGATGTTGTAAACGAAAAAACTTCGCAGTAAATTTACAAAATTGGTAACTGAAAGTTGAAAACCCCCCGTTTCGTAACTTAATTATTTATTTATTTTTCATTTTTTAGTACAAATAAAGCCTCAATCTCTACCAGATACAATAGATGCTAAATCAGTAAATGTATCATTCTTTTTAATTTGGCTTTTTGTGCTTTGTTGTAGAGAATTGATTGAGGACGATGAACCATTTAATCTATTCTGGTTGATTAGTTTTTCTCTCAATTTCAACTCATGCGCTTTCCTCTCTAGTTCTTGAATTCTCTTTTGTAGTTCCTTGGCTGATTGTGCCTCTAACTCCTCCAATTTCTGTTGTCTTGCTAAAATTCTTTCATGCCTTAAGACATATGGAACGGTTTCTGAAATGTTTCTTAATTTGGTACGTTCTGGTAAGTCCGGAGAATTTAAAAATTTTGGTGACGATTCTGACTTGATTAATCTTATTAAACTTTCATTTTCTTGTTTGATTTCTCTACCCAGCTGTCTCACAGGCGACATTTCTTGTTCATCTTCTGCGGGATCATGTTCGCGGTTGTCTTCATACTCATTTTCTTTAACGTTTTCACTTATTTGGTTTCTTGGTGTATCCGCTTTCAAATTGTTTGCAAGAGTTTGAGAAGAATTGAATTGCCCGGTACTTATCAAAGATGCAAAGTTGCTTAGACTTGGAGCATTTGATTGTCTCTTCGTAGAACTAGGACCGATTTCTTCAGTATTAGCCACTGATGACAGTTTTTCGGAACGGTAGTTCTCGTAAAGTAAATTTTGGGTCGTATCTTTGAATTCTTGTAAATGAGAGCCGAACAAGACGTTTTTCAAAACTTTCAAGTCTGAGATTTTTTCATCGTCGATAGATATCACCCCCCATGGATACTCTCTAACATATCTTCCCTCGCTGTTTCTGGTCTCAGAAGTTATAATGGCAAATGGTTGCAAGGATGCCAATGCCTGGTTTTCTTCCATTGATTCTAGATCATCATCCTCTGGATCAACCTCAAATTTGTAAATTGGAACATTATATCTTTCCACATCAAACATGATGTTCTTCCTGAATTGGATTAATTCCTCCTTGGTAAATGAATCAGCTCTTGTTATTATTGGCAGCACATTAGTGTATTTGGAGATGCTTTTCATGAGCTCTACATCAACTTCTCTCAAACCATGCCCTGTCGGTTCAATGAAATACAATGCGACGTGAACCCTGGTGTCCTCAAATCTTGGATTTCTTTTAATTCTTGTTTCTTCGGCTAGAACAATATCAAATTGTTGTTCCAAATACGACATAACCTCTTCAAAACATAGTGAATCATCTAAGTTCTCACCTATGCCATGTGTCATGATCAAGTTGAAGAAAACAGTATCATCTTCGTTCATTTCTGGTGATCCTTGCTCTTTTTTGCCCCCAAGTTCCAATGAAGTGGAGGTGATAGTGATACCAGGTTCCAAATTGGATCTCATGGGGTCGAATTCAGATACGTGAGACGGAATCCCGTTCTTTGAGTTGAATGAAACAACTTTGGTAGGAGCAATAATTTTCACTTCTGGATTAGAATTAGTACTGGCATCCGCCTCCCCATATTGATACTTGTGCGGGAAAATCTTAGTCTCCAACAAATTGTTAGCAAAGGTAGTCTTTCCTGTACCTGCTGGCCCACATAACAACATTGTATATGTGATCCCACGTTTATGTTCCTTTTTTCTACGGAATAAGTTAATTGGAGGAGTTGAAGCAGTACTCATGGTTAATAATATATCTTTCTAGCAACTATAAGCAGAATCTCTGGGGGCTTTGTCTTACTTTTCCACATGCTAATATATTTGATCTTGCTCGAAAGCTTGTTATATTCTTCCTCCAGTTTGACGCGTAAAAAATCCCGCGGTTACCCGCAAACAACGCCGGTTTTTGTCAAGAACCAAAATAGCACAATCATATCAGGAATGAAAGAGGAAATATCGACTTCAAACTCAGTTTAAATGGTGTCATTTCGGTAGTTTGATAGCAGATTATAGAGCATGTCGGATTGGAAAGTGGACCCAGATACCCGTAGACGCCTTTTACAGTTGCAGAAGATTGGTGCGAACAAGAAATGCATGGATTGTGGCGCACCAAATCCACAATGGGCAACTCCGAAATTTGGAGCCTTTATTTGCCTTGAATGTGCCGGTATTCATAGAGGCCTCGGTGTGCATATATCATTTGTGAGATCTATCACTATGGATCAGTTTAAGCCAGAGGAGTTGCTGCGCATGGAGAAAGGTGGTAATCAACCATTGAGTGAATGGTTCAAATCGCATAATATCGACTTGAGTTTACCACAGAAAGTGAAGTACGATAATCCCATTGCAGAGGACTACAAAGAAAAATTGACTTGTCTTTGCGAAGATAGACCATTCGAAGAGCAAGAACATGTGGATTTTGATGGTTCAAAATTGTCAGCCACCGCTACCGCCGCTGATACCACTACTTCTGGTGAAGCTCAAAGTCGAGAAGAGACACCTCTGGAAAACCGTCGATCTGCAACACCAGCAAACTCCGGTAATGGTTCCAACCTTCAAAAGGAGAAAAATGAGGCATATTTTGCTGAACTAGGTAAGAAGAATCAATCTAGACCAGATCATTTACCTCCCTCTCAAGGAGGCAAATACCAAGGATTTGGCAGCACACCCGCTAATCCTACACAAGAACAACCGGCAGGGACCACTAATACTTTGAGTCTAGAGAATTTCCAAGCTGATCCGTTGGGAACATTGACTAGGGGATGGGGCCTCTTCTCCAGTGCAGTATCTAAATCTTTTGAGGATGTAAACGAGACTGTAATCAAACCTCATGTTCAACAATGGCAATCTGGAGAGTTGTCCGAAGAGACAAAGAGAGCAGCGGCTCAATTCGGTCAAAAATTTCAAGAAACAAGTAATTATGGGTTTCAAGCATTTAGTAATTTCACCAAAAATTTCAATGGTAGTGCAGAAGAAAATTCTACTACAGGGAATACGACCCATGCAGGATACCAAAAGATTGGTAGTACTGACAAGCAAAATGAACAGGAACAAGATAAATGGGACGATTTTTAGTATTTATGTAATTATTTGAGCGTTTAAGAGTTCATTTGACATTGCAGTCATAATGAAGACTAGTTTTGTGGAATGTCCACGTAATATTTTTGTCCCCAAATTTGCATTCATTTACTTGTTAAAAATGGAGCAAAACAAGAGGAAAATTAGAATTATAAATAAATGTACGCCAGTATCCACTAAATAGGTAATATAAGGCCAAATTATAAATTATCACTCAACCTATCTTTATGTAGGCAGAGTTTAAATCTCTTACTATAGACATATTTATTAGATGAAGGATGTGTTACACCTGCAATAATCAATCTTTAATTCTCCTTTTTAATTTATTATACTTTTGTACTCAAGAAATATTACGAACGTGAATGAAACAAGGTTGAAACCGCCATTTTCCATGAATATTAGGTTCCAAATTATATATATCATAAGCTCAAAAATAAAAAGAGAACGATAGGAACTCTTCCTTGTTCATGTAATATTTGTTTATTTGTCTCATAGGCAAATAAAGAGGAAAATAATCATGTGATAAGGCTGATATTTTTCATACGCAATTAACCATTGTTACTAATTATTTTGTGAGGCGATTGCTTACAGAAAGAATGACCGGTTATTCTAATTGAAGATTGTTTTGTAGGTAAAAATGACACGGGATATCGGAAAAACATTTCTCCCATTCTCAATAGTCTTACTTTCTCTTTGATAAAATTTTGAAGCCATTTCAGTTATCGATATACTGGTGCAAAAAAAAATTAACTTCTATCTTTTGTTTGGGTAAAAAATTCAAAGGTCTATTTAGCTTCTACAAAATTCAGGAGTACTGTGATATTAGTGGAAGTGTTTCACATTATACTTAAAATTTTTGAATTTTTGTAATCAATTGATCCAAAAGAGTGATGTAGCTGCCTCACGTAAAGTAACAAAATCGACTTTTACCATTCTAGGTAAAAACTGAATGATGAAATGATCGTATACTGTTGAAATAGCAGGGAGAAGGAGCACCTCAAAGAGAGATTGTAATCAAAGTTATTAGATCAATGTCCCTCAATCAAGGAGTATTATGCCACATTTGAGACAAACGCCAACATTTTTTTCCTTCTGGACATATGGTGTTTAGATCAATGATCCGTTAAATTCTGATCTAACACAGAGTTGTACGTAGTTCTTAGCGGCCAAGAAACAGATGCATGCCAAATAAGGATGAAATTGACATTTGATCTTTACCGTTTAACTCGAGTGTATATTGTGCCTTCATTTTTAAAATGGCGTGGCAGAACTAAGTGTATTTTTGATCCAGAAAAGAAATATCAATTTTTACCGCGTTAAAACATACATCGAAAAAAGGGCGGATCAAAATGTTTGAATGATGTGTGTGAAGAAATAAACAATCATCACACCTCTTTTTTTAGACTCTCTGGGATGCAACACTGATCTATAGTAGCTAAATTTTGATATGGCAAGTGAATTGGCTATGTACCAGTTCAACGAACAGACTTCTGTAAGAGTATTTTTTTTAACAGGTCACATGATTTCTATATGATGTATTTCTGCCGTCCGCTTTTCTGGTCTCCTTGCTTTCTTGAATCTTAGAAAACTTTATTGAGATACGGTGTTCAAACTTAGAATTCCACGTATTGCTGAACTTAATAGCCACCGCTATACGCAACCCACCCTACGGTGAAATTATGTTAAAAGTTACATCCTATTTCTTTTTTTCCCCTACGGTCAGGGCAGGGCGCTGTCCGTGCCTGCGATGAGATTCATCAATTTAAAATAAAAACCAGCACACTGTAATGCTGAAGCAATTTGTTCAAGTAAAATAAAAAAAGACCTCAACATCAGTTAACCCAAAAGGGTATGAAATAATCGATGTGCTTTTTCACTCTACGAATGATCTGTGAGGAAATGATTTGGGCCGAATCACGTAAAAAGTCTGATTCGTGGCGGCTAATCTCTGAGGGGCGCCAACAAACTCGTAGAGACCTCGTTTCTTGGAGCGCACCAAATGTCCAAGTAATATTCCAAAGAAATAACCGCAGAGTGTCCTGTTCAATTGGTTGAAGATACCTGTTGTACTTTTTTCATCAATTATTGCGATTAACTATCTCCCGATCGATTTGACGCCCTTCAAAAGAGTGTAACGCCAAATTCATTACTTTTCCTATTTGAGGATAGCTCTATTGCTGATGTGGAGTAGAAATAAAATACAGACGCCATAATAGTACGTAACAGATTCACGAAAACTGATCTGACCGTGTTAAAACAATAGATCACGAAAACTGATCTAATTTCACCTAAACATTTCACGAAAATGATGCGAGTGGATACATGAAAGCTTCACGAGATCTGATATGTCGGTACGTATTTGTGCTTCAAGCAATTCGATGTAATTGTTTACATGAGTGCTTCACGAAAATAAATGACACACGCTCATCATCACCAATGCCCAAGTGGTATTGTGTGCAGGACTTGAGGATAGAAATACGCATCTGTGTCACGAAAACTGATGTAATTACATACACGAATTTCACGAAAACGAATAAATTTCTTACGTGAGTACCAAAATTATGTGTTGTATTGCAGAAAGGGTTCACAGATAATGCTCTTATGACTTACTTTAGTGACCCGCGAAAATAAGTTTATAGTTTACGAAGGAATTCACGAAAAGCATGTTATTATTTACATCAACTGACCACGAAAACCTTATGCGAACGTTTACATTACTATCACTCACAGGAAAATAATAAATCTTCTCAGTGAAAATTGCAACCGCTACTAATCCACCACTACACTGTTCTCATTGAATCTACCGCTGTAAATTAGGTACGGGCTAGACGTTTTACAAGATGTATAACCACGAAAAGTTTTAGATATCTTCAATTAAAGTCGCAGACCGCCCTTTCTGCTCAATTGAGGACCGTTGAAGCCTATTGAAGTTTCCCATTGTACTATTAGATATTCATTATTTAAAGTCAAAGAATTCTATTCAATTCCTATTCTAAATGGCTACTTTTTACTATTGTAATCATAAAATTCAAACCTGTATCCCTACAAACAGCAATCACTTTTATTTAAACTGCAAAAATGCTTTCTGAGAACACAACTATCCTGATGGCAAATGGTGAAATTAAAGATATAGCAAATGTCACTGTTAACTCTTTTGTTATGTGCACAGATGGCTCTGCCGCCCGCGTTGAAAACGTCACACAGAGTTACCAGAAAATTTATAATATTCAGCAAAAAACAAAGCACAGAGCTTTTGAAGGTGAACCTGGGAGGTTAGACCCTAGACGTAGAACAGTTTATCAGCGCCTTGCCTTTCAATGCACTGCAGGCCATAAATTATCAGTTAGGGTACCTACTAAACCATTGTTGGAAAAAAGTGGTAGAAATGCCACGAAATATAAAGTGAGATGGAGAAACCTACAGCAATGTCAGACAATGGACGGAAGAATAATAACAGTTCCAAAAAACCATCACAAGACATTTCCGATGACTGTAGATGGCGAATATGCGGCGAAGCGCTTTATAGAAGAAATGGAGCGCTCAAAAGGAGATTATTTCAACTTTGATATTGAAGTCAGAGATTTAGACTACCTGGATGCTCAATTGAGAATTTCCAGTTGCATACGTTTCAGTCCCGTTGTCACAGGAAATGGAGTTCTATCTAAATTTCTCACAGGATGCAACGACCTTGTGACTCCTGCCGTGAAAAGTATGGCTTGGATGCTGGGTTTATGGCTAGGTGACGGTACAACAAAGGAACCAGAGATCTCAGTAGATAGTTTGGACCCTAAACTAATGGAGAGTTTAAGAGAACATGCTAAAACTTGGGGTCTCTACCTCACAGTCTGTGATGATCATAGCCCTCTGCGTGCCAAACACGTAAGACTTCATTATGGCGATGGTCCAGGTGAAAACAAGAAGACTAGGAATTTAAGGAAAAATAACCCATTTTGGAAAGCTGTCACCACTTTGAAATTTAAAAGGGATCTTGATGGAGAAAAGCAGATTCCGGAATTTATGTACGGTGAGCATATAGAAGTTCGTGAGGCATTCTTGGCCGGCTTGATTGATTCAGATGGATACGTCGTGAAAAAGGGCGAAGGTCCAGAATCTTATAAGATAGCGATTCAAACTGTTTACTCATCTATTATGGACGGAATTGTTCATATTTCAAGGTCTCTTGGAATGTCTGCCACTGTGACAACCAGATCAGCTAGGGAGGAGATTATTGAAGGAAGAAAAGTCCAATGTCAATTTACGTATGATTGTAATGTTGCTGGAGGAACAACATTACAAAACGTTTTGTCATATTGCCGAAGTGGTCATAAAACAAGGGAAGCTCCCATAACTGTGAAAAGAAATCCTGTATATTTTGGGTTCACAGATGATTTTCAAGGTGAGGGTACCGTATATGGCCTTGTCATAGAGGGCCATAAGAATTATTTGCTAGGTAATAAAATAGAAGTGAAATCATGTGGTGGCTGTTGTGTGGGTGAACAACTTAAAATATCACAAAGGAAAAATTTGAAGCACTGTATTGCCTGCCCAAGAAAGGGAATTAAATATTTTTATAAAGATTGGAGTGGTAAAAATCGAGTATGTGCTAGATGTTATGGAAGATACAAGTTCAGTGGTCATCACTGTATAAATTGCAAGTACGTACCCGAGGCACGTGAAGTGAAAAAGGCAAAGGATAAAGGTGAGAAATTGGGTATAACTCCTGAAGGCTTGCCAGTTAAAGGGCCAGAATGTTTGAAATGTGGTGGAATTCTACAGTTTGATGCTGTCCGTGGGCCACATAAGAGTTGTAGTACTAATGCTGGGGTTAGAATTTGTTAGGGCTTGTAAGATAGATTAAAACGTATGTATTATTTGTAAATTTTAATATTTTGGATGATAATGGCTATTTTTAATTCTTTGTATTAAATTCATAAAAACAAAACTAATTATTCTCGTTGCTCCAATTTTTTTTTTATTATTAAATTTCAGAATCAATATCTAGGAGGTTTTATTTCATTTTTTATAATACCTTTGTTCATTCTTGAACAGCTTTCCTCAGAGGTATCAGCTACGCTACGTTCTGTTAAAAAACGTATGCAAAAGGAAAATAAATACTTTTAATTGTGATACTTGTGAATTTATTTTATTAAGGATACAAAGTTAAGAGAAAACAAGATTTATATACAATATAAGTAATATTCATATATACGTGATGAATGCAATCTTAACGAGAAGACATGGCCTTGGTGACAACTCTCTTCAAACCAACTTCAGCCTTTCTCAACTCATCGGCAGATGGGTCTTCGATTTGCAAAGCAGCCAAAGCATCAGACAAAGCAGCTTCGATCTTGGACTTAGAACCTCTCTTCAATTTAGAAGACAAGACTGGGTCGGTGACAGTTTGTTCAATGGAAGCAACGTAAGATTCCAATCTTTGTCTGGCTTCGTGCTTCTTAGCGAAAGCTTCATCAGCAGCCTTAAACTCTTCGGCTTGGTTAACCATCTTTTCGATTTCTTCAGAAGACAATCTACCGACAGCGTTAGAGATAGTAATGTTAGAGGACTTACCGGTGGACTTTTCGACGGCAGTAACCTTCAAGATACCGTTAGCATCAACTTCGAAGATAGCCTCCAAGACTGGTTCACCAGCTGGCATCATTGGGATGTTTTTCAAATCGAATTCACCCAACAAAGTGTTTTCCTTACAATTGACACGTTCACCTTGGTAAACTGGGAATTGAACTGTGGTTTGGTTGTCAGCACAAGTGGTGAAAGTTCTTCTCTTGATAGTTGGAACAGTAGTGTTTCTTGGGACAACAATACCAAACATGTCACCTTGCATACCGACACCTAGAGATAATGGAGCAACATCTAGCAACAACAAGTCTTTGGTTTCATCGGAAGTGGATTGACCGGTCAAGATAGCACCTTGAACAGCAGCACCGTATGCAACAGCTTCATCTGGGTTAATAGATTTTTCCAATTGCTTACCATCGAAGAAGTCAGACAACAACTTTTGGACCTTTGGAATTCTGGTAGAACCACCAACCAAGACAACTTCGTCAATTTGAGACTTGGAGATCTTAGCATCCTTCAAAACTTGTTCAACAGGTTCCAAAGTAGACTTGAACAATGGAGCGTTTAAGTCTTCAAATCTAGCTCTAGTCAAAGAGGATTCGAAATCTTCACCATCGAACAAGGAGTCAACTTCAACGGTAGTTTGAGTGACAGAAGATAAAGTTCTCTTAGCTCTTTCAGCAGCGGTTCTTAATCTTCTCAAAGCTCTGGCATCGTCGGAGATGTCCAAACCAGTCTTCTTCTTGAATTCGGCCTTGAAGTGTTCCAACAAGTTGGTGTCGAAATCTTGACCACCCAAATGGGTGTTACCGGAAGTAGATTTAACAGTGTAAACACCACCAGCAATGTGCAATAAGGAAACATCGAAAGTACCACCACCCAAATCGAAAATCAAAACGTGTCTTTCCTTTTCGGACTTACCAGCACCTAGACCGTAAGCAATAGCAGCGGCAGTAGGTTCGTTGATGATACGCAAAACGTTCAAACCAGAAATGGCACCAGCATCCTTGGTAGCTTGTCTTTGGGCATCGTTAAAGTAAGCTGGGACGGTAATGACAGCTTTTTCAACCTTCTTACCAATCTTGGCTTCAGCGATTTCCTTCATCTTGGTCAAAACCATAGCGGAAATTTCTTGTGGGGAGAAAGTTTTAGTTTCTTCCAAGTATTGAACTTCAATGACTGGGTTACCGTCAACATCGATAACCTTGAAAGGCCAGGTCTTCATGTCCTTTTGAACAGACTCGTCGTCGAATCTTCTACCAATCAAACGCTTAGCATCGAAAACAGTGTTTCTTGGGTTCAAAGCAGCTTGGTTCTTGGCAGCATCACCAATCAATCTTTCTTCTGGAGTGAAAGCAACAAAAGATGGGGTGACTCTGTTACCTTGTTCGTTGGCAATAATTTCAACGGAGGATTCGTAAGTAGCAACACAAGAGTAGGTTGTACCTAAATCGATACCGATAGCACCTTGGAAAACACCTTCAGCCATTTTGTTCAATTAAAATACTGTAATGATCTTGGGGGAGTTGAAAATCCAAAAACAAGAAACATTTTTTAAGAATGAAAGACAAAATCACCATAACTAATTAATCTTTATATAAAAAGAGATGAGATCTTCAAAAGAAACGTCGAGCGAAGATGAAAAATTTTTCTTTTTTTTTTTTTTTTTTTCAGTTGCGTGCCAAATGAAAAAAAAAAGGATTGATTAATAAATGTTCGTATAAGATGACTGAATAATAACTGCAATGTACGGGCTATGTTCCCATGGCAACGAATGGAGACTCAAGTTATAAGGATTAAATACATTATTGTTGATGTGTTTACCATTAAAGACTTTTATGTGGCTGTCTACTATTTAGCCGAAAGACTTTTGAGATATTTGGCGGCGTGGTAGATAAATAAGAACTGATCCTTTGTCTGCACCATCTTCATTCTTTGCGAACGCAATTGTAACACGATCTGTTCGATCAAATCCCGTTTGTACTCCTCCGTAGCTTCAATTGGATGCCTCGTACTTTTTGTACTACTTTTAAAATCCAATGTGTCATGCATGAGATGGTCTAAAGCAATGAATGTCCCTGTTCTTCCCACACCTGCAGAACAGTGCACAACAATAGGGTTCCCACGGGAATTCAAACTATGAGAATGAGCGCATAATTCCATTATGGGGACCACTTCCTCCGGTTTGTTCATATCCTTCCAAAGATCGAAGTAGAAGTGATGTACTGTCTTTACCGGACCAACGCTAGGGTCCGCAGGTGTCAATTTAATGTCGGTGACCGTATAATAGTCCTTCACCTTGTGTACATTGACGAACTCTATTTTCAAGTCGGAAGGAAACTGAGTCATGTCACTGGCACCACCTGGGTTTTGCCATTGTGGAGCGATTCTAACCATATCGCCCGCACCACCGCGAGGCCAGTACTGATAGCACTTCTCTCTGTTATACTCGACTAGGGGAGTAACCATGACAATGACAATGTTGTCCAAAGGACAATTGTGATAACACATCTGCCAAAACTGCTCCCACGTTTTTCGCGTGGGACCTTGTGTGGCAATGTAGTATCCTGGTTCGATACTCTGTCCAGGGACATCCACTTTGACGTACGAAGCATTGATGTAATCATTTCCGGACAAAGTCTTCAGATGGACGCGGTTTCTTTCATACGGCATTATATTCACGTACCTGTTTCTAGCGTCGTTACGAGATTCTATACTGGCCCCTAGTGACCATCGGGAATTCACTGTGCCGTTCGTAGCTTCCCTTAATCGCCCGTCTTCTTGATTCTGTATAAACTTAAATTTGCCGAGCAGATCTGTATCACGCTGCCTAATATACCATGGTTCTGTAGCCATCTCCACTATTCGCAAATTAATATTAACAAGCGCTTATCTCAGAGACTCCTCGATGAACCCTTTTCTGTATTAATGTAAATAAAACTGTCTTTCTGTTATATTGAGTATCATAAGTTTTCTAAATGATAAAAGCCCTATGAATGACCTAGATAAATGACTGCGTAACCTAAAAAAAAAAATGAAAAATACATGAAACCTAAAAACAGGACTAGGTTTTCGATAAGGTGTCTAATAGACAAAATCTTTAGCTGAAAGGCGATACAATGTCGAAGATGATTATGTAAAGATGTACGCAAACGTACAGCAAGGTGGGCTTAAGAGTCGACAATACTTTCATCAATTTAAAGTTTCTCTTTCTTTGCTTTGTGCTCCACTAGGGAAAGCATATACAGTATAGTGCTGGTGTTGTAATAGTGCCTCATGAATAGATATGAGCGTGATCGAAGTCCCACTCCTGATCCTGATATTGTCAAGGGTTCGTATTCCCAAACGTCACTTAGGTCAATACATGAACTTAACTATAAGCAGCCAACTGGCATAAGCGAGCACAACTTTGTGGGAAGTCCGCAACAGTCGGTGGCATCTTTGTCACAAATGCGGCTGGAAAATTTGACTAAGGACAAACATTGGGAGGAAGTGGAAGACTTTGGGCTGGAAGAGTTGAGAGACGGGTTTTTCGATGCTGCTTTTACCAAACCAGATGGCAAAGCTAGATTTCTTAACAGCGGTGTTGATGACGAGATAGGCTCTGCAGGGAAAAATTTGCAGTCAACTTTTGCCAAGTTTTCGCAATACATGTGGACTGTCATCTACAGGCCGATCGTCCATTTTCCTAGGGATCTCAGGGAGAATGGTGTATCTATATTCAAGTTTTTCATTGCCTATTTCATTGCAATCGTGATTTGCGTTATCAGACCTTCTGGTAAGTGGATTGGCCATGAGTTCAGATATTTCCTCCCCATCGCAGTGCTTATACATCATCCGGTCAGAAACATTGGTGTTCAGTTGGAAATGACTGCAAGCTCCATAATCGGTGCAAGTTTTGGCCTTGGATGGTCTGCTTTGGCTTGGTACGTTTCTACAGCGACAAAACCAACTGCCAATTACCAAGGAGGTATTTTATTTCAAAGTCTTACCATGGCCCTCTTGTTTGCCATTTGGCTAAGGTCCATTTATCGTCGGTTTTTCTATTTCACAACTTCGTTTTCCATCTCAATTATATTCACCCATACAGTTCGTTTGGCCTCGTCTAAGCTTGATTTGAAATGGCAGATATTTTGGGATTTTGGAATTTCCTACCTATTTGGCCTTTTACTATCCCTCTTGGTTTGTGTCTGTGTATCACCACACAGTGGTAATGCCGAATTGATGGAACATTATAACGAGTGTCTACAAACTTCAAAGGCTTTTTTAATGACGTTAGTAGATACTGAGTTGATCAAATCCAAAGAGAAAGTACACCTGGCCCAAGTAAAAATGGTGAAAACCCTAAATATTGATCTATCTCAAGGATTTAGGGATTTCGTTAATCAATTGACAATTTCCAGATTTGATCTTCAATCTTTGAAGAGCTTAAGAAATTCCCTAACTGCAATGGAAACTTCTCTAAGAGTGTTGCCTATTGCTCCGAAAATTTTCAATGATGTTGAATTGAAGAAAATGTATCAAGAATTGGAAAAGTATAGATCAGACTCCATTAGTCCAAGCAAAGAGGCAAGTGCCAGTTCTGAATCTTCGGCCGTTCCAACAAGAGAAAATACGCCCAACGCCTTCAAACCAGTTGGCTCGGGATTC
The DNA here is from genome assembly GCF_947241705.1 of Saccharomyces mikatae IFO 1815. Taxonomy (NCBI): domain Eukaryota; kingdom Fungi; phylum Ascomycota; class Saccharomycetes; order Saccharomycetales; family Saccharomycetaceae; genus Saccharomyces; species Saccharomyces mikatae. The sequence goes on along the minus strand of NC_079259.1, from coordinate 29,120 downwards.
TTGAAGAATGAGATCTACATCAATGCCCTTAAAGCATCCTTTTCCAAAAGCATCTTCAATTTAATACTGGAGATGATCTTCGTTCTGGAGAATCTATCCAGAGTACTAAAAAAATTCGAATCTCCACATCAAAAAAATAATTTGGATGAATGCGTTAAGATATTGTGTCACTCACATTCTAAATTAAAGAGGAAAATCTATAAACTAGATGTTTGTTACAAGGATTTCGTTAATTCTAGTTTTTTTTCACAGGAACTGTTAAATGATGAAGAGTCTGTTGACATTTTTCTTTTTTTAAGATACCTCAGAAACTCCGCAAGGCAATTAGTCACTGTCATCCATGACTGTCAAGTTCTTGGCGAAAATATTCACTGGAGAATAGCTCTTCCATCCTATCCGCTCTCTCGTGCTCTGACGAGATTACCCAAACAGTGTGTTCTCGATGAAGGTGCAGGGAATGTTCTCCATTATTTTGAAGCCAAACGTGACGTCGATGAGATATTTGAAAGGGTTTACAACACTTACACATCTAGACATAAGTATAACAAAGGCGAAGAGGAATTGAAACTCGATTCAAAAGACGGTGACAAAAAATCGCAGAGCGGTAATAACCATGTCGTTTCTATAAGAGCAATTGATCACAATGACTTTAACTTTCATACTACTCAAAATCCTTGGAGGTTTAAATTATGGAAATTAAGCAGGGTTTTATCTGGCGATGAGTGTAAATGGACGTTAAAAGTTACTTTTTGCATGATATTTTTGTGCTTACCAACTTGGTTGCCTGAATCCTATCGCTGGTATCAAGAATACCATTGTTGGTGGGCGCCGCTAACATTTTATTTGTTAGCACATAGAAGGTACTCGGGTAAATGGACGCTGGTAATGAGAAGACTAATCTGTGGAATAGTAGGTATCTTTTGGGGGTGGGCTGCAAACCAATCCAGACATTTCGGTAGCCCATACGTGATTTGTACATTTGCCGGACTGATCGTGGTTCCTTTTAGCATCAACTTTCTTGTCTATAGAAATACCAAATCGAGCTTCACTGCGCTAATGTGCTTTACAGTGATTGCTCTTGAACCGTACAGCAAGCCTGAGAGACAGTATAATTTAACCACCGCTGGAATATGGAAAAGTACGTGGGTTACCGGATTAGCACTTATAATCGGGATATTGGTTTCCATTCCAATCAACTGGATAGTGTGGCCCTTTAGAGCTAGAACAGAACTAAGAGATAGTATTTCATCCTTACTAGCACATTTGGGACAATCTTACCAAACTGTGGCTGACCGTTATTTATACAGGGATGCAGACGATGCACCCACTGATTTAACTTTTGCCTTTTCTCACATTCGTGAAGTCAGACTGACTCAAAGCCTTGAAGCAATTAGAGAACTTTTGAAAAAGGCACGTCAAGAGCCGATTATTATCTCCAACTTTAATCCTGACAAGTACTCAAGTCTGATAGATTCATGTCAATTCTTGTTATCCAAGATAATTGAAGCTAGAATCTCAGGTGCTTTTTTTGAAATTTGGGACCAGGATTTTGATATTGAAACTACGAGAGCTTTACTATCGTTACGGAGGGACAGTGTTTCATCAGTGATTTTCATTTTTTACATCTTATCCAATTGTTTCAGGTCAAAAAACAAGATCCCGCGATACTTACCAAATCCAATTATGTCACGTAAAAAACTTTACCACTTCATTAAGAAGTTCAGTGAAATGAAGGACCAATCACATTCAAATATAAACTCAGGATGCAACTCCATGGAGAAGAATCTATTTAAGAAAATATACCACCAGAAGATTTCAAGTTCAGGGCAACAACAGTTACCACTACCCTCTGTTGCCAACAGCTCTGAAATAGATAGTGAGAAAATGCATTGGACCGAAGTTCATGGCATTGCATTTGCAAGAGCTTTTACGGATATTTCCGAAGCTCTGTACCAGGTAGAGAGCTGTGCAAAAGATATACTAGGCGAAGAAAATTTCTAGGGTGTATGTTGAATATATGTATAGGAACTCGTTTATTAACAATAGTATTAAAATATACAAAAGTAACTGGGGCCGATGTGTTGCTCACCCCAAAAACGTATTTATCTGTATACTTTTTTGCTCGAATTCCCCAAAAGGAAAAAAATGAGGAGAAAAAACAATGTAACAGCGATCACAATCTACTCCTTTATCTTATTAATGAGATCTTTGCAGAAAGACGTCAAGATTAATGTTCAATAAAGAAAAAGTTCACCACCCCGTTGTTCTATCTTACTTCTTAGGAGACATGGTAGAGTCGATAGCATGGTAAACGACAATCAAAGTCATCATCACGACACCGAAGGTGATGGCCAAGGAGTTCAACTGTTCATCCGAGATCATATTTCGCCTGCTCTGTATTGGATTAGTTACTTAATCTGCAGCTAGGGCACCTTTATGTTTGTTCGGGAACAATTTTATATGCTTTGACTTTTATCTGAATTCGAAGTTTAAAATACTATTATGATGTGTTACCCGGAAATAATATTTATCAAATAACCATTATATTATATCTTTCTATACAGTAATTATACAGTCCCGTCCCGTCTGTACCTTATGCTACATTCCTCGATTACTGCTATCATGTCTCATTCCTTCGGCGCGCCCCATGCAATTCTTTCAGTACCTTCAGTAAGTAAAGTGAGGAGGGTGTTTCCCTTAGAACTTCTTTTTCTTCTTCATCACTTCATTGTTAATATCATTTACATCACTGGTTGAAGGCTCATCATTGATCGTATTGGAAGTACTGTTTGGTACCAATGTTGTGGTGTGAGGAGAGATACCACTGTTGCGTCGCCTTTTTGTATGTAAGGGCTCGTTCCCAATGTCCTTATCGGCGTCAATATACGCACTTAGGGCAGTCACAGGACTATCAATGTTTTTTTCAATTTGGAACTTTCGAAGTTTCTTCAGAGTAGACATGACAGTACTAATTTGCATGACCCTCATCAACCCCTCTTGAGTGCCGAATACGGATACGTTTCTAAATACGTCAAAATATGATCTTAGTTGAGTTATGGCTTCAAAGTTTCGAGGTACATTCGCTCCATCGTTTTCTGCGAAAGAATTACCTTGATCTTTGACATCATCTTGTTTCAATTTGGAAAATATTTGTTCAATTTCTACCGACTTGGTTTCATCACTAAAAAGCCTCTCCACTGCATTCCATTCAATATCAGGGACAAAACTATGCATCGATATATCCAACCAATTAATTTTCAGGTCCAAGTCGAAAGCACCTTTTATCTGTGCGAAATGCGTGATATATGAACCATCAGGATAGTAATAAACAAATGAGGCACGGGGACAGTTGAAAAAAATTGTGGAATTACTTAGAACCTGTGTTTTCAATTGTAGTACTTTAATTTCCATTCTTACAATGCCAAATCTGCCTAGTGTGGAGCAAATTACCGAGAACACCGGGATAATAAATTCAAATTCTCTGTAATCTGTCATAGACTTTTTGCTGTATCTAATAACAGCATCAGGGGTAAAAATACCTGATATAAGTTCTGTCCAGAATGAAAGCAGACCAATCGTACCCACCGCCGTATTAATTTCATTTATTATTTCGTACAATTTTAACATTGCTAGGTTAGATAAATATTTTCTTATATGGTATGGAACGAGTAGCATTGGTAAAGACGTCTGGGACATAGATCGTTGCAGAGATGTACCTGCCGTTGCTGCCGTTGCCATGGGATGAGGAATGGATGTTACGGGTGTATACACTGGCATAGACCCGCTGTTTGCACCTCCGGTTGCACTGACATTCTGTGTAGAGCTGTGGAAAGATTGAGTCACTTGTGGTGGTTGGCTGAACACTTGCTGGTCAGGTGAAGGCTGTGGAAATTGACCCCCCTGTGGCTGACCTGAGAACGGTACTTGTTGTGGATATACTGTGGGCGGTATACTCTGTTGCGCGGTGGGAGGGAAGTTAATATTTCCACTAGGATAGGGAGTGTTGTTATTTACAACGAACGGAATCGGCACAGCTTGGGGAGGCGGTTGTGGTGGGCCTTGATACATAGTTGAAACAATCTTGGGCTTTTCTTTCTGTCTTATTAATACTATTGATTGTTGTATTTATTTCTCCATAGTCAATAAGTCAATATTTCTAACTCAGGCGGGAAGCCCCACAAGATGTGAAAAGAAAATCCGAGAGGCTTAAACAATAATATATGGGGCAAAGTTTTACTCTATATAAAGAGGCGTATTGGAAAAAGACATTTAAAAACTTTCTAACAGCTTGTCATATTACAAGCCAATTTATTCTGCCCGAATATACTGTCTAATTCTCAACTATAGATTATCATATCAAGCGTATTTTCACAAGAGCCATTCACACATCCCCTAATGAGTAAAATATTATTCTGCAAATCTAAAGTGTTTCTACATCCGACAAGTGATGCCAGAGATAATATCGCAGGTGTTCTGCTACTCACTTTGGAGCCCAGCAAGCTGCCTCATCAAACAATCCTCCAATATATACCGGAAGCTGGCTTTTCCTCCTCTGAGATCTCAAAACTACTAAAACATGAATCTAAAGTGGGTATGTGTCCAAATTCTACACCATTTGTTGTTGAGAATTCAATAGATTTTAGTAATCTTGTCAACTCTTCAAGTCAAGCTTTCGAGATTGCTCTGTCACAAATATACTGCGCCCAATTTAGACCACCTAGCCCAAATGGTTGGTATGTTGGGTCTCTGGTAATATATCCTTTGGCAGAACAATTTACAGGATTTCAACCACCGGTATTGTTTTTCCATGATGAGCTCTGTGCATCAACTACGGACAAGTTGAAAAGACTACGTAAATCTATGAATCCATTCGATGATTCAGATGAATTGTATTGGGGTGGCGTAGATTTGAGAAACAAAATTAATGAACTTATGGAACTGAAAAAATCAAACTTGGAACCGGAATTTTGGCTGGTAAATCCGACTTTAAATGATTTGAGAAACTTTGTCTCTAAGGATCTATTGGAAAGTTATAAAAATCCAAGCGAAGCTACGCATGAACCTGCTACGGCTGGTGTAAAACTAAACGAAAAATTTCAAGAATGGAAGTGGAACGTAATGAGTAAGATAGCAGATGTGACCACAAAGTCAACCAATTTTATTGATAGTTGGTTAACTAATAACTCAAGTTTACAAAAATCGCAAATTGAAAACGAATACTTGCAAAAGCTTCTGAATAACGAAAAGGTTAAACAAATTGAACAAGATTATGATTCGGCAAGAGTATATTTGGCAAACTGGTCATTGGGGGTGAAACAGGAGGCTGAGAGATACCAAAAGCAGAACAAGCTTTTTGATTCGTATAGAAGTAACATTTTTAACGACCTGAATTTAACTGATGAGCTAAGTGACACGGAAATAAATAATGCCCTGCAAAGACAATTTCCTCTAACGGAAGCGAAATGGAATTCACTGTGGGACGAGAACGATGGAAGGCTGAGAGTCACGGTAAACGAAGTTAAAGATTTCATATTCCATGGTGGATTAGAAAATGACAGTTTGAGAGCCAAAGTTTGGGGGTTTCTTTTAGAAATACATCCCTGGGACTCTTCTCAAGATGAAAGGTTACAAATTAACCAAAGTTTAGCTGCGGATTATGATCAACTGAAACTAACCTGGTCAAAGGAATTTTTACAGTTCGACAATGAAGACGAAGAGGAGTACTGGAACGATCAATTATTTAGAATATCTAAAGACGTAAGAAGGTGTGATAGAAACTTAAAAATATTCCAATATAACACCACTGATGGATTACCTCCATTGCCACAGAACTCTTCCGGAAATGAAAACAATGATAACAGCCTCAAACCGGCGAATGATGAAAGCAATGATGCTGACGATGAGGTTAAAAACCCGCATTTGATCCATCTGCAAAATATTCTTATCACTTATAATGTTTACAACACAAACTTGGGATATGTGCAGGGTATGACAGATCTTTTGTCACCCATTTACGTCATCATGAAGGATGAGTGGAAAACTTTTTGGTGCTTCACGCATTTCATGGATATTATGGAAAGAAACTTCTTAAGGGACCAGAGTGGCATTCACGAGCAAATGTTGACCCTCGTGGAATTAGTTCAGCTGATGTTGCCCGAATTGAGCGAACACCTCAACAAATGCGATTCAGGAAACCTGTTTTTTTGCTTTAGAATGCTTCTAGTATGGTTTAAGAGGGAATTTGAAATGGAAGATATTATTCACGTTTGGGAGAATTTTTGGACTTTCTACTACAGTTCACAATTCCAATTATTCTTCATGTTGGCCATCTTGCAAAAAAACTCACAGGCCATCCTACAGAACCTAAACCAATTTGACCAGATATTGAAATTTTTCAATGAACTTAACGGGAAATTGGATTGGAATGACCTGATGGTTAGAGCAGAGCTTTTATTCAAAAAGTTCGAAAAAATGATGCACGTCATGGAAAGAGATTTACAGAACGTATCCTCCCCCACACCTTCTACTGGTGTATTGCCTTGTCAAAGTGAGAGGTTGAACTTGCTTCTTTCCAAAAATCCAATAATAAAGCATGAAGGACAAAGAAGTAAAGATTCCGTTAAATAATAATAAATAGAAAGTGACTTTTACATACCAATAAATTAGCAGAGATATATTCGTTTATTCCATTTATTACTATCACTATATCCGTGACCCGCCCGAAACGGAAAAACTGAAAGAAAAAATTACATGAAAAGTTTAATATTTTTTGATCAAATTTAATTTAACCTATATTTAGGAACATTAATTTCTTGGCTTTAAAACAAGTTGCGTTGGTCGATGCTTGTTATCTGGATCGTTAATATACGTAGTATTGCGCAATAGTTTCATTTTTCAGGAAACATTCAAAATTAAATAGTCACTCTCATTCTCCGAAACAGGAAATATACAAACAATAATGTCTACTATCCCCTCTGAAATCATCAATTGGACCATCTTAAATGAGATCATATCAATGGATGATGATGATTCCGACTTTTCTAAAGGTTTAATCATTCAATTCATCGATCAGGCACAAACAACGTTTGCTCAGATGCAACGACAGTTGGATGGTGAAAAAAATCTCACAGAACTAGACAATCTGGGCCATTTCTTAAAGGGTTCTTCGGCTGCTTTAGGATTACAAAGAATTGCCTGGGTTTGTGAAAGAATCCAGAATTTGGGGAGAAAATTGGAGCATTTCTTCCCCAATAAAATCGAACTGGTCAATACTTTAAGCGATAAATCGATAACCAACGGAATCAACATTGATGAAGATGACGAGGAAATAACAATACAAGCCGACGATAAAGACAACGACTCCATATATCTGATTTTGATAGCCAAAGCTTTGAATCAATCTAGGCTAGAATTCAAACTGGCGAGAATTGAATTGTCCAAATACTATAACACAAACCTGTGATTTTGTCATCCTATATAACACCTCCGAAAAGTTCATCTCATTTCTGGAAAATATATGTACAATATATGTGTGTATGAAATCGTACAACTTACATAACATCAACGAACCTATATATTTTCCCTCTTTCCTGTTGGAAAAAAGGTTTGTTATGAAATTCTTTATTTTAGTTTTCTATAGCACATTATTTGGTCATGGTGTAAATGTCACCAAGCTTATCAATGTAGAATTTGGGTCTCGGATAGTCTGGTGAAAGCTTCAAGGCTCTTTCTTCGGTTTCAATACCACTTAAAACTAAAAGGGTACCACCCAATCCACCTTCAACACCAAATTTCATATCGGTATTTAATCTATCACCAACCATACAGCACTTTGATCTATCTAGGTCGAATGCTGAGACAATGCTATTCAACATGTTTTGATTTGGTTTGCCACAGTAGGATGGTCTCCTGTTAGATGAGAACGCCAATGATTCAACCATAGAACCAGCACCAGGGAACGTATGACCCTTTTGCGGGAAAGTGGAATCCACATTTGTACCAACAAAGTGAACAGAATCCTTTTGTAAATATTGTAGTGTAACAGCAAGACGGTGATAATTTACCTTCGTGTCCAACCCTGCAATTACACAGCTAACATCCTTATCAAGACCATCTACCAAAAATGGTGATTCAGCTGCATTAAACGGTATATCCAATCTGGCGTCAGTGCCTCCAAGAGACTCGTAACCCATTAGTTTCAGTTCTTCACCGATACCACTTTCTCCAAATACCCACACTTTATCCTTACCAGGTTGCAATTTCAAAAAATCACGAACATAAACAGCTGATGCATAACCAGAGGTGAAAATTTGTTCTTCCTTTACATCAATGCCAAAGGAAGCGAACTTTTTTGTATACGCTAAACGTGACTTGGTAGAGTTATTAGTAACGAAGATCAACTTCTTACCTAACTGTTTCAAAAGGTTTAGAATTTCTAGCGTGTATGGCAACGCATGGGAACCTAGCCATAAAACACCATCGCAATCAAACAAAAATGTGTCGTATTTATCAAGGAACTCTTGAGCAATTTTTCTATCAGTTATCTTTACTGGTGCGTCTTGTTGAGCAGTCATTTTCTTAACAGTTATATTATTTGGCAGAACAAAAGGATGTACCTCTATTTGTGATATGACTCGTCCTCGAAGTTTTTGGTTCTTCGTTATAAACATATTGCGTCAATTACTATTGCGAAATTCGCTAAAGCGGAAAAGAACATTTACCGGAAGAAAAAATCGGAAACTCAATAGATAAGGGACATCATTAATCGAGAATGTACTTCATAATTGACAAATGTGCTAAAGGAGAGTGTCTTGATTACAAGCTTTAACATCTCCCTTTTCAAAATCAGTTTTTATGGAGACAAATCATGGTCCCATACGAATAGGTCTATGCAAGCAATTATACATTGGTTGAGTATATGGGTACCGTCCTCTTTCACTTCCTAAGCAGGACAATGCGTCACGCGATTCACTTACTATCTACATATAAACGGTTGTCTCTTACTTGTAAATGTTACGTATCGTACCAAGTCGCTTATATTAATGACGATGCCATGAACAAATTATCCAGGTTGAGTAGATCGGAACCCAAGTCATGGACAATTTGGTGAGAAATTGCTTTCACCGTGTTAGCTGGCCAGGTTGGAGCTCCCCAGATTCTTGTCTCGAGTTTCAGTGCATGAGAATCTTCAATCAAACTTTTAGCACAATTAATCTCATTTGAGTCCATATGGCCCCTTAGCAATACCTTCCAAAGATCGGAATCACAATGTTTCATTAAGTGGTCGAACGAAACTGTCGTAGTTACAGAAAGCTTTGAGTATTTGGGGTCCAAATCTAACAACGGTGCATCCAAAAATGCAAATCTTTGCTCTGACTTAAAATAACCATCATCATTTTCATTATCCAATACGTGTAAAGACGTTGGGTAATTGCCTGTTAATACAACGGTAACAGGTTTCCAAACAATCTCATCCTTATTCATATCATAATACGTTAAATAACCAGAATCAATCAGCGGTTTAAGGTATTCTTGCATTAGTAGTTTATAAGTTAATTCGTTATCATCTGACTTGAAATCAATATAAAAGAAAAGTGAAGTTTCAGGGGAATTAAAAAATACTCCATTCTTGTGTTCAGAGTCTGAGTCGAGGCAGTTTACCTCATCTAATATCGATAAAAGCGGACCGGTATATAGCTTATCCAGTGTTAATTCAACAGGGTCTAAATACGCTTCATTATGGCCGACAGCTAGAATCTTTCCGTCAATATTCCACACGTCAGCTTCAGTGCTTCTAGCACCATAGGCTAAACCTTCAAAGAGCGGTAACTTCCTCCAATAGTCATTGTGAGAGTGAACTGGTATAGGATTGACATCTTTGTTCAACCTTGAAATAGCAGAGTTTACGGGCAAACACTTCTTTGAGTTGATATTGTGTAGGATATACTCTTTAAAAACATCATAATACAAAGAAACATGTGTGTGGTGATAGTTTTTCTCAGGAAAGCTTAAAAGATCCAAGTTCTCCTGGAAAAAGCTTAATAGATAGTGACCTGTCAAACCAAAATTACCAATATTCGATAATTTTTGATCCTTTAACTTCTCCCAATCAGCTAATGACGGGTTTCTTCCTCTGCTGGAAAATAAAGCACATACAGAAACAACGTAACCAATGAGAATAATTAAACAGCCTTTCAGTCTCAACATCTTTTTACACCACCAAAGTCCTTATCTTGGTTTGGCCTTATCTCCAGTATGTTTTATGCCAATACGTCAATTTATCACTCGGAAGTTTAGTTAGTTTCGGATTATAAAAAGAACAAGATAAGGAGCATAAAACAAGCAATTTACAAAAGACTATCTTTTTTTTTTGGACTAGTATACCAATTAAACTGTCTCTCGAGGAAGATATGACGAAAACGAATTTGTTATCTGACCAAGTCAATGACAAACCAGCAGGATTTCTAGTTTTTTTTGGTACATTTGTAGATACCCCTAAACTGGGAGAATTGAGAATCAGAGAGAAAACTTCAGTAGGTGTTTTCGATGGAATCATCAAATTTATCAATACAAATTCACTCGATCCTATTAAGGATTGTTTAAGTTATGATACTAGTCTATCTCCAGAGGATGTAACAGTCGTTGAAGTAACGGAAAAAGATACAACTCAAATTGACGGTTTTTATTTCCCAGGCTTTGTAGATACACACAATCATGTCTCTCAATATCCAAATGTAGGTATATTTGGAAATTCTACTCTGTTAGATTGGCTAGAGAAATACACGTTTCCCATAGAAGCAGCATTAGCCAACGAAAATCTTGCAAAAGAAGTTTACAATAAAGTAATAAGCAAGACGCTTTCTCATGGGACTACAACGGTGGCTTACTATAATACTATTGACCTCGAATCAACTAAGCTCTTGGCTCAGGTGAGCTCCTTGTTGGGACAACGTGTCTTTGTTGGGAAGGTGTGCATGGACGCGAACGGACCTGCATATTATATTGAAGATACCAAGACTTCATTTGAAAGCACCGTGAAAGCTGTTAAATACATACGGGAGACTCTTTCTGACTCCCTAGTAAATCCCATAGTAACACCAAGGTTTGCTCCCTCTTGTTCAAGAGAATTAATGCAGCAATTGTCCAAGTTAGTGGGAGAGGAAGACCTACACGTGCAGACCCACTTGTCAGAAAATAAGAAGGAGATACAATGGGTTCAAGATTTGTTTCCTGAATGTGCAAATTACACCGATGTATACGACAAATATGGTCTGCTCACAGAAAAAACCATACTAGCACATTGCGTCCATCTAACAGAAGCGGAAGCGCGTGTGGTTAAACAAAGACGCTGTGGCATATCTCACTGTCCCATCTCTAACTCCTCTTTGACCTCGGGAGAGTGTAGGGTCCGATGGTTACTGGATCAAGGCATAAACGTCGGTCTAGGTACCGACGTTTCAGCTGGTCACTCTTGTAGCATATTAGCTACTGGAAGACATGCTTTTACTGTTTCAAGGCATTTGGCAATGAAGGAAGCCGATCGTGTGAAATTGTCTGTTTCTGAGTGCTTATTTCTTGCTACAATGGGTGGAGCGCAAGTCTTGCGTATGGATGATACCTTGGGAACGTTTGAAGTGGGTAAACAGTTTGACGCCCAACTGATCAAAACTGATGTTCCCGGATCAAACGTGGATATGTTTAGTTGGCAGTTACAAGGAACAAATCAAATGCAAGAGCAAAAGAGGGACGTTTATAAGAATCCTCCGCTGCTTACTAAAGAAGACATAATTGCAAAATGGTTCTTTAACGGTGATGATCGTAATACTATTAAAGTTTGGGTATCTGGTCGCTTAGTTCACCAGACTTAGATGCAAATGTTTGGATAATTGCTTTATTTCATTACTTTTTCAATGAGCAACTGTAATATGTGTATTTTTTTTCTTTCGTATCGCGCTTTAGCCGCCCATGTGTACTATAAAGATTAGGAACACAAAGAATTAGCAATTGCAAGTACTGCAAAATTAGTTGCTGATTTTGAGCACAATAGTTAAAAACAAAACAGTTTTTCTTGAATATGAACCATTGGTTGGCGTTCTTAAACAAGCCTGAATCCTTAAAGGAGAAGAATTTTGATTGTGATCAACAGGAAGAGATGAGAGATGCTGTTAGTAATACGTCAATGAAATCGCCTGAAAAAAAACCTTTTCGAGGACGGCGTTCACAAGCATGGATAGAATCAGAAGCATCAGCATCAACAACTACTGGAAAATTTAATACTCAGGACAATGTATCTTCTGATATCGTATCAAAAATGTCAAGTAAGCGTTTTGGAAAAAATCGTTCTGAGAGTTGGGCGAGCTCAAAGGCTTCCTCACCTTCCGGTAATGTAAGTACGTTGGAAAAACCTATCGAAGGTAATGTTGTAATATCTCCAAATAAGTTTTTACAAAGAGGTAGTTTACCAACCGTAGGAATAGGTTCACAGGCCCTATCACCTGCCGGAAAGCCAAGTACACTAGGAAATGTGAGTCCCAATAAGTTTACTACATACAAGGCACACAACAATATAGAAGTGAGTAAATTCTCTTCTACACCCACAAAACTACCTACCAATGTCCGTGAACCCTGTGGGATACCTAAAGGTGAGCAATATGTTCTTAACAGTGAAAACATGGACGCAAACATAGAAGTGGTGCATCTAGAAAACGTTTTTTGTTCATCAAGAACATCAGAAGAGGAACGGTCCGAGTACATAAAATTGAGAGAAATAAGACTATCTTCGTCCTCCAATGAAGGAAGTAGTATGTCTAGAGGAAGCAATTTCCCAAACATGTCGGGAGAAGTTCAGCTGCAAAATAAAGAGATTACAGCTTTAAGAGAAAGGGTTAATAGAAACGATGATAATATTAAAGAATTAGAGGAACTTAGGAGGTTGAATAACACTAAAATTCAAAAAATTGAATACTTACAAAAATCATTACATGACGAGAGAAAAGCTGCGTCTAAAAGGCTTAGGATTGCCCAAGATCGGTTTCGTAAAGAAATCACAAAAATTAGAGAAGAAGAACTTTCAAAGCTTCAAAACAAAAATACTAGCAATGAGGAGAGACATGAAGTAGAAGAAGAGAAGACTAAGCGCAAAGCTTTTTCTCAAAGAAATATTCTAGTGTCAGAACTCTATAGAAAGCAAAAACAAAATTTGAATTTGCAGCAAGAGAACGATATTTTTTCAAAAGACATTGAAGAATCGAAAAATTCTATAGCAAAGCTTCAATCAGAAGTTGAAATGTTGAAAAGTAAACTACAACTCTCTCAGGATGAAAATATAAAGTTGAAAGATAATAGTTCATTTTACGAGAAAAGATTAAATGACGTTTACAGCTATATGCAAAACCTTCCTCTTTTTGAAAAAGATTTTGGTAAGTTTATATTAGAGGAAATGAAGCATGGCCATGCTCCTTCAACGTTTCAAAGCCGTTTCACCAAGCTTTATCCGGATTTCAAAGATGCTAAGCATTTTGAGAATATGGAGCAATACAAACAGCTAAAAGGAACGATACAAGTCCTAGAAAGGAATGATCGTATACGTTTAGAGAAAATTAATTCTGTTTTTAAACTAATAAGTGAAAGATTACACTTTATGCAGCAGCAGCATAATCAGAAAATAAAATATCTTCAAAAAGAAGCGTCAACAAAAGAACAACAGTTCCGTTTGGAAAAAAAGAGATGGCACGATATTTTGAATCTCAAGAACGAAAACGCTCAAAAAATAACAAGTGAACTGAAGGAAAAATTAGCATTGAGTGAAAAAATCCAAAAAAATGCTGAAGATAAGTTGAATGATTATATGCATGAACACCAGGAAATCATTGAGAAGCTTCAAAGTCAATCTCTAATCATTGAAGAATTGAATAATCAAATTGAAGATTCTAATATCAGACACAAGAGAATAACTGACGAGCTATTTGGGAAAAAAAATGAAGTACTCAAACTTGAAGAAACAGTCAGATCACTCAAAGAAGATATACTTCAGGAAAAGCTAAATTTGGAAAAATTATACGGTGATTCTTACACCGAACTTAATTTCGAAACCGTGGGTAAATCTTTTCCGCATATAACAAAGGAAAAATATGACTCTTTGTGTCTCGATATTCTGGCAGATCTCTCCTATGTGCAATCGCAAAATCTAATTAAAAATTTACTAATTGTACTGGATATCCCAGTGAAGACCTTCTTAAAAATTGTACCAACGATTGTCATTCAACTAAGATGTGAACTTGTACTTCTCACGAAATTTGCCAATGATTTAAACCTGAAAGTTTTTGGTAAACAGTTAGATTTCAAAAATAGAAGGAAGGTTGCAATGAACGAGTTTTTAAACAATCACGATATCGCTGAAGTAAAGCATCCTCTTGAATATGATTTGCAAGCGTTGTTTAAGTATTTTTTTTCTTAGCTGTAAACTTCTTTTTCTCTATTTACAATGAATATGTGAAAGGTATTAATGATATTTATTTTTTACAAAGATGACTGGTTAGCGTTCAAGAATAGTAAAAAATAGAGTTCATATATTGTCCGTTCAATGTTGGTTTTCTAAAATCGGGACCACATATCCTTTCGACGGATACCAATTTGCTAGGTATCTTTGAGAAAAATATTCTGAAAATAAACTCTCACCAAAGAGGTGAACAATACAATGATACAGATGATTATAAGTACATAATAATATTACAATTTTTAATTCCGTTAGTCAGAAATATACTGTGTTGTATAATGATTTAAAAATAATGTCCATTTGCATAGCATTCAAGTGAAGTTTTTGGGGGTAGAGAAATAGAGGTAAAGAATTTCTGAAGAGGAGCAAGCCTCGAATGTAAAGGAAAAAGAAGTAGGAAAAAAGAAAAACTAAATGGTTATTGCTTCTTATTTGTTCACATCACCTTGTATTACCATGGTAGTAGAATCTTTAACCATGACAGGAGTCTTTGTATCACACTCAGAGTAATCAATTGTCTTTTTTTGTAAAGAGTTCGAGATAAAATTGTTAATTGACTCGTAGTTATCCAACTTTTGCAACTGCACATCTTTCAAAAGATTCATCAAGAATTTTGGAACCATTGCCATTTCCTCATTGTGAGTGATCAAATAATCTACAATTTCAATAGCCAAAAAGTAATTCTCCCCCCTGTTCTGAGCAAATGAGTCAATCAAACCTGATTCTGGGTCCTCTGGGACGCTGTCATTAGAGACTTCCGTATGGTGTAAATACAAGATATTGGGTGTTATGACAGTGGATAAATTGTGTATGTCCATTTTTGATCCCATTTCATTTTCAATGTAGGAAAAGGAAGATGTCCAATGCAAAAACGACAAAAGTGCCTCCAGTATATTGCGGTTGTAAGTAGGCAACAAGGAATATATCAACAATATAACACGTTGCTTCTTATCCTCTGAATCCTCTTTCGCAGCTTTGATCCACAAGTCATATAAATCGGTTGATAAAATCGGTTGAGGTAATTCTCTAATAAATTTCTTCAAAAGAGCTGACAACTGGATTGCATTCTCTTTCGAAAAGTCAGGCGCCTCTGTCGGACTACTATCGATTGTAGTGGTTAGTTCTCTCAGTCTTCGGATATTTCCGTTCTTTCTAAAAATACCTTCCACTGACATATCCATTTGCCTCAAAGATGATATAAGCTCGTCAATAATTATGGGAATTCTGATTTTAACAGGTCCAACACCTAAATCAGAATCAACACCCCATTTCTCGCACAATACATCTAAAGGTGTACCAAAAACAGTTTTTGCTATAGTCTTTTTAGATTCCATACTCATCATAATTTTCATTTTGTTCCAAAAGCTACCTGTTACCTGTTTCTCATTCGAAAAGACCATAGAAACTAGATTATTATAGTTGGGATCAGCTTTCGATATTAATTGTTTATTAGCTAACAATGATAAACTGATAGCCCTAATTGTTGATAGTTCTATCGCACTTAATTCTGAATAATAAATTCCACTTTTCTTGGCAACAACATTCAAAGTTTCGTCATCCGTTTCTTTCAATTTTTTGAAGTGTGTAAATGCATTGGGCCTTAACTCTCTCGCTTGTTCGGCAGCAACAATACGTGAAATATCATCTAGCGTTAGTGTTTTGGTATTACTGAATACGTTGTCACGAGTATTGACTTGTTGATTTGACGATAGATCGTCTGTTTGAATTACGAGATTTTTCCTATCCCCTTGCTTCATCGGGTCATTTAAATCTATCTCAGTAGTTTCTATTATAACTGATTTTCTAGCTTGCTGTTTGTTATGAGTGACTCGAACGCTTTCTCTTCTTGATCTCAATCTTTTTATGTCGTTCAATGTTCTAATGTAAGTTTGTTCCTTCAGCATGGTACTTTGAAGAGAGTTTCTACCAGCTGTATTAGATGCTCTCGATTTTAGCATGACCGTTCTTGATTTAACTAGTGCAATTTTTAAAAGGAATATTAGTTGTGCCAGTTTCGTGACAAATTTGAAACCCGGTACGGAGGCAGGATCATCGATTGAACAGTGAGAACATAGAATCTTTTTCTTCTCTTTGTTAAAAGTGGGATCTGTCAAGCTCATCGGATTGATATTCTTATGACACGAACTACAAACAAAACAAGAAATATGCCATCTGTGTTCATAAAATTGGATACACTCTTCCTGTATGTATTTATTGCATCCAGCGCAACTATCTGTAGCGTTAACAGGAGTCTTGATATATTGAAATGGATTATTCTCAAAAAGTTCATTTTTTTCTACTTCTCTTAAGAATCTTAACAACGGATTTACAGAATGGTTTACCTTATTATTTTCTAAAGCTGTGTATAGTCCAAATCTAGTTAGTAGTTTTAAGAAATGAGCTAATCCAGTAATAACAGACATGAAAGATGAAATTGTAATAGTTTCATCTTTGTTTTCTGTCCCTAACTTCCTTAACAGTTGTAAATATATCATTATTTTTGTTGACAGATTTTTAGGAAACTTGCTATATTTGTTTACAGCCATTGCATTGTTTTCGGTGTATTCTTTTTCGCTATTAATAGGCATGCTTTTGTTGGTCGATAGATTTAAAGTATCCAGTCCTCTAAAAAGACAGTCAATCTTCATTACCAATAGGGCCGTAGATTCTATACCTTTTAACTGGTCATTACTTGTTAAGTATTGAAACATATCAGAGATACAAGAGGCTGCCTCTTCCTCAAAACGATATAAAACCGACCACGTTTTAGATAAAATGAAATTAAACGCCTGCATTTGTTTATCTAACTCGTAGGCAGTTGGACTTATATCTTTGTCTCCCTCATCAGGATTATACTTTAACTTGGGAAGGCATTGCAAACCAACCGTTTCTGCTGCTAAATTTACATGCCAATACTTATGAATTCCATAACATTCTGGATGCCAACAATGTATTTCTTCACCTTTGGGAAACTCGATATATTGATCAGATATTGGGAATTGGCAGCCTTTACAACGTTTGGAGAAATATTTGAGGAAATGGTACTTACAATATAGTTGATTTTTGTACATGAAGCATTTTTTCACACCACAAGGAGTAGCACAGATTGTACAGGAAAAATGCTCTTCGTCGTACCGGTAACCGAATGCGGTATAATATAATCCACGCAGTGGAGTATCACATACGTGACATAACAAATTATGTCTCCTAAAATAATCGTATTGGCATAACAATATAGGCGCACTCATCTTGTCTATTTGATAAGGAAAGTACTTGGGCTTTAGAGCCTTCTTACAATCTTGACATGTGAAACATTTCTCGTGATAGTATTTACCGAGGGCTTTTAAAGTCGTTTTCGTTCGTTGGCTATCTTGTACAACTGGTCTGTTACAGCGGGCGCATATTTTCTTTTGATTTTTTACTTGAATGGTTATCGGAGGTCCAGTATTCAGTGATCGATAACCAGCAGAGTTTTGAATCATGACTTTGCTTCGGAATAGTTGTTTTTCAATATTTTGTATGCTATTTTTTGGATTTCAGTATATTCGGTTTGCTATGCCTAGGACAAAGATGTATAGATAATGATAAGGCAAAGACGAATAATGGTATGAATGAGAAGCCCAATTGCTGGTTTCTAGCAAGAACAGCCTTGGTTAGCTCGAGAGAAAGGATTTACATACTCTGAATTCTCAAATGACGTTTCAGATCCTGTTTTCATTTGTTTTCTATTTTGTTTACATCTTCCGTCACCGTCAATACCCGGCCTATTCTGCAGATGAAAAAGACATGCACTGAAAGATAACGATACTATCCAAAGAACAAATTCAATCACACCGGATACCCTGTGTGACATAGTTTGTAATACTGTGCAATTGTTGCAGCCATGTGATATTTCAGGAGCAGTAATCAATGTTTGAATTCGAATTCCTCATAGGAAAATTGAAGACGAGGTGATACAAATACAAACAGCACAAGAACAGTTTATTGGTGCATTTAACTCTTGTTATCTTTTAATTTGCCGACTAATTGCCTATAGTAGAGGTTCTAAATAGTATTTATCTTTCTTTTTTCTGCGTTAATTACCAGAATACTGATATATTCTCTTAAGGTTTATTTTTTGTCATTGGTTTCCCAATTGTCTAAGTTTCCAAGGGTGGTAAGAGTAACAACGAAACATAGCGTGATCTTGAATAGATTATTTGATTTGTTGTAGTTGTTTTTAAGTTTAGTTTTGTGCTGCATTTCCTCCTTTTACAGTGATCTTGTTTTTGGTACTCAAAAGATAAACAGGATTCCATATGTGACGCTTTGAATTACCATCTTTTCTTAATTTTGACGGTAGCCTTCGTGGGAGCCATTGATATTTTTTACGAAATTTCTACACAAGAGAGCACTGGACTTTAAGGGCTGGTTAACATGCTGTGGTATTTCACATATTATAACTGTCAGCAACTGCGTTCATTTCAAACATGAAAAACTGTTAGACCCTACCGATTATCCGATTATCAAACAAGAATGTATATGATTTCTAAGGTTCCTTTTGTATTTAGCGACCAGATGATCATCTTTACTTATATACCTGGCAAAGGGTGAGAAGGGGTTTGGAGAAGATGTAACCATGCGGTATAGCAAGTGAAGAGTCTGTGCCGCTATAAAAATTACAGAACCTTGTAGTGGCATTCGACTAATCAGTATGCTTTACCTTCGCCAATGGATAATATTGGCTAATAAATACATAAGACCCATTAAATCAATGGTAAAAATAGCTGCAATCGGCAAGGCTGACTTTCTCCGGGAATGAAAGCTGATAGTAGGCAGGAATTGCATCCCTTCTCTTGAATATTCTATTATACTTGGCGCTCATCAATTGATTTTATTTTTTAGTTTTATCTATATATACATACTTCATAGACGATCCCCACAGTGAAGATTTCAGCCTCAAGAGTGAAAACATCTCGCACACTTCTGAACTGTTTTTTTTTAGAATGCTTTCACCATTGCTATTGATATTTTCAAGCATACTCTATTGCATATACTGCAAGCATAAAAAAAATTATGACTTTCACAAGAGAACGAGAAGATTTGAAAGAACTTGCACCTGCGTTGGTCCCTATATTGCCTCCTTTTGCTACTCCACAAGCATAATAATCCCTCGACCTAGCATTGGTTGCATTGAGAAAGCCCTGCTTACCGCATTCAATCACCATCCCGTCGGGCTCATTGGTTAGAAAACTATCCCACCAGACAATTGAATAACTTGAGTCGTATCCTTTTTTAGCTGTCATCTTCCCTTCAGCTATACCACATTTATAAATAGTTAGTGGTGGGTATGTTTGATTCATAAAACCCTTCTTTCCGCACTTGAACAATAGAGGATTCTCGCCAGTTATATTCATTTCTTTTCTATTGTATATCTTTCTTAATTGCCCATTACCATTACTTTTACACTTCTGATCGAATAGCTGCTGGAAGGGCCTGCTTATAAACGAGAATTATTTCTCTACTGGTTGCAAAATAGTCATCACATCTAACTCAAAAAGAGAAGGATGTAAGACGCCTTCTCATTCCGTAAGAAAATACGCAGGAAGCAAAAGGGTTTTTTTTTAGGCAAATTTCTCGAGAATAGAAGAAGAAGCCTTGTTAATATGATGGGCCCTGAAAAACTTTAAAGATTGTATGTAAGAAGAATCTTGAGCAGTAAAAATGCCCGCAATAATGAAGATATCGTAGAAATTAAGGGTGGGGATTATGAAAGCCCTCCGTGCCAGAAGCCTTTCGGCGTAGTTCTATTCAAGGACACCTGCAGCACTAAAAACAAGGCTATATAATAAATTAATAATTTGTTAGTTAGAGAGGATGATTATCATCTGGGGAGCCTGGTGCAGTGCTAGCGGTGCTTTCTTCTTGCAATAACACAGGGCACAAGCTCTCATAGGCTAGAAATTTTTACATGAGTGGAAGTGACAGAATCCGTGGTTCCTGCAGGTTAAGGAAGGATGCGTATCGGCAGTCTCATAATGTGAGAATTGGGTGAATTTTGAGATGATTGTTGGGATTCCATTGTTGATAAAGGCAATATTATTAGGTGTATAGAATATACTAGAAGTTCTCCTCCAGGATATAGGAATCCAATAACTAGAACTCGTAATTCTACATACTTCTGTATATGCTTTTGAGAGTTGGGTGAATTTTGAGATGATTGTTGGGATTCCATTGTTGATAAAAACAATATTATTTGGTATATAGAATATACTAGAAGTTCTCCTTGAGGATATAGGAATCCAATAAATGGAACTCGTAATTCTACATAATTCTCATAACTTATGTCTTCTTCTAACACCGTATATGATAATGTGCTAGTAGTATGGCCACTACTAGTTGATAGGCGATAGTTGGTTTTCATTCCAACATAATGACAGACATTAAGTAAGAAACAAACCTTAGAATGTGCATGAAAAGCTGTCCTACACAGAGGAAGTTCCTATGAACATCGCACCTGGACATTTAATTACAACCGCAACATTTCCGACAACAGAAAGTGTAAAACAAATAAAGGCAGGTTGGGAGCTCATAAACATATCTTAGTACACACACATATATACATACATATATACTGGGTAGGAAGCAAAAGCTAATGTGGAATCATGAACGAGAAAAGAAACAGCTGCTCAACAGTTGGCGCGGTACGTTTAAGCTGGAAGAGCCAATCTCTTGAAGGTACCTTCTTGTCTACATTTTTCTTGGTGAATGGCCATCAATCTTTGAGCTTCTAATGGATCAGAAACTTCTTCTGGTTCTGGCCAAGATAAGTATTCGTTAGTGTAGTTGGCGACGTAGTCTGGTGGCAAAATGGCCAATCTCTTACCGTAACCGGTAACCTTCTTCCAGTCACGATGGACATTGAACAAAGATGAAGAGAAGTAAGCGTAACATCTTTGGTATTGTTTGTAAGACAGGTCGTTGTTCAATTGAGGCTTGAAGTCGACGTATTCCTTCCAAGCGGCAACTGGGTCGGATAGAACGTAGTCAGTGGCCTTCTTGATGGCGTTCAAGAACTTTCTGACCTTTTCTGGGTTCTTCTTCAAAAATTCGTCGTTACAGATGTAAAGGACGGTACAGAAACAACAGCAACCCAAACAAGCCAACTTGTCAATTCTTAACATCTTAGCATCGGAAGCTGGTCTGCCTTGCTTGGCCAAGTATTCTTCCAATTCGACTTGTTGCATACATTCGATACCAATACCAGCATCGATCTTACCTTCGATGATGTACTTGGCGACGTTCATACCACATCTGACGGCGGTGTAGTCTTCTGGCTTCATACCGTAGTGTTTGGTCAATTCATCGATTTGAATCTTACCGAATTCACCGACGTAACCAATTCTCTTACCCTTTAGAGATTGGAAGTCCTCAGTGATACCGCTGCCCTTCAAGTACAAAACACCAGTGAAAGGTTCGTCCAACAAGGAAGCGACAGAGGTGACTGGGAAGCCACGGGCCTTAGCAGCCAAGGTGTGGATCATGGCCTTCAAACCCATGTCAACCTTACCAGAACCAATCAATTCAGTGACATCGGAAGGGTTGGTTGGCTCTAGGATGGCAAGGTCTAGACCTTGTTCCTTGAAGTAACCCTTGGTTTGAGCCAAGAAGATTGGAATGTGGTATGGAGTTGGTTGCCAGTTCAACAAAAATGTAATCTTATCGGTAGACATATCTGGGAAATGTGTTTACTGTTGATGTGTGGTTATCTTTACAATTGAGAAGAGAGAAGAGAAAGAGAACAAAAACAAGAACACTCTACACAAGAGCTATAATACGAGGTTTATATATGATTCAATGCCAGTGGCTCTGGCAGCTACTAATATATGATGACGTCTTGGTTTTCTCTACCAAAAAGACACGCTGCTTCTTTTGAGTTAATAATAATAGCATTTGGAGACCACTAGCTGAATACTCAACATTCCTCAATAGCACGCAACGTAACATATCGTGGTTGAGAACCGATAAATGCATCAATTCCATGCTGCTTCCTAATGATTTGCTGCATATATGATTAATGCATTGATGCGATTCCCCTAAAAAAATGAGACACCGGATCGCCTAATCGCATACTTCCATGATCCGCAAAGAGAATACACCTGCCTATATAAGCAGCCGTGCCTTTGAACTCGAGACCGCAAGCAGTATGTAGAGAGCATTGGAATGCCAGAACCGTAGAGCAAAAGAACCATGGAGGTTTCGGTCTTGGTTTTGTACGGTAGAATCTCTGTTGAATATTGTATTAAGTTATGATATTGTACAGAATTATGTAATATCTACGATAAGTAAGTGGCTCCCTTTGGGGGAAAAAAGGGAAATGCTATACCAGCGTTGGTCGTGTCTACCACCCGATTTCAGACAATCTTGCGCCGTTTTTGCCACCAGCCTCATTGATTGATTGGATGGAGATACCACCCATCAGATCACCCAAGTCGCTGGACACTTGTAGTAGTTTTTCTGGGTTGTCGTAGTGTGTTGTCGCTTCAACAATGGCGCCAGCTAGCTTTTGAGGGTCTGAGGACTTGAATATACCAGAACCAACAAATACACCCTCACAGCCCAATTGCATCAGTAAAGCTGCGTCAGCTGGAGTGGCCACGCCACCGGCAGCAAAGTTGACCACGGGCAGTTTGCCCTTTTCTAGTGTAGACTTCAATAGTTCGACCGGTACCCTTAATTCAGCGGCCTTTGCTGCGAAGTCTGCTTCGTTTTTCAAAGTCTCTTTGTACTGTTGGATCTCTGCTTTGATCTTGGTGATGTGCTTGACAGCCTCGGAAACGTCACCAGTACCAGCTTCTCCCTTGGTACGGATCATTGCGGCACCCTCGTTTATTCTTCTCAATGCTTCACCGAGATCCTTGGCACCGCAAACAAATGGGACCTTGTAGTTATTCTTTTCAATGTGGTGTGTCCAATCGGCTGGAGTCAAGACTTCACTTTCGTCAATGTAATCTACTTGTAGTGCCTCCAAGATCTGTGCTTCCACAAAGTGGCCGATACGGACCTTAGCCATCACTGGAATCGAAACAGCAGCCATGATTTCCTTGATCATGTGTGGGTCTGACATACGGCACACTTGCCCAGATTTACGCATATCGGCTGGGATACGTTCCAAGGCCATAACAGCACAAGCACCTGCTCTTTCAGCAATGATGGCCTGTTCAGGTGTGACCACGTCCATGATTACACCACCCTTTAACATTTGGGCTAAACCAGCTTTCACCTTGAATTCTGACATTTTTTCTTGTTTTCTTTCTTCTTGTTCTATTTGATATCTGCAGTTGCTATGGCTCTGTTGCAGAAATGAGGTAACCGTGAAAAACCTATCAAGTAATTGAAAAGCAGAGCAGTCTTATATGACTACAAACGTTGTCCACAAGGGCATGCAAAATGGTTTCGTTTTCCTGTTTTATATGCTCATTTTTCGATTCACATGATATACTATTATTGCGATCGTTATTATGTCATTAAACGGCGCGTCGCCGTGCGCGATTGGAAACTGTAAGAATAGTTGAAAAATAGCACTCTGACTCTGAATAATCATCCATTGATAAAAGCCCACTTTATTGGTGAGCGGAATGCACTCTCGTCATCTAGAATTCAGTGGTGTCAAACAACGAAGTAAGCAAAATAACTCTCAAGCATGTCCATCGTAATTGGAGTACTGGCACTACAAGGTGCGTTTATAGAACACATACGACACGTGGAAAAATGTATAGACGAAAACAAAGATCAATATAACGCAGAATTATCGGTGATTGCGGTGAGAGATAACAACCAGCTATCAAAATGTGACGCATTGATCATACCTGGTGGAGAGTCTACCGCAATGTCTCTTATCGCTCAAAGAACAGGGTTCTACAACGATCTTCACACGTTTGTGCACAACCCAAACAAGGTGATCTGGGGCACGTGCGCAGGACTGATATATCTTTCTCAACAGTTATCCAATGAAGCTGACTTGGTCCAGACGTTGAACCTGCTGAAAGTTAGAGTGAAAAGAAATGCCTTTGGAAGACAAGCCCAGTCTTCCTCTCGGATCTGTGACTTTTCAGGCTTTATTCCAAACTGTCACGACTTCCCTGCAACGTTTATACGGGCGCCTGTGATAGAAGAAGTGCTGGATCCAGAGAACGTCCAGGTCCTATACAAACTGGACGGAAAAGATAACAGTGACCAAGAGCTCATTGTTGCGGCAAAGCAAAATGACAATGTTCTTGCCACATCATTTCATCCGGAACTAGCAGAGACCGATACGCGATTTCACGATTGGTTCATTAGAGAGTTTGTATTGAGAAAGCTGCAATAAACACAAGTGAGTGTCAAAGCTGCCATTTCAAAGAGGAAGATGCACAGGTCAGCATGCTAGAGTTCCATAAATATATATACATATAGAACTTTGCCTTTTCACCCAGGCACTTCATACAATGTTGGACTCCTATCATAATTTGTATCTTTAAATAAAGGTGTTCATTGATCTTTATATCCCTGATTTTGTTGTCTCCTCCCGGATCCGAAACCTAAACATAAAAAAAAATACAAAGTTGCGTTGCGCTATAGAACTTTTTGATACGTAGTGACACACCTTGAATTTAGATGTCAAGGTCACAGTGCAGGGCCTGATATAGCAAAAGTACCTTTTCCCTCCACCAGAGCTTTTTACAAGAGGAAATAAGATAAGAAAGAAGCCAAAGAAAAAGGAAAAGATGATTGGTAGAGCCTATCGCCGGCGTTATGCTTTTCTGTAGTTGTTTCAGCTGAGCGGCTGCTGCTGCTGCTGCTGCTGCTGCTACTGTCACTACCACCGCTAC
Source organism: Saccharomyces mikatae IFO 1815 (assembly GCF_947241705.1). NCBI lineage: Eukaryota > Fungi > Ascomycota > Saccharomycetes > Saccharomycetales > Saccharomycetaceae > Saccharomyces > Saccharomyces mikatae. The sequence continues at coordinate 3,776 of NC_079259.1, read as the reverse complement.
TGTCACTACTACTAACAACCGCAGTGGCAACTAACGATTGATACTCTGAATACCCTGAATAGGAGGTCCAACTGACGTTGTAGAAATCTCCTGTTCCGATGGGGCTGCCTGGTGTATACACCCACGTACTAGAGTATCCGGGAGCTCGGATGGCACCCGGAACTCTGTCAGAGATAACCTCAATCTCTTCTTTTTTATCGTCAAAACTAGCCTGCGCAATAGAAACCTCGTGACTTTCCAAGTCAAAGACAACATATGCGTCAACAAGAAATGCGTCTCCTAACACGAATCCTGAGTCAGCGGCTTCAATGTTCAGAAGACAGTGGTCCTTCGTCCGTGTCACAAAATTGGATATGTTTGCCGATATATTGAATCCTCCAAAATCAATAGACAGTAGAGTATCCTTTACTTTTGAACAATCAAAGGTGTAGCCTTGATCGCCAGAACTGTACTTTCCGTCAAAACTTTTACCGATTGCATGTGCAACTTCAGTAGGCAGACTAGAATAGGTGGTACCAGAATCAAACAACACCGGGAATCGGACCTTCGACACAGTTTTGTTTCCAGAGTCGCCATTCAAAACCGCGACGCTCTGCGCTGTAACAAACATTCCTGGACTCACTGAATCGAGGGTATCGTAAGCCTGCAGCATAGGCAGGGTGTAAAGCTGCCCCGAGTATTTGCTTTTGTCGACTGCTCCGAACAGGATGCTTCCGAAATGTGCTTTAGGTTCATTCAGAAACAAGGAATATGCTATCTTCTCAATCTTTCCGTGGCTTTTCAGTGCCATTGGAAAGTTTTCATATTCAAAGGGGGTCGTGTTATAGGCTCCTCCAAGCGAATGTGTATTTTCTCCAGCAGGAAGTGATATGCCCAGAATACCACCTTGGTTTTCTGTGTTGTTGGCCACTCCAAACGAAAAACTTTCTAGCGTAATATTACCTAAAGAAACAACGTCTGTTCCATACGTGCCTCTGTAATACGTACCATCGCCGTAAGTCTCATCGAACTGAGTGTCATTGTACTTGAAAGTAGAGGAGTTTCCGACACTGAATGTGCCCCAGTAGGCACAAAGAGTACTGTAACTCTCCGACGATATAGTGGAAGAAGGAAGCTCGGTGGCAGTTGCTGTGAGCTCGTAATTGTCGGTCGAAGCGTAGCCTGACCCGTAAGACATCAATACGCAATATGGACTATCAGCATCATTTACATACATATCAGAAGAGCCAGTGTCTAACTGAAGGTACGCGGTTTGGGGAGGGGTTCCGATTTCCACCTTGACGACGTACATTCCTACGGCATTAATCAAAGTCGAATTCAGGACGTCATCTCTTTTGAAAACGTTAGATACATCTTGCGAGCCCATTCCTGGGACATTTGCTAGCTTTTGAACGGGAAACCTGACGTAAGAGTCTGAGGAAGAACCCAAAACAGCCTGAGAATAGGCCAAAGATAACGCTAACGATAGAAGAGGGAACAGCTGCATACTGGTAATATTGCGTCGCCCTTCGAATACTTTTGGATGTGCGGATACAAGTTTAGAAACTTTTCAACCACGGAAAGAAGAAGTGAGCGAATAATACGCTCGAGCACTGTCAGACATGGCAACATTTAGGACCCTTATATAGTCTTAACTTTGAAAGCAGATCCAAAAGCTTAAGTCCTCAAAGGGCGGTGGTTGCATGGGGCTAGCGCAACTAATTTAGACAAAGTTTGGCTTCCTTGGCAGTTGCACAAGACATTTTGCAGCAGTGAGCGACAGGGTCGTCGACTTGGATCCTTAACCCCCTAGATAGGGTATTATTGCCTTTCATTTTTTCTTTGTAGCGGAAACTTTCGGAGTTTTTTCGAGGATAACTTGTAAGGAAGGAGGACAGCTTGCAGCGAATAACTGATGGATAGGCTTTCGCTTTCGCTTGAGTTTTGCGTTTGGTCTAAGCTGCCTAATCTATACTGTAAGATGAATGCATTGAGCCAACAAAGTGCGAGAAAAAAGTTGCTTTTTGGCATGCAATCTTTATCATCTCGAGGTTTTTCACAAGGCAGACGGTTATAGCTTCCCCACCAAATATGACCACCTAACCGCCTCGAAAAAAACCTTGGCGACTCCGCTGGCCCTCCTAGCAACCTTCACCGGATTCGGGTTCTGTTTCAGAAGGAAGTAGGCTCAAAGTTGACGAATGCAGCATCTAAATGAGCAACAGTAACTTGCAATGCTTTGACTCTTTGGAGGCTGCTGCTCTACCGTTGAAATAGCAACTTGTCTCGTTCAATCCGCTCATTTATTCAGCAGGTGATTTGATAGTGTAGTAGTTTTCTTGGATGGAACAGAGTTAGGTACTCAAGGGTTAGCAAGATTGATGTTGGCTTGAACATACACGTTTCCATTTATGGGTCAAGTGCCTATATATGGCGCACTATTCAGATCAGATGCAAGATCGTGTTACTGTTTCGTGTGGCCAAATGGCGAGTACTTCTGCCCAATCGTTCTCTTTTCATGCGCGTGGCCTCTTGAGCAGGTATATGTTTGTGATAGGAAGACGTATAGACTTGTTGAGTTATGATTAGAGTATGAAGGATTCCAGCATTGGCATACTGAAGTACATGCCAATACGCCGAGCCGTAGACCCTAGAAATATACGAGATCAACAGATGATTCCTATTTCATTTTAGCTGGGGAAAAGGAACAGTATGGGACCTATTTTCCGTGGAATCGTTTAGTGCAAACATACGGAGCCTGGCTTAGACAATAAGCTTCTGAACGAGGGTCCAACCAAGTTCAGATATTCTCTAACCTGGGCACCCCTATAGCGTCGATCTCGGATTGCGCGCATACGAATACACACACAGGCACCGTAAATAGACATTGATATACGAGTTTATGAAGAATGCGTGAGTCGTTCAAGAAGAAATGCATTTCTATAGTTACGGCGGATAAGGTGCTCTAGATGAGATATGTAGGATCTTGGGGTGAGAAAAGAGTGTCAGTCAGTGGTTCGTTTGGGCAGCACCAGCTGGTGAAGGAATTTGTATAAATAGGGCTGCTATGGTCACCTATCTGTGAATATTCCGTCCTTACCTTACTCATATGTAAGTCCATATCACCACTAAGAAACAAAACAAACACAATGGTCAAATTAACTTCAATTGCCGCTGGTGTCGCTGCCATTGCTGCCGGTGCCTCGCCACCACCACTCTAGCTCAATCCGACGAAAGAGTCAACCTGGTTGAGTTGGGTGTCTACGTCTCCGATATCAGAGCTCATTTGGCCCAATATTACTTGTTCCAAGCCGGCCCACCCAACTGAAACATACCCAGTCGAAGTTGCTGAAGCTGTCTTCAACTACGGTGATTTCACCCACCATGTTGACCGGTATTGCCCCAGACCAAGTGACCAGAATGATCACTGGTGTGCCATGGTACTCCACCAGATTAAAGCCAGCTATCTCCAAGGCTCTATCTAAGGATGGTATCTACACTGTCGCCAAATAGAGACAGACGCCTTTACGAACGAAATTCTATAGACATTGAGTAACGAAAAAACAAAAAAGCTTTTTTTTTTCTGCCATGAAAAACAGTTTATTATATGTAATGTATATTAATATTATAAACCTGCCTGACAAATGCTGTGCATATACCATTAGCCGGAGTACAATGAGCCTCGAGACGACATTCTTTTCTGCTGCAGTGTAATATTCTGTTGTGCGCTCCACTTCTAAGCAGAGTGAGACTGTGCATATATATATACGTATAGAAGGACTGGCATCCAAATCGAA